>NC_057825.1:96010036-97219036 GCF_910594005.1 Cervus elaphus | reverse complement strand
TTCTGCTACAATTAGGCCCAAATGTTCGATTTTCCACGTGTTCCTCTTAATTAAAAATGAAATGAAAAAGAAGCCATCAAAATTATATAAATAAAAGCAGATGAAATGCAGTACGGGAAGCTCTTCTATGATAACATTCCCTTCAATAAAATCCATTGGTTAATTTGGTTGATAAAAGCAGTGTTACAGTTAAATAAGAATGAACACACACTGGGTAAATATTTGTGGTTTCCAGCCTGTACCACCATGATAAAGGTAATTTAGCTTAAAAGCAGTCATCATCTTTCTTCATAACTGATAAAGCATTACTAATTGTGTGTGTTAATATGATACAATATGGAATTGAATCGAGATTTTATCTTAATAACATCTCCACTAAATTAAGGACGGCGTTGGATGACAGCAAAGATAAGTCTGTTTATCTCCTAGTAGGACATTAAAAAAAACTGTGAAGAGATGGTCCGGTGAGTATGTTCTCTATACTATTTTAGCTGCTAGTTGTATTACATTTATCATCACTGTTGTAAACAACACTTTCTGGAGGGATAATCTAGATAATGTTTTATGGAGAAAAGTAATACTTTAATTATGATACACAAGATACCAATCTTTTCCTTTCCATGTCTGATAGGATATTTCTATAAACAAGATGCTGGGTGGAAAATGATTCGACTTGGCTGCAAGGAAATAAACATCCTTCACAGCTATTTCACCACCTCTGAGACTCTACAAGCACGAGACGGGCAGACAGGGGTTGCCACAGAGAGAACTCCCTGCTTTGTGGGAGCGAACGATAATGATTTAACTGCAAGAATGCTCGTGCCATGGTTCCCGTTCGTCCCTTCCTCCAGACCCTGAGCTGTCTGTCAGCGTGTGGCTGGGGTGTGCATGACCTGGGGAGGCTCTCAGCTGTGTCCCTGCCTGACTGGACGTGCAGGACTCCCTTCGGGGCACTGTCTAGCTGGAGGCCCGAGGCCTGAGAAACCCAGCTCCTTTCTCCACCTGGACCTGGCAGGCCTCACCTGATGCATGCATCACTGCCATAGCCCTGGCTGCCCTGAAGGACCCGGAGAGGTTTTGAATGACAGTTGTTTAGTCTGTGAAAGTGTTTGTCTTTACAAGCACATGATGCAAACTGCTGTGAATTTACTGTGAGCAAAAGACCCCCCCGCCCCTCCCAGCCACACATCTCTATGTGGCCTAGTGCCCTGTCGTCTCGCCTCTGGGGGCAGACAGCCCAGCCCCCCACACATGTGCAGACCTAACTCCTCACTGCCGATTTTCAGCACATGCGTCACACAGTCGTGTCTGATACAACACAAGTGTAAACAACCAGAGTTGTTATCAAGTTCTGGCTGAGAATGAAAGCAGTTCAAGAATAAATACAAACCTCCCCCCAAATATGTTGTTCACAAAATCAGCCTGCAGGAGTGGATGCCAACCCTATTTTTATATCGACCTGATGGAATTCTTAATACTCAGCAAAAAAGAAAATCAGAGTTTAACATGAAGTAGGAGATGTAATAAATAATGAACAACACTAACAGCTTAGCATCCTAAGGAAACAGATGGAAAACTTCTCTCCCGAGATCACTGCTTCCAAAATTAGAGAAAGGGCTTCTGGATGTGTTCAGGGTGGAGAGTTCAAGCCTGAATTTCAATGAGGTGGGAATACTTTTTAGTAGGGATGCAAGACTTTCCGGTCTCCCTTTTAGAAAACACAAAAAGGATGGCATTCATCTGCTTTACCCAGGACTCGAAGGCAAAACCTCAGGCTCTTCCAGAATATTGGATTCAATTAAACCAGGGAAGATGCTGCTGGGGCTTTGTTGCCTACGGAAGTGTTACGATGCCATCGTCTGTCCAGGAAAAGAAAGGACCACCCATCCACATGCTGAAAGTCCTCAGAATACCAGAGCATCAGGAATACAGGAATCCTTTCCATGAGGAAAGCCTGACCAGCCATGGTTTCTTAACGGGCTAAAAGGCCAGTGACCCTTTCTCAGGGACCCTGAAGGCCTGTCTTCTGGACCTACAGCTGCAGCAGGGTGGACACGTGCCAGTGGAAGAGTGAGGGTGAGGCTGGACCGGGCCACCTGGCTCTCTGCTCTGAACTACCTGGGAACAGCACGCATGCCTAAGTCCCTCTTTACTCCCTTTCCAGGAAAGAAGCTAGAAAGAGGTGTGTCAGATGGACATGCCAAAGCACAGGTAATCTTGGGGAGCTCGTAGGCCACCAATCCCAGTCCTTCTGGCTCTCCAGAGTCCCCCCTTCTTCAGCTGCCATCTTTAGGAAGTTGCTTGACTGTACCACATCCTCCTGAGAGGCAGGTGCGTGCCTGTGACCTTCTTGTCACTGTTCAGGAAACCCCAGGTGGGTTCCAGCCCCTTCTGCATCAATCCCAGTGATAATGAAGTCCTTCTTTAGACTTTGGCTTTGCAACTGATTCAAAGCACCTCTGCTAGTATTGTCATCATCTCACCAACACATTCTAATGGCTCTCAGAAATTGGTGAGAGCAAAATTTGCATAAACAGATGATCCAAAATACTCTGGTTGGGGCTTGGGGCCATCCAGAACAGTCTGGCTGTTCTGAGAATGACTTCCCTGGGAGACTGGAGCCTGATGTATCACTAGGTATCCCGATCCCGGCAAAACTCCAACAGGCTCCTGACTGAAATCTTGAGTCTAAAAACCATGAACTGGGAACACTGCAGATTGTGAGGTGTTCCAGTTTCACCACAGTGGTTCTGAACTTTTCAACCCATGACACAATGAACACAAATGGATGGTCAAGCCAAACCCAAGTTCAAAATGTCAGAAAATAGGAGATAAGGTAACTTTCCTCAATTTCAGGAAAGGATAGGAAATGATGAAGTCAAAAGCATGTTTTTCAAAACCATAGCAGCTTCTCTTTTCAAAACCAAGAACTTTCCTGTCCAGTGGTTAAGACTCTCTGTTTCCACTGCAGGGGGTAGGGGTTCTATCCCTGGTCTGGGACCTAAGATCCCACATGCTGTGTGGAGCAGCAAAATAAATTTAAAAAGAAAGAGGTCATCGGTCCTGCCCTGTCTCAAGGGAAGAGGATCATACGAGGCAAGAATACGAAGAAGTGGGGTTTATGGGGGACACCCTATGTGTCTTCCTGCCATAGCACATGGTTACCAAAATCAGGAAGTTGATGCTATCCTTCTCAGGGGACCAGAACCTGATGTCAGTTTGTCCCATCATTGATGATATAAACTCTGATCTACTAGGTTTCTCATCTGTAGTAAATTTACCAATTTCCCCTTCGTAATTATTAAGTCATAACCTGTTCTTCATCAAATCTTTACCCAATAATTTTAGCAAAATTAATGATCTTTGTCTGATTCAGCTATTCCCAGGATCACTGCAAATTTTGGAGGCTTTGTCAATTCCATCCTTCCATTTTCCTTTTATTAGCTGGCATTCTGCATCCTCTCTCCCTGCATGTATGTGGGTATCTAAGTATGTTTGCATGTGGGTTTGTATGTCAGCGTGGACTCATGGATTCTTATTATTTTAGTGGTTTAAGGTCTATTACTGTCCTTATTTATTCTGATGTTCAAATTGTCCCAGGCTTGGTCAGAGGGAACACTTGCATGCTGGCTCCTATCTTTTAAGTTCTTCTAACATCTCCCCATCATTCTGTGCATGCTTCCTTACTTTCCGGCATAACAGTGATCCAGGTCCACCTTGTACGCTCCTGGCACAGCCCTGGAATCAAGTCATTTTTCTTGGGAGTGCTGGTTCCTTGTCTTGGAGAATGGCATGTAGAAACCAAGATCAGTGTGCGTGACAGGCTTTCAGATAAATATATGGATGGTAAACATGGAGAGACCACTGCAGCGACTGGAACAGTGGACACCAGGAGTGCTGTCGGTTAGAGGCCAAGAGCCCCACCGTAGACAGCCTGTCTCTTGCCCTGAAGTGTTTAGAACCACGCCAGACCCTTAATGGGTCCTCCACAACTACCTGGTGATTGATTTATCCATCCACTGACCATATTTATTGTTCGATAATAGAGCTGAAGTTACTCTTGTTGTTCAGTCGCTAAGTCGTGTCCAACTCTTCTAATCCTGTGAACTGCAGCATGCCAGGCTTCCCTGTCCTTTATTATCTCCAGGAGTTTGCTCAGATTCAAGTCCATTAAGTCAACAACCTTATCTAACTGTCTCATTCTCTGTCACCCTCTTCTCCTCTTGCATTCATCAGGGTCTTTTCCCATGAGTCAGCTCTTCACATCAGCTGGCCAAAGTATTGGAGCTTCAGCTTCAGTCCTCCCAATGAATACTCAGAGTTGATTTCCTTTAGGATTGACTGGTTTGATCTCCTTGCTGTTCAAGGGACTCTCAAGAATCTTCTCCAACACCACAATTTGAAAGCATCTTTTCTTCAGTGCTCAGCCTTCTTTATGGTCCAGCTCTCACAATAGTACATAACTACTGGAAAAACCATACCTTTGACTATATGGACTTTTATTGGCAAAGTGATGTTTCTGCTTTTTAATACACTGTGTAGGTTTGTCATAGCTTTCCTTCCAAAGAGCAAGTGTCTTCTAATTTCATGGCTTTATTAGATGTATTTCCCTGGACTTTTGCAATAGGTAAAATCCAGTGAGTGAGCAGTTTGGAGATCATCTAGGCCACCCCTCTATTCAGTTAACAAGGCCTCTTGGACCTCAGGGGTCTTCCCAGGTGCCTCAGTGGTAAAGAATCCACCTGCCAAGCAAGAGATGCAGGAGACACAGGAGACTCGGGTTTAATCCCTGCATCAGGAAGATCCTCTGGAGGAGGGACTGCCAACCCACTCCAGAATTCTTGCCTGTAAAATCCCATGGACAGAGAGCCTGGCAGCCTCAGCCCATAGGGTCACAAAGAGTCAGACACAACTGAGCACGTGAGCACACACACACGACCTCACCAAGGGAAATGCCGTCTCCAAGTCACACGGGTACATGGCCAGCAGCAGAGCCAGGCCTGGACACCAATCCTCCTGGCTCCAAGCCCTGCATGCCACACACCTCTCATGAGAACCATCTGTAATGAGGCACCAAAAAGAATCCTTTCCGTTGAACAGGGAAGGTTTTCTCAAGCCTCTCCCCTTACTGCCCTAATGTGGCCTGGCCTGGGAGCCATGCCTCCTTCCCAAGCCCACACCGGCGACCACTACCTGGATCAAGGTAATGGGCTTCAGCAACATATGTTTAGGGGAGTCACACTCCACGCCAAGCACTGCAAGTTCTGAGCACACACACTACTGGTTTTCTTGACCATCGAGACCACCTGCAGGGCTGTAAGGAGGGTGGTGACTCGGGGAGGGACATGGCCTCCCATCTCCGCCCTGAGGTCCTCGGTGTCTATTGCATGGCAAGAGTATGCTGTGTTACTCTTTATTCATTAAAAAT
Organism: Cervus elaphus; assembly: GCF_910594005.1. Taxonomy (NCBI): domain Eukaryota; kingdom Metazoa; phylum Chordata; class Mammalia; order Artiodactyla; family Cervidae; genus Cervus; species Cervus elaphus. The sequence goes on along the minus strand of NC_057825.1, from coordinate 97,213,608 downwards.
ACATACAATTTTCTAAAACTCTAGATGAAACTGTAGCTGCAGGTTACTCAGACCTTCTTCCAGGCCCAGTATCTTGCATATTTCCTCTGTCGTCAACACAAACACCTTGCAAGGAAGCTATAATTAGCTCCCATTTTTCTTTGGAAAAACCTGAGGCCGAAGAGGTAAGCAGCCTCATCTAAGGTCACACAAAAGGGGTGGAGGTAAGAGGGCTGGGGGCTAGCCCCCTCACCCACAGACTCTGAAGCAGGACGTCCCCCTGGACAGAGGTATTCGAAGGGGGTCAGAGGCCAAAAGGCTGATGTGCATGGCTGGGTAGCCTGTGCTCCCAGAAGGGGGCATCCCCTGGGCCTTTGCCCGACTCCTTTCACAAGCCTGTCTCCCCAAGCCCCAGCCCCGGGCAGGCTCCTCAGGCCAGGCTCCAGGCTGCCCTCTCTAGCTGGGGCATCTTCACTGGCTTCTTTCTTCCCGGAAGGACTTAGTTCCAGTTCTCAGCTTTTAAGTCCCCGAAAGTCTTCTGGCAGGGCCAGCCCATAAATGTCCCAGCTTGGCCGGAGACAGCAGTAAGCCACACCGAGGTTTCCCTCACACGACTTGGAGCTTTGCCTGGACTGCTCTCTAAGGGAGGGCGGCAGTGTGGAGATGGGATTTGTCTGGTGCAGAAAGAGTTCCAGGAAACACTCCTGGGATAGGACCTGAGATGGAAATAGGACCTATTGCTCAGGACTCTACTCGGGAAGCTTTGCCTGAAACACCTTAAACAAGCAGTAATTTCCACCGAGAGACCAATACTCGAATGAAAAGGTGCTAATGACTCCAGACGGTGCAGGCATCAGGGTTTCCAAGAGCAGCTAAGAGTCTGGATCTTTTGGAGTTAGATCTGGATTCCAGTGCCAGTTCTAAGGGGCACATCCCCTTAACCAGAAGAGAGACTAAACATGTCATCCCCTCCCAGGGGCCTGTCTGGCCTAAAGTTAATGAAGCCTAAGATTTATGTGTAGTTGTAGTTTTGTGTCACTTGTTTGGGAGGAAGTGCTCTCAAAGTGTAGTAGGGAAGAACCTCTATTCTTAGTCATTAAAGGGATGCTGCCTATAAACTGAAATTGTATATAATGGCCCATCTCTGGGAACCCTGCCTCCCAGGTAATGATCATTAAGCTAAAAACTTTTCTGTTTAGCTCACAGGAGACACACTGACCAGACTGTGTGAATGACTACAGGAAGGAAGAAATGAACATATCCCTTCTGGAGACTGAGCTGAACCAGAAAATAGTTAACTTCATTCCCTCCCCTTTTAGTACAAAAGAAGCCTGAATTCTAACCCAGGCAAGATGGCTCTCTGGGACACAAGTCCACCATCTTCTCGGTCTGCCAGCTCTCTCCAGAATAAAGCCACTATCCTTTGTCCCAACAACTCATCTCTCGATTTATTGGCCTCACTGTGTGGTGAGCGGGGTGAGCTTAGACTGGGTAACAGAACTGCGTATGCTCCAAAGCCTTGACTCCACTTCTGCGGTTGCTATGGGCCATTTATGTGTTTGGAGGGACAATCCTTACGCCCTAAGGTGTAGGTGCTACAGGAGAAGCAACAGCATTCAGAGCTCGCGGCCCAAGCACAGCCCCAGGAATCTGTGGACTGAAAGCGTCATCGTCCATGAGGCCTTGGCTCTACTCCTCCCCTTCTCCCCACCTGCCTGCACTGTGCCAAGTCGCTTTAGTCCTATATGACTCGTTGAGACCTCATGGACTGTAGCCTGCCAGGATCCTCTGTCCATGAGATTCTCCAGGCAAGAGTACTGGATTGAGTTGCCATTTTCTCCTGCAGGGGATCTTCCCAACCCAAGGATCAAACTCTCATCTCTTAAGTCTTCTGCATGAGGCAGGAGGGTCCTTTACCACTAGCCCCACCTGCCTGGGTCTCTTGAAAGCATGTACCTGAAAGCACCTGGAACAAAAAAGTGCTATTCAAATGTCCAAGGTGAGCATGTCCTGCCTTTTTCAGACCTTGCCCCCTGGCACAGAGGATCCCCAACTAGCATACGCTGGCATCACGAGAGGGATCTGGGGAAATACAGATATCTGGACTCTACCCCAAGCCAATTAAATCAGAGACCCTGGGAGCAGAGCTCAGGCATGGGCTCTGGGTTTTTGTCCCTCAGCTGCTGCTGCTGTGTATCCAAGGTTGGGAATCACCATCTCAGAAAGCCTTCCTGTTCCTCTCAGACCTTGTATTTCTGGAACATTGATCCCAGAATACTTCTCTTCACCATTCATTTGTGCTTAGCATTCGCTTCCTTGTACTGTCACTTGTCATTTTGTTTCTGCCTCCTAGGGTAGGTGGTGAGTATCTTCACACCCTCCCCATCTTCCCCTTGTCCCCTTAGCACACCACCCCCGCCAGCTCTTGGCATTTGAATATACCTCCAGTGGTGAGCAGAAGAAAGGAGCTGGTTGTCTGCTGTGCACCCAGGGACAGTTAATCTACTGGAAGATAGGAGAATAGCCACCACATGTGTCACTTTACGTGCCAGAAGCTTCCATGCTAGGAGCCCCATAAGGTGTTAAGGCATCCGCTGGAGAAGGCGCTGATCAGTCCCAGTTGACAGGTGAGAGAGGTAAGGCTCACAAAGACGCAGTGGTTTGCCCGAGGTCACAGGGCTCCCCAGTGCTGGTCTGTGGCTCTGAAGCACAAGCTCTTCTCTGAGCAGGCTGCCCCAACTATGGTCTCATTGATGCAAGGGTTGATCAGAGAGAAAGTCTTTGGGTCCAAGACTCGGTGCCAGCTCAAGCAGAGATCAAGAGGACAGTAAAACTGAGACTCGAATTTCACTGCACATGTTCCTGATATGATTAATACTTGTTTTGTGTGGCCAGGCTGAGAACCAAATGACTAACTCAGCTATGAAATCTGGGTGCTTTCCTGAGTTCCTGGGGAAATAAATGAATAATAAGGTAACCTATAAATATTTAATTGTCGATTAGAGGTTTTTCCTTTTTTGGACGGGAATCAACATCTTTTGATAATTGCACCTGAAAGCTGCAAATAATCTCTGACCCTTACGCTTCTTGGTGAAACCTATGTAAATGATCTCTTCAAAAATAAATCTATTTGGAGTAGAAGACCAGGTGGGAAAGATGAAGAGTGAAACCATTCTAACTTGGAGGTCATTTCACCACGAGGGTGTGAGGACAGGGCTGGAAGCAGGCAGGCAGTGGGTGCATAAGTGAAAGGCTTACTCTGTCCAGGCTGCCCCCTGTTCTCCTTTATGCCCAGGGGGAAAAAAAAAAAAGGTGAAAGTTGTTAGTCACTCAGTCGTGTCTGACTTTTTGCAACACCATGAACTGTAGCCCGCCAGGCTCCTCTGTCAATGGGACTTCCCAGACAAGAATCCTGGAGTGGGTAGGCAATCCCTTCTCTAGGGGGTCTTCCCCACCCAGGGATCAAACCCAGGTCTCCTGCATTGGCAGGCGGATTCTTGACCACCTGAGCCACCAGGGAAGCCCTATGCCCAGAAAAGCATCCACCAAATCCCACGTTGATCTCAGATGACTCAGAATTTCCTGCCCTGTTGTATGGTTACTGGAGCCAAAAGGCTAAGGCAGTTGTTCCTCCTCAGTGGTTAGAAGTCTGATCCTGGAGCTATTTCTAAATGCAGTCCAGAAAGTCTGGTTCTGTGGGTCCAGCTGGGGCCAACGGAGGGCTCAGGAATCTGTCATCTTAGTGGACATCCCAGACTCATCAAGGCTGTGAGATGTAAGCTTTACATCACAGACTCAGGATGCCTCAAAGGTCACTAGGTTCAACCTCCCCTTTTTGTCTTATCCCCCATCCCATCAGGGGTCCCCTGTACTCCTCTCTGGGCTTTCAGAATCAACACCTGTGGAAAGGAAGGGAGGGGAGGAAGGCAGGATTGGACCAGGTGAGAAGCCTGGCTGCAATGCAGACTCAGTGAAGGCCCACTCAGCTCCACAAGGGGAGTTCTGCAGCAGGAAGGGCCATTCAGAGAGGTCCCAAGCCAAGTGAGTAGAAAGATCCGTGCCTTTGTACCTCTGCACGGAGCAGTTATTCCTGAAGGGGGCTGACAGCCAGGTGACATCTCCAGCAGCACTCCAGCATCTAGGGGAGGGAGTGCTGTGGGGACCTGCTTGGTCCCACAACGTCCACCATGGTTCTCTCTACTACTAATTATCTTCTTCCTCCAGGACTTTCACAACTCAGGACTATAACCTCCTACACATGCTGGGTGAATACTCAGCTGAGGAACTCTGTAGCTTGCGAACATATTCTTTCTCTAAAGGCATACAACATGCTTTAGTGGCTCTCCCATATAATGGGCAGGCAGGTGGCACTAGTGGTAAAGAACCTGCCTGCAAATGCGGGTTGGATCCCTGGGTTAGAATCCCCTGGAGGAGGGCATGGCAACCCACTTCAATATTCTTGCCTGGAGAATCCCACGGACAGAGGAGCCTGGCGGGCTACAGTCGATGGGGTCGCAAGGAGTCAGATACACCTGAGCACCTTAGCATGTGCGCACAACCTTCATACAGAGGCAAAGTCAAGATGTGTCAGATGCAGTCCTGTGGGCCCCTCTAAGGACACTGTTGTGGTCATGATTCATTGCAAACATCTCTGTACCCCAGATCCTCTGCTTAGAAAATATCCACAAATTTAGCCCTCAAATAAACCCATGAAGCGGGACCTACAAAATCATTGTTCTCATTTTACTGATGAAGGAATTTTGAGATGTTCAGAGCAATTAAATACATTGCCTGATATCCCATGCAGTTGGTGGGTGAGCCTGAATGAGAACTCAGGTCCCCTGGCATGCTGCTCACCAGCGTTAAAAATATTCACTTTGAAGCCTGGGTCCCAGGCCACATCTCCGAAGGGGAACCAACAGAGAACCACACACTGCTTCTGGGGTTGGTATTAGTGAAACCTCATCTGGCAGCCAGGATGTCAGCTGCCCCTCTTAGATGCAGAGTCCTTGCTGTGATCGTCTACACGGCCTCAGCCAAGGTCTTGGCTGCTCTCCCTGTGACCTGTAGCCTCCTCACGCCTCAGGCTTTCCTAAGCAGAAGAGGGTCTTCAGGGAATCCCTTAGATATTATTACATCAACCAGCCTAATCCTTCCTCACTGATAAAGGGAAATGACGTCACGTGGCTAAAATCACTTTATATGATTGTTCTTTTCCACTCCTTGGCAGTCTGACTCTTTTAAGGTATATGTTTAAAAACCATTCAGATATTTCAATAAAAATGTAAAACACACACATTCCTTTCTTTCCCAAACAGGTTTTTCTCTAACTTGAGTGTTTTAATAGAAGCAGGTGGGAAACCCTGAAATCACAGAAAAACTAATTAACAGGCATGGGGGCGGGGTGGATGACATCATTCAGCGTCCTCATCAGCAGAGTCCTAGCTAGGGTGTCATCATCAGCATCCTACCTAGGGTGTCCTCATCATCAGAGTCCTACCTAGGCTGTCCTCATCGTCAGCATCCTCGTCGTCAGAGTCCTACCTAGGGTGGAGGATCCCAGGCTTCACCTCGAGGCTCCGAGGTACAGAGATGCAGTTGCATTGCTAAACAAACACAGTGCTAGGTCATCCCTCAGTGGCACCCCCAAACTCAACACACACCTATCTAGGCCCCATGGGGGCCTGCTCCTGGCCCTAAGAGCCCCCACCCACCAGCCAGAGAGAGACAATGAAGGTGACCAAGGCCTCCTGACATGGGAGTGCAGTTCATGTTTGCTTCTGAAGTCCTGGAAGATCCCTGTTTTATCAAAACGCTCCACCTTGGCTGGGGGCAGGGAGAGACCGTCCGTGCTTCTCTTAACATGTCCCAATGCTACTGCTTCCCAGGAGCAGGGAGACCTAGGACAGCATGCTCTCTCCTCCTCTCTCTCTCCCATCTTACACCCCAGGGTCCCTCCCCCTACAACAAATGCAGCCACTCGTCAGCCACCAAACCCCTGTGTGACAGAAACACATACAACTCTGATTCTCGCAGCTGCAATATCAACCGAGAGCCCTTAGGTAGGCACTGACCTACATAGAGTTTAATATGGAAATATAAGAATGTTTATCTTCAAAAAAAAAATCCCTGACCCACTTTCAGGCCACCAACACAGGTACTCCCGGGTAAGGCAGATTCCTGTTGACTCCTACCCGCACGAGTGTTAATATCACTAGCATTTCTCCTGGGGTTTAGAGTAATTCAATCAAAGCCCCCTCCCCCTACCCAGCAAGGGCCAATTCTGAAAAGTGCCTTAATTTATTTGTCAGAACACATGGATGCCGCTTTGAGGGCCTGAATTAAAACAGTGAATTCTCAAACACAGGCTCACGGCCTAGCAGTTCTATGCATCCTTCACAGGATGGGGCATTTGGAGGAAGAAATGAAGCTAAAGTATCATAGTGATGAATTTATGAAAGAGTGCTTGTCGTTCTTCTTCCCTTCACTTTTCAGTTGCTCTAAGAAACTCCTTTAAAATTATTTTAAAATAATTATTGTGTTGCATTAAACAGTACTAGCTGAGATTTAAATTCTCTGGGGAAAGAAACGGAATTGGCTCCATCCACATTAGCGTAGTTGAAAGAACACATGATTTGGAATTCATAGACGCGGGCTGAAATTCTGGCTCTAGCATCTAATCACAGCATGACCTGGGGTGGTCCTTACCTTTATGTTCTATTTGCTTCTTTCGGAAAATGGGAACCACATTTACACTTACTTCATGAGTTATTTACTATAAAGACCAAGTAAGATCATGCCTGTGTTTTATCAGCTATAAAACTTTTCCTAGGATAAGGCATCTTCCTTCATTTTACATTCACTAGTAGGAGGGGTAGGGGCTTCCCAGGTAGAAAGAATCTGCCTGCCTGGGGGAGAATGGATACATGTATATGCATGGCTGAGTCCCTTTGCTGTTCCCCTGAAACTATCACAACACTGTTAACTGACCATTCTCCAGTATAAAACAAAAAGCTTAAAAAAAAAACACAACTAACAGCAACAACAAAAACGAATCTGCCAGCCAATGCAGGAGACACAAGAGGTGTGGGTTTTATCTCTGGGTCAGGTAGATCCCCTGGAGGAGGAAATGACAACCCACTCCAGTATTCTTGCCTGGAAAATTCCATGGACAAAGGAGCCTGGTGGGCTACAGTCCATGGGGTCACAAGAGTTGGACACTACTGACAGACTGAGCACTCTTGTAGTAGAAGGGGTAAAGCGAACACTGAGAATCAAGAAAAGTTCTTTTCTAAATCATGATTCGCTTCCCAGTTTATCCTGGGGCCCTCAGAGGTACTCAATCTCTGTGTTTATCTCCACATGTGGCACAAAATTAATTATAATTCATTCATACTAAAGTGTAAACATCTCTTGCAGGAACCAAGACTTTAATTGGCATTGCAAAGTTCTCCGAGTGAGGAACTGAGGATCTATTAATAATTTGGGGATAGGAAGGCATATTGGATATCCCAAAGTCCACTAATAGGGAATCCTACTTGTCACTGGAAATATTAATTTTGAGGAGATCACAAGCTGCCTGCTTGTGGATACTTAAGGACATCACTGTGAGTGGCAGAGATGTGATCTAAAATGAGTCGTTTTCCACAAGAACCCAGGGTAACTGTTACCAATCTCTTAATCAGCACCACCACACACTTGTCATGAATAATCACCTTCCTGGGACCCCTTGCAGCTGTGGTCCTGACCCAGGCTCCTCATGCTGTATTAACACCCAAACACCAAGAATATAAGAGGCTCTTCTTTTAGATGCTATTATAGATGGAATTGTTTTCTGATTTTTGTTTTTTGATTGTTCATTGTAAGTATATAGAAATAATTGCTTTTTACATATTGATCTTTTATTTGCAATCTTGGTGAACTCATTCATTGGCTTTCATGGGTCTTTGAGTGGATTCCTCAGGGCAGGGGTCCCCAACCTCCGGAATCTAACGCCCGATGATCTGAGGTGGATGATCTGAGGTGGAGCTGATGTAATAATAACAGAAACAAAGGGCACAATAAATGTAATATGCCTGAATCATATGGAAACCATCTCCCTTCCTCTGTCTGTGGAAAAATTGTCTTCCACAAAACCAGTCCACAGTGCCAAAAGGGTCAGGGACCGCTGCTAGGGTTTCCTATATGTACGATCATGTCATTGGCAAATAGATATGTTTTATTTCTTCCTTTGCAATCTGATGCCTCTTATTTCTTTCTCCTGCCTAACTGCACTGGTTAGAACCTCCAGGACAATACCGAGTAGAAGTGATGGAAATGACAGCCTGGTCTTGTTCCAGTCTTAGGGTGAGAACATTCAGTCTTACTTCTAAGTATGGTGTTTGCTAAGGGCTGCTCATGGTTGCCCTTTACCTGGTTGAGGAATTTTCCTTCTAATTCTGGTTTGCTGAATATTTTTATAACTGATGTTTTGAATTTTGTCAAATCCTTACCTCTATTGACATGATCACGTGGGTTTTTCCCTTTATTCTATTAATGTGGTGTATTATGTTGATCAACTTTTGGGTGATAAATCAACCTTGCATTTCTAGGATGAGTTTCACTTGGCCATGGTGTATAATCCTTTTTATATGTTCCTGGATCTGATTTGCTAGTATTTTGTTGAGGATTTTTACATCTGCATTGATAAGACATATTGGTCTGTAGTTTTCTTTTCTTGTGATGGCTTTGATTCGGGGATTAAGGTTATACAGGCCTCATACGATGAATTGACAGGTGTTCCCTTCTTTCCTGCTTTTTGAAAGAGTTTGTAATTCTTCAAATGTTTGATAGAATTCACCAGTGAAGCCATTTGGGACTGGACTTTCCTCAGTGCTTTTTATATTATTATTATTAATTTAACCTCTTTGCTTGTTACAGGTCTATTCAGATTTTCTTTTTTATTCTCTTACCTAGTTCTTAAAGGAATCAAGTCACCCTAAAGTGAACAGGCTCAGAGATGCTACTGAGTTGATGCTTGCAACCGAGTCCTTTTCCTTTATCCAAGCAAGGAGACTGTGGCAGCAATATCTTGAAACTTTTCTTGAGCCAGTTTAATTTCCTGAAACATTTGGTCCAAAATATGGGCTTGTGAATGAGCAAAAGCATGCTGGAACTAAATCCCCATCCTTTTGCAGTCCAACACAAAATGCAGCAGGTGTTCACTGAGATGCCCATAAGCTAAAGCTGGAGAAGGCTGGCTAATATTACATGACTTCTTAGAGGTGGTCAGTTCCCAGGAAATGCATTTTAAAAGAAACAACATGCTTTTCTCCTCTTCCCCTTGGATAGCTCAAAGGCCTCTGAAGAGTTATTGTCAACAACCACCCCCCACCCCGGAGGACCAGAGCCCTTCAGAGTTGCCACCATGGACTCAGTTTCTAGTGATTGCTTTTCCATTTCAGCCCGGCTCCAAAGAAGTGAGTTTCCCAGACTTCATTTCTAGGTGTATCTGAGAGTCACTTTCATTGTTATCATTTTTGTTGTTACCAATGTTTCATTGTTTCTATAATTACATAGGAATGGAATTATGGGCAAAACTAATACCTGTGGAGAACTTGTAAGACTCAAGAAATCCAACCACGTTCTCACAGTCATTCTTGGACCACACTTTTTGGCTTCCTTCCTGCATGGAACCCAGAGGCTCTTATTTTTCACTTGTTCTCTAAAATTTACTCCTGAGAAGAGAACTTGTCAAACTGCTCCCATTAACTAGACTCCCTTTGTACCTAAGTTACGTAAGTCTCTTCCTTCACAGAGTCTGCAAAAGTAGGATGAGACCCCCACAAAAGCAGTAAGTGGCTATTGGGACGTCCACTGAGAGCCAGGCCACCGTTTCCTCCTCTCTGGGTGATTCCAGGACCTCCTGCTGCTCTCCCTGCTTCTTCCCACCCATCAGGGTCTACACTCACCCCAGGGGCAGAGTGCCCTTGTTAAAACATAGTCAGAACATGTCACTTCTCTGCTAGGATTAGTCCAATAGCTCTTAATCTCATTCAGAAGATGAGCCAGTCTTTACTGTGACCTACGAGGCCCTCCCTGATGTGGCTCCCCACCTGTCTCTCTGCTTTCATATCTGTACTCTCCCTGGCTCTCTACCTGCTTCTGTTTTGTGGTCTCCTTAAACATGCCTGTGTATCTTCTCTTCCTTCTGCCTGCAACAATCTTCCCCTAGAGAGTCACAGGTTCACCCTTTTCCCTTCTCTAGGTATTTACCCAAACATCACATTCAAAGTGAGGATACTCTGCCTACACGTGGTTGCCAAGGGGGAGTGGGACAGGGGAGGGATGGATTGGAAGTTTGGGGTCAGCAGACACAAACTGCTATATTTAGAAAGGAGAAACAACAAGGTCCTACTGTAGAGCACAAGGAACTCTATTCAATACCCTATGATAAACCGCAATGGAAAAAAAAATGTTAGAAGAATGTATATCCATGTATAACTGAATCACTTTGCTGTACAGCAAAAATAAACACAGCACTGTAAATCAACTAGGCTTCAGTTTAAAACAAAGGGGGGTTGTTCTTGACCACTCTTTAAAATTTCATCTCCACCCCTACCCCTAAAACCTCTATCTTCCTTACATTTAATGCATCAGTTCTGTTACTATCTTTCTCTCTGCAAGACTGTGAGGTAGAAGTTTTCTATTTGTTCACTGAAGGGATCGGGGTGGAGGAAGGACACCTTTTACACAGCTTAACATCCCATCACCCAAGCAGGTACCGGTTGTCCTTAAAGACCTGGTTGACCCTGTAACAGAGTTTCCTGTGGATCCATTTAACTGGCTGTGTGAAGCCAGGACCACCATGCTGATTAGACAACTTATGGGAAAACTTTTTCTCCTTCTTTTCCCAAGTAGAAAAATAAAATTCAATGCCCAGAGAATTATTACCTCTCCTTTTAAAAAGATTAGTTCACTTTTTTCCTTTACCAAAGATATATAAAAATACATATGCATATAAACATATACTTATATCGGACACAACTGAGCGACTAAGTACTGCACATACATAATATATTTATTATGTGCTGTTAGGGTTTCAACATATGAAATTTGGGGGGACACAAGCATCAGTGCATGCACATGCTAAGTCGATTCAGTCGTGTCTGACTCTTTGCAATCCCATGGACTGTAGCCTGCCAGGCTCCTCTGTCCCTGAAATTCCTCAGGCAAGAATACTGGAGTGGGTTGCCATTTCCTTCTCATGGGGAGCTTCCCGACCCAGGGGTCAAACCTGTGTCCCTTTATGTGTCCTGCATTGGCAGGCAGGTTATTTACCACGAACACCACCTGGGAAGCTCACAAGCATAGTAGTGAAAGTCTCTCAGTCATGTCCAACTCTTTGCCACCATACAGTCCACGGAATTCTCCAGGCCAGGATACTGGAGTCGGTAGCATTTCCCTTCTCCAGGGGATCTTCCCAACCCAGGTCTCCCGCATTGCAGGCGGATTCTTTACCAGCTGAGCCACAAGGGAAGCCCAAGAATACTGGAGCAGGTAGCCTATCCCTTCTTCAGCGGATCTTTCTAATCCAGGAATCGAACCAGGGTCTCCTGCATTGCAGGCGGATTCTTTACCAACTGAGCTATCAGGGAAGCCCAAGTAAATTCTAAAAACACTTTTAAAAATCACAGAACTCTATGGCTGATTCATATCAATGTATGACAAAACCCACTGAAATGTTGTGAAGTAATTAGCCTCCAACTAATAAAAAAAAATAAAGTGATAATATAATTGTTGTAAGAAAAAAAAAATCAGATATATAACCATATATATGTACCTGTAGATAGACACACAGATATACATAATATATATATTACGTGCTGTTAGGATTTCAATATACAACTTCTGGGGGAATACAACTGTCAGTAGTTATGGTAGATGCTAGAAACAACAATTTTTTACCTCAGATATACAAACGTATATATGCAGTATACATATATTTTATGCAATTAGGATTTCAACATATGCATTTGGTGCGGCGGGGGGACACAAGCATCAGTAGCTGTGGCAGCTTCCAGAAACGCACGTTTTTATACCACAGATATAACGAGCACACACGTATATGTAACACACACGTTATGTGCTAGGCGGGTGAGGCGGGCTGGTGGCCGGAAGCGGAAGTGCGTGTCGCGCACGCCGGGCCTACCCGCAGGATCTGAGGCGGAACGTCTCCTGCAGGGGCCGCTTCAGGGTGTGTTTCACGTCCACAAGCTCTGAGGGAAGGTGACAAAGCAGCAGCTAATCACTCGGGGAGAAGGTTCTTCCGACTGCGGTCTGGGGGCCATGGCCCCTTCCGTGGTCTGGCAGCTCTTTGAGGACCCGAGTGGAGAATCTGACAGAAGCATGTTCTTTGGGAGAGTTGTCTCAGCTCCCATCGCGGAGAGGACAGCCTGCGTCACAAGCCAGAAGACAGAGCAAAAGCTGGTGGAAATGGACGGGGTCCTGCAGACCGTTCAGCGTCTCATGACGGCTTGCTGAAGGAGGGTGGGGTGATCCAGTGGGCGTGCGCTCAGGTGTTCCCGGGACTGGACAGCGGGCCGGGAGGCTCCTCGCCCTCCCCTGGCCTTGCAGTGTACACCTGCCGCTCCTTCCCACGGCGGGAGCCACGGACACAGCTCCCTGAGCTGGGAGAGCAGGGTGCCGGTGAGACCCTTTGAGGGCGGTAGGCGACTGGCCCCGCAAAAGCCTGTCTGTAAACGTGAGATTCTGGTGAGCAGGGGTGGAGATCTGCTGCCAGGATGAGCAAGTAGCATGTATAAAAAATACATACATAATTATAATAAAAGTTGATATCACTTTAAAAATAAATAAAAAATAGATCAGTTCTCTCCTGATTATCAATCTTTTTTATTTTTTTAATGTGGACCACTTTTAAAGTCTTTATGGAATTTGTTACAATATTGCTTCTTTTATTTTTGTTTCTTTGGCTGCAAGGTATGTGGGATCTTAGTTCTCCAACCAGGGATCAAAGTTGCACCCCCTGCATTGGAAGGGTGAAGTCTTAACCACTGGGCCAGGGAAGTCCCACCCTGAGCTTCATTCTATCCACTCCACTGAATGCTCTAACCAAGGTCTCTGCTAACGTCTTCCCATCAATCCTAGCTCTCAGTTCCCAGTTCTCATCTTACTCATCATGTCTTCCTTGAAACTCTTTCTTTACTTGGTTTCGAGGTCACCATCGTCTCTCCTCTCCCCTCCTATCTCAAGGCACCTTCTCAGAGTCTTTGGCTAGTTCCTCTTCATCAATCCAACCTGGAGTGCCCAGAGCTCGGCTCTCAGATCTCTGCTTCTCTCTCTCCACATCCACTCCCTATGAGGTATCACTGCTTCTAATTGCTCAGGACCGTGGAATTCACACCTCTAGCCCAGGTCTCTCCCAGAAAAGGCAGATTCATAGCCAACTGCCCACTTGACATCCTTATGCAAATTAAGCATCACCTCAAGTTCACTACATCCAAACAGAACCTTGGAGCAAACAGGAGGTTTTCCATTCTAAATGAGTGGTACTTTAAACCAAATGACCTTTGAGTCATCCTTGGCTTCCTTTTTCTCCCATGCACCACCCAATTCTTCAGACTATGTCTAAAATTCCAACCTTTTTTTCCCTACCATCTATACCATAACTTTATCAGGATATTTCAGTGGCCCAACTGACTCCCCCTGTTTCCTTTTTCTCCCCTTTACAATCTAATCTCTGTACAGTAACTTTTGTTATTATTGTTCAGTTGCTCGGTCATGTCCAGCTCTTTGCAACCCCATGGACTGCAGCATACCAGGCTTCCCTGTCCTTCACCATCTCTTGGAATTTGTTCAGACTCACATCTATTGAGTCGATGATGCCATCCAACCATCTCATCTTCTGTCATCCCCTTCTCCTCCTGTCCTCCATCTTTTCCAGCATCAGGGTCTTTTCCAATGAGTCGGCTTTTTGAACCAGGTGGCCAGAGTATTGGAGCTTCAGCTTCAGCATCAGTCATTCCAAAAAATATTCAGTGTTGATTTCCTTTAGAATTGACTGGTTTGATCTCTTTGCTGTCCAAGGAACTCTCAAGAGTCTTCTCCAACACCACAGTTAGAAAGCATCAATTCTTTGGCACTTAGCCTTCATTAAGGTCCAACTCTCACGTCTGTACATAACTACTGGAAAAAACATAATTTTGACTATATGTACCTTTGTCAGCAAAGTGATGTCTCTGCTTTTTAATATGCTGTCTAGGTTTGTCACAGCTTTTCTTCCAAGGGGGCCATTAAAAAATATGTAAACCAATATCATCCCTATCATTCCACTTACATGCCCAAGTCTTTCCATCTCACTCATAGTTTCATCTGGTTACTAGCAATCTCTACAACCCCATATCCCCTCATTTCCTCCTAACTCACTGCATGCCAGCCACACTGGCCTCCTGTCCTTTCTCTAATACATGCCTCAGGGCCTTTGCATTTGCTCTAAACTCTGTCCAGAACACTTCCTGCCAGATATCTGCCTGGCTTGCTCCCTACTTCTTCTTGGCCTTTTATCAGTTAGACCTCTGAACACTCTCTGTCAAATAGCAAAGACTCCACACACCCACCCTTCTCTTCCCCTCACCCTTCCTAGCACTTCAGCCCTGCTGGCATGTAATACACTTATTGCTTAGAGCTTGTCTCCTCTACCTACATGCGTGCATGCTAAGTTGCTTCAGTTGTGTCCTACTCTTTTTGACCCAGTGGACTGTAGCCTGCCAGGCTCCTCTGTCCATGGGGATTCTCCAGGCAACAATACTGGAGTGGGTTGCCATTCCCTCCTCCAGGGGATCTTCCCAACCCAGGGATCGAACCTGCGTCTCATATGTCTCCCACATTGGTAGGCAGGTCCTTTATCACTAGTGCCACCTGGCAAGTTCTTCTACCTACAGGGGAAAACAAACCCCTTTGACTGGTTCACTGCTATACAGTCAGTGACACATAGAGCACACTTTTGCATCTTCTCTGTAATAAAAGAATTAATTTATAATAGTAGATTTCAGAAACAATATGCATCCAATAGCAGAAAAATGATTAAGTCAATTAGTTTCACTTCTCAATGGAATTTTATGTAGTCAATAAAATCGATGGAATCGCTCATAGATATTACTCAAAGGACACAAACGATTTTCAAAAAGGGCTTCAAATTGTTAACAGACACACAGGGGGAAAGTATTACTCCCCCTCACAACCAAGAAAAAGCAATTTAAAACAATGATGGGATACCATTTTCCTGTTATTAAATTAGCACATGTTTCTCTTTAAAAGTATATCACTGGGTTCTGGAAAGGCTTTCCAATGGCGAACTCTATTCTAGGGGATGTAAATTTATACACCTTTGGAAAAAACTTTTGGACAAAAATGCATCATATTACATCAAGATGTTCATTCTTTTTCATCTGGTAATTCTGCTGGGAATATAACATAAGACCATAATAAATACCATGGAGATATATTTATATTTCCATGGTATTTTCTATATATATATTTATATTATGGCGTGTGTGCATGCTCAGTCACTAAGTAAGTCATGTCTGACTCTTTGTGACCCCATGGACTATAGCTCACCAGGCTCCTCTATTCATGGGATTTCCCAGGCAAGAATACTGGAGTAGGTTGCCATTTCCTCCTGCAGGGGATCTTCCCGACCCAAGGATCGAACCTGTGTCTCCTGAGTCTTCTGCATTGGCATGTGAATTCTTTACCACTGACCACCTGGGAAGCATCAGTTGGTGTGTGTGTGTACACATATTTACTTACACACACACACACACACACACACATATATATATATATCAGAAAATCTACATGTCTCATGGTTAAGAAAATGATGTATCTACCTCATTGAACATTATAAAGCCACTAAAATGATGCTCATTAATGGTTTTATTGACTTGGAGAAATGTTTATAACATAACATGATACTAATTAAAAAAAAATCAGCACCAGGTTATCTAGATAAAGAGTGTAGAATGTCCACAGAGTGCCTTTAGGAACCTGGAGAAATTTGACTTCTTTGTAGAATTACTGACTTGACATTTTCTATTTGTATTTCCAAAGTGTTAATTAAACTTCTCTTCAGTTATGCTTTGGCTGAGCTCTTTTTAGTTACAAATAAATGATAAAAATTTCACTCTGCCTTCCCTATTGCTAACCTCCATTAGTACTACACATAATCATTCAGGTTTATCATGATAGAAATTTTGTGCTTAAGTTTTAACCATAAAGAATTGTTAGCATTTTAGTAAGTCATAACATTTCACATCTATTAATGAATGTTAATATATCAGTTAGCCAGAAAGCTCATTCGGGTTTTTCCACAGGATATTAAAGAAAAACCCATACAAACTTTCTGCCCATCCCAATAGAAACTGATTTTCTTTTTTAACTACATCTGTTTTTCTCATCAAAGCAAACAATAACAGGGAAATAATACCTCTAGGAAAACCCTTCCAAGTTCTCTCTTTTGGAAAAGACTCATTGATCACCATGGTGTGTGGAGTGTTGGAATCAGCTGTACTTGGAAAAGGAGAACTGACCAAGAGGGACTTTATCTAGTGGTCTCATCACTTGCTACTCAGAACCCAGGAGGAGAGGGGGAGGACAGCAGAATTGCCAGTCATCCGCGTGGAATTCACCAGATAAATTTTAAACCCTGTTCTCTGTTGCACACCTGGGCTCCTGCACATGCAGAGCTGGCCTACAGTTGATCCAAAGAAATGAATGGGGACTTCCCTGGTTGTCCAGCAGCTAAGACTCTGAGCTCCCAATACAACGGGGCCCAGATTCAATCCCTGGTCAGGGAACTAGATCCCACATGCTGCAACTAAGAGTTTGCACACTGCAATAAAGACCCAGAACAGCCAAGTCAATAAGTTATCTTTTAGTGTCAAAAAAAAAAAGTGAATGCCTTTCTAAGTTGAAACTTTTGAAATAGCTGTAGATGCAGAATAACACAGAGACACATCTTTACCCAGTGTCCCCCAGCCATAATATTTTGCAATACTATAGTACAATCCCACAACCAGGATATCAAACGAGGTTGATACAATCCACCAATCTTATTCAGATCACCCCAGTTTTACTTGCACTCATGTGTGGGTGTGTGTTGAATTGTGCACAATTTCATCACAGGTGCAGTTTCATGCTTTCAACACGGCAGTCAAGATACAGAGCGGCTCCCTCACTACAAGGACCCCTCTGTTGACCTTTTATAGACACCCACTTCCTTCCTCTGACCCTGGTCTATTCCTAACCTCTAGCAACAACTAATCTGTTCTCCACTTCTACATTTTTTCATGTCAACAAAAATCATATAAATGGAATTATACAGTGTGTAAGCTTTGGGGATTGTTTTTTTTTTTTTTTTTCACTCAGCATAATTCCTTCTAGACGCATCCAAGGGGTTCTTCCAAGTAGCTACATGTGTCAATTCGGGTTCCTATTTATTGCTGACTAGTATACCATGGCCTGGGTGCACCACATTTTTAATCATTGAAGGCTTTTAGAGTGTTTCCAGTTCTTGGCTATTACAAATAAAGCTTCTACAAGCATCCATGTAGTTTTTTCCTATGAACTTAAGTTTTCATTTCTCTGGGATAAATGCCCAAGAGCACAATGGTAAAGAATCCGCCTGCCAAGGCAGGAGGTGCAAGAAACACAAGTTTGATCCCTGGGTTGGGAAGATCTCCTGGAGGAGGAAATGGAAACCCGCTTCAGTATTCTTGCCTGGAGAATGCCATGGACAGAGAAGCCTGGCGGGCTACAGTCCATGGGGTCACAAGGAGTCAGACATGACTGAGTGACTGAGCACGCATGATAATTCCATTCAGTGTTATAAGAAACTGTCAAACTATGTTCAGAATGGCTGGACTATTTCACATTCTCTCACCAGCAATGTGTGAGTGATCCAGTTTCTCCACATTCATACCAGCATTGGGTAGTGTCATTATGTTCTAACTTTAGCTATTCTGATCAGTTTATGATCACTTTCATTTGCATTTTCCTGAAAGTCAATGATGTTAAATATCTTTCCACGTGGGTTTTTTTTTTTTTTTTTGCTATTCATCTGCCTTTTGGTGAAATGTCTGTTCGTGTTTTTTACCCATTTTATGATTAAACTGTTGTTGTTGTATTACTATTGAGTTTGTTTGTTTTTTTTAAGAGTAGCTTTTTGAAGCAGTTTCAGGTTCACAGAAAGTACATGTACTCATATATGCACACCCTTCCCTACTATCAACTCTCACCACCTGGAAGTGAAAGTGTTGGTCGCTCAGTCATGTCCAACTCTTCGCGACCCCATGGATTGTAGCCCACTAGGCTTCTCTGTCCCTGGAATTCTCCAAGCAAGAATACTGGAGTGGGTTGCTATTTCCTTCTCCAGGGGATCTTCCCAACCCAGGGATCAAACCCACATCTCCTACATTGCAGGCAGATTCTTTACCGTCTGAGCCACCAAGGCTCTACATATACCCCCCACCTGAGTGGCACATTATTACAACCCATGAATACACACTAACGCATCATCAGCCAAAGTTCAGGGTTTATTTTAGGGTTCACTCGCAGTGTTGTACATTTTATGGGTTTGGGCAAATGTATAATGGCATGTATCCACCACTGTAGTTTCAGACAAAATAATTTCACTGCCCTAAAAATTCTCTGTGCTCCGCTTATTCATCATTCCCTTCTCCTTAACCCCTGGCAACCACTGATCTCTTTTACTGTCTCCAGTTTTACCTTTTCCAGTATGTCATGTAATTGGAATCATACATGTAGCCTTTTCAGATTGACTTCTTTCACTTAGTAATATGCGATTAGGATCTTCCATGTCTTTCTATGACTTAATAGCTCATTTCTTTTTAGCACTGAATAATGTTGCATTGTCTGGCTATATCAGAATTTATTTATCCATTCACGTATTGAAGTATATCTTGATTGCTGCCAAGCTTGGGTGATTATGAATAAATCTGCTATAAACATCCATGTGCTGATTTTTGTAAGGACATAAGTTTCCAATTCACTTGGATAAGTCCCAAGGAGCAAAACTGCTGGAATGTAGAGTAAGTTTGGTTTTTTTAAACTGTCTTCCATGTTGGCCATACTATTTGCGTTCCCACCAACATTGAATAAATTCTGTCATTCCACCTTTTCACCAGCATCTGCTGTTGACAGTGATTTGGATTTTGGCCACTTCAATAGGTGTATAGTTGTATCTCGTTGTTGTTTTAATTTGCAAATCCTGAATGACATATAATGGGGAGTATCTCTTAATATGCATTTGTGCTATCTGTATATGTTCTTTGGTGAGATGTCTGTTCAGGTCTTTGCCCAATTTTTATTCAGGTTATTTGCTTTCCTATCATTGACTTTTAAGAGTTACTTGTATATTTTAACTAACAGTCCTTTCTCAGATGTGACTTTTGCAAGAACACTTTGTCTGGCCTTAGGCCCCAAATATTTTTGCTTTAATGTAAGAGGCAACTAAAGAGAGCTCTGAAAAATAGAAAGAGGAAAACAGAGAGACTGAAAAGTGGAAGAACAAGGCAACATGGCTGTGTTTTTCTTCTTTCAACCCCCGACCCATGAGATGAATGTGACACAGCCTTCTTATCTGGCAACTCCCAATTCTGCAATAGAAAATGACCAAGGTAACACTCCTTCCCTGGATAGAGCAGGAATCCTGCCCCCCAAATACCAGAAGGGATGGATCAGGAACCCTGCCTACAAAACAAGGCAAGGGAAAGTGTTCTCCTTTCCTTCTGGCTTGAGACCCTCCTCCATCTAGAGATACCAGGGAGCCAGAAAGTCCTGGCAAGGGGGCTCTTCCATAGGACGTTCTGAGCCAAGGAAGCATCTCTGTCTCCTGATAAAGACTCCAACCCAGAGACATCAGGTGCAGGGCAGCATCAGCAAGAGGGAACCTGCCACAATAAGCACCCATCCCAGGAAGTGCTCTCTGCCCCCAAAGGCAGGGAGGAGCCTGCTCAGGAATCACTTTACTTCCAGGACCTGCAGTGTCCCTTCCCTCATTTACAGGCACCAGCTGAGAAGTTCCCTCCACCCGCTGTGGCAGCACAAGGAACAACCAGCGGAAACCTCAGCACCAGATAAATCAAGCAAATCAAAATAGCACCAGGAAGGCAGTGAAATTTAATTGTTTTTGCAACCTTAGCTTACGAAGTTAGTCTGGATGCTAAGCCTAAAAAGATAGTCACCTAACATTATAGTTAAAATGTCCAGTTGCAG
This sequence comes from Cervus elaphus, assembly GCF_910594005.1. Classification (NCBI taxonomy): domain Eukaryota; kingdom Metazoa; phylum Chordata; class Mammalia; order Artiodactyla; family Cervidae; genus Cervus; species Cervus elaphus. Next base: position 97,193,337 of record NC_057825.1, on the reverse strand, counting down.
TTTAGTCACTAAGTTGTGTTCAACTCTTGTGACCCCATGAACAGTAGCCTGCCAGGCTCCTCTGTCCATGGGATTCTCCAGGCAAGAATGCTGGAGTGGGTTGCCATTTTCTTCTCCACTAAAATGTCCAGGATACAAAAAAAAAAAAAAAAAAAAAATCACAAGTCATACCAAGAACCAGAAAAACCACAACTCAAGTGCAAAAAGACAATCCACTGAGGGCAATGCTAAGAGGAATCAGACATATGGGATTATTTAACAAGAGTCGTAAAGCAGTCATATAGAAATGTTTCAACAATCAATTACAATTCTGTTGACACAAATGAAAGAAATTTAAATCTCAGCAAGAAACGCAAGTTATTAAAAAAGAAAGAAAAAAAAAGAACCAATGGGGGACTTATCTGGTGGTCTAGTGTGTAAGACTTTGCACTCCTAATACAAGGGGCCCAAGTTCAACCCCTGCTCATGGAACTAGATCCCACATGCTACAACTAAGACTCAGCACAGCCAAAATAAATAAATAAGAACCAGTGGGAAATTGAAGAACTGAAAAACCCAATAACTGGAATTTTTAAGTATTGGATAGGGTCAATAGTAGAGAGGAGATGTGAGATGATCGAATTTGTAAACTTGAGAAAATAATAATAGATTTTACACAGTCTGAATAGGAGAAAGAAAAGAAACTGAAATAAAACAAAAGAAAACAAAAACAAAAAAAAAAGAATTTCAAGGATCTGTGTGGCAATAATAGAAGATCCAACATTTGCCACATCAAAGTTTCAGAGGAGAAAGAAAGAGACTATGGCTGAAAGAGGATTCAAAGAGATAATAACTGAAAACTTCTCAAATGTGGTAAAGGACATCAGCCTACAAATTCAAGAAGCTGAGCCAATCCCAAACATGATAAATCCAAAGAAACCCATGCCAAGACACATCACAATTAAACTTCTGAAAATGAAAAAAAAAGAACAAAATCTTGAAAGCTGCCAGAGGAAAACAACACATCACCAAGATACAGATAACAAATTGATGAGAGCAGGCTTCTCATCACCTGGAAACCACGGGTACCAGAAGGCAGTGGGATATTTTTTAAGAACTGAAGGAAAAGGACTGCTAATGCACAATTTCTATATTTGGCAAAACTACCCTTCAGGATAAAGAGGAAATAAAAATATCGTCAGTCGGCAAACACAAAATTTGCAGTTAGGAGACCTACCATTAAGGAATGGCTAAAACAAGTTCTACACAGAGAAAAGGAATAATGAAAGACAGAATTTTGGAACACCAGGAAGGAAGAAAATAACAATGGAAAGAGAATACTTATGGATATACACAATAGGCTATCCTTTTACTCCTAGGTTTCATAAATCATAGTTCACCATGGAAACAAAAATAACTATCTGACATTCAAGTCAGTGTAGGGGAGATGAAGGCACTTCAGTGGAGGTAAGATTTCCAAGCTCCACTTGAAGTGGTAAAATGCTAGTAATAGTAGATTGTCATAAGTCACATTGTTTATGGTAACAGAGTAATCACTAAGAAGCCTTTTCAAAAGGATACACTCAAGAACATGAAAAGCAAAGAAAAATGTATTCTAAAATTTGTGCGAAGCATCTATAGGGAGACAAGGAAAAAGAAACAGGCAAATGAGAGACAGAGGAAAGAAACAAATGACAGACTTAGTTGTAACATATCAATGTTTAAATATAAATAGTCTAAATATACTTAAAAGCTTTTGGGAGGAAACCATCAACAAAATAAAAAACAACCTACTGAATGGGAGAAAATACTTGTACATGATGTGATCAATAGGGGGTTAATATCCAAAATATATAAATAGCTTATATCTCAATATAAAAAAAATTTAACAGGCAGAAGAGCTGAACAGTCTTTTTTCCAAATATGACATCCAGATGGCCAACAGGCATGTGAAAAGATGTTCAACGCTGCTAATCATCAGAGAAATGGAAATCAAAACCACAGTGAGATATCACCTCACACCTGTCAGAATGGCTATCATCAAAAAGTCTACAAATAACAAATGTTGGTGAGGATATGGAGAAACGGGAACCCTTGTATACCATCAATATGAGTGGAAATCGGTGTAGCCACTATGGAAAATAATATAAGGTTCCTCAAAAGACTAAGAATTAAACTATATATGATCTGCTGGCAATTCCACCCCTGATATACATACAACAAAAATGAAAACACTAATTTGAAAAGATGCATTTGCCCCAATGTTTGTAGCAGCACTATTTATTTTACAATAGCCAAGACATGGAAGCAACCTAAGTGTCCATCAACAGATGAATGGATAAAGAAATTATATACACACACACATACCCTCATGAAAAAGAGTTGAATTCTGACATTTGCAACACTATGGATGGACCTAGTACAGGATATTATGCTAAGTGAAAAAAATCAGAGAAAGACAACTGCTATGCATGATCATTTGTATGTGACGTCTACCTACCCACCTAGCACCTGTATGTGAAAGGAGACCTACCACATTCTGGGTCATAAGACAAATCTCAAAAGATGTAAAAGCACTGAAAAAATGCAGACCTTGTTCTGTGTCATAATGGAATCAATTAGATTAGACCTCAATAAGATAAAGAACACAGGGAAATCTCTAAACACTTGGAAATTAAACAATATACTTCTAAAAAAAAGTCTGGCTTCCCTGGTGGTCCAAGGGTCAAGAACCTGCCTTGCAGGGCATGGGGCACCGTTTGAGCCCTGGTGGGGGACAATCCCACGTGCTGGGGGCAATTAAGCCCGGACGCCACAGCTACTGAGCCTGCGCTCTAGAGCCTCCGCTCCCCGAGAGAAACCACCGCAGTGAGAAGCCCGCGCTCCTCACTAGACAGGAGCCCCGCTCTCTGTAACTAGAGAAAGCCCGCACACAGCAACAAAGAAAGACCCGGCACAGTCAAAAATAAATAAATCGTCAAATCCTCATTTAAAAAACCTATTGGCCAAAAACGGAGTTCCAAAGGGAAATTTTAAATGTACACAGAACTGCATGGAAATGCTCACCAGTTATTAAAAGTTTGAAAGGTTTATAAAAGAAAGAACTTAGCTTTCTTTTTTTAAGTCACTCATCAGGCTCTTTCCTCCCCTGGCTGAGTTATTCCAGTGTCTAACCATTCCATTTTCTGACTCCTCAATGAATTTTCAGTCCTTTGCAACACAATCTCTCCTCACCGATCACAGCCTTCTCCAAGTTTTCATTCATATTATATGGTCCACAATATTCTTCTGCAGGTAGGAAAATTTAAAGGAAGGAATTTTTCCTCTCATAGATGCTGTCACAGAGCAAATGTGTTCAAAAGTGTTAATAAAGTCTTGATTTTAGGAATGGCTCCTAAAGAGAGCTGGAAAGGCTCTAATGGGGTATAAAATCTGGCAATTAAATCCTGAAAGAATGCCTGAAAACCTCTAATGAGCTTTGCATGTTTCCTCTTTTTTTAAAAGTAGGGTTGAACGAGTTACGTTATTCACACTTGAAAGTGTGAAGCTTAGCAAAAGCAGGCTTAATGACGTTTCGGCCAAGTGCTATGAGAGCAACATGGTACTCAAACACTAATCTTCAGAAATTATAAAGAAATATACACAGTGCTACAAATGGAAGCATTTTTCTTCTTTTAAAAAAATCAGATATAAGTACATGAGTAGACATAGTTTTGCCTTCCATCAGGCAGGGACCCTGGCGAGGGTGGTGACAAGTTAATTTCAGGAGTATGTGTCTGAGAGGAGAAACATAGCACTTGCTTTATGACAAGTTTCACTTGGGGGCAGAGGTCCAGGCTGGCTTTGGGGGTGGTCTGAGGGCCACCTGGACAAGTCAGGTCTCTGGCTTGTTCTAGAACTGGCTCTTTTCCAGGCCTCATTAGGCAAGGTTAAATTGAAGCCGGTGGGTGGGGGGGTGGGAGAGAGGTCAAACCACCTGGGGAATCTGGACAGTACACACTGGAGCCCTTCAGATTCAGGACAGCACCAGACTCATCCACACTCATCATGGGTAAGACTTGGAATTGGGTGGGTATCAAATGAGGATAAGACCTGATCTTTGCCCTCAAGAATTCTACAATCTCCATGGCCACGCCTTTGTTCCCGAAAGTTGACTTTCAGTGGGACGTCACACTCTGAAAGCTGGTAAAGAGTGCTGCTTGACTGTCTGGAGAAGAGCCACCTTCCTATGAAACACAACCACCCTCGGATGCTGGCAGCCCCTTTGCGATCATTCTGTTCCATCAAGGCCGCAGGAAAGTATCTCGGTGATGGGATCTTATGACAGCATGCCAACTCCTGGCTGGGCTAACAGAAGCCTGTGCTGGTGAGTGAGTGCTGCATGCTCGGTCGCTTCGGTCACGTCCGACTCTGTGCGACCCTGTGGACCCAGGCTCCTCTGTCCATGGGATTTTCCAGGCAAGAACACTGGAGTGGGTTGCTGTGCCCTCCTCCCGCGGATCTTCCCGACCCGGGGATTGAACCTGCGTCTCTCGTATCTCCCGCATTGGCAGGCAGGCTCTTTACCACCAGTGCCACCTGGGCAGCCCGTGTGCTGATACCTCTGATCTAAAAGTCACAATCTCTGCTCCGAACTTAGGGCATGAATTTGCAGCTGCTTTGTAGGCTCTGCTGAGGCTGCCACTAAAATCCATGGGCATTTCCCAATTACACAAATGTGAAGGGGTGAGGAAAGAGCCAAGGAGCAGATTGGCCAGGAGGAGGAAACAGCCCAAGCCTGGGAAACCACTGGCACTACTTTTTTCAGGAGATAATCAAGCCACGTGCACTAAACTGCAGTGACCTAGTGTTCCAGCGACCAGTTGCTGAAGCCAAAAATGGGCCATTAGAATCAGCATTGGTGAGGGCGTAGGAAATAAATGGACGCTGGGGTCCATGGCTGACGAGAGTATAAATCAGTACGCTTTTTGTTGTTTTTGTTCAGTCACTCAGTTGTGTTCGACTCTTTGTGACCCCATGGACTGCAGCACGCCAGGCTTTCCCTGTCCTTCACCATCTCCCAGAGCTTGCTCAAGCTCATGTCCATTGAGTCAGTGACGCCATCCACCCATCTCATCTTCTGCTGTCCCCTTCTCCTCCTGCCTTCAATCTTTCCCAGCACATCAGGGTCTTTTCCAATGAGTTGGCTCTTTGTATCAGGTGGACAAAGTATTGGAGCTTCAGCCTCGTCATCGGTCCTTCCAATGAATATTCAGGATTGATTTCCTTTAGAATTGACTGGTTTGATCTCTTTTGCAGTCCAAGGGACTCTCAAGAGTCTTCTCCAACACCACAGCTCAAAAGCATCAATTCTTTGGTGCTCAGCCTTCTTTATGCTCCAACTCTCACATCCATACATGACCACTGGAAAAACCATAGTTTTGACTAGACAGACCTTCATTGGAAAAGTAATGTCTCTGCTTTTTAATATGCTGTCTAAGTTTCCCATAGCTTTTCTTCCAAAAAGCAAGCTTTTAAAAACATATACACTTTTTAAAATAGATATATTTATTTATTTGACTGCACTGGGTCTTGGTCATGGCATGCAGGATCTTTAGTTGTGGCATGCAAACTCTTAGTTGTAGCATGCGGAATCTAGTTTTCTGACCAGGGGTTGAACCCAGGCTCCCTGCTTTGGAAGCACAGAGTCTTGGCCACTGGAACACCAGGGAAGTCACAGTACACATTTTTGACTTGTAATATCTATTGAAATGTTTCAAGGTCATACCTCTTGACCTGGTATTTCTATTTAAACCTCTGAAACCATTCTATAAGTGCTCTGAGACTCAGGAATGTTCCTTGTGGCTTTGCTTAAAAACTTAAAAGTATTAAAAACATACAAGTAACCCAAGCGAACTCTAAAGAAGATTAAATAAATGTTGGCACCTTCACACAGTAGAATACTGTACATGTCTTAAGAGTGAATTAGACCTCTTTATACTGATGTGGAAAGTGAAAAATGCAAGCTCAGAGCAGCTTGGCTCATATGAGTCCACATCCAAAATAATCAATGGCAACAGTAATAGAGTTAATATCAGTGTGAAAAAAAAAGAAGGTAGAGAATTAATTACCAATTTTTGGCAGCCTGTCTCTAGAAGGGAAATAATGCATATTCCTGGAAACTTTGGAATTTTAAGTAACCTGGAATCAGTTAATCAGCAAAAAAGAAAAACAACAAGGTCCTACCGTATAGCACACGTAACTCTATTCAATATTCTGTGATAAACCATAATGCAAAAGAATATGAAAAAGAATATATATATGTTCAATTGAGTCACTTTGTGGTACAGCAGAAATTAACACAACATTGTAAATCAACTACATGTCAATAAATTTTTTGAAGAAAAGAAAAAAAATAGGACTGTGTTGCAGTACAGTTCTGAAACACATCTCAAGCCAGTGAATATTAGCAGGAGTTACTCATGATGTTCTTAAACACGTGAACATATGAAGTGATACTTCACAGAGGACACGGATCCCCAGTGTGAATAAACAAGGGGAGGTACATCCAAAGCCACGTCACAGGTTCATGTAGATTCCACATCACATCAAAGATTGCAACTGGGAGACTTCCCTGGTGGTCCAGTGGTTAAGAATCCGCCTGCCAATGCAGGGGACACAGGTTCTATCCCTGGTCTGGGAGGCAAATAAGCATGGCATGAGGCAAATGGCATGAGGCAAATAAGCCTGTGTGCCACAACTACTGAAGCCCGACCTCTAGAGTCCATGCTCCACAAGAGAAGCCACTGCAGGGAGAAGTCAGCACAGCCTGACAAAGAGTACCTCTGTCAGCCACACTGGAGAAAGCCTAGGCTAGCAGCAAAGACCCAGTGCGGCCAAAAGCAAATAAAACTTTAAAAAGTGCAGTTGGAAGCATATACACTACCACATGTAAAGTAGAGAGCCAATGGGAATTTCCAGTATGACTCAGGGATCTCCGACGGGGACTCTGTGACAACCTAGAGGGGAGAAATGGGGTGGGAGGTGGGAGGGAGGTTCAAGGAGGGGACATATGTATACCTATGGCTGATTCATGTTGATGTATGGCAGAAACCAAAGCAATATTGTAAAGCAACTATCCTTCAATTAAAAATAAATTTTTAAAAAACAGTGTGGTTGGTTGTGGGTTTTGGGTGAGCAGTTTTTAAGTCTCTTGAAGCCTCAGTTGGGCGAGAAGTCCTTTTTAAGGTCTGATTAAGAAGAGCTCGGTGGGCGGGTACGGAAGTGCAGGTGAGAATTTCTGCTGGCCATGGCACATGTGCTAGCACCAGGGCAGTGTGAGCTGGCTGACCACCACTGATCTAGCTAAACACAGACCCTTCCAGAATAACCTCAGTGGACCCTCCCACTCCAATACTTTCTCTCTTTCATCCGAAGCCTCCGCTTCCCCAAGCTACTCAACTGAAGAAAATCAGAAAAACAGAGACAGACAGAGAGAAATGCATTAGGAAGAAGAAAATACGAGTGATGATGGGGACTGTCAGGAGGGAGGGCCATTGCAGATGAGTTACTGGAGGTGCAAATCACACTCACAAACGTGTGCAAAACCAACCAGGACCTCAAGAGGCAATGACGGACCCCCAGTCCCAGAGCCTGCCTTCCGGCTGCCCCAAGGGAGCCTGCTCCACAACGTGGCCATTGATCCAGCCCAGGTGCACGTAGCGCTGGCCACCCCCACTTCCCCTTCCTACCCACAACCTCCCCACTGCTCCGGAAGCTGTGAGGTCCCTGCTGCACATGCAGAACTCAGCAGCAGCTCAGGAGCCCAAGGCATAAAGAGGCGGGGAGGCGGGTGGGGGACAGTTCCAGGCTGATTCTCACCCTGAGAGCAGCTCTTGTGGCAAAGACAAGCCATCAAGTGAGCTTGGGACGGTCTTGTAGGGTTTATGCCTTTACTGCCAGCCAGGGTTGGACCAGGGAGAAAGAAAAAGCCACCAAGAATACTGGAGCCATTACAATGCATTTTGTGGGCCCCTTGGGCCAGCCTAGACTCCCCAGGTGGTATCAGTGGTAAAGAATCTGCCTGCCAGCGCAGGAGATGCAGAAGCCTCAGGTTCGATCCCTGGGTCAGAAAGATCCCCTGGAGGAGGAAATGGCAACCCACTGCGGTATTCTTGCCTGGAGAATCCCATGGACGGAGAAGCCTGGTGGGCTACAGTCCACGGGGTCACAGAGAGTCAGACACAGCCGAGCACGCATGCACACACTGACCAGAGCCTGGCAGTAACAGTTTGCAGTGCACAGGTGGAGGGCCACGGTGCTAGAGAGTTAGCTGAAGGCTGAGCATGACTGAAATCTCTCCTGGGCTTGACTGCAATCAGGTGAGATTCCTGAAAACCAAGAATCTCCAAGATGCAATGAAAGAAGTCTCTAAGGATGTTTTAGCCACCCACGGGGACAGGCTTGGGAAGACTTCAGACCAGGAAAAAACACATCTCTGTAGTTTAAGACACCAGATTCTGGACTTTGTGCTGGTTGCCTTTGAAAACAAATACAACAGCTCATTTTCAACATCCTGCTAAAAGAAACCCAGCCTGTCTACAACAGTTCCCAGGGTAAGGCTACACATTAAAATACAGCAAAGCTGGAATTACATGCTTTCAGACTAAACTAGGGCTTCCCCAGTGTGCAGCTAGAAAAGAACCTGCCTGCCAACGCAGGACATGCAAGAGACAGGTTCGATTCCTGGGTTGGAAAGATTCCCTAGAGGAGGAAATGGGAACCCACTCCAGTATTCTTGCCTGGAGAATCCCATGGACAGAGGAGCCTGGTGGGCTACAGTCCATGGGGTCACAGAGAGTCAGACACGACTGAGCACACACACAGCCTAAAATAGGATCACGGGCTTTCCGTGAGACTTCCTCACGTCTCAGGAAACTGTCCAAGAACCATCTACTTATCAAGGGCAGTGCCACCTGCAAGGGATATTTGTGTTCTTAACTGACATATTGTAAACACACACAAAAAACCAGAGAGCTGATACCCTAAGCATAAAGTCCTAAATATTCGATGAGAATTAGATTAAGTGCATGTTGATTCCATTTAACCCACTTAACTGTGTTTTAGTCCTCCATATAATTGTCGACTGGAAATCTATGCATGTGAAAAAGCATCTAGGTTTTCACTTACTATCCTTACATGTTTATAACACACAGAAGAAAAACATCCATACAATATGGGCTCCAAAACAAATGGAATCAAACCAAGATGTTCTTTGTTTGAGGGACGTTTTCTGAATTAGGGCCATGAAAACATTCATGATTTTGTGGCAATTTCACAAAATAGGATTTACCTTGATGACTTTGTAGAGCCTTGCGCTGTAATTTTATCTACAGACATTTCTGATTTTTCTGTCATCTGATATGCATTTTGCTGGATGAAGACATAAACATGAATTCCATTTGGGATTGTTTTCTTCCTCATCACTGGTAACTGTCACAGCACACTCACAGACAGTCAGGACATGAGCTCACCAGAAGTGGAGCCGGGGTTCAATCTGCCTCAGGCACCACTAGCACGGCACAGCATCACACTGCATGGACAGTGCACAGTTCATTCATTCATTCAGCAAACACTCCCCTCCCCGGCTACTGTGCCCAGCATCCTATACGATGATGAGGAGCCCTCCAGGGTAAAACAGCCCATCCTAGAAGGAAAGCTGCTGTTGCTATTTAGTCGCTCAGGCATGTCTGACTCTCTTGTGATCCCATGGACTGTGGCCCACCAGGCTCCTCTCTGCCTGGGATTTCCCAAGCAGGAATCCTGCAGTGGGCTGCCATTTCCTTCTGTAGGGGGTCTTCCTGACCCAGGGATGGAACTCACATCTTCAAGCCCAGGAGGAAAGTAGTATAGAAGTATTTTTTCTCTCTACATTAATGTAGTCTATACTCATGTCTATTCACCACCTTGTTTAAAATTATTTTTGGCAAACCCCACAGGCCAGTTTTCTGTTTGTTCTCTGAGGGCCCTGGAAGGTCTGTGCTGGCAGCAGCAGGACATAATCAGGTCTCGTGGACTCCTTCCTAAGGAAGGATCCTGGCCTAGGACAGGGAGGAGAGGGTGATACACAATGTCATTTCTAGTTTATTGCTTTTGACTAAAATAATAACATTCACTCTGACATAATGACTGCACCAATTAGGCTTAAGCAAAGAAAAAACTCCGATGGAATAAATTTAGTTGTGGGAGTGGAAACCTCCCTAGCAGTCCCTGCAGTAATTTTTCCGCATCCTCCCAGGGGTTGGTGACAGGCATGGTGCAGGCTGGACAGCCACAGGGAGGCTAAGCTTCCGAGCTGGGGGCGGGGGCTCCTCCCCAAGACCAGCTGCTTGCTGGGCACTGCACCGTCTCTCCTGCCTTGCACCCCCAGCACAACCTAGTCAGGGCAGGGGTGCAGAGGAAACAGGGAGAGCTGGACAGCAGGAAGGGCCTAAACAGTACTTGGGCTAAAGTTTCCAGGATCCTGCCTTGAGTGGAAGCCCCCAACGACAGGGTCTCGATTCATCCGACTGTGCACAGAGCAAATAAATACCAAATGAAAGAATGGTTGGATCCTATTTCAAGGGCATTCAAATAAAAACCACTCTTATAACAGCCCATGTCCTTTCTCTGGGTGATGGTGTACAGAGGGCCTCCTCCCACACAACCCCCTTTGTGTGTAGGAGTGGGGTGTAGGACTGTGGTCACGATTTCTTGGGGTACTGAACAACAAATCAAGAGACTAGGAGCATTTAGACTTTAAAAACAAACAAAATAAAATGGAGGTTCCAATAGAAAGTCATTTTGAGTAACTGTTCAAAAGTACAAATGTCTCTCCACCACGGCCAACAAAAACAAGTGTTTACTCTGTTTTGCTTTTTACATGAAACTGTCAACCAAGTTGAAAAACCCTTTTCATCCCTGGCTGCCGCCTACGAGGACACCTGATGCTGTGCATTTGTGCAGACGCTCACTCGGCAAGGCCGAAGCCCCACCCGAGGAGGCTGTTAGGATCTTGGGTTCTCGCAAAGACAGGGAGACATGAGAAGCTGATTACTATTCAGATCAGCAGCCAGGCCTGGCTGTCTGGAACTGACATCGCCAGGTAAATAAAAGGGCATTCACTGCAGATGGAGCACGTTGTCACCTCCACAGTGGAAGGGGGAGATGCCTGCACCCACGGCATTTGTGGCCCCCATGTGGATATGTCTCCAGCCCCTCAAATGCAGGGGTCATGCTTTGTACACAATTATACATGCTTTGTGTAATTTATTATTTCATGTCACTTAGCACCCGCTCCATCCTCAACATCCTTAGCCAGCAAGTACCTGGACCACTAGCTGTAGCATCAGGCGGGGATGGATCACAGCCTGGGGTCTGATTCTTGGTCCCTTCACTCACTCCCTGGGTTGTGGATTCTCCACATAGGACACTGTCCACTTGTCAATCATGACCTTTATCAAACCACAGCAGCTAAGCTATTGGCTCTGCGGCTTGTGTGTGTGTGTACATGCTTTAGTCACTTAGGTGGTCTCTGACTCTTTGTGACCCTATGGACTGCAGCCCACCAGACTCCTCTGTCCACGGCTTATGTGGATTAACAAAATGACCTCATAATAATAGCTAACTTGTATTGACCTCTTTCTCTGCACCCGAGACAGTGCTTCATATTCATTATCGCCCAACAGCCCTGCAAGGCTGTTAGTACCCTCCTTTTCCAGCTAAGGAAGCTGTGCACAGAGAGCTTAAGTAACTAGCCCCAAGTCACACAGCCAGCAAAGTGAGGTAGCTCAGATGCCGAACTGCTCTGTTCCTGACTCCAAGCCTATGCCTGCTTCTCCACACGGCCTGGGGGGTAGACATAGCTCCCGCCTCCCGACTCCCCTCCCTCGAGAGGGCTATAGCACCATGCTTCAAGTTGTGGAAGGCAGTTTCTCAATCACACGCAAATTTGATTTGCCTTAAGTATCAACCCCACTTTACCTAAAAACCCATCTTCACATGAGCTTGCAAGGAGCTGAAAGGGGCTGTGGTGACTCAGGAGTTCAGGGCCTCTCCTGGGAATGACTGTGGTAAGACTACACCCTGCCTTATAAATCTTGTCCAGGAAAAGAAAAGAAGCCAGACTGCAGGCATAGAATTACTCCAGCTGCCGGGACCCCCGGCTCCCAGACTCCGGGAGATCAGAGGGGAGCCAGGCCCATCGGATGCCTGGCCTGGAGGGCCGTGTTTGAAGCGAAGACTCTCAGGTTTCCAAGGAGGGAAGGGTTGCTGGGGCTGAAGGATGAATCCGCGCTGTGTGGCTCCTCAGATAAGTTGAGGGCGGCAGACAGGATAACGAGCCAGACTCCTCTCGAGCTCAGATAAGATTGAGGCCCCCGTCTCCAACGATGTTATTAATACTCGGCTTGCTCTGCTGCCTGCCCAGGCAGAAAGGAGAGAGAGCTATTCTCTCCCTGCAGAGTCAGAACAGGCAGGGGCTTCTCCAACAAGGGGGATCTCAAGGTTAAAGACCAAGGAGGGTGGTTACTGACGGGGCCAGGCCAACCTCATCTGGTCCCATCCCTGCATCTCAGGAATTTGGCTCCATCCCAGAAGTGAGGCTGTGGCCATGACCTCCCTCTACCTCGCAATGTAACCACGTTTACTAAGACATGGATGTGGCACAAAGCCTTCCCAGGTGGCGCTAGTGGTAAAGAACCTTCCCACCAATGCAGGAGACATAAGAGACTTGGGTTCAATCCCTGGGTTCGGAAGATCCCCTGGCTATCCACTCCAGTATTCTTGCCTAGAGAATCCCCACGGACAGAGGAGACCGGCAGGCTACAGTCCATGGGGTCACAAAGAGTCGGACATGACTGAAGTGACAGCACGCACGCATGGATATGATACAACAAATACTATGTTTTCATAAATCTGTTTGTGAGATCAGCAGTGTGCCAGAGACGATGAAATATGCATCAAAATCTATGACAGCCTCCTCTGAGCATTTCAGATAAATCTTTACCTGTGAGAATATTGTGGGGCTAGACTTGCAGGACCAGGTGACTCTCAAAGCTTCTTCTCCATTACAGTGAGATGTCAGCAAAACTTTTTTTAAATGGATGCTTATCTCTGGGGTCCCCGTGTCCTGCACTTTCACCCTAGGAAACACGTGTTTCCATCTGCATGCACCACCACTGCACCTATCCCCCAAGCTCGTCTGTGCTGGTCCCACCTGCCAGGCAGCCACCCAGACCCTTGGGTCCATGCGAGCCCTAGGGTCAGCACCTGCAGCTGGCTTCCTCATGTGTCCTTCTGAGAAGATGATCAGTATAAGGCATGTGCCTTCCCCAAGCTCCCACCATGGTCCTTCTGTCTTCCAGCATCCAGTAAATCAGGGGTCCCCAACCTCCAGGGTCTAATGCCTGATGATCTGAGGTGGAGCTGATGTAATAATAACAGAAATGAAATGCACAAGAAATGAAATGCCCTTGACACATGCCAAAACCATCACTTTTTGGTTTAAGGAAAAATTGTCTTCCACAAAACCGGTCCCTGGTGCCAAAAAGGTTGGGGACCACTGCAGTAAACATTTACATACAGAGAATGAGTCAATTCCACTTAAGAGACCCTCTCTCCCACACACACCCATATTCTCTCTAACCTCTTCCTCTTCCTCATTCTCTTGAAATTCATCGGAGTTTCTTCAGGAAACACCCTACCCACCTCCTAACCTCTTTCCATTAGGAAGCCAAACGTGAACCAGAATCAGGGGTGGATGGTGCACAAGTCGTGGTGGGGATCTGGGTCCACCCAGAAGAGACGTGTCCACCTTTGCCATGGAGGCAGATGCAATGACACCCCCAGAAGTGCTGGCTCCTCTCCAGGAGCCCCTAACTACTCATTCTATTTCTCCAAGGAAACCTGCTTTCCTCAAGCACTAGCATTCAAGATGAACTTCACAAACATGATTTCCTGCAATGCGATTTGTTTGTATGTTGTCTTCTGCAGAGAGAGCCTTGATGGCATGGCTATATTTCCCTGAGCAGTGCCTCCAGATGCAGCCCGAGCTGCCCGTGGACTGGCCCACGGGGTAATCTAACCTCGTTTTCGTGCAGTGTGTTCTTGATGGAGAAGTGTGATCTGAGTACCAACCGTTCACCCTGCACCTGGGCGGGGGTCACCTTTGGTGAATCACTTCAGCTCCCATCTGCCTCACCTCTTGTTCCAGCCTCTGTCCTGGGGACCAGCTTCATACAGGTGTGAACAGCCGGCTTCTTGCCTCACCACACCCACTTTGGGTCTTCTCTCTGATGCTGAGGATGCCTGTGGAAAATGTCTCACCCGCACATCACCTGAAAGTGCAGAGTTAATGCCTGTGAGGATGGGAGGAGAGGCCATGCTCCCCTCTTCAATGCTCAGGTTCTGAATCTTATTCCAGAAGGTTCTTCAGAGCCCAAGGAGCAACATCAAGTGACCCTTTGCAGCGCCCAGCTGGATCACACATCTCTCCGCTTCCTGCTCCCTCAAGCCTGCTTTCTGGGACCACCCAGTTTATTTATTTGGCCCAAAATAAACCAGTCATATCAGACCTTGTCTCAGGATGTATCCTGCTGGGAAACCAGGAAGAGACTGCTTCTCCGTGCCCCGAGCCACACATGGACTAGCTGAGAACCAGGCAGGAAGGCAGCTTCTCAGCACGTCAGCAGGCTTGCACGCTCAGTCTCTCAGGCATGTCCAGATCTTTTTCGACCCCATGGACTAAGCCCGCCAGGGTCCTCCATCCATGGGATTTCCCAGGCAAGACTACTGGAGTGGGTCACCATTCCCTTCTCCAGGGGATCTTCCCGACCCAGGGACTGAACCTGAGTCTCCTGCATGGGAAGGTGGATTCTCTACCACTGAGCCAACCGAGAAGTCCCTTAAGTGTGACTGTGGCTCGTTTCATTGCTCTGGGCACCAAAACCAGGAACCTACTTGTGACAAGCCCCAGAAGAGCTTCCAGAACACAGGATTGCACAAAGACAAGGGAAGAGCCGGTTCTTGCTCTAGGATAAGACATAAGGCAATTTCTCATATACTTAACTTGAGTATAGACACATAAAACGGTCTCCAGGTAATATAAACAGATTCTGACATAAAGTTTCAACAGTCTGCGCTGCCAAAAGTAAGAACGTTTTTAATAGCACGTGGAGAAGAGCTGGTCTCTGCTCTAAGCTGAGCCAGATCCCTTGGCTTCAGCATTTTCTCCTCTCTGGATTTTGCTTATCCTGCAAAGTTTGCGCTGGGACATCATTTCTGCCACCAGGTTCAGAGCGAGCCTCAGCAGTTTTATGGGAGGGACTGCAGAGAAGACTTGGTTCCCCCTAAGACTCTGCTAAGTGCCTCCCTCCATGTGGAGCACCCAGTCCTGGCGACCGGACAGCCTGCACAGCCTGGGCCCCTGGCTCTCATGGTCTCTGATCCCTCGCTCCCCACCTGAACTGTGGCCAAGGCTCCAGGTTCATCCTCCGCCTCTTTGGAGGGAACAGTGTCTTCCTGACCAGGGTCTGAGTTAGGAGGGATCCCCCAGTGAGCAGGGGCGGACCTGTCCTCTCCCACTGTGCTCAAATCACCTTCCCTGCCCGCCACAGTGCGGACTGCATCTCAGGACTTCCTGCCCGAGATCCTGTGAGCTACAAGGAGATGGAGGCAGCCGTCCCGGGGCATGTGGGTCCCTGGGCACCACGTGAAGCGAGCTGATGAAAACAACGTGAGGCGGGATAAAAGGCGGGGCGCGGGCAGGGGAGGACGGAGCTTCAGGCAGCCAGTCATTCCTCTCTGGCTCTGTAGACAGCCTCATGCAGGTACTAGAACAAGGGAGGGTAGGGGAGAGGAAAGCGGAGATGGACAGAACTGACCCCCTTATAAATGGTCTAGTTCGGCCGGCTAGAAAGTATGTAAGTTGTGAATTGTTTTACGTGAGTAAGATAAAAATCCCGTTGGGGACGCAGCCTGCAGATGGCAGAGTGCTTTCTTACCCCTCTTCACCGCCCCCTTCCCCCGCCCCCTGCACTTCTAGAAAGCTCGACCTTGGAGTTTCCTAGTTGCCTGGGGGTGGGGTCACCTGGCTCTTTCCAAGGTAGAAGCAGGACGTTGGCTTTAGAGCGCCACCTGGAGGCTGAAGGGGCTCAGTACGCAGAGGGGCTCAGGTTCACTTATCAAGCTCTCTGGGGAGACCAGGGGCTTCAACCTCACCATCGCCCCCCAACCTCCACCCCCACCCCCAGGACAGGCTCAGGCACAGCCGGGGCCCTTTAACACAATCCAGACTCAGGGAAAGGCCGGCAACCCCAGACCTCTTAGAGCTTCCTCTGGAATTTTTGGATTCTGTTTTTCCTTCCCATTTAGTCCCACCAAATGCATTCCAACCTTACAGACTCTTACAACTCAAGGCAGAGTTGCTTATTTTTATGAACTGAGTCAACACAGAAAAGTGGAAAACCCACACTTCTTAACCCAAGTGCTATTGCTTCCCTTGATTCTTTTAAGGAGATTGTTGGGAGAAATATCAACAACCTCAGATATGCAGATGATACCACACAGCCGAAGCGACTTAGCAAGCACGCACACAAAGACTAGCTGAATTCCTGTCTTTTGTACATGTTCCTATGGTGCTCTGAAACACACACACAGAGGTTGTTCACGTTTCCGCCTTTGTTTAACATCCACCTTCCCATAGACTGTAAATTCCTTGAAGGCACGGCCATGCCTCATCCGCTACTGTTCCCAGGCACTTGCACACTATCTGCGTTGGTTTTCAGGACCAGAAATGAACAGAATTGGTATCAGGTTTTCAGCTGATCACAGGAAGGGACACGGAAGAATTTCCAGGGGGTTGAAACTAATTTAGGGTGTACCTTCATGTGGCTCCCTCACTCCCGCCTCAGCTTTTTCTGATCATGCCCCTCCTTGAGCTCTTTGAAGGACAGGCCTTCATACTGGTCAGAATGGCCATCATCAAAAGGACCACAAATAACAAATATTGGTGGGGATGTGGAGAAAGGGGAACCCTCGTACATCGTTGGTGTGAATGGAAATTGGTACAGCCGCAATGGAAACAGTCCAAGAAACTAAAAGTAGAATTACCACATGACCCACAACTCCACTTCCAGGTGTATACCTGGAAAAAAGGAAAACACTGACTTGAAAAAATATATGCACCCCAGTGTTCATAGCAGCACTGTATACAATTGCCAAGATATGGAAGCAACCTAAGTGTCCACCAACAAATGAATAAGTAAAGAAGATGTGGCAGATACACACACACATGTATACACACACACATGTATAATACATATATATGTGTATTACATGTATATTTTACACACACATACATGTAAATATACATATTTATATATATAGGCTTCCCTGGTGGCTCAGCAGTAAAGAATCTGCCTGCAACACAGCAGACCCAGGTTCGATCCTGGGGCGGGAAGATCTGCTGGAGGAGGGCATGGCAACCTATTCCAGTGAATCCCATGGACTGAGGAACCTGAAGGGTTGCAGTCCGCAGAGTGGCACAGAATCAGACACAGCTGAAGAGACTAAGCATTATACACACACAATGTAACACTACTCAGCCATAAAAAAGGACAAAACGTTGTTATTTGTAGCAATATGGATGGACTTGGAGGACATTATGCTAAGTAAAACAAAAGTCAGGTGGAGAAAGACAAACACTGTATAATATCACTTATAAGTGGAATCTAAAAAGTACAACAAACTAGCAAATATAACAAAGCAGCAGCAGACTCACAGAAATAGAAAACAAACTACAGGTTACCAGGAGGAGAGGGGAGGGGCAATATAGGAATAGAGGATAGGGGTGCAAATTATTGGGTATAAAATGAGCTATAAGGATAGATCATACAACACAGGGAATATAGCCAATATTTTATACTCCATAGAGTATAACCTTTAAAAATTGTAAATCTTTATATTGTATACCTGCAACTTCCGATCTTAGGGGTGAATCTAGAGTGAGAAGAAGCCTAGTTTTCCAGGCAGAGTGTGGCCACTGATAGGGGGGCTGCAGCTCAGAGATGAACAGTCACCAAGCCCAGGTTAGGAGGCTCCTGGGCATCTCAGGTATCCTGATGGCTGAGCAGAGTGTGGGGGCAGAGAACGCAGAGAGGGCCCTCTGCAAACACTGACTCTACGGCAGTTGGTCAGCTAATGGCAGGAGCTCACCCACCAGCTGGTGAGGCAGGTGGTTCCTCACCACTTCCTGGGGCTCCACACCACACAGCGCCCCCTCCACATCACACATTATCCACCAGATAAGACATGCATTCGCGTGACATTTTCTTCTTTGCAGTGATTTGCAGGTACTGTTTATACCAACATTTACTGAAGCTGCAGTATCTTAGCAGAATTTATTCCAGGCATTGTTAACATTCTCCCTCTCGCCCCCTGGAGGTCCAGCCTCCCCTCAAAGACCAGAGAGCGTGGAAGGTGAGGACTTGAACCTCTCAAGGCAACAAGGAGGGCTCCGTACCTAAGCCAGGGCATCTGAGCCTGAGACACTAACGTGCCTGCCTTCTTGAGGAGAAGAGAGCTCTAACGGGGCTTAAAGTGTGTTTGTGTGTGCTGTGTATGTGTGTCGGTGAGCGTGTGAGACCTCTGTGTGTGTGTGTGTGTAGGTTGTGAGTGTGGGAGACCAGGTGTATACGTGTGATTGCTAGTGGTGTGCTGTGTGTGTGTACATGAGTGTGTGAGCAGTGAGAGCCGTGTGTGTGTGAGTGTGTGAGACCAGGTGATGTGATTGTGTGTCTGCTGCATGTACACATGAGTGTGTGAGCAGTGAGAGCCGTGTGTGTGTGAGACCAAGTGATGTGATTGTGTGTCTGCTGCATGTATACATGAGTGTGTGAGCAGTGAGAGCCGTGTGTGTGTGAATGTGTGAGACCAGGTGATGTGATTGTGTGTCTGCTGCATGTATACATGAGTGTGTGAGCAGTGAGCCGTGTGTGTGTGTGAGTGTGTGAGACCAGGTGATATGATTGTGTGTCTGCTGCATGTATATATGAGTGTGTGAGCAGTGAGAGCCGTGTGTGTGTGAGTGTGTGAGACCAGGTGATGTGATTGTGTCTGCTGCATGTACACATGAGTGTGTGAGCAGTGAGAGCCGTGTGTGTGTGAGACCAGGTGATGTGATTGTGTGTCTGCTGCATGTATACATGAGTGTGTGAGCAGTGAGAGCCGTGTGTGTGTGAATGTGTGAGACCAGGTGATGTGATTGTGTGTCTGCTGCATGTACACATGAGTGTGTGAGCAGTGAGAGCCGTGTGTGTGTGAGTGTGTGAGACCAGGTGATGTGATTGTGTGTCTGCTGCATGTATACATGAGTGTGTGAGCAGTAAGCCGTGTGTGTGTGTGAGTGTGTGAGACCAGGTGATGTGATTGTGTGTCTGCTGCATGTATACATGAGTGTGTGAGCAGTGAGAGCCGTGTGTGTGAGTGTGTGAGACCAGGTGATGTGATTGTGTCTGCTGCATGTACACGAGTGTGTGAGCAGTGAGAGCCGTGTGTGTGTGAGACCAGGTGATGTGATTGTGTGTCTGCTGCATGTATACATGAGTGTGTGAGCAGTGAGAGCCGTGTGTGTGTGAGTGTGTGAGACCAGGTGATGTGATTGTGTGTCTGCTGCATGTATACATGAGTGTGTGAGCAGTGAGAGCCGTGTGTGTGTGAATGTGTGAGACCAGGTGATGTGATTGTGTGTCTGCTGCATGTATACATGAGTGTGTGAGCAGTGAGCCGTGTGTGTGTGTGAGTGTGTGAGACCAGGTGATGTGATTGTGTGTCTGCTGCATGTACACATGAGTGTGTGAGCAGTGAGAGCCGTGTGTGTGTGAGACCAGGTGATGTGATTGTGTGTCTGCTGCATGTATACATGAGTGTGTGAGCAGTGAGCCGTGTGTGTGAGTGAGTGTGAGAGACCAGGTGATGTGATTGTGTGTCTGCTGCATGTATACATGAGTGTGTGAGCAGTGAGAGCCGTGTGTGTGTGAGTGTGTGAGACCAGGTGATGTGATTGTGTGTCTGCTGCATGTATACATGAGTGTGTGAGCAGTGAGAGCCGTGTTGTGTGAGTGTGTGAGACCAGGTGATGTGATTGTGTGTCTGCTGCATGTATATATGAATGTGTGAGCAATGAAAGCCGTGTGTGAGTGAGTGTGTGAGACCAGGTGATGTGATTGTGTGTCTGCTGCATGTACACATGAGTGTGTGAGCAGTGAGAGCCATGTGTGTGTAGATTATATGTGAGACCAGGTGTATGTTTGTGATTGTGAGTGTATGTGTGACTGAATTGTGTGAATGTGTGTGTATGAGAGTGTGTGAGGCCGGTATGTGAACATGAATGTGTGTGTAAGTGTGTGAGCTCGGGGCGGTCAGCCAGGGCCCAGGCGCCGGCCCTCCAAGGGGCCCCTCACAGCTCCTTGGACTGGCCAGCCCCGCACACCCACTCCATGCCCAGGACGCAGCGGAGTCCTGCGCCCGGGGGCGCCAAGCCTGGCCTCGCCTCACGCCTCCTCCAGAGAACCTGGATGAAGCACCAAACAGTCAGATATTTTCCTTTTCTGTCATCGCTAAGGATAGCTCCGCAAGTTCCCAGATCACTGCGTTCGCTCATTGCCATAATTAGCAATTTTCTGATATCATGCAAGCACTGGTTAATTATTTCCTAGGAGACAAAGCAAAGTCGTGGGATGCTGCTGTGCAGTGGATACATTCTGCTCCCGAGAGACACCCGGCGCTTATGTGTCAGTCACCCCACAGTGCGGGCCCCAGACGGGCACGGGGACCCCAGGCGGGGCCCAGGGTGAGGGGGGTCCCAGCCCCGCTGTTCACCGATGCATCAGTCGGGTCCACAACATCCCTGGCCAGGGTCCTAGTAGGAAGAGAGGACACTTGTCCTTACCCCCTCCCCAAGCCACCTGTGCGTCCAGCAGCACCCCCTCCCACCACTCGCCCATCTTCACCCTCCTCCTTAGGACCCTGCTCTCTATCTGCTTCTCCCCTCGGGGACCAGGGGACTTGTAATCCCCTCCTAAGGGCAGGGCCTCCGGCAGGGGCAGGGGTCCGGACGCAGGCCCCCCACTCCCGCAGGGCCCCTGAGAGTTCTGGGGCACATGGTTACACGGGACGCACCACAGACCCTCTTGGCAGCTGGCTCGGTGAAAAGAAGGAAAACCACCTAGGAGGCTATTTTTGGCCAGGGTAATTCTAGAGACTGGAGCGCACACTGGCTTTTCTTGCCTGCTTTACTCAAATAACAACTCCAGTGGCGTCTTCCTTTTGTGAGCGAGAAAGTCCCTTCTGGGTGGGAAGTTTGGGCTTTTCTGTTCCCAGAACCCAGCAGGGGCTGCAGGTGTGTGGTCCAGGTGTGTCCAGACAGACGGGATGCTTTCCTCTCCCCCTGGCTCCCCCTCCCCACTCCCCTTTACATGGGGCTCTGAGAGGGTCTCTTGCCGGCCACATCCTGTTTGGTCAGGATGCCTTCAGCTGAGCCCTGCCCCCCAAACCCCCTGGAGCCCCGTCTGGGATGTCGGGGGCCACGCTGGGCTGCTTCCATGTGACCTGTGTCCCAAAGGGCCAGGCATCTGGCTGCTCCATGACAGTCTGACCGCATGACCCGGGTTGCTGGGACAGCCCCGGCTGACACCTCCTGTCCGGGATGAATGGTTAAGAACTCCAGAGTGTCACAGTTCGAACCACAACGACGGTCCCCCTACCCGGTAAAAGGGGGCTTCCCAGTGGGAAAGAACTCACCTGCCAATGCAGGAGATGCAGGTTCGATCCCTGGGTGAGAAAGAGCCCCTGGACGAGGAAATGGCAACCTACTCCAGTGTTCCTCCCGGGAGAATTCCGTGGACAGAGGAGCCTGGCGGGTTACAGTCCATGGAGTCGCAAAGAGTTGGACAGGACTTAGCAACGGAGCAACAGCGGCCTGATGAGGAAGCTTTGAGCGCCAGCAGCATCTCCTCGGCCCCTAAAGTCCGGCCAGCCTGCAGGACCTCCACCCCTGTTGGAGAGGGGCTGGAGTCCTTCTGGAAGCCTGAGACGGGCTGCTGTGGGCTGAGGAGAGCAGGCCGCCCCCGGGGCAGACACCCGAGAGGCATCGCTTCACGCCCGGTGTCTGTTCAAACCCAGTCAGCCCTCTCGTGACTCCGAGTCCTGGAGCCCAGCTTCTCGTCCCCAGCTGAGCGTCCTCTCTCTGAGCCTGCAAACCCAGCCTGAGCTCCTGTCGCCTCCCTTGACTCTGAGGGGCAACGTGACCCCAGGCAGGTCGCCTCCCTGCACTACGCTTCCCTTCACCCACCTGTAAAGCTAGAGTGCTAACTGCGCATGCCGCGCAGGCTCCTCAAGAGTGAGTGAGTACACCTGCGGCCCAGGCAACAGGGTCTCACATGGGTGTTCGCTCTTAAGTTCAGAGTCTTCCCTTCCCTTTCATGCAATCCCCGGGGCTCTCCAGGCAAGAATGCTGGAGTAGGTTGCCGTTTCCTTCTCCAGTGGACCACAATTTGTCAGGAGAGTGAAAAAGCTGGCTTGAAACTCAACACGAAAAAAACAGATCATGACACCCAGTCCCATCACTTCACGGCAAATAGAAGGGGAAAAAGTGGAAGCAGTGACAGATTTTATTTTCTTGGGTTCCAAAATCACTGCAGATAGTGACTGCAGCCATGAAATTAAAAGATGCTTGCTTCTTGGAAGGAAAGCTGTGACAAACCTAGACAGCATATTAAATGGCAGAGACATCATTTTGCTGACAAAGATCCGTATAGTGAAAGCTATGGTTGTTGCAGTAGTCATGTACGGATGTGAGAGTTGGATGATACAGAGGGCTGAGTGCCAAAGAATTGATGCTTTTGAACTGTGGTGCTGGAGAAGACTCTTGAGAGTCCCTTGGACTGCAAGATCAAACCAGTCCATCCTAAAGGAAATCAACCCTGAATATTCATTGGAAGGACTGATGCTGAAGCCAAACTGCAATATTTTGGTCACCTGATGTGAAGAACTGACTCATTAGAAAAGACCTTGATGCTGGGAAAGATGGAAGGCAGGAGGAGAAGGGGATGACAGAGGATGAGATGGTTGGATGGCATTACCGACTCGATGGACATGAGTTTGAGCACATTCTGAGAGATAGGGAAGGACAGGGAAGCCTGGTATGCTGTATAGTCCATGAGGTCGCAAAGAGTCAGACATGACTTAGTGACTGAACAACAAGTGCTCCCTTCCGCTCTAGACTGTAAGCACCTTTTCTTTAAAAGGCAAAACCCAAATCTCTGCCAAGAAAAAAAAAAAAAGAAAAAAGAAAAAAAGAAGAAAAAAAAAATAAATAAAAGGCAAAACCCAAAGTTATGTGTTGAGTAGAGACTACACACCAGGTGCTTCACAGCCGCGTCACCAATGCCCAAGCTGACTCGGAGCTGGGTGTCATCAACCCATTTCCTAGGTAGAGAAGCAGAGGCTCAGAGGTTAGCTTAGTGGCCCAGGTCACACAGCTTAGCAGTTAAAAGATCAGGGATGATTTTGAACACAGGCCCTTCCTCCAGCTTGTCACACAATCCTATCTCCCTCCAGAAAAACCTCACAATGACAAACAAACCTTTGTTCTGAAATCTACTGCAGGTTAGCCATGAAAGTGAAAGGAAGCAAAAGTGTTAGTTGCTCGGTCGTGTCTGACTCTTTGTGACCCCACGGACTGTAGCCCACTAGTCTGGCTCCTCTGTCCGTGGAATTCTCCAGACAGAAAGACTGGAGTGGGTTGACAGACCCTTCTCCAGAGGATCTTCCTGACCCAGGGATCGAACCTAGGTCTCCTGCATTGCAGGCAAACTCCTTACAGTCTGAGCCACAAGGGAAGCCCAAGGTTAGCCATGGAGGGGTACAGTGGATGACATTTAAAATCAGCTGTGTTCTTCAAGAAAAGTCGAATGGATTCCAGGCATCACCTGAAGAGAACAATCATTTACACACGCCAAGAAGCTTTAAGAGCTTCAGCCAAAATCAATAGGTCACTGCTCCCTATCTTCTGCCCTGAATATGTGCCGTTGAGTCTGCTCATGACCGTGACTTCTGGATCGAAGAAAAGATGTTCCAACATGGTTGCTATTTGCAAAAAGGGCCAAGGGATGTTGTTTCCAGGTACAAGGACTTGTGCGTCCAGAGAGGAAGTCTTGCCAGTCCATCCTCGGCTTTGCCACCTCCCCTCTGGGCCTCAATGTTCCCTGGGCAATGGGCCTGCAGGAGGTCTGCTTCAGGACCCCTCCGGTCCCTCCTCTCTGCAGGGACCCCTGAGTCACACATCTTAGATGCTCAAGGTTTCTTCTGCTGTCTAGAAGGTTTGCATGAGCACGTAGTAGTATAGATTGATCGGTCCCTCCCCAAAGATAAGTCCACATCGTAATCCCCAGACCCTGTGAATGTGACCTTATTTAGAAAAAGGGGAGTTTCCCTGGTGGTCCAGTGGTTAAGACTCTGAGATCCCAAAGCAGGGGACTCAGGTTCGATCCCTGCTGGGAGAACTAGATCCCACATGTTGCAACTAAGAGTTGGCATCTTGCAGCTAAGACCTGGCACAGCCAAGTTAAAAAAATAGAAAAGGGTCTTTGTGGATAAATTAATTTCAGGATATTAAGATTAGATCATCCTGGATTACCTACTGCTGCTGCTAAGTCACTTCAGTCGTGTCCGACTCTGTGCGACCCCATCCCTGGGATTCTCCAGGCAAGAGTACTGGAGTGGGGTGCCATTGCCTTCTCCTGGATTGCCTAAAGGGGTCCTAAATCCAATGTCAAGTATCTTTTAAGAGACACATAGAGGAGAAGGCCACGTGAAGACTGAGGCAGAGGCCTGGCTGATTTGGCCATGGATCAAGAAGCATCATCAACCCCACCCAAAGCCAGAGGAGGCAGGGAAGACAGTCTCTCCCATGGCCTCCAGGCCGACCCAGCCCCACGATACCTTGATTCTGGATTTCTGGTTTCCAGAATTGTGAGAGACTAAGTTCCCATGGTTTCAGGCCATCCGTTTTGGGGTAACTTGTTACAGGAACCATTCAGAAAATGAATGCCAAGAGTCTGCTATGAACACAACCTGAGGGCGTGCGTGTTCTCTCCAGATATTGGTACAAGTCGGCTCCACGTGTAAAGGTTTCTGAAAGGAGCTGTTGGGTGGAACCACTGACTGAAATCAAGGTGAGCCACTGCCTGTTAGAAAACCAGAGGATGGTTTCCAGTAAAAGGCACAGGGGACTGAACAAGTCCTTCCAGCCACTGGGTTAGTTCCCACCTTCCCCGAACACTCCCACCACCCACCGTCACCGGGGAGCCGGCCCTGGGCTCCCCTCGGACGGCTGAGTGGTGTCTCTCCTGCCTCCCCTGCTGCTCTGCGGGAAGCCCCGCCCGCCAGCCCTCCTCATTCTCAGCCCAGCTCCTGTTCAGCGCAGCAGGCCCTGCTGACCCCTCCACCCAGGTCTTTGGGGGCTTACGGTCAGAGCCCAGGTCCTCTTCACCCAGTTCCCTCCCTGCTTCCTGAAACCCAGGTCCTGATGACATGACCCCCCCACCCCCGACTCTCAGCTGACCTGTCTTCAACCACCTTCCCAGTTTCCATCTTTTCTGCTCCCAGCATGGTCCTCTTGGGCCTGCCCAGCCTCAGACTCACCTGGGCCAGGTGAGGGATTATTTTATGTCACCCTGCCTGGGCCATGGGGTGTCCAAACATTTAGTCAAAATTCCATATTTATATACACATGTATATATACAAAATATGTATATATGTGCATATATATGTATATACACATATATTGTGTATATGTATATACATATGTTGTAGTCAACTTCCCTCATGGCTCAGATGGTAAAGAATCTGCCGGTAAGGCAGGAGACCTGGGTTCGATCCCTGGGTTGGGAAGATCCCCTGGAGAAGGAAAAGGCTACCCACTCCAGTATTCTTGCTTGGAGAATCCCATGGACAGAGGAGCCTAGTGGGCTACAACATGGGGTTGCAACATGGGTTTGCAAAGAGTTGGACATGACTGAGCGACTAACACTTTGACTTCATGTATGTGTGTATACACACGTATATGCATATATTACATATAATGTTGTGTGTGCTTAGTCACTCAGTCTTGTTTGACTCATGGACTGTAGCCCACCAGGCTCCTCCATCCATGGCGTTCTCCAGGCAAGAATACTGGAGTGGGTTGCCATTTCCTTCTCCAGGGGATCTTCCCAACCCAGGGACTGAACCCATGTCTCGTGCATTTCAGGTGGATTCTTTACCAACTGAGCCACCGGGGAAGCCCATATATATAAAATCAGGAGAACCATGATGTCGGTAGTCGTTACAATGAGGATTCTCGAGCGCTGCCTCAGACCTAATGAATCCACATGTTTGGAGGCGCCCAGGAGTCTGCAGGCACCTCGGCAGCTTCTTATTCTCCTGTGAAGGAAAGCAGCTGAGCTTCGTGGCCAGCAGGGGGTTTCAGGGCTCAAGAGCCCCTCTTTCTCAGTCAGCAGGGTCACAGTCCCCTGCTGGTCCCTCTTCCTTCACCCAAAGAGGCCAAGATGGGGTCCCCAGGAGAGCAGTTAGACTCTTCCTGGCAGGGCAGCCTGGGCCTGGGGTCTGCAGGCCTGGCTTCCATTCAAGCCCTGGGGCCTCCAGTGGAAGTCAAGAGATGGCCCATCTCTGACACTTTCAGCAGGATTGCTTTCTTCCTGCTGACTAGACTCTGCGGTCATCAAAACCAGCCTTCCAGGAACACTCAGCCAGGTGGTAACACCGCCGAAAGAAAAAGACTCTTCTTTTTGTGGGCTCTTAGAATCTGCTTGATTGAAGCCAAATGCTGCCACCACCACCAACCCCGCCCCAGCTTATTTCACAGGCACACAGGTGAGGCTGATGTCGTCCACACCTGGGCCAATGGGCCAGCCTCCCCGCTAATTCCGGGGCCGAGTTTCTTTCTTTCTAATTTATTTTATTGGAGTTTTGTTGGCTTGCAATATTGTCAAGTTTCTGGTGCACAGCTAAGTGATTTGGTTATACACGTATGGATGTTCTTGTTCATGTGCTTCTCCATTGTGGTTTATTGCAGGATATTGAATATAGTCCCTGGCACTGTACAGTAAACCTTGTTGTTTATCCAGCCTATACGTAAGAGCTTATATCTGCTGACCCCACATTCCCGATCCATCCTTCCCCAACCACCTGCTCTTGGCAACCACAAGAGGTTGCCTCCTAGAATTCTCCACTTGGATGCTCAGCCTGCATTCCACTCCGCATGTCAAAACCCACTCTATCAGCTCCCTCCCCACGCTCCTATCCGAGTCTATACCTTTGGTTAATGAGAGCACCAGTCACCCAACTGTTCCTGTTAAAAATTCCATTGACATATCTTCTTCCCTTCCTCTCTTACCTCCCCGCCTGGCTGGTTACAGGATCCTGTCTCTGACCCTGCCACAGCCAGACTTGGCTCAGTGCCCGTCACTTTCTGCCTGGATTCCCTATAAGAAAGGAGAGCTCTTTAAGAGGTTGTAGGTAGAGATCTGGGCTTCCCCAGTAGTTGAGGGGTAAAGAATCTGCCTCCAAGGCAGGAGAGGCAGGAGATGCGGGTTCAATCCCTGGGTCGGGAAGACCCCCTGGAGGAGGGCACGGCCATCCACTCCAGTATTCCTGCCTGGAGAATCTTATGGGCAGAGGAGCGTGGCGGGCTATGGTCCACAGGATCACAGAGAGTCACACACGACTGAAGAGACTTAGCAGGCATGCACAGGTGGAGTTCTAGCATCAGACTAATCTAGGTTCAAAGCCCAGCTCTGCCACTTACTGTGTGACTTTAGGTGGGCCAGCCAACTGCTCTAAGCCAGACAATTTCCTTCTGAGGAAAATTCCTGTTTCATAGGGTTCTGATGAGGGTTAAATAAGATGATGTTTAGCTTAGACCCTAGCACAGCGAGTCCATTCAAGGAACATCTGCACTCAATACTATCAGTTCTCCTGGGTAGACAAGGTCTCCCACAGCCTGGACGTGGTCCTTCACACTCCATTTGCGCCCCCCATGCATTTTCTCACACCGTTTTTCTCTCTGCCTGGAGCATCCACTCCTTTGTTCATCCAGTTAACGCAGATGTGTCCTTCAAAAACAAGTTGGGTGTCACTTCTTTATGACAACATGTCAGTAGCTTGAAATTGACTGGGCTGGAAGTATTTACACAAAGGAAATTGGCAAATACTGCAAACCAGGGGGTGATTTATTATTTGCATGATTGTCTAGACTGAGAAAATACCGACGAACACATTACTAATGCAGAATAAATGTAAAAGAGGGTTGTGCCTGTAACAATTACACTGCAAACAGCTCAAAAACTGAGCAAATATTCTTCCAGTATTTGCAAACTGTTATCTAATTCAGCAAAGAAGTTGCTTACACCATTGACAAATGAGTGACATACATCTTTGTTGGTTCACTTTGCCTTATAAACAATAGACATTTATGGTGAGGTTTTATTCATTTAGAATGATATGAGTGAGTTCTCTGTCAAATCAGATTGTATCATGCACGTATCTGTAGCGTGATTTTGTGACACTATTGTCAGTGATAAGATGATAAAGACTAATAGATTTCGCAAGAAATAGTGAGTCACTGAAGTTACAGGTATAAACTGAAAAATAAAGTTGCTTAAAATCTATATCATTTCTAAATGTAAATAACAAGATCACAAACAGAAAATTTTGTAAATCTTCAATTGGTCTCATGAATTTCACTCACAATGTAGAATTATTTTTCAGTTTCTAGTCCCCAAAATGTCAAATGACATGGGACTTCCCTGGTGGCTAAGACTCTGCTCTCCCAATGCCGGGCTCAATCCCTGGTCAGGGAACAAGATCCCACATGCTGCAACTAAATATCATGCATGCCACAAGGAAGCAATGAAATTCAAAGACGCTGAGTGCCCTGAGTGCCACAACTAGCACCCGGAAAGGTCAAATAAATAAAATCTTTTTATAAAAAAAGAAAAATATTTTTAAAAATATCAAATGACAGAGAAATCGGCTAAGCTGTTTAAATGCAAGCAAGATGAAAAGAGACAGAAAATAACAAGAACAAAAGTCATGTGACACATTGAAACCCCTCCATTTATCACATCATCATTGAGATTTGACCATGGGGTGGCTAAAGGTACAAGAGTTCCAGAAAAACATTCTTGGACATCTGTGTGGACCCATTAGCTGTGTAGGTCCTACGGTAAAGAGTGCCATGCATTTCATAATTCCCTGTAGACTGTGTGCTGGGCACCCTCACATGCGTGAGAACTCCTTTCAGCTGTGTGCAGCTGCCAGATTTTGTACTGGGTGGTTCGCATTCCTGGGATGCCTTTTATAACTTTTTACACAGAGGGAAAACACAAATGCAATAAGTTACACAAAGTGCGTTGAACTTGAGTATAGTCCTCAATGTATTGGGTTGGCCAAAAAGTTTGGGTTTTTTCATTTGCTGTTATGGGGAAATCCGAACAAACTTTTTGGCCGACCCAATATAATCTATTCATACGATGGAATACTACCAGCAGCAGAAAGGGCAGAGAAAGACGCGACTGTGGCGCAGATGTGCAGTGAGTGGGAGGACCGGCACAGAGGCACGCGTCCTGTGCCATCATCTGAAGCTCACCGGCCCCTTTCCTGAAGAATATAACGCTCCTACCGAGGTCCCAGGTTCCAGGCGACGTGCCGCTGACTCCAGGGTTTCCATGAAGTGACCATGCCCGGACGTCTGTGGCGGCAGAGGGTCCATGGCGAAGTGACCAGTGGAACCCGCCAGGTGGGAACTCAGGCTTCATTCACTGCCCGCAGAGGCCACCTGGGTGAGGATTCGCCACCGGGACCCTCAGGGGAAAAGTCCGGCTGGGACGCCCAGGATGCAGCCTCCACTCCTGCCGTCTATCCACGTCTTGGAAGGAAAGCCCCAGGCAGGGGAGGGAAGAGAGCACAGAACGGCCGGGAAATGACTGCCGGACATGCTCATGTCCCTCTTCTCCACGTCTGACCTGGGCAGGAGGGCAGAGAACCGCGGGGGCGACTTGGGCGGCGTGGTTCTGTGGCTGACCCCCGTCTGTCCTTCCCAAGTCTGGGCAGGTCCTCAGAGGGAAGGGCCCACCTGGTGGGAGAGCTGAGCTTGCAGAGCCCTCGCTCCCCAGTATGCGGGTCTTGGGGAGCAGCGGGCAGGTGTCCCACGAGGTCGGATCTCACCTTTCACCGAGAAGAGACAGGAGGTCACATACTGCTACCGCCCAGGGGCTCAGCTGCCTCCGGCCCCTAGTGGGAAAGGGCTGCTCTTCCGTGTAGGTGCTCGATGCCTGGGATACTGCAGCCCACAGCCCAGACTGACATTGAGGCCAGCTCCTTCACCGGAAGGAAGCAGCGTGTGCTTGGAAATGAAACAGTGCAACCAAAGGCAGGAAAGCCAAGGAGCGCCTGCCAAGAGCCAAGCCTCTGGTGAGGACGGCTGGCTCCGCAACCCGCCCGCCCCGGCCGCCCCGGCCGCCCCGCCTGCTCTCATCACTCTGCTGGGAGCAGGCTCCTGCCTTTGATCATGGGTGCCGAGACACAGTAGAGACACTCCTCTTAGCATCTACCCTTCCACCCTAGGAGGCCAGCATTCTGTTTGTGCTTTTGTACCAAAGAGAATTTGCTCCCCTGGGGAAAATGGCCACGTGTCATCAATATTTAGAGCTAAATGGTACATCCCCGTGTCCTATTAAAAAACAAAATCAGGGCTTCCCTGGTGGCTCAGTGGTAAAGAATCTGCCTGCCAATGCGGGAGACACGGGTTCGATCCCTGGTCCTGGAAGATCCCACATGATCTGGAAGATCCGCAGAGCTACTAAGCCGGTGGACCACACCTATTGAGCATGCATGCCCTACAGCCTGTGCTCCACAACAAGGGAATAGCCCCCCACTCGCCACAACTAGAGAAAGCTGGTGCAGAGCAACAAAGACCCATCACAGCCAATAAATAAATAAAAAGTTTTTACAAAACCAAGCAAACAAAACATCTCTAAGTGGTAAGGAGCTCTAAGCAGCCACCAACTTGACTGAGACTCATTCCACCGATGGGCCAAGGCTTTGGGGGTTGTGGGTTCAGAAGCTACTCTACATATCTGGCTATCGAGCCCACGAAGGGTGTCAGGTCCCAGTGGAGATGGGTGTTGATTTTAAAATCCATACTGGATTTCAAAGACACCACACACACACACACACATATACACATACAAAAGTGAAATAGCTCATTCTTAATTTTATATGGATGATATATTGAATTAACACACCAAGTTAAATAAACTATATTGTTAACATTTATTTTGCCTGTTTCTTTCCATTTGTTAAAAATATGACCACCAGATTACCCATGACTTGTACTGTGGCTGATATTCTATTCCAGTTTTAAGGGAACGTTTCTGCACATATTCCAAGGGAATCAGGTTTTAAAAAATAACCAGAACAGTAAAAAATGAAACCAAACACTTTATTTCGATGACCTGGCATTCTAAGGGCTTCTCACCGAGGATGGCGGGAGTGGGGGCCCTGGCGCTCACAGCAAGGGATGCACTGTCTGTGGAGAATTTATAACAGTGACAAACTCTAACCAGAGATCAGTCTGCTGTTTATTATTGCTACTATGTTGCTCCCGCAGTGACAGATGGTTCCCAGAGTGCCGAGCCCTCCCCCAGCTGCACACGGGGACTTACCTTTGGGACACTCAGTTCTGCTGCCCCCCCTTCCCGGGGATCCCCCTGCCATGTAGCACACAGCCTGCCGCTGCTTTGGTCAACAGCGACAAGGATCAGTACCCAGTCTGGGCCCTCTCGGGGACCACAGGCTGACTGCCTCTCTGCTCCGCCCTGACACTCACTGGTCAGGCACTCTCGTCCCGCTCCCAGGGCCTGTACCCCGCAGGGGTCGGGGAGGACCAAACACCCTTCTCAGGGGCAAGGGTCCACTGCACGGGGGCCCCTGGGCTCACGAATGCTTCTGTTGCCCCCATGAGCTGGGGGCTACACCGAGTGCCCTGGAGCTGCCGAAAGCATAGACTTTACAAAGCGTTCCACTAGTAGCGGGGTTCCCCGCAGGAGCAGAACCAATAGGGTGTATACATGTATAGAGAGAAAGAAAGAGGCTTATTAGAAAGGACTGGCTCAGATTTCCCTGGGGATCAAGTGCTTCAGAAGGCTTCCCAGGTAATGCTAGTGGTAAAGAACCTGCCTGCCAATTCAGGAAACATAAAAGACATGGGTTCAGTCCCTGGGTCTGGAAGATGCCCTGGAGAGGGGCATGACAACCCACTCCAGTATTCTTGTCTGGAGAATCCCCGGACAGAGGAGCCTGGCGGGTTACAGTCCATGGGGTCGCAAACAGCCAGACACAGCTGAAGCGACTTAGTGCACACGCATGTAGTGCTTAAGAGTCCACCTGTCAATACAGATTCGATCCCTGGTCCGGAAAGATCCCACAAGCCACGGAGTAGCTAAACCCATGCACCACCACACGAGGCCACATGCTGTGACTACTGCAGCCTTCGAGCCCTGGAACCCGTGTATAACAACAAGAAAAGCCTCCGCTCGCTGCAGCTGGAGAAAGACCACACGCAGCAACAGAAAACCAGCGCAGCCAAAGACAAATAAAAAACAATCTTTAAATTATAAAATACAGAATTGGCTTACGTGATACTGGAAGCTGTCAAGCCCAAAATTTGCAGACCCACTGTCCTAGGTCAGGTCCAAAGGCTATGTAGAACCAAGAGGAGCTCACATTCCAGTTTGAAGACTTCAGGTGAGAGGCAGTCTCTTTCACTGGGGGTGGGGGTTGTCTTTTGTTCTACTCAGGCTGCAGCTGATTGGAGGAGGCCCCCCTCAAAGAATGAGGGCCCCCTGTTCTACTCACCATCCATCAATCAAATGTTAATCTTGTCCAAAAACACCATCACAGACTCACTCAGAATAATATCAGGGCATCATGGCCCAGCCAGGTTGACACATCAAATTAACCCTCATAGCTCCTGAGTGCTGGAGAAGACTTTTGAGAGTCCCTTGGACAGCAAGCAGATAAAACCAGTCCATCCTAAAAGAAATCAGTTCTGAATATTCATTGGAAGGACTGATGCTGAAGCTGAAGCGTCAACACTTTGGCCACCTGATGGAAATAACTGACTCATTGGAAAAGACCCTGATGCTGGGAAAGATTGAAGGCAGGAGGAGAAGGGGGTGACAGAGGACACGGTGGTTGGGTGGCATCACTGACTCAGTGAACAGGAGTTTGAGCAGGCTCCGGGAGTTGGTGATGGACAGGGAGGCCTGGCGTGCTGCAGCCCATGATGCTGCAGATTCGGACACGACTGGGTGACTGAGCAGCAACCCAGCTCCTTAGAGGTGAGCTCCAGGGAAGAGATGAGGGAAGGAAGAGGCAGCTGCAGGGGCTCGGATGCTGAGCGGCACCACTCCTGTTGCACAGCCTCCCTGGGCTGGTGCCCCCTCCCACAGACCACACCCACCGGTGGAGCAGCACCCACGCCATGCTCAGGGTGGCACCTCACCGCTGCCACCGTCAGCTCTACACTGAGGCTGGGACGGCGGTCCCGGGAGCTGAGGAGCCGGAACGAGAGAAGGCTGAAGGGTAAAGCAGGGAAGGCACCTCGGGGGAGGCGGACATTCTAAGTAAGCTCAACATCACTTCCCATGGCCTTGTGGCTTATTTTCTTTCATTTGCCTCTTGACTTTTAGATCTAGGACCTTTTGAAGGTAAAAAATTTCATCAGATCCTCAAATGAGTGCAGACCTGCTTTTCCTGGATTAACCCCAGTTCTGCGGGTCAGGCAGCAGCAGGCCGGGAGCACCCCCTCCACCAGGCGGGTACTCCTCTCACCCCCGCGCCTCCCAGGACCCAGAGCCTTCTCAACCTGTGTTTGCTCCGGGGCTGCTGAGCTCAGGTCATCTCGCAGCTCTAATCTGAGCCCTTCCCGGCTGAGTGTCTGAACTGATTCGACAGAATGGCTACACACAAGCACTGAGGCTAAAAATAGGCATCTTTTCAGAGCGAGAGGAGGCAGAGTCCTTAGAAGCCACATAGCAGGAGAAACGCAAGCCCTGGTCCAGGCCCCGGGGCTGTGGGTGGGTGAGCACTGGGGTCCAATGTGTATTTATGGAGCACTTCCTGCACACGGGGTACTGGGGATGGCAGGAGGCTAGTTCCTTCTTTCCTTAGGGTTCGGGGAGGAAGGATTCTCCCATCCCTCCCCAGGCTCCCTGACAGACTCACTGGTTAGGACTGAGCATCCACTGGGGCGCGTCCAGCAGTCACTGTGCTCCCACCCCCTCCTCCACTCCTCGGTCCCGAACTCTAATTCTGCCCCCCGACCAAGTGCACGGAAAGTCACCCAGTAGTGTTCGACTCTGGGATCCCATGGACTGTAGCCCGCCAGGCTCCTCTGCCCATGGGATTATCCGGGCAAGAATACTGGAGTGGGTTGCCATGCCCTCCTCCAGGGCATGACTCCTGACCCAGGGGTCAAACCTGAGACTCTTACCTCTCCTGCATTGGCAGGCGTGTTCTTTACCACTAGCGCCGCCTGGGGAGCCAAGTGCAAACACGCCCATGCTCAGATTGAAATGGGGCGGGACCCTATGGTCCTCGCCCGCCTCCCCCCGCCCCACCTCACATCCTCAGCCTCCCTTTTGTCTGTGAAAAACTTTAGCCAAAGAATAAGTTTAATCAGAGAAGTGAGAAAATGCAGAAGCAAAGGAAAACAGTCTAAAAAGACAAAATAATAGACAAAATAATAACAGTCATTAAGCAAAGTTAAGGCCCTTCAGTTCCTTCTCAGAGGCTGCAGACAATATTTTGAGCCACACCCTGGGAGCTGTCTTGTAGAGACTGAACCTCCACCAGTGGAAGAAGTTAACTCCATGATGACCAGACTTCAGCCATGACCTGAGCTGCCACAGCTCCCAGAACTGGCCTCAAAGAGACGGGAGCACTGACCCTGGAACTGATTGTCTTCAGTTAGTAAACAAAAATGATGACTGGTCAGATCACTGATGCCCAGTTTGAAGATGGCTGTCAGAGCCGACATGCTGTTTCTGCATGTACCACCTCCTTTTGCCTATAAAAGCTCTTGCCCCTCAATTGGGGGAGGGTGGGGTGGGATTGGGGGAGGCTGTCAGCCTTTGGACATAAGTCTGACCTCCCCCCCCAAACTCTCCAACCCCCACGCATCAGAGTCAGACAGGACTGAGCATGCATGCATCCCCTGGGCTGCAGGCCTGTGAAACGAAACAAACTTTCCTTTCTACCAACTTTCCCTCTTTGTTGGCTTTTGAGCTGGGAGAAGCCAGACCCCACTTTTGGTAACCTCGTGGCAGCCATGGTCTCTCCTTCCTGGGTGCCCAACCTGGGAGGCACATGGTCATCTATACTGATGACTTTCCACGTGCTTTAGCAACTTTAACTCCAGACCAAGGTGGAGCTCAGCGTTCCCATCTTATAAGAAGAAGAAAATCAAGTCTCCAGTAAGTGAAGTGGGCCATGTTGCCAGTGTGGGATTCAGAGCCATCTGCAGTGGCTCTGTGGGCCTTTTCATCCACCCAGCAGGGGGCGATAGAACCTAAACTTACCATCAGGACCCTCTGAGCCACAGGCTTTGGCCTTGATTTATCCTAGTGGGTATTTGATATTTTCAGAGAGAGGGCGGGGTTTCCCAGGTGGCTCAATGGTAAAGAATCAGCCTGCCAAGGCTGGAGACATGGGTTTGACCCCTGGGTCGGGGAAGATCTCCTGGAGGAGGAAATGGCAATCCACTCCAGTATTCTTGCTTGGAGAATCCCCATGGACAGAGGAGCCTGGCAGGCTACAGTCCATGGGGTCACAAAGAGTCAGACCCGACTGAGCATGCATGCATGCGAGAAAGGATCTATAGCTTTCATCAGCTGTGAGCCAGAAAAGATTACACAAGAATTCCAAAATCCTATAACGATGAAAGCAGAAACAGTAAAACCCTGCAAGCTTGCTTTTTTGGGTCAAAGACAACACTAAGACTCTCCTCCTGGCTGCAGTGGGGGCTAAGCTGTGCAGAAAAGAGCATCTTCGTCCCTTCCAAGGGTAGCTCTGGCCCCAAATCCATCTCTTCATTTCTGAGCCCACGGCGACACCCTGTGGCCATTTCTCAGTACAGCGTCTTGCTGCTCTGGTTTTTCATTATTTAAAAAATCACCAGATTGGTGTTTTTGCTAGCCATTTTCCTTCATCCCACTGCACAGGAGAGCAACGGAAGCAGCTCTGACTGGGCAGAGGTCAGCTAAGCTGATGGGGACAAACGTCCTCCTGGCATGCTGGCCGTGGCGACACCAGCTCAGGAAGCCAGCCGAGCGCGACCCCTTTGGCACTGTTTGGGGGGACAGCAAGGTGGTGGTGGGACCTCAAGGTACTGAGCTAACCTTTAACCCCAAGGTGAGCTGCTGCCCTCTACTGGCCCCTCCACCTGCCCCCTGCTTCCCCGCCTCCCACCCCGCCCCCCAGCCCTCCCCGAATCCAGGCTGCTGAAACTTGGTGGAAAGATCAAGGCGAACAGGTGAAACCAGGGAAACTGCCTTGGTAGAACCTCCAGCCTCAGGAGGTGGAAATGGGGGCTTGTTACGTGAGAGGGGAAGGTCCGGGGACGGACCCCTCCTTTATTTTATTAAATGTTAAGTGAGGGAAACGACTTTCAGAGGTCTCCCCTGAAGGAACTGCATATGGCCGTACTGGGAAATGGCCACACGGGGGCGCTGCCGGCATAGAGATGATGGGATGGGCGCCGGCAGGCGGGTAGAGGGCGGTTGTCTAAGTGGCTTTGGATTTGAAGCAGGATTTGCCCCTGGAAGGGATGGAAGACGCTGCTTTCTGCACAGCTCAGGCCCCCACTGCAGCCAGGAGGCGAGAGTCTTAGTGTTGCCTTTGGCCCAGAAAGTAAGCTTGCAGAATTTTCCTGTCACTATTTCCATTGCTATAGGATCTTGGAATTCTTGTATAATCTTTTCTGGCTCACAGTTGATGAAAGTTGTAGTGCCTTTTTTTCCCTCAGAAACCCACTATGAAAAATCAAGGCTGTGGCTAACACGTGTCAAGGCATGGGGGCTCAAACAAGGTGGGGGGTGTTTTCTCACATAATCTGGAGTCCAATAGAGGCACAGGTGACCCAAGGCGGCTGTGGTGACTCCACCATATCCTGAGACCCTAACTGCTCTGCTTTCTGCTTCATCAATCCTGAAGTATGTCTTCTATCCACAAGGTTACATTATGGTCACAATGGGGTTGCTAGAGCTCCAGCCATCAGTTCTGAGTTCCAGGCAGAAAACAGAAAGAAGTCTCATCTGTAACTAGCAGGGACAATAGCTTCTATTCCTCCAGTGCCCACTGTGTCTACATGCACTGTCTCGTCCATTCCCATAATAGCCCTTCCAGATGGTGCTCACCATTCCCATTTCACAGGTAAGGGAAATGCAGTTTATTGAGGCTGTTGCTGTTATGCTCAGTCACTTCGGTTGGGTCCAACTCTTTGTGACTCCAAGGACTGTAGCCTTGGATTCTCCAGGCACGAATACTGGAGTGGGTTGTTGCCATGCCCTCCTCCAGGGGATCTTCCCAACCCAGGGATCGAGCCTGTCTCTTACGTCTCCTGTATTGTAGGTGGATTCTTTACTGCTGAGCCACCAGGGAAGCCCAGGGAGGCTGTTACCTGCACTCTGTAGTGAGTGATGGAGACAAAATCTGAACCTAGAACTGACTTCAAACTCCGAGGTGTTTACACGAGCACCAGTTGAAGGGGAAGAGCCACAGGACTCAGCCAGGCATTTTGCCCCAAGGGCCACCTTTCAAAGCTCCTTGCTTGGCATAGTTACTAATGATTCTTAATTGTAAGCAGAGAGAAACGACACCAAGGCATTCTTTTTGAGGAGGAGGTTGTTGCTGCTGTGCCGCCGTGGGGAAGAGCGGGAGCACTAAACAGAACGGTCTGCTGCAAAATTAGCAACTTGGCCGGGCACGTTTCACGGAGATCTTTCATCCTTCTGCTGCTGCTGCTGACTTTGTAGCCACAGGTGAGACCTTCTAGGTGACCCTGGACTGCTCTGGTTTAACATCCCATCACAGCGTCATCTTTCACTATTTGTACAGTTAGGTTCAGAATTCTGTAAAACTCATTTAAATGTGTCCATGTGTGTGTTCAGTTGCTTCCATTATGAACAACTCTTTGTGACCCCATGGACTGTAGCCCGCCAGGCTCCTCTGTCCATGGGGTTCTCCAGGCAAGAATACTGGAGTGGGTTGCCATGCCCTCCAAAAGGAAAATCCTTTTGTTTGGTTAAAAACAACTTACTCCAAGGTTCCTTTGACTGATGCTCCAGTATTTTTAAATATATTTTTAAGGATTAATTTGGCAAAATGGTTTCCCTGGTGGCTCAGCAGTAAAGAATCTGCTGCAATGCAGGACACCCAGGTTCAATCCCTGGGTTGGGAAGATCCCCGGGAGGAAGGAATGTCAACTCACTCCAGTATTCTTGCCTGAAGAACCCCATGGACAGAAGAGCCGGCGGGTTATAGTCCATGAGTTTGCAAAGAGTCAGACACAACTGAGCACCTCATTGCTCAGAAGTCAGATTCAAGAAGCACCTGAATTGTGTTCTGCTGGTCTGCAAAGTGGAGGAGGCTTATAAAGGAAAAACCCACAAAATACATAAGCTGTCAAGAATAATAACTAGAGCTGGCAAGAAGGGTGGGCGCTCACTGAGCAAGGAGTCTGGAATGGTTGTAGTTACAAGGGTGAGACCTTGAGGCCTTAAGACCTTAAGGCTGCAGGTGGGAGCTGCCGGCAGATGTTTTGGGAACAGCTGGTGGTGTCCTTGAGTCTGACACAGTTCAGGAAATCTCGGTTCTCAGAGAGGCAGGAATGTGCTTGAAACCATATCCACAATGGCCACCTGGCTTCATTTTTGATGCCTGAACCACAGTGACTCCATTTTTATTTCTTAAATGCATTCTTTCCTTTCATAGTTAAAGCAGGTGTACAATGCATGTTTGATGGGCCACAAAACTGTTCAGTGAGCATAAAGCTCCAGTTACCTCACGTGTAAGCCAGAATGACTTATCCCACCTGTCAATGTGAAAAGTCCTTCCGCCAAGGTCAGATGTCACATAGGTCTCATGGGGCTAAAATCAAGGTGTCATCAAGACTATATTCCTTTGGAGGATCTGGGGGACAATTTGTTTCGCTGCCTTTTCCAGCTTCTCAAGGCTGCCCACACTCCTTGTTCATGATTCACTTCCATTTTCAAAGCCAGCTATTCTATTGCTCTGACTTCTCTGACTTCCCTGTCTCTCTCTCTCGCTTTTAAAGACCCTGGTAACTGTGTGGGCCCATCTACATAATCCAGGATCATCTCCCCATCTCAAGGTGTGTGTGTGTGAGAGACAGAGAGTTGCTTAGTCATGTCCAACTCTTTGTGACCCCATGGACTGTAGCCCACCAGGCTCCTCTGTCCACGGCATTTCCCAGGCAAGAATACTGGAACGGGTTGTCATTCCCTTCTCCAGGGGATCTTCCAGACTCAGGGATTGAACCCAGGTCTCCTGCATTGCAGGCAGACTCTTTATCATCTGAGCCACCGTTTAGTCTAAACTGCAGAGCCCCTCTTGCCCATAAGTTAACATATTCACAGATCCTGCGGGTGAAGACATGGGCCTCTTGTTGTTCAGTTGTCCAGTCATGTCCGACTGTAGCCCGCCAGGCTCCTCTGTCCATGGGATTTCCCAGACAAGAACACTGGAGTGGGGCGCCATTTCCTCTTCCAGGGGATCTTCCCGACCCAGGGATCGAATTCATGTCTCCTGCGTTTGCAGGCAGATTCTCTACCACTGAGCCACCAGGAAGCCCACGGGCCTCTTGGGGAGCCCTTCTGCCTACCTCACAGGGCCTCAGCATTCACCCAGCCTGCCCGTGGCCACCTGGACTGGCCCTGAGCCCTCAGGCTCCAGGTAGCGAGGACTTGGGAACCCAGGCAAGGCTTTTCCGCATGGCCCAGCCAGGTCTCTGGGTTTGGAGAAACTATTGTTGGCCAGGGGAAGTCCACCCACCCCTCCTTGGGCCCTTGGTCTGTGCCCAGCTGCTAAGAGGCCGACATGCTCATTTGCTCACCAGACGTGCTGCCGCCAGATACAGGCTTCATCACTAACACGTCCTGCAGCCGTCTATTCTGCTGATATGAGGGGTGCTGCAGGCTGGGTTTTGGGAAACAGACTCTGAGATGGAGTCTGGTGTGTGGGATGCTTAAGAAATGCTCTTGGACATAGGTACACCTATGGTTAATTTATGATGATGTATGACAGAAACCAAACCAATATTGTAAAGCAATCATCAATCAATTAAAAGTAATTTAAAAAAAAAAAAAAAGACATGCCCTCGGAGTCAACATCTACCGAAGGGCAAGGCAGGAGGCAGAAATGGGCAGAGCAGCAAAACCACAGGCTGGGCTGGCCCCATGGGGAGTGCTGGAGCTGGAACAACCTCTCAAAGGTGTCCTGGGCTAGGCTACAGTCATTCCCGGGTCTGAGCTACGGGAACTCTCTGCAGTTAGGCAAGCCCAGAAGGGGCAGAGCTGAAGGCTGGGGGCTGAGAGCACTTCCAGCCCCCAGAGCAACCTGTCCTTTGCCGAAAGGGGCCTGGGCGGCAGCACATGGCAGAGGTCACCACAGCCACCCTGTGCCTCTCAGACACACTGCTTCCACCCCTTCTTCCACTGTATGTTCTAGAAGCAGCTCCTTCAAGATTCCCATGGGCCTCTTTTCCTGGGGACACTTTAAAGGAGGTTGTGTGTGTGTGCATAAAATCACTCAGTCGTGTCTGACTCTTTGCGACCCCACAGACTGCAGCACGCCAGGCTTCCCTGTCCATCACCAACTCCCGGAGTTTACTCAAACTCATGTCCATCGAGTCCGTGATGCCATCCAACCATCTCATCCTCTGTAGTCCCCTTCTCCTCCTGCCTTAAATCTTTCCCAGCATCAGGGTCTTTTCCAATGAGTCAGTTCTTTGCATCAGGTGGCCAAAGTATTGGAGTT
Organism: Cervus elaphus; assembly: GCF_910594005.1. Taxonomy (NCBI): domain Eukaryota; kingdom Metazoa; phylum Chordata; class Mammalia; order Artiodactyla; family Cervidae; genus Cervus; species Cervus elaphus. The sequence goes on along the minus strand of NC_057825.1, from coordinate 97,152,162 downwards.
TCAGCTTCAGCATCAGTCCTTCCAGTGAATATTCAGGACTGATTTCCTTTAGGATTGACTGGTTTGATCTTCTTGCAGCCCAAGGGACTCTCAAGAGTTTTATCCAACACCACAGTTCAAAAGCATCAAATCTTCAGCACTCAGGTTTCTTTATGGTCCAACTCTCACATCCACACGTGACCACTGGAAAAACCATGGCTTTCACCATGTGGACCTTTGTCGGTAAATGTCTCTGCTTTTTAATATGCTGTCTAAGTTTGTCACAGCATTTCTTCATAAGATGTAAATAAGACCCTGATGCTGGAAAAGATGGAAGAAGAGGGTGGCAGAGGATGAGATATGTAGTATCACTGACTGAATGAACATGAAATTGAGCAAATTCCAGAAGATAGCAGAAGACAGCAGAAGACAGAGGAGTCTGGCATGCTGCAGTCCACGAGGTCGCAAAAGGTCGAACATGAACAGTAAAGATGCCTCTGGTGCTGCTCTCAAGGCCACATCTGATAACCATGGTCTCCCTCCTGGACTTTCCACTCCAGGCTCCACTCACCTGGGCTAGCAACTCTGCTGGTTTCAGTGGCTTAACCGATGTGATGACCCAGAACCTCATCTCTGAGACATATGAGCCCTAGGCTACATGCCCGTCTCAGGCTGGAGCTGTTGCTTCTTCATTTACATCAACACTACGCAAGGGGGTTCCAAGAGTCTCCCATCCGCGTGCGTCACCCGGCTTCACATACATCCCCTTTCTCCCCCATGTGTGGCAGCTCTGCCTCCCACTCCTGGGCAAATACCCCCATCAGGATGTGACTCTTCCTGCTTGCTGGTGACCCTGACGTGTTCGGATACAATGACGGCTTGTGTTTCAGTGAGTCTCACATGTTCCCAGGCAGAGATCTACCTTTGAGGACAAGGACATCTGTCTGCAGAGTTTAGAATTAGGAGTTTGGTTTTTCCCCCTTGCTACGGTTTCAAGGGGCTTCTCTGGTGGCTCAGTGATAAAGAATCTGCTTGCCAATGGCACAGACACGGGTTCAGTCCCTGGCTTGGGAAGATCCCCTGGAGAGAGGACTAGCAACGCACTTGAGTATTCTTGCCTAAAGAATTCCACGGATGGAGGAACCAGGTGGGCTACGCAGTCCATGGGGTCACAAAGTGTCGGTCACGACTGAGCTACTACAAAGCTCTTTTAAGACCACCCTTGACTGTAGGAGTATAAAGCTGCCATCTGTTTCCAGCTTCCACATGTGTACCAAGCCCACATGACCATGAACTAGACTTGGACTTTTCGTTCCTCCTTCGCCTGGTCGCACACAAGCTCCCAGTCTCAGGAAGGCACTGAGGAGCTGCGCTGGTGGGAGAACGGTGGAAGACAGAGACCTGGGCTGTGAGTCGTCTAGTTTGCTGTTCCCTCTGATCTGGCTTGTTTGACTGTAGACCACATCTACCGTAAAATGAATCTCTGTGGGCCCACCCAACCTTGTCCTGGGGCAGGGGGTGTCAGAACCCAGCTTGTCACGGTCATCTGTATAGCCACTATATGCCCCATGGTCAAGGGTCCCATCTCTACCAGCCTCCTGCAGCACACTATAACTGTTTTCTTTTTTTTTTTAAAGATATGAGAGGCACAGGCTTGCTCTGCAGGGCAAAGGAGTGTGTGCAGTGCTTCTCCTATTGTGATTTTCCATAAAGAAACACAGCTCCTCTCCCATTGACGATACCTCTGCCAGGTTACACAGCCCAAATGCCAGGGATCCTTGTTCCACAGCCCAGACCTCCCCACAAAGTCTGCAGGCATCTGTTTCATCTTGTCTGCAGGTGGGAACCGAATCCCCAGATATGGAACCTGCTGCCTCCGAACCCAAGGAGGGTAACAGACGCTGTGCTTCTTTCTTCACTGTGGGATGCGCAAGATGGTGTCATGCATCCTTTCCGTCAGGTGGGCTGTCCTGCTCCAGCATGTCTCTCACCATCAGACTGAGGTGGCAGGCCCTGAATCCTCAGAGGGTTTATCTCCCACCTTCTGCAAAGTTTTACCCACACCTCCTGCACACTGGCTGCTTCTTGTTCACCCAGGTTGGTTAGGATGCTCTCAATGGTACAGTGGATGAATGTGATGCTCTGCACAACTTCCACGTGGTCCAGATCTCTTCAGACCTTATAATTATGGTGGGTGGGTCAACATTAGTCCTGGGATAAAACCTTAAGTGTGCATGTTTGTTTCATGTGAATGCAAACTGCCTCTCTTCTGATAGGAAATGCCAGTGTCTGCACATCAGCTACCTCCGTCCAAGTTCCTATGTCCTGGCAAAGAAACAGCAGACTGGTACTGCAGACTGTGATCGGGGTGAAAGCTCATTTCAGTTTAGGAGCATCTACTCTCATTTTCCAGGATCCACTGGGATTTTTTCAAGGGCTTGACTAGGAAGTTAAATGGAGAGACGGTGGGACCACTACCTCTGAATTTTTTGACACTTAATATTGATTTCTCCCATCCGCAGTATTGTTTCAATTCGCCATCTGACTAAGGGAGGGGGATAGTTTCAGCAGTTTCTGATTGCCCCTCCCTGCTATCACAGCTCTTACCTCTCAGGCCAAAGAGCCAACAACAGGTCTAATCTGATCACACGTTCAGGAACCAGGGAAATGACCACCAGGGTGGAGGGAGGCTGTGAACCAGTGGACCCAGAGGGAGCTGAGTCCCGACCAGGACTGCACACAGCCCACTGCAAAGGGGTGCCAAGGCGACATCTGATGCACCTGGACAAGGGCTTCCCAGGGGGCACTGCGGTAAAGCACGCCTGCCAGTGCAGAAGACGTAGGAGGCTGGGTTCCGTCCCTGGGTCGGGAAGATCCCCTGGGAGGAAATGGCAACCCGCTCCAGTATTTCTTGCTTAAAAAATCCCAAGGACAGAGGAGCCTGGCAGGCTACAGTGCATGGGGTCTCAAGAGTCGGATACAACTCAGCGACTGAGCACACACATGTGCACACACATACCCGGACAATAGAAATATGGATCCTACGTGCAAGAGTCTTTAAAATGTGAGCTGCTTCTCTTCCCCTGTTGCACTGTTAGCTGAATGACTGGCTGAAGGAACCTCTGAAGAAAGACAGGAGAAACTTATCATGGTGTGATGGTCCCCCTCTTCCTGCGGAGCTGGTCTCTTCTTCATTCAGCAGGTTCTGGGTATGAAACTGAATCAGATACGGAAACTGGGCAAAGGAATGTGAATTTCTATTGGGGCAACTCCCCTTGACCTCTTGGTCACCGCTCCTGATTCCCCTGAGTGGTACAGACTGAGTTGCTCCCGTCGTGGCTGTCCACCTATTTTGTCCCAGGGGACCCTCTGTTGTAATAACCATCCTTGTAGCCTTCTGCGGTTGGCAGCACCTCTCCTCACTGTGACGGCCCGCCTCCTGCTGGAAGGTACGTGTGCTCTGTGGCCTCTCCTAAGAATTCTCTAATCCCAAGTGCCATCAGCGGCGTGGGTTCTGTAACACACGCTCCCACATCAGCCCTGGATCATGATGGATTTTAGGATTTCTGTACCCCTGTTCATCAGGCCACTCTCCCAGTCCCTGGAGTCCTTCCAGCATGTTAGATAGATCTGGAATCCCAAAAGATTGTGCCCATAGTCATCAGCTCTCTCTTACTCAACTTTATGCTCCAATCCCTTTGTTGACATGCCCACAGAATCCCACTCCACGCACTGTCTTCTGCTTTCTGCTGGTATACATGGATGAGGTCTTGTCCCTTCTTGGGTTTTACAGTGATTTTAATCCTAGTTATAGGCTTAGTGGGGATTCCCAGGTGGCGCAGTGGTAAAGAACCTGCCTGCCAATGCAGGAGACACAAGAGATGCAGGTTCAATCCCTGGATTGGGAAGATCCCCTGGAGAAGAGAATGGCTACCCACTCCAGTATTCTTGCCTGGAGAATCCCAAGACAGGGGAACCCAGTGGGCTACAGTCTGCAGAGTTGCAAAGAGTCGGACACGACTGAGCCGCTGAGCACACAGGCTTAGTGACAGGAGGGTAGGTGGGGGTGGATTCTGAGGGGCCCATGGTGTCAGCTGCTATAGGAAGGAGCACTGGCATCATCTTTAAGCTACTTTTGTAGGTTCACGAGGTCCAGGAGGAATTCCCCAGGGATTTTTATTGGCAATAAATTGTTCATAGCTTTTGTCTAGAGCATCCATCAGTCTTATCAATAGCTACCCAATTCCATTTCTCAAAGGCCTGACAGATGGCATGAACTGGTGCCTTTCCTTCTGCTAGGACACCATCTCAGTTCATCACCAGGGAAGGTTTGCACAGTTAGATGGTCACTTCATGCAAGGGGCTTTCCAGCCAGGGATGGGGATCTTACTGCAAGAAAGTGGTGAGAAATCCAGCTCCAACACCTCATTTTAAGACTTGATTTCTTGGCCTGGTATGAAACCACTACAGGCTGGCTCTAGGGAAGCAGGCTCTGAGACAAGAGTGTATCCTGCAAGACATTTATTAAGGCAGGCCTTGGGAACAATGCCTGTGAGATCCACACTGAAGGAAGGAAGGGGGAACAGGCAGAGGGAGAAATCCAGCCGGACTGCAGGTGCAACAGCAGCCTCAGCTGGGCTCCCACGGGGTCCCTCTGTTGGGCTGACGCAGCTGGACCCTTTACCCTATCACTTTGATCAGTTACTGAATGTGAGTCTCCCCAGGAAAGGATGAGACCTGGTGGAACATGGCCATCTGAAGGGGCTGACAGCCAGATACTCTCCCAGCAGAAGGCCACCAGTCTCACATTAAAGAGGACCTGGGCCATGCACTGCTGGTGCCCACCATTCATGAATATGAGATATAGGTAAAATAAACAAATGACAACCTTTGCCATTTGAAGACAATGAGGTCTGGGGGCATGCTCGTTACTGTAGCATCACGTGGTCTATCCTGACAGATATATTGAATCTCATGCTTTGAAAGAAGCCTCAAGAATATGCAAAAGGAGCTTGTTCTAGAATTCTAGTCTTTTCTTTATTAAACATGGTGATTCAACAGTCATTCTGAGCACACAAAGGTGAGTGAGGGAGACAATTTTTTTTGTACCTCCACATCCTTGGTTGGTTTCACCAAATTCACTGGCTCAGGTCCCCAGTCTGCTGACACAGTCACTGGGTCTGGAGGGAGCACACACAGAGGTGGGCCCTGAGGCTGGAAGGGGCAGATTTCTGGGTGAAAAGCCAAGGGTTAAAATGTAATTAAACAAAAATTCAGTTTCTTAGCCACACTAATTACACTAAGTGCTCAATAACCACTTGTGGTTAGCAGCTACCATATTAGGATCAATAAGCAAGATTTTCGTCATCATAGAAAATTCTACTGGACAGTGATGAAGGATTTAAGATTAGTCATCACTATACCTTGATAAAGGCCTGAATCTTACAGTTCAGTTTAGGCTTTCCCAATTATGACAACAATCCTAACAATTTAAATAACACTACCAGTAACTATTTATGAGGACTGAAAGTTCTAAATTGTGTTTTACAACAACCAAGCTACAGACAGAATTTAAATATCACTGAGAAACTAACATAGTACAAAACTGTCTCAAGAAGGAGGTGGTCAAAGTATATGGAACCAACTAAAAAGGGAAGGAAAAGTATCAAAAACGTGTCAAATAGTTAATAAAAAGAGCTTATAGTGTTTTGTGATGAGTGTGGTATGCCAGCTTTATATTTTTTAAACTTACTTCTTTAAAAATTCTAAATAAATAGGCATTATCATACCTAGCTCTGTACCTAGAATTTTATATTCCTTAAGAAACATGACCCCCTATCCCTGAAAAAAAAATAAGCTCCAGTTTCTACAAAATTTTTCTGTAAATTCTATAAAATAAAATCTTATCTGCCTTGGACAGAACTGATTTTAAGAAGCAATTTTTGCCTTTAAAGCAAAGCCACTGATAGCCTCTTCTCTGATTTTTCTACTCCTGGATTAAGGTGGAATAGTTCCACATCTGTGCTGAGTTGGATAGTGTTCCTCCAAATTCATGTCCAACTGGAACCTGTGACTGTGACCTTCTTTGGAAACTGGATCTTTGCCAATGTAATCAAGTTAAGATGAGGTCATGCTGAAGTGAAAGTGTTAGTTGACCAGTCATGTCCGACTCTTTGCGACCCCGTGGACTGTAGCCCTCGGGGCTCCTCACGGAATCAAGTTAAGAAGAGGTCATGCGGAATTAGGGTTGGCCCTACAGCCAATGACTGCTGCCCCTCCATAAGAAGAGGGAGATTCAGACACACAGACACACACAGTGAAGGTAGGCATGCTGCGGACACAGATAAGCTCTGCTGCCCACAAGTCCAAGTGTGCTGGCAGCCACCAGGAGCTGGAAGATGCAGAAAAAATTCCTCCAGAGGGGTCTCTGGAAAAACCATGACACTGCTGACACTTTGATTTTGGACTTTTAACCCCAAGAACTTCAAAATGATAAATGTCTGTTGTTCACCACCACCAAGTTTGTGGTAACTGGATGGACAGCATCTATGGAAAATCATCCAATATCCTGCATACCGATTCAATCTAATTTCCAGTTATTCTATCCTATGACTCGGGTACAATTACTTTTTAAAGGACATTTACAACGCTTTTATTTACAACAAATACCACATGTTAGATATACATTTCTAGTGAAAGAAAGTAAATAGCATAAGAATACATGAAGTAAACATCACAACACTGAAGTATGGTCTCGCTAAGCAACAAGAAATGTCAAATATTGTTATTACACCTTGAATTCTGATTTGAACTTAGGAAATAAAAGGAAAGCCAGAGGAATCATCTACATTTTATGAATATGAAAACACACTGCCAATCTCTAAACAGGAAAAAGCATGATTTTTGAGTTTATCTCCATTGACCCATGTTCAAACCTGCCCTTCTGATTAAATAGAAAAAAAAATACATATCAAATTCTTAACTGTAAAATCATCCCAAAACAATCACACTGAGATGCTATAATGACACCATCCTCTGCTAGCATGAAAAAAGCAATATACAAATAGAACTCTCTGACCTGCTAAGTTTTTTTCCCCAGAGTTCAGGGGGAAATTATGTGGATGGGACAGGGGTGGGGTCAGCAGTATGAAAGAAGATAAGCCAGTGGGAAACTCAATCAAACTATTCACATTACAGGAGCATATTAAACAATGAAGGTCCACCTGCAAGGTTTTAAAAAGATTCCCAGAGGTAAAAAGTTAGAGGTAATCCATGTTGCAAACTCCATTTCTGCCCGTAAGGGCCACAGATGCCAAGTCAGCCTCATGAGCCAGGCCAGCTTCCTCAGTGTATTCTACTGTTATCAGGCCCGATCTTTCTACCTGAGGACTGTCACCTGCCCAGGAGCACCCTGCTCTGCAGAGCTGTCTCTGTGCTCCCCAACTGCAGCAGTGGGTCTGCACCCACAGAGAGGGGTAGCCCCAGGCTCACCTCCTGCAGAGAAATACTTACTCATTTTGAAAGTAAAAACCTCTAACAGAGGCTGTAGCCAGAATGCTACAATGAGCTTGTTTAATCATATTTTTCGTATTTTGTGACACTGACATTTTGGGAGCCTCCCTGACAGGGAAGAGCCCTCCCTTGGCAGCAAATTCTATTTTTTTTTTTTTTTTTTGGTCTGAATTTTCGTTAAAGTTTTTTTTTTTTTTTTTTGTATTGGGATATAGCCAATTAAGAATGTTGTGATAGTTTCAGATGAACAGCAAAGGGACTCAGCCATGCACGTACATGTATCCATTCCCTTGGCAAGCAATTCTCAGAGACAGCATCAAGTACCCAACAAGAACCATGACTTCCACAGGAAAACCAACCAACCCAGCAGCCACACTCTGAGCCACCTCCTTCAGTGGCTCTTACCTGCTGGGAGGCAAGATTCCGCTGCCCGAGTCACCCAGGGCCAGTACCAGACAGCCGGGGACCAGCCTGCAGCCCAGGGCCAGGCCCCTGACACTGTTCAAACCGGTCCGTGCCTCCTGTCTCCCTGCCTTCACAATGCAAGCTCTGGCCCCCTCTCCCCCACGCCAGCCCCTGCCTTCTGACTGGAGCTGCTGCTTCTCCCTGTGGCCCTGGGTGGCACGGCATCACCCTCTTCTCACTGTTTCTCAGTCACCTCCGTAAGTTAAAGCCCTGTGGGCAGGGACTTCCCAGGCGTTCCCGTGGGTAAGAATCCACTTTGCCGGCTTACCTGGTGGTCCAGTGGATAAGAATCTGCCTGCCAATGCCGGGGACACAGGTTCAACCCCTGGTCTGGGAAGATCCCACATGTCTCAGAGCAAGTACACCCGCACACAACTGCTGAGCCCACGTGCTGCAACTACAGAAGCGCGTGCCTAGAGCCCGTGCTCCACAAGAGGAGCCGTGCAATGAGAGGCCGGGGCACTGCAACGAGAGTAGCCGCCACTCACCACAGCTAGAGGAAGCCCTCATGCAGTAAAGAAGACCCAACACAGCCAATAAAAAACTTAGAGAAATCCCCCCGAATAAATAAATCTTGAAAAAAAAAAAAAAATCCCAGGGGACTTTCGTTCTATCTCTGGTCAGGAACTGAGAGCCCCACACACTGCGGGGCAGCTAAGCCCTCACGCCACGCCTAGAGAGCGGCACTCCCCTCACGTCACGCCTAGAGAGCGGCACTCCCCTCACGTCACGCCTAGAGAGCGGCACTCCCCTCACGTCACGCCTAGAGAGCGGCACTCCCCTCACGTCACGCCTAGGGAGCCGGCGCTCCCCTCACGTCACGCCTAGAGAGCGGCACTCCCCTCACGTCACGCCTAGAGAGCGGCACTCCCCTCACGTCACGCCTAGAGAGCGGCACTCCCCTCACGTCACGCCTAGAGAGCGGCACTCCCCTCACGTCACGCCTAGAGAGCGGCACTCCCCTCACGTCACGCCTAGAGAGCGGCACTCCCCTCACGTCACGCCTAGGGAGCCGGCGCTCCCCTCACGTCACGCCTAGAGAGCGGCACTCCCCTCACGTCACGCCTAGACAGCCGGCGCTCCCCTCACGTCACGCCTAGGGAGCCGGCGCTCCCCTCACGTCACGCCTGGAGAGCGGCACTCCCCTCACGTCACGCCTGGAGAGCCGGCGCTCCCCTCACGTCACGCCTGGAGAGCGGCACTCCCCTCACGTCACGCCTAGAGAGCGGCACTCCCCTCACGTCACGCCTGGAGAGCGGCACTCTCCTCACGTCACGCCTGGAGAGCGGCACTCCCCTCACGTCACGCCTAGGGAGCCGGCGCTCCCCTCACGTCACGCCTAGGGAGCCGGCACTCCCTTCACGTCACGCCTAGAGAACCGGCGCTCTCCTCACGTCACGCCTAGAGAGCCGGCACTCCGCAAGGAAAGATCTCCATATGATGCAACTAAGACGCAATGCAGCCACAGACATCTTTGTAAAAAATCCTGTGGGCACGTTTTACCACAGCTGGTGCAGCGAGCGGGGCGACTGTGCCCTTGATAGAGCGGCATGCCCATGACTGCGCTTGACTTACTCGACACCCACACCGACTAGCCCACGCTGCCTCTGGGGGCACGGCCGGCTGCTGGCACCCCTGGGCTCCACCGCTCCGGCTGCCATCGCTGCCGTGGCTTTCCAGCCTGAATTGCAGGGGGACCCCAAAGCCCGGCCCTCTGCCCCCCTCACTCACTCTTGGGTGCTGTAGTCCAGGCTGATATAATGGTAAACCCCTAGGTGGCCCCCTCTGGGGCACCTACCGTCCCATGTGATTCTCTACCCAGACAGCCTCACTTCTGGGCTGGAGACCCTGGGGGTAACTAGGATAACGGCTGACAAGGCAGCCTCCTTCCAAAAGGAGTGAGGGGCGACCTCCTTGAGCAGTCTGTGCTTGAATCTGAGTTTCAGCAACCAAGGTAACAGCCCAGCTAAGTCACCCCCTCCCCGTTCTGAGCGACGGGCCCCCTGGCCTGCCCTTCCAGGGGGTGTCCCCAGCAGAGAGTCCAGGTGTTGGCCCCAGAGTGGTAAAGGCCGACATGCTGCGAGGAGCCCCCCTCAAGGAAGCCACAGAGCTGAAACGTGTACAGGCTGCTTCCAGAGTAAACCTCTGCTGTTGCCTGCCTGCTGCTCTGCGGCTTGCCCCTGACCCAGTGGGATGTGACAGACCCCTTCTGAGGAGACCGGCAGCTCAAGATCCGGTGCTCTGTGTAAACTATAACTCAGTTTATGAATATGAAAAGCCCATGTATATGTACTTTCCTTAGTTTAAAGAAAGGAAAAGGAAACGGGGAAGGAGTGCTTTGTCCTCAGGCCCCCAGGACCTGAGGCTGTTTCTCAGCTCATGCCTGCGCAGTCGAGCTCTGTGTGACCCTCTGGACTGCAGCCTGCCAGGTTTCCTCTCTGCATGGACTTCTCCAGGCAGTAACGCTAGAGTGGGTTGCTATTTCTTCTCCAGGGGATCTTCCTGACCCAGGGATCGAACACACAACTCCTGTGTCTCCTGTACTGGCAGGAGGATTCTTTACCACTGAGCCACCTGGGAAGCTTCTCAGCTCATAGGAGACGGCAGATCTCTGGGCACCATGCGTGTTGCTGCCTATGAAGATGCTACGCGCTTCCTCCCAAATCAGGACGCTGCACCTCTGCTCTCCTGGACCAAAACCAGCCCCTGTGATGTGGCCCGGGGTACCCTAGAAAGAGGGCCTCTCAAGACCATGAGGAGCTATCAGGCCACACCAAAGGAAAACAAGAGAAGAAAAAGTCATGCACTCTTTTTTTAAACAAAAGAGAAAAAGAACAGAGATACAAGCCATCATGAAAAAATATAAAAGAAAAAGGGGTAAAGGGGATGGATGATGCTACAGTCAGCAGCTGTACTGGCGAGAGGCTTCTGCCTGAGGCTCCAGGTTTCCTCTCTGCTCGCCTCTCCCTCCGGTCAGACAGAAACTAAAAACCTCAAGTTCAGGGGCTAAAGGTTTGAAACAGAAAACAATTTTTAAAAAAGAAAAACAGAAAAGGAAAAATATCTCCCTAGACACAGGGGAGAAACTAAAGATAACTATATCTACCTATACGTGTATGTGTATTTATATGTATATGCATTTTTGCATTAAAATTATACATAATTATATATTAATTATAGGACTCCCCTGTAGCTCAAATGGTAAAGAATCTGCCTTCAACACAGGAGATCTGGGCTTGATCCCTGGGTCAGGAAGATCCTCTGAAGAAGCGAATGGCAATCCACTCCAGTATTCTTGCCTGGAGAGAAGCCTGGAGAGCTACAGTTCGTGGGGTCACAAAGAGTCAGACATGACTGAACAACTAACACTGTATATTAATTACACTATAAATATTATAGTTATATCATATATAATTTCAATGCAAATAAAATATATATAGTGAAAATTTTTAAAGGGACCCCACTAAAGTGGAGTCAGGAGGCCAGAGGGCTGCTCATGCCCTACCACCCCAACATTAATTACAGGAAGTGCCATCAATTACAAACCCCAGCTGGGAAAGATGTACCCTGCATCTCCTACCAGAAATCAACTACCGTAAACCACAGTTTCTGATAAAAACCCGATTTTATTTTATATGTATCACTAATACATATACATGGGCTTCCCTGGTGGCTCAGTGGTAAAGAAGCCGCCTGCCAATGCAGGAGACATTAGAGACATGGGTTCAATCCCTGGGTTGGGAAGATCCCCAGGTGGAGGAAATGGTAACCTGCTCCAGGATTCTTGCCTGGAGAATCCCACAGACAGAGGAACCTGGTGGGCTACAGTCCATGGGGTCACAGAAGAGGATACGACTTAGCTACTGAACAACAACAATACATATACATATGTAACTACAGTAAAACAAACGTCTACAACTTGATCCAGCTGGAAATCCAGAATCTATACACTAAAAGTTTATATCACAAATTATCCGATTAGCGGTATTTGGTCCTGTCCAAAACATCCATGTGGACATCTGGTCCACACTCAATGGTCCCTGATGTTTAGTCTTGTCAAAAAACAGGCTTAGGAAACATCCCTGGGTTCAAACAGCCAGTAACATTTCTTTATACTTTTGGTTTACAGGATTAATACATGAAAAATACTATCATGTTTCATTAGTCCAATAATTGTGCTGTAGCTCTATTGCTAACAGTAACGCTTCTTGCTCAGTAGCCTAGCTGGTAACAGCACATGGGGTCAGGGCTCAAACCCTGCAGTAGAGGGGAACGGAGGCAGAGTCCTACAGTTACAGAACTGCACAGAGGAGCTGAGACTGGGATCTCATGACACATGGTGAATTAATATGTCACTGGGCTATTTTTTATTTTTGGCATTTCAATTGTGTTTTTACTTTTCTTGAAATAATAAAGCATAATATGCTGAAAACATTGCTTTCTCTGTGATAAAGAACCCATCTGCCAATGCAGGAGAAATAAGAGACATGGGTTCGATCAGGAAGATCCCCTGGAGGAGGGTATAGCAACCCATTTCAGTATTCTTGCCTGGAAAATCCCATGGACAGAGAATCCTGGGGGGCTATGTAGTCCATGCAGTTGCAGAGAGTCAGACACCACTGAAGCGACTTAGCACGCACACAGAAATTCACTAATTTCAATACTCTTTTTTTAAACGCATGCTGATATGACAGCTGTCACAATACCATCTAACAAAATTATTCTGAATGAAGTTTAAGACAACTAGAGGCTACCTGCATTTGCATGGGAAAGAAATCACAACATTAACCCTTTATTGTGCACGACAGATCTCAAGATTGTGAATATAAATGTTACTAGATGACTCCTACCAAATACAGAAATAAAAGGATGCTTGTTTCACTGTCACAATCATGTTGGTAAAAAAGTATCTTCTTTGGGTCTAACACAAGAATACATGACAACAGAAAGACACACCTGTAGGTGATTGGCAACTTCCACTTATGCCTTTAAAAGATGTGAATGAACCTTTGAGTATACTGTGGAGAAGGCAGAAGAAAATGTCAGTGACTGAATGAATTATGTTGAAAGAGTGTACGTTTGTGGAAGGCATGGCAGAGACAGAAAACCAGAGCTCCAGGATTTCCACTAGAAACTTGCAATGTTTATACATCAGGACTGAATGGTGATCAAAGGATAAACGACACAGTGGAAGTCTGGCAAAGCACATTTCAAAAGCTGGTGGCAGTGCATCATCCTTCAATGTAGAGATTTACTGAAGTTGAAAAGACGAACAGCAAAGCAATGAACAAGTCATCACCCAGACTTTTGGTGGTCACACTCAAATACGGGCATGAACTTCATAATGATACCAACAAAATCAAGTTCATATAACCAACATTTTTAACATATATAACTAACATAAAGCCAATAATCAGGTCAATATGTGCATGAGAACAGCAACTGTTCATCCACTTTAGAATAACCCTGCTGAACTACATGATGAGGAAGAACCAGAATAAATGTGAAATCCAAAATTCATCATGAACTGTAATAAAAATAATAAAACTTTAACAAAGTGAAATGTTTACATTATTTAACAAATCATAGACCAAATGTCTCAAGGGATATTTTGTTGTTGACGTTTAGTTGCTAAGTCGTATCTGACTCTTTGCAGCCCCATGGACTGCAGCACACCAGGCCTCCCTATCCCTCATTATTTCCCGTAGTTTGCCCAAGGGATGTTTCAAACAGGACCAAATGTTCTGCAAGGGGTCTCTGTCATTACTGCAAAAAGCCAGGACCTTGAAAGAAATACTGCTCCAAGTTTAAGTGCTCCAGGTAACAGCCCTTCAGCCAGCCTCTTCAATGTTCTCCTGTCCCCAGTGACAGGTCTCCTGAAAGACTCCAGGGGCTCTTCCCAATCCTTCTCCCGACTGTCTTGGAGAAACACCACTCTCTAGACTGGGAAAGATTCTTTCTGTCCCTACTGACACCAGAGCTACACTCTCAGTGCTCAACCCCGTTACCATTCAACAGTCCCTGCCTCAGAGTTCCAAACAGTTCAAATATTTGGGTCTCTAAAAAATCTCAGCAGCTTTCTAGCTCTAAATTTACCCCCTTTGCTTAGGCTTTTTTGGAGATACCCATCCTTTTCTTCTTAGCTCCTCTGCTCTTATTCATTTATCTGGTTGAGATTTAAGAAAAGTATAACAGAATATTCATCTCCCAAAAGGTGGAAATAATTCTAAAACTTGACAGCAGCAACAGAAATGGCCAATTAGGTGAATCAAATGTCCCTTCAATATCTTTTATTTGCTCTGTCTCTGATGGCCAATTCCAAGAACACTAATCATATATCCCTACTGGATCAGCTACCACCCTCCTTATGGACAAAATCCTCAAATGATATTGGCAGAATCCACAGTGCACCTCCTATGGAGATCCAAATAGATCCCTCAAAACCTTTCCCCAGAATTAGTTAGTATCTTATAAATAAAGAGGCCCTTTAAAGACATTAATTCAGGAATATGAGACTCTAAAGCCCAGGGTCTCATTATCCATTGCACCATTCTCCACAACATTCCTATTTCACCTGTGAAGAAACCAAATAACCAGCGATGCAGGTTCGTCCGGGATCTCTGAGACATAATCAATATTGTAGATTATGATACTGCTGTCCCCAGCCCCACACTTTATCAGTTTTAATCCCTACTGACAACAGTATTTTTTCTGTGACTGATTTATGTAATGCTTTCTTTAGGACCCCAGTAGATAAAGTCAGACAGTATCTTTTTACCCTTACTTGGGAAGGACAGCAAAACACCTGGAGGGTAATGTCCCAGAGGGTCACTTCAAGCCCTTCTGATTTCTCACAGACTTTAAAGGCTGATCTATAAGATTATCCAGGATGAAAGGAGTGTTTCAATTTAGACCCCTTTGCTGGCATTCTAGCCTGCTTGGCAAATGCGTACTAATGCACACGACTGCTCACAACACCTTAATCATAAACAGCATAAAGAACCTGATCACACAAAAGGCCCTAATAGGCACAGAGCCCTTTGGGGGGTGAGGAAGCCCTATTAGAGAACACAAAAATATTATTCTAAAAGTGGTTATTGGGTCAACGCTTGCTTGCTGTGTTTTTGCTCTTAATGTGCTTAGGTTGTGCAGTGGAAACTATTGTTAATATAGTTAAGGATTTAGAAAAATAAGAGTTTAGCCCTAGTGTAAAAACAATAAGATAATTGTTAATTTTAACCAGGAATGCTAAACAGGGGTTGCCTCACCAGAGCTGCAGAGTCTTTGTGTGGTAAATTTTTTAGATAAATTTAGCTGAAAACTTCTGCAAAAAGACTGACCTTTGTGTTAACAGGATTGTATTTCTACTATGTTGCAACCTGCTGTACCATGAAACTGCCACTTTTCTGTTTTATGCTAAGCTCAAGGCAAAATAGAACAATAAAAAATAGACTACGGAAAACAGCCTTGCATTCACCTAGGTCATAAACTGGCAATGGGCCCCAAGGCCAGAAGATAATGTACACAAATCTACTATGGAAAGTCTCTCATAAGCAAAGAAATATGCAGAAAACATCCTGGTCTCATAAAGGGCAAACTGACGTAATGTTAAACTAACTCTGTATGCTTATCTTTCACCTCCCCTTAAAAATGTACTAACTTAGGGTATAAAGGCTACAGTAAAAAATAAAGCAACGCCAGACCCTGCTGCACACCCCAGTCTGGTCTCTCTCCCTCTCTCTCTTTCCGATGCCATTCATCCTGACCCTGGATCCTGCTGAGGCTTAACCCTGGCAGTTCACACTCAAGTTCACTACTTAGGACATTTAATCTCAAAACAAGGACTGCATTTAGACAACTTCACTGAATCCTGAATGCCCTAAAGCTCAAAACCAACTGCAAGGTTTTCCAGGATTGGCAGGTAACTGTCACAACTGGATCCCAAACTTTCCCCTTATGAACCAACCTTTATATACCTTGTTAAAAAACTACTACAGTTAACCTTATCTTCTGGGAGGATTCAGATGGCATGACTTTTCAAATCTTAAAGGAATGTTTAATAAATCCCCCTGCCCTTGGATATCCCAATTATCAACTTCCTGTGAGGAAGATACCCCACGTCTGCTGCTTGGCACTGGAGCAACTGTGAGGAGATACCCCATGTTCACGGGCAGAGAAGCCTCAGCAAGACGGTAGGTGCTGGACCAGCAGCTGCACTGGTGCTGGAGCGACTTTGAGGAAATATCCCACATACAAGGGCAAAGGAGAAGCCCCAGCAAGACAGTAGGAGGGGCGAAATCACGTTCAGAATCAAACCCCATACCCGCCAGAGATGCTCAGAGGGCTCAAATATAACCTTGTGCACACCAGGACCCAGAGGCTGAGCCAGAACTGTGTTTGGGTGTCTCCTGAGGAGATACGGGCCAGCAGTGGCCTGCTGCAGGGACAGGGGCTCTGGGTGCAGCAGACCTGGGTGTGGCATAAGCCCTCTTGGAGGAGTCGCCATTAACTCCACCATAGAGCCACCAGAACTTACACAGGACTGGGGAACAGACTCTGGGAGGGCACAAACAGAACCTGTGCACACCAGGACCCAGGAGAAAGGAGCAGTGACCCCACAGGAGACTGACCCAGACTCGCCCATGAGTGTCCAGGAGTCTCCAGCAGAGGCGTGGGTCAGCGGTGGCCTGCTGCAGGGTGGGGGCACTGAGTGCAGCAGTGCATGATGGGACCTTCTGAAGGAGGGCGCCATTAGCTTCATTGCCTCCACCATAGTTTGGCCCCAGGTCAAATGACAGGGAGGGAACACAGCCCCACCCATCAACAGAAAATTAGATTAAAGATTTACTGAGCATGGCCCCGCCCAGCAGAACAAGACCCAATTTCCCCCTCAGTCAGTCTCTCTCATTGGGAGGCTTCCATAAGCCTCTTGTCCTTCTCCCTCAGAGGGTGGACAGAGAACCACAGTCACAGAAAACTAACCAATTTGGTCACATGGACCACAGCCTTGCCTAACTCAATGAAACTAAGCCATGCCATGTGGGGCCACCCAAGACAGATGGGTCATGGTGGAGAGGTCTGACAAAATGTGGTCCACTGGAGAAGGGAATGGCAAACCACTTCAGCATCCTTGTCTTGAGAACCCCATGAACAGTAGGAAAAGGCAAAAAGACAAGGCACTGAAAGATGAACTCCCCAGGTTGGAGAAGTGAAGTGAAGTCACTCAGTTGTGTCCGACTCTTTGCGACCCCATGGACTGTAGCCTACCAGGCTCCTCGGTCCATGGAATTTTCCAGGCAAGAGTACTGGAGTGGGTTGCCATTTCCTTCTCCAGGGGATCTTCCCAACCCAGGGATCAAACCTGGGTCTCCCACACTGCAGACAGAAGCTTTACCATCTGAGCCACTAGGGAAGCCCCTGGTCGGCAGGTGCCCAATATGCTACTGGAGATCAGTGCAGAAATAACTCCAGAAAGAATGAAGGGATGGAGCTAAAGCAAAACAACACCCAGCTGTGGATGTGACTTGTGATGGAAGGAAAGTCTGATGCTGTAAAGAGCAATACTGCATCAGAACCTGGAATGTTAGGTCCATGAATGAAGGCAAATTGGAGCAGCGAGCGGCAGAGAGGAACTACCCCACGTCCAAGGTCAGGGGCAGTGGCCGAGAGGAGGCCCCCACGTCCAAGGTCAGGGGTCGTGGCTGAGAGGAGATACCCCACATCCAAGGTCAGAAGCAGCAGCCAAGAGGAGATACCCCATGTCCAAGGTAAGGAGTGGCAGCCGAGAGGAGCTACCCCACATCCAGGGTAAGAGAAACCCCATTAAGAAAGTAGGTGCTGAGAGAGGGTATCAGAGGGCAGACAGACTGAAACCTCAATCACAAAAAACTAGCCAATCTGACCACAGGGACCACAGCCTTGTCTAACTCAATGAAACTAAGCCATGCCATGTAGGGCCACCCAAGATGGACGGGTCATGGTGGAGAGGTCTGACAGAACATGGTCCACTGGAGAAGGGAATGGAAAACCACTTCAGTATTCTTGCCTTGAGAACCGCATGAACAGTATGAGAAGGCAAAATGATAGGATACTGAAAGATGAACTCCCCAGGTCGGCAGGTGCCCAATATGCTACTGGAGATCAGTGGAGAAATAACTCCACAAAGAATGAAGGGATGGAGCCAAAGCAAAAACAATAGCCAGTTGTGGATGTGACTGGTGATAGAAGCAAATCCACTGCTGTAAAGAGCAATATTGCACAGGAACCTGGAATGTTAGGTCCATGAATCAAGGCAAATTGGAAGTGGTCAAACAGGAGACGGCAAGAGTGAACATCGACATTCTAGGAATCAGAGAACTAAGATGGACTGGAATGGGTGAATTTAACTCAGTTGGCCATTTTATCTACTACTGTGGGCAGGAATCCCTTAGAAGAAATGGAGTAGCCATCATGGTCAACAAAAGAGTCTGAAATGCAGTACTTGGATGCAATCGCAAAAACGAAAGAATGATCTCTGTTCGTTTCTAAGGCAAACCATTCAATATCACGGTAATCCAAGTCTATGCCCCTACCAGTAATGCTCAAAAAGCTGAAGTTGAATGGTTCTATGAAGACCTACAAGGCCTTTTAGAACTAACACCCAAACAAGATGTCCTTTTCATTATAGGGGACTGGAATGCAAGAGTAGGAAGTCAAGAAACACCTGTAGTAACAGGCAAATCTGGCCTTGGAGTATGGAATGAAGCAGGGCAAAGGCTAATAGAGTTTTGCCAGGAGAACGCGCTGGTCATAGCAAATACCGTCTTCCAACAACACAGGAGAAGACTCTCCACACGGACATCACCAAGCTGCTTCCCCTGCCCTGCCTGGCCTTGCCTGCAGAAATCTCAGTGCAACGAAGGCCCTGCCACATGCTTTCCCTTCACTCCTGTGTCTGCCTCCTTGACTCTGCAGCTCCCCCAGCGCAGAGTCCAGCACAACCGTTGAACAGTGAAGTTTCCTTCAATGGCACTCACCCTCTCAGTATCGTCACCCAGTCACGGTCACAAATTAAGATCTGGGCCCAATCAGAGCTACTGCTCCCACATGGCCAAGTACAACGGCAGCACTTCCATTTCTTCATTATTTTACTCTGCTGAAACATCCTAATATGCAATTTTTGTTGTTGTTCAGTTGCTTAGCTGTGTCTGACTCCTTGCAACCCCATGGGCTGCAGCATGTCAGACTTCCCTGTCTTTTACCATCTCCTGGAGCTTGTTCAAACTCATGTCCATTGAGTCCGTGATGCCATCCAACCATCTCATCCTCTGTCTCCCCCTTCTCCTCCTGCCCTCAGTCTTTCCCAGCATCAGGCTCTTTTCTAATGAGTTGGCTCTTTACATCTGGTGGCCAAAGTATTGTCTTTTTGGTACAGACTTAAGATTCACTACTGAAAGCTACTTTATAGGATTCAGCAGATTTTGGTACTTTTTTTTTTTTTTAGCGCTAAGTTGAGAGGTGAAAGTTCAGGTAAGGATTTGTGAAGGTGAAAAGACCTTCTAGGACACAGAAGTCAATGGCTGAGAATTAGGCATCCAGGCCTAGCGGAGAGGAGGTGATATCTGGTAACATTCAGGGTTCACTTTTGCCTGTGTGGCTGGTACGGATGTCCCTACCATTAGAATCTGGCTCCCCCAGTGGCTCAGAGGATAAAGAATCCATCTGCCAACGCAGGAGACATGGGTTCAATCCCTACGTCGGGAAGATCCCCTGTAGAAGAGAATGGCAACCCACTCCGGTATTCTTGCTTGGAGAATTCCATGGACAGAGGAGGCTTGCAGGCTACCATCCATGGGGTCGCAAAGAGTTGGACACAACTGAGTGACTAACACTTTCCTTGGGAATTAGGTGTTGATGAACCACAGAATCAGAACAGGGCCTTTCAAGAGCGATGGTGTTCTAAACACAGAGCTTCTTCCTGCAAGCTGCCACTGCTACCCACGTTAAAATGGGAGAAGGGAAACCTCCCTATCTGACTCCATAGACATAGCTGCGTAAAATGAAACCCGTGCTTTACACAAAAAGAAACCACCCTCATTTATTTTCCTCCTAATGAGCTATGTTCATTCTTCTTCATATTTTTTAGATTTCTCTATTATTTGAAAGACAGCATCTAAATTTTAAACAGCAATTTAAGTGGTGGGAGAAAATACAAAGAAAGACAGGAAGGAGAAGAAACAGATGAATATTTTTTAAAAAGCGTCATAGATCTGAATGACTTTGTGTAATACAGCTAGGTCAGGCAACAGAGTATTTTCATTGTATCAATGGCCAACTTTCAAATAATTTTATGACAAAATGGTAATATCATGATTTACAGCAATTTCACCATCTATAAATTTGAGTTCTTTGATAACTGAAAAGCCTTGTCCTAAGACTTGACATATGTTAAAGGTTGAGTTACAACTTACTAAATGTTTTCTTGGCATTTTCTTGGTTGGGTGAGAGAAGCAGTTTAAGCAAAGACATCTCTTTGATTATAAGGATGGGATCCCTATATATAAAATGGGATCACCCTTCAAAATTTGGCATGTGAACTGGTTAGAACCTATGGCGGTTGCATGGATAAACCTTGAAACTTTAAAAATTTTTTAAATTTGGAACTTTAAAAAAATATTCTTTCAATTCAGATGACAGGGCTACATAGGGAACAAGATACCCACCCTCCAGCCCAGCAAAATCACCTGGATTTTCAGAATACTGTCTATCAGGGTATCAGTTGCATTTCAAAGACAGGCAGGGATGGAATTATGAGTCAAGTCACTCAGGAGAGTGACTGGAAAAATACCTAACAGAGTGTACTGTGCTTCCAGTGTCAAATTTAAGGAAGAAAAGTTACTCCTCCACACTTTTATCACTCTAAGTAGATTTTGTTTTTATTCTGATGTAACTAGAGCATTAGGACCAGAAAGTTTTCAGTGAAATTAAACTGGGATGCTCTGACTTTGAACAAGGGATTACGTTATTTTCTGAGATATCCTTAGACATGACATCTCTATCGTAGTAAAAAAGAGGAAGGCAGGAACAGGGAGGCGTGTGGACTGCTCTGTTTTAACTAGACTTGTAGCAAACCAGAGTTGGGATTCCTTGAAGTTTGTAAAAGGAAGCTTTCTTCCTAATATGACTTGGGATATTGTTTCTTTCATTCGGCTTCATGATAAATAATGTAATCCAAGTGCTCAGGAAGCATCCACCTCCTTCTGTTTTGAATGATGTGGAGGTGTGAGGCTAGACAGCATGAAGCGACTACAGTCCCTTCCCTTTGGTGTCAAAAAACAAAAACAATAAAAAAAAAAACAACTTTTGACTTAGAAAATGGACTTATGTTTGCCAGGGGAGTGGACAGTTAGGGATGGACATGTACACACTGCTATATTTAAAATGGATGACCAACAAAGACCTATTGTATAGTACAGGGAATTCTGCTCAATGTTATATACCAGCCTGGATGGGAGTGGGGTTTGGGGGAGAACGGATACATGTATATGCATGGCTGAGTCCCTTCAATTTTCACCTGAAACTATCACAACATTGTTAATCTGCTACACCCCAATACAAAACAAAAAGTTCAAAGTTGAAAATAAAGGAAAAAATTTCTGCTGCTCTAGTCTGCATCATCACTGCTGACTAGGCTTTTATATGAGAACACTCAGAAGGACAATACGTCTCAGAAAGGGGCAGACAGAATCAGGAAGAGGTAACAATGATTCTGGTTAAAGAAATGTGTAAGCTACAACATTTCAAAAGTGACATTGAGAAAGCAATAGCATCCAACTGTTAGGAGGAAACTCTTATACTCTGAGCACAGAAACTTAACTTCAGGACATCTCCTGGGGAAAGCAGGATCACACTACGGAACAGCAATGATATGGCTTTAAGGTAGAAAAGATTTTCCAGAAGAGAAAGACCACAGTCAAGGTATACCCATGACAGTCAAGAACCACTTCTAACAGAGGTTTCTGGTATACCACAGTTTTGCTTTCTTTTAGGTCATCAGCTTAGGCTATAATGTCTACAAATGGTGACGTCTACTGTCAATGCAGGGGCTTTCCAGGTGGTGCTAGTGGTAAAGAATTGACCTGCCAATGCAAGAGATGCCTGGGTCAGCAAGATTCCCTGGAGGAGGAAATGGCAATGCACTCCAGTATTCTTGCCTAGAAAATTCCATGGACAGAGGAGCCTGGCGGGCTACATACAGTCCATGGCATTGCAAAGAGTCAGACATGACTGAGAGATTGAGCACACACGTTGTCAATGCATGAATTAGTAACATATTTTAGAAATCACTTGGCCAAATTGCCTTGAAACCATGTTTAAGATGAGATTTGAGATACACAGTATGTGAGGCACTGGAAACAGCGACGGGAAAATACCTTCAAATTTTCTCTTTGTGATTAAGTTAAGATTAGTATTTGCTCACTCCATAATGAAACTGAGTTTCAGCCACTGAAACCTCCCACAACTAAAAACAAATATGACTATGAAGTCTTTCTAATAAAAATGCTTGATGGATTGTGAACCCACTACCACTGGTCATTATTAACTACATTTTCTAAAATTCAAACATCACATACCTTGAATGACTAATAAAGCAAAACTCAAAGCTGTGATTAACTCTCTAGTCTGGTTTTCATCATCTCTTCATTAAAAACATCCACCTCACAGACCAAGAAGCCACCTAAACATACCAGCTTTCAGGCCAGTGAGGATGAGTCAGCACATCAGGTTCAAATGGTTATTACAACTATCATCAATATGCACTAGGGGGTTGGAATTTATACACTGTATTTAACTAGTCTGATCATAGTAAAACTTAAACAACAAAAAAAAAGAATTTTTAGGCTGGGTTTGGAAAAAAAAAAACTTGCTAAATATTTACATCCCATACCCACCTCCCTCTCTTTGTATATTGTCCTGGTATGCTTTCCTGGGATAAATAGATACTGAATTCATAGCAGCTTTTTAATGTCTATCAGTGGATGGACAGTGAGCTCAAATTGACTGATGGGTCTAACATCTAATGCTGATCTGAGTAGAAACATGACATTTTCTAAATGCTTCACACCCACTGAATTAATAAGACATTGTGTTTCCAAGGGGTTCTCTGCACTATTTTGGTTGTATTCTTAACATCCCAATATGGGTAGAGTTTTAGCTCCCTTTATTCATCCTGTACTGTGTGGGTGTGCATACGCACAAATACATATCCTAAATCAACTACACTGTTTTCAGGCTTTCTACATCGAAGGTACACCTTCTTATATTTTGATATTCATTTATTTAAAATATGCAATTTACCACATTTGAACTACTGCAGGACACAAAAACACAGCTCTATTTGCTTCTATGCTACTTCTTGGATAAGGACTAACTTCACCCCCCACACTGAACAACAGTTTGACTCCTCCATTTCAGTGACAGACAAAGCCTAATAAGCATGTTTCCAGCTAGCCTGGACTCTGAGAAATATGCTTCCAGATAACAGGGCAGTGTCCTTCTTCCTATCCACGCACCCAAGCGAGCTGTTCCCGTCTGGAGAAGCAAGACACTTCACTGGGAAGGCAATCTTCTTTCTAGCAAAACCTAAACCACTTGTCAGTCATCTTTAGTGTACTGAGCACTGGAGCATCTGTTCCAGAGAGATTTGTTTAGGTTGGTTTCCAACCATGGGATCCATTCAGATTTCAGGCTCACCTTGTACGGAGTCAGATTCCACCTAGCACAGACTTAACTTCTGAGTAGGAAACAACATCTGCCAAGTGTTCCATTCTGGAACCCTATCAACAAGCATGTTACAAAGCATGGTGGATGGATGTTAACTCATCCGTGCCTGGCACGCCTCATAAAAACTCAAGTCCTTCCAGAAACCTTGACAGAAATCAACTGTTTCTCTCCCTGCTATTAACGAGCTCTTGCCAGCTATTCATCTCACGCGTGATGATGACTAATATTCGCCTAATGGCAAGCAGGCGCTCCTTCAGCGAGATCATGCCCAGTATGGCCAGTTGAGCCTTCTGCTCCAACGGCAACACCGCCAGCATCCACCAGGACCACGTGGGACCACTAGGGTTATTCTGCAAAAGAAAGGAAGACAAAATTAGCACCTCAAGTACAAGCCTATTCTCAATGTGGTCTTCTGTCTCATCAACATGAGCAAGAATTAAATGCTGCCTTCTCTCTGAGGTCTACTGCCCCATTCATGCAGCCCTAAAGCCCAAAGCTTACTTTTTAAAAAGCTTTTTATCATTTATTTATTTATTTTTGGCCGGGCTGGGTCTTGCTGGTGTGTGGGCTTTCCTCTAGTTGCAGAGACTGGGGGCTACTCTCTGGTTGCAGTGCGCGGGCTTCTCACCGCTGTGGCTTCTCTTGTGGAGCACGGGCTGTAGGGTGCACAGGCTTCAGCAGTCGAAGTTTCCAGGCTTTACAGCACAGGCTCAATAGTTGGGGCGCACAGGCTTAGCTGCTCTGTGGCGTGTGGGGTCTTCCTGGATCGGGGATTGAACCCGTGTCTCCGGCACTGGCAGGCAGAGTCTCTACCGCAGAGCTACCAGCAAAGCCCCGACGAAGCTCACTTGTATGTTACACACTTAAATGTTACACACTTAATTCACAAAAGGAAGAACCTGCCAAGAGACGCATCTTCCACAGGAAAACGCTTCATGAATTTGTTGTTCTTATTCTCTTGAAACTCTAGTTCATGATTCCCCTGGTGGTTCAGTGACTAAGACTCCATGCTCCCAATACAGGTGACCTGGGTTCAATTCCGGGTCAGGGCACTGGATCCCACATGCCACAACTAGTAAGACCAAGCACAGCCAAATTAATAATAATAAAGCTCTAGTTCAAAGTCTATGGCCCATTAGAAGACGCGATCATAATTTTTAATCTCTACTTTCCAATGTTCTGTTATTGTTTTCTAAACATGCTCTACAAAGCAAAATGTTTATAAAGAAACAGTGTAGGTACAAATTTGACTGTTATAAATCTTATAATAAAGTCAATGAGACAAATATACATATATATGAAATAGCTATATATATATGAGTTACTGTTATATATATATATATGTGTGTGTGTGGTATCATAGTTTAGTTGCTAAGTCGTGTCTGACTCTTGTGACCTCATGGACTGTAGCCCACCAGACTCCTCTGTTCATGGACTTTTCCAGATAAGAATACTGGAATGGTTAGCCATTTCCTTCTCAGGGGATCTTCCTGACCCAGGGATCAAACCCAGGTCTCCTGCATTGCAGGCATATTCTTTTACCAACTGAGCCACCAGGGAAGCCCATTTAATGAGTTACTATTAAATATATATATGAATTATTATGCCACCTGATAGCCTTTATTTCATAACCAAACAGGCACTTCTGGATTGAGCTCTGAGTAAAAGGTAACTACAGAGTTGTTTTCAATATTCCCGGAACTGAAACCAAGATACCCAGGTCTCTCTGCTTCTCCTCCATCCCCACTCCAGAAGCAAGCAGAATCCAAACTGGGAACCAGGGAGGGTGGCTCTGGGCTCACCTTAGCTCAGGGTGAGAGACGAAGAATGGCACCAAGGTCAAAGTGGGCAGCCCAGGTCACCGTGCAGAAGGCACCCACCTCCCCTCCAAGGGAAGACGGCACAGCTGTTGGACAAAACACCATACTCTCTTCCCGCCTCACTTTACAGAGTAGGGAGAAACTGAGTAGCAGGCTTGATGGGAAAGCCTCAGCATAAAGGGGCTTCTCTGCTCGCTCAGACGGTGAAGAATCCGCCTGCAATGGAAGAGACCCAGGTTAGAGAAGCGATCCCTGGGTAGGGAAGATTCCCCTGGAGAAGTGAATGGTTACCCACCTCAGTATTCTTGCCTAGAGAATCCCATGGACAGAGGAGCCTGGCGGGCTACAGTCCATGGGGATGCAAGGAGTTGGACACAACTGAGTGACTAACACTTTCACTTTCAGCATAAAAATACCTCCCACATAGGACCTAAAATCCTCCGCAGTGGGAAGACAGGCGGTCTCCCAAAGGTGTTCACCTTTTGGTTCCCGAAGCCCGTGACTATGCAGCTTACACGGCGGCAGGGACCCTGCAGATGTGAGTGAGTCAGGGACCTGGAGAGGTGCAGAGGTGATGCTGAATTGTTCCTGGCGGGTTCAACCTCATCACAAAGTCCTTCCAGCAGAGAGCTGCTCTGGGCTGTGGTCAGAGGGGGGTGTGAATTATGGAAGAAGGGTCAGAGGTCAACACTGCTGGCCTGGAGGAAGGAAGGGGCCAAGCCCAGAGAAGGGGAGGAAACGGACTACCCTTCAGAGCCTCCAGCAAGGAATCAAGTCTTGCCGTCACTTTGATCGCAGCCTGGAGAGACCTGTGAGCGATTTCTAAGCCCAAACTGTACAATAATAAATTTCTTTTGTTTTTAATCCAGGACAATCATGCAGTGTGTTACAATTAGAGAAAAATTTGGGTTAATAAGCAAAAACACCTAGAAAAAAAGGATAATTCATACTGTCATCAAGCTAGCCTAACCACCTTGCTTTCCGAATCTGAGCTACAAAACAGAGAAGGCGCACAGATTATAATAGAGCAGAGGGTGAGGAATGCCTGAGGGTGATTTTTGACCAAAAGCATTTTCCTGGGTTTGGCAAAGACAGAACTCACATGACAGTAAAAGATACAAGCCACCAAGAAACACGAAAAGAAAGGAAAATTGATGGAAACAATACCAAAGACACTTCATCTGACCCTAAACCTGCTGAGACCTGGCCCTGTCCCCTCCCCTGTCTCCAGGACAGGTGAGTGGGCCCAGCCGGGGGAGCTGCAGGCTCTCAGTCAGAAGCCCGCACCATCCCCTCCTGGCTCTGTCGTCCAAATGCGGGGGAGATGAGCTATTTGCACTTAGCAATGCTTCACAGACCTGAAGCCTGTTCATCACTGAAACACAACGGAATGTTACTCATCCATAAGAGGTACAAAACTGGGTCATTTGGAGTGATGCGGCTGAACCTAGAGTCTGTCATACAAAGCAAAGTCAGTCAGAAAGAGAAAAACAAATACCATATATTAACACATGTACATGGAATCTAGAAAGATGGTACTGATGGACCTATTTGCGGGGCAGGGATAGAGGAGCAGGTGTAGAGAACAGAATTGTGGACACAGAGCGGGAAGGAGAGGGAGGGACAAACTGAGACAGTAGCACTGAAATATACCTACTACTGTGTGCAAAAATAGGTAGCTAGTGGGAATGTGCTATATAACACAGGCGCTCAGCTCCATGACCTGTGATGACCTAGAGGGGTGGGAAGCTGGGGGAGAGGAAGGAGACGTATGTACACACGTGGCCGACTCACTTTGTTGAACAGCAGAAACTAGCGTAACATTATAAAGCAACTATACTCCAATACAAACAAAATCCTATGATAAACCATAACGGAAAAGAACACTAATAAAAGAATGTATACATAGGTATAGCTGAATCACTTTGCTGTATAACAGAAATTAACGACACTGTGAACCAACTATACATCAATAAAAATAAATAAGAAAAAAAAGGAAAAAAACAGCATCACTGAAGCTTGCCTGGGAGCAGAGAGAAAGCCCGTGAAGATGGGACAGAGGACTAGGAAAGCTTCTAAATTAATGACAGAGAATTTTCTCATTTATTCAACGCCCGTTCATTAGGGGTAAGGCAGGATTAGGTACAAAACGTGGAGTCTGTCCTGCTGATGGACGGCAGTTACCAAACCAGCTGATGTTGGTGAGAGAAGTACAAAAGAGGACAGCCAGCCAGAGTAAACTGATTTCTGACAGAAAACACATTACCTCCACGTAGCATTTATCACTTTTGCTCCACAAGGCACATGCTGCTCTATCAGGTGCTTCTCTGGGCTGCTGATACGTGACGTGGTTCACAAACGGCCGTGACGGAGCAGGCGGCAGGGCAGGGCTGCCACGCTCCGCGGTGCTGTGACGTCCCAGCACACGGCAGCAGGAAACGTCAGCACCATGAGAGAAGCCGTGCGGCGGGCCCGAGGCTCAGGTTCTCTGTCCGGCATTAACCCAAAGTGGCTTCAAGTCTGCTCTTCCATGGGAGCTTGCAGTGAGGCGAGCCGGGACGCAGGCTGCTGATACACTGGGTCGGGCAGCATGCCGAGCTCCTCGTACCCTGGGCCTTCCACCTCGTCAAGGAAGACAGACAGCCTTTTCAGCGATTCACTAGCACACTTACGTGTCCATCACACAGTGACCAAGGCCACGTCTGCTGAGCACATTCCCTGCATTGAGCACTTCAGTATTCATTAGAATTTCATAAACGGACAGGTGGCGCTGTTGGTGAAGAATCTGCCTGCCAATCTAGGAGATGTGGGTTCCATCCCTGGGTTGGCAAGATCCCCTGGAGAAGGAAATGGCAACCCACTCCAGTGTTCTTGCCTGGGAAATCCCATGGACAGAGGGGCCTGGCGGGCTACAGTTCGTGGGGTGCAAAGATGGGACAGGACTGAGCGCACACACTCGGGTACACAAGCTCCATGTAGAAGCCTGCACTCTTACACAGTGGGGCTGAGTCTACCCCATGTCCAACAGCAACATCCAGATGTTCCTCTTAGTATCTTGATATAAAGATGTATCTGATATTACCAGGAATCATTTTTAATGGCTACATGCAATCCTCTATTTGAAATATACCATAATTTATTCAACCATTCACATAAGATGTATTTTATTAATAAGATAACACAAATAATATTAAGTAATTATGCAAAGCGGTTTTTTTCATATGTGCATGAGAAGGGGCTGTCATTGCCTCAGGATACATTCCCAGAAGCAGAATTATCAAGTCAAAGAGTTATTATTTAGTTGCTTAGTCGTGTCTGACTCTTTGTGACCCATGGATTATAGCCCACCAGGCTCCTCTGTCTATGGGATTTTCCAGGCAAGAATACTGGAGTGGGTTTGCCATTTCCTTCTCCAGGGGATCTTTCCAATCCAGGGATGGAACCCTTGTCTTCTGCACTGGTAGGCGGATTCTTTACCACTGAGCCACCAGGGTAGTCCAAGTCAAAGAGTTACAGCAGTTTAACACCTGTATTCCATGCCCCCAAACTATATTTCAAAAGACACGCTATAGCAACGGTGCACGCATGGTCTGAGCCTGATGCCAGGAGAGATCCTATGGCTTTAGAAGGACACACCCTGCTGCCTGGGCCCCTCTCACTGCCCAGCAAGGCTCCATCCTACGTAGGAACACTGAGCAGAAATAGCTCCAGGCAGGGGCCAGGGGCCAGGGTTCTTCTGGCTTCCTCCCTCCCTCTCATGTGGGAATGCTAGCCAGTTGCTCAGTCACGCTAGGGTACAACTTCCTCATCTGTAAAATGGGAATAAACCACTAAGGTCCTTCCTGACTGCAAGACTACAGCATTTACTAAAATTGAGGTAGACTCTGGAACTAGATTATAACTTACAACCATTCTTTATTTGATTAAAAAGCAAAGATATCATTTTGCCAACAAAGATCTGTATAGTCAAAGCTATGGTTTTTCCAGCAGTCATGTACAGATGTGAGAGTTGAACCATAAAGAAGGCTGAGCGCCAAAGAATTGATGCTTTTGAACTGTGGAGTTGGAGAAGACTCTTGAGAGTCCCCTGCACAGCAAGATCAAACCAGTCAATCCTAAAGGAAAGCAACCTTGAATACTGTTTGGAAGGACTAATGCTAAAGCTTAAGTTCCTATACTTTGGCCACCTGATGTGAAGAGCCAACTCATTGAAAGAGACCCTGATGCTGGGAAAGATTGAAGGCAGGAGGAGAAGGGGACAACAGAGGATGAGATGGTTGGATGGCATCACTGACTCAATGGACATGAACTTGGACGACTTCCAAGAGATAGTGAGGAACAGGGAAGCCTGGCATGCTGCAGTCCATGGGTTTGCAAAGAGTCGGCCACAACTTAGCGACTAAACAACAACAAAAACAGAAGAGGAACCCAAGAGCCACCACACTCAGTCATCATCTTCAAACCAGCTCCCTGTGCCCCAGACCTTGCCGTTCACCTGGCTGCATTCTGCCCTCTGGCCCGTGAGGCCCGGTGCCCACAGGCGAGCAGAAAGAGCGGCTGGAGAGGAGACGGAGCTGGCACTGCAGGTGACTACTCACCCTTCCATCTTCCAAGTATTCAATGTCCGCTGTGTTGTAGCCGTCTCTGTGACGGTGGCTCGAAACCCGGAAGCGGCTGATCCCCGAGGCGTCAACCACGGAGCTGCCGTCGGGGAATGTCCTGACGTCCTTGACTTCCTGCACGCAGCCGTACTCCGAGATCCTGGCGGGACAGGTGGGAGAGACAGCCGAGAATCAGCAGGTGTGATGTTCAAGGCAAAGGCGTGGGAGACAAGACCAGAATGAAAGGTGGAGTCACAACACAGATGTCCCCAGGCTTATACTTCATTTTGTAATAGGAGCCTCTAGAGATTACCAACATCATCTTAAGTTGTTCTCCAAGAAAAATGAAAAATGATTCATTTAATTATAAGCCCCCTCCTCTTTTTAATCTTCTGGCTGCACTACCCAGCATGTTCACAATTACATAGTGTTAGTCGCTCAGTCCTGTCCAACTCTTTGTGACCCCATGGACTGGACCGCGAGGCTCCTCTGTCCATGGGATTTTCCAGGCAAGAACACTGGGGTGAGCAGCTGTTCCCTTCTCAAGGGGAATCTTGCCAGCCCAGGGATCAAAACCAGATCTCCACGTTGCAGGCAGATTATTTACGATTTGAGCCACCAGGGAAGCCCCGCCACACAGCATGTGGGATCCTATTTCCCCAACCAGGAATCAAACCCCTATCCCCTGCATTGGAAGCGTGGAGTCTCAACCACTGGGAAGTCCCCAGAACCTTTTCTTTGAATACTGATAATTCTTACTCCACGTGCTCAGCAGATAAACACATGCCAAACCATTTGGTGCCCATTTCCATGCATCTTCGTATCATAAGCCAATAGCAGGGCTCGAAGACGTGGAGCGGGCAGGGCACGGTGGGGAAGGCCATGGCGCATGCAAAGATGGGCACATCTCTGGTCAGACTGCGGGGTAAGAGGAATGTTAACTAGGTGTGGGAGCTGTCAGACACGGAAGGGCGTGACAACCGAGGTTCTCTTAATGACAAAACCCTCAGGCTTGCCTAAGCCTTAGGCGGGAGAAGAAAGTCAACAGTCACAGCATGAGAAAGTTCTCAGCAAGCCCTCTTATTTAATCTGATGAGAGAACATGCTTAAGATCACTATGCACACATTCTCATGACCTTGAGGGCACAGTGCTAAGTGACGTTAAGTCAGAGAAAGACAGAAACTGTATGATCTCATTTATATATGGCATCTAAAAACAAACAAAACCAAGTTCATAGATACAGAGGACAGTCAGGGTTACCAGTAGTGGGTGTGTGTGTCTGTGTGTGTGTCTGTGTGTGTGTCTGTGTGTGTATCTGTGTGTGCAATCCGTGAAGGGGGTCAAAAAGCACAAAGTTCCAGTTATAAAATAAACAAGTGCTGGAGATGCAATGCACAGCATGGCGACCATAGTTTAATACTCCTGTATTGCATATTTAAAAGTTGCTAAGAGAATAAGCCTTAAAAAGCTCTTATCACAATAAAAATATCGTAACTTTGTCTGGAGAAAGATGTTAACTTAGATTTACTATGGTGATCATTTCACCGTAGACACAAATATCGACTCACTCTGTTGTACACTTGAAACTAGTATAATGTTAAACGTCGGTTACATCACAAGAAAAATAAGAAAAAATTCTGATGAAAGCAAAAATGACAGATGTCAAAAGTAATGAATTCTACTAATAAATAAAAAAGACTAGAAGAATGGTAAGATCTCAATACTCACAGGTCAATACAACACAAAACTTTAATCACTTTAAAAGAAAAAAAAAAACAACTGTCAAGCCTATTTTGAGGGGAAAAAAGCCTGTTTTCAAACACCTTCTGTTTTTAATGAACTGTGCCTTTTCAGTTCTGAAAAATTCAGTATTGCTTATTTAGACATAAAAAGCAGCTATATTATTTTGTCAAAACACACTTTTGGAATATTTCTTACAATCTTCTTCAATTAAATTCCATAAACTCTTTGCAATTAATTTTTTTTTTTTTTTGAGGCCAATTTCTCTGCCAAAGAGGGGGAAAAAAACTGAGATAGAGCTGTGAGGTTAGCCAGGATTTTCTTCTTTAACCTCCACTCAGCACGAAGTACCTAGAATACAAGGACTGACTTACCGTCATTTCTTCATCACAGATTCTTTTTCTGTCAGACAGCTCATCTGAGAAATACTGAAATATTAATTCTTCAGCCAGAGCAGTTCTATTAAAATTTCTGCTTGCCAACAACTGTGACAAAACAAAGTTAAATAATACTGCCTGGTATTTAATTCCTTTTTTTCTTTTTAAGATTTTTCTTTATCTATTTTTGACGTGAACCATTTTTAAAGTCTTTATTGAATTTGTAAAAATATTGTTTCTGTTTTACGTTTTGGTTTTTTGTCTGCAAGTCATGTCAGATCTTAGCTCCCTAACCAGGGATGGAGCCCACACACTCCGGAAGGGAAGATTAAGTCCTAACCACTGCACCAGGAAAGGAAGTCCCTATGGTAATCAATGCTTAAGGAAAAAGAGCTCTCTTTCGTAGGGAGCTGGGGTCTCAGAAGACAAAAGGGACTGAGGTGAGAGAGATGGAAGGTCGGCCCTGTGAGGGAGGGGCGGGCTGTTCCTCCCCCAGGAAAGCATCTCAGCAGACAGGGTTTGCCTGGAGGAAGGAAGAGGCAGTACCAGCTTGCTGGCGTCTACACTCTCCATGGAGAATCAGGTCAGGGAAGGGAGAGGGAGTGAGTAGCAGGTGGTGGAAGACAAGAGAAATATCAAAGAATCGCCTTGGAGGGTGAAAAGCTGAAGCTACCGGAGAAGAACAGCAAAAATGACTAATGGTGTTTCAAGTCTCAGATTTAAGATTATGAATTTCAACTGAAATTTAATCTTCCCTACTTTGTGGGTTGACTCTAGCTTTGCTCTTTACTTATACCGACACACACAAAAGCAGAAAGAGCTGACTTTGTCAGGACTGAGAATGGGAGCTAAAGGACCAAGGAATTAAAAGCTGCATGTGAAGGGAAAGGAGGTGGAGGCCAAATTTAAAAAGTGCCCGGATTAGTCACTTCCAGAGAAACACCTACTGAAAGTTTTCCTTTTTTTTTTTTCTGAAAGTTTTTCTTTGCACACGGGACAATGTGGGGCGTGGTCCAGGCAGCGTTCGAGGCATTTCAGGCAAAGCGTGTGTCCACAGGGCGTAGTCACAGGTTCAAAGAGCAACCTGCAGAAACATCTGGGTTTTCAGCAAGACACGTCCACAGTAGACTTTCAAAAGAATCTGTTTATACCCATTTTCCGTATTTATCTTCCTTATCGGGTTTTTATAAAATAAAGCAATTGTTATTGAGGTGTATGTAATTTCTCTGACAATAGGAGACACAGAGGTAAAGAGCAGACTTTTGGACTCAGTGGGAGAAGGAATGGGTGGGATGATTTGAGAGAACAGCATTGAAACATATGCATGATCAATGTAAAACATGACCAGTGGAAGTTCGATGCATGAAGCTGGGCACCCAAAGCTGGTGCTCTGTGACAACCTGGAGGAATGAGGTGGGAGGGAGTTGGGAGGGGATTTCAGGATGCAGGGGACACAGGTATACTTATGGCGAACTCATACAGATGGATGGCAAAAACCATCACAATATTGTAATTATCCTCAAATTAAAACAAATAATTTTTTTAAAAGCCCATTACGTTTAGGACACAAAATTCAGAGAGGCTGGATTTTTCACAGTGGTGTAGATGCTGTGTCACCACACCTCATGCAAAGGGCACACCCGAAGTCAGCCACCTCTGTGGGGAGCTCTTCACTTTCTCCTGTGTTAGAGTTCACATTTCTTTGGGGTAAGGAGTCTGCCTCTGAAAACATTTAAATGCTATAATTAACACTTGTACATCTGGGTAAGAGAAAGCAGTAAAGTGTATTTCCTCTGGCTAAAGGGTTTTACAGGCTTCTCTGGTGGCCCTGATGGTAAAGAATATGCCCACAGTGTGGGAGATTCAGGTTCAATCCTTGGTTCAGGAAGATCCCCTAAAGAAGGGAAGAGCTACCCACTACAGTATCCTTGCCTGGAGAATTCCATGGACAGAGGAGCCTGGTGGGCTACAGTCCACTGGGTCACAAAGAGTTGGACATGAATGAAGCGACTGAGCATGCACGCAGGGACACATTTAAATGAGTTTTAAATGTCCTTGACAGTTCCAGGACCCCCAGGGACGCCAAGATCCCTGATGCTGGATGGAGTCCCTTACAGAAAACGGTGTGGTGTTTGCCTATAACCTAAGCACACCGGCCCCCCACACACGGCACAGCCTAGAGGCATCTCGGGGTCAGTTCCAGTCCACTGCAATAAAGTGAACACCGCAATAAACTGAGTCGTTCAAATCGTTTTTGGTTTCTCAGTGCAGATAAAACTTACATTTGGACTTCCCTGGTGGCTCAGGGTTAAAGAATCTACCTGTCAATGCAGGAGGCATGAGTTCGATCACTGACCTGGGAAGATCCCACATGCCACGGAAAAACTAAGCCTGCGCACCACGACGACTGAGCCTGTGCTCTAGAGCCGGGGAGCCGCGGCTAATGAGCCCGGAGCCGCGACTGCCGAGCCCGGGAGCTGCACCTACTGAAGCCCGAGCACCTAGAGCCCTGCTCTGCCACAAGAGCAGCCGCCGCAGTGAGGAGTCTGAGCACTGCGACTAGAGTAGCCCTCACCCTCCACACTAGAGGGAGCTCGCGAGCAGCAGCAAGGACCCGGCACAGACAAAAATAAATAAAGTTTAAAGTTTAAAAAAACACCGTAGGTCTCGCCGGCTGCCCGCCTTGCGCTGCAATCATGGTGGACGTGATGGAGTCGCCCAAGGCGCGCATCAACGCCTGCATGCTAGCTCAGTTCATCGACCAGCCGGTCTGCTTCGTAGGGAGGCTGGAGAAGATTCATCCCACTGGGAAAATGTTTTTACTCTTTCAGATGGTGAGGGAAAAAATGGAACTATTGAGTTGATGGAGCCTCTTGATGAAGACATCTCTGGAATTGTGGAAGTAATTGGAAGAGTGACAGCCAAGGCAACCATTATGTGTGCATCTTATGTCCAGTTTAGAGAAGATAATCATCCTTTTGATCTTGGGCTTTACAATGAGGCTGTGAAGATTACCCATGAGTTCCCTCAGTTTTTTCCTTTGGGAGTTGTGCAGTATGGTTGAACTATTTTGATGATTGCTAGTGAGCTACACTGAGGACTATTAAAGGAGGCCCCTGATATTGGAAGGAGCAGTTCCTGAGATTTTTAATATTTGATTTGTTCTCTTCTTAATTTCATTTACCTAACTTTATTAGATATTCCAGTGTGCCATTTTTGACAGAACTGGCTTATTGACAGTTCTCATCTAAGTTCTCATAAAGAACAATTTCTCTGGCATATGGTCAGATTTAAAATGCAAGGAAGAAAAAAACGGTTGGTGTTTTTTGCTTTATTAATAAAAGCTTATGTGCTGTTGGTCATATCGTTCTTCTTTCAGTCACCTGTTCAAGCACAAACTTGGAATTTAATAGCTGCCAAGTCAGGGCTTAAGATTTCCCAAATGAACCCCTGGGCCAACTGTGTTAAGAATGTACTGCTACCTCATGAAGTATACCATGTTAACCACTTCCTTGACACTGCGAAAAAATGATATTAAAAGAGCAAACAGAATTAAAAAAAAACCTTATGTTTACACTCTACTGTGGTCCACTAAGTGTGCAGTAGCATTATGCCTAAAAAACAATGCACATATGTTAATCAAAAATAGTGTTAGTCGCTCAGTCGTGTCTGACTCTTTGTGACCCCATGGACTATATAGCCCGCCAGGCTCCTCTGTCCATGGAATTCTCCAGGCAAGAGTACTGGAGTGAGTAACCATTCCCTTCTCCAGGGCATCTTCTGAACCCAGGGATGGAACCTTGGTCTCCCGCATTACAGGCAGATTCTTTACCATCTGAGCCACCAGGGAAGCCCTAATTAAAAATAATGTATTGTAAATGGGCTAACCATTTCCTGACAATACAGGTTTGCCACAAACTTTGAATCTGTTAATAATAATAATAATAATCTGCAAAGCACAATAAATGAGGCATGCCTATACCTTAAATCATCTCCAGATTACTAATAATACTTATAGCAATATATGTAAATGTTATGTAAATAGTTGCTACACAGGGTAAAAGCAAGTTTTGCTTTTTGGCACTTTCTGAAATTTTTTTCCCAAATATTTTTGACCCATGGTCAGTTGAATCCACATGTACTGAAGCCTGACTGTATATAGCCATTATTTAGCTATAAGCCATGAATAAAAGTTAAAGTTATACCTAAATTTCTCTGCTTTTTTTGGCTATGAAGTCTTTATAGAAGTAACCACTGAAACTGGCCTATAGTCTGAAAGGTGATATATTCATTTCATTATTCATCTTAAACTCCTATATAAAAAAATTTTTTAAGTATATTAAGCATCAGCCAACAGGCTATCACTCTACAGTCACATACTCCATGACAACCAGCCTACTGACCTTTCTTGGGAATTTTCCCAGTGGCGTTCACATCGTGTGCATCCTCTGAGTCACTCGGAAACTGTCTCTTTAAACCAGTGCTGGGCTCCGTTGGAAGGATGTCGTCTAACACCTCCTGATCCTCTTCACAGTGTAAGCCCAGTATGAAATGTAAAACTGAGGAACTGTTATTTCTAAACACATCAGGTTTCTCAGATGGATTCTGATAAAGTAGGAACAAAGAATCCTGAATACTAAAGACATCATAGCGTAAGAAAAAAAGTTCAGGCAATAGCCTTTCTTGGGAACCTTTGGAAAAAAAGAAGGCTTACACTCTTCTTTCATAATGGGTTTCATCTATTAATTGTTGAGATGAACTGTACAGTTTTCATGGTAAAATATAAGGATAATTTCTTCTTGAGGGAGCAACTGAACACCTGTATTCATATATTCAAATTATCCCTGTGCTTTCTTTTCTCTAAGACAAAATAATTTCAAGTCTCCTGAGGTTTGGGGTGTTTTGGAATGTTCTAGAAGTTTCTTTCAATCTTCAGTGATTTTTTAAAAAAATATTTTATTTATTTACTTGGCTGCGCCAGTCTTAGTTGCATGTGGAATCTCTAGTTGCAGCATGTGACACCTAGTTCCCTGACCAGGGATCAAACCCAGGCTCTCTGCATTGCAGGCACAGAGTCTTAGCCACTGGACTACTAGGGAAGCCCCATCAATCTTCAGTGATTTTCAGTACTTCCACCAACAACCTTTGAAAGTTTTAACTCTCAAGAGGAGAAGCCAGAACTGGTCTTGAGAAGTACTAGCTAACGGAACAGCAACATCTGAATAACTTGTAAATGTTCAAAACTACATTGAGCTTAATGGAGATAATTACGACAGTGACGTCCCTGGTGGTTCAGTAGTTAAAGAAGCCACCTCTCAATGCGGGTGACGTGAGTCCACCCCTGGTCAGGACACTAAGACCCCACATTCCCTGGAGCAGCAAAGCCCAAGAGCCACAGCTGGGGAATCCGTGTGCTGCAACAAGAGATCCTGCATGCTGCAACTGAGACCTTACGCAGCTAAATTTAAAAAAGAAAAAAAAGAGAGAGAGAGAATATTGACAAATACGTGCACTTCCCACCTTAGACCTTCCTGCACTGCCACCGTCCTCCACAGGACCCTGGCTGGTCACACAGCTCTGACAGTGAGCCTTTAATCTCGTGTTCAACAGTATGTTTGGGTGGAAGATGTTAAATTCTGAGGCATATTTTCTGAAGCTGGGAAAAACACCTCACACAGTACCTACAAAACTGCCAAGAGGAAAAAAGCATTTTTTAAAACACTTTTGAAAAATACATAACAAACCTAAAAGATTCACAGAAAATGTAAAAACAAGAACTCATGGTCACTGGAAATGCTTAGGCTGTGTAACTACCATACAAGCTTTTTTAACAGGGTAGGTCCTTACACCAAGTGACTTGATGACCTCTAATAAGATTAGGCTAAAGATCTGCATAAAAGAGCAGGTATTTCTGCATCTTGTTGGAGAAGCTTTGCTGAAAATTTCAAGTCAACCTATGTAGCTGAATTGATATATTTTGCATATATCACAATGTCTTTTATGTGGCTCCTGCACAAACTATAACATTTGAATTACAAACCCCAGGATAAATCACCTTGCATCCCCAGGGTCACACATTAACCTTGTCTCACTGATACCTGTCATTAATGCAGCAGAGGTGAGATATATGTGCTCCTGACTCATGAGACGTGCTGCATTATTCATAAATGAAGGTTATCAAATGCGTGAACTCATCATTATCACTGTGCATTTTAAATCACACTGTCATGAATATTCAGAGCTACATTCCTCGCTTATTTTACACAAAGGAGCTACTCAGCCTGAACACAAAGGCAGAAGGTAAGACTCAAAGAAGCAAGTCATTGAAGGGGAATCACACCTTCTGGGCTTCTTTCTTCACTGAGTTACATTCAGGATTTAGAGCAAGGCAATAGAGAAACTCCTTCAACGTCTCCTTACTTCTTCCCAGGCCAGAGAGAGCCTGGGCTTTCACATGATGCCCCTGGATGCATCCAAAGACAAACATTTGAAAAAAACAGTGTGATGATACACTTGCGTACAAACAGCCCTGAAAAAAATCACTGGAACTGTTTTATTTTCATATCAAATAGAATAAACACAAGCCCACGGAGGATGGCTTCAGATCAACCACGTTATAAAGCAGGCAAACCTGAATGTCCCACAAGTATGATCCACGATCAGAACACCAGAGTCCACACTTGGAGTCTGATCCCAAAGCAGGTGCAAGAGAGAATTGGATGTCTGGCCCTTTAACTCACTCAGTAATCAGAGGTCACTACCATGTTCCTGTCTTCAAGGTGCATACGGTCTTGTGGGAACAGACACACACGATAGAAGTAACTATAACAAAGTGTTAACATACAAAGTACCACAACAGAAATGAACAGAACACAACATGGATCTGTATTTCCCAACAGCATTTTGTTTTTGCTTTATGGATGCAATATTTTCTCAAATCACTATATATTGTGATTTGTTTGTTTGACTAGTTCACGTGTTATATTTCCATTGGAGTCAGTTGTTTCCTGCCGGGAGCCATTATGGGAGATCCCACCCATGATGAGGTCATGAAGAAAATACCGGACAGGCAAAGCTGTCCGGGATATAAGGGACCCTCCAGGTTGGCCTCGGCCTCTACCCCACTCTGTATCCTCCCCCCTTTCCTGCTGTTGTTCTTGTTTGCCCTGCTGCGGATTCTTGTGTTGCCTGCCGAGAGCTCTCCTGTTCCTCTTTCACTGAATAAAGACCAACTTAAAACCCTAATTAATAAATCTCCTGGACACTGGTACCCTGTGAAGGGGCCAGGGATGAAGGAAATGCTTCAGTTCAAACCCTTTTGCTGGCATTCTGGCTTGTTTGATAAATATGTGCTTCCATTGCAAAAAATGCTCATGATTGTTCTAAACATCCTAAGCACAGTACGCTAACAAAAGAAACTATTAAGCATAGGTCCCTCCACGGGGTAAGAAAGGCTCCACAAATAAAATAGCCACAAATGTGCCTAATAAAAAATACTTTAGATAGAGATTAGCTGGTGACTTCTTGCAGGTAGTTAACTTTTAGACTAAGAGCCTGTTTTGTGCTATATCTGCTGTTTTTGCAATCCTTTGCATTTCTGTTCTGTAAAAATGTAATCCTATCTAGTTCCCATGAAGATGACACCTAATAGAAAGAAAATAGATTTACCACAAAAAAGACAGGGTCGGCTACTGAGGTTGCTTAAAGTTATACCAGGTGCAAGCCATAAATTGTCAACAGGCCTGAAAGCCAAAAGATATTATACATAGAGATTAACCATTAAAAAAGGCCCTAATAGGCACAGAGCCCTTTGGGGGGTGAGGAAGCCCTATTAGAGAATACAAAACATATTGTTTTAAACATGGTTATTGGATCAACGTTTGATTGATGTTAATGTGCTGAGGTTGTACAGTGGAAACTATTGTTAATATAGCTGGAGATCTAGTAAAATAAGAGTTTAGCCCTAGTGTAAAAACAATAAGATAATTGTTAATTTTAACCAGGAGTGCTAAACAGGGGCTGCCTCACCAGAGCCACAGAGTCTTTGTGTGTTAAACTTTTTAGATAAATTTAGCTGAGAACTTCTGCAAATAGACTGACTTTTATGTTAACAGGATTGTATTTCTATTATGTTGCAACTTGCTGTACCATGAGACTGCCACTTTTCTGTTTTCTGCTAACCTCAAGGCCAGAAGATAATGTACAAAAAATCTATGGAAAAGACTCTCATAAACAAAAATATACAGAGCACACCTGGTTTCGTGGAGGACAAGCTGATGTAATGTTAAACTAAGTCTGTGTGCTTATCTCCCCCTTAGAAATGTACCAGCTTAGGGTATAAAGGGTACGGTGAAAAATAAAGCAACTGCCAGACTCTGCTGCACACTCCCGTCTGGTCTCTTTCTCTTTCTTTCTTTCTCTCTCTCTCTCATTCGCCGACGCCGTTCATCCTGAGGGTTCCCCTGGATCCTGCTGGGGCTGGACCCTGGCAGTTTCCATCATTTAATCTTTCTCTTCTTGCGCTGTTGAGTTTTTTTTTTGTTGGTCCTCAGTTCTTCGCTCATATTTAAGAAAGATGAACTACTTTCAGCAGGTTTCCTCTGACACTGAATCAGTTAGATTCTAAGATGACTGGATGGATGGATGACTGGGTGGATGGATGGATACTGGATATATGGATGGATGGATGACTGGATGAATGGATGACTGGATAGATGGATGGATGACTGAATGGATGGATGGATGGATGGATGACTTGGTGGATGACAATATAGATGGGTGGATGGATGACTGGATGGATGGATAACTGGGCAGATGGATGACTGGGTAGATGAATGACTGGGTGGATGACAATATAGATGGGTGGATGGATGACTGGATAGATGGATGGATGGATGAATGTCTGACTGGATGGATGGATGGACAGACGGATGGATGGATGAATGAATGACCAGATGAATGGATGGATGGATGAATGGATGGATGGATGAATGGATGGGTGGATGACTGGATAGATGGGTGGATGAATGGATGACTGGATAGATGGATGGATGGATGGATGGATGGATGACTGGGTGGATGACTGGATAGATGGACAGTTGGATGAATGGATGACTAGATAGATGGATGGATGACTGGATGGATGAATGGATGGATGAATGATTGGATGACTGGATGGATGGATGATTGGATGACTGGATGGATGGATGACTAAATGGATGGAAGACTGGATGGATGGATGGATGGTTGGATAGATGAATAGATGACTGAATGGATGGATGACTGGATAGATAAAATAAAGGAAAAAGGGAGAACAGGCTACATATTGT
Organism: Cervus elaphus; assembly: GCF_910594005.1. Lineage (NCBI taxonomy): Eukaryota > Metazoa > Chordata > Mammalia > Artiodactyla > Cervidae > Cervus > Cervus elaphus. The sequence continues at coordinate 97,110,576 of NC_057825.1, read as the reverse complement.
CTATTAGCCTGGGTTAATGTTTCTTCAGTGTTTCTAAAACAAATGTAATTAGAAAGTAATACGGCGGGAGGAAAAATATCTTAATTATTAAATAGAGAATGCTATAGGTGTTTATCTCATTACAAGTTCTTTAAAACTTTAAAATCTCTTAAGGGGTTTAAAATTCAAAGATTCATGAAAAAAGCTACACCTTTTATTCTTTGGCTTACAAATCTTCTCAAGGACAATTTAAGCTATCATTGTTAGGTCAGCCAACCTTAATTTGTATCACAGAGAAAGAGATATCGGAACTTCCCAGCTAAGACACAGAGATTAAAATTATTCCAGAATACATACAAAGCTCACCCTTTTACTAACATTGCCTATATTCACCGTGTATGTTAGGGCTCTACTGCTGGTCATGATTATTACATGATCTTCCTATTTAAACCATCATCTTAAACATTTAACTCACAAATTTATACAGTTCTCTTATTTTGTTTACATGTTTATTCAGTGCATAAGGCATATTATTCAGTTAATCATCTACTAAGAGTAATCTAAACTAGTGTTTCTTATCTAGATCCAGTTGGAAACTTGGTCTTTTCAACTGTGCTGGATTATTATGAACTGGATTGCAACATTTAGACTACCTATAAACTGAGAGAAATGTATACTGTCTATAGCTGCCTGATCACAATAGTCTTATTTAATAATTTATTAAGAACATTCCATAAATTTACATTTATTATCTCCAAAGCCGACCCATACAAATACCTTAGGCAAGAGAGGTTCATTCTGACAAACTTCACCAGCATCCTGCAGAGCCTGCTCACAGTTCTTCATGGATAAACACAACTCTGCTTGCAGCAGCAATAATGAATTATCACCAGGAGCTGAAAGACATTAGGGATGGAAATAAACAAACATGACTGCATTTTAAAAAATTATCTTTAAGCGATTAAAAAGATTAAATTAGAAAACGAACATAAAGGTAAGCCTACTTTGTTGGTGGGAATGTAAACAGCCACTGTGGAGAAGGGTATGGAGATTCTTTAACAAACCAGGAAGAAAACTACCATGAAAGTGAAAGTGGAAGTCACTCAGTCATGTCCAACTCTGTGTGACTCCTTGTGATTGTTTTTTTGTCACTTTCAAGATTTCCTTTTGTGTGAGTATTTATATGAATGTTTATATGATTGTGTGAAAGTCATTCAGTCGTGTCCGACTCTTAGCGACCCCATGGACTGTATAGTCCATGGAATTCTCCAGGCCAGAATCCTGGAGTGGGTAGCCTTTCCCTTCTCCAGAGGATCTTCCCAACCCAGGGATAGAACCTAGGTCTCCTGCATTGCAGGTGGATTCTTTACCAACTGAGCTATCACAGACAATTAGGAAACTACAGTTCATAAAGACATGTGTAGAACCCTGGTGGTCCAGGGGCTGAGACTCCAAGCTCCCAATACAGGGGGCCCGGGTTCCATCCCTGGCCTGGGAACCAGATCACAAGCCACAACTTTAAAAAAAAAAAAAAAAAGAGATCCCACATGCTGCAAGGAAGATCGAAGATCCCACATGCTACAACTAAGACCCAGCACAAATAAATTTTTTAAAAAAGACACATGTATCCCAATGTTCTCCGCAGCACTATTCACAATAGCCAGGACATGGAAGCAATCTAAATGTTCACTGACAGATGAATGGATAAAGAAGTTGTGGCACATATATACAATGGAATATTACTCAGCCATAAAAAGGAATGAATTTGACTCAGTTGTAATGAGACGGATAAACCTAGAGCCTGTTATACAGAGTAAAGAAAGTCAGAAAGAGAAAAACAAATATATTAATGCATATATATGGAATCTAGAAAAATAGTACTGATGAACCTATTTACAGAGAAGAAATGGAGACACAGATGTAGAGAATGGACTTGTGGACACAGTAGCGAAAAGAGAGGCTAGGAGAAATTGAGAAAAAAGCATTGACATATATACAATATCATATGAAAAACAAATAACCAGCAGGAAACTGCTGTGTAACACAGGAGCCCAGCCTGACACTCCGTGATGACCTAGAGGAGGGATGGAGGCAGGAGGCGCAAGACAGAGGGAACATTTTTATAATTATGACTGGTTTGCACCGATGTATTGCAGAAACCATCACAACGTTGTAAAGCAACTGTCCTCCAATTTAAAAAAAGGTAAAATAAATAACTTCCTCTCAAATCATATGTAGAGTTTCGTAGTTTGGTAAGTATATTTTACATGGCTTCTCTCAGGCAATCAGAAAAGAGAATGAGTGATATCTCAAAATGCATCAAGAAAACAGACTGCTACACACACACTAGCTACAACATAATTTCCACTGAGTAAACGCTGAGCCATCTTAATGTTATAACTAGGCATATAAAAATAAAAGATTCAGAGTAATTTTCTTGAAAGTACACAAGGAAACTTGCACTTAAAAACAGAATAGTAAAACATAATTTGTTTTTCTATACAACTGAGTGGGTGCAGATTCATGACCATAATTGTTCTCATAATATGTTCTCTTAAGTGGGAAAAGAAGGGAAAAAAATCTTTTCCCTAGATTCTTCAAACAGAAGAGATCTTGAGAATTACTCATATGCTACCAAGGACCTAAGTCCAGCTACACAGAAGCCAAGAGACTAGTGGCAGTGTATGGGATTGCAGAGAAGGCAGGGTACCATGGAAATATGACAAAGTCAGAGCTCATGAAAGCAGAACCATTACAGCTATATCTTACGCTGCTGGACATAATTCACTCTACCCATACTCATGGTAGGATCTCTGAAACAGGGCTGAAGTGTGCCTTTTAGTTGATTGATAAATATTCGGGGCACCTAAGATGTGTTCTCATCTCTCCACTTCACACATGTTTTCAGCTTGCTCAAAATCCTTGAGCTTGACCTTTTCCTCCAAGTACTTGGTGCTTTCCAAACCCTACTCTATACCTTCTTAGTTTACACAGTTAACTGGGAAAACATGCATAAAAGAACTCATGCAAAAAGATAACTGTATCAAGACATGGTGAGCAGGCATTGCTCATAAATGTGTTATTGCTACAAGTGTATAATATAGAGAAGGGCATGACAGGGGCAAAAGGGGGCAAAGGGGAAAGGGACAGCAGGAATGGAAAGTCAAACAAGAAAAAGCTGAATTTTTAAAAAGACATTGACTAGCTACAACAGAGATCAGCAACTTTTTTTTCTGTAAAAGGCCAGGTATTAAATACTTTACACTTTGCAGGACAAGAGGTTAACTCAAGGATACACAGGTATTTATATAACAAGGCAGAAAACAAATTTTTATAACTTATTTGCTAATAAAATTCAAAATATTTTTGTAATATAGGTCCATGGGGTCACAAAGAGTCAGACATGACTTGAGCACACACATACACAATTAGAAAAACGCAATTCTCTTCCAGAAGGTAAAATTTTCTCAATTCAGGTTCAGAGTTAGGGTCCCCTGTCATAAAAATCAACTGAAAATGTTCACCACCTGATCTATAGTGAAATTTTACATATTCATCTTTGAAAATGCTCACAGGTACTATGCAATACTGATGTCAGTCCACAAACATGATTTTACTTAAAATTTTTTTTTGACGTGGACCATCTTTAAAGCCTTCATTGAATTTGTTACAATACTGCTTCTATTTTATGTGTTGTTTTTTGGCCACCAAAAAACTACATGGGTAGTTCCCCCACCAGGTATTGAACCCAAGGCCCCGGAATTGGAAATGTGGAGTGTTAACCATTGGACCACCAGGGAAGTCCCAAACATGTAGATTTTAGTTGAGTATTTCAATGCCTGGAAGGTGTTCACAGAATTCTATTATATTTGTCTCATGATATTAGCCTCTGTAGTCAGTCTGTACTGAACATAATTGCAGATTAATCCTTTCCAATCCAATACCAGGTTAAAGTGCCTCAAGGGCACAGTTAAATGCATTTTGAAACACAGAAATCTTTAGAGACTTTTGGAAATACAAAACAAACCAAAAAGAGAGAGAGAGAGAGAGAGAGAAAGAAAATGCTGCTGGAAATATATTCTGAGCTTGGGAAATATACCTACTGAAAATCTCCGTGAAAATGGAAATTTCCATCTTGTTCCCACTTTGCTACAAGTTGATTCTCTGGAATGCTCTAAATAATCACACCTGATTAAAAAAAATAGCGGACTCTTGCATTCTAGTATTTGTACTGTTTCCTTTGACCTGGCAACAACAGCGGTGATAGTGAACATTTTTCTCTTATTCTTGAATTAAAAAAAAAAAGTGTCCAATGTTTTAACATGAAGTATGTTTGCTAAAATCTTCTGAGAGAGAATATTTATCAAATTAGGTTAAGCTGCCTCTTATTCCTAGTTTCTTATAAGGGCATTATAACATGCGGGTATGTTACATGTAGTATGTCTCTCCCCTGGTATTACAGTGCATCACACTGATGCTAATGTTGAATTACCCTTACATTTCAGAGATAAGTCTCCCCTCTTGACCTTAACTCTTACTACATAGCTGGATTCAAAATACTAAGAAATTTAATTAAAGTTTGGGCATCTATGTACCTATGTAATGTGATGGTGATGGTGTAGTCGCTAAGTCCTGTCTAACCCTGCGACCCCAGGGACTGTAGCCCGCCACACTCCTCCTTCCATGGGGTTTTCCAGGCAAAAATACCGGAGTGGGCTGCCATTTCCTCCTCCAGGGGGTATATAACCACCTGAAAAGCTAATTACACCGTAACAACACCTAACGGCCTTGGAGAGAGGAGGGAGGTCAGAGCCTGACTGCAGTGTAAGAGCATCCTTCCTGGATTCACCAGCTGAATCCCCAAAGCAGACCCGGCCCCACCACACGGCTCTCTTCTGCGCCCTGCCCCTGAGCGTGAGCCATCTGCATTTCCCTGCACGACCACCGAAAACCCTTCACTATACCTCCACCCCTTCACTCCTAAGACAGGGTGAAAAAAGCAGTCTTGGCCTCACAAGACGGTTCAGCAATGCCGCGGAGGTCCTGGAAAAGACCGCCCGCGGGTGCACCTGGCCTCTGCTCTTCGCCTCACCACCTCCAGAAAGCAAGTTCTCCCGGCACGGGCCTGCGGCTCAACAGGTGCGCGGGCAAGCGGCCCTGCGCCCGCGCCCACTTAGCCAGGTCCAGGGCTTGGTGACACCAGGCCAGCGCGGCTTCGGGCTGCCGCTGGCGCTGCAGGTTCCGCGCCTGGCCCGCCAGCCTGCGCGCCCGGGAAGCACTTCTCCAGCAGGCCGCTCAGCACCACGCTGACCCGGCTCGGCGCAGCGCCCGCACACGGTGAGGCCGCACGGCAGCGTCACTGGCTTGTGCAGCAGCCGCGGGCAGCGCGGGAAGCCCAGCAGGTCCCGGGGGGCCTCCCCGGGGGCGCGGAGCGGGCTTTCCCGCAGTTCGCGCGGGCCCAGGGCGCGCGCCAGGCTGGCCGTCGGTTCCCCCAGCTCGTCCGGCCGCAGCGCCCCCAGGCACTCGGGGAGGCGGCCAGCGCGGGCCAGCGCGTCCCCCAGCCGCAGGCACAGGTCGCGGTCGGGCTGCGCCAGGCCGGCCAGCGCCGAGCGGAAGAGCTCGGCCGCCGTGTCGTACTCGCCCGCGCGGAAGACCTCGTCGCCCTCGTCCACGCGCTGTGCCGGCGGCTCCCCGCAGCCGCAGCCGCGACAGGGTGGCGGGACCGCTCGGGGCTCATGACCGCGGGGCTGCGGCGACGGCGAGGCCTGGAGGAAGCTCACTGCCCGGGTCCCGCCGGCGGGAGCGCGGCCGCTTCCTTCGCCGCAGGCCAAGCGAGTCTGGGGGCGGCGTTCCACCGCCCGCGGCGGGCGCAGGGCGGGGCCGGCACGGCGGGCTTCTGGCAGCTGAGACAGCCCCGCCCGGTGCAGGACCGCGGCGACACCTCCCCGGACGGAGGCTTCCGCAAACCCTCCTCTCCTCGCCCCCGGCGACTCCGCGCGCGTGTGCGTGCGCGCTCGTCTCCACGCGCCCCCCGCCCGCGCGTTCTCTGCGCGCCTTCCGCGACTTCTAGGGCCCGCAGCCCCCTCCGCTCTTGTAACAGGTGCCCTCAGCCCGCCCGGCGCTCAGCTCTGCGCGCTGAGTGCCAGCCTGGCTCCAACGCCTGGCCAAGACCACCACCTGCGGCTGTGGTTAAAAAGAGAACAGATAAGTACCAAGGGTTTAGGTGCAATATGGTGACTGTGGCTAACGTGGCGTACCATGCACGGGAAAGTTGTTAAGAGAGCAAATCCAAGAGTTCTCATCACAAGGAGAAATTTTGTTTTTCCCTTCTTTCTTTTCCTTTCTTTCTATTGCATCTATAGGAAAAGATGCAGAAGGGAATGGTTACCCACTCCAGTATTCTTGCCCAGGAAATCCAAAGACAGAGGTAGCCTAGCGGGCTGCAGTCCATGGGGTCACAAAGAGTCGGACACGACTGAGGCCACTTAGCCAGCACACAAGATCACATTCTGTTTGAGAGGAACTTAAGGCATCACAGTGGATGTTCCCAATTAGGAGAGGTCAGTCAGGTTACACAGCATGAACATGGCAGGGGTCAGTGGGCTTGACCCCTCCACACAGTCTGGGCTGAGCACTGGTTGAGCACCCTAGGGCCAGATGGGTCATGATGGGTTCCTCAGAAGCCCACCTTCAAGACCATTCTATTGAGTTCCATCACCTCTGCATTGTTTGGGGACCACACGTGGATTATCTATTGATAGTGATCAATACATAATTGAGGCTCCAAAGGATCTCTGCTGGTGAGTGCTCAGGGCCAGTCCCAGCTCCTCCCAGAACAGCCTGGGCTGGCTGGGCTTTAGGTCTTACCCCCACCCCCATTCTAATGAACTGCTGCCTAATTGTCATCCTAATTAAGGGCACCTGCTGGGGAAATCTGCCTCTCTGATCCAGGTTGCTGTTGCACTGGTCACAGTTCTTTTGTCCCTGGATGATCATGGGCTGACTCGGGTCTCGTTTTCACCATGATGTTTGTTTATCTAAGTTGGCCTCCACTCAGTCACCTGGATAATCAGGAGTAGACTGTGCTGTGGGGCGGTGGGCACAGCTCCCAGACGTTGCTGCTCTAAAGATGCTCTGCCAGCCAATGGCACTGACATCACCTGGAGTTGATTAGAAAGGAAAGATCTGGGGCCCCACTCAGAAGAGGCACTTTAACAAGAGCTGCAAGTGATAGGACATGCATTGCTCAAGACCCAGCTGTACCCCTCAGAGGGCGGGGGAAGGGGAGCCACCTTCGGGCATTTACCTTCTCTGGAGTGAAAAGGAGACCAAATGAGCAGCAACCAAATTGGAGGAGTGAAGGGGAATATAGGTACCTGATACTACCTGATAGACTGACCCCAGCCCTTGATGGACACTGAGTATATTGTTGTTGTTTAGTTGCTCAGTCGTATCTGACTCTTTGCAATGCCATGGACTGCAGCCTGCAATGCTGCTCTGTCCATGGGATTTCCCAGGCAAGAATACTGGAGTGCATTGCCATTTTCTTCTCCAGGGGATCTTCCTGACCCAGGGATCGAACCTACAGCTCCTGCACTGGCAGGCAGATTTTTTACCACTGAGCCCCCTGGGAAGCCTGGGCACTGAGGATGCTTGTTCCTTATTTTCACAGTTAATATTCACACTACCATTATATTGAGAAAACATGGTGATATTCAAATGAGTTGTTGTTCAGTCGCTCAGTCGTGTCTGACACTTGGTGACCCCGTGGACTGCATCACGCCAGGATTCCCTGTCCTTCACCAACTCCAGGAGCTTGCTCAAACTCATGTCCATTGAGTCTGTGATGCCATCCAAACATCACATCCTCTGTCATCCCCTTCTCCTGCCTTCAATCTTTCCCAGCATCAGGGTGTTTTTTAATGAGTTGGCTCTTCACGTCAGGTGGCTAAAGTATTCGGAGTTTCATCTTCAGCATCAGTCCTTCCAATGAATATTCAGGGTTGATTTCCTTTAGGATTGACTGATTGGATCTCCTTGCTGTCCAAGGGACTCTCAAGTGTCTTCTCCAACACCACAGTTCAAAAGCATCAATTCTTTAGTGCTCAGCCTTCTTTATGGTCCAACTCTCACATGCATACATGACTACTAGAAACGTCATAGCTTTGACTATACTGACCTTTGTTGGCAAAGTAATACCTCTGCTTTTTAATATGCTGTCTAGGTTTGTCATAGCTTTTCTTCTAAGGAGCAAGCATCTTTTAATTTCATGGCTGCAGTCACCATCTGCAGTGATTTTGGTGCCCAAGAAAATAAAGGCTGTCACTGTTTCCCCATCTATTTTCCATGAAGTGACGGGACGGGTGCCATGATCTTAGTTTTTTCAATGTTGAGATTTAAGCCAGCTTTTTCACTCTCCTCTTTCACTTTTATCAAGAGGCTCTTCAGTTCCTCTTCGCTTTCTATCATAAGGGTGGTGTCATCTACATATCTGAGGTTATTGCTATTTCTACCTGCAATCTTGATTCCAGCTCAAATGAGTACGACTCTCTAAGCACTGGAGCTAAATGATGGATGTGGAATTCCTTTAGGATGGTGAAGTGAAACTGTAGGAGACATCAATGTTCCCTGACCCTATACACTGGCCATGGGCAGACAATTTTTACAAAATCAGGCACAGACACTACAGGATTCATGAAGATAAAAATAAACTATTGGAAACTTTCCAGCCATCTGTGACACAGATGCACAGTGAGCAGGCGATGGTGTGCCTTTCTGCAGCCCATCAGTCATTTCTTAAAACTTGGAACTTCTTGCTGAAACTTGTTGCTGAAAGCGGAAACAAGCCATCATTAGCGCTAATGGAGTTACTGGCTAACAGGTAATGAGGCTACTGATCAGATAAAAGCTCTGTGGCCTTTTCCCCCTAGGAACTCCCTGATCCTGAGCGTGTGCAGTATTACAATGGAAATTCCTCTCAACAAGTCCTTTCCACTAAGACCCAATAAATCTTCACAAAGTTGTCCTCAAATATACAATTTAGTTTCATATATCATCTAACTATGGTTTCCACTGTCCAGAAACATCTGGTGAAAAGACAAGCAAGTAGGCTAAAAAGAAACTCAAGGCATAAAACCATCCTACCCATTCTGCATTATCTGTATTCACAGCTCATTTCTTAGGTTCCCTCATATACCTTCCTGCTCTTCACTCTTGGCTGTAAAAGATTGTACCCACCAAGGTCTCCCCAGTGACTATGTTCACTTGTGGGTTCCCACCTATATTTTTAATGACGTTTGCCATCTATACAGGTAAGGCAGAAACAAGATGCTTTGGCTTCCCTGCACAGGACAGTTATCTCAGGTGATATGGGTTGAAGCTTGTCAGCGAAGTATGTACAAAACAGGGCAAGTTTTTCCAGTAATCATATACGTATGTGAGAGTCGGACTATAAAGAAGGCTGAGCGCCAAAGAATTCATGCTTTCATTGATTGTGGTGCTGGAAAAGACTCCTGAGGGTCCCTTGGACTATATGGAGATCCAACCAGTCAATCCTAAGGAAAATCAACCCTGAATATTCATTGGAATGACTAATGCTAAAGCTGAAGCTCCAATACTTTGGCCACCTGATGCAAAGAGTAGACTCATTGGAAAAGACCTTGATGCTGGGAAAGATTGAAGGCAGGAGGAGAAGGGGACAACAGAGGCCAAGATAGTTAGATAGCATCACTGACTCAATGGACATGAATTTGAGCAAACTCCAGGAGATAGAAGAGGACAGAGGAGCCTGGCATGCTGCAGGCCATGGGGTTGCAGAGAGTCGGACACAATTTAGCAACAACAACAATGGAAATTTCTGGTCAGTCCCAGTGAGGTAGCTTCTGTCTCCCATAGGCAGCTTACCTAAGCCTGAAACAATCCACTCTTTCCCTCTGTCTGCTTGTAACAGCCTTGCATTTTATACAGCTTCTCAAAGCTCTGCTCTGCTTGCTAGAAGGAATGCTGCCCAGTTCATGAATCATTTAATAAAAACCAATTAGGCCTTTAAATTTTACTGTTAAATTGTTAACAATATGTGCGTACAGACAGACACACATGCACACACACATGCCTGTCGCACCCAAAGCTTTTCCTGCATATCTTGATTTTACTGTTTGCTGAGTATTAAGCAGGAAAAACTTCCTGTAGAATAATTAATTGACCTGCAAGTTCAAGCAGTTGTGGAATAGAAAACTTGATCATGAAAACGTTATACTCTTGGGTTTTGTTGATGCAGGAAGGGAATAGGGAAGATTTCTTTTTCTGCAATTCCCACCAAAGCCCCGAGGAGTATTTAAGGTCCAGGTGGGCTGAGTCCTCCGTGGTACACGGTGGCTGGTGAGGACTGCCCCTCGCAAAGAGAACAGCTGCCTTGGGCTCACAGCAGGTCCCCATTCCCTTCAGAACTAGAGAGTTAGCTGGAGTTGCTGCCACTATCACTTGAGGCAAGTTTCAAGAAAAGTAAAATTGGGTGACATCATACAAAGGAGCTTCCCCGATGGCTCATTGGGTAAAGAATCTGCCTGCAATGCAGGAGATGCGGGTTCGATCCCTGGGTCAGGAAGATCCCCTGGAGGAGGAAATGGAAACCCACTCCAGTATTCTTGCCTGGGAAATCCCATGGACAGAGGACCTGGCGGGTTAATGTCCAAAGGGTCACAAAGAGTCAGACACGACTGAGGGACTAAACACATACACACACTCATACAAAGACCAAAGCAAGAAGTCCCAGTCTTTTACTAAGAATTATCTTCTGGAACGGAAGCTTTCTGTTTCAGAGCTTACGACTTAATAAAATAGACAAAATTTCCATTTCCACGGCTCAGAGACTTTTGGCACTCTCTCTGTAGACTTCGTTTGATTTCCTGTCTTTTACCTGCTCTTCTGCAGAGAAAAATCCGACCACGTACGTCCTGGACCTAACTTCAGAGGAGTAGTGTTTTGTAATCATCCTTACTGTAGCTTCTAAGCCTACCTCAGTGAGCTTTCCTGTGTACACAAAGGGAACCCGGCTTTAGCGGGTGCTAGAAGAGACAGCGCCCCCGGGAGGAAGATGGGGAACAAAGCTGGCAGAGAAACAGATGACCAGAAGGCTTAGGATGACCCAAGGGCCAAGGGCCCCCTTAACCTGTGCACCTTTGATGTCCTAATGTAAAATGGATATTCTCACTGTCCTCGCCATGGGATGTGGAGGGCGGCAAGGAGAAAAGGTGACAAGGACAAAAGCAGCTTAGTTCATGACTGGCGGCCCACCAAATGCTGGGAGCTGGGGAAGAGGTTCCCTGCGGCTTCAGTGGTGCGGGGTGTACAACAGATGGGCAGCCACAGGGGTAAGCGAGCGTCCCCGCAGAGAAACGCCACGCTCAGAGTGACCCGGCCAGGTCGGGCAACGTCCACTATCTGTGCAGGCTCAGGGTCTGTGGGTAAATGCAAACACTTCCTGCTCATGAGGGTCACCCAATCTTGGGGTTGGGAGTCGGGGGACGGTTGGGGGAGGAGGGGCGTGCCTAGCAGGAGGTGAAAGAGAGTAGGACACAGATCCATTTAAAGCATTCTTTCCTATAATAGATCACTGACCCGAGGCTTCCTTGCATGGGGAGGAGTTAGTTTTATTTAGTCCAATATTCTGTTGAACGTCACAGCAAGCCCTCAAGGACCTGCAGGAGAAGCGGGCCTCATTTATCCCCTTTGACATAAATGTTGGCGGTGTGTGGAGGCTCTGTTTTTCCTAGCAACTGAACTTGGCTCTGTAAGTAATTCACCGACGGCATGTGCTGTGGGAAGAGGACACGCAGATTGAGGGTGGAAAATGAGGGGTCACTAGAGCCTCACTAGTTGTATGATCTTTGTACTTAGAGTGGGTTTACTGCACACAACATGTACCTGGGGCTGTTTTTTTTAATCCACTCTGTCTTTTAATAAGCATATTTTGACCATTCACATTTTTTTCCTTTCTAAAAATTTTTAATTGCAGGATAACAGCTTTACAACACCGTGTTGGTTTCTGCCAAACAGCAATGTGAATCAGCCGTAAGTATATGTATGTCCCCTCCTTCTTGAATCTCTGTTACACTGGATTTCCAGCATTTCCTTTTGCTTTTTCTTAGTTTCCATCTCTCTGCTTTTACTGCTCATCTGTTCTACATGATGTCTACTTTTTCCTTTAGAGCTCTCCACATATTAATCAGTTATATTAAATTCTCTGCCTGATAATTCCAACATTTGTGTCATACCTGAGTCTGGCTCTGATGCGCTTCATATTGTTTTTTCCTTATCTTTTAGCATGTCTTGAAATTTTTTTTGTTGTTAAAAACCAGACATATCAGGTAATAGAAGCTGCAGTAAAGGCCTTTTGTGTTTAGCTGTTAAGGGGCTGGGCTGTTTAAGGTTTGTTGCAGCCACAGGTGCCCGTCTTTTAATTAGTGTATCTTGACCACGTTTTCCCCTTTAGAAATTTTGTTTTTAATGGGAGGATGGCTGCCTTTAACTACTTAGCTGGAGACGCTCCCACCTCCTCCAGTGTCCTTGCTGCTGCCCACTGTGTTGTCTCTGGGCTTCCCTAGTGACGCCCCCTCACACGGAGCCTGCACTTTGCAGCTCTTCCAGCTTAACTCACTGCTATTATATGTGATTTCTGGTGATGTGGTGGCTGGGGGGGGGGGGGGGAGGCGGCAGCATTCTATAATCGTGTGATTAAATCTGTTTCTCAGTGGGCCTGTGTCTCTGGGCTGTGACCTGTTTTTTCACCCTTGAGGTGAGACAGAAAGGCTTGAGGGGGTAAATGCCTATCTCCCATGGATCTGGTAAAATCTTTCTCTGTAGAGAGTAGCGCATGTTATGGAGGATATTCTGGGCATATTTCAAAATGGTTAGCTTTTGCATCTACCTGGAGAGCCAGGAGATTTTTCTTGACTCTTCATGGTAACAATGTCTGGTAGCTCACAGTCAACGTCCAGCAATTTGTCAAAATTACTGTATAAGTGACCCTACTGGTTCATGTAGGGCATTTTTGAAATATGCCCAGAACACCCTCTAGAACTTAAAGGATTCCCTTGTGTCTCAGAGGGTAAAGAGTCTGCCCACAATGCGGGAGACCTGAGTTCAATCCTTGGATCGGGAAGATCCCCTGAAGAAGATGGCAACCCACCCCAGTATTCCTGCCTGGAAAATCCCATGGACGGAGGAGCCTGGCGGGCTAGTCCATAGGGTCAGAGAGAGTCAGACACGACTGAGCGACTTCACTTTCACTGGTTCATGGCTCTGGGGGCTCTGCTACAGGTAAGCTGACCTCTGCTGAGATTGTGTTCACCCATTTCTCAATTCTCCGATGAGTGTAAGGTGTTGGTTTTCAGTTTTTTCAGCGTTTTTGTTAACAACAGGAATGACAACTTCCAGGCTTTTCACACACTGGACCTGAAACCAGAAGTCTAGCTGTATTACCTAGAGCAAGTTAATCCCTGTGAAATCATTTCTCCCTTTATGATATGGTGTATTATAAGCCCCTTAGGCCTATTTCATGTCATTATTTAAATTAGACAGTAAAGCACTATCCTTTCATAAGGATTATTATCAATTTATCAACATTCACTGCAAACTTGTGGAGTTGTCACCAGGAAATGTCTATCAAACTAGGAATTGCATTTCCCAGTTCCAGTGAAATTGCTTGGATGCTGTGAAAGACACATGTCCAGTTCCATGACTGGTTCATGATGATGCCCCCAGTGGTCCTCCTCCCTCCTACTCTTCTCCTGGAAGCCGAGGACCATGTGACCTTTGGGCATAATGGAATCACAAGAAAGAAAACTCCCTGCTCATGAGGAACAGACCATTGGGTTATTGTGCGTGCAAGAAATAATCACTTTATTGTCATTAGATGCTGAACTTTGGTTTTTGTTAGGACAGCTGATGTTACCCTAGTCAATAAAGAAAGGGGCTGCAGTTGTTTTGTGCTAAGTTGCTTCAGTTCTGTCCGACTCTTTGCAACCCTATAGACTGTAACCCACCAGGCTCCTCTGTCCATGGGATTCTCCAGGCTAGAATACTGGAGTGGGTTGCCATGCCCTCCTCCAGGGGATCTTCTCGACGTGGGTATCTTCTGGACCCAGGGATCGAACCCATATCTCCTGAGTCTCCTGCATTGGCAAGTGGATTCTTTACCACCGAGTTACCTGGGAAACCCTTTCACTTTTAGGCTGAACTAATATGGGGCTGCAGTTACAGAAACCTAAACTATGTGGTTTTCATATTTCATACTCAGTGTTTAGGAGCTGGGTGGCTAAAAATATAGGTATGGTAGGCTGGAAAGATTGAGACTCATGCAATGCTGCAGTGTGGTATTCAGTGAAGTCATCTGTAATAACATGAGTGACACAGAGAAGACAGAGACTGTTGGGGAAAGTGGAGGGAAAGGGGCAAAATGGGAATGTGTACTAACTATTCCTCTCTATATTTTCCAAGCAGAGAGAGGTGGAGAGGACTGGCTAGTTGAAAGTGGCAAGCACAAATGCAAAGTCCAGAATTTTCTTGCTGTGTCATAAAAATTGAGAGTTTATAGATTCCAAGTGATAGGGTATAAGACTGAAGGCGGCTCTGTGCAAATGCCCATGGTGACTTACCAGGTAAACCGACTCGGCCTTGAGGACAGCACAGATTATGAGTATGATGTTGCTGTCCAAGTCTTGGTTTAGGCAGTTTCAAGATAACTGCTATTAACCAGACAGGGAGACTGGCTTGAAGGCAAGGAAACAAACATATTATTCCTCCTGTGTACTAGCCACCCCTTCCCAGCCTCTCCTCTCCTGTGAGGAGAGGGTTCTGCTTAGCTCTGGAATCCCACAACCCTGGGGCAGGGCTTGGCATGTCCAAGGGGCTTGGAAAATGTCATGTGAAATACGTATTTTATGGCAAGACAAGAAAAATTTAAACATGAAGTATCTTCTCGGCCATCATCTCTCTCCTCCACTGTGCACCGTGTATCTGTGCTGGGCATTGACCACACCTCCCCATTTGCAAAAATACCTGCTCAGCCATGAGGAGCAACTTTCTCCCAGCTTCATCAAGAATGTTATCCTTAAAAAGATAACATTCCTTCTTCATCTTGCCAGGGGTCACGATGATCCAACACTTTGTACCTGAAGATCTGGATTGTGTAAACTGTCAATAATATGTCATTTAACGTGCAGCCTGCTGTCTCAAAAACTTACGTAACTGTGCTTTGACTTCTAACATGGGGAACAGCTCTGGGAGTTTTTTGAGGTTGTTCCCAGGTTATGTCTGCTTCCCTGGTGGTTCAGTAGTAAAGAATTTGCCCTGGATAGGGAAGATCCCTTGGAGAAGGAAATGGCAACCCACTCCAGTATTCTTGCCTGAGAAGTCCCATGGACAGAGGAACCTGGCAGGCTGGTACACGGGGTTGCAAAAGAGTCAGACATGCCTTAGCAACTAAACAACAATCGTTCTGTGCATCAGGCGTGAGATGATTTCAACAAGACTTTGCTACAACTTGACAGAAAAATGGTGCAGGTGACAGGCCATCTTGTGGGCTGCCCCTTTGTCGGCGCTGTGGGCGGGCACATGCCCCGCACTGTTGCCAGCCCTCGGGACGCAGTCCACGCGGCACCTCCCTGGGAACCACAGCCCACGTCAGGTTGGCACGTTTTTTATTTCGTGTTACTTTCACATTTACAAACTCAGGAAGTCACACTGAGGAAGGGACGGCAGGGGCTGCCTGGAGGAAGAGCTGGGCTCCCGAGCCCTGTGCAGCCTGGTTGGACACTGGGGACTTTCTGCAGGGAGACTGTCCCAGACCTCGAGGGGCCTCACTGTCGGCTGGCACATGAAGTGGCGAGTGTGGTCCGCTGCTCCTCAGTGCCTGGAAGATGTGTTACATGGGCTGCCTCGGCCCAAGGTTTTATTGCTGGTGAACCTGATTATCCAACGTGGGTCAGGATGACGGCATCATCAGAAATGGGCCCAGTGGGACACGTCTTGCTGAGATGAAAGGAGACTAAAATGTGTACACCGCACTGATCTGGTGATGCTGGCATGCTGCCTGTGCCTGCCTTCAGCCCCCAGGAGGGACTGGTCCTGGAGGAGACGGGTGAAGACCTCTGTGCCCACCCATGTGAGTCCATCAGAGACAAGAGGCAGAAAGTCACTGGGAAGGACGTGCCCAGGTCCAGGGCAGCCTGGATTCCGGCACCCGTCCAGCCCTGCCCCTTCCCAGGCCATGCTCCCGTTAAGGCCCCCAAAGATGCTCCCTTCCTCAGGTGGGAAGAATGGACACTCCCTCACTTCCCAACACTGGGTCTCGTGGACTGAATGAGATAATCACTTGGCAGGTAAGGTGTGGAAATCCGGCCGAGCAGCAGACAGCATGTATTCTGAAAAGGTGGACGGGGAGGAGCGCCCTCGGGTCATTCCTGAACTTCTCGGGAACTAGACAGCCATGGAGAGAAGGGTCTGCCTCTGCGATGACAGTGGCGGCCAAGATGAGAGCCAGAAGATGACTTTATTACTCAGATCTGATCCTGTCTCGGCCCCTGGGATGTCTGCAGGGTACCGCTGTCTGCCTCTCTTCAAAGTGCTGGGTGCCATGCCTGCTGTCCCCTGGCGACAGATAGCACTGCCCTGCCCTGCAGGTGTCTGATAACTGAGGGAGACGATCAAGGCTGTCTGATTTTCCCCTTGGCTCTGTCTGACTGCAAATGTTTAATGCTATCCCCACCACCCGGGGAGAGCAGAGGCTCAGTGGCACTGGAGGGTGGGGGCCAGGACCCTCCATGCACCTTATGCGCAGACTATGTCGTAACAGTCAGGGTCCAGCTTCACTGGGCAAGGTGCACCCCGGTCCTCAGGGAGTGGCAGTCCTCAAGAGGAGTGAGATGGAAGAAGTGTCATTTCTGTGCCTGAGCTCCACCTGGTTAGCCTCTGGTCTAACAAAGATATCTGAACTCATGGTCCTACACGTTAGTTTAGCAAAAACTCTGGTTTCTGGTACCCAAAGAGCTTAAAGTCCCCCTCAAACCGTGCATACAGGCGCCGGATGTCTCGTTTGCTGATGCCCAGGAAGTAGCGCTCGACCTTGGTTCTGTTGTACGCAGTGATGCCGAGGGGGATGGTGGGGTAGGACACCAGGTGGTCGATGCCCGCCTCTCTGAGGATGTACGGAGCGTCGTCCTCCAGGGTCTCGTGGTGCCCGACAACGCTGTACGTGATCTCGCAGGGTGCGCATAGCTCCACGTACGTCACCCAGTGGATGATGTGGTCCCCAAACTGCAGATCCAGCCACCTGTGGTTGGGGTCACCCAGGTAGCGCACGAAGTCCTCAAACTGGATGCCCCGGGTCTCCGTCCGGTTCCTCCTGTACTTTCTGATGATGCCAGGGGCGATCTCGTGCTTGTACCAAGGCTCAAAGCGGGGGTTGTGGACAAACTTATCCTTAAACGCAGAGATCAGTCTCTCGAAAGGATCTCTTACGATAAAAAACTTGAAGTATGTTTTCAAGCTAAGGAAGAAGATGGAAGACAAAGAAGAGGTTAACCCAACGCTGCTGGTGGTGCTGGCTGCGGGTTGTGAGGCAGGGAAGAGTGAAGCGTGATGGCTGGAGCAACAGCAGCCACCAGGCTGGGCCCTGCGCCAAGGGCATTGCACACAGTTCTTACTTAATTCATGCAGCCACCCTTGGAGGCAGAGCCTCTTGTTAACCCATTACCCCATATTAACTTCAGGAATGTTTTTACAAGTTTTGTTTGGGGGCAGAAAACCAAAAGAGTAGAAACCTGCTTAATCAAGTGAGGAATAGCTGAAGCCAGGGGAAGTGAGTGACTCTAAAGGTGCACCTTTAAAAACTCAATTCAAAATTGCCAGGGGAAGGAAAAATGGGGGGTGGGGGGAGAGAAGAGAAAATGGGAGGTCATCAGGCCCCAGCTGGCAGTAAGAGGGTCTGGGGGAGCTGCCAGAGGGGGCGGTGGTGGCCCGGGGTGCCTGTGTGAAGAGCCTGTGATGATGACACTGCTGTGACCCCAAGCACTCCCCCAGGCCAGGGACCCTCAGTGCTACAGGCCTCAGTTCGGCTGCTCTCACAAAAGACCCACAAGGTCACTGATGAGGGGGTGACAAGACCACCTGCCCCCAGGACAGTCTTTGCTTTGGCATTTGAGGCTGTACAAGCTGGAAATGGTGAACAGCTGGAGCCAGAAGCAGTGGAAGTGAAGTAGCTGAGAAGCAAGGAGCTCAAAGACCATTCGGTGCCCTGACACTGGCCGGCATACTATGCACTTGTTCCTTTTAAACCTCGTCTTACGGGGCCATTTCACAGCTCTCAAGAGAACTGTCCAGTCAGCTAAGGAATCTTCCCCATGCCAGTCTCCATCCTGGCTGTGGTCAGTGAGGCCGGTCTCCCTCTCCCTCTGCTGGGTCTAGCCCACCCGGCCACTCATCAGGGGACTGCTGCCCCGGAGGCCACGCAGCACCTCGGGAGAAAATGGGAAACGAAGTGGGGTCTACCTGCAAGCCAAATCCCTTTCTTATGAAACTAAGGTCATGCTCAGAAAGAAACCCATAAAACATAACCAAAGCAAAGCAGAACAAAAACGACCAGTCATTTTTACTAAGACCACCATGTAACTTTCATTTTGATGACCTGTGTGAAGGTTAAGGTGGAGAAATTCAGAAATTCTCATGAAAGATGTGAATTTAAATGCGCCAAACACTGGGTTGTGTGCCTGGATGCCTCTCACCAACACAAATGAGCAGCTCTTGGAGCTGTTTGGGTAACAACAATGAGTAGAGGAGCGGAAACTGGGATTTTATCAGCGTTCCCCTTTCCCCACCCCTCCCCATCCTCCTCCTCTCTACCCCTCCCCCATCATCCTCCTCCCCATCCCTCCCCACCCTCCTCCTCACCCATCCTCCTCCTCCCCATCCCTCCCCACCCTCCTCCCCACACCTCCCCCCACCCCCCATCCTCCTCCTCCCCACCCCTCCCCATCCTTCTCCTCTTCCTCCCTGCCCCACTCCTACCGCTTCTGGATTTCGGTGTCACTGAAGGAGGAGAGGCGTGGGAGGCCGTTCTTCTCATGGTCGTGCACCACGTTTTCAGGGATCTCCTCGATGGAAGGGAAGGCTCCTGGGAAGCAAATGGGGGGTGGGGTAGGGGAAGAAGGTGTGTTGGTCTGGTCGCCTCTTAAGTTGGCCACTGCTGCCCTTAAAGAGAGATGCCCATCTTAGAATGCAGGTCCACACTCCCCGCAAACCATCCCCCAGTATCCACGTTTAGGTCTCGACTCCTGAATTTCAACTGCTCCTGTGGCAGCATGAGACTGAAGAGAAGCTTTTGGTGACCCAGGAGCCAATGGGAGGAAACGCAGGAGTCAGAAAGAGGGAGTTAGGCCTACAGGTACGAGCACCTGAGTGAGGCTCAATCTGCCACGTAAGAAAGATCACTGCCCGCAAGCAGGATGCCTGAAACCTGGAACACGTCCTCTCCTCTGAAACTGGGGGCAAACATCAGAGAAGCAGGACCATGGAGCACCCAGCTGATCCGCTCCATTGCTCCCAGCACCAGAGCACCAGGGCCTCAGAGGCTTCTAGGTAACCTCACAGCATCCCAGGCTGGCAAGTGCCCGCCACGCTTGGTGACGGATCAGTCAGGCTGATGCGCTGGGGGAAGTGACACAGAGGAAGCAGGGCTCGGAGGACAAGGAGCATCGGAGGCGGCGGGCAGGACCAAGAGCCACAGCGCCGGGTCCAGGCCGCCGGGTGGAACAGGTGGCCCCTGTGCCACTGGGGGCTCCTCCTAGGGCTAGGGGTTGGGTGGGTGTTCACTCATTTCTCAGCTCAGGCGAATGGAAATAAAGTGCCAGTGTGCTGGGGTGCTAGTCAAGGCCTCACCAGCCTTCACATCCGCCTGTGTGTTAATCCTTCTGTTAGACTCAGGGTCTGGCAGGGAAGGGTCTCTGCTGGGCCTTCAAAGCAGGGGCTGCAGTCTCTGCAGAATATTTAAGCCCTGATCCAGCACCCTGTGCTAAGCACTGAGAATGGACGGTTGTAAACGAGCAAGATGTCCCGTCTACTCCCAAGGGGCTGACTTAAGGGCCGGCTCTGTGGATCTGCACCTGGACCTGTTCTGGTACCTGTCGCTTTGCAGGCGCGTCCAGGGACAACAGAAGGCAGCCTCAGGCCTGTTGTCCTCCTACTGTGCCAAGTCGCTTCAGTCCTGTCTGACTCTCTGCGACCCCACGGACTGCAGCCTGCCGGACTCCTCTGTCCCTGGGATTCTCCAGGCCAGAGTACTGCAGTGGGCTGCCATGCCCTCCCCCAGGGGATCTTCCCGACCCAGGGATGGAATCCATCTCTCATGCTCCTGCACTGGCAGGCAGGTTCTTCACCACTGGTGCCACCTGCGGAGCCCACATGTGCACTGGCAAACTGCTTCTGTTTGAGTCCTGCTCTCATCAACGGATTCTTCTCCTTCAAAGACAAATGCTTCATGCTGTGGCAACAAATGTGTAAGACTTTCGTACATCTGTTGTTTTAAATTTGATCTGTAACCTCATTCTCCAATGTTAAAAGCCAACATACTGTCAGATTATTCCAGAAGCACATTGATGACCACGAGAAGATAAAGCAAGTGTCTCCTTTCCTTCCCCAATCAGCCAGTGAAAAGGTCAAATGACACCAGCTCCAACCACTACCTCTGAAAGCAGCAGGAGGCCCACGGGGCAGGGGGACGCAGACCCCAGGCCCACATCCCATGAGGCTTCCAAGGTCTGATTCTTGATTTGGGAGTCACACTGCTGTCCATTATGATTATTTTTATTTTGAAGCTGAATTTAATAGAGCCCATAATTATCTTGGGTTGGTTCAGAGTAACTAGAGTTTAAACAAATACAGCATCTAAAAACAGTGGTGAGGAATCAAAACAAGCAGAGCATAAGGGCACTTTCCAGTGATCTCATCTGCTCCCAAGTAAACTCTACATTTCCTGAAGCAAGTCAATTAAACCCTCTGAACGTGGCTGCTCGTTAGAAGAGGGGGTTGACTGTGGGTGGGGAGACCCCAGACCCACCGGCAGGGGTCACCCCCACCCCCGGGCCCTGGCCGTGGGTCCTTCTCCGCACGGGAGAGCAGCTGCGAGGGCAGCCGCCAGGTGACTCAGTGAGTGCAGAGCCCTGAGCTCCTCAGACAGAGCAAGAGACCCGTAAGAATCAATGCAGTGACCGTGAGGGAGAAAAGGAATCAACCTGGGAGGCAGGGTGGCAGGCAGAAATGGAGGAGCGGGAAGGCCCGGTGCTGGGTGCGGGCTGCCTGGGTGAACCCTGCCAATACCTAACGTGAGACAGGCACAGGGTAAACACCAGGGAATTCCCGGGTGGTCCAGTGGTTAAGACTCCTCACTTCCACTGCAGGGGGCACGGGTTCGAGGCCTGGTTAGAGAACTAAGGTCCCACGTGCCGCGCAGCGTGGCCAAAAAAAGGAAAAGCACCAGCAAGCTGTCTGTGAGTTGCCGGCCCTCCCAGGTCTCCCTGGCTGCCATCCCCAGCCCTCCCGACCCCCTCCCCGCAGACCCTGAGGTCCGGGCGGAACGGGTCTCACCCAGCCCAGCACACACCGTTCAGCACAATGAGCACTTTCTTCCACTGGGTGTTGCCCACTTTGGGGGTCTGGCAGAAGAGAATCTTGTGCTTGTCACAGACGAAAATCCGGTCGAGGACAAACTTGGAGACGGCGGTGTGGGACAGGTTCCTCAGAGCATCCTCTCTGCACACGTTCCTCATGAGCTCCAGGCGCTGCGTGTAGACCAGGGGCTCAACCAGCATCTTCCCCGTCGGCTGCAGGGAACAGAGGCGGAACGGGCACCGGGGCGCCATGAGTGCCTGCAGGAGGAGCCCTGCCCTGACCCCGTGCTGGGCGTTAACTTGCGGAGGCCAAGGCCGCCCGGCAGAAACAGCCGGACAGCAGGTGCGAGTTTCAGGGGCCCGGGGTTCAGGCTGTGGATGGGCCAGACGACCGAGCAGCCAGCGGCCACTGACTGTCTCTCCTCAACCTCAGCCTGGACACCCGAGGGGCCGGGTGGGCTGTCTGTCCGCCTGGCACTGCGCCGACCCACCGCACGCGGGCCCCTGATACCCTGGCAAAGGCAGGGGCCTCGTCACTCAGGAATTTTAGGGAGGCCAGCTCTGCCCCTGCACTCCCCACCTCCACGTAACCGGAGTGTAAGCCTGTGAGCCGCACTAAGGACCCACAGATGGTGGCTGTCTAAGGTAATCCGGTACCCTGGTGTGTCTGCACAGATCGTGGCTGTTTAAGATGAAACCAGTACCCTGGTGTGTCTGGTTTATTAATTTAAGAAAATACCTTAGGCCATGCAGTATGGGTTTTTCAAAGGCAGGAGCCATCATTCCACTTCCTCAGTGCTGAGCACACAATTTTGCTTCTCTGAAATGCAGCCCGAGACACGTGGAAGGCAGTGCTGGCAGTCACATCAGGGTACCAGAAATTTAGCCACCGTGAGCAGGTAATGGAGCTCATCGGCCCTGGTTCTGTTCTGAGTCCGATGATGGGAGACCCGCTTGGGGCTGCAGGGGGAGGGCAGGTGAGACGGAGACGCTCTGGGAAGAATGGGCCGTGAGGGGGGTTGGGTCAGCGCCGGGGCCTGGCCATGCTCACCTTCAGCTCCTCAGGGAAGTGTGTCTCTCCTGGCGACCTCCCCACATCGGGCACGGCAGTCAGGAACAGAAAGTCCTGCTTGGCGCTGTAGGCTAGGAGACACAGAGGTTCAAACGTCTTCCCGCGAAGGGGCAGACAGAGCAGTCAGCACAGAGACCCCAGAAAGAGACCCAACAAACGGTCCAAGTGGGAGCTGGCAAGCCACGCAAGGAGCACCTTCTTAGCAAATGGACCCAAAGGCCTGGACGCCCCGAGAACAAAAGGAGCACTTCCCTAAACCTCAGTCTTTATTCAAGAACAAACTCAATAGATCAGCATTAAAATGTGAAACATAAAACTAGAAAAGTTCTGTAGAAAGCATCAACGTAAATCTTCGGAAAACTTGACAAACTGTCTCTCATCAAAACTTAAAAATTTTGCTCTGCAAAACACCCTGTGAAGAGGATGGAAAGACAAGCTACAGGAGAGAAAGTATCTGCAAACCACACATCCGACCAAGGACTGGGATCTAGAATATAGAAAGAACTCTCAAATCTCAACAGCAAAATATGCAAACCATCCAATTAGAAAATGGGCAAAACAGGAACAGACATTTCACAGAAGAGGCTCTGCAATGGTAGATGAACACAGGAGAGGATGTTCAATAGGAAAGGATAGCCATCAGGCAAATGCAAAAGCAAACCACAGGGAGATACCGTGACACCTACCAAAATGCCTAAAACAAAAAAGTGAAACCCCAAATGCTGGTGAGGATGCAGAAAAATGCAAACGGTGCAGCAACTCTTAAAAACTAAGTCTTCAACTACTGTATGACCCACTCCCAGGCGTTTATCCCAGAGAAATAAAAATTTATGTCACAAAAAACCTATACATGGGACTTCCCTGGTGGTGCAGTGGATAAGAACCGCCTGCCAATGCAGGGGACACAGGTTACATCCCTGGTCAGGGAGATCTCACATGAGACGGAGCACAGAAGCCCATGCACCATGAAGAGTGAGCCCGTGCTCTGGAACCTGAGCCGTAACTACTGAAGCCTGGGTGCCCACAGCCCACGCTCAGCAACAAGAGAAGTCACTGCAATGAGAAGCCCACTCACTGCGACAGAGTAGCCCCTGATTGCAGCAACCAGAGAAAACTTACCTGCAGCAACCAAAATCAAGCACAACCAAAACAAAACACTTACATGCACATGTTCACAGCAGTTTTATTTATAACAGTCCCAAACTGAAACAACTCAGTTCTCCTTTATTTTATTTTTTTCCATTTATTTTTATTAGTTGGATGCTAATTACAATATTGTAGTGGTTTTTGTCATACATTGGCATGAATTAGCCATGGATTTACATGTATTCCCCATCCCGATCCCCCCTCCCACCTCCCTCTCTACCCGATCCCTCTGGGTCTTCCCAGTGCACCAGGTCCGAGCACTTGTCTCATGCATCCAACCTGGGCTGGTGATCTGTTTCACCTTAGATAATATACACGTTTCGATGCTGTTCTCTTGAAACATCCCACCCTCGCCTTCTCCCACAGAGTCCAAAAGTCTGTTCTGTACATCTGTGTCTCTTTTTCTGCTTTGCATATAGGGTTATCATTACCATCTTTCTAAATTCCATATATATGTGTTAGTATACTGTAATGGTCTTTATCTTTCTGGCTTACTTCACTCTGTATAATGGGCTCCATCAGTTCTCCTTTAACACGTGAGTGGTTAATCAGAAACTGGTACATCCAAACCATGGAATACTGCTTAGCACTAAAAAGGAATGAACTATTCATACACACGATAGGCTAGATGAATTTCCAGGTAACCATGGTGAAATAATCGCAAAAGGTTGCATATACAACATTCTTGAGAGAACAAAATTATGGAGAGGAGAACAGATTAGTGGTTACCAAAGGCGGGGGGTGGAGGTGGGGAGAGGGGCTGGGAGTTAGGGAGAGGGGAGTGGCTATAAAAGGACAACTCAAAGAATCTGTGGTGATGAAGATGCTCTGCATTCTTGTCAATACCCCACCTGTGACTCTGCACTATGGTTTTGCAACGCGTCACCCCTGGGCAAAAGAAAAAAGGGTACAAAGAACCCTCTGTCTTATGTACTTACAACTGCGAGTGACACTACAGTGATTTCAAAATTAAAGGTTTAATTAGACAAAAGCCAAGTCAGCAGTCAGGTTAGTGCTTACACATTATTTCTGAAACTTATGGGAATTGATGATTTCCCTGGTGGCACAGTGGTAAAAAAACCTGCCTGTCAGTGCAGGAGACATGGGTCCAATCCCTGAATAGGCAAGATCCCCTGGAGAAGGAAATGGTAACCCACTCTAGTATTCTTGCCTGGAAAATCCAACAGAGAAGCCTGGTGGGCTACAGTCCACAGGTTGCAAAGAGCCGGACATGACTGATCAACTATACAACATGGGAATTGATATTCAACTAAAGGAAATCTTACAAAATGCTAGAGCACCGTAATCATTCACAACAAACTGATCTGGGGGAAATCTGTGGGTAGAATTTGAAGAAAATTTTCAAATCTCTACAATCAAAGAAACATTTGCTTTCAAAATTTTGCAAAGCCTGAATACAGAATTAGAATGAAAAAAGCAGTTATCAAATAAAGGCATAGAAATCAGCCTAATAAAGTATAAGCAAAGGCACATTTCACTTTTGTTATAAACATCAAAACCTACTCCTCTTGGGTCATTACCACCCACACTCTGCAGGCTTCACTGCAGCCCCTACTTCAGTCTGGCTGTTAAACTGCACCCCAACTCTCCGCTTCACCCCCAACTCCCCACCTCCCACTCCCCAGCCAGCACCGCTGAGAACAGGCACCAGCCTGACATCCTCCCTGCCCAGTGGGGAGAAACCCATCCTCCTGGAACCCCACCAGTGATAATAACCCATCTCCCACCCCTCACGCCTGAGCTCTCCGGCTCCAGTAGAAATCTCCAGCAGAAATCTTGGCCACACACCTCTGTGAATCCCGAGGAAATTGTGTCTTCCTTTCTCCTGCGTTTGAGCTGAAATGCAGCCCTGACCAGAGCTGTGCGCAGGAGCCACTCTGCATCTGCTCTGAGGCCAGGGACGGTATGAAGACAGAGGCAGTGCCCTGGGCCACCAGGCTCTGAAACGCTCCGTGAGGGCCAGGAGGCCAGCGCCTGCCCTCCCCGTCCTCCACAGCCTCGTCTCCAAGCGCCCTCGTGCTCAGGGGAACGTCCCCTCCCACTCAGGTCCGGTCACCTCACGTGCCCACGTCTGTGAGCCGCACGGCAACGCTCGGCTCTGCCAGGGGCCACGTGGGTTCCTAGAAACCTAAGCTTCCTCAGTGACATTCTAGATGTAAGATGTAGTCTGAATTCTAAACAACTGACTTACTAGTGAATTTCTGAAAAGTGTCTATTTCACACACTCAAGAGCATCGAGAATGACCCTGGTAGCTAAGGGACAGCTCACATGCCAGCCACACACAGCCATCCACCAATTCTTAACAACTTCTTTTACTGTGAACTCCTGGTATTTGCTCCTCAACTCTCCTCAAGCCCAATTCAACTAGATTCTAATAAAACCGACAGCACAACTTAATGTCTGGCTTTGCTTTTCAGTTGCTCTGCCCGCAGCTGTTTATTTTCACTGAATGCCCGCTGTCACACTGTGGCCAAAGATCACACCCCTCCCCAACCCTCAGGGGCAAGGCACCAGCGCCAGGCCCAAGGGTGATCAACAGGTATGACCAGGCGTCAGAACATAGGAGCTCACTTTCCTTAGAGGCATCATCATATTTGCTTTACAAAATGTCCTGACATTTGCCAGGTACAGTACTGCCTTGTTTTTCTAGATGTGACCACATCCCCTCATCCCGACCTCTGTGTGTGTCCAGCTGCCCAGGATACCCACTGCATCACACGCCGGATAGAGGGCATGCAGGTGTCGCATCATGGGTTCTGCCCTTAAGCGGCTGGCAGCTGAGCTGAGGCAGAAGATTGGAAGAAGCGGTCAAACAGAAGCAAGAAAATCAGCATCTACACCTACCCACCAGATTCACAAGGATGTCGCTTCTGAGATCAAGTGTCCACATACCATGCCGTCAGTTTTCTACCACCGAGTGGGATTTATTTCCCTAGGACAAAGGCTAGTTCAGAACAGCACTGAAGTCTGTTAACCACACTGAGTCACTGCCACAAACATCACTGTGGCTTCACTGCTGAGCCAAAGAGAGATGCATGCACGCGCACACACACACACACACCCCCCCCCACCGGCTTTAAACCACAACTGAAGACAAACGTGCTCTTCCTATCCACTGCGTGGCTGGGAAGTCATTAAGAACAGGGAGAAAAAAAAAAAAAAGAACAGGGAGGTACAGGACTTCCCTGGGGGCGCAGCAGATAAAAATCTGCCTGCCAGTGTAGGAGACACAGGTTTGACCCCCCGTCCAGGAAGATCCCACGTGCCATGGAGCAACGAAGCCCTGGTGTGACAACGTGTGAAGCCCGCGTGCCCCAGAGCGACAAGGAAAACCACCCCAGTGAACAGCAGCCCCTGCTGGCAACGAGAGAGAAACCTGCAACGCAAGGAAGACCCAGACAAAACATACAATTAAAAACAGAACAGGGAAGCCAGAAGCAAGCCCCTCACCCGCTGACTAGAAAGCTGGGACAAAGCTCACCTCCCCGGGGACAGAGCTGGAAGGAGCCGCCCATGGACACGGAGCACCTCGGTTCCCTGAAGGCCGGGGCCAGGGATTGGGACACCCCTGCACCTCGGTGATGCCCTGATGCCAGCTCACAGTGCGCTCCTGGGTCAAGAGCAAAAACACTGAACGCAGGTGAAATAAACGCCAACCCAGGACAGAAACCGCCAGGCTGGGAACCCGCTGGGGGCTAATTTCAGCGCCTCCTTCTCTTGCCGGCCTTCCCACCTTCCGCCTCTACAGGGAGGATGGAGGCAGGGTGGGGCGTCGGCAGCCTCTGCGCAGTTAGGGGCAGCCCGGGGGGCTCTCCAGGGTGGGCAGGGCCCGGAGCCCGCTGGCAGGAATCAGGAAAACCACCCCTGGGATCCTTTTCTTCTCCCCTTCCTTATGGGCCACACCTGCAGGTGGCCACGTCAGACCCTGCGTGGAATGAACACAGCCTGCAATTCCTCCCTGCCAGGCTGCTGTCCCCAGGCCAGTCCACGGCTGCTCAGGAGCCTTCCCAGGCACCTGGCCTCCCACCACCCCTGCGGGAGTCGTTGCCTTGGGGTTCAAATGACCATCCCTGCAGCTCCTCAGTCATGCCCAGCACCTCCTCACAGGTCACTCTCAGGGCCTCACTGTGCTGGGGTCAGGCTTGGAGCTGTCAGACAGGGAGGACGCTCACTTCACAGAAAAAAACAGTAAGGCCCAAGCAATGGGCAAGGGCGTGAACCAGACACAGATCTTCAAAGACCGGGTTGGGTGCTCTTAACATGTCCTCATCTGACATCGAGTCAACAGGAGTTAAAAATCCCAGCACACATCTATTTACACCAACTTCCTTCCGGAGCCCTGAAGGTGACCTTCAAACATGCTGCCCCCAGCAGGCAGCATCTCACCAGGACACTGAGCAGGCCCCCAAACCCGGAGCCTGAGAGCAGGACACGGAAGAAGCCCCTAAGGAAAGTGTGTTCCCCCGCCCCTAGGGGAGGCATAGGCGAGGACCCTTTCACCCCTGTCCACCTCCCCTCTCGAGCCTCGGCACATCACTTGGACCCAACAACCTCCTTCTGGCGTGAGAGTCCTTTGATTCTGTGTCACTACTCATCCGGGCAGATACCCCGAAGCAGTATCACTGCAAGGTCTGAATTCGCCAAATCCATTCCACGAGGCAGCATACCTACCGTCCGGGTCTTTGAAGGTTAGTGTGATGAACTTGCTGGCCACCATGAACATGAAAAGCACCCAAAAGCACGCGGCCAACAGAAGCCACTGGTGGTGCATGTTGTCAAACGTCAGCCATTCAGCGATTCTTCCTGGAAAACACAAGCCAAATGATCCTGCTGCTTATACACAAATCAATTACGCCAAAGATAATAAAAAGAACGGGCTATTTCAGTTAATAGCCTCGATACAAATGTTTTAAAATTTTTTTCTATTGATACCATGGGTATTTGAACTTGGTAACATTATATTTTTAATTAATAACAATTTATAAAGTTGATGGGCTTCCCAGGTGGTGCTAGCAGTAAAAGATCCGCCTGCCAATGCAGCAGACGCGAGAGATGCAGGTTTGATCCCTGGGTCAGGAAGATCCCCTGGAGAAGGACACGGCAACCCACTCCAGTACTCCTGCCTGGGCAATCCCATGAACAGAGGAGCCTGGCGGGCTATAGTCCATGGCGTTGTAGAGTCAGATATGATTGTGCATGCGTGCAATATAAATTCATAATAAATCAAACTTTAATGGAAAGGAACCATTTCTATTTGGTTTTAGAACACATGGTAAGACTTTACTGCTGCAGTTGAGCCTGCTGACTCTTTGTGGCCCAGTCACCTGCCAATGCCTGGAAGCCAGGGCATGAGGGGCTCACTTTGGCCTGGACTCTTGCTGTGGCTAATTCTCAGAGGGCAGACACCCTCCTGAGGAAATACCAGCAGGCTCTGTTTACAATCCCCTGTTGACAAGCTTCAGCCACACGTACGGAAATGAAGTGTGGTACATGCATGCTCGGTCACGTGGGACTCTTCTGCGACCCCATGGACTGTACACCGCCGGGCTCCTCTGTCCATGGGATTTCCCAGGCAAGAAAACTGGAGTGGGTTGCCAATCCCTTCTCCAGGGGATCTTCTCCACCCAGGGTTAAACTTGCACCTCCTGCGTTGGCAGGTGGAGTCTTTATCACTAGTGCCACCTGGGGAGACCTACAGAGATGTGGAGAACCTCTGGAACCCTAGAAATGAACTCTGGAGTGTCCAGCTCCATGCACTTGCCTGCCAGGGCCTGGGAGGAGCCTTGTGGGTGGGCATTTCTCATGTTATCGCCACCTGGGAGCGATGTGGGGCACTTGGGTCCTCAGTGGGTCACATGAGCCACATGCTGCTGTAGGGGACACAGAACTGGAAGTTGCACTCAATTCTTGGCAAGAGAGACAAAAAAGTCTCTTTATTCACATGTCACCTTTAACACAGGACTTCTTGAAGCCAGACCCAGCCACATAGAAAGACCACACTAGGCTGGGTTAGTTTCCATCAGCTGATAGGCCCGTTCATCACTCCCGGGCAGCAGGGAGGTGGTCTATTCCACACAGACCATCTGCTGATGGCAGACGACTTCGGAAAGCCTGTGTGCGCGGGTGGACCGTGCTCACCATGGCCCGGGTGTCAGCTCTCCGCCTGTCTCCATGACAGATCCCTGCCGCCTAGACCTCATTGCGACTCTGAATACCCACCCCCAAGGGGCTCTCCAGCTTATGAGGGGGGGTTCCCCCTGCCACCCGGCCTGCATCTATACTTTCACCCTCAAGTTCCCACAAAGCAGGTGCATTGTTTTCCTGGAGTCCCCTGGTAGAAACAGATGGGGAAAAAATGGAAACAGTGACAAACTTTATTTTCTTAGGCTCCAAAACCACCGTGGATGGTGACTGCAGCCATGAAATTAAAAAACGCTTGCTCCTTGGGGAAAAAACTTATGACAAACCTAGACAGCATATAAAAAGCAGAAATGTCACTTTGCCTACAGAGGTCCGAATAGTCAAAGGTATGGTTTTTCCAGTAGTCATGTATGGATGTGACAGTTGGACCTTAAAGAAGGCTGAGTGCCAACGAATTGATGCTTTCAAACTGTGGTGCTGGAGAAGACTCTTGAGAGTCCCTTGGACAGCAAGTAGATCAAACTAGTCAGTCCTAAAGGAAATCAACCCTGAATATTCATTGGAAGGGCTGATGCTAAAGCTGAAGCTCCAAAACTTTGGCCACCTGATGTGAAGAGCTGACTCATTAGAAAAGATCCTGACGCTAGGAAAGATTGAGGGCAGGAGGATAAGGGGACAAAAGAGAATGAGATGGTTGGAAGGTATCATCAAATCAATGGACATGAGTTTGAGCAAATTCCCAGAGAGAGTGAAGGACAGGGAAGCCTGGCTGCTGCAGTCCATGGGGTCACAAAGAGTCAGACACAACTGAACAACAACCTAGCAGAGCTGCCAGATTAAATAGATGAACACACAGGATGCTCCATGAAGTTTCAATTTCAGATTAAATACTGATTTTTCAGTTAAATTAAACCCTCTGTTCATGGGATTCTCCAGGCAAGAATAGTGGAGTGGTTAGCCCTTCCCTTTTCCAGGGGATCTTCCCAACCCAGGAATCGAACCCGGGTCTCCTGCATTGCAGGCAGATTCTTCACTGTCTGAGCCACCAGGGAAGCCCCAATTTTTCAGTGAAAGTGAAGTCGCTCAGTCGTGTCCGACTCTCTGCGACCCCACAGACTATAGCCTACCAGCCTCCTCAGTCCATGGGATTTTCCAGACAAGAATACTGGAGTGGGTTGCCATTTCCTCCTCCAGTACTTTGGTATAAATATGCCCCTGATATTGCATGGGACACACTTAATACTTCAAAAAGTTACTTGCTGTTTCTCCGAATTTCCAGTTTACCCGCGTGTCCTGCGCTTTCTCTGGCACCACCCAACAAGAGGAACGCGCTCCCTCTCTGACCTCCTCAAACAGCTGGTCTATCTCCACAGGGTCTTCCCGTCCCCTCCTGCCACTCCTCCTCTAGGACCTCCCAGTACAGAGCCCTGCAAGGTCCCACCACTCGCCAGCTCTGGGACTTGCAAGGTCACTCACCCTCCCTAAGCTGTGGCTTCCCGTCTCTGAGACAAGGCCCTCCTCCTTCCAGGATGGTCACAAGGATTAGATAAGAAACTGCACCAAAAGGACCAGCTGCCCAGGAGCAGACCCTCTAAGAACAGAAACTGGCCAGTCCCTCGGCATCCCTTGTGACCTTCCTATTTAATCTCCACATATCCAGAAAGGTGGCTCAGTGGGAGAGAACTGCCTGCCAATGCAGGAGACTCGGGTTCAATCCCTGGGTCGTGAAGATGCCTGGAGGAAGAAATGGCAACCCACACCAGTATTCTTGCCTGGAGAATCCCAGGGGCGGAGGAGCCGGGCGGGCTGCAGTCCACGGGGTCACAAAGGGTCGGACACGATGAGGGACTAAACGACAAAAGGAGAAGCAGACTCGGAGAACAGATGATTGGACAGGGGCAGGGGAAGCAGAAGGTGGGGTGAATGGACAGAGTAGCATGGAAACATACACGCTCCCATATGTAAAACAGACAGCCAGTGGGATCTGCCGTGAGACTCAGGGAGCTCCGTCACAGCCTAGAGGGGTGGGCAGCGGTGGGAGATGGGAGGGGACACGTGCATACCTATGGCTAATTCACGTTCATGTATGGCAGAAACTAACAGACTGTTGTAAACCAGTTATCCTTCAATTAAAAATAAGTTAAAAAAAAAAAAAGCTACAGCAATGTCCTGGGCCCCAAGAACACCTGAGCCAAGACAGTGCAGACCTGTGGCAAACGATGCAAGCAAACCGGCGATGATGAACCTGGGCGAACCATTATGTGGGATTTGCAAGCATCTGATAAAGCTCGACGTAGGATTAAAGAGGTTTGCTGTTGTTCAGTTGCTAAGTCGTGTCCAACTCTCTGTGACCACATGGACTGCAGCACTCCAGGCTTCCTTGACCTTCACTGTCTCCCAGAGTTTGCCAAACTCATGTCCATTGAGTCGGTGATGCCATCCAACCATCTCATCCTCTGTCACCCCCTTCTCCTCTTTCCCTCCATCGTTCCCAGCATCACGGTCTTTTCCAACGAGTCGGCTCTTGACATCAGGTGCCCAATCAGTATTAGTCCTTCTAATGAATAGTCCAGGGTTGATTTCCTTTAGGACTGACTGGTTTAGTGAAAACAAAGACCTCCCTGACATACATACACTACCATGCATAAACCAGACAGCAGCTATAGGTCACAGAGGGCTCAGCTCAGTGCTCTGAGGCGATCTAGGAGGGAGGGAGGTCCGAGAGGAAGGGGATATATGTACACGTACGGCTAGTTCATGTTGTTCTGCAGCAGAAACCAACACAACATTGTAACACAATTATCCTCCAATTAAAAATAAATAAAAGTGGTAAATACAAAAAAGGACCTCCATCACTGTTCCCATTTACTCCTGTTTTAGCCTTCCCAGCTATAGGTAACTAGCCCCTATAGTTGGGCTGACCTTGGAAAAATGAGCATAATTTGCCCCATTTTTTTAACCAAAAAGAAAGTCATTCCAAATTCCCATAGTCCCAGCTCCTCTCGGCGTGCCCACCACCTGCAGTGTTTCCATGAACGCACAAACTCACCACGGGTCTGCTTCCTGTCCGAGGGCGATGGGCTCAAGGCTCACCATTTCTGTCTGCAGAGAGGCTGGGGCCTGACGCCACAGACAGTCCTCTCCTCGCCCCTGAAGTCTGGGGACAAATGGCCTTTCAAAAGCCGGACACTTTCTGTATTTAACTCTCCTTTGTTCAAGGAGCCAAGACAGCTCCCAAGGTACCTCTTGCAGATAACAGAGGTGAGTTTGAGTGTGCACCCCAGTGCAGGAAGGGGCAGCCCGGCTGTCTGTAGAACCTCCTTACTTCAGACCATTATGTGGGATTTGCAAGCATCAAGGTGTCAGGCCAGGAGGCCAGCTCTTTGAAAACCCATAGGGCAGAAGTGGAGGATAAAGAATGATGGCCACCTTGCTTATAGTTTCCTTTGTTGTGCAAAAGTTTTTAAGTTTCATTAGATCCCATTTGCTTATTTTTGCTTTTATTTCCAATATTCTGGGAGGTGGGTCATAGATGATCTTGCTGTGATTTATGTCGGAGACTGTTTTGCCTATGTTCTCCTCTAGGAGTTTTATAGTTTCTGGTCTTACATTTAGATCTTTAATCCATTTTGAGTTTATTTTTGTGTATGGTGTTAAAAAGTGTTCTAGTTTCATTCTTTTACAAGTGGTTGACCAGTTTTCCCAGCACCACTTGTTAAAGAGATTGTCTTTTTTCCATTGTATATTCTTGCCTCCTTTGTCGAAGATAAGGTGTAAAAGCTTTTGCACAACAAAGGAAACTGTAAGCAAGGTGAAAAGACAGCCTTCAGAATGGGAGAAAATAATAGCAAATGAAGAAACAGACAAAGGATTAATCTCAAAAATATACAAGCAACTCCTGCAGCTCAATTCCAGAAAAATAAATGACCCAATCAAAACATGGGCCAAAGAACTAAACACATTTCTCCAAAGAAGACATACAGATGGTTAACAATCACATGAAAAGATGCTCAACATCACTCATTATCAGAGAGATGCAAATCAAAACCTCAATGAGGTACCATTACACGCCAGTCAGAATGGCTGCTATCCAAAAGTCTACAAGCAATAAATGCTGGAGAGGGTGTGGAGAAAAGGGAACCCTCTTACACTGTTGGTGGGAATGCAAACTAGTACAGCCACTATGGAAAACAGTGTGGAGATTTCTTAAAAAACTGGAAATAGAACTGCCATATGACCCAGCAATCCCACTTCTGGGTATACACACCGAGGAAACCAGATCTGAAAGAGACACATGTACCCCAATGTTCATCGAAGCACTGTTTATAATAGCCAGGACATGGAAGCAACCTAGATGCCCATCAGCAGACGAATGGATGAGAAAGCTGTGGTACATAAACACAATGGAATATTACTCAGCCATTAAAAAGAATTAATTTGAATCAGTGCTAATGAGGTGGATAAAACTGGAGCCCATTACACAGAGTGAAGTAAGCCAGAAAGATAAAGAACATTACAGCATACTAACACGTATATATGGAATTTAGAAAGATGGTAATGATAACCCTATATGCAAAACAGAAAAAGAGACACAGAAGTACAGAACAGACTTTTGGACTCTGGGAGAAGGCGAGGGTGGGATGTTCAGAGAGAACAGCATCGAAACATGTATATTATGAAGTGTGAAACAGATCTCCAGCCCAGGTTGGATGCACGAGACAAGTGCGCGGGCCTGGTGCACTGGGAAGACCCAGAGGGATCGGGTGGGGAGGGAGGCGGGAGGGGGGTTCAGGATGGGGAACACATGTAAATCCATGGTTGATTCATGTCAACGTATGGCAAAAACCACTACAATATTGTAAAGCAATTAGCCTCCAACTAATAAAAATAATTGGGGGGGGGATAAAAAAAAAGAAGAATGATGGACAGATGGGGAAAGCAGGACCAAGGATGCAGGAAGATCACTAAACATGCAAGAAATACTAACCTGTTTCTCTCTCTCTCAATGAAGAGGAAGACAGCATGCATATGACACATCTGTAGTAACTAACAATGACTCTGGTGCAAATTCTCCCTCCCCTGCACTTTCAAAAAGATGCTGTCTAAAAGCATCCATTTTTTCAGCTGCCAGTGGCTCCCCCCACACCCTGTCTGAGCTGTCATCCAAAAGCAGTCTTTCTGAATTTGTGCTGAAGAGTCGGACTCCCCCTTCCCCCTACCATCTAATTCTATCTGTTTTTTTTTTCCTAGTTCTACTTTTGCTACACACAATCACTCATCCTGTGGTAAATAAGCCCATTTAACTTTCTAAAACAGTTAAAAATTTTTCAAAAGCTATTGCTCCAGACAGGGCCGAGTGTGCACACAGTAACAGATAAACCTCAAAACCGTAGTGCAAAGGGAATACAGTAAGAATAGAATGAGCTATATGACACAGTGCCATTTACAGGCGCTGAAACCAAAAATAACATGTTCTACGAAAACACAGAGAAAGAAAGAAAAGGATGACCTTTCCAGTGATTTCTTATGTGGGTGGGGGAGGGTAAATGAGCTTGAGGAAAGGGAATGAGAAAGGAATCTCCAAGTAAGCAAAATGAGAGAGGGGCCCTGGGGACATCAGAGACAGTAACCCAGGAGTTAGCACCCTTTCAACTCCTTGAATGGGAAGGGGACAGAGGGATGGACAACTAGACAGAGGAAGGAGATGAGGTTTAAAGAGACCACAAAACAGCTTTTCCCCAAATGTCATTCATTCAGTTACATTTACCAAGGGCTTTCTCTGAGCCAAGAGCCATTCCAGGCTCTGGAAATCCAGCAACCAACCTACCCTGCTCACCTGGTGCTTTGTTCTAATAGAGGCAGATGGGACATAAACAAACAGAGCCATTAACATCCACGATCACACAGGCGCTAAGTGACATGGTTAATAACACATAAGGGTGAGGGATGAAGGGGGACCTGGGAGGAGATGATGTTGAGAAGATGCTCAACAAAGGGAGGGGACCCATCACGGAGCACCTGGGAAGCTCAGTCTGGGTCCAGAATCACCAGAGCGGCAAGGAGTGAGCAAGAGGGCAGGGGAGTGGCCCAGATGAAGAGTCCTGTCCAAGGCCCTTTACTGAGATGGAAACTGACTCCTGGACCCCCACTCCCATCACACGTGTACCCTGAGGAAAGGATTCCCTGTCCGGGGCTCAGTTTGTAGAACACTCATTCAAAACCTATCCACACACTAAAGGAAATGTCACAAAAAGAATTTGGCCATGCACAATTTCCTGTCTCAGAACGACTGCTCATCCTTAGTGACCCGGAGGGAAACACACTCTTCTCTCTGGCAGATGGAGAATCAACAAGAGGTGAAGACAAGAGTCTCAATGATGATGACGAACAGCAAACACGTCTGCAGAGGGCGCCGCAGGCCATGCACTGCTTTCTACAGATACTAAACTCATCTAATGCCCTGCCTAAGTCATGTATGTGCATGCGTGCATGCTCAGTTGCTAAGCTGTGTCCGACTCTTTGCAAACCCATAGACTGTAGCCCACCAACCTCCTCTGTCCTTGGAATTTTCCAGGCAAAACTACTGGAGTGGGTTGCCTTTTCCTCCTCCAGAGGATCTTCCCAACACAGGGATTCAACCAGCGTGTCTTGCATTGGCAGGCAGATTACTCACTACCACACAACCTGGGAAGCCCCTGCCTAAGAGGGCACTCCTATTATTATTATGGTTAAGAATACATTTCTAAGAATACATGCACAAACTCCTGTTTATGAGTTTAAGCTTCTGAAAATCTCCATATGAGCAAGAATGGAAAATGCTATTACATGACATGGATTTCAGATAACTGGTGAGGTGTCCATACCTTCTGAGCTTGATCCACATTTCCTTGCAGTATCTGCTTTGCCTGAGGTTCTTGGCTCCTCCTGTAACTGTATGGGACAATTAAAAAAAAAAACAAACAAACAAGCACCATTAAAAGTTACAAGATCAACTTACTGAACACAACTTGCTTTATACTTGGGAAACAGTTAACCAGTATTAACAGCTAACCACTTAGATTATTTGAGTATATTTCGCATACCAGGTCTCTTACAGAGAGGGGTTATCTTTGGGGATGGCTTGGTAAATGAATAAATTATTCTAAATGTACCAAAAGAGCTAGCTGTTTAAAAGATTCTTCCCTGTAATTTAGTATGAAAATGAAACCATTTTTGGAGCAAAAATAATAAAATCCTATTATGCCACTTTTATGTTTGATATTGGGTAAAGGATTTCTGTATAAAATGATCAAATCTTTCAATGCAAGATTTTCACTGGGTTTTGTATTTCTTCAAGCTTTAACGACCTGGCAAACGCTACGCAAATGTCATATCATGAATGAGTAACTGGGAACAAGCCAAACTCATGGAGTTAGAGAGATTACAGATTTAATAGAGCTGGCAAAATAAACATCCAACTCATGGAAAACACAGTGCAGCCCAAGCAGTCTGGGATGCTCAGAGAAGTCTAGCTATGCTTTCTTTTATGCTTATGAACTCAATATTAAAATGAAAAGCAATTTCATATTACAAAGATGGAAAGATTTATGTACTCACATGCAGATTCTTCTAAACCTGTATCAAGACAAACTGCTCTCTTGGCTTCTGTAATCCTTTAGGCCCTTTTCTCTCATCCACCTTTCTCCCTTGTTTCTATTCTATCATATAACCTCAAACATTTGAAAAATGATCTAAATATAACTGAGAATTGTCCAGGATAGTAACTAATTTCTCCCTTTCTTTGTTGAGTTCTGCAAGAAGTCCAGTTTCCATTCCAGGGAAGAAGAGAATTTCTCTCTCAGGTATTTCTTGGAGATTTTTATTCTTGAGGGTCAAAAGCAAAGATGGAAAGATTTTTTTTTCCATGCTGAAATTCCTATTTTGACCAACATGAAATACGCCCTAATTATAATGGGGGAAAAAAAGAGAGAAGACCGTTTCAGTCTTCATGTCTCTTCTTAACCCAGCCAATGAAAAGGGTGAATAAGCCTGGAGCAGAGCTGCCTGGTTTTAAGAATATCTGAGACATTATTCACTCTGACCCTGAAAACTGACCAACGACCAACTCCTCAGGGCCCAAAATCAGTGACTTCGGGTGTTTCAGACAAAAAACCCCTTTGTGACGATGCTCGGGCTCAGCTAACCAGAACCTGGCTGTACCATTTTCCACTCAGTGGCTGGCCCTTTCTCCTGCCTTTCGCAGACTTGGAAAATAACAAGGCAGCTTTTGGAAGATCTGGTTCATCTTCCGGGCCAGACGTGCAGAAATCTATGCCTCCACCTCCAACTTCTGACAGGCCCCTCTTATGTCCAAATTTGAGCTGAGGGCATCCTGGAGCCTAGCTGGCAGGACACACGTATTTCCAACCATCCTTTCCCCTCCTACCCACCAGTGCGAGCGTGCTCAGTCGCATCCGACTCTTCGCGACCCCAAGGACTGAAGCCTGCCAGGCGCCTCTGGCCATGGGATTCTCCAAGCAAGAATTCCCTCCTCCCGTCCACCCACCGGAGACGTGCTTAACTGTGCACTTAGAAAGCTGCACATGCTCCTTCTTTCCTGGCCTCTCCTCTCATCTCTGCATGCCCCCTGTGCCCAAGCGGTACATTTTCTTCCTCTTTCCGCTCCCAATGACAAATGCAAATTCTCAGGCAAGGATGAAAGAAGTAAACTATGGATCACCGAGCACCGGTGATGCTGCGACTACAGCATCCCCAGCAAAGACGCTGCCTTACTGCATAATTAACGTGGTGAAGGCTCTCCCCTTTCATTCCAAGAACGAGGGAGGCCTAAGTCCCCGAAACACACTGGGATGTCGCTGGCAAGGAGAAGCCGGTTCTCTCCGTTTTCCCGTCCACCAGGGGTGGGGCAGGGGTAGAGCAATGTGACGCCCACCCCCCGCTCTCGCGCGTCCCCGAGCTCACCCTCAGTGGAGCCGGGGCTGTCGGGGTCCTCGGGCCCTTCCGCGGTCTCGGGGGCTTAGTTCGGCTTGGGCCTCGCGGGCCTGGGGGCGAGACGCCAGGGGCCCAGGCGTCCCGGGAGCGCGGGAAGCCGGCCTGGAGGCCAGGGCGCCGCCGCCGGCCCTCCCGGCCGGGAAAGTGGCGGCGGCGGCGCCGGCGGCGCCGGAAGGAGGAAGGCTTACTCGCGAGGCTCTCTCTGGGGGCGAGGCCGCCGCCGCCCCCGCGCCGGTCAGCGCCGTGCGCGCTCCTGCTCGGCTCTGCGCGCCCCCGCCCCGCCGTGCGCGGCGCCGCGTCGACCAAGGGGAGGCGCAGGGAGGCGGGACCAGAGACCCCAGGACCCGGCTCCACGCCTGGCCTTTGCGGCCGAGTTCCAGTCCCACACCAACCCAGTCCCCAAAACTCCACGAGAGTGTATCCCAGGAAATGACAGAGAGACGTGTGGCCAAACCTTATCCCACCAGGTTACCATCCATAAAACAGGCTGGGTGTTTGAGAACGAAAAAAAAAAACCCCAAACTTGGAAAAATGAAAGAAAAAAATCCCAAAGTGGAAAAAGCAAAAGTGCTTGAGTTTGGGGTGCCTCCCAGCATTCCTAATCAGCCTACCTGGTTAAAAAAGAGAGAGAAAAAACAGAGCCATCAACAGCGCCCCCCCCCCCCCACCTTGACTGACAGTCTGGAGGATGTCACCTCCTTGTCAAGGTATGCAAAAAAAAGTGAAAGTGTTACTTGCTCAGTCTTGTCCCGCTATTTGCTACCCCGTGGACTGTGGCCCAGCAGGCTCCTCTGTCCATGGGGTTCTCCAGGCAAGAATACTGGAGTGGGTAGCCATACCCTCCTCCAGGGGATCTTCCCGACCCAGTATAGGGGTTCATAAACAAGACATAAAGACCAGGTCAGATTACAGTCCAGTAGAGCTGTAACTTCTTAACCTGAGCAATGTGGTAAGGCTTGGAGTTTTAGGGAAATCCTTTTTAAGATTTTTGGTGACGTAAGCCTCAAAGGTGATGAGAGTTTTATTGCACTAGAAAACATAAACCAGTTTTGTTATGCTAAAACCTATATGTTTGTTAACTACCTAAATATATATCTATTTAGCAAACAGGGTAATATAGATATGTGTGTACACATATGCATGCACATGGACACATAAAATTTTGTCAGGCTTTTCAGGAACCAGGTTTTTTTGTTGTTGTTAGTTTTTTATTTACCCTGTTGATTTCTTCCTTAATGACTTAAATACAATATTGATGGGGTTCAGTATTATAGAATTTCACTTTTAACGTGATTACTAACCACCCATGACTTAAAGATGGCAAAGCGGTTTAAGGGCGATTTGCTAGGTTTTTTGACCACTTGTTCAGACATTTATTAAGCCCTTTCTTGGGGCAGTACGTTGACAAGAGACATTTGCTTTCTCCTTGAGGATTTGAATGGAAGCACATACATGATAGAAGCACAATAAATGAATCTGGAGCCTAGATGTAACATTGAATAACATGCAGGGCTAAGGATCCAAGCTCTGGGAGTTAGAGCTTGTGGCTTCAAGTCTTTATTTCACCACAGAAAGCCCGTGACCTGTCAAGTTCATCTGTCTCTCTGTGCTCCTCGATTCCTCATCTACAAAATGGGAATATTATCTAGTATTTACCCTGGAGTTTGATACTAAAGAATAATAGAAATAATTCGTTTAAAGTACATAGCATGTTTCTCCCCAGTAATAAACATTACAGCAGACATAAACTTTCATTATTATTGCTTACTTTTTATTGCATACCTAAGATGCTGTTCAAATAGTAAAAGATACACTTCTTTCAAGAGGCTTATGCATTAGTGACTAAGGTAGCCGAATATTTTTTGGGGGGTTTTCCAAATTATTCTAGTTCTTCTTTTTGTTTCTATAAATGAACTTAAGGAAAGTATTAGTATTCAGTCTTTATAACAGCAGGGTAGTTCCTAAAATAGCAATTCTCAGAATGTGATCTGTGGACCCCTGAAAGTCTCCAAGATTCTTTTAGGGGATCTGCAATATCAAAACTACTTTCAAAATAATATGAGAACACTATATGTCTTCATTATTTTTTTTAACATTTTCAAAATTGAAGTATAGTTAATTTATAAGGTTGTGTTAGTTTCAGATGTGCAGTAAAGTGATTCTGTTATATATGTATACCTGAATATATATATATATATGTTCTTCTTCAGACTCTTTTCCATTATAGGTTATTATAAGATATTGAGTGTAGTCCTCTGT
The DNA here is from genome assembly GCF_910594005.1 of Cervus elaphus. Taxonomy (NCBI): domain Eukaryota; kingdom Metazoa; phylum Chordata; class Mammalia; order Artiodactyla; family Cervidae; genus Cervus; species Cervus elaphus. Next base: position 97,069,307 of record NC_057825.1, on the reverse strand, counting down.
GCTATGCAGTAGATCCTTGTTATTTATCTATTTTACGTATGTGCTCAGTTGCTCAGTCATGTCAGACTCTTTTGCTATCACATGGACTGTAGCTGTCCAGGCTTCTCTGTCCATTGGATTTTCCAGGCAAGAATACTGGAATGGGATGCCATTTCCTCCTCCATTTTATGTAGTTTGTTCATCCTAATTTTCTAATTTACGCCTCCACTGCTATCCCCTTTGATAACCAGAAGTTTGTTTTCTATGTCTGTGAGTCTATTTCTGTTTTTTTTTTTTAAATTTTACATCAGAGTATAGTTGATTAACAATATTGTGTTAGTTCAGGTGTACGGCAAAGTGATCCAGTTATACATATATATGTATCTATTCTTGTTCAAATTATTTTTCCATTTAGATTGCTACATAATATTGTTAGCAGAATTAATAGCAGAGTTCCCTATGCTATACAGCAGGTCCTTGCTGGCTATCCATTTTAAATATAGCAGCGTGTACATGTCAATTTCAAACTCCCTAACTATCTCTTGCCCCCACCCTTCCTCCTACCGTAAGTTCCATCTCTAAGTCTGTGAGTTTATTTCTGCTTTGTAAATAAGTTCATTTATATCATTTTTTAAGACTCCACATCTAAGTGATATTTATGTGTCTTTTTCTGACTTACTTCACTTAATATGATAATCTTTAGGTCTATCCATGTCACTGGAAATGGCATTATTTTATTCTTTTTTATGGCTGAGTAATATTCCACTGTATATACATGTGTGTGTGTATCACATCATCTTTATCCATTCATCTCTTGATGGACATTTATGTTGCTTCTATGTCTAGCTGTCTTCACTGCTTAGACATTTGCTCTGATGGCACAAAAGGAATGATGGCTAAAATGATGATGCATAGCATGCATCCAGGCAGTGGTACAAAGCTGGGTTGTTAGTCGTGTTCATCACCATCATGCACATGCAGCAAAAACAAACATGCAAACAAAAAGCGCCACTGGAGATCGAAGCAGCTCTCCTTTTTGGGATTCGATGCGAAGTGCACAGGAGCACTCCTGGGTATGGTGATTGTCTGGAACCAAAGCTCTGGGGCCATGATTTGCAATTCAGAACACTGAGCTGCTTTTTTTCATTGAACACCATTTTTACTTGAAGGAGGAACTGACAGACAAACTGTCATTTCACAGGCTTGAGGATTTGGCAGGCATTTTCTCTGAAATGAATGAAATGAGCCTGTCACTTCAAGGAAAATACCTAATAGTATTTGTTGCCAATGACAAAATTCAGGCTTTCAAGTGAAAATTCAAACTTTGGGAAAACCTGTATCTGCCACTATGAGTTTGACAGCCTCCCAATACTTGAAGATTTTTCTGATGAAATCAGTGGTGATATTGACGGTCATTATTATTATTTTTGTACTGTAGACTGATAGACTGATTGTGGCAAGTAAGAAATGTATATTTGGCCTTTTCCCTGGTTCTTGACAGAGATTCTAAGACCTTTGAAATTTCTCAAATAATAGGGGTGATAAAGCATCTTTTTTTCTAATACTTGGCCTTTGTTCTTGGTTCTTGACACAAATAGCTTAAATCCTTTGAAACTTCCTGGTTGATTGTTGTTGTTCAGTCGCTAAGTCATGTCCAACTCTTTGCCACCCCATGCACTACAGTATGCCAGGCTCCCCTGTCCTTCATTATCTCCTGAAGTTTGCTCAGATTCATGTCCATCAAGTTGGTGATATTATTTAGCCATCTCATCCTCTGCTGCCCTCTTCCCCTTTTGCCTTCAGTCTTTCCTAGCATCAGGGTCTTTTCCAGTGATTTGGCTCTTCAGATCAAGTGGCCAAAGTTTTGGAGCTTCAGCTTCAGCATCAGTGCTTCCAATGAATATTCAGGGTTGATTTCCTTTAGGATTGACTGCAGTGGGAGCAGCTTTCTTAAGCCTATGGAGTCTGATGGTAACTCTGGATGCCGTCAGGATAGAATTGTAGGACATTCAATTGGTGTCTGGGGAATCTAAGAGTTGGTGGTTGGAAAACAAGCCAAGGCTGATGAATTTTAATATAAGAGTACAGAAAGTCATTGATAGGAACTTGAGTTCTATGTTGTACCAAACTTTAAGAAACCACCACTTGCTGAATTGGGGTATAGTATTAAAGAAAAACGCCAAAAAATATCTGAAAAGATGATTGAACTACTTCCTCCTTTTCTACTTATCTGCATGAGGAAGGATTTTCTTCATATTCTTTGGCCAAAATAACATTGCAACAGGTTGACTGCAGAAGTGTATGAATCCGGTTGTCTTCTAAATTAAGCACTATGTTAAAGAGATTTGCAAAAAGGTAAACAATGCTAAAGTTTTCTTTTGGAAAATGCAGTCATTTTTCCTTAAAAATGTGTTATTATGGTAACATACAATGCTAATATTGTTATTTTCAAATCAATTAATAAGAAAATGTTTTAAATCTGTCAGTTTCAATTACTAATATTGTCTGTGTGCATGCGTGTGTGTGAAGTTGCTTCAGTCACGTCCAACTCTGTGCGACCCTATGGAGCCTGCCAGGCTCCTCTGTCCTTGGGATTCTCTAGGTAAGAATACTGGAGTGGGTTGCCATTTCCTTTACAGTTCAGGTTGACAAAAGCTATTTGTGTTTCTTGATCATTTTAAGAGTTCAAATGGATCCTCGGACCAAAATGTTTGAGAACTGCTGTTCTAAAAGAAACCCTCATTCTTGAAAGAAGAGTATACCAGATCCTCTTACCCTCCACAGTCGCCAAATGTGCATCTTTAAAGTGAAGGCTGGAGGAATTACAGAATTTAACCATTGACCAAAACCTATTTCTATCTGTTTGAACCAAACTAGTGGAATAATGAAATAGATACATTTAGAGAAAACTAGATGCCTCTTACCGGAGAAGGCAATGGCACCCCACTCCAGTACTCTTGCCTGGAAAATCCCATGGACGGAGGAGCTTGGTAGGCTGCAGTCCATGGGGTCGCAAAGAGTCGGACATGGCTGAGCGACTTCACTTTCACTTTTCACTTTTTTTGCATTGGAGAAGGAAATGGCAACCCACTCCAGTGTTCTTGCCTGGAGAATCCCAGGGATGGGGTCGCACAGAGTCGGACACGACTGAAGTGACTTAGCAGTAGCAGTAGCAGATGCCTCTTAGAGGGGGTGTGGGTTATATGGAGGGCCATCATCCTGTAAGAGTAGGAATTTGCCAGTTCCTCTAAGCATTCTGTGGTATTGAGATTTCATAAATTTCTCTCCAGTTCTTCATTTTTGGTAGACAAGTACGGACTTGGAGTTCTTCAGTGCTGGGTGCCAGAAATCGACATTGTTTTCTTTCTTGCCTCTTTCCTACTCCTAACTGTGCCACAGAGAGGCCCCTGCATTCCCCATGTTAGCCAGGGCAGGAGACAGTTCTCACGTTACTGCTCTCCCCTTTCTGACCTCACATCTCAGTATATACAGTGGACACCAGCCCGTTGCGGACTTCCTTAGAGTTTCTTCAAAATAAAGTGGGTTTGGGGCTTCCCTGGTGGCTCAGTGGTAAAGAATCCACCTGCCAATGCAGGAGATGCAGGAGATGTGTGTTCGATCCCTGGGTGGGGAAGATCCCCTGGGGGAGGAAATGGCAACCCACACCAGTATTCTTACCTGGGCAATCCCCTGGACAGAGGAGCTGGTGGGCTACAGTCCACAGGGTCACAAAGACTTAGACACAACTGAATGACTGAACACGCACCATGAACACCACCCGGAGCCTTTTTAAAAGGATGCCTAAATGGGCTTGACACGGACTCAGGACCTAGATATATACCTTCTGATCGGTATAGCAGTGTCAGATATCACGGCTGGGTAGCTATAACTGCAATAATTCTGTGACTGTCTCACAGTAGAAAACTGAGTCACTCCATGAACTGGTCAGCGGACTTTCCAAAAAGAAAATTACTCGGATGAGAAGAGAATGAATGAATGTATCGTTCCAGCCCGGTTTTACTTCCAGTGAACCAATTGCTTTCTCCGCAGTGTCCCTATGCCTCTGTGCTCCTGTGGTATCATGATGGGTAATAAAAACACTGACTTCTGTGGAGGAGCACTGCTCCATGATATTAAAATATGGCCTTGGGATGAAAAGAAACGAGCTTGTGACATCTGACTAATAGGGAGATGAAGCACTGTGAGAATTATTCATAGTGGGTCATAAAATGGAAAGGCTAGGATGCCCGCAGAGCAGGGCAGCCAGCTGTGCTCAGGGGCTGTTTGCTTTCTGCTTCTCCAAATGACAAATTCTAGTCATCTGAGCCTTCCTGAAACTTCCCATCCACCAGAGCTTCTTAGGTTAGTGCATGATGATGTTTTTACACATGAGGGTGACTGGGCACAGATCACGCGGATGCTAGCAGCTGTGATGGAGCCAGGCTGGGGCACAGATCACTCCAGACATTCCATGTGGTTTCCAGGGAGTCCTGTATTAATCTGTTTATTTTTGGTACAAGATTTGTCTGTCTGTACTTTTACAGAAAAAATATAAAAATATCTTTGCGTGTCCTGAATCCAAAATGGGCTGAGAATGAGCTACTGAGTAAACAAAGGAAATCATCTACTTAAAATTTTTTAAAATTTAATTTATGTATTAGTTTTTTGGAGAGATAGGGGTTTCCTTGATGGCTCAGATGGTAAAGAATCTCCCTGCAATGTGGGAGACCCAGATTCAATCCCTGGGTCAGGAAGATCCCCTGGAGGAGGGAATGGCTTCCCACTTCAATATTCTTGCCTAGAGAATCCCATGGACGGAGGAAACTGGTGGGCAGCAGTCCATGGGGTTGCAAAGAATCGGACATGACTGAAACGACTTAGCACGCACTTGTTTTTTTGGTTGCGCTTGCAGGCTTTCTCTCGTTTTGGTGAGCAAGGGCTGTTCTCTAGTTGCCGTGTGGGGTTTTCATTGTGGAGGGTTTTCTTGTTGCAGAGCACAGGCTGTAGGGCATGGGGGCTTAGCTGCTGCTTGGCATGTGAAATTTTCCTGGGCCATGGATCAAATCTGTGTGCCCTATATTGCAAGGCAGATTCTTAACCACTAGACCACCAAGGAAGTCTCAGAAATCATCTACTTTTGTTTGAACTGAGGTTCTTCACCTGTGGCCCCTGAACCCATCTCAAACTCAGAGGGCAGCAGAGGCCTCTGGGAAGCGGGTTTTCAGTGTCGAGTTCTGTGTGCCACACCTGGCGATCCTGATTCTCAGGGTCCAGAACAGGGCCCACGAACCTGCATTTTTCATGCACACCCTAGGTGTTTCTGAAGCATGTGGTCTGGGGGCTGTATTCAGAGGAATCCTCTCCTGAGGGTGGGTGGGTGGTCGTGGTGAGGTTTCATGAAAAAGGACTGTAGAACACAGAAAACAAATTGTGGCTACCAAAGGGGAAAGGGTGGGGATAAATTGGGAGTTTGAAATTAACAGATACAAAGTGCTGTAGAGAAAAGAGGTAAACAAGGTCCTAATGTATAGCACAGGGAACTATATTCAATATCCAGTGAAAAATCACAATGGAAAAGAAAATGAAAAAGAACACACATATATATATATGTATATATATACATATATATATATAACTGAATCACTTTGTTACATACCTGAAGCACTGTAAATCAGCTATACGTCAATTAAAAAAAAATAAAACAGACACACACACAAGGTAAATGGATAACAAATTGTGCTAGATCCACATAAAGGAATGGTGGTGGTTTAGTCACTAAGTTGTGTCCGACTCTTTGCATCCCCATGGACTGTGGACTGCCAGACGCCTCTGCCCTGAGATTTCCCAGGCAAGAATACTGCAGTGGGTTGGCATTTCCTTTTCCAACAAAAAGGAATACTGTTCATCAGTAAAAAGGAATGAACCTCTGATACATGCAACAAGGATAATGCTAAACAAAAGTCAGATGCAAATAGTATGTAAAGTATGATTTCATTTATGTGAAATTCTAGATTCAGTTCAGTCTCTCAGTCGTGTCCGACTCTGTGCGACCCCATGAATCACAGCACACCAGGCCTCCCTGTCCATCACCAACTCCCGGAGTTTACTCAAACCCATGTCCATCGAGTCAGTGATGCCATCCAACCATCTCATCCTCTGTTGTCCCCTTCTCCTCCTGCCCTCAATCCCTCCCAGCATCAGGGCTTTTTCCAATGAGTCAACACTTCGCATGAGGTGGCCAAAATATTGGACTTTCAGCTTCAGCATCAGTCCTTCCAATGAACACCCAGGACTGATCTCCTTCAGGATGGGCTGGTTGGATCTCCTTGCAGTCCAAGGGACTCTCAAGAGTCTTCTCCAACAACACAGTTCAAAAGCATCAATTTTTCGGCACTCAGCTTTCTTTATAGTCCAACTCTCACATCCATACATGACCACTGGAAAAACCTTAGCCTTGACCAGACGGACCTTTGTTGGCAAAGTAATGTCTGCTTTTTAATATGCTATCTGGGTTGGTCATAACTTTGCTTCCAAGGAGTAAGCGTCTTTTAATTTCATGGCTGCAGTCACCATCTGCAGTGATTTTGGAGCCCCCCAAAAATAAAGTCTGACACTGTTTCCACTGTCTCCCCATCTATTTCCCATGAAGTGATGGGACCGGATGCCATGATCTTAGTTTTCTGAATGTTAAGCTTTAAGCCAACTTTTTCACTCTCCTCTTTCACTTTCATCAAGAGGCTTTTTAGTTCACCTTCACTTTCTGCCATAGGGTGGTGTCATCTGCATATCTGAGGTTATTGATATTTCTCCTGGCAATCTTGATTCCAGCTTGTGCTTCTTCCAGCCCAACATTTCTCATGATATACTCTGCATATAAGTCAAATAAGCAGGGTAACAACATACAGCCTTGACATACTCCTTTCCTGATTTGGAACCAGTCTGTTGTTCCATGTCCAGTTCTAACTGTTGTTTCCTGACCTGCATACAGGTTTCTCAAAGAGGCAGGTCAGGTGGTCTGGTATTCCCATCTCTTTCAGAATTTTCCACAGTTTATTGTTATCCACACAGTCGAAGGCTTTGGTGTAGTCAATAAAGCAGAAATAGATGTTTTTCTGGAACTCTCTTGCTTTTGTGATGATCCAGCGGATGTTGGCAATTTGATCTCTGGTCCCTTTGCCTTAGACAGAACTAATCTACAGTGACTGACAGATCAGTGGTTTCCTAGGGCTTGGACTTGGTGTGGGGACCAACTCCAAAATGAGGAAAATTTGGGGGGTGATGAAAATGTTTCAGATTTTGATTTTAATGCTGGCTATTTGGGTGTGTTTAGTTGTTCAAAATTCCTGGAAGGATACATTTAATATGGGTGCATTTTATTATATGTAAATTTTAACTTGATAAAGATAAAGGGTGGACAATACCATGTGCCTGAATCTCTGAAATGCTATGAAAACTGGGCATTCACATGTGTCTGTGCATTTTTCAGAGATGAGAATGCACAGCATCCCTCACATACCAAGAGACATCTGTGTCCCCTTAGGAGTTACAATCCCTGATAGCACATGGTCCCCATGAAACTAATGATTGTAACATCTTATGGTGAACCCAAATGAAGTTTTTGGCCGACCCGATAAAGCACAAGACACTCGTTTCCAACCACATCCTGGGCCCCTCCGTTTGCATCCTCTGCAGGCCTGTAGCCAACACATCAACCCAGCGCCCTCCCGCCAAGCCTGCATCCCGGTCTTAGTCAGGGCTGCCACTCTGCTCTCCATTGAAGACCTCATTCCCGGAAGGCCTCTCAGCTCCTTGCTTCCCTTCAGCCTCCAAACACACCTAACTCCTGTCAGTTCTCCAGTTCAAATGTCTGAATGCGCCACCTCCTCTCCATTCCTGGTAACACTCCATGGGCGTGGTCCTCACTGTTCTTCACCTGAAGATGACTCCACCTCCAGATCCCAAGATCCTGCGTTCCAACTGTGAGAATGTCCTGATTCTTACCTAATACATCCCACTCCTGATCGGCATAGCAGGCTCTTCAAGTGCAGTGGCAGCCTTCCATGCCAACCTGGTCGCTAACCACTGTGCTCCTCTCCCTTCTCACTTCCCTTCCTTCAGGAGGAGGCCAGGTTCTACTATCAGAAGATGCCCAGCTAGTGGTGGGCAGCTACATTTGCAAATGGAAAGAGTAAGCAGATAAAAATGACATTACTTGTTGACCACTCTCTCTACAAGTCTGCAGACTGATAACCTGTTGCCATTGAACCCTTCATTCTGCTTCCCCATCATCTTTTATATTAAAGATTTTATTTTCCATTTTATTTAATATCTATTTATTTATTATTTTTGGCTGTGCTGGGCCTTTGTTGCTGGAAACAGGCTTTCTCTGGTTGCAGTGGGTGGGGTCTCCTCTCTATGTGACGCCTGTGCTTTTCATTGCTTTGGCTTCTCGGGTTGGGAGCACAGGCTCTGGGCGTGTGGGCATCAGGAGTTGCAGCATGTGGGCTCAGTAGTTATGGCCCCGACTCTAGACTGCAGGCTCAGTGGTTGTGGCACAGGGGCTTAGTTGCTGCAAGGCACGTTGGATCTTCCTGAACCAGGGATCAAACCCATGTCCCCCGCAGTGGCAGATGAGTTCTTATCCACTGTACTTCCAGGGAAGTCCCTCCCCATCATCTCTGACACAGTCCCCACGACCTCTCCAAAGATGCCACGGCTCTCCCCCCGCTCCTCTAGCTATCAGCCTCGCTTCTGTCCCCAAACTCCACTCTTCTCTGATGCTTTCTCGCCTCCACACCTTCTACCCTGCCGTTACCTGCCTGCTCTGCTCCACAAACTCCACCTGTCTTTCAAACCCCTATCAAAGCCAGCTCCACTGTACAGTCTTCCCTATTTGGGGTTTTGTCCAAAAGCGATTTCCAATCAATTATTTACTCTGTTTCTAACATAGCATTTTATATGTGTGTGTGCACATTACATGTGTATGTTAGGTTTAATTAATTAATCCTCTGAATTTTATTTTAAATTATAGTCTGAAAGAAGGGATTTTTCCAGATGGATAGCCAGTTGCCCTAACCACCGTTTATTGAGTAGTTCATTATTTTTACACTGACTTGAAATAGCACCTTGAACTGGTCTGGGACTTCCCTGGCAGTCCAGAGGTTAAGATTCTGCACTGCCAATGTTGGGGGGGTACAGGCTTGATCCCTGGTCAGGGAACTAAGATCCCACAAATTGGGAAGAAATATTTGTAACATATATAATAAACATTTTTTGAAAAGCTGATCTGCTTCAATACTCTCTTTCCATTGATCTGTTTGCCTGTTCATGGATCATTAACAAAATGACTACTGCAACATAATTACTATTGCTTTATAGTACGTTTTCACATTAACAAAGTATGGTTCTTTTTAAAAGAAATTTCTTGCATATTCTTGAATATTTTCTTTCCCAAATTAATTTCAAGAATCAGTATTAAGATTCTATGAAAAGTCATTTTGGAATTTAATAAGAATTGTGCTGACTTTATAGAGTAATTTGCAAGCAGTTGAACCTTTAACAACATTGAATGTTGTCAAGGATCATGATGTACCTTTTTATTTATTTACATATTCTTTTATGTCCTTCAGTAAAGTTCTGTACATTTATTTTCTCATATATTCCATATTTATTTTTTCATTTAGTTCTCAGTATTTTATAGATTTTTAAGCTAGTCACATTTTCTAATAAACATTTTTGAATTTATTTTCACTTAAGTCTAAGAAACAAACACATTTTCTTTCTAAGGAAAGAAAATTATTCCTGAAAATAGTTTTCTTTAACTCTGGCTATTTCAGTAAACTCTTATTCATTCTGATAATCTGTCAATTGATTCTTTTGGATTTGGGGGGGGGTAGATAATCACATCGTTTTAAACCATGAAAGGTTTCATCTTTTGCTTCAATTTCATTATCTTATTATTGGGTTTCCATGATGGCTCAGCAGTAAAGAATCCAGCTGCAATGCAGGAGACACAGGAGACATAGGTTCGATCCCTGGGTCGGGAAGATCCCCTGGAAGAGGAAATGGCGATCCACTCCAATATCTTGCCTGGGAAATCCCATGAACAGAAGAGCTTCGTGGGCTATAATCTGTGGGGTCACAAACAGTTGGACACAACTGAGCACGCATGCATTTATTATTATTTTCTGTTTGTACTGAATTAGCTAAAAGTCTCTCTCTTTGTGTCAGTTGGTTTGGGCTGTCATAGCAGAAGATCACAGACTGGGTGGCTTAAACAGCGGAAATTAATTTTCTTCCAGTTTGGAGACTGGAAGTCTGAGATCAAGGTTCCAGTAAGGTTGTTTTTGACAAGACCTTTCTCCCTGCTTGCAGACAGGGCCTTCTTCCTGTATCCTTTTCCAGCCTTTTCTCTGTGAGCCCATAGCAGGGGTGGGGATAGCACGCTAGTGTTCTTCCTTCTTATAAAGGACACCAATCCTATTGGCTTAGGGCTCCATCCTTATACCTCATTTAACCTTAGTTAGCTCCTTAAAAGCTGTTTCCAAATAAAGTCACCTTGAGGGGTCAAGGCTTGAACACAATTCAATCTACACCAATGTTGTTGAATAATATCAATGCAGATTTTTTCTCGGTTTTTCCTTTTTCCATTTCTGAATTATTATTAAAAATAATTTTTTATCCTGAATATGAGAAACAGTGAATTCAAAATATGCAAAGGAAACAAAATAAATTTGACACAAGTCAGTTATCCTATAGGTTTATTTTTAAAATATATGTTTGTGTATAGAGCACCCAGTTGACTGGTAGACACAGGCCAGATGTTTGAAAAGTAATTGTTGACTGATGCTTTATAGAACTTTGCTTTTATAGAATTTATAGAACACAAATCTTTGCTATTATTTGTGCGTTTTGTGTCTATAATGTCCATAAGCAGTTGTATTCAATATGATACAGATAAGAGGTTTATGTTCAAAAAGCAATCACTCATTTTTTTCTTTCATTCCGTAGACTTGCTGTTCAACTGTATTTTAATACAAAAGACATCTTCTCTCTGTGATGTTTAAAGACTTTGGTTGTTCTCCTTGAACCAAAGTGTCAGATACTGTAATAAATAGAAATCTGTATTTCTCATTGGATCAAAAAAGTTGGCAAAATATTATGGCTATAGTTTATAATTCCACTTTGTTATGAATTAGAAATTTTTTGACAAAAGATCACATTTTAAGTCATAAATAAATAGTTCATGCTGAGCAGCTTCCACCAAAACTTACTCTCCTAATCCTTAAAAGCAAAAATTAAAGACAAGCATGGTGAAAAAAATCCTAAAGCTGTTTTGTATCTGACATGTATGTTACACTTTTTGCAAGCTCGCTGACTTCATTTTTCTTCTATCTCATATCCAATCTCAAGGAGGCTCTTTTTAGAAAAAAATAACACATCAACTAAAATCCCACCCTTGAGTCCAAATCCCTGGTTTGCATCCTTGATGGCTTGGTGATCTTGGCAAGTTCCTTAATCTCTCCCAGCCTCAATTTCTCCATTCATAAAATTAGGAAAGAAACACATTCCTTATGGGTTTCCTGCAAGATTGCATAAAATAACCTATATGGTATCCTAAATGAAAGCTTAGTAGATGAAGTAATTTTGCTATTATTATTATTAAACACTGTCATAATTTCTTTAATACTGATTTAATTTGAAATACTTTACCTGTTCATAGAAATGAATCTGAGGAAACCTTAAGAAGTCTAATTTCCAACCATACTTAATTTTTGAAAAACCCTAATTGAACTTCTGAGTTATTTGTAAAGTTATATCCAGGACTCCAAATTTTGTTCTCAGATACAGCAAAGACTATAAAGCATCCTTTGTTAATGGTGGAAAATAAACAGCTTCTTACAAAACAAGACTTCATCGTTCAAGAGTTTATAGTTCTATGCCCAGTGCTTTGATTTTAAAAAAAGAGAAAAAGCCTTTTTTTTTGAGTCAGAAATGTTTCTCAAACCACTATAGGATAGCAATTATGACTCTCCACTTTTTATTTTTATTGCTGGTTTGAACAGATGACTCTACAATGCCTACATACACCAGGAAGATATTATTCTACAAATAAGGGCCCAGCATGACATTTACGAGAAAGCCAGTCCTCCTGCGTAAAGCTGATTGGTGCTCAGCCCATGTGCTCCAGGGCACTGCAAATAAAGGTACCTTCTCCACCCAGCTGCCCAGACGCGTGGTGAAGGGTTGTCTGTGCCGGTGGAATTTCAGGAAATGCTCAGCTCCTATCCTGGCAGAACACATCTGTGGCCAGCAAAGAGAATCTGGACTTTGAAGATGAAATGTCTTGCCCAGTTCCCATCCATCTTGGCCATCTATTGCTTCTGCCTGCTACAAATTCCTTCCTCAGGTAAGGGGACCCCTTCCAGGAGACCCCAGCTGGTCTGAGCTCTAAGGAAGACTGGGACAGACCTTGATCCTTCAAGGCACTTCTGGAAGGACTAGCTTGATCTCCTCACCCACCCTCTAGAAATGGCTTCCATCAGAGAGGAGGGACAAAGCGAGATGCCACAGCCTTTTACCTAAGGAGGTTACTTTCCCGTGTGGAACTGCCTTTAAACAGCTCCTGCCCTGGGGCTGGCCCCAGGATGTGCCACTGAAACTGTGAGGAATATGAGTCGGGGGCAACTCCAACGTGTTAGTCATATGTGGTCTTAGAATTCTGAAGACATGAGAGCAGAGATGGTAATACTGAGCTTACAGTCCCAAAGACTGAAGATTGAGGGACAGTTGGAGAGGAGCAGTGTAGAAGTGAACACAGGAAAAAGGAATCTTTTCATAGTCTTTCCTCTGGATTGGACAGGGTTGTTGGGACCGGTGGTGGCGGGGCAGTGGGGTGGGGGCAGCGTCCCAAGAAGCTCCCGTCTTCCAAGTCTTGGGCGCTGTCCGAGGTGCTGACGGGACTCGGGTGGTCGCGTCAGCAACTGGGAATCAGTGCTTTTGTAGGGAACGAGGGTTAGGCATGGGGTTCGTAGTCAAAATTTCTTACCCATCTCTGCGTAACTCGCTATATGATACAGGAAGTGGAAGGAAGAGGTGGAAGCTCCTGTTGGAAACACAGTTATTTCAAGATTTTAGGTTTTTCCATTAAAATTTTGGTTTAAGGAGTAGAATATCTTTGAAAATATATTCGACCAGAAAATACATTTCAAATAGCATATTTGTTTTTCCGTGTTCTGCGGTGTAATCACAAAGCCTGGGCGTTGCAAGGAACCATGGAATTTATCTAGTTTAGCCTTTCAGAAAAGCAGGGATCACCTCTATGGTTTCCCTATTTGATTACTTTCAGTGACGCTCAGCTCACTACCAGACCAAGTCAGCCAGTATCTGTCTGCCCTGGTTTTCAAAAGCATCTTATTAATACTACAATGTCTTATTACCTTTTATTTATCTGCTTACATATTTATATCCACCTCCCTCTTTTTATAATTTAATTTTCTGTTCCCTGAGTATGGGGTCCTTATGACCTTTATCATTGTAATGTTAACACAGAAACTCTTAATAAGTCCTTAGGGGATTGTTTTGAATTACTTTGCATTTTTTAATACCTCCAGTCATCAAAAACTTTTTTACATCAAGCTGCAATATGATCACATGTAATTTCTAACCATTAGTCTTAGTTCTGCCCTTTGGGGATAAACAGAACAAGACTAATATTTCTCATGACAGTTCTCAAAATAGTTGAAGGCAGTTAACACACACTTCATAATTTTTCCCTTGGTGAAAGAAACCTATGCTCAGTTCCATCAGCTCACCACATATTCTATCATTTCAGGTAGGACTATAACCTTTCAAGGTTGGGACAGTATTATTTACATACAGTATTATTTTCTTGGCTCATAGCAAGACTGTAGAGAGCAAAATGTCACTTAATATTAAAAAAAAATACTACTCTTGAGCCAGATATTCCCTGCCTCAGATTTTAAAAATCTGAATTGAGCATCTCATATTTATCCCATTTAATTTCATCTTGTTGGTTTTGATCTATCCTTCAGCTGATTCTTTCAGTTGCCGTATTAACTATTTTTTTCAAGTGTTGTGTTGTATGCAAATGAGATGAAGACTTCATTTAGGTCAGATAAAAATTGACAGGCAGAAGGTTCGGGTACATGCCGGTAGCAACTTTCCCCATAATCCTACCCCTGAAGTGTCTGATGAGGCAGAGAGACAAATGGCCATATTTATTTAAAGTTCCAAGACTAACTCTGTTGCACATACTTATTTTTTTTAAAACAATGACTACATTTTATTAATATAACTAGGAGAAAAATAAAAAATGAAGTAGAAGTGTTTTGTAGAGGTAGATACAAGGTTTTGAGGAGGTTGCTTTTTAAATTAATTTTTATTGGAGTATAGCTGATTTACATTGTTGTGTTAGTTTCTGCTGTATAGCAAAGTGAATTGGCTGTATGTATACGTATATCTCCTCTTATTGACACCAGTTCTTGATATCCTGTCCCTACACATTCCATCTAAATACAAATTAAGCTATTACCTAGGTGTTTTTTCTCTTCTTTCCTGACTTGCTAACTCTTGGTAAATATGAAAAACCATGCAATTTTAAGTTAATTTTGGCACAAGCCTGAGATTTGCTAGTGGTAAGTAGAAGTGTGTTTTCTTTGTCAGTCCTTTTAACAACATCATATTAATAGAATCACTGTATGTTTTTCATGGTAAAGATTGAAAAGTTGATGTTACTACCTCTTTTTTCCTAATGGAGGTTTTTATGATTTCTCACAATAGGATTTCCTCGACCTTTAGCTGATGCTTCAGATGGCCTGGATATTGTGAAGTTTGAGGTACACCATTGTTCAGTAATGTGAGATTTTTATTTAGTCTTAACCTTGAAAATATCATGTGAACAATGTTCACTGAAAACTGTCTTCAGATCAGATTCTTGGCTGCAGCAGAAACTCTCTGTTGTCATTTTCATGGCCGTGTCTAAGTTATCTTGGGGGTTGTGTTGAAATTCATGGCCGCTGTGTGAGAAGATAATGCAAGGTTCATAAAGGAAACAATTTTAGAATTTAATTTTAATTCTATTGATTAAGGAATTTGTACTTATCTTTGAATCATTTTCCTCATTTTTTTAGCGGATGGCATATTGGGCAAGTCTTTCTAGACAACCTAAGGTAAAAAAAAAAACTTGATGTATGTAAGATAATTCTTTTATTTATAACAGTGCACGTGTTTATGCTGTAATCAATATCTGTAAATAAGCACTCTTTTACAACCTACAGAATTCTGTGTGTATGCATTGTGTGTATAAAAGTATGGTTTTGGGAAATAACAAGTGAATCTCCTAAATAGAAATGACCATAAAATATTGGTAGTTCATCTGCATTCTTACAATTATCATAGTCACATATACACACCATATATGTAATCACATGCTGGGCTATGCTTAGTCGCTCAGTCGTGTCCAACTTTGAGGCCCCATGGACTCTAGCCCACCAGGCTCCTCTATTCATGGGATTCTCCAGGCAAGAATACTGGAGTGGGTTGCCATGCCCTCCTCCAGGGGATCATCCCAACCCAGGGATCAAACCCTGGTCTCACAAATTGCAGGCAGATCCTTTACCATCTGAGCAGCCAGGGAAGCCCAAGAATACTGGAGTGGGTAGCCTATCCCTTCTCCCGGGGATCTTCTTGACCCAGGAATTGAACCAGAGTCTCCTGCATTGCAGGTGGATTCTTCACCAGCTGAGCTACCTGGGAAGCCCACATAATCACATATATACATGTAATTGCATACTATGTGGGGATATAGTACAGATCCAAATGGACAGAATTACTTGCTTTCATGGAACTTATATTCTAATTGGGGAAATAGTCTACAGGATAGATAACTAAAATTTTAAAAAACTTTTTTTTCTCTAAAAAGAAAATAATAAAGCAGGAAAGTGCATATTATCTTGAGGGTTGGAATTCATCACCTAGAAAATCATCTTCACATTTTTTTTAACTTGGAAAGTAATGGTATAAAGTTGATAAATATGGTAACAAATATATTGTTTACCTGATATGTGTCCAGAGCATGCACACACACACACACACACACACATACACCACACACACACACACACACACACCACACATACACAACACACACACACTTCTATGAACAGAAGCTCACAAGAGACCAGGAGGTGTAAAAGTAGTAAATACTTTCGACTGATTTAGAAATGATGATGGTAAGGAAGTAGAGAGTTAATGTCCATTGAGCCTCTGCTGTTCATAGTTTAGGTTCGTTTTTGTGTGTGTGTCCATATGCATGTGTGTACGTGTACATGCATAGCACAGAGAGAAAGAGAGAATTATGTAAGTATTGGTTACTGAAGAAACTCTCCACAGTTGGTAGGAATATCTACTCACAGCAATAAAATCAAAGTGTTCCTAACAACTTTTATTTCTGTCTTGATTGAAGTTTGAGCTGACTCAACAATGTTTATAAATGAGATGAGATCAGTCAGTATTATAAATGAGATGAGACCAATAGTAACCAGATACTTGCAAGATCATTCACAGTACATCTTTGAGTAGGATTTGCTGCCAGTACAGCTTTTCCTGGGCTGTCATTCATGCAGACAGAACAGAACAAAGTGATGCTCTAGCAAGGATTTAGAAATTAAAAGCTGGGTTTTCTGAAAAAACAGTGAAGATTCATGCAGAGAGATTTTAGGGGGAGAAATTGGGCTATATGAAGCAACCCTTAAAAAAATGAATTCTAGCATATGCCCAGGAGCAGATTAAAAGTTGCAACCATTATTTTATCCCACCTCTTAGTCAGATGGCTATCTGGGAAATGATTAGGGTATTGCTTCAATGCATTATAGCATATGTTTTCCCCTGAAGATCGAGAGGGTAAAATAAGATTAAGTTTTAAAGTAATGCTATTGCTGGCAAATTTCCTTTTTGCAAGATTCCACATCAACTGCAGCTGTATTAAGGTGATAAAATGATTTCCTTTTAGATTGCCAATTTATTTCATAATATTCAGGTAAGTCAAGAAGGTACCTGCTATAATTTCTACTGGAAACCTGCCCTAGTAATATTCTATGTGACATCCTCACTATTCTCTTTTCAGGATAGTCAAGACATATACAAAAGGGTGAGTACTACCAACCCAGTAACAAAGTATGTGATTACTACACTTTCAGCAAGTGACACTTAGAATTAAAATCAATCTTTCTTTCCCTCTTATTTAGTTTTTATTTCACTACTCCAGAACTCAGGAGCCGACACATCCAGTTAAAACAGGGGTCAGTATTTTATCATAGTCATCTTTTGGTAAAAGTCACTTTCCTCTGCCTGCCTTTGTCCCTTCTCATTTAATATAGGCAGATAGGGACTTCGCTGTGGTCTTGTGGTTAAGACTTCACCTATCAATGTAGGGGGTGCAGGTTCGATCCCTGGTCAGGGAACTATGATCCCACTTGCCTTGGGGCCAAAAAACACAAAACAGAAGCAATATTGTAACAAATTCAATGAAGACTTTAAAAAATGGTTCACATCAAAAAAATCTTTAAAATATGCAGATAAATAGAAAAACAAGGGACTTACAGACACTCTTGGTGCTTTTTGCTGAGGACTACAAGGATCATCTCTCTCCCTTTTTGGGGAAGGGGCCAGGGAGGTTGAGAGATCTGAAAAGCTAGAGAACACATTACAGAAAAGGAAAAATTAGTGAGAAATAACTTTTTATTATGCACTTAAACAGAGGGACGAGAAGAGCCTGGTAAAGACTGAACTCTATTTACATTGCTCATTATTACTTTTCGTTTTTAAATTTTGGAAAACTATTTCGTTAAATGTAAAGTGCCGTATTCCCAAAAGTGATCCATGAGTGTATTTTATCACTGTCACAGTGTAATATGTGCTGTGGGAATTGAAAGCATCATCTCTAATTTTCTTATTAGAAATTTGAGTTATCCTCAGGGAGAGATTGTTGAATTTCTACAGGGTATGATTTGGAGAATATTGGGAAGATCACAGAATAGAATTTTTACTAGAATTTCAATCCAGTCACAGTGATTGAAATTATACTATTAGAAAGTTGCTTATTTATTTAATCAAGACTTTCCAAGTCTTCAGGAAGATCCTTAAAAACAAGCACACAAACAAACATACAAATACCAAGCAAAATGTTCTTTTTTCCTTAGAGGCAAAGACTCAAGAATAGTATAGATTTGGTCATGGGGATCAGGTAAGGAGGGGGATATTGTCAAGTCAGGCCATGGGCACTTCAAGTAGAGTGATGTCAGTAATGGAAGGGGGCGTCCCTGGCAGTCCAGTGGTTAAGACTTTGCCTTCCAATGCAGGGGGCGCAAGTTCAATCCCTGGTTGAGGAGCTAAGATCCTGCATGCCTCACAGCCAAAAAACCAAAACATAAAACAGGAGCAATATTGTAACAAATTCAATAAGGACTTTAAAAGTGGTTCACATAAAAAAATCTTTAAAACAGTAAAAATGGGAGGGAAAAGATAAATCCCATGCCTATGATGCAAGTTAACTTTTGTTGTTGTTCAGTCACTAAGTCGTGTCTGACTCTTCTCTTTTGTGACCCCATGGACTGTGGTTCACCAGGCTCCTCTGTCCATGGGACTTCCCAAGCAAGAACACTGGAATGGGTTGCCATTTCCTTCTTCAGGGGATCTTCCCAACCCAGGGGTCAAACCCATGTCTCCTGCATTGGCAGGTGGATTATCTACCACTGCACCACCAGGGAAACAAAAATTAAGTTTTACTCTGGGCCAAAATACCTGGGGAGAATTCACAGAACTAGATAAGGTAGGGTGTGTACATCTGAGTGTGTGCTGGGCAGTCACAGATGAGACATTCAGGGAAATAACATAGTTGGGTGGTGGTGATGAATGGCACCTTTTAGCCTGTCCCTTGGAGGAGGAGAGAACATCTGGCGTGCCAGAGAGGATCTTCACAGAGATGCTTCTGTGAGATGAAGTACTCCACAATGGGACAAATGCTTGGGGTTAATGCAGATACAAGTCTGATTTCCCCTAAGGGAATATTTTTAAGTGCTGTGTTGGAATGAAATGTGTGAGCCAGGCAAGCGATTCTTTATTGATAACATAAAACTTCAGGCTTAGGCTTGGAAATGGATTTTACTTTGAAAATTAAACCCATTTGTAAGAGGGTGAGCAGACAGGATTGCGCATAGCCCTGGGCTCCGTCCTGGCACTATCTGACCCTCACCACTTCTTTGCCAGTTTCCGCCCGTGCACCCTCTAATGCGTCTGGCAGCCAAGCTTGCTGATCGAAGGATGAAGACGTTTTGGCGGCGCGTATGTACTTTTTCCATCCACCATACTGTTAATGCCGCTAAAAGTTCACTTCTCCGTGGTAAATGCCTTTTGTTGCCTTGGGTGGTGCTCACTGGCATTTTCTCCTTGTACAAGCTTCACAGGTGGCTGCAGGGCTGGGGTGGGGGAGGGGCTGTGGTCCAGCTTCGTGACCATCCTCTCCTCATCTGTGCTCTTCATCCTTTTCCATTTTAGTTTTTGTGCCATTTTTTTCACTTTCCCTGCCCCATCTTATTCCTTCTCATGACATAGACACCTGCCCTGGTCATATAAACTGCTTCCCATTGTCCCACCTGCCCTGGTCACATACACTGCTTCCCATTGTCCCACCTGCTCCTTTATTCCTATCTCTTTGTTTCTTTTGTTTTTTAAAATATTTTTATTTATATTTGGCTGCTCTGGGTCTTAGCTGCAACACCAGAGCTTTGTTTCTTAAAAAAACCTCTGATACTAATGCAATGTTGTAAGTAAACTATGTACTAATATGAAATAAATATTAAATTTTAAAAATGAATCATTTTGATTCAAATTTTTTAAGTTTAGCTATGACTGGTTCCAATAATGGGCTTCCCAGGTGGCACTAGTGGTAAAGAACCTACCTGCCAATGCAGAAGATGCAAGAGACATGGGTTTGGTCCCTAGGTTGGGAAGGTCCCTGGAGAAGGGAATGGCAACCCACTCCAGTATTTTTCCCTGGAAAATCCCATGGGCAGAGGAACCTGGTGGGCTATAGTCCATAGGGTCTCAAAGAGTCAGACACGACTGAAGAGACTTAGCATTGCATTGCAGTTTCAGTAATAGCTGAACCTGTTGAAAAGGTCCATCAAAGTTTTGTTGCATGGGAGCAAAACAAAGAAACACAATTTTTGGACAATATGAGTTCAAGTAAGATGACCAACTCTTTGCAGTTGGCCCAGGACATTCTTAGGTTTAGCTCAGAAAATGCCAAGACCCCAGAAAATTGCTCACTTCCTGAGAAGCCAGTTGGTCACCCTGAGCACAGGCCATCACAGTCTATCTGTTCAGATGCTGACAGCAGGCTTCCAGCTTGAGTCAGCCTCCACTAACGGGCCAGATTTACTGGCAAAGATGAGCTGAAGAAACTGAAATGGTTTATCCTTGGAAAATATGCTTATGCCAGGAGTCAATTTCAAGTGGAGGCGGTTGGGAAGAACAAGCAAGTTTAACATTGTCCTAGACCTTAAGGCAACACCATCAAGAAAACATCCTCACCTTCCAGAATAAGAAACTGTAATTGTCTCCAAGGTTAGCTGTCTCCTTGAATGACTTTTTTGCATCTGACTTCTGATTATCTTTGAATGGAACCAGGGAGGGGCCAGGTCACAGCACCACTGCAAGTCAGGGAACAGGGGGTGAGTTTCCTATTAAATGAACCTGGTCCTCATTCCTTTGCAGGATTCCAGGGCCACTGCAGCGGATTTTACCAAAAAGGTAGGTAAACCTTACGGCGAACGCCACCCCCAAAAAGAAAGATCTGCATCTCCTAGAGATGGGGGAATGCTTGCAGGCTCTTTGGACCACTTCTGCCAAGAACTGGCCTCACACTATGCTCTGGAATTCTCTGAGGCTGAGCATCTAATTTGGGGTTTCCCTGGGCTTGTCCTGGAGCAGAAAGGAACCAAGGAACCACGCCTCTGGATGGGACTATTTCATGTCAGTTCTTACAGATGAGTCACGTGGGGCCATCTGCTCCTGGAGATTTGTGTTCTGGCTCAGGGGCCCACAGGCCATTGTACAAACTTGGGGAGGGATGCTGTAGGTGGTATGAACCCCATGTGTCAATACCTGTGCTTCTTCAAGTTGACCATGAATCATAAGAACCTGGGACCTTGTTAAAATTCAAATGGCTGGGCCCCAACTCCATAGAATCAGTGGGCACCTGAGGTTTTGCATCTCTAACAAGTTCCCAGGTGTCGTTGATGTTTCGTGTCTGGGGACCACACTTTGAAAACTACTGCCATGGACATCTTTGAAAGACCTTTGGCACAGCCTGATCGGGTAACCGTTTGTGTTTTTATCTTGCAGGATTACACTGCCACCTTGGGAAGACCGTTTTTCCTTTTCAGGGTAAAGCATGTTTCTTCTTTTCTTTTTTTCACCCTGATTCCGTTCTGCCTCCCCAGTTATGAAGTTATTACTGAATGAGCCCGGCCAGGGCCCCATGGGGAACTGGTGAATCACTGAGGGAACTTTCTCACCCTTAGGGTGTGAGTCATCACTTGGAAAGGCAAAGGTCCAGCAGGACACAGACTGAGGACACCAGGGCCCTGGGAGGAGCTCAGGGGTGGGAGGCAGGAGCTATGTTGATGGACAGATGCGGGGACCAACCACAGTTGGAGTCTATTTTCCCTAGCATGAAGGTCCAGAAAACTTGGCCCTCTCCTGGGAATAGGAGTCTACTGGTCCTTCTCCCTATGGCACTTGAAGCCTCTTGCAAAAGTCGCATATGGTCTTTTAGTTCTTGATCTACCACTCACTAGCTGTTTCACCCCTTAGATCTTCAGTGTTTGCATCAGAAAAACGTGTGAGTCAGACTAAGCGTATGCCCCTCCATCTTCATTCTGTGGTCACTGGTGCTAAGAGATGCTCTGCAAAGATCAAATACAGTCAAAAACACTGCATCTGACACTCCAGTGTTTACAGAGCACACTTCCATGTCTTCAGGAAACAAGCTCTTTAATGTGGCTCAGTCACACATTTCCAAACTTACTTAACCACAGAAATTCTTCCCACCTCCACAACACCCCAATTACACCTTTTAAACCTGCATGCCCTATTGGTGGTTGTTCTCTGGAAAGTACTTGCAGAAACAGTTGGTCTGGGTCTCCATGATGTCTTTAGGATGAGAAATCTTGTGATGAATGGTTTGGGGATGGTCCTGCCATATAAACCGAGGCTAAGGGATGGAGTGGTGGGGTGGGGGACAGTGTCAGGGCTGTAGGAGCAGCAGGGGTCCTGGGGCACTGTCCAGAGGACCCACAGACCCATTCCCAAGCTGAGCCCGCAAGGAAGCTGCTGACATCCCAGTTAGGAGAACAGAAACTTAGGGTAGTAGAGAAAGAATCTGGAACCACTGCAGATTCCAGGCAGTTTGGTCTCAGCGCTATAAGCAGCTCCATTTTTTTTGTTTTGTCTTGTTTTGTTTCAGCCAAGGAATGGAAGAAACCTTGACTTTGACACCTCATAGGATTGTCCAAGGTCAGTCTCTCTGCAACTCTTCTCCAAATAAATGTTTTATGTCAGACATGGGGGAGTGAGAGGCAGCTGGAGGGGTGATAGTTCCAAAAAGTGGGGACCATGTGGAGCCCCTAAGGATCTCTGCTCCCTCCCTTTTATGCTCTCAGCATCACAGAGACCCCACTGCAGCCTGGCATTGTCCCAAATAAGGCAGTCTTTGCAGGTGCGCTGTCTCCAGCAGCAGCTGTGAGGAGACAGAAGCTTTCGTGACTTCTCACTGGGCCTTTGTGATGAGGCAAATCCACGTATCTGGCATGCTTGGTGGGGAGGAGTTTTCTATAGTGGGAGCATTTCCGACTACAGCCAGGCCAGAGTATTCCCTCCATTCAATTATGCTCAGAGACCCCGAGGTGAAATCTTGGGAGATTTCTCGGCTTCTGGCCTGTGATGGTGTTGGGGGAGTCTGCATGTGGGCAACTCTGGACCTTCTCTGTCTCTTATAATGATGTGTTTCAAGGAACATGAGGCTGCTGTCCTTCAGGGACGCCCCAGCCTCCCTCCTGGAGCACAACCTGGACCAGCCAGCAGTGACTGAGGCCCTGGCAGGCGAAAGTGTCTGAGAGCTCTGTGCAGATACTGGGGCACATGCTACCCTGGCCGTACAGGGGAAGCTGGTCCCTGAGGCCATCCCCCTCACACTGACCTAATGGCCTGGTCAGTTACAGCAATAACACATCTCATGAGTCCTGATTATGGGCATTTACGCCATGTCAGGATGAGGCGTTTTTAAATATGTTATGTAATAACATGCCCCTCTGCTTTGTCTCCATTCTGATAATGATTCCATCTGACCTGTACATTTTTCCTTTTTCTTTTCAGAATTCAATGGCAAAGGGAGTCTGGATCAGGCAACTGAGCAATTGCTTTGAACAAACGTCAAATTTCTTTCTGTGAACACTGTTTAAAAAGAATTCTCTTGGTCTCTGTATTCACTAGAATATTCAACTGTGTAAAAAATAAAGTAGCATTGACACGACCATTTTCATTTCTTATTGGAAAGTGTTGAGGGAAGGATTGGGTATATTTTTAAAGTGTACGTGTGTTAGTTGCTCAGTCGTGTCCAACTCTTTGCGACCCTATGAACTGTAGCCAACCAGGCTCCTCTGTCCATGGGATTTTCCGGGCAAGAATGCTGGAATCGGTTGCCATTACCTTCTCCAGGGGAATTCTTCCTGACCCAGGGATCAAACCTGAGTCTCTTGCATTGCAGGCAGATTCTTTACTGTCTGAGCCACCGGGAAAGCTTTAAGATACATATGTTTAAAATGTGCTGGATTTGGTACTGTTTTAGCATATCTTGACGACCTTGTTATTATTGAGAGTTGAGAGCACAGGCTTGGGAGCGTCTGACTGGCTTCAGATCCTGATTCCACCTTTTAGCTGGAGGACTGTGGGTTGGTCACTTTCATGATAAAACGGGGCTGGTAATAACAGCATCTTCACATCATTTTTGTAATGACTGAGTAGACAGTCCACCTAAGGGGCTTAGAGTGGTGGTACCCAGTGAGCACTCAGGGAGTGTTAGCTCTAAGTACGCTTTGGAGATGGGTTTTGTTATACAAATGGTACCAAAGGGACTTGCCCTAATGAGAGCTGCTCCTATATTGCTGACCAGGGGCTCAAAGTTACAGCATCAAGTTAACACATACCAACTCCAATATGATCCAGTAATCCCACTTCTGGGCACTTGTTCAGCTGCTCAGTCGTGACCAACTCTTTGTGGGCCTACGGCATATATCCAGACAAAACTATAATCCGAAAAGATACAAGCACCTCTGTGTTCATGGCAGCCCTATTTACAATAGCCAAGACATGGAGACAATCTAAATATCCACTGATAGATGAATGGATAAAGAAGATGTTGTGTACATACACAAAGGAATATTACTCAGCCATAAAAAGAATGAAATAATGTCATTTGCAGCAACACAGATAGACCTAGAAATTAAAATGATTCTACTAAGCAAAATAAGTCAGAAAGAGAAAGATAAGTACCATATGCTATCACTTATGTGTGAAATCTAGAATATGACACAAATGAACTTATCTATGAAACAGAAACAGACTCATAGACATAGAGAACGGACTTGTGGCTGCCAAGGGGCGGGAGAGGAATAGACTGGGAGTTTGGGATTAGCAAATGCAAGCTATTCTGCATAGAATGGATAAACAACAAGGACCTACTGTACAGCACAGTGAATTGTATTCAATGTCCTGTGATAAACCATGATGGAAAAGACTATGAGACAGAGCATATATGTGTATAACTGAATCACTCTGCTGCAAGCAGAAATTAATACCACATTATACGTTAATAAAATTTAAAAACAAACAAACAAACAAAACCCATAAAATCCCACATACCAACCCTAGACTCTTCAAGAAGCAGTGAGCACCTGGCCTTTACCTCCTCGGGTGCCTCCTCTGTAAATGACATTTGAGGGTTCCCAGTGATACATGACCACTGGAAAAACCATAGCCTTGACTAGACAGACCTTTGTTAGCAAAGTAATGTCTCTGCTTTTTAATATGCTGTCTAGGTTGGTCATAACTTTCCTTCCAAGGAGTAAGCGTCTTTTAATTTCATGGCTGCAGTCACCATCTGCAGTGATTTTGGAGCCCCCCAAAAAATAAAGTCTGACACTGTTTCCACTGTCTCCCCATCTATTTTTCATGAAGTGATGGAACCAGATGCCATGATCTTAGTTTTCTGAATGTTGAGCTTTAAGCCAGCTTTTTCACTCTCCTCTTTCACTTTCATCAAGAGGCTCTTTAGTTCCTCTTCACTTTCTGCCATAAGGGTGGTGTCATCTGCATATCTGAGGTTATTGATATTTCTCCTGGCAATCTTGATTCCAGCTTGTGCTTCTTCCAGCCCAGCATTTTTCATGATGTACTCTGCATATAAGTTAAATAAGCAGGGTGACAATATACAGCCTTGACATACTCCTTTTTCTATTTGGAACCAGTCTATTGTTCCATGTCCAGTTCCTAAAGGAGATCAGTCCTGGATGTTCATTGGAAGGACTGACACGGAAGCTGAAACTCCAATATTTTGGCCAACTCATGCGAAGAGTTGACTCATTGGAAAAGACCCTGATGCTGGGAGGGATTGGGGACAGGAGGAGAAGGGGACGACAGAGGATGAGATGGCTGGATGGCATCACCGACTCGATGGACATGAGTTTGAGTAAACTCTGGAAGTTGGTAATGGACAGGGAGGCCTGGCGTGCTGCGATTCATGGGGTTGCAAAGAGTCAGACATGACTGAGCGACTGAACTGAACTAAACTGAATGATACATGTCATGAACATAAACTGCACTCAACCTTCTGTCTTTGAAGTCTCTCAAGCTTCTCATCATATTTAAGAGGCCTCATTTTAAACTGTCATTTAGCCATCACACTTCTAGGATTCAGTTTTTAGTTTTTTATTTTATAATAAAGGTTATTTTCACTTTCATAAGCTTTTGCAATAAGTCTAAATCCTATTTTCTCCAAAAGAATATTTTAAGACCTATCTGTAGACCCTGACATGCAGGATGAGTTGAGCAAGTCTACTTCCACGAGATGTTGGGCTGTGTCACTAAATGGTAGAGTCAGAATTCAAACCCAGGTTGAAACAACTCCAATACCTATAGCTCTTTACCATCACAGGCCACTTCCCAGAGACTTAGAATTAGCCGTTGGCCAGGGTCAAGACTGAGGTGATTTTCCTCACTTGATATTTTAAAGGCATTGTGTCTTCACAGTAAGAGTTACACAACCACACATGATATTGTTTACATCAGCCCTTTTGTTGGAAACTTTGGACCTTTAAGAGAATATGGTTAAAGTAAAAAGAAAGAAAACAACTTTCAACTCAGTGATGAAAGATGAAAGACCAATAGTAAATGAACTAAATAAACTGGGCAACTAAGTAATTTTTAGATGTAATAAGAAGAGTATCCAAACTGCCTTAAAAATGTCCTGAGTAGGACTTCCCCAGTGACACAATGGATAAGGATCTGCATGCCAATGTGGAGGACACGGGTTTGATCCCTGGTCTGAGAAGATTCCACATACTGTGGGGCAGCTAAGCCCGTGCCCACAACTACTGAAGCCCGCACACTCCACGAGAGAAGCCACCACAGTGAGAAGCCCCTGAACCACAAGGAAGAGTAGCCTCCCCTCTCTGCAACCAGAGAAAGCCCTCACAAAGCAACGAAGACCCAGCACAGCCATCCTGAGGAGGATTTATTTTTGAAATTTAAAAACCACACTTTAAGGGCTTCCCAGGCAGCGCTAGTGGTAAAGAACCTGCCTGCCAATGTAAGAGTCATAAGCGATGCAGGTTTGATCCCTGGGTCAGGACAATCCCCTGGAAGAGGGCATGGCAACCCACTCCAGTATTCTTTCTGGGAAAATCTCATGGACAAAGGAGCCTGGTGGGCTACAGTTCATGAAGTCACAAAGAATTGGCTAAAGAACACATGCTTTAATATATATTTGAAGGGATTAAAATCATCAGATCAGAATGCAATATCAAGACATGATTTAGTTAATAAGACATTTCCCACTAGACCTTATTCCTGCCTTCCATACACTGATGGCTCCATTTATGATCAGATCACGTTTTCTACCCAGAGTCCCTCCATCTAGAATATCTTGTCATCATTATGTTTTCCTTTAGCGCTGGGACAGTCAATGTTTGTGAATGTTTGTTAAAAGACTGATACATCTTTATTAAAGTTAGACTGAAATGAAAAAATAGGAGTGAGATGAAATGCAGGTACAAGGTTGAGTTGCACATGAAGTTACAAACCTAAAAACCCTGCCACCTTAGCCCTTGACTCAGGTGGGGATGGTGTTCCTGGTGCGAGAACAAGGTGAATCGAGAGTTCACCATGGTTGGGACTTCCCTGGTGGTCCAGTGGCTAAGACTCCCCATTCCCAATGCAGGGGCCTGGGTTTGATCCCTGGTCAGGGAACTAGAACCCACATGCAGCAACTAAGACCTGGTGCAGCCAAATAAATCAATTAAAAAAAAAGAAGAAGAAGAAGAAGAAGAGTTCACCATGGCCAGGGCTATAGCGGATTTGAGACCAAAAAGGGATCTGGATCAATCAGGGGAGGCTAAACAGGGACCCTCCCCCACCTTTCCCAGGAGATAGGAGATTCAGGTGCTTTTCCAATTCAACATGTTTAGACTCTCTGGCTTTCTTAATTTTTATAAAGTTATTCATCTTGTGTGTCTCAATACCTGACCTGAAAGGAACATTTTCCTGGCCCAAATAATCCACATCCAAAGACGCTGGAAAAATTCCAGTTTGGGAAAGGGTTATTTTTTTGCTCAATTCTCTAATCTCTTTGCTGACTCTTGGTATTTCAGTTTAATATTAAAACCATCAATTTGCCTCAAGAGTTTAAGCCAGGATCAATAGAAACCATGAAGGAGGGGTGGTAGGTGTTATTTTATTTATACTCTTAGTCTTTGTCTTCCAGACATCAGTGAAACAGAACTTGGAGGGTGACTGTGATAAAGCAGAACCCAGGGGAAGAAGCTTCCCTTCACAGCAGCTGCGGAGATGCTAGGGTGCAGGACAGCCAGCTGGTAGACCATATGTCCACACTCTTGGAGGAGGCGTGGTCCAGGGAAGAGCTATTGTTTGTCACCCTCCTGGGCAAAACTCACCTTGACCTGAAATAGGTGAAGAGTGAGGGGTGTCTGTGGGGAGGAAAGCACACAGTGCCAGCTGCCTTGGTGTCCACTGATGAAGCAACGAGTGCTTACCGACCTGGATCCTCCCGGTCCAGCTGCCTTCCACTGCCTCCCTCTCCTCTAACGGACGCCTCTCTGGACTCTCTGAATCGCGCTAAAACCCCTCTTTATCCACCATCTCTTCCCTGGATGCTGAACCTCTCTCCCTTTCTCTTCCTTGAGGACCTGGGAAGTGGTGGGAGAGGAGGCTGGGAGGCTGCTCAGTGTCCAGAAGACCAGAGATTCTGGGACACCTTGGATAAGGGGTTGTCTTCACAGCCTTGATATTCCAGGTCAAACGTCCTCCGTCCTCCCCAGAGATGCCACGCTTCTTGGCGGCTCATTTCTTCTGGCTAAGACATCTTATCCCTTCTCCGTCCTGTTAGCACATCTATGCTACACCCCTCTTCTCTTAAGGAATGTGGCAATTCGTCCAGGGTCCTTCTCTCCACCTGTCTCCTGTCCTCCTGCCTCAAAGCCCCTGTGAATATCTGTCTGACCCGCTGGGCCTAGAGTTCTTGACCTCTGCATCCACAGAGCTTTTCCTCTCTTCTCCTTAGCTACCCTCTGGGTCCCTCTCCAGGTCAGCATAAGCTTCCCGAAGGCAGGAGCCATACCTCATTCATTTTTAAGTTCTGAGGCCTAACACAGCCCTTAGCTTAAAGTAGACTGTCCAAAAATGTTTGTGCAAATGAATGGATAAGTGGTTATGTAAAAGATAAGTTCCAGGTCCACATCGGGCATTACTTCATTCTCTTTACGACTAATAGTCCATTGTGTGTATGTACCATGTCTTCTTTATCCATATCTTTGTCAATGGAGGTTTAGGTTGCTTCCGTGTTCTGGCTATCATAAACAGTTCTGCTATGAACACTGGGGTGTATGTATCTTTTCAAATTATTGTTTTCATCTTTTTAAGATATATGTCCAGGAATGGGATTACAGGATCATATGTCAACTCTATTTTTTAATTTTTTAAGGAACTGCCATACTATTTTCTGTAGTGGCTTCAACAATTTACATCGCTATATTTACTCTCTGTACTGTCTCCACGACTCTACTATTCATCTACAACTGTTCTGAAATAAAAAAGTTACTTTTAAGTATACACACACATACACCCACTCACTAAAAGAAAAGAAAAAAAATATTCTCAGATGGAATTTCAGAATGTGGGAAGAGCCACCTCTGGTAAGGAGACACACAAAGAGGATTCAAGGAGATACATTTAGTGCCAGAATAAGAATTTTATCAAGCTCACTTTTTCTTTTACAAAGAAAAAGGAAGAAAAACACAACTCCTCCAGCTATAGAGACTCTTCAAGTACCTGAAGCAGGAGACATTCAACTGGACTCATTAAAGAGAAGTGGATGAGTTAAAAACTAGACAACTATTACTTTATCAAACTCTACATTTTATAATAAAAAAATCTTAAGTAATACCAATTAGCGTAAATAAAAGCTTCACCACTTAAATTTTTATGGTAAAGTTAGAGTTTCAGTATATCAAGGTGAAAGTGGAGAGAGCTAGGGACGGGGAAGAGAAAAGCTAAATATCCCTTGGAAGGGAGTTCCTGGTTACTTTATGCTCAAGCATCAGGAAAAGAATGAACACAACCTGGGCTTAATTAAGTAGGTTTAGAAACAGAGAAGGCAATGGCATCCCACTCCAGTACTCTTGCCTGGAAAATCCCATGGACGGAGGAGCCTGGTAGGCTGCAGCTCATGGGGTCGCTGAGAGTCAGACACGACTGAGCGACTTCACTTCCACTTTTCACTTTCATGCATTGGAGAAGGAAATGGCAACCCACTCCAGTGTTCTTGCCTGGAGAATCCAAGGGACGGGGGAGCCTGGTGGGCTGCCGTCTATGGGGTCGCACAGAGTCGGATACGACTGAAGCGACTTAGCAGCAGCAGCAGCAGCAGAAATGTAACGAAGTCCCCGGTGGCTCAGATGGTAAAGTGTCTGCCTGCAGCACGGGAGACCCAGGTTCAATCCCTGGGTTGGGAAGAAACGTAACAGGGCTTCCTTGGTGGCTCAGATGGTAAAGAATCCACCTGCAATGCAGGAGACATGGGTTCCATCCCTGGTTCAGGAAGATCCCCTTAGGAGAATAAATGGCAATCCACTCCAGTGTTTTTGCCTGGGAAGTCTCATGGACAGAGAAGCCTGGTGGGCTACAGCCCACGGGATCACAAAGAGTTGGACACGACTGAGGGATTAACAGAACGTTATAGCACTGACATCAAATTCTTGTTGCTAAAGAGGAAATCCAAATGTTTGGCTTATCAATCTTTCAGGAGACTTGACGAAAGCCAAGAAATGCATTAAGGCTGGTAATTATTCATTTACTAATTTACCACTGCAGACCCATCACGAGAGAATGCATGCATGCTTATTCAGGTCTACCTGACAGCCCCATCAAGGCACCTGTTATGAGTAAGTCAAACGGCACCTCTGCAGCCATAAACACCCAAGGAAACTCCGAGTCTCGTGCTATACTCTGCGCCACCCACCTCACAGTCTTCAGCTGACCCCTCCCTGCACCTATCATTAGATCCTCACTCAGCGCCAGAAGAAGAGGCCTGGAGACATGGCTCCAAACGCCAATACCCTTAGATGAAAAACCTTATTGTGACTGCGAGCTTTATAATTTTCAGCTGCTAAAGAGAAAGTGCCGAAGGAACCCATCCTCAGTCTTCTATCCCCTGAAACAAACTTGACTTACAAAGCGCCTGGCTGCTGAGAAAGGCAGACTGTAAATGTATTCTTCCTGGGAGATCCATTCCATTTGTCCAGGACACTGCATTAGGAAACTGGAAATACTTGATACAACCCATGGAGTCACAGGATTAGGAGGGGAAAGGCTTACAGCAACAAAATGGAAGGCCCCACAGAGATTGGTTACTTGGTGGTCCCTTTTTTCCAAAACTCTGCAGCGCTCCTCCAAATCTAGGCGGCTCCTTCTGCTGCCCGCCCCCCCCGCCCCCAAAAGAGATGAACAGGACCGATAAGGTGTCTTCACAGGACTTGACAGCACACCACAGTTTGCTCTAGCTAAGAAGTTTAATCCCTCAGGAACTTTATCTGTACATGACTTACAAATAACAGAACCACCATTGCCAAGTAATGATGGCAAAATACACATCCAAAATAGCAGCATCCCCCCAAAAAGGCCTTTAGACAAAAACCTTCAGGGGAAAGTCATCCAGCCCTGGGGAAGCGTGGTACTAAGCTGCCTATGCAAGGAATCTCTTTCGGACCAACCTCGTGCAGGTCCCCCTGGGTTAATGCCAGTGTTTCTTGGGTCTCTCAGTATGTTGAGAAGACGGTCCCTCTCTTCCAGGATGGAGATCATCAACTGTTCAAAATGTGAATCTGCATCTAGCTGCGAAGGGGAGCTGGACCCTTGGCTCCCACTTCCTCCCGGGGGGCCTTCTGCTTCACTGATGGTCGGAATCACCTTGCACGTCATCTTGCTCGCCGGCAGGAGCAAGAGAGGACGTTCCCCGGGTGGCTGCTGGCTCCAGACGAGCTCCGGGCACGAGGAAGGCAGCCCGCCGCCCGCCACCTGCCCCGCGCCCACAGCCCTGCAGTGCCACGGCCCCTGGCCCGCCGCCCCCAGTCACTGAGGCCGGCCTGTGGCCGGACACTCCAACAACACAAGAGAAGACTCTACACAAGGACATCACCAGATGGTCAACACCGAAATCAGATTGATTATGTTCTTTGCAGCCAAGGATGGAGAAGCTCTATACAGTCAGGAAAAACAAGACCAGGAGCTGACTATGGCTCAGATCATGAACTCCTTATTGCCAAATTCAGACTTACTGAAGAAAGTAGGGAAAACCACCAGACCATTCAGGTATGACCTAAATCAAATCCCTTATGACTATACAGTGGAAGTGAGAAATAGACTTAAGGGACTAGATCTGATAGACAGAGTGCCTGATGAAATATGGATGGAGGTTCATGACATTGTACAGGAGACAGGGATCAAGACCATCCCCATGGAAAGGAAATGCAAAAAGGCAAAATGATTGTCTGAGGAGGCCTTGCAAATAGCTGTGAAAAGAAGAGAAGCAAAAAGCAAAGGAGAAAAGGAAAGATATTCCCATTTGAATGCAGAGTTCCAAAGAATAGCCAGGAGAGATAAGAAAGCCTTCCTCAGTGATCAGTGCAAAGAAATAGAGAAAAACAATAGAATGGGAAAGACTAGAGATCTCTTCAAGAAAATTAGAGATACTAAGGGAACATTTCAGGCAAAGATGGGTTTGATAAAGGACAGAAATGGTATGGACCTAACAGAAGCAGAAGATATTAAGAGGTGATAAGAATACACAGAAGAACTATACAAAAAAGATCTTCATGACCCAGATAATCACGATGGTGTGATCACTCACCTAGAGCCAGACATCCTGGAATGTAAAGTCAAGTGGGCCTTGGAAAGCATCACTATGAACAAAGCTAGTGGAGGTGATGGAATTCCAGTGAGCTATTTCAAATCCTGAAAGATGATGCTGTGAAAGTGCTGCACTCAATATGCCAGCAAATTTGGAAAACTCAGCAGTGGCCACAGGACAGGAAAAGGTCAGTTTTCATTCCAATCCCTAAGAAAGGCAATCCCAAAGAATGCTCAAACTACCGCACAATTGCACTCATCTCACACGCTAGTAAAGTAATGCTCAAAATTCTCCAAGCCAGGCTTCAACACTGCATGAACCGTGAACTTCCAGATGTTCAGGCTGGTTTTACAAAAGGCAGAGGAACCAGAGATCAAATTGCAAACATCTGCTGGATCATCGAAAAACCAAGAGAGTTCCAGAAAACATCTACTTCTGCTTTATTGACTATGCCAAAGCCTTTGACTGTGTGGATCACAATAAACTGTGGAAAATTCTGAAAGAGATGGGAATACCAGACCACCTGATCTGCCTCTTGAGAAACCTATATGCAGGTCAGGAAGCAACAGTTATAACTGGACATGGAACAAAAGACTGGTTCCAAATAGGAAAAGGAGTATATCAAGGCTGTATATTGTCCCCCTGCTTATTTAACTTATATGCAGAGCACATCGTGAGAAACGCTGGGCTGGAAGAAGCACAAGCTGGAATCGAGATTGCCAGGAGAAATATCAATAACTTCAGATATGCAGATGACACCACCCTTATGGCAGAAAGTGAAGAGGAACTAAAAAGCCTCTTGATGAAAGTGAAAGAGGAGAGTGAAAAAGTTGGCTTAAAGCTCAACATTCAGAAAACTAAGATCATGGCATCTGGTCCCATCAGTTCATGGCAAATAGATGGGGAGACAGTGGAAACAGTGTCAGACTTTATTTTTTTTGGCTCCAAAATCACTGCAGATGGTGATTGAAGCCATGAAATTAAAAGACACTTACCCCTTGGAAGGAAAGTTATGACCAAACTAGATAGCATATTAAAAAGCAGAGACATTACTTTACCAACAAAGGTCCGTCTGGTCAAGGCTATGGATTTTCGAGTGGTCATGTATGGATGTGAGAGTTGGACTGTGAAGAAAACTGAGCGCCGAAAAATTGATGCTTTTGAAGTGTGGTTTTGGAGAAGACTCTCGAGAGTCCCTTTAACTGCAAGGGGATCCAACCAGTCCATCCTAAAGGAGATCAGTCCTGGGTGTTCATTGGAAGGACTGATGCTGAAGCTGAAACTCTAATACTTTGGCCACCTCATGCAAAGAGTTGACTCATTGGAAAAGCCCCTGATGCTGGGAGGGATTGGGGTCAGGAGGAGAAGGGGACAACAGAGGATGAGATGGTTGGATGGCATCACCACTTGATGGACATAGGTTTGAGTAAAGTCTGGGAGTTAGTGATAGACAGGGAGGCCTGGCGTGCTGTGATTCATGGGGTTGCAGAGTCAAACACGACTGAGCTACTGAACTGAACTGAAGTGAACTGAGGGATTAACATTTTCACCTTTTTCTTTTTCATAGCCGATTAATAACATTGTGATGGCTTTAGGTGACAGTAAAGGGACTCATCCATCCACACGCATGTATCAATTCTCCTCCAAAGTCCTCTCCATCCAGGCTGCCACGTAACACTGAGCAAAAAGTTCCATGTGCTGTATAGTAGGTCCTTGTTGGTTTTCCCTGGTGGCTCAGATGGTAAAATGTCCGCCTACAATGCGGGAGACCTGGGTTCAATCCCTGGGTCAGGAAGATCCCTCGGAGAAGGAAATGGCAACCCACTCTGGTATTCTTGCTTGGAAAATCCCATGGGTGGAGGAGCCTGGTGGGCTACAGTCCACTGGGTTGCAAAGAGTCGGACACGACTGAGCAACTTCACTTTCACTTTGTTGGTT
This sequence comes from Cervus elaphus, assembly GCF_910594005.1. NCBI lineage: Eukaryota > Metazoa > Chordata > Mammalia > Artiodactyla > Cervidae > Cervus > Cervus elaphus. Next base: position 97,034,611 of record NC_057825.1, on the reverse strand, counting down.
ATCCATTTAAAATATAACAGCAAACACCGTCTTCTTATAAGGATGCTTGTCACGTAGGATTGGGCTTTATCCCTCGGAGAAGGAAATGGCAACCCACTCTGGTATTCTTGCTTGGAAAATCCCATGGGTGGAGGAGCCTGGTGGGCTACAGTCCACTGGGTTGCAAAGAGTCGGACACGACTGAGCAACTTCACTTTCACTTGGTTGGTTATCCATTTAAAATATAACAGCAAACACCGTCTTCTTATAAGGATGCTTGTCACGTAGGATTGGGCTTTCCAGATAGCACAATGATAAAGAATCTACATGCCAATGATAAACAAACCAGGAGACATGGGTTTGATCCCTGAGTCAGGAAGATCCCCTGGAGGAGGAAATGGCAACCCACTCCAGTATTCTTGCCTGGACAATCCCATGGACAGAAGAGCCTGGTGGGCTACCGTCCATGGGGTCAAAAAGAGTTGGACACAGCTGAGCACACACGCACACGTATACGATTAACTCTTAGTTACATCCTCAGACGCTGTCACGTTCTGAGGTGCTGGGGATTACGACTTCAACATATGAATGTGGCGGGGGATACAGTGCAGCCCACAATCCCTTCCTGCACCCAGTGCGGGAGTGAGGAGACACGCTGGGAAGCGAGGCAGGGAGCCCACTGCTAGGCTACCACCCTTCCTCCCTAGCAGCACCTCACCCCTTCTGGGCTGGGTTTGGCAATGGCCGTGGAGGACAGAAGGGAAACCGTTTTTTGCCGAATAACCAGCAGTTGGTGTCTCTGCTGCTTTTCTTGCCACAGTGGCCTGGTCTTGGTCTCTTCAGGAAGGGGTCCCCCAGGGAGCTCCTCAGAGGTCTGTGTGAGCAGTGTTCCTGCCCAGCGCCCTGGGAGCCAATCTCTTCACCTCGGTAGAAGCCTCAGTGCCTCTCAAGTGCCAGAGACCCCTCACGGGGCACCAGCCATCTCTGAGAGCATCAGGCACAAGGGTCCGCGCTTGGCTATTTCTAGACTTCTGGAAAACGTGTTTCCTTGGCAACCAAAGGATGGCAGGGCAGGCTGCTCCAGTTCCCTACTCATGGTGGCATGGGGGCAAACCGCTTGTCATCAGCAGACAGCTAACTAGGTAATAAAATGCAAATACATTTGTGTGTGTGTGCTCAGTCGTGTCCAGCTCTTTTAAGACCCCACGGACTGTAGCCTGCCAGGCTCCTCTGCCCACGGGATTTCTCAGGTAAGAATACTGGGTTGCCATGCCCTCCTCCCAGGGATCTTCCCGAGCCTGGGATAGAACTGGTATCTCTTGCATCTCCTGCATTGGCAGGCAGATTCTTCACCACTGCGCCACCTGTGAAGCCCAAAGACAGGTAACCTACATCTTAGAAAGTCCAAGAGAGGGGCCTGAGCCCAACTGATCAGCTCTTTAGAACAAGAGGAGCTTACTTCCTTCTGGCCTTCTCTGGGCTTGAAGCACCAATCCCTAGACAGGTAGAAACAGGACTACCCCCCTGCCACCAGCATGACCACTGCCTAGGGAGCAGCCAGGACCCAGCACTGCTTGTTCATCCCCAAGGACTGTGAGTCCTTGGGAGTCCAGAAGGTGAAGGTGAAAGTGTCAGCTGCTTGGTTGCATCCAACTCTTTGTGACCCCATGGACTGTAGCCCACCAGGCTCCTCTGTCCATGGGATTTCCCAGGCAAGAATACTGCAGTGGGCTGCCATTTCCTTCTGCAGGAGATCTTCCTGGACCAGGGATCAATGCTGTGTCTCCTGAAATGGCAAGTGGATTATTTACAGCTGAGTCACCAGGGAAGCCTTGGGAGTCCAGAGGGGTCAGTTAATAAGGGATTAGTGCTGGGGAGGAGTTAAATATGGGAGAATCTGAACCATATTTTGAGACTGACTTACAATAATGATTTCTGAATCTCTACCTTCTTTTCCTCCATCCTACCATGACTCATCTTGATATTTTAAGTCACTCATTTCTCAGGGCTCAGTAATGGACTTGAATGCACTCGTGAGGCTTCAAAAAGCACTTCCCGCGACAAAGGAACCTGTGTTCATTATTACAAAATGGATTCTAGATTCTCCCCCTACCCAAAAAACCCAGACAAGGCTTGCCTCTTTTCTTATATAAATGTGAGCCAATAACAGATTTCATGGAGAATTTCAGTGACAGAACCATTGCTAAGAATAACCCTGGACTTGGTTTCAGGAGGCCTTGATGTATTCCTCCCAACCCCCTCTCTTCTGTCTTCCACTGTGAGACATTAAGCAGTAACCCAATAAAAGGAAAATATCTACTATTTCACATGGTTGCTATTACATGAATAGTTGGTAAAATGCATTATTTGGTACATTAGAAAGAAAAGAAATCCATTCCAGTGATTTCTGCCATTGTTCTCCCTTCAAATCCGAGCTATATTTAAACCTGTGTCTCTGAAATTTTCTCAGACATCAAAACTGTGTTCAGTACGCTTCAACTGACAGGTTATAAAGCACAAAGTCAAAATAGTCGATAATTTTGAAAGTACAATGAAATCAATTTTATTATGTCAAGTATCTGTATGTGTCGTGGAGAATGGCTAATTTAATCCTATAAATTATAAAAAAAAAAAAAATAGAAGCAAAGTAGGGTGGAGGTTAGGGCTTCCCTGGTGGCTCAGTGGTAAAGATTCCGTCTGCAATGCAAGAGTTGCAGGAGATACAGGTTCAGTCCTTGGGTCAGAAAGATCCCCTGGAGGAGGGCATGGCAACCCACTCCAGTCTTCTTGCCTGGAGAATTCCATGGACAGAGGAGCCTGGTAGGCTACAGTCCATCAGGTCACAAAAAGTCAGACACGACTGAAGTGACTTAGCATGTATACAAGCAGGGTGGAGGTTAAGCATATGCGCTGTGGAGCCAGACTGGTAAATTCCAGCTAGGCTACTTTCTAGCTGTGATACCTTTAGCAAGTGATTGAATGTCTCTGTACCTCAGTTTTCTCATCTGTAGAATGCACTGATAGAATCTTTGCCTTTTGTGAGGATTAAAGAAATTAGCACACAGGAAACACCCATGGCACATCAAACTCAATCAGTATTAACTATTGTTATCAAAGGCAGATACTCCTGGAGGAAGGGATGATGGACCAGTTTCCAGTTTAAAGGAAGTCCACGAGATCATTCCTGAATATAAGTTTGAAGGGAATGAAAGTAGAGACCCTGGGCATGTGGGTGTGTGTACTCAGTTGTGTTGGACTCTTTGAGATCCCCATGGACTATAGCCTACAAGGTTCCTTTGTCCAGGGAATTTTTCAGGCAAGAATACAAGAATACTGTAATGAGTTGCCACTTCCTACTCCAGGGAAGCTTCCCAACCTAGGGATCGAACTTGAGCATTGGCAGGCAGATTCTTTACCACTGAGCCACCTGGGAAGCCCCAGAGGGCCTGGGCATATGATGTGCCCAGAATCCCCTGGTGGGCTGGTTAAAATGCCCGTTTCTAAGACTGCTCTGCAGGCTTGGAATTTGCATTTCAAACAAGTTCTCAGATGGCACAGATGATGCTGGTTGGTGACTGCTCTTTGAAAGCCTACAGCCATATTCCTCACAGGGTTTGGGGGCTGCACTGGATTTATCAGGAAGATATATAAGTCCCTGTGGCAAACACTCCACCAAGAGAGATCTCAAAGGGAAGGACAGGGAAGTGCTTGGGGCCAGGCTGCCCTGCAGCCCTTCTAGATTGCCTCTGGAAAGAATTGATCTTTTCTGGAAAGAACTGGTACCTCAGCATGACCCTGAAAAATCCTCTCTGAGGCTGAGCATGAAATCTCATGTTTCTCTGGACTTGTCCTGGGGAAAAAAAGAATCACTGGCCTCTTACTGTTACTGTGTTATTACTATGCTACCACCCTGTAAGTGCTAACATATAACATTTACAACACTTGATCAAACTCACTCATTTACCTGACTGCCTATTCAATAGCAAGCACCTTAAAAGTAGACATTCTGTTTTATTCATCTTTGGACGTTTAGCATCTTCCACTGAACAGAACATGGTAAAAACTTGATAAATGTTGAGTTCAATAAATGTTCATTACGTTTCTAAATGAATATTGAAATGTTCTAATCAATTAGCTATTGATTAGATGATTTGTTATACAAAGATGAAAGATAGCATGCGATGCTTCTTCTTTTACCCTACATTTCCAGATTTTGTTTTCTACAAAAGGTCTAAAGATTTGTGGGGAAATGACCCCATTATGGGTTTGCTTATGTCTGTCTATTCTGTTCGGTCACACTTATACCATATCTTTGGGTGTTCCCAGGTCATTGTCCAGGGACATCACAGAAAAATCTGCTGTTGTCATTGGCGTATTGACTCAGGAAGGACAGTCTTCCTTCCTTCATATCACTGGATCCTCCCTTGGTATCAACTCCCCTGAGTTCACACACCCTTTGACTGATGCCGCTGACCTTGGCTCAGACTCCACCATTCCACGGAGCACTGCGGCTGCCCACGGCCCCTCTGCCCCGTGTTCCATGGACCACAGAGTGGACTAGAGGCAACAAGCTTCAACACTTGACTCAAGGCTCTGCCTGCCTCAGACCCCTGGCCGCTGGACACAAATGTTCAGAATAGAGACATGCAGAATTCCAAATCTGGCTCCCTTAACTTCATTTAGGGCTTCCCTTGTGGCTTAGATGTGAAGAATCCACCTGCAATGTGGGAGACCTGGGTTTGATCCCTGGGTTGGGAAGATGCCCTGGAGGAGGGCATGGCAACCCATTCTAGTATTCTTGCCTGGAGAATTCCATGGACAGAGGAGCCTGGGGCAGGGGGTGGGGGTGGCGGTAGGCTACAGTCCATGGAGTGGCAAAGAGTCAGACACGACTGAACCACTCAGCACAGCTAGCTTCTCTTAAACAGAAGTTAGAGGTGACAAATGTTTGTTTTGAAAATGAGCAAATTTTATCTTAATCTCCTAGACTTACTTTATTTTGAGAAGCATAGAAATTAGCTGTAAGAATATTGAGAAAAATTTCAAATGTTGATGTGATTAGTTCGCTTCCTTCCTTCACAAAGGCAGCTGAACACTTTTCCTTATTGAGTATGAACAAGTGTGAGGACAAATAGAGAAATTTAAGTAATTTTCCCAGTAAAATGAAATTGCAAAGCAAAACAAGAAACACGGTTTATTGAAAGTGCCTGCAGGAACTATGAAATTCCATCAATTTAAAAGCCTCATCTGAGATGACTGGCACAGGGGAAACAGCTAGGTTACCTTCATGTTTATCTTGAACAGTGGATGCACTCAGTTCAGTTCAGTCTCTCAGTTGCGTCCAACTCTTCTGACCCCATGGACCACAGCATGCCAGGCCTCCCTGTCCATCACCAACTCCCAGAGTTTACTCAAACTCTTCTCCATTGAGTCAGTGATGCCATCCAACCATCTCATCCTCTGTGGTCCCCTTCTCCTCCTGCCTTCAATCTTTCCCAACATCAGGGTCTTTTCAAATGAGTCAGCTCTTCACATGAGGTGGCCAAAGTATTGGAGTTTCAGCTTCAACATCAGTCCTTCCAGTGAACACTCGGGACTGATCTCCTTTAGGATGGACTGGTTGGATCTCCTTGCAGTCCAAGGGACTCTCAAGAGTCTTCTCCAACACTACAGTTCGAAAGCATCAATTCTTCGACACTCAGCTTTCTTTATAGTCCAACTCTCACATTCATACATGACTACTGAAAAAACCATAGCCTTCACTACATGGACCTTTGTTGGCAAAGTGATGTCTCTGCTTTTTAATATGCTATCTAGGTTGGTCATAAATTTGCTTCCAAGGAGTGTCTTAATTTCATGGCTGCAGTCACCATCTGCAGTGATTTTGGAGCCAAAAAAAATGAAGTCAACCACTGTTGCCACTGTTTCCCCATCTATTTGCCATGAAGTGATGGGACCAGATGTCATGATCTTAGTTTTCTGAATGTTAAGCTTTAAGCCAACTGTTTCACTCTCCTCTTTCACTTTCATCAAGAGGCTCTTTAGTTCCTCTTCACTTTCTGCCATAAGGGTGGTGTCATCTGCATATCTGAGGTTATTGATATTTCTCCTGGCAATCTTGATTCCAGCTTGTGTTTCATCCAGCCCAGTGTTTCTCACGATGTACTCTGCATATAAGTTAAATAAGCAGGGGGACAATATACATACTCCTTTTCCTATTTGGAACCAGTCTGTTGTTCCATGTCCAGTTCTAGCTGTTGCTTCCTGACCTGCATACAGGTTTCTCAAGAGGCAGGTCAGGTGGTCTGGTATGCCCATCTCTTTCAGAATTTTCCACAGTTTATTGTGATCCACACAGTCAAAGGCTTTGGCATAGTCAATAAAGCAGAAATAGATGCTTTTCTGGAACTCTCTTGCTTTTGTGATGATCCAGAGGATGTTGGTAATTTGATCTCTGGTTCCTCTGCCTTTTCTAAAACCAGCTTGAACATCTGGAAGTTCACGGTTCACGTATTGCTGAAGCCTGGCTTGGAGAACTTTGAGCATTACTTTACTAGCCTGTGAGATGAGTGCAATCGTGCCGTAGTTTAAGCATTCTTTGGGATTGCCTTTCTTAGGGATTGGAATGAAAACTGACCTTTTCCTGTCCTGTGGCCACTGCTGAGTTTTCCAAATTTGCTGGCATATTGAGTGCAGCACTTTCACAGCATCATCTTTCAGGATTTGAAATAGCTCACTGGAATTCCATCACCTCCACTAGCTTTGTTCATAGTGATGCTTTCCAAGGCCCACTTGACTTCACATTCCAGGATGTCTGGCTCTAGGTGAGTGATCACACCATCGTGATTATCTGGGTCATGAAGATCTTTTTTGTACAGTTCTTCTGTGTATTCTTGCCACCTCTTCTTAATGTCTTCTGCTTCTGTTAGGTCCATACCATTTCTGTCCTTTATTGAGCCCATCTTTGCATGAAATGTTCCCTTGGTATCTCTAATTTTCTTGAAGAGATCTCTAGTCTTTCCCATTCTATTGTTTTTCTCTATTTCTTTGCATTGATCACTGAGGAAGGCTTTCTTATCTCTCCTGGCTATTCTTTGGAACTCTGCATTCAAATGGGAATATCTTTCCTTTTCTCCTTTGCTTTTTGCTTCTCTTCTTTTCACAGCTATTTGTAAGGCCTCCTCAGACAATCATTTTGCCTTTTTGCATTTCTTTTCCATGGGGATGGTCTTGATCCCTGTCTCCTGTACAATGTCATGAACCTCCATCCATAGTTCATCAGGCACTCTGTCTATCAGATCTAGTCCCTTAAGTCTATTTCTCACTTCCACTGTATAGTCATAAGGGATTTGATTTAGGTCATACCTGAATGGTCTAGTGGTTTTCCCTACTTTCTTCAGTAAGTCTGAATTTGGCAATAAGGAGTTCATGATCTGAGCCACAGTCAGCTCCTGGTCTTGTTTTTGCTGCCTGTATAGAGCTTCTGCATCTTTGGCTGCAAAGAATATAATGCATTCTTATATTATAAGTTGATGCATTAAACACTCCTTAATAGTTAACTGCCTCTTCCTCAGTGCCTATGCTCACCCACCAGAGTTCTCTGTCTTCCTTGGCACAGATGCTTTGTATGTTCCTTTCTCTCATGTTCCCTTAGTCTGCAATTTCTCATTTTCTTATTTTCCATCGTATTATGTTGAGCATATCTTCGAAATCTATCTTTGGAGGATGAAAGGTAAAAATCCATCCAATTAGTGATAGTAGCTAATACTTACAGAATTAAGCACCGAGGACTGCCCTAAGCATTCACTCAATACTCAACAGTGCCTTCATGAGGCAGCTACTATTATTATTGCACCTATTTTGCAGATGAGGAACCAGAGAAGCTAAGCAGCTTGCCCAGGGTTACTCTGGCAGTGAGCATTCAAGCTGGAATATGTCCCCAGGTGTTCTGGTTCCAGGCAGGCGATAGAATTGTGTGTGCATCAAGGAGGGAAGGATGCTGGATAGGTGAGGATCCCTAGGTTTCTAAGAGAACCTCAGTTACCCACATTGTTGTTATGTGAAGAAAGCCTTAAGGTGTGTGTGTGGGTGTGTTAGGATACACGCATGTGTATTTGTGATGATATAGTTTTAAAATTGGGGTAGAGTTACTTTTCAGTGTTGTGTTAGTTTCTGTTGTACAACAAAGTGAATCAGTTATATATATATACATACATCCCCTCCCTTTTGGACCTTCCTCCCACCCTCCACATCCTACCCCTCTAGGTCACCACAGAGCTCTGAGCTGAGCTCCCTACGCTATACAGCAGGTTTGGACAGCTACATGTAAAAGAATGAATTTAGAACACTCTCAAAAAAAAAAAAAAAAGAACACTCTCTAACATCATTGTTGTTTAGTCACTCAGTCATGTCCAACTCTTTGCGAGACCAAAGACTGTAGATCGCTAGGCTCCTCTGTCCATGGAAATTCCCAGGCAGAAATACTGGGGTGGGTAGCCGTTTCCTTCTCCAGGGTAGCTTCCCGCCCCAGGAATTGAACCCACATCTGCTGTGTTGGCAGGCAGGTTCTTTACCACTGAGCCACGTGGAAAGCCCTCTCTAACACCATACACAAAAATAAACTCAAAATAGATTAAGGACCACACTATGAAACTCTTAGAGGAAAACATAGGAAGAACATTCTTTGACATAAATCACAGCAAGATTTCTTGAACTCACCTCTTAGAGTAATGAAAAGCAAAAATAAACAAATAGGGCCTAATGGTACAATATTTAAGCAAGACGCCATTGGGCTGAGGTGGCTCTAATGCCTCAGCAGCCTATGCAAACAACCTAAAACCAAGGAGTGCTGAAGACTGCTCTTGTGTCCGGATGCAGCACTGAGATGGAACAGGACCGCGTGGTCCTTGCCCCCACCCCCACCACGTTCTCTGCCTGCCTTTTGCCTGTGGAAAACTTCAGTCAAAGAATAAGTTTAATCAGAGAAGTGAGAAATGCTGAAACAAAGGAAAACAGTCAAAGGAGACTAAACAATAATAATAATTAAGCACAGTCAAGGACCTTTAGTTCTTTCTCAAGGTCTGTAGGTAATATTCTGAGCCATAGCCTGTGAGCTGTCTTATAGATACTAAAACCCCAGGTGGAGAAGTTAACTGTACCGAGGACTTGAGCTGCCACAGTTCCGAGAATCGACCACAAAGAAAAGGGAGCAAATGGACCCTGGAACTAAAGATTAACTGCACCTAAAATAATCAAGATGATGCTAGTCAGACCACTGATGACCAATTTGAAGATGACAGTGAGAGATGACTGCACTGTTTCAGCATGTACCCCCCAACCAACTCTGTCTATAAAAGTTCTCACCCCCTGCTTGTCAAGGGCTTCCCTGGTGGCTCAGAGGGTAAGGTGTCTGCTTGCAATGTGGGAGACCTGGGTTCGATCCCTGGGTCGGGAAGATCCCCTGGAGAAGGAAATGGCAATCCACTCCAGTATTATTGCCTGGAGAATCCCATGGACGGAGGACCTGGTGGGCTACAGCCCACAGGGTCACAAAGAGTCAGACACGATTGAACGATTTCATTTTCTTTCTTTCTTTCCTGTTTGTCAAGGGGGGAGCCAGCCTTTGGACAGATATCCACCACCCTCCGCCCCACCCCACCCCCCTTCCCATCAGTTGCTTTCTTTCCTGTTTGTCAAGGGGGGAGTCAGCCTTTGGACAGATATCCACCACCCTCCGCCCCACCCCACCCCCCTTCCCGTCAGTTGCCAGCATCTGAAATAAAGCAAGTTTTCCTTTCCACCAACCCAGCCTGCTTATTGGCTTTGGAGCAGTTAGCAGCCTGACCCCCCATGCATACCTTTGTAACAGCAGGGCTGGGGGCTGCCTGCTGAGACTCCAGAGAATAGCTCTGTGGGGTTGGAAGCAGCTGTGAGGCCTCAGGTCTCCCTGGTCTGTGGTTATTTGGGGACCTCTCTGCCAGGCATCAGCTCCTGTCCTACAGGGAGGGCCAGGTCACCAGTGAGGACCATGACCAACACCGTGGCCCCGGCTGCTCTCTGCGCTTCTGGAAAATTCCAAGGATTCTCCTCCAACCTGAGGAGGGCAAGTGCAGGAAAGAGGTCAAAGTCCCTCTAGCCAGAAGTCAGAGTAGATTTGACCTGGAAAATTGAAATAGGTGTCATTTCTTACACTGATTTAAAAGAGAAAAGAAAAGAAAGAGAAATGAGACAAATGGACTTATTTAACAAAACAGAAACAGACTTACAGACTTAGAGAATGAAGTTATGGTTACTGGGGAGGGGAAGAATGGGGATAAGAGATAGTTAGGGAGTTTGGGATGTATATGTCCACACTGCTGTATTTAAAATGGATAACCAACAAGGGCCTACTGTAGAACACAGGGAACTCTGCTCAATGTCACGTGGCAGCCTGGGTGGGACAGGACTTTAGGGGAGAATGGATACATATAAATGTGTGGCTGAGTCCCTTTGCTGTCCATCTGAAGCTATCACAGCATTGTTAATCAGCTATATCCCAACACAAAGTAAAAGTTAAAAAAAATTAAAAATGCATGTTAATACCTAAAAGAGAAAGAGGAGAAGAATTGCTATTTGTGGGGTTTCTTTATTTTTACTGAATTCATAAATACAACTTAATTAGACTTAGATGAGAAGCTAATCAAATTAGGTGAAACAGCCCTAAAAACCTAGCCTGTGCCACCAAATCATGGGGAGTGAGAAGGAGAACCTCCTCTCTCTTGAGGGGGTTTCAGAACCAGCAGGAGATGCAGCTGTGGGGTTTTCAGACTTTGATCTGCTTAGAAGGCAGAGAGGCTCCTGGGGGTTTACCAGAGGGCGAGGCAGGACCCCAGGGTCAGATGGGGAGAAGAGAGTCTTCTGAGTCTGGAGAAGGCTGAGCCAAGGGTCTCTTCACAGTATCTTCAACCTGCATGGGAGAGGGGGCAAAGTCTTCCATGTTACAACCAAGCCTGAAAGCTGCTGTCCCTTTAAATTCCCATCCTCCAAGAGCATGATGTGCCAAGTACCGCTCTTGGCTGCAGCGACACAGCTTCAGTAACAAGCTCATCATTAGCGACAGGACAGTAAAACACAGTGGCCGATAAGTTCTATGAAGGCAAGTAAAAGGGGGTCAGAGTGACATGGAGTGGGGAGGCTGCTCCTTTTGAAGGAGCCATGAAGAAGGCTTCTCCAGGGAGCTAGCTGAGTGGAGAACCCAAGGACATGAGAAGTGACCCCCACGGAGATCTGGGGCCAGGGTTCCAAGCAGAGGAAACAGCAGATGTAGACGCCCAGGCAGGATCATGCTTGGCACGCTAGCAGCACAGCAGAAGGCCAGTGTGGCTGGAGCATGAGGAGGAGGAGAGCAACTGGGAAGCCGGGGAGGGACCTGAATGCATGGAGACTCTGGAGTCTAGTCTCCATCACGACGTGGAGCCACAGGAAGGTTGACAGAAATAACATGATCTGAAATCCTTGTTGGACAGTAGCTTTTATTCTCTGGGGAGAGCTGACAATGGTGGGAAGTGGAGTAGAGAGGTCTATGAGGCCATTGCTGCATCTGGCAGAGCATGAAGGTGGCTTGATGGGAGCGGGAGGGGATGACAGAATGTAACACTGGATTTCATGCCAGGTATCAGGGAAGTGGATGCATGGGGCAGGGCCCAGTGATACCTGGATAAGAGCACTGGAGTGTGTGTGTATGTGTGGGGGGAGACTTCCCTGGTGGTCCAGTGGCTAAGACCGTGTGCTCCCAATGCAGGGGAACCAGGTTCGATCCCTGGTCAGGGAACTAGATCCCGCGTGCTGCAACTAAAGATCCTGTATGCCGCAGAGAAGACCTGATGCAGCCAAACAAAAAACCAAAAACACTGGAGGGAAAGATTGGGGCTGGGGTAGCCAGAGTACTGGGCTAGTTTATGTTAGATTTGAGAATCCAGACCACAGGCCATGGATTTAGGAAAGAGTCAAAGGGGGGAAGTTTTGTTTCCAAAACCTTTACCATACTTACGGCATTTGTCTTATAACCATGCCCCCTGCTGAGATCACTCAAGAAGAGAGTGTAGAGAAGAGGACTGAGAACCGAGTCCTGGCGAAACCCAAAGCTTTGAATCTAGGAAGAGAAGAAGGATCCAGTGAGAGGACTGAACAGAAGCAGCCAGTGCGGGGGCGGGGGGTGGGGGGGAGCATCAGGAGAGCATGGGGTCAGGGAGCCAAGCCAAGAAAGAGTTTCCAGAAGCAGGGAACAAGCAACCCATCAAACCACTGAGAAGAGAGGAGGAAGCACACAGAGAAAGAGCTGTTAGATTTCCCAACTGGGGGCAAGGGTGACCTCAACAAAAGCCTATTGAAGGAGTGAACAAAAGCCTGACAGAATTGAGTTGAACCTAGTGAGAGGGAGGAGGTGGAGACAATGAATACAGCCCTCCAGGAGCTGGAAAGAGGCTCTGAAGAAGGTTTCTGTAGCCGGAGGGGAATAGGGGGTCAGGGAAAGGTCTTTGTCTTTGGCTTTGTAAGTATGTCAGCCTGTCACATGTTGATGAGAATGCTCCACTGTGGAGGGAGAAGTCTACAGTGGGAGCAAGAACAATGGCTGGAACAATGTCCAACTGTGGACAAAAGACGGCAGGGACTCCATGCATGGAGGGGTGTTTCCTTTTCTCAGGGGCTTGGACAGGACAATCTCAAGCAGAAAGACAAGTCCATGTGCATGTGGACAGGTGGAGCTGGTGGTGGGAGCCTGGGACATTCTCTTTTTGTTGCTTTTCTTGATGTAATAAATGCAACATCATTTCCTCAGGGTGCGGGGAGGGAGAAAGCAATGGGATTTTGAGAAGAGAGAAGGTGGGAAATGTTCTCTAGGATAGAGGAAGCGTGAACAGCAGGGAAATTTAGTATTGTGAGCCCGCTGGGTATGTGTGGTCATATTAAAAAAAATTTTTTATTGGAGATTAATAGAACAAGTGAACTTATTTGCAAAGCAGAAATAGAGACACAGATGTAGAGAACAAATTTATGGATACCGGGAGCGGGAATGAATTGGGAGATTGGAACTGACACATAGACACAATTGATACTGTGTATAAACTAGGTAAGTAATGAGGACCAACTGTATAGCACAGGGAACTCTGTTCAGTGCTCTGTGGGGATCTAAATGGGAAGGAAATCTAAAAATGAGGGGATATATGTATATGTATAGCTAATTCACTTTGCCATACAGCTTAAAGTAAGACACGAATTGGTTGTGTGTTTCTACAGCCATGTTTACCTGCTCAGGTCGAGGGCCAGCGTGAACAAGGGGTGGGATGTAACTAGTACTGGAATGCAGAGTGCAAGTCTGATGGAAGAGCAGGGGGCCCAGAGGAATCAGAATGAAGGGTCGTGAAACCATTCGCTTCCTCCTTCCAGTCTGAGCAGCTCAAGAAACAGGAGGCAGGTTGGTGGGTCAGAAATGGTTGGCCTGGAGACACTAGAGGGAAGATGTGAGTGGGGCTGAGGGAGAGGAGCTCTTGGGCCGTCTTAGGTCTTGCTTGAGTTTGGGGTGTGGTGTGGGTGAGGGGGCATCTTATCTGGAGCAAGTGACTCTAGACGGCCCTTCAGGCCTGTCGGACAAGGGGAGGCCAAGAACATTCTATGAGTTGTTGCACTTCATTTTTAAGAAGAACTCTGCTTATTTTATGGTAATATAAGTCCTGCAACACGGCGTCATAGAGATGGTCCACACTGAACCCTTACCACGTGCCGGCTTCACTCTTCTGAGATTACATGCGTTAAATCATGGACTCTTTTTTTTTTTTAAGATTCTTTCGATATAGGCCATCACAGAGTATTGAGTAAAGTTCTCTCTGCTATACAGTAGGTCCTTATTAGTTAGTAGGTTCTCATTAGTTATGTTTTACATATAGTAGTGTGTATGCATGCATGCATGCTAAGTTGCTTCAGTCATGTTCGACTCTGCGACCCCAAGGACTGTAGCCCACCAGGCTCCTCTGCCCATGGGATTCGCCAGGCAAGAATTCCGGAGTGGGTTGCCATGCTCTCCTCCAAGGAATCTTCCTGAGCCAAGGATGGAACCCAAGTCTTCCACGTCTTCAGCATTGGCAGGCAGGTTCTTTACCATTAGCTCCATCTGGTAAGCCCAATAGTGTGTATACGTCAATCCTCATCTCCCAATTTATTCCTCTCCCCCACCTTAGCCCCTGGTAACCATAAACTTGTTTTCTGTATCCATGACTCTATTCTGTTTTGTAAATAAGTTCATTTGTATCTTTTTTTTTACACTGTTGGTGGGAACGTAAATTGGTACTGCTGCTATAGAGAACAATATGGAGATTTCTTAAAAAACTAAAAACAGAGCTACCATATGACCCAGCAATCCCACCCCTGGAGAAAACCATAATCTGAAAAGATACATGTCCCTCAGTGTTCACTGCAGAACTATTTACAATAGCCAAGACATGGAAGCAACTTAGTGTCCATTAACAGAGGAATGGATAAAGAAGGTGTGGTATGTATACACAATGGAATACTACTCAACAATAAAAAAGAAAAAATAAGGCTTCAAATCATGGACTCTTTATAAAATCCTTAGGAGTCATGGTCCCCATTTTATAGATGAAAAAACTGGTGAAAGAGATGAGCTGCCCTTTCCTGGGGGTTAATTCTTACAAATAAGCCAGGATCATTGTTTGAAGTAGTTTGATAACACTGACACAGCACAACACTGTTTCCCTAGGGAGAGGAGAAAGGGGCTCCTGAAAGGGGGAGGCCATTTGTTTGGGGGAAAATTATACCAAGGACATAAAGATGCTATGTTTTAGAAAATACATCTTTCTTTGTATTTTCATACATTTTAAGAAATGTTCTTTTTGTTGACCGTAGGATTAGTGATTGATTTTGAATTTATCAGAATAACAAAGCAATAGTTTCCAAGGAGGGAATAGTTTCCAAGGCAGGGACAGCTCCTAGGGAATATCTCAGAAATGAGTCAGAATTGTTTTTGTCACTTTGATGATTAGATGGGATGAGGAGCCTAGGTGGCACTCATGGGTGGAGCTGAGGAATCTAGGACTTCCATGTAAAATCTGCTTAAATTAAAGCATACATTTGTGTACAGTTTGAAGTGAATTTTTCTAGGACTACTGTAAATTTTCTTTTATTGGAGCACAGTTGCTTTACAGTGTTGTGTTAGCTTCTACTGTACCACAAAGTGAATCACCCACATGTGCACGTGTGTCTCCTCTTCCTTGGGTTTCCTTCCCATTGAGGTCACCACGGATCACTGAGTAGAGCTCCCTGTGCGCGAGCAGGTTCTCACTGCCTGCATGCTCAGTCATGTCCAACTCTCTGTGACCCTGCAGACTGTAGCCCAGCAGGCTCCTCTGTTCATGGGATTGTCCCGGCAAGAATACTGGAGTGGGCTGCCATGTCCTCCTCCAGGGGATCGTCCCCACTCAGGGATCGAACCTGCAGCTCTTGCGTCTCTTGCATTGCAGGCAGATTCTTTACTTCCAAGTCACTGGGGAAGCCCAGGTCCTCAGTGGTTATCTATTTTACACATACTAGTATTTATATGTCAACCCCAACCTCTTAACTCTTCCTACTCTCTTTCTCCCCTGGTGTCCACGTGTTTGTTCTCCACTGTGTCTCTGTTTCTGCTTTGCAAACAAGTTCACCTGTCCCACTTTTCTCAGTAGCACGTATATGTGTTAATATATGGTGTTTGTTTTTCTCTTTCTGACTTTCTTCAGTCTGTATGACAGTCTCCAGATAGGACTACAACAAATTTTCTAGAAGATCAATTCTCTTTAAAACGGAGGGAAGATTGTACTTTGTTTTTATTGGAATTTAACCGAGTTGTTCACCATTTTAGAAAACCATCACTCTGCCCATAATATCTCAGTTACCATGGCAACACACCTATTAGCTGACATTAGTAGCTGTGTAATCACAGTGATCCTACTTGAGTATAGACAAATATATTTATTTAGCTCTTATTTTTAAATGTTAGAAATAAAGAAAAAGGAATGCTTTTTATTACAATTGGTAAATCATTTGACTACTTGATTTTATATTCTGGTGTGGCTGAACTGAAGGATTCACATATCGAAAATGCATTATTCTACTTTATAGTTAAGGCACTGTGTTGACTTTTAAAATGATTGTTTGTAGTTATGTTGTCTTTCCCCAGTCATCAAAAACAAGACTGGGAGCTGACTGTGGCTCAGATCATGAACTCCTTATTGCCAAATTCAGACTTAAACTGAAGAAAGTAGGGAAAACCACTAGACCATTCAGGTATGACCTAAATCAAATCCCTTATGACTATAGTGGAAGCGAGAAATAGATTTAAGGGATTAGATCTGATAGACAGAAAGCCTGATGAACTATGGATGGAGATTCATGACATTGTACAGGAGACAGGGATCAAGACCATCCCCATGGAAAAGAAATGCAAAAAGGCAAAATGGTTGTCTGAGGAAGCCTTACAAATAGCTGTGAAAAGAAGAGAAGCAAAAAGCAAAGGAGAAAAGGAAAGATATTCCCATTTGAATGCAGAGTTCCAAAGAATAGCCAGGAGAGATAAGAAAGCCTTCCTCAGTGATCAATGCAAAGAAATAGAGAAAAACAATAGAATGGGAAAGACTAGAGATTTCTTCAAGAAAATTAGAGATACCAAGGGAACATTTCATGCAAAGATGGGCTCAATGAACGACAGAAATGGTAGGGACCTAACAGAAGCAGAAGACATTAAGAAGAGGTGGCAAGAATACACAGAAGAACTGTACAAAAAAGATCTTCACGACCCAGATAATCACCATGGTGTGATCACTCACCTAGAGCCAGACATCCTGGAATGTGAAGTCAAGTGGGCCTTGGAAAGCATCACTATGAACAAAGCTAGTGGAGGTGATGGAATTCCAGTTGAGCTATTTCAAATCCTGAAAGATGATGCTGTGAAAGTGCTGCACTCAATATGCCAGCAAATTTAGAAAACTCAGCAGTGGCCACAGGACTGGAAAATGTCAGTTTTCATTCCAAACCCTAAGAAAGGCAATCCCAAAGAATGCTTAAACTACCACACAATTGCACTCATCTCACAGGCTAGTAAAGTAATGCTCAAAGTTCTCCAAGCCAGGCTTCAGCAATACGTGAACCGTGAACTTCCAGATGTTCAAACTGGTTTTAGAAAAGGCAGAGGAACTAGAGATCAAATTGCCAACATCCTCTGGATCATCACAAAAGCAAGAGAGTTCCAGAAAAGCATCTATTTCTGCTTTATTGACTATGCTAAAGCCGTTGACTGTGTGGATCACAATAAACTGTGGAAAATTCTGAAAGAGATGAGAAACCTGTATGCAGGTCAGGAAGCAACAGCTAGAACTAGACATGGAACAACAGACTGGTTCCAAATAGGAAAGGGAGTATGTCAAGGCTGAATATTGTCACCCTGCTTATTTAACTTAAATGCAGAGCACATCATGAGAAACGCTGGGCTGGAAGAAGCACAAGCTGGAATCAAGATTGCCAGGAGAAATATCAATAACCTCAGATATGCAGATGACACCACGCTTATGGCAGAAAGTGAAGAGGAACTAAAAAGCCTCTTGATGAAAGTGAAAGAGGAGAGTGAAAAAGTTGGCTTAAAGCTCAACATTCAGAAAACTAAGATCATGGCATCTGGTCCCATCAGTTCATGGCAAATAGATGGGGAGACAGTGGAAACAGTGTCAGACTTTATTTTTTGGGGCTCCAAAATCACTGCAGATGGTGACTGCAGCCATGAAATTAAAAGACGCTTACTCCTTGGAAGGAAAGTTATGACCAACCTAGATAGCATATTAAAAAGCAGAGACATTACTTTGCCAACAAAGGTCCATCTGGTCAAGGCTATGGTTTTTCCAGTGGTCATGTATGGATGTGAGAGTTGGACTGTGAAGATAGCTGAGCACTGAAAAATTGATGCTTTTGAACTGTGGTGTTGGAGAAGACTTTTGAGAGTCCCTTGGACTGCAAGGAGATCCAACCAGTCCATCCTAAAGAGATCAGTCCTGGGTGTTCATTGGAAGGACTGATGCTGAAGCTAAAACTCCAATACTTTGGTCACCTCATGTGAAGAGTTGACTCATTGGAAAAGCCCCTGACGCTGGGAGGGATTGGGGGCAGGAAGAGAAGGGGACGACAGAGGATGAGATGGTTGGATGGCCACCGACTCAATGGACATGGGTTTCAGTAGACTCCGGGAGTTGGTGATGGACAGGGAGGCCTGGTGTGCTGTGATTCATGGGGTTGCAAAGAGTCGGACACGACTGAGTGACTGAACTGAACTGAACTGAAGGGATATGGGACCTGGCATGGTTGAGAACAACTGTGGCTATGGTAATAGCCAAAGTGTATAAATGACATGAATGTCTGTCAACTGGTGAATCAATAAATGAAAGGTAATATATCTATATGATGGAATTTTATTCAGCCATGAAAAGGAATGAAGTGGTGATGTATGCTACAACACGGATGAACCTTGAAACATTACATGCTAAGTGAAAGAACCCAGACATAAAAAGCTACATAAGTATGATTCCATTTACATAAAACGTCCAGAATAGGCAAATCCACTAAGACAGAAAGTAGATTAATGGTTTCTGGGGTCTGAGAAAAAGGATGGGTGGGGAATGAGTGCTAACAGGTGTGGGGTTTTCTGGGGAGATAGAAATGTTCTGGAACTGGATGGTGGTGATAGTTACGCAACATTATAAATATACTAAAAACTTCAGGGTTGATGTCCCTTAAGATTGACTGGTTTGATCTCCTTGCTGTCCAAAGGACTTTCAGGAGTCTTCTCCAGCACCACAGCTTGAAGGCATCATTTCTTAGGAGCTCTGCCTTCTTTATGGTCCAGCTCTCACAACTGAATGTGACCACTGGGAAGACTATAACCTTGACCTTTATTGGCAGAGTAATGACTTTCCTTTCAACACCCTGTCTAGGTTGGTCAGAGCTTTCCTGCCAAGAAGCAAATGTCTTCTGATATCATGGCTGCACTCACCATCGGCAGTGATTTTAGAGCCCAAGAAGAGGAAATATGTCACTACTTCCACCTTTTCCCCCTCTATTTGCCATTAGGTAATGCCTCTTGAGAAACCTATATGCAGGTCAGGAAGCAACAGTTAGAACTGGACATGGAACAACAGACTGGTTCCAAATAGGAAAAGGAGTATGTCAAGGCTGAATATTGTCACCCTGCTTATTTACCTTATATGCAGAGCACATCATGAGAAACGCTGGGCTGGAAGAAGCACAAGCTGGAATCAAGATTGCCTGGAGAAATATCAATAACCTCAGATATGCAGATGACACCACCCTTATGGCAGAGTGAAGAGGAACTAAAAAGCCTCTTGATGAAAGTGAAAGAGGAGAGTGAAAAAGTTGGCTTAAAGCTTAACATTCAGAAAACTAAGATCATGGCATCTGGTCCCATCGCTTCATGGGAAATAGATGGGTAAACAGTGGAAACAGTGTCAGACTTTATTTTGGGGGGCTGCAAAATCCCTGCAGATGGTGATTGCAGCCATGAAATTAAAAGACGCTTACTGCTTGGAAGGAAAGTTATGACCAACCTAGATAGCATATTAAAAAGCAGAGACATTACTTTGCCAACAAAGGTCCATCTGGTCAAGGCTATGGTTTTTCCAATGGTCATGTATGGATGTGAGAGTTGGGTGGTGAAGAAAGCTGAGCATCGAAGAATTGATGCTTTTGAAGTGTGGTGTTGGAGAAGACTTTTGAGAGTCCCTTGGACTGCAAGGAGATCCAACCAGTCCATCCTAAAGAGATCAGTCCTCGGTGTTCATTAGAAGGGCTGATGCTGAAGCTGAAACTCCAATACTTTGGCCACCTCATGTGAAGAGTTGACTCATTGGAAAAGACCCTCATGATGGGAGGGATTGGGGGTAGGAGGAGAAGGGGATGACAGAGGATGAGATGGCTGGATGGCATCACCGACTCAACGGACATGTGTTTGAGTAAACTCTGGGTGTTGGTGATGGACAGGGAGGCCTGGTGTGCTGTGATTCATGGGGTCGCAGAGTCGGACATGACTGAGCGACTGAACTGAACTGAATGGGTGCAGATACCATGATCTTAGTCTTTTTGATATTAGTTTTAAGCCAGCTCTTTCACTCTCCCCCTTCACCCTCATCAAGACGCTCTTTAGTTCCTCTTTGTTTTCTGACATTAGAGTGGTATGATCTGCACATCTGAGATTGTTGATGTTTCTCCCACCTATCTTGATTCCAGCTTATAACTCATCCAGCCTGACATTTCTCATGGTGTGCTCAGCATATGGATTAAACAAACAGGGTGACAGAAGACAGCACAGTTGTACTCCTTTCTCAATCTTGAACCAATCAGTTGTTCCATAGGATTCTAATTGTTGTTTCTTGACCCACATACCGGTTTCTCAGGAGACAGGTAATGGTCTGGTATTCACATCTCTTTAAGAGTTTCCCACAGTTTATTATGATCCACACAGTCTATCATCAATTCAGTTCAGTCACTCAGTTGTGTCAGACTCTTTGAGACCCCCATGGGCTGCAGCACGCCAGGCTTCCCTGTCCATCACCAATTCCCAGGGCTTGCTCAAACTCATGTCCATTGAGTTGGTGATGCCATCCAACCATCTCATCCTCTGTCGTCCCCTTCTCCTCCTGCCTTCAATCTTTCCCAGCATCAGGGTCTTTTCAAATGTGTCAGTTCTTTGCATCAGGTGGCCAAAGTACTGGAGTTTCACCTTCATCCTTCAGTCTTTCCAACAAATATTCAGGGTTGATTTCCTCTAGGACTGACTGGTTGGATCACATTGCAGTCCAAGAGACTCTCAAGAGTCTTCTGCAACAACACAGTTCAAAAGCATCAATTCTTCGGTGCTCAGCTTTCTTTATAGTTCAACTCTTACATCCATACATGACTGCTGAAAAAACCATAGCTTTGACTAGATGGACCTTTGTTGGCAAGTGATCTGCTTGCCAAAAAGCAAAAGTCTCTGCTTTTTATTTTTTTTATTTTTTGCTTTTTTTTGGTCTTTGCTTTTTAATATGCCATCGAGGTTGGTCATAACTTTTCTACCCAGGCGCAAGCACTTTTTAATTTCATGGCTGTAGTCATCACCTGCAGGGATTTTGGAGCCCCTCAAAATAAAGTTTGTCACTCTTTCCATTGTTTCCCCATCTATTTGCCATGAAGTGATGGACGAGATGCCATGATCTTAATTTTTTGAAAGTTGAGTTTTAAGCCAACTTTTTCACTCTCCTCTTTCACTTTCATCAAGAGGCTCTTCAGTTCTTCGATTTCTGCCATAAGGGTGGTGTCATCTGTGTATCTGAGGTTATTGATATTTCTCCCAGCAATCTTGATTCCAGCTTGTGCTTCATCCAGCCTGGCATTTTGCATGATGTACTCTGCATACAAGTTAAAGTCTATCTTACATTATTGAGTGCTTATGATCATCATCATGACTGTCATTCTTCAAGGCCACGTGGAACTCCAATGAAACACTGAAGTCAGATGTCACAAAATGTGATCTAAGGACAATCATCTGAAAGAGTTATCCAAAAGGCAGATTGTTGATCTCTACCCCACACCCACAGAACCAGAATCTCTGAGCGTGGAACTTGGAATCTGCATTTTTAACACTCTCCATGGAATTTTTATTTACACCAAGATTGGTGAACACTCCTTACAAAACCCGAAGCTGAAATATTAAGTTCTACCAAAAACTATTCTATGTCAGTTTCAATCTCCCAATTTATCCCTCCCCGTCTTACCCCTTGGTAACCATAAGTTTCTTTTTTACATCTGTAACTCTGATTCTGTTTCATAGATAAGTTCATTGGTACCCTTTTTTATATTTCACATGTGAGCAATATCAGATAATATTTGTTTGTCTGACTTATTTCACTCAGGGTAACAATCTCTAGGCCCATTCATGTTGCTGTAATGTCATTATTTCATTCTTTTTTATGGTGAGTAATATTCTACTGTATATATGTATGGCATCTTCTTTATTCATTCCTCTGGGACATTTAGGTTGCGTCTATGTTTTGGCTATTGTAAATAGTGCTGCTATGAACACTGAGGTGCATGTATATTTCCAAATTATGATTTTCTCTGGATATATGCCCAGGAATGGGATTGCTGGATCATAAGGTAGCTCTGTTTTTAGTTTTCAAAGGAACTTCCATACAGTTCTCCATAGTGGGTGTTACCAATTTACATTCCTACCAACAGTGAAGGAGGGTTCCCTTTTTTCCCCACCCTCTCCAGCATTTATTGTTTGTAGATTTTTTTGATGATGGCCATTCTGACTGGCCTGAGGTGATACATTATTGTAGTTTTGATTTGTATTTCTCTGATAATGAATGACTTTTTAAAAAGGCTGTTCTATCTCTGCATTTTGCTCCTTTCTCTAGAAAATTGTTCCTGAAAACGAATATCTATAGCTTTCTGGGAAAACAGCTCTTCCCATGATCATGGCCATGTTTACCAGAATTTCCTCCAAAAGTTTCTTTCACAACATATGCCTCCCTGGGGTCAATAATCCTCAACTTCTAAATGTTTTCACCATAGACATCATCTCAGCACCTAGTTTTTCCTGTGTGTACCATCTCTTAATCATCTGACCTTCCGACCAGTCTCACAACTGACAGAAGCTGGCAGCCATGCAATCATCTCCTCTGATCATTTTCCTTTCTTTTTTTCTTTTTTAAGAAAAAGGATGGCTTCCTAGGTGGCTCAGTGGTAAAGAATCCGCCTGTCAATGCAGGAGATGCTGGCGATGCGGGTTTGATCCCTGGGTCAGGAAGATCTGCTGGAGATGGGAATGGCAACTCACTTCAGTATTCTTGCCTGGAGAATCCCATGGACAGAGAAGCCTGGAGGGTTACAGTCGGCAGGTGGGGAGGGTCACAAAGACTTGGACATGCCTTAGTGACTAAGCACACAGCACACACAAGCAGAAACTGAGAAGCAATGAAAAGAAGGGGAATTGAGTGCAGTTTTTCACTGAGAAATCACACACAAGCCAGTCTTGGGATGATGGCTGCCTGAAGATCAAATAACAATCAAGTTTGGAAGATGAAATTTCAGATTATTTGGCAGTAGCTGTGGAGTCCCAGTTTTAATGATAGCTCATTGAAATTGCTCTTTTAATCACTCAGCTGAATCTTCATATTAGGGCCTTTGTCTTTGAAAAAGAGGAAATTCTGAGATTATCTGATGATGTGAATCTATTTATCTTCTTCTTCTAGGATGAGAAAGAACAATTGACTAAAGACATCATTCCTATACCCAGGGTCCTATAAGGCAAAAACTCACAGTCACCATGTTTTGATGCCAATTGAAGCTTTTGCAGCAGTTTGAGCAGGAGTCATTCATACTAGGCATTTTGCTCAGAAAGTACCAAGGAATCTGAAAGGTCGGGGCATGCCCCGGGAAAGTGCTGCAAGGCAAATTCCGGAGGCTGGCTAAACTTCCAGGGGCTGGCCCCCTGCAGCCTGGTCCAATCAGGTACCAACATAGAGCCCTCGGACACTGACCACCGCTGTAGCCCGCGCTTTCTTCCTTATATGAAAAGACCTGGCCTGGACGCCGGCCCGGACTATAAAACCCCTCCCCACCCCTCATACCTTGCAGACTCCCTTTGTCTCCTCACTCACCAGCCCCCGGGAGTTCTGCCCGAGAGCGACGCTTAATAAAGGCCTTTACCGCCGGTCCTTAGAGGCGGCTTTTTTTCCTCCCGCGGCGTTTTTCCTAACAGAATGGTAATATCCTTTGTGGTCACATATTACAGGATAATCCTATGTGAAGTAAGTTTAGGTGTGAGTCACATTTTTTTTTAAATGCAGATTCTTGGTATATTCCTATCCATGGGCACTTGGTCTACATGATGGAAGGGACTTTTCTAGTACTCGACTGTTAGGAAATCCATAAGATATGCTTAATTTTAGAATTGGTCTCTCTCTTTTATTAAGTCTGTTCATCATTTATCAAGGGGTCAGAAGATCCCCTGGAGAAGAAAATGGCCACCTACTCCAGTATTCTTGCCTGAAAAATCCCATGGACAGAGGATCCTGGCAGGCTCCAGTCCATGGGGTTGCAAAAGAGCCGGACACAACTTAGTGACTAAAATGTCATGTCATGTATAAAACAGATAACAAATAAGGACCTAACATACAGCACGGGGACCTCTACTAATACTCTGTAATGGCTTACATGGGAAAAGAATCTATAAACAGTGAATATACGCGTAACTGATTCACTTTGCTTTATAGTAGAAAGTAAACAACATTATAAATGAACTATACTCCAATAAAAATTTAAAAAAGAAGAAAAGAAAATATCAGTTCCAGGTCCCAGGGCTAGAAATTTAATTTGGGGCTGGGACCCCAGGGTAGCTGCATTTTTAGAAGGCTCACAGATAGTGAAGGACAGGGAAGCCTGGCCTGCTGCAGTCCATGGGGTTGCAAAGAGCTGGACACCACTGACTGAACAACAGGTGTTTCTAATGTAGCCACACTTGGGAGGCCGCCTACCCCACACGTTTGTTGGTCTGCGTTATCTGTGTCTGCTACGTCACCACCCTAGCTCAGGCGTCCAGGGAGGGTCACTCAAATTCGGAGTGCTGCTTACACAGGAGCCTGAGTCTGAGCTCAGGCTTGCATATTTTTCAATTTAGACTTGCATATTTCTACTCAGTGCCTCCCGTGCTAAGCACTTTGCGAATATGAAATGTCTGGGGCTCAACCAGGTGAAGAGATGTTCACGTTTCTGGTTTCATTTGTTGCGATTCCCGACGCGTCC
Organism: Cervus elaphus; assembly: GCF_910594005.1. Taxonomy (NCBI): domain Eukaryota; kingdom Metazoa; phylum Chordata; class Mammalia; order Artiodactyla; family Cervidae; genus Cervus; species Cervus elaphus. The sequence goes on along the minus strand of NC_057825.1, from coordinate 97,009,759 downwards.
GCAGAGCCTAGAACAGTGTTTGGTACGTAGCAGGCGAACAGCTTTATGCGACACTTGAAGGACAGTGACTGAATTCCAGGTAATCCTGCCTCCTTTTGAATCGTAACAACGAATCAGTGAAACGGGTTTCTATCTCTGACTTCATCGGATCCGTGCCTGGAGGTGACACCTAGCCGCCGGGTACCTCCCCGATTTTGTCCCACCGTTCGGAGGCCGAAGATGTGCCCTAATAAGGTTCAGTTCAGTAGCGGCCGGGATTAACCCGGAGTCACACGAGTGGGCGTGTCCTGCCTCTCGCCTGGCGCAGCCTCAGAGCAGAACTCGCCTCCCCGGCCCCGCCCTATTCTCTCCCGGAGGGCGGGGCGAAGGGCAGGCTGGGAGAGGAGGCGAGTGGGGCCTGCGCGCGTGCGCGGTAGCGAGCTCACGGGCCGGGTGGCTGTGGCTGGCAGGGCCTCAGCGATTTGAGAGAACATGCAGGTGAGTAAGCCGGGGGTGGGGCAGGGGGCTCGATGCCTGGAGGCTGCGGCCGCTCGTTTTGCCCGGCTCGGTCCATGCGGGCGGCTGCCTGTCCTTCCCGGGCCCGTGGGAAGTGCCGGACGCCTCAGGCTCGGGGTGGCCACGCGAGTCGAGGCCGGCGCAGGCGCAGTGCGGACGGGCGGGCGTGGTCCCGCGAGCCCGCGGGCTGGGCGTGCCCGCTCCCCTCCGTGTGTCCCAGCCCCGAATCTCAGCTTTGACGGTAGTTCTCCGTGAGGTCGGCTACCCTGGGCCTGTGAAGGCCTCTCCGGATCTTACCTGACAGAGTTGCTTCCTCCTTGTTAACTCTTAGCGAGCACCTGAACTGGTGTGTTATGAACCCCCTTCACGGATGCGGAAGCTGAGGCTCGGACAATTGGAGGGTCCTGCCCTGAGGGGGTCGCATAACATAACCCGTGTTCTTGACCCTGCCTAGAGCTGAGTGAGGGGTTACAGCATCCTTCTCTCTCTGCCTTCCAGTGTTGGTGTACAGGTGGAGATGCGCTTCCGGTGGACCCTGGAGTCCAGCCTGAGGGTCCCGCTGCCCAATTATTAATACTTTCCCTTTTAAAATGGATAAAACCAAATCCCTCAGTTTTGTTCTTTTATTGTATCAGGAATTTACTAATGGAACTTGACTAAAAACCCATGGAAAAGTGAAAAAGACATCGTGGACATGGATGCTTGTATGAGAAAATCTCTGACTCAGTTTTGTCACTGTTAAAGGACCCTCCTCCAGAGGTCACTCTGCTGTCTCCTAGATCTCCCTGTGGTCCGGAATCCTGATGACCTCATCTCTGACTCAGTGGCAGAAGGGAAATGGAGTTAGTGTGGGTTTGACTGGGGTTGAGAGGTTAGTTGCTGTTCAGTCTCTCAGATGTTTCAGACTCTTTGCAACCCCATGAACTGCAGCAGGCTAGGCTCCCCAGTCCTTCACCATCTCCTGGAGGTTGCTCAAACTCATGTCCATTGAGTCTGCGCCATCCAGCCATCTCATCCTCTATTGCCCTCTTCTCCTCCTGTCTTCAGTCTTTCCCAGCATCAGGGTCTTTTTCAGTGACTGGGCTCTTCACATCAGGTGGCCAAAGGACTGAAGCTTCAGCATTCCAATGAATATTCAGGGCTGGAGAGGATGATCATCTCCAAATGCAATGTATCTCATGAAGAGGAAACTCACGGCTGCCCTGGCCTCCTTTGTGTTCTCTGTCCTTCAGGCCCCTTCTCAAAAATGTCGTGTCTTAAGAGGCCTTCCTGACCACCCTGTGGAATGGGTTCTGTTTGTTTCTCTTTGATATATTTCAGCAGGACTGGCCAAGGAACTGGGGGTAGAGACCGGTTATCCCAGTGCCCTTTCCACAGCTTCCTGGTTTCACATTCCAGACCTGCCAGGACATGCCAAACCAGGGTTTGGGCAGCTGTGTTCTGAAGCTAGGAGCCCACCTTGGCATTTGTTTTTCTGATAGTTGATCCTGGTAAGTTTGACTTGTTCCAGCCTGGCAGTGTCTTCCTTAACGCCATGGCTCTCCCAGGTTTGTGAGGTAACTAGGTGTGTACAGGTGAAGAACTTGGTGGTGTCCCCAGCATGTAGGACTCAGTAAGCATCAGCTATTGTGAACTTCTCCATGGCGTCTCAGCTCTTGCTCTTAGCCTTGGCCTTTAGGGAATCAGTCAGGCTCTCTTCCTTCTGATTGTCTTGCAGCCACTCAGGGCTTTGGAATACTCGGTATCTTGTACTTGGGCCCTTTGCCCGAACTGGTCCTTCTGCCTGGAAAGTAATTTCCTAAATTTTCACTCCTCTGTTTGGTTCCTTCTCACCCTCCAGTTACAGTTAAATGTCAACTCTTCTAAGAGAATGTCTTTGCCCATCCTGTGGACTGCATGCCCCTTGGAAGTCTAGCTCAGCAGCCTGGTTATTGCATTTGCCATAACATATAATCTGTCTCTTTGTATATTTAATTATTCATTGCCTATTTCTTTTTCTCACCTGTAAAACTGGTGACTTTGGCATTCATTATGCTTCCCTACCATCTAGTACAATCATTTGCATATAGTAGGCACTTAATAAATATCTGTTGAAGGAAGCACTCTGAGTCATTAATGAAAATTGACCAGAAGCCAGGTCAGAGCCTTGGTGTCAGCATGGATGTCAGTCTGAACATAATAGCCTGATTTTTACCCTAAGACAGGAAGATTGGAACACGGGTTGTGTGTCTTTTGACAGGTTCCCAGAAATAGACCTCAGAATAATTTGGTGTGAACTCCCCTTCTTACCACTTTCCCATTTGAACCCTTGCCCAACATGGCGCCCTCCACAGTGGACTTGGCCCTCACGGTACCCTTGGTCCATCTGCTCTAGGACCCCAACGCAGACACCGAGTGGAATGACATCTTACGCAAAAAAGGCATCTTGCCCTCAAAGGAAGATTTGAAAGATCTGGAGAAGGAGGCAGAAGAAGAGGAGCAGCGGATCCTCCAGCAGTCCATTGGTGAGCTTACCAATGTGTGTTTGTGATTCTGATTCTCTCTGCTTAGGAAACACTTGGCAAGCCTCTAACTGCTTCAGTAGAAGGATCCTCTGAGCGAGAGTTGGGAGCAGGGATTGAAGTGCTGGGCTGGACACTGCCTCTGGGCCCTCCGGCAGGGCATCTCTGGCTTCATCTTCCTGGGCCGTGGAACTGGGGGCACTTCAGACGTTCCCTCCATTTCCACACTTTCTTGTCCGTGTCGGATCAGCACATTATAACCCTGGAGAAAATATTTCTGAGTCTCCACTTTCTGGTCAGTGATTCAGTTTGGTTAATGTCATGGAAATCTGCCCAGAAGTTTTTACTGTTTGTAGTCCCCTGAGCATATGCTTTATCTTTGTGGTTTGATTGAGAATATTAAAATAGCTTGATTTGGGGAAACATAAGATGCTTGTAGTGTATGCGGTCTGAGGTCTTTCTCACATGTAGGTATACCACTTGAATTGGAATCCCTCGTGGTGCTTGTCAAAAAAACAAGCAAACAAACAAAACACAACAACACACAGTTCCTCCTGAATCAGAATCTCTGGGGGTAAGGCCCAGGAATGTCCATGTTAAGCCAGTGCCCCAGAGAGTTTCTGATTCACGCTAAAGTTTGAGAACCGTGGATCACAGGGGCTAGGACTTCTGTCCCGTGTTGACATGTTAGGGCTGATTTAGAGGAGGATTTATGACACAGCGTTTATCTAGCAAATGTAATAAATTCTATCCAGTTATGGAAGGACTGCTGTGTGCCGTGTGTTTTCTAGGCACTGGGGCTTTAGCTGTGCATGGGCCAGCCAAAACACCCTGTCCTCTTGAACTTACGTTCTAAGGGAGGAGACAGACAGCAAATGACACATGAGTGAAATATAGGAAAATAAGGAAGGAAGGGGTTGCAGAAGAAAGTGAAAGTTGCTCAGTCATGTCTAACTCTTTGTGACCCCATGGACTGGGGTCTGGCAGGCTCCTCTGTCCTTGGAATTCTCCAGGCGAAATACTGGAGTGCGTAGCCATTCCCTTCTCCAGAGGATCTTCCCGACCCAGTGATCAAACCCAGGTCTCCCTCATTGCAAGTGGATTCTTTACCATCTGAGCCACCAGGGAAGCCCTGGTGGGTATAAGGTTGGAGGAGGGGTGGGTGTAATTCTAGAGCGTCAGAGAGGGCCTCACTGGGAGTGACATTTGAGCAGACCTGAGGGAGGTGAATGAGCAAGTGGGAAGCACGTTGGAGGATCTGCCAGGAGGCCAGTGGGACTGGGAGACAGAAGCAGGAGGTTCAGAGGGACAACCAGGGGTCAGACATTTAGGACCTTGTAGCTTCTAGTGTGGACCTTGGCTTCGATGTCTAATGAGGTGGACATCATTGGAGGTTTGAACAGAGGAGGGACGTGTCCTCTGTGTTGACAGCACCTTCCTGTTGTTGTCTTACTAGGTGCGGACTGTGGGGGCAGGGCAGGAAGTGGGGAGACCAGTTGAAACGACTGCAGTGGTACCCTTGGCAAGTGATGCCATTGGCTTGGACCAGAGTGGTGGGTGGAAATGGCCAGATCTGGGCATATTCTGAAGGTAGGGTCGGCGGGGTTTGCTTATAGATCCTGTGATGGGTGTAAGAGCAAGTAAGGCAAAGATGACTGCCAGGCTCTGGGTTTGAGTGGCCAGAAAGATGGAGTCACCACCTGAGGTGAGGAAGGCTTGGGCAGGAGCAGGTTTGGAGGTGAAGATCAGGAGCTCGATTTAGGACCTAGTCACTTTGAGGTTTCTTATTAGACAAATACAGATGGTAGGTGAGCAGTTGGGAATGCTTTCTAAATCAGAAATAAGGGCTAGAGGCCTATATTTGGGAGTTGTCAGCATGTCGGTGGGTTTTAAAGCTGTGAGATGCAGTCACCAAGGGAGCGGGGATAGGTGAGGAAGGAAAGGAGTCCAGTCAACAGAGGGTTCAGGGGAGGGGCCGCCAGGAGGGAGGAGGAAAAGAGGCCAGAGGAAGATGGACTTTGAGAGAGGAGGCAGTGATGGATTAGGCCAAATATGCTCATTGGTTGAGAAAAGACATCATTACTGACTTTGGTAAGAGCAGGTTTGGGTCATGACAGGGTGGGGTCGGGACAAAAACCTGACTGGATGTCAAGAAGCAAGAGTCTTTATGGCAATATAAACAAAATACAGATTTTTACAGCCATTGATAAAAATAGGAGAGAGAGCTGCCTACCAGTCACAAGAGAAGACAGGTGATAATCCCTTGACCTCAAGCAAAGGTGTGCTGGGGAGGACTCCAGAGGGTATCCTCCCACCTTCGTGGAGGCATGAGAACTGTTAATCACCTGTCTCCGAGCATCAGTACTTGCAGATCAGGCTACTTGAGCTCAGGCTAATATACCTCTTTCCTTTTATAAATTTGGGAAACTTCCTGTTTGTATCCTTATTGTTGTGTGAAGATAAGAGAGCCAGGCTGGCTGATATCAACACAGTCCTATCTTTTAAAAATGCTCTCCCCTTCTTTGTTACTGTGTAACACTTTGGATGTGTGCATGCATGCTAAGTTACTTCAGTCATGTCTGACTGTTTGCAACCCTATGGACGTGTAGCCCACCAGGCTTCTCTGTTCATGGGATTCTCCAGGCAAGAATACTGGAGTGGGTTGCCATGCCCTTCTCCAGGGGGTCTTCCCGACCCAGGGATCGAACTTGCATCTCTAAACATCCTGCATTGTCAGACAAGTCCTTTACCACTAGTGTAACACCTTAACTACTTTTTATTTTGGTTTTGATGGGCTAGGGGCCTTTTGGTATTGCATGCACTCCTTTAGGAGAAAAGTGAAGGAGAAAAGACCCAAAATGCATCTTCGTTCATCTTTTACATTTTTGGTTTTTCACCAACTCAATGACATTCAGTGAAAACATATGAAGACATGACTTTGGAAGAACTGGAGGATAATGAAGACGAATTTAATGAGGAAGACGAACGTGCAATTGAAATGTACAGGTTAGTGCCACCCAGAGGGCTGCTTGGTTTTTCATGTGGCACTATAATGTGCGTCCTTTGAGATAAACCTGGCACATAAGTAAGTAAGCCTGGACCTTTACAGAGTTGCCGTGTGAAAGGGATGTGTGCGAGCACATGTGTGTAAGATGTCTCTCCTCCTCCTCCTGTCGTGCAGGCAGCAAAGACTGGCCGAGTGGAAAGCAACCCAGCTGAAGAATAAATTTGGAGAGGTTTTGGAAATCTCGGGAGAGGATTATGTTCAGGAAGTTACGAAAGCCGGTGAGGGCCTGTGGGTCATCCTGCATCTTTACAAGCAAGGGTGAGCTGTGATATGCGCGCGCGCGTGCTCACTCACTCAGGCGTGTCTGACTCTGTGACCCCGTGGAGTGTAGCCTACAGGCCTCTCTGTCCGTGGGACTTCCCAAGCAAGAGTACTGCAGTGGGCTGGCATTTCCTTCTCCAGGGGATCGTCCCGACCCAGGGACCAGACCTGCACATCCTGTGTCTCCTGCTTTGTCAGGGGTGTTCTTTACCTCTGAGCCACCTGGGAAGCCCTGATGCCTGTCTTTAAATATTCATTTGAATTTATGTCTTGAACATCTCAGGCTTACTTCACACCAGAGGGTTTTTTTTTTTAATTAATGTTTTATGTGTTTTTGTTGCAGATTTGCCCAAATGTTATTGTCTAATTTTTGTCTTAAGACTTTCAGATTAATATTTGTGGCTAATACGAATGCCTTTATTAAATTGTAGCACAACAGATTTTTTTTCTTAATTGTAAATGAATTCCTCAATCACTTGTCCCTCTGAAAAAACTCCAGCGTTTCACGACTCACATGTCGTGAGTCACTCTCCTTGACGGTGCCGGTGACCTTTGTGAGCATTGTCCATGGCGAGTGATGCAGAGAGCCCCTAGCGCCTCACCTTCAGTTTTGCTCCCACCGTGTGGAGTCCAGTGCTTGTGGAGTTTCTTTCAAGCAGGAGGCGCATTCTGAATCACACATTCTAAGCCTTGGATGTTCTCTGCTTTAGAAAAGCAAGACAATTATCTTTTACAATGGAGCTGCTTTTCTGACTTACTCGGTCAGATTAAATTGGACTTTGGCTTTTGAACACTTTGCCCAAACCTATTAGAAAGTTTTTAGAAACCGTTCATCTTGGCTGGAGTAGCAGAAGCACTTGTGAAGTTGTCATGGGGTTTTCTATGGGGCACAAGGGCGGTTGAGGTTTACTGTATGCAGACACAAACTCACAGTTGCTTCCCTTTATTTCACAGGATTCCCCTCTGTGCTCTGATAAATCAGCACTTCAGTGCACTTGCCAGGAAGTTTCCTGATGTCAAGTTTATCAAAGCCATTTCAACCACCTGCATCCCCAATTACCCTGATAGGAATCTGCCCACGATATTTGTGTACCTCGAAGGTGACATCAAGGCCCAGTTTATCGGCCCTCTGGTGTTTGGTGGCATGAGCCTGACGCTGGATGGTAAGGACTCTGAGGTACACGTGAGGGATGGGGAGGGAGTGTGTCTGCCGTTAAGGGCGCCTGTTTCCTAGACGCAGGTGGGATGATTTGTCATAGAGTCACCTTTGTCCCGTGTGAGTGAGTGTGAAAAAGGAAGAACATTGAATCTGCCATCTTAGATGAGTCATTGGGAGCAATTACAACTGGACTTTGAGTTAAAAGAGAGCAAAATGGATTTTAAAATATTTAATATATTGTCTGTGCTGTTTTATTTGTCCCTACAGTTGAATGTGTTTGTTCTTTAGTTATAACTCAAGATCACATCATTCATTTATTTAATGCACCCAGACATATTAGTGACATGTTTATATGTAAAATACATAAATACATGTAAATTTATACATATATAAATCTCTATAAAAATATTTTTTCAGTTGAAAGGAAACTTTTAAATGAAAAGTTTATTTAATTCTGCCTCTTAACTCCTAAAGGATATATCTTTTATTTTTTTCTACTTGTGAAATAGGAAGTATTAAAATACATATGCACACATAATATGTGGGAGAGAAGCTGAGGCCTGCGAGCTTCCTACTAGGTCAGATTCTTTTATCTCTTTAGTGCAGTGATATGTCCAACTATGCTTTAGTTAGTAGCCTTTAAAAACGTGTTATATCTACTTTATATATAGAGTTGAATATGAGATATTCAACTGGGAAACATGTAAACAGATACATGGATGCATATATATATTATATCAGTTTTGCTTTATTCCAGTGTTCAAAGACATATGATATTTCAAACTATGTGTTTTGCCTCTTATTTTGATCTTTGAACATACCATTAGTGGGGAGAGAGAGGTGTACAATAATAATTATAGTCTTTGTTTCTAGAAAAAGTCTCATTTGTAGGCCAGGCTCCATGGAATTCTCCAGGCAAGAATACTGGAGTGGGTTGCCATTCCCTCCTCCAGGGGATCTTCCCAACTCAGGGATCAAACCTAGGCCTCCTGCATTGCTGGCAGATTCTTTCCTAAGTACATTCTTTATTAAGTACATTAACTTATGCATATGCATGTACATGTGAATCTAAATACATCCTTAAGAATCAGAAATCCTAAGAATTTTTTTTTTTGAGAAATTTATTGAATTTTCTTGGTCATTGAACCAAGATACCTAGAGCTGAAAATACTGATGCTGTTCATCTCCGTGGAACACTTTGAATTAAGGCGGTTTCAGTAAAATTGGTTTTTAGATTTTTTAAAAAATTTATTGGGCTGCACTGGATCTTAGTTGTAGCATTCAAGGTCTAGTTCACTGACTGGGGATTGAACCCAGGCCCCTTGCATTGGGAGCATGGAGTCTTAACCACTAGACCACGAGGGAAGTCCCTGGTTTTCAGATTTGAATAGAAGTTTCCTACTTAGTAGAGCATCAGCTTAAACTAGACTGTTTGGTGTAGATCTGACAGTCTCTCACTCCTGCCTGGGTAGAAAAATATATCACTTGATTTTGCTTCACAGTGTCTCACACCAATATGGATTTTCACTGATTATAAAGGAGCTAAGCCTTTAATCACTGATTCTTTTTTTTTTTTCCTGACACTTTTAAGAATTATTACTACTTGGAACAAATGTATCAATCTTAGCATGTCATCATACATTGAGCCTTTGACTCTAATAGGTTGAGATATTGGACATGAGGTTTAAGAATTTCCTTTTGCTAAATAAAATTGGATTTAATAATTACATTGCCAGCAAGACTGTGAAAAGTATTTTCTTGGTATATTTCATGCTGATTTCTTTCCTGGGACATTCTGCAAGCCAAGAAGCTAGCTGTGAGGAGATAGGTTTAGTCCTTGGTTTTTTGATTAGTTATCCTGGAGGTTCAAATGTATGTAATATTTCATTTCATCTCTTGTTATGAGAAGTTTTTGCAGCTATTTTGTTTTCTTAAGGGTCCGATTTTTTTTTCCCTTTCTTCCAGGTACCTTATAATTATGACCCTCAAATTGTCATCAAGTGTGGATGGTCATAGTTTCTGCTTAGAAAAACACAGTGGCTTGAGGTTCCCACTCAGGCTGAGTCTTAGGCAATTTGCTTTTTCTTTATCATGCAGAGTTGGAGTGGAAGTTGTCTGAGTCTGGAGCCATCAAGACGAGCCTGGAGGAGAACCCCAGGAAGCCCGTGGAAGACGTGCTGCTGTCCGCGGTGCGGTGCTCCGTCCCCGCCAGGAGGGACAGCGATTCCGAGGATGACTGAGGCCGTGGCCCTGGCAACCTGCTGAACTTTCTCGAAGTGATACAGCGTCTGAACTTTTTTTAAAAAAGGAGAAAGTACGAACGTATACTGTGGTTTTTTTAGTCTTTTATATTATGTTCTGAATCTCATAGATCTCAGAAATAATCATTGCTGGGAATCCTTTTAAATTTCTGGAAACTTTTTAAATTAATAGTATTTCCTTAAGAAAAAAATAAAAGCCAGATATTAGTTTGGCAGATGTCTGTGTTTTCCTCACTTATATTTTAGGTCAGCTGTAAGACTGTTCGCTATTTGTTCACATAAAACTATTCAAAAAGAAATACAGAGGTTTTTTTTTTAACAATGTGAATAAATTATACAGTGGAAAATGGCAAGCTAAGCTTTGCATTTATATTATTTGTTTTTATTCTTTTATAGAGCTAGCAACAGGATTATTAACTCAAAGAAATGATTGCTAGAAAGAAGTCTTAGTATTTATCCTGTTTAGAAGAAATAGGCAATAATTCTTGTGAAGTACTGTCTTATCAAAGCCTAAAAGATTAGGCTTATCAAACTAAAAGATTCCAATTTACTGCCATTTGGGGTCAAATAATTTTTCTAGTTAAGATAATTTTTTGTTTTCAAGCTGTTGAGATGTGAGCTAATCTCAATTACCATAAAAGGTGTCACTTGAAACTCTTTTTTTGGAAATAAATAGGTATAAGCACACACAGAGGTAGACAAAGTGTATCTCAATCAGTAAAAAACATAATAAAATGTTTCTGAACCAGAATCTGTTAGCATTTACCACTTAGTGTCAAATTGACATTAACAGAATAATCAGGGGACTGTTATTCCCTTATACCTGTGTTGAGTAATGTAGTGCTCACTACACATAGTAACAACAACTGGTTTGAATCTTTAGAAAATGTGATCAGAGAGGGCACAGAGCTCCTTCAGATTGTTGTTGTTTATTTTTGCTGTCATTCAGAGAGAAATAGGCAGAAGTGTCTGCATTAGTGACTTTGTTCTTCTGTTCACATGAGAGCCAGCACTTCTGATGGAAACATACCCTGTGTCATAGTCTTCCTTGAAGGATTTCTCATGAGATATTAATTGCAGGGTGAAAATAAGCTTGGTCAGTCCTGTCACTCATCTGCTGGTGTCCCATGGCTTAGATTTTCTGTTGTCGGCTGACAGCAGACTGAAATGCAGTGGTGAAGGTGTGAGTGCCATGTTGGTCAAGAGCTGTGGTGTGTACACGTTCCCAGGGGAGAGAGGTGTGTGTGAGCATTGAGGCTGCGTCTACCAGCACCGGCGGCAGGCCTCGTTCCCCTGAGGGGCCCGTTCAGGGTGTCGTTCTCAACGTGCGCTGTGCCACTTTGATCTTTGTTCCTGTGACATCTTTCCTCCATGCCAGACTAAGGTGTTGAGTTTGTGCTCAAAGGCTCAGGTGACTTGGTTCATGATCCCTGTCTGGACATACAGCTCGCAGACCCCAGAAAGCTGTTTAGTCGTGCTGACTGAACTTGACTTAAAAATGCAGAGAAAGAACAGCATCTTTGTCCTAATATTAGAATTGTAATTTTGAACCCAACCTGCAAATTTCTACAGGTTGGTTACTTCTGGGAGACTTCCCTGTATTCCTTACCATTCACTCCTTTTTCATTTGGAGCATTTGTGATGTGATGGAGATGATGTAGCTTGGCTCTGAAGCATTGAGTTTGTTTCGTTCCACAGCAGAAACACAATGAACAGGGAAAACCAGCAAGAAAGATCTCAACAGTCTGTCTCCTGGTGTTGGGAGGGAACAGTTATGGGTAAGGGGTGTTGAGCAGGTGCTGGGTAACCCTCTCTATAGTGATATTGGTGAGAAATGTTTTCAGGAAGTTGGGGTGGTAAGTAGTTTGGGAGAAATAACATAGTAACACTGTAGACTCACCCCTTGGCATCCATGGTAGTTGGTTCCAGGGCCCCATGGGGTGTCTGCAGATCCTCAGGTCCTTGCAGCTGGCTCTCCACGTCATCAGTCTGTGGTTTGTTGGATCCGCAGATGTGGAACCCATCTGCTATGCTGTGCTGTGCTGAGTTGGGTCCGACTCTGTGACCCCTTGGATTGTAGCCCACCAGGCTTCTCTGTCCATGGGATCCTCCAGGCAAGAATACTGGAGTGGGTTGCCGTTTCCTCCTCCAGGGGATCTTTCCGACGCAGCGTTCCAACCTGTGTGCCGTGTCTGCCCTGCATTGGCAGGTGGGCTCTTTACTGCTGAGCCACCTGGGAAGCCGACTGTAATCAAATACAGTTGATTTTTCCTAGTTTTCCTTATTTTGTCAAGAAGAAAAAGGATACAGCTAGGATGTACACAACTACCTCATTGCAAACCTAAATTTATGTCCTCCTGTCCTGACATTGCCAAAACGGTGGCTTCCTGGGGCATCGTCTTCCCGAAGTGCCTCAGAGAACTCATCTTGGATGCAGCACTTTGTGAGAGACAGAAAGGGCTTAGAAGGGGGTCCTTTGTCCCTAATGCCTCAGTTTTCACCATTTATTGCCTCCAGCTTTAAATTTACTCTTCTTACATAACAGCCCCAGTTTTGCCAATGCAGTTTTCAAGTACGACGGGCCAAATGTGTTGTGACTGGGTTGCCTAATTTAGAAACATGCTCTGTGAAAGTGGTTTTGTCCTCCTTGTGAAACCAGTTGTTACTCATAAACAAACATAATCTTTTCAACAGGTGGGTTTCACCTGTCACATTCCTGATGTTTATATTCACTTTAGCCTGGGGTTCTGGCTTTCCACCTCTGTACGCTGCCCCGGCTCGGTGACTGCACAAGGGACCTGTCACTCATGTGCTGCTGGGAGTTCCCTGGGCCCATTCTCACCGCCCATCCCTGCAGCAGCCTCCTCTTCCATGCATTCAGTGTCCAGTGAAGATGGGTCTGCCCTCCACGGCCAAGCCATCCTTCTATACTTTTGACCCCATTTTCTCCCCCGTTCTTTCAGGGCTTTGTTCCAGTAAATTATTGCCTTATCTCAGTCTTTCCCTTGATGTGGGGCCTCAGGCTGTAAGTGTTGGGCTTGGTAACAGAGACTGCTCCCTGCCTGTCAAGGACCAGGATTCTCCAACTCTGCTCCAGCAGCTGAAGGATTAAGCTCCCAGCCTCTGTTGGAGCTGCGGGTTGCCGGAGTGAGGTGGGCAGAAGTTGGCTGGGAGTCCTGGGCACACTTCTTGGGAAGGGCAGCTGCTGTAGATGTGACTGCAGCCGACCTGTGCTGAAGGGCGTGCGTACAGAGCCAGGGCGTTGTGCGTGGTATTTTTGACGATGTTGTGGAGCCTGTGTATTCCGGCTCTGACTGCTGTCTCTGGACTCCTTACTGGGAAAGAAGTCGCTTTCACCTTGGCCTCTCTTAGAAGTAGAGTATCCTCTCATGCATCTGCTAAAGCCCCCTGCCCGTTGTCTGTCAGAGCCACAACTGTCCCAGCTCTCTGCTCCGCGCTTTCAGGCTGCTCAACAAAGCAGAGCAGTGTCTGTTCCCCGCCTCTATGTCATCATCATCATCATCGCCCTTCAGGAGCTTCATGAACCAGACCAGGACTTCCGCTTTCACCTGTGAAAGACCAGATACTCTGAACAGCTACCACCCATCTGGCAGTAACTCAAAGAATTGTTACGTTTCGATTGAAGAAAAGAATTGTTTCTTTAACGTTGGTAAATGTGTGGCTGAGCTGTCAGGAAAGGAATCCATTCTCTGAGGCCAAAAACGATGTGAAAACAAAACTGCTAGAGAGGAGCAAGCCCTCAGCGCATGTACCCCCGGGGCTCCTACCGAGTCTTGGTGACTCTGAGCACCTCTGAGGGTGGGGTTGGGGGTTAGCAGGAGATAAGCGTTCAGGGAGGCTCCCTTGCAAACAGCTGGGCTTCAGCGTTGGGGGAACTGGCACTAGTTGAAAAGGAAAACAGTCCCCCTCTGAAGTCACTTAGACACCTTCCCTCCTGTGGGTTTGAGTTCTCATGGTACCTGTGGTCTAAGCATTTCCCATGCGAAATTCTTAAACAGATCCCATTGTAATGCCCCTGGGTTCAAGGTCAGAGCAACTGTATATGCACATGAGAACTCAGCTTTAATTTAGCACTCAAGATACTCTCCACAGGGACATGAGCTGGGAGTCATAAATCACAGGAGGCCTCAAATAAGGCATCTCAGATGAAACCCAGCAGAAAAAGAGTGCAAGCATCCTGCAAGAAGTTAAGAGTAACAGAATTTTCAAGACCAAAATGTGAGCACATTTAATAGTTGTAAGTAAGTAAAAGAATAAAGAAGGGTTGCTTATATAAGTCCCTTATAAAAATAACTAATGGAAGAAGGAATTAATAAACTGAAAAGTGGAGCCAAATAATTACCCCACAGGGAGCACGCAGAGACAAGTAGGTGGAAATAGAAGTTAGATTAAGAGATGTGGAGGAGTGGTGAGAATGCCTAACACATCACTTAAAATTTTAAAAAGCATTAGAAATAAGTAACATTTGGAAAGATGAAGGTAGAGTTTCCAGAACTGATGAAAGACATCAACCCTCAGATGCAGAAAGCTATACAAATTTCAAGTGAGTTAAATGAAGTAAATCCACACCTTCATGTATGTAATGAAACTAGAATATCAGAAAAATTTGTAGCACAGTGGGAAAAGTCAGATTACCTGTAACAAACACAGCAAAAATAAGGCTCACTGCCTTCTCAGCAGCATCAGCAAAAGCCAGAAGACTGTGATAGTATCTGTGGGCTAAAAGATGCATCAACAAAAACTATCAACTAAATTGTTAACACCCGGTGAGGCTCCATTTTTTAAACTTTTATATTAGAGTATAGCCAATTAACAATGTTATGATAGTTTCGTGTGGACAGAAAAGGGACTTGGCCGTATGTATGCATGTATCCATTCTCCCTTAAAGTCCCCCTTCAGCCAGGTTGCCACATAATTTAATGAGGCACTATTTTAGAAGTGAAAATGTCATCAAAAGACTTCACTAAAGGAAATTTAGAGGATTTACTTTGTGCAGAAGGACAGTGATGAAAGCTCTGAGATTCAGGAAAGCATAGTGACCAAAAAAACACTCATGGTTAAATCTGAATGAGCATTAACTTTATAAAACAATACAAATGATGTCTTGTTTACAACATTAAGATGAAATGGAACTGAAAAATAGGACAAATTAGCACAGAAATTGAAGGGGACTTCATTGGAGTGTAAATGTTCTTAGATCCTTAAAAAGTATTCAAGAGGTTGGTGAAAATATGGTTAAAAACCTTCAAGTAACAGTAAAATTTTTTTAAGTATATAATTTTAAAGTAGTGTGTCTAAGGGTGCTCAGTTAATTCAGTAAAAGACTAGACTGAAGAATAAAAAGAAAAGGCAGAACCATAGAAAGTCCAAAGTAAGGTGCTAGAATCTGAACAGTGAGCACAATAAATTAGATGGCTAACACTAATAGTGCTTGTCACCATATGACCCTGCAGTCATTCTCTTAGGTATTTACCCTACTTACTAAAACTTATGTCCATACAAAAACACAAATGGTTATAGCAGCTATGTTTATAATGGCCAAAACTCAAACAACCAGAGTGTCTATCCCTAAGTAAATGTGTAAACAAATTGTAATTTGATATAATGGAATGTAATTCAGCGATAAAAAGAACTGAGCTACCAAGCCACAAAAACCGCGGGTGCTAGATGAAATAAGCCAGTCTGAAAAGACTATTTTATGATTCTAATTATAAGACATTCTAGAGAAGGCAAAACTGGAGATGCTAAGAAAATCCGTGGGGAGGAGGAGGGAAAGTTAGGGAGTTGTGGGGTTGACATGTTCACCCTGCTGTGTTTAAAATGGATAACCAGGGACTTCCCTGGTGGTCCTGTGGGTAAGACGTTACCTTCCAAAGCAGGCGGTGCAGGTTTGATCCCTGGTCAGGCAGCCAAGATCCCACATGCCCCATGACCAAAAAACCAAAACATAAAACAGAAGCAATATTGTGAGGAATTCAATAAAGACTTTTAAAAATGGTCCCCATCAAAAGCAGTCAATAAAATGGATAACCAACAAACCCACTGTATAGACTAGGGAATCCTACTCAACTGTTATGTAACAACCTAAATAGGAAAATAATTTGAAAAAGAATAATACATTTTTCTGTATAACTGAATCATTTTGCCGTACACCTGAAACTCACAGCATTGTTAATCAATTATGCTCCAATATAAAATTAAAGAAAAAGGTCACAGAAAAAAAAATCAGTGGTTCCAGAGGCTCAAGGGGATGGTGGTTGAATAGGTAAAGCACAGGATTTCTAGGACAGTGAAACTGTTCAGAGGGTGGGGGTATGATGATGTTCATTTGTCAAAACCCACAGGACATTACAGCACAAAGAGTGAATCTTTATGCACGTTTAAAAAAAATCACATCAGGAGCTGGAATACATGGATGGAAGACAGAATGACGAAACAACCATATTATAAATGTATGAAACAACCTCGTGGAAGGAATTGAGGGGAAGACGACCTTGGAAATGAGTAACCTTGGACCTACGTAACCTTGGAAATGAGTGGCGTCTGTAAGATGAAGCACAAGAGGAACTGCATGAGGACTAGGCTGCAGCTGATAAATTTCTCACGTTGGCGCCTGTTAACAGTGGAGATACGGCTCTGATGCACTAGATTTAAACCAATGGAACCAGGTGGTGGGAGCCAGGCTTCTCTCGTTATTTAGAGTGTGAGGTTACAGATAGCCCAGAGTGATCCACCTGGAATGGATTAGAGGTGGCCCCTCCCTGCGAACTCACACAGGCACAGCTAGTTACAGGTTTAGATGGCATGTATACGCAGGTTTAGGAGGGCTGCTGCGGGGCGCAGGAGGGCCGAGGGGAGCTACTCCACGTTCAAGGTCAGGAGGGGCGGCCGTGAGGAGATACCCCTTGTCCAGTGTAAGGAGCAGCAGCTGCGCTTTGCTGGAGCAGCCGTGAAGAGATACCCCACATCCGAGGAAAGAGAAACCCAAGTGAGACGGTAGGTGTTGCGAGAGGGCCTCAGAGGGCAGACACACTAAAACCATAATCACAGAAAACTAGCCAATCTGGTCACAGGACCACAGTCGTGTCTAACTCAATGAAACTAAGCCATGCCATGTGGGGCCACCCAGGACGGTCGGGTCATAGTGGAGAGGCCTGACAGAATGTGGTCCACTGGAGAAGGGAATGGCAAACCACTTCAGAATTCTTGCCTTGAGAACCCCATGAACAGTATGAAAAGGCAAAATGATAGGATACTGAAAGAGGAACTCCCCAGGTCAGTAGGTGCCAAATATGCTACTGAGATCAGCGGAGAAATAACTCCAGAAAGAATGAAGAGATGGAGTCAAAGCAAAAACAATACCCAGTTGTGGATGGGACTGGTGATAGAAGCAAGGTCTGATGCTGTAAAGAGCAATATTGCATAGGAACCTGGAATGTTAAGTCCATGAATTAAGGCAAATTGGAAGTGGTCAAACAGGAGATGGCAAGAGTGAATGTCGACATTCTAGCAATCAGCGAACTAAAATGGACTGGAATGGGTGAATTTAACTCAGATGACCATTATATCTACTACTGTGGGCAGGAATCCCTTAGAAGAAATGGTCATCATGGTCAACAAAAGAGTCTGAAATGCAGTACTTGGATGCAATCTCAAAAATGACAGAATGATCTCTGTTCATTTCCAAGGCAAACCATTCAATATTAGGGTAATCCAAGCCTATGCCCCAACCAGTAACACTGAAGAAGCTGAAGTTGAACAGTTCTATGAAGACCTACAAGACCTTTTAGAACTAACACCCAAAAAAGATGTCCTTTTCATTATAGGGGACTGGAATGCAAAAGTAGGAAGTCAAGAAACACCTGGAGTAACAGGCAAATTTGGCCTTGGAGTACGGAATGAAGCAGGGCAAAGGCTAATAGAGTTTTGCCAAGACAACGCACTGGTCATAGCAAACATCCTCTTCCAACAACACAAGAGAAGGCTCTACACATGGACATCACCAGAGGGTCAACACCGAAATCAGATTGATTATCTTCTTTGCAGCCAAAGATGGAGAAGCTCTATACAGTCAGCAAAAACAAGACCAGGAGCTGACTGTGGCTCAGATCATGAACTCCTTATTGCCAAATTCAGACCTAAACTGAAGAAAGTAGGGAAAAC
Source organism: Cervus elaphus (assembly GCF_910594005.1). Taxonomy (NCBI): domain Eukaryota; kingdom Metazoa; phylum Chordata; class Mammalia; order Artiodactyla; family Cervidae; genus Cervus; species Cervus elaphus. The sequence continues at coordinate 96,991,831 of NC_057825.1, read as the reverse complement.
CACTAGACCATTCAGGTATGACCTAAATCAAATCCCTTATGACTATAGTGGAAGTGAGAAATAGATTTAAGGGACTAGATCTGATAGACAGAAAGCCTGAAGAACTATGGACGGAGGTTGGTGACATTGTACAGGAGACAGGGATCAAGACCATCCCCATGGAAAAGAAATGCAAAAAGGCAAAATGGTTGTCTGAGGAGGCCTTACAAATAGCTGTGAAAAGAAGAGAAGTGAAAAGCAAAGGAGAAAAGGAAAGATATACCCATTTGAATGAGGAGTTCCAAAGAATAGCCAGGAGAAATAAGAAAGCCTTCCTCAGTGATCAATGCAAAGAAATAGAGGAAAACAACAGAATGGGAAAGACTAGAGATCTCTTCAAGAAAATTAGAGATATCAAGGGAACATTTCAGGCAAAGATGGGCTCGATAAAGGACAGAAATGGTATGGATCTAACAGAAGCAGAAGATATTAAGAAGAGGTGGCAAGAATACACAGAAGAACTGTACAAAAAAGATCTTCACAACCCAGATAATCACAATGGTGTGATCACTCACCTAGAGCCAGACATCCTGGAATGTGAAGTCAAGTGGGCCTTGGAAAGCATCACTATGAACAAAGCTAGTGGAGGTGATGGAATTCCAGTTGAGCTATTTCAAATCCTGAAAGATGATGCTGTGAAAGTGCTGCACTCAATATGCCAGCAAATTTGGAAAACTCATCAGTGGCCACCAGACTGGGAAAGGTCAGTTTTCATTCCAATCCCTAAGAAAGGCAATCCCAAAGAATGCTCAAACTACCGCACAATTGCACTCATCTCACACGCTAGTAAAGTAATGCTCAAAATTCTCCAAGCCAGGCTTCAGCAATATGTGAACCGTGAACTTCCAGATGTTCAAGCTGGTTTTAGAAAAGGCAGAGGAACCAGAGATCAAATTGCCAATATCCGCCGGATCATCAAAAAAGCAAGAAAGTTCCAGAAAAACATCTATTTCTGCTTTACTGACTATGCCAAAGCCGTTGACTGTGTGGATCGCAATAAACTGTGGAAAATTCTGAAAGAGGTGGGCATACCAGATCACCTGACCTGCCTCTTGAGAAACCTATATGCAGGTCAGGAAGCAATAGTTAGAACTGGACATGGAACAACAGACTGGTTCCAAATAGGAAAAGGAGTACGTCAAGGCTGCATATTGTCACCCTGCTTATTTAACTTATATGCAGAGTACATCATGAGAAATGCTGGGCTGGAGGAATCACAAGCTGGAATCAGGATTGCCGGAAGAAATGTCAATAAGCTCAGATGTGCAGATGACACCACCCTTATGGCAGAGAGTGAAGAGAAACTAAAAAGCCTCTTGATGAAAGTGAAAGAGGAGAGTGAAAAAGTTGGCTTAAAGCTTAATATTCAGAAAACTAAGATCATGGCATCTAGTCCCATCACCTCATGGGAAATAGATGGGGAGACAGTGGAAACCATGTCAGATTTTATTTTTTGGGGGCTCCAAAATCACTGCAGTTGGTGACTGCAGCCATGAAATTAAAAGACGCTTACTCCTTGGAAGGAAAGTTGTGACCAACCTAGATAGTGTATTAAAAAGCAGAACATTACTTTGCCAACAAAGGTCCGTCTGGTCAAGGCTATGGCTTTTCCAGTGGTCATGTATGGATGTGAGAGTTGGGTGGTGAAGAAAGCTGAGCACCGAAAAATTGATGCTTTTGAACTGTGGTGTTGGAGAAGACTCTTGAGAGTCCCTTGGACTGCAAGGAGATCCAACCAGTCCAGCCTAAAGGAGATCAGTCCTGGGTGTTCATTGGAAGGACTGATGCTGAAGCTGAAACTTCAGTACTTTGGGCACCTCATGAGAAGAGTTGACTCATTGGAAAAGACCCCGATGCTGGGAGGGATTGGGGGCAGGAGGAGAAGGGGACGACAGAGGATGAGATGGCTGGATGGCATCACCGACTCAATGGGCATGAGTTTGAGTAGACTCCGGGAGTTGGTGATGGACAGGGAGGCCTGGCGTGCTGCGACTGTGGGGTCGCAAAGAGTCGGACACGACTGAGCGACTGCACTGAACTAAACTGATACACAGGTTTATCAGGGCTTCCCTCATAGCTCAGTTGGTAATCCGCCTGCAATGCAGGAGACCCCGGTTCTATCCCTGGGTCGGGAAGATCTGCTGGAGAAAGAATAGGCTACCCACTCCAGTACTCTTGGGCTTCCCTTGTGGCTTAGCTGGTAAAGAATCAGCCCACAATGTGGTAGACCTGGGTTCAATTCCTGGGTTGGAAAGATCCCCTGGAGAAGAGAAAGGCTACCCACTCCAGTATTATGGCTTGGAGAATTTCATAGACTATATAGTCTATGGGACCACAAAGTGTTTGGGGTCGCAAAGGTCGGACATGACTGAGCGACTTTCACCTTCACATACACAGGTTAGTAAACACATTTCCTTGATCTGTCAGTTGAAGGGGCTTAAAAGCAATGACTCTCCCATTGCAAAGATCACACCTACTATTCAGATACTGGTTTCTAATACCATTTCATAAAGAAGAAACCAAAACTCTAGAGAAGTGGCTGATTCTACCACAGGAGTAGAAAATCGACAAGACCAACCTGGATCATCTTGTAGTGCCAGAAAGGAAAGATGTGCTCAAAACAAAAGCAAAAATCACAATGATAGCACTGTGTGGAAGGAATGCAGGAGTCTCCTAATGACTGGACACTTTGGGCAACAAAATAAATACTGGACTCCAACCTAAGTGTAAAGTGAATATCCATGAGTCCGTATAGATAAATGATGGAACAGACACACAGATTGAAGAGACCATTTCCTGCGCAGAATTTGGAATAATTTATGTAGCTACTCCATCCACATTTAAGATGGTCTACTCTTCTAATGTGGGCTGCACACGGTGACTTCCTTCCCGAGTGAGCAGCGTGGAAAGGGATCAGGGTGGGGAGCAGCTTTACAGAAAGCTGCCAAGCTCTGCCACCCAGGTGACCAAGGTCAGAACCACTAGCTGTGAGGCATGTTGTTAATAATAGTATGGCCCCTGGGTATTGATGGGGTGAAAATGACACAAGGCAAGCTCTTTGATCTTCCTCCTCGAAACCCAGACCTGTACACAAACATCTGACAAATCCCGAGTGAGGAATGTTCTATAAAACAGATGATCAGAAATCTTCAAAACTGTAAAGCTTACCAAAAACAAAGGAAATGTGAGAAACGGACCCAGCCCTGCAAAGAGATCCCCAAGGGGATGTGACAACGTAATATAAGACAGTGTCCTGATGGGATTCTAAAACAAAATGAAAGAATTCTCAATAAAGTGTGGATTTCGTGCATCAATATTGTATTGCTTCACTAACTGTAACAAATGTCCCATATTAATATAAGATGTAAGAAGAGAGGGATTGGGTGGAGCTTGCATGTGTACTCTGCTATTTTGTAGATTTTTCTGAACATCAAACACCATGTTGAGAAAATAAAAGTTGATTTTTTAAAAAGTCTGGTGGTTCATGAACCACATCAAACTGGAAATTGTCACTAGTGTAAGCAAGGTGGTGCTCAGCTCTTGATCGTCATCCTGTGTGTAATAAAGTGCCAGGATTAAATGGCAAATGTCTTAGTTGGAATCCACCCAAGTGCAGAGCAAGTTGAGGGCTTGGGTGCCAATTGAGAGGGAGATCTGGGAGGCTGGGGGGCGGGCGGAGAGGCCAGCGTGAGGGTGAGAGTCTGTGGGCAGTGCTGTGTGCAGTGGGAAGTCAACCCCTTAGGATTCTCTGAGAAACCCACAGTGTCTTCCACCCACAGGGTGGGGGCTAGGCCACTTATCCCCCATCCCTGGCCCCCACTGCTTGAAGGCTGCTCCCAGGGGGGTGAAACCCTGTGCCCTTCTGGGCTGCTTCTGCACCAGGGCCAAGCAGGCATCTATCTGGGAGGAGGACCTCAACAGACAGACACGGGTAGTGTGCCTTTTAGGTGGGAAGCTGGTGGTGCACAGCCAGTCTGAGCTTACCCGGAAGTTTGCTCTACTTTATACATTTAAAGAGCCTGCTTAGACATATTCAGACATAGATTTTTGTCACATATCACTCTTGTGCATACATAAAAATGAAAGCGAAATAAATCGGTTGAGATAATCCTGAAGTGTCCTCTTCGGAGTCCGGCTCTAATGCTCTGTGCTATTGAACTTGATGCTGACACTTCTCTGATCCTACCAGTAGGTGGCGAGCTAAACCAACTTGATCCCGACAGCTTCCTGGCTAGCAGTCACTTCAGCACGCACCCTGACCTTGAAAATGTTAATAACGGATGGGAAACGTGCTTAGAATTGATGAAATGAGTTAGTTCTAGTGCCTATGCCTAGTGGATGAAGAAGGCTATTTTAACTTAATTATTTTAGCATTTAATTTTGAAAGCAGATCATAAACTCCAAACCTGTTCATTGACATTTTAAAATGTTGAAATTAACCAGCTTCCCAATAGGAAAGATGCGGCTACTATTCTTTGTATATCTATTAAAGCAAATGCAATATTTTTTAAAAATTAAAGCCCAATATTTCTATTTTGTAGGTAACTTTCTCTGATAATTTTTAAAAAATTTAGTCATTTCAAAACATAGATCATAAAAAGTTATAGTTAGTAAAGAGTTGGGTAATTAACAAATCAATCCTTTGCCTTTTGCAAATATTACAGAAAACAACAAAAAAACCTTCCAACTGTTTGTTCTATCCCTTGGATCTGAGATCCCCAAATGAAATAGTGTAATAAACATTCATACACACACATGCATGCGCGCACACACACACACACACACACACACACGCTGTACCGGACTGGTCTATATTGTAACTGCAGTAACTAAATAAAAGTGAGGATAAATCTGTCAGCCTCTTGTTATCCCACTTGCTGACTTTGAGCCCCAAAGAGTTTATGATTCCATTTTGGTTTCCCAATGCAACTGGAAAGAAAATGGGAGAAGCCCAGAACACTTGGCAGATTTCTTACCAGGAATCAATGCAGTTTCCAAACTCTGTGCCAAGGTATCCCAGATTCCCGTAGCAAGTTAACGGGAGGGGGAATATCCTAAGAGGTCAGGGGAAACACAGCAACACTGCGCATTCATCAGACACTACAGCAGCTGCCAGCTCCAAGGAGCTCAGAGCCTCGATATTAGCTTGCCCTGCCCCTCTTCCGATGACGTCGTACCCTTCAAAGCTGGGTTTTGGGCAGTTGCTGTGTTAAAAGCACATACAGCTCAAAAGTCAGTCTGAAACAGGGCATGAGGGTGTCAGTGTCAAATTCCAAGGTGGGGAAGGTGTGCTGTGCCCAACAGGAACCTGTGCTCCATTCATAAGTGAAAAAGTAAGCTTATTTTTCTTTCAGTTTTCGTGTGTGTGTGTGTATGAGCTTTCCTGGTAGCTCAGCAGTAAAGAACCCACCTGCCATGCAGGAGACACAGGTTCGATCCCTGGGTCGGGAAATCCCCTGGAGGAGGAAATGGCAACCCACTCCAGTATTACTGCCTGGGAAATCCCATGGACAGAGGAACCTAGAGAGCTACAGTCCCTGGGGTCACAAAGAGTCGTACACGACTGCATGCATGCACATGTGTATGTGCATCTGTGTGTGTGTGTGTGTGTGTATGAACAGCTAGAAGATTGTAGGACATAAGTGCTTGTTAAGTTGTATGGCCCTAACTACTTAATAAAAGAAAGTGGTACCTATTTCTTTCCGTTTAGGGGCACAGTGAAAAATTTACTGAGCTGTGAACCTATGCAAGGTTGGGAACCTCTGCTGCTGCTGCTAAGTCACTTCAGTCGTGTCCAACTCTGTGTGACCCCATAGAAGGCAGCCCACCAGGCTCCCCCGTCCCTGGGATTCTCCAGGCCAGAACACTGGAGTGGGTTGCCATTTCCTTCTCCAATGCATGAAAGTGAAAAGTGAAAGTGAAGTCGCTCAGTCGTGTCCGACTCTTAGCGACCCGATGGACCGCAGCCTACCAGGCTCCTCTGTCCATGGGATTTTCCAGGCAAAAGTACTGGAGTGGGGTGCCATTGCCTTCTCCGTGGGGACCTCTAGTGAATGGGTATTCTGGTTTATAATGAAGTCTGGATTATAGTGGTCGGAACAAATCCATCCCTGAGACTTTGAGTTAAGGGGTAGTCTTGAATATGTCAGGCTGAGGACCACAACCTGAAGGCTGGTGTGTGACTCCAGATTACCCCTGGGACCAGCTTTCCTGGAGCACACAGCTGCATCTTTTTCACCACCTGCAGCAGAGCTAGTGGCTTCTCACGGTGCCATTAAAGCTTGTGTAACCTCCCTGGCCTCAGTTTTCTCATCTGTAAAAGGGATCCAACCCAGGCAGTTATTACGAGGATTACATGAACTAAGATTTGTAAAACATTTAGAAGAGTTTGCTGATGTTTTACTGGTGTTGATGTTGTGACAAGAGTAATTGCCATCGCTGGCAGCAGCAGCTTCCTAATTTTTGAAAGCACAAAGCCTTTCTCATGAGGGTAGGTTTGCTCATTTGAGATTAATTGCTTAGTCCTAGTGCTTGTGATTATAAACTGGACCTCATATGACCCAGAAATTCTCACAGTAAGTTTGTCAGGACGGTTTGGGAAGAATCTTACATCATATCTCTTCACATTCTTATTTGGGGAACTTCATGTAGTATTCTTCCCATTTTTATTTGCACCATTACATAATCCTTCTGTATAATCTGTTTTCTCCTCCGCCCTTTTACATTCTGCTTAGGGTGTTAGGAAAATACCCATCTCTCTCTACACTATCCTGTACTTTCTTGTCCTAGTGAGTACAATTCTTAGTCCAAAGCATATGAGACTTTTATGTTCTCATACTGTTTCATTTATCACTTTCCAGGACAACTCTTCTCCACATGGATTAAATGCTGGGAGGCTCTTTGCCTTGATTTGTCTCTTTTTAGAGTCTCTACTGTGTAACAGTTGATCATGTGATATCATGTTATCCATCAGCCCTCCTAATGGATGCACCCTCTCAATTACAGGAACGGCATCGCCATGGAAAGAAGGCCCTGTGCTGGGCTGTGCACCATCCGGTCTGTTCCTGTCCTCCTCCGGGATCCTACTTGTGAATTCTTTCAGAATAACGTACAGCTCTGAGGCCTGTGACCACACTCACAGACAGGAGGATGAAGATCGCTGGGCTCCAAGGCATGTTTTACATTTTCCGTTGGATTAGAATGAGTCAGAGAGAAATGGCGTCAGCCAGCTGGTCATGAAGCAGAAGGAAGGCCCCTGAACTTGAGAACTTCCCCGGAGGATTCTTGTTTAATCTCCTCTAACTTTTCCTTGGCAGATCCTACCACTGATGCTCAGCCAGACATGTCCTTGGCAATGAGAGGTCTTGGAAGAATGAGCTTTCAGTTACTGGGTACATTTTTATGTTTCAGGCAGTAAACAGTGGTTGAGAGAGTGTGGCACATCTCTTCAAAATGAATTCTGAGTCATATTTGATTTGCTCTTCTAGTGACTTTGGAACATGTTACAACATATCCAATAGATAGAATTCTTTCAACACTCTCCTAGCGTCCACATGTGTTTGTGACCTCCCATAGTTCTTACTCCAAGCCCAATAAGTGCATCTTTTAGAGAAAGAATGAAGGAAGGAAGGGAGGGAAAGAAAGATGGAAAGGAGGATTGTGTGTGTCACTCAGTCGTGCCTGACTCTTTGCAATTCCATGGACTGTAGCCTGCCGAGCTTCTCTGTCCATGGGATTCTCCAGGCAAGGATACTGGAGTGTTCTTCTCCAGAGGATCTTCCCTACCTAAGGATCGGACCGGGGTCTCCTGCACTGCAGGCAGATTCTTTACTGACTGAGCTACCAGGGAAGCCCAGAAAAGGGGAGGGAGGGAAGAATTCATATTATTTGGAGGCCCTGTGTTGGCAACTATTTGTAAGTTAATGATTTTCCCTTCTCTTTTGTAAATTGAACAGTATGTGGATCAGAAGCTTTGCAATTTTTGTTCAGGGCTTTTATTTGCTTGGAAAGGACCATTGCGAGGGTTTTGTTAATTTTCTTTTGGTACCTAGAGTCAAGGAGACTTCTGTACAGGATTTCTGCATGATTTAATGAATTGATGCTTTTGAATTATGGTGCTAGAGAAGACTCTTGAAGGTTCCTTGGACAGCAAAGAGACTAAACCAGTCAATCCTAAAGGAAATCAACCCTGAATATTCATTGGAAAGACTGATGCCAAAGCTGAAGCTCCACTACTTTGGCCACCTAATGCAAAGAGCTGACTCATTGGAAAAGACCTTCATTCCGGGAAAGACTGAAGGCAGGAGGAGAAGAGGGGGATAGAGAATGAGATGGTTGGATGGCATCACGTACTCAAATGGACATGAACTTGAGCAAGCTCTGGGAGATAGTGAAGGAAGGGAAGCCTGGGAGTCCATGGGGTTACAAAGAGTTGGACACGACTTAGTGAGTGACCAGCAACAGCAATGACACCACTATCAGTGTTTGATTCCATGGTTCTAGGAAAAAGTTTTAAATAGCAGAAGTAGTTTAAGAAAGAAAGTTTTCACTAAAAATCCACAAATCATTATACTTTATTGACCAAGATTTGCTCATAGTTATGTATAAATGTTTGCAAAAGCAAAGAAATTCAACACCTCAGAGTTCCTGAAGACCTTCCAAGGCCACTACCACGCAGTGTCCTCTTTTGAAGATGGCAGGCCCACTGAGTCAGCACACTGGAACCCAGGGAACTCTACATATTCCCAGATAAAACAACTGCAAAGCAGGGGCTTTCAGCTCAAGAAGCAATCACTAGTTGCACGTGTGGCTGCAGCAAAGTCAATTAGCCCCTGCCTGGGGCCTACAGAAGAATCAGCTCAGGACCAGGGGACATTGTGAGGCTGGTCTGAACTGCACATAATGAATTTGGCCTTTCCTAGGGAGAAGGTGTCTTTCTTTCAGATTTTTCTCAAGATGTGCAGAATAGGTGGGTTTCCCTGAAGTATCTGATCTCAACTTAGTGTGGCCAGGCAGAAAGGAACAAAGGATGCTGAGTGGATCCTGGGGCCAGTCCGTGAAGTTGACGCATAAAATTTAAGCTACTGGGATTTGGGCAGAACCAGAGGAACTACCAAGTGGTTGAGGAGAGTGTTCCAGAGTTATATCACCCCAGTCTGGAAGCTACCTTTCCTGCTTGTTTTTTTGTGACTTTGGGCAAGTTATTTAATTTTTCTGAACTTCAGTTTCCTCAACTGTAAAATGTAGATGCTAACGATACGGACCTCAGGGGTGTTACAAAAATCAATATCATAATTACAGGGCCTCCATGGTGAGAAGTGGTAAAGAATCCACCTGCCAATGCAGGAGACACAGGCTCCATCCTTGGTCTGGGAAGATCCCACATGCTGCAGAGCAACTAAGTCCTTCTGCCACAACTACTGAGTCTGTGCTCTAGAGCCGGGGAGCTGCAACTATTGAGTCCATGTGTCACAATTACTGAAGTCCTAGAGCCTGTGCTCGGCAACAAGAGAAGTCACCGCAATGAGAAGGCCACACCCTGCAACTAGAGGAAAGCCCATGCAGCAGTGAAGACCCAGCACAGCCAAAACTAAGTAAATAATTAATGAATTAAAACAAAAAGACCAGTGAGCTCTCAAAGGAGGCCACTTTGAATATAATTATGATACAAATTAATGCCTGCATCTTGCTTTGATAAGTCTTTGCTCTGATAAGTACTAGGTGTTTATTATGTGAATTCATTTATTAGACCTGGAGTTCTAGCTGCTATTACTGCCCTACAACCCATCACAGACCTAGCACATGAACAGTCATCTTTGTGTTAATGCTCATGAGTTCTGTGAATCAAAACCCAGTGGGCATGGCCTTCTTTTGCGCCACCATATCGGGACCCTCAGAGATGAAGATTTGTGCTGGGAGTAACTCAGGCGGCCCAGACTGTCACCCCAAGGCTCCTTCACTCACCTTGTGGGGTCTGGTTGGACTGGTTTGGAGGCTGGGCTCTCTGGGCCCATCAGCTGGTGCCTACTTGGGCCTGAGTCACGCCCTGGCCTTGCCCATCCTGGAAGCTGTATTCCAAGAGAGATGTCCCCAGGGCATGTGAAGAGAGCCAGAAGGAAGCTGGTGGCCTACTGTGACCAAGCCCCGGACATCACAGAGAGTCACTCCCACCATGTTCTACAAGGTGAAGCTATCCCCAGCAGGCCAAGTTCAAGTGACGTGGACTCCAAGTGCCCATGGAATTTAATCTGACGAGAGAGCCTCACCAGCCCCGCCTTCTGGGGAAGCCCCATGTGCATTGCTCTAGCAGGAAGGACTGGTGCCCTGGCTTCTTCCAGGTGCCCCTGGTTGACGTTGGTCCACCCAGCTGGGCAGACCTGACCAAGAGGGACCTCAGAATCAGCGTCCTTTTCCCAAGGGACTGAGCGCAGGACCTTGGAGTAGCTCCTGAGGCTCAAAGCCAGGTCAGACCCTGTTCCCCACTTACTCCTTCCAGCACAGCAGTCAATGGACCCCATTGCCTGAAGCCAGTCCTGAATGGCTCTTCTCATCTTAAGAGGTTGCCTGGACTCCATTGTTTTAATTACAGGCTGTTGCTTCATTTAAAAAATCAGCACTAGGATTAAAGGGACTGTCATTTTAAAAGCCAGACTCCTGGCCTGAAAACTCATCCGTGAATCAGAGGACAAATGTTCCCATTGTGCTGGTTAAAAATAGGAGCTATGGAAAAAGTGACAGAATGAGATGAATGCCATTAAAGTGTAATTACATTTACTGTAAATGTGAGCCTTGGGAAGAGTATTCTAGGCAGAGAAGCTCTGCCAGAGCCCGTGGCATGGAAATCCCAAAGCCTCAGCTGAATGCTGCTTTTATGTTTTGAATCAAAATAGTGTATATTATTGTGGATTGTTCTTAGTGTCCATTGGCCTTACGGGGGGTATTTGAAAGAACCGTGTCACTCCAAAGGGAAGTAAGAACAGTGGAGTTCAGTTCACCCTAATCTCAGAAGGTAGTTTTTCTGTTCTCACAAGGCCACGTTTCTATACATCTGTATTCTGTGTATCTAACGGTAAAGAATCACCTGGCAAAACAGGAGACTCGGGCTAGATTCCCTGAGTTGGGAAGATCCCCTGGAGGAGGAAATGGCAACCTCCTTCAGTATTCTTGCCTGGGAAATCCAACAGACAGAGGAGCCTGGCGGGCTACAGTCGATGGGGTCACAAAGAGCCAAACATGACTGAGCGACTGAGCAAGTGCTATAATCTATTGACCTTTGTGTTTCTACCTATTTCTGTGTCTTGTCCCTCAGTGCTCAAGGGTGGTAACTGCATTGGACATATTTGAAAAGCAAGTCTTAACTGTGTGGGTGTATGTGTTTTAATTGTGTGTGTTTTATTGACTATGCCAAAGCCTTTGACTGTGTAGGTCACAACAAACTGTGAAAAATATTTTAAGAGATGGGAATACCAGACTAATTACCTGTCTCCTAAGAAAGCTATGTGCAGGAAAAGAAGCAACAGAACTGGACACGGAACAACTGACTGGTTAAAAATTGGGAAAGGAGTATGTCAAGGCTGTATATTGTCACCCTGTTTATTTAACTTATATGCTGAGTATTTCATGCAAAATTCTAGGATGGATGAATCACAAACTAGAATCAAGACTGCCAGGAGAAATACCAACAACCTCAGATAAGCATACCACTCTAATGGCAGAAAGTGAAGAGGAACTAAAGAGCCTCTTGAGGGTGAAAGAAGAGAGTGAAAAAGCTGGCTTAAAACTCAACCTCTAAAAAACTAAGATCATGCATCAAGCATTGGGTCCCATCACTTCATGGCAAATAGATGGGGAAAAAATGGAAGCAGTGACAGATTTTCTTTTTTGGGGCTCCAAAATCACTGCTGACCATGACTACAGCCATGAAATTAAAAGACGCTTGTTCCTTGGAAGAAAAGCTATGACAAACCTAGACAGCATATTAAAAAGCAGAGACATCACTTTGCCAACAAAAGTCTGTATAGTCAGAGCTATGGTTTTTCCAGTAGTTGTGTATAGATGTGAGAGTTGGACCATAAAGAAAGCTGAGTGCTGAAGAATTGATGCTGTTGAACTGTGGTGCTAGAGAAGACTCTTGAGGGTCCCTTAGACAGCAAGGAGATCCAACCAGTCAATCCTAAAGGAAATCAACCCTGAATATTAATTGGAAGGACTGATGCTGAAGCTGAAGCTCGAATACTTTGGCCACCTGATGTGAAGAGCCAACTCATTGGAAAAGACCCTGATGCTGAGAAAGACTGAGGGCAGAAGGAGAAGGGGATGACAGAGGATGAGATGGTTAGATAGCATCATTGACTCAACAAACATGAGTTTGAGCAAACTCTGGGAGATAGTGAAGGACAGGGAAGCTTGGCATCCCAGTCCATGGGGTTGCAAAGAGTTGGACACGACTTAGTGACTAAGCAGCAGCAGCAATGTCATAATGAGCCAAACAACATTTTGGCTCATAGCTAAAAATTATTCTTTTCCATTACTGAAGGACAAATGATTTCAAGCTTAAAAATGTGTACTATGCTTTGATGAGCATGTTGCTTTTGGTCCTTTATGCATTTGGTCAATTTTCTTAGATTTTCCTAGGAAGGAGATTGTTGGATAAAAGATACACACATTTACTATTTTGATATCTTTATCATCAGATTTCCCTCTGGAAATGTACCAGTTTACACTCCCACAAACACCTTTGTCAGTATTAGGTATTAATATTATACAACCTACCAATCAAGAAGGGCTTCCCTGGTGGCTCAGAGGTTAAAGCATCTGCCTGCAATGTGGGAGACCCGGGTTCAATCCCTGGGCCAGGAAGATCCCCTGGAGAAGGAAATGGCAACCCACTCCAGTATTCTTGCCTGGAGAATCCCATGGACAGAGGAGCCTGGTGGCCTAAAGTCCACGGGGTTGCAAAGAGTCGGACATGACAGAGCAACTTCACTTTCACTTTCACCAATCAAGAAAACAATTGCATTTTCACATTAGCCATTTGTATGTCTTTGAAAAATTACCAATTCTTTATCTGTTTTTATTGAGGTAGTCTTTTTTTATTGACCTGTGACTGCTCTTTGCATATTAAGGGTACTGGGGACTTCCGTGGCTGTCTAGTGGTCAAGACTCTTCCACAGCAGCGGGCACAGGTTTGAACCGTGATCTGGGAATGAAGACCTCTATATGCCTTGTAGCAAAAGAAAAAAAAAAAGATAATAGCACTTTCTTGTGTGTTTCTTGTTTTTTCTCAGTTTGTCTTTGTTTTCAAACTTTTATTCTTGTTTTGTTTTAGTGCATTTTTGGAACACTAAAAGTGTTACAGTGTTAATCCTTTCGTTGTTATGACTTCCATGGAGCTGCCCTAGGCCCAGGTGAAAATCATCACATATGTTTATTTGTGGTAGTTTATAATGTTTTCATTTTGTTTTGTTTGATATAATTTTATTTTATTTTTGATATAATTTTAGTATAAGAAAACCTCCTCTACTTTTTCTTTCCAAATGGTTATCTGATCATAATTTCTTTATTTTTTATTATTTTTAATGATTTTTAAGAACTTATTTTTTTGGCTGTGCTGGGTCTTCGTTGCTGTGTGCGGGCTTTCTATAGTCGTGGTGAGTGCAGGCTACTTTCTAGTTCCACAGGCTTCTCACTGCAGCAACTTCTTTTACTGTGGAGCATGGGCTCTAGGACTCATGGCTTCCGTAGTTGTGGTGCATGGGCTTAGTTGTCCAGAGGCGTGTGGAATCCTCCCAGACCAGGGATCAAACCTGTGTCCTCTGCATTGGCAAGTGGGCTCTTAACCACTGGACCGCCAGGGAAGTGCTAAGATTTCTTTAAAACTTGGTTGGAGATGCAGATGCCAAAGAGAGCATGGGAAATAGATGGCTTAAAAGCTGGACTGGGTTCTCTGTCTGACCTCTGTCTTCAGCATCCTTTTCTGAAGGGTAGGATGTAAGAAAGCCAGGGCAGCTTTAGGTGTTGACTTTCCAGGAATATTGACCAAAGCCAGGAATAAAATTGGGACGGCACCATCAAACTTAGAATACCAGTTTGCTTTAAAGGGAGTAATCAACAGGATGACGTTATAAGAGGTAGTTTGTATGATAAAGTGTCTTGTTTCCTCAGAGGCCGCCTTCTCCACGCTGCGTCCACGACCATCAGACTCAGTCCTTTCCCCCTCTCCCTGAAGTGGAGTTAACACCAACACTGATGCCCTGGTGAGCATTCGTCATTGACTGTGGCCCCAGGACCCACGAGGACAGATGCTGAGGTTAACCAGCGTGTCCTCTGCCTTCTCACAGTCCATGGCTTACAGCTGGCACTTTGAGGGTCTTTTCTGAAAGTTCCCCTGGCTTTGTTGGGCTCAGAGTGGAGTCAAGTCACCACTGGTATCATGAGTTGACCAGTATGTGGGCTCAGTGATAAAGATTATGCTCTCATTGTTTTCATACCTGTGTCCACTTTTCCCACAGGTGTGGGCTGACTGTCTGCTGCGTGCGGGGCCTGTGCGGGGCTCTGCCAGGAGCTCTGATAACAGGAACCTACCTGCCCTGGCCAAGCTGCCAGACACGCGGGGAGAGACTACAGTAGGTGTGGACACTTGAGGCAGACCTGCAAGAAGACAGGAGCGGCTTCCCAGGGAGGTGATTCTAGAACGAGCCCTGAAGGATAAGAACAGGTAAGCATTCCATTCATTGAAAACACTTTCTCCCAGGGAACAGAGCGCAGAAAGGCAGCCTGCTGGGTCCAGGTTTTGTTGTTGTTGTTGAGGATGAGCTTTTAAATCAGCCCGGAAACTTTGGCAGAGGTTGGCTTCTAGTTTCTTTACCATCTGGACATCTGTTGCAGTTCATACATTTTTTTTAAGACTTTTTTTTTTTTAAATATGGACCATGGAATTTAAAGTCTTTGTTGAGTTTGTTACAGAACTGATTCTGCTTTATGTTTTGATGTTTTGGCCATGAGGCACATGGGATCTCAGCTCCTCGACCAGGAATTGAACTCTCATCCCCTGCATTGGAAGGCAGTCTTAACCACTGGACAGCCAGGGAAGTCCCACAGTTCATGCGTTCTGATACCATCCATCAGTATGTTGCTGGTCCCCTCTCGGGCTCTGAGCACTATTCGGAAGTAGGGCCGGGGGTGGCGCTGAGCGGTGTGGTCCGCGTGCTCAGGCTGAGGCCTGGGAGGCAGAACCGGGCTGGACCAGAATCCTGGGGCTGAGGTCCCCACAGAGGGCTGGAGAAGCACAGTTTCCCTCATCCTGACACTTGGCTTGTGTTTCTGCAGTTTACCATAGTTCTGCCAGCGACCTGGCCAGAGCTGGTTCATAGGGAGCTCTGCCAGTTCAGACGTGCAGGCCTTTTACACAGGGGCTGCTCTGAGAGCTGGAAGCACGCCAGCTCATTTACACACCTTGCTTCCTTTCACTTTATTAAGTCATAGTTAATATGGATGTGGGTCCTGTGTAACAGATGTTTTATGTGTATGTATGAATTTTGAGGTATACTAATCAAGCAAATGGTCTTGAACTTGCTGTGAACACCAAAACTAGAATATCACCAATGTACCTGAAACTGCCCTGTGCCCCTCCCCCACCCGATCCCCATCTGCCCTCCAGAGGTCACCATTCTCCCATTGTCTTGCTCATCTATAAGTATTTAATAGCCTCACCATATATATATGTACAGGTGAGTGATATACCATGTCTCTTGCTTGATTGTGAGCTTTATAAGTATGTTGTCTTTTGTGATTTCATTTCCCACTCAACTTGTGTTTCCAGCCGTGTGTTTGCCAGTGGCTGGAATTCACGCATTTTTCACTGAGTTCTATTCCTCCGTGTGTCACCACCGCATTCTGCGTGTGTATCCTTCTCTGGCTGAGCACGTGGGGCCAGACTGCCGTGCGCTTTTCTCTGCCGCGGGCCCAGGCCTCTCTGCCCTGCTCTGTGACACTGGACTTGGACCCTAAACACTTTTCCTTTGCTCACTCTGTCACTAGAAGGCTCTGGACAGACACGGCAGAAGGAAGGGGCTCTCCTCCTGGTTCTGAGCGCTCTCCCCGCCCGGCTTCTATGGTGTGGCTGCTGGTGGTGTGGGTGACACCCAGGGGCTCGCACCCTCTCATGTCACCCTGGGGGGAGGACTCCTGCTCCCTGGCTGGGCCCTGGCTGTGGACCAGAGGGGTCCCAGAAAACCCTGAGAACACCGGCTCCATGAGGCCCGAGCTCCAGCCAAGTCTGCTCCCTTCCCGGACTGCCCCCTACACCCTCGGGCACTCTTTGAAGCTCTTAGCCCTTCTCTGTAGTGGAGCCCAGTTACTAGTTATTACGCCTGTGTGTTGTATTCCGCTGTGCAGATTGCTGGTGTAGTTTCTGTCTCCTGTCTGCTCCCCAGCTGTTGTGACTTTACACCGGTCCTTTGCTGCCCTGCTGGCCAGGCAGGGCTGTGGGCAGGTGGTGGGTGTGGGGCCCCAGCGCACATGGCCTCAGGCTGACTTGTCCCCCTGACTCTGGGCCGTTGGAGCCGGCACCCAGCACCCTCAGGCTGGCTCTGAGCCCCAGGCCCCCAAGTGGTCCATGTTTACTCTTGCCCTTTAACCTCAGGTGTTACTGCAGAAGCTAAATCATTCCTGTGATCACTTTCAGATCTCCAGTTTTAAAAAGTATCCTCCTTTGTGATAATACCTGCAATTGCCCACTGGGTTTTCAGTTGGCAGTGGCATGATTCACTACTCAAGGTTGAATTCTAGAAACATCAGCAAGGGGCATGGGGGGCAGCCAAGCTCAGGTCCCGTCATCTTCTGGAAGATGTTTTACTCCTTCCTACCTCCTGCTTCACAGGGAGAGGAGGGGGTCCCATACAAACTCTTCTTTTAGCAAGGCCAGGGAGATGCTCTTCTGGACAGAAATTTCCTCTTGCTTTGCTTAAAAGAGTGGAGTTCTGAGGTCAGCAGCTGCCTTTGAAATCTTCCATCCAGAGTTTTTGTTCCTTGTCAGCTTGAGCACCTGGACATCTTACCCCTGACGCAGCATCCTGTAAGAATTAACCCTTGGTGCCCGGGCTCTGCTGTCTGTCAGACATTTACACCTGGGCTAGTCATGTGGGCCTTGGAGTGGCTCCTGCTTCCCCAGGGCAGGGGTGGTGATGGGACAAGCCTCCTCAGTAACTGAGCATGTGATGCCACAGAGAGTGTAGCGGGCTCGGGGAGCCTGGGTCTGACTCAGCACCGGCCCGTTTACAGGGCAGTGAGCGTGCCCAGCGTCCACCATCAAGGGACAGAATTGGACCAGTGTGGGAAATTCTGTCTACAGGTTCCCCTCCATTAGTAAACTCCTTTTACATGAAAATTTTCATTGAAGAAAAAGAGAAAGAAAGAAAGTGTACTAAAATCCCACTTTATGTCATTATTCTAGAAATCTATCTGTCTGCATATAGGTTTGGGGAGCCTCTGGAATAACATTTGCAAAAAAATTTGTCTATGTCTAGTGGCAGGCTGTGGGGTAATTTTAACTTTTCAATTTTGTAGTTTCGTAGGCTGTACGGACTTTTGTTGGCTACAAAGTTCCGTATAGTCAAAGCCATGGTTTTTTCCAGTAGTCATGTATGGATGTGACTGAGAGTTAAATGATAAAGAAGTCTGAGCATGGAAGGATTGATGCTTTTGAACTGTGGTGCTGGAGAAGACTCTTGAGAGTTCCTTGGACTGCAAGGAGATCCAACCAGTCAATCTTAAAGGAAATTAATCCTGAATATTCACTGGAAGAACTGATGCTGAAGCTGAAGCTGAAGCTCCAGTACTTCGGCTACCTGATGAGAAGAGCTGACTCATTGAAAAAGACCCTGATGCTGGGAAAGATTGAGGGCAAGAAGAGAAGGGGATGGCAGAGTATGAGATGGTTTGATGGCATCATCAAGTCAATGGACATGAGTTTGAGCAAGCTCCGGGAGACAGTGAAGGACAGGGAAGCCTGGTGAGCTGCAGTCCATGGGGTCGCAAAGAGTTGGATAGGACTGTCGACTGAACAACAACAATTTTGTAGTTTCCCATTTTTTGAATAGTTCTTTAGAAATAAAGTCAAATTCAGTAAACAGAAAGAAATAAAAAACCCCGGAGGCCAAGCCAGCTTCGGCGGCAGAGGTTGCCGGGCAGCGGGGTCAGGGGTCAGTGGGAGGAGGGGAATGGGGAGCTTCAGGCCAGTGCCAGACGCACACCGGCTGCCTGGGAGGCTCGGATCGCCCACCGCGTGAACGCTCCGGCTCAGAACCGGGCGCAGCGGTCACGCGCGAAGCGGCCGCGAGAGGGCGCGATCCCCCAGGGAGCCGCACGGCCTCCGCGGTGCCACGTTCGCTCCTCTCCCGGGCTGAAGGGCGGGGGAGCCTGTGGGAGCTCCGGACACAGGGAGAGGGGGCGGGGCGGGGTCGCGGGAGGGGCTCTCAGGCGCGCTCTCTCAGGTGCTCTGGACACCCGCGGTGGGGTGTTTCACTCAGATTCCTCTTAGCTGTTCACTTCAGTCCAGTCCCTCAGTCGTGTCCGACTCTCTGCGACCCCATGAATCGCAGCACCAGGCTCCCCTGTCCATCACCAACTCCCGGAGTCCACCCAAACCCACGTCCATGGAGTCGGTGATGCCACCCAGCCGTCTCATCCTCTGTCGTCCCCTTCTCCTCCTGCCCTCAGTCTTTCCCAGCATCAGGGTCTTTTCCAGTAAGTCAGCTCTTCCCATCAGGTGGCCCAAGTATTGCAGTTTCAGCCTCAGCATCAGTCCTTCCAATGAACACCCAGGACTGATCTCCTTTAGGATGGACTGGTTGGATCTCCTTGCAGTCCAAGGGACTCTCAAGAGTCTTCTCCAACAACACAGTTCAAAAGCATCAATTTTTCAGTGCTCAGCTATCTTCACAGTCCAACTCTCACATCCATACATGACCACTGGAAAAACCATAGCCTTGACCAGACGGACCTTTGTTGGCAAAGTAATGTCTCTGCTTTTTAATATGCTGTCTAGGTTGGTCATAACTTTCCTTCCAAAGAGTAAGGGTCTTTTAATTTCATGGCTGCAATCACCATCTGCAGGGATTTTGGAGCCCCCAAAGATAAAGTCTGACATGGTTTCCACTGTCTCCCCATCTATTTCCCATGAGGTGATGGGACCAGATGCCATGATCTTAGTTTTCTGAATGTTGAGCTTTAAGCCAACTTTTTCACTCTCCTCTTTCACTTTCATCAAGAGGCTCTTTAGTTCCTCTTCACTTTCTGCCACAAGGGTGGTGTCATCTGCACATCTGAGGTTATTGATATTTCTCCCAGCAATCTCGATTCCAGCTTGTGCTTCCTCCAGCCCAGCGTTTCTCATGATGTACTCAGCATATAAGTTAAATAAGCAGGGTGACAATATGCAGCCTTGACGTACTCCTTTTCCTATTGGGAACCAGTCTGTTGTTCCATGTCCAGTTCTAGCTGTTGCTTCCTGACCTGCATATAGGTTTCTCAAGAGGCAGGTCAGGTGGTCTGGTATTCCCACCTCTTTCAGAATTTTCCACAGTTTATTATGACCCACACAGTCAAAGGCTTTGGCATAGTCAATGAAGCAGAAGTAGATGTTTTTCTGGAACTCTCTTGCTTTTTCGATGATCCAGCGGATGTTGGCAATTTGATCTCTGGTTCCTCTGCCTTTTCTAAATCCAGCTTGAACATCTGGAAGTTCACGGTTCATGTATTGTTGAAGCCTGGCTTGGAGAATTTTGAGCATTACTTTACTAGCATGTGAAATGAGTGCAATTGTGTGGTAGTTTGAGTATTCTTTGGCATTGCCTTTCTTAGGGATTGGAATGAAAACTGACGTTTTCCAGTCCTGTGGCCACTGCTGAGTTTTCCAAATTTGCTGGCATATTGAGTGCAGCACTTTCACAGCATCATCTTTCAGGATTTGAAATAGCTCAACTGGCATTCCATCCCCTCCACTAGCTTTGTCCTTAGCTGTTAGTGACCCAGAAACTTAACCTGACTGCAACGTCTGGCACTCAGGTGCTGCCCTAACCAGCGAACGGGCCCTCATCTGTACGACGTTTCTCACAGCTCCCTCTGGCCCTGCAAGTGAACCTCACTTTTTCAAGGAAGGGAGTCACATATCAGGGGTGAAGCAGCCCATGGAGTCTTAGCTGCAGATGGATCCGGAGCATAAATGACCTGTGGGCTCAAACAAGCAGCTAACTGTTTCTCCTGATGGATTTCACTCTTTAAAGCTTCCCTTTGCTTGGTCCCCTTTACTCAGAACCCGCCCCTCCCATTCCTGTTCTTAGTTCTACCCGCTCTGTTCTGTGGGCCAGTCTTTCACGCCTGCCCCTCGTGGCTTCAGGAACGCGATGGATGAGTTGCTTTGTGAGTCTGGGCTCTGCCCCTCTGCTGTGTGTGATCCCTAGCTCTTCTGTGGTTGTTCAGTCATTAAGTCGTGTCCAGCTCTTTGCGACCCCAGGGACTGCAGGATGCCAGGCTTCCCTGTCCTTCAGTATCTCCCAGAGTCTGTGCCCCAACTATAAGGCCAAAGAAGCTGAAGCTGAATGGTTCTATGAAGACTACAAGGCCTTCTTGAGCTAACACCAAAACTCCTCTATGCATCCCATTTTACCTCAAGTCCTCATGGCTGAACTTGGAACTGAGGTCACAGTAAAACCTCCCCAGGAGTCAGAAGGCCCTTCTTCCCCTCCACATGCTGGTGGAGCAGAGTGCGGTTGGGTGTGCCAGGCCCCCGCCAGCATTCGCGGCACATTTGTCTACACACGGGCGATGCTTCCGGCACAGGCTGCTCTGCGGACCCCCTTTACCATGGCAACCTCTCTGTGGTCACCGCCGTCATGGGGCGTGGGAGAACTCCTCTCTCCTGACCCCAGCCCCTGTGGACTCTGAGCCTTGCTACCTCAGCCTGTGGAGGGAGGCAGGTGCCCACCCCCGACCGCAGCTTCCCGCACCCAGGGGAGGGCCAAGGCCCAGGATCTCGCTTAGAAAGTAACCCCGGCCCATGAGCCCTGGACAGAGGGCCTGGGGGATGCTTGCGTCAGCCCCACAGAGGCTCCTGGGGGACAGAAACACTTGATGGGCAAGGAGGGGTGGCAGTTGGGGGAGGGGATCCCCCCCTCCCCAAGCATCTGGAGGCACCGGGCCCCCTGGGCATCCAGAGGCACCGGGCCCCCTGGGCCACCTGCCCCTCAGGGACCGCAGCGCTCTCCAGGGCCGGGCACTACCCGGAGCAGGGCTGAAGCCGAGACCGCATGCTTGAGGCTGCCTTCCGCTTGGGGCCAGCTGCTCAGGAAAGCACGAGGTGCCCTAGGGAGACATTCACCCCGCAGCCGGAAGCCAGGGTCACCCTGTGCTCAGGAGCAGTGAGAGGAAGCAGAGGCGTGAGAGCCACGGCACCGCTCTCCTGATCCTCGGATTCCCGGACTTGTGTAATGAGGAAGCCAGTAGAGAAACCTTCCCTCTGGTGGTTGAAGGCAGAAGCTCAGAAAGGTAGCTTGGCCAAGGCCACCCAGGCTTAGCCGGAAGTCAGGTCTCCTCGATGTCCCTCCCACTCGCCTTTCTGCACAGCTTGATGCTGACTCAGCCCTCCCGCCTCCTCCCCACCCTCCACTCCGCTCCCTCTGTGGGTACCAGTGCTCATTGCTTTTTAGCCTGGAAGCAGATGGCTGAGAGCAGGTAGCGTGTTGGGGGCTGAGGCCTGGGAGCCAGGGCCAGGCAGCAGCCGGGTGGGTGTTGTCCCGAAGGCAGAGCCTGTTGCTGTCCCCAGTGTCCTCAGAATCTCAGGCTCCCTGTGGAGGAGCCGGGAAGGCTGCCAGTGCAAACTCCCTCTCAAGATGCCTGAAAGGCCAGGGATTCCCAGAGCTCAGAGCTTCTACCTGGGTTCCCTCAGCAAAGGCAGGAACAGGGAGGCCCATCAAACCAGAGCCTGCCCTCGAGGAAGCTGCTCACCTCTGGCCTGGACCCGCTGGCAGGAATCCATGCCCCCTGCAGATCCGATGCTCCGCAGTGTCCGCAGGCCGCCTCTTTGCTGCACGCACCCCCCGCCCCCAGTCCCAGCAGGTGCCACATGCTCCCCATGGCTCAGGGGAGAGCCCGCACCGCTCCAGCGTCTCTGACATCTGCTTGGCTTCCGCGCCTCAGATGACTCAGACTCGCATCTTTCTTTCCCGCCACTTCCCCGATTGCTTTCCTGCCTCCGTTTCGTCCTCTCGCTGCGGGGTGAGCGTCTGGCACACACGGGGCCCCTGGGGCTCGTCTCTGGAAGCCGGTCCCACCTCTGTCCCACCTCCGCTTGTCCTCCTGCAGTGTCCCTGCCGTCTTGCCTGTTTGCCTCCGCCCCGCAGCTGGGGGGCCTGGCGGGCAGAGGGGTCCGCCTCGTCCCCGGGCCTGGAGCAGCGTGCCTGCTGCGTGGCATCACCGAGAGAGGCGACGGGGCCGGTGTGGTCGCAGGAGCGAGTCTGCCAGCTGAGAGCGCAGGCCTGGCCCCGGGGACAGCGTGCTCCGGCAGTGCCCACAGTCCTCTCTGGTGTTTGATGTGGGGTCGGTGTGGCTCCCTCAGCATCTGGACAGAGCAGGCTGTCTGGCCTCTGTTTCAAGCACATTTTTTTTCCCTTGAGCATATTTAAGGAAGGAAAGAAGGAAGAAAGGAAGAAGTGAGGGAGAGAGGGGAAAGGAAGCAAAAGAAAGGGTTGAAGGATTGAAAGGAAGAAGGAGATGCATGTACTTCTAAGCTTCACTCTCCTGTCTCCCAGGGTTTCCTGTAGCTAGAAGCTTCCACATCTTGAGGCCACACATGGCTTTCCTAGGCCCCGGGCACTTTTGCTTTTGTGGGTTCCTTCTGCCATAAAATAGTGTTAAAAATTGTTTCATGACTGTGTATGTTGGTGTAAAGATGAACATAGTCTGGTCTGGATTCATTATTTTATATTCATTATTGTTATGTTATATCATTTTTCCTTCTGATCTGAAGTTACAACATTTTGTCACCGCCTCACAAACATTGTGCTCCCTGCAGCCATGGAGGTCTTGGGGTGGGGAGGGTCTCTGCACCTCTTCTTCTAGGGGTTCACTTTCCCCGGAAGGGCAAGGGCATGGTGGGCGGGCGTCCCCCTCTCCCAGCTCTGAATGGAGTCAGAGAAAGAAAAAGCAGGCCCTGCAGGAGCTTGCTTGTCGATGCTGTGAATCTAGAAGCGTGGAAACAGGGGGCACCGAGAGACCTGCTAGAGAAATGTCCACCCCGTGTCCAGGCTCCTGGCCTCCGCCGGGAGGCAGTCACCAGCGTCTCTTAACTGTACCCTGGAAGAGTCACCCGCACCCCTGACCGCAAACCCTCCCCCAGGCTCTCCTGCTGAGGCTCCCAAAGCAGTTTGTGACAAGTTAAGAATCACCGCTGAGCCCAAACCACGTGGATCAGATCACACACCACACGGGAAGAACCAAAGGTGGGAGCTGCTTTAAAGACCCTAGGGGGGCTTCCCTGGTGGCCCCATGGTGAAGAATCCACTGGCCAATACAGAAGACACGGGTTCCATCCCTGATCTGGGTGGAACCCACATGCCATGGGGCAGCTAAGTCCAGCTACAGGTGCCTTCCATGAGAGAAGAGCAAGGGCCTTCCATGAGAGAAGCCGCCGTGATGGAGGCCCACGCATGTCCAGCTGGAGAGGTGCCTCCCTGCTGCAGCTGGAGAGAGCCTGCATGGCAACGAAGACCCAGGGAAGCTAGAAGGAAATACGTAATGTGAAATAAAGTCCCTTGGAAATAAAAAGTGTGTGGGGGGTTGGGGGGGGGGCAGCAGAGGGGATGAAAATCAAGTGTATTCAGACACATAACTTGCTTAGATCTTATGATTCCTTCATTCAAATTACAGTTTCAAATCAGTCAATTCTGGTAGCATCTCCTGAGCTGGGCATTGGACATGTGAAAAGACTTCATAGAGAAGTAATTCCCTTTTCAGATTGATGTTTGGGATCAAAGGAAAGAGGATGTAAACTCCATGTACTCCAGAGGTGTACCCATAACTATGTGGTGTTCGAGTTTTGCTCTCCAGGTAGGGGACACTCATGTCAGCATCCACCCACTCAGACGTCTTCTGAGACACCCAGCAGGGGAGCAGGGGGTGGGGCCGTGTCCCTGCTCTGTTTGGACGGCCTGGAAATCAGACTCCCAGAGACCTCCAATCCCTGGCTTTGTCAGTAGCTAAGCTCTATGCCTCTCGCACCCTCATCCCCCATTTCCAATTTAGAGATGACTAGCATTAGTTAAAAAAAAAAAAAAAATTACCGGATAAAAGAAGATTTTACCAGGCAAATCTCCAATTGCGTCATCTTTTGGTTTCAGGGAATAATTGCAAGTCCCAAACCAGCAATCCTTTTACCTAGAAACGAAGTCTGGCAAATCCAAAGAACTGGCGTGTTCCAACGAGAAGGATGCAACTTAACTCCACTTCTGTTTTCATTTTTGCAGCATTTCCAAGGAATGAGGATGATAGGTATTCCAGCATAGGAAGCCCTTTTGGATGGAATCCTCTCCATGGAGGCTCCACACTGGGGTGACTGCCCGAGACAGACTCCTGGGGACCCTCTCCCTCTTGTCCCACCTAGAGGCTGATGCTGCTGAGCCCAGAGGGTGCAGAGCGCCTCGTTCAGACCCCGACTGTGGGCCCCGAATCGGGTCACAGTCTTGTTGACTCCAGGGGCTGTTTCAGAAGATGATTCCAATGCCCCTTCACTCAGCCCAGTGAAGCAGCTACTTGAATCCACTTGCCCTGGAACAGAGGTGACTCCAGATGGACCCGGCTGAGCATCAGACACTCTGGGGCTTCGTGCCTGGTCCGCCACCCAGCAGTAGCCGACCTTGGTGAGTTCTCATATGTAAACGGTGAAATGTAATGTAAAATGTACACGTAAGCGATGACACCACTCCCCGGTTGTGGATCAGGGCCTTCCGGACCACGGAGCCAGCAGAGACCATGCCCAGCTGGGAACTGAACCAAACTGTCGGCATCACCCCAACCAGAAGCTTAGGACCTGGCCAGGAGTGAGGAGATGCATAGGCAAGGAAATCAGACTTTCCAAGAACCTCATTCCCAAGTCGGCAAGTTGACCAAGCTGTGGGAGAGGCAGCTTTTCTCTGGTTTAAGTTAATACGTGTGTGTGAAGAGTGAGATCTCAAGACACATTATCAGTTACACCCTGATTGCTGCACAGACTTTGAAATGCACCTCCTTGTAGCCAACTGTGGTCCAAGCATCACAAAGGAGCATGCCTTCCCTGGATGTCATACTGGCATAAGCTGGAATCTGATTTCTTCCCACCTGCTCATCTGTGTAAATGTTCTATGATGTCTGAGGATGAGGTCACCGGGGTCCACTGCCATAATCATCCACTGACATCTATATGGAGCGAGGCCAAAGCCATTGAAGGCCATTTATTATGAATATTGCCATCTGGATGTATTTTGATAAAATAATTTTCTGACGCAGGAGTCCTTTGCCTCCAGAAATGGAAATTGTGATAAGTCACTCACTTGATTTTGTGATTTTCCAGATTGGGTCACATGTCCACTGGAGCCTAGGGTGTTCAGGCCCACCCAAATCAGAAGAATTTGATCCAGAACAGGAAAGAGATGGAACATTACTGGAAAATCAGGGTGCTGCTTCCTGAAGAAGGTCAGAAGAGGGGCAGATGCTATTCAGGCAAGATCAAGAGGAGTCCCAGAAGTTGGCAAGAGGCAGGGCCCAATCCACCCCTGACAGATGAGTCGAAACCTCCAGGGCAAATACTGTCATGCTAACTCCAAGGCCACGAGCTGTGTTCCCTCGTCCACTTATTTAGCAGTCCTGCACCGAAAACAGACTGCACCAGGACCTGGGCAAGATACTGCTGAGGGTGCAGAGCAAGCCAGATGTGGTCCTGCTTCTCAAGGATCTGAATTCCTGCTTGGCTCAGACTGCTACTCCTATCGTGAGCCCTGAGCCAGGAGTGAAATGACGCCTGCCTTCCAGCTGGAATTGCCCGGTCTCCTCTTTCTAGTAGAAAGGGATGCAGAAACCTGTCCATCACAGAGAAGGCATCTGATACTCACTGAGATAACATATCGTCCTTGTGACTCACGGGGAAAGGCAGTTTCGAAGACAGTGCACATGCTGGTCCTCATCACAGGGGCAGGGCCAAGGCTGGCAACACAGGGAACTTGCTGGATCGTGTGTCCAGGGCCGCACATGCCCCACTGGCGGCAGCGGGGGGAGCAGCCAGCAGCGAGTGAGCGTCTGCTGGGGGGTTCCCTAGACTGCTTCAGTTTTTAGTTCCCTTCCTGCCAAGCATGGTTGATTAAAAAAAAAATCAAATTTTTTCTTCCAATGAACTTATTCATGCTCTTTGAACTTGGAGATGGAAAAATCAAAGTCAGATTTTGCAAGTTTCCCAAGAAGTTTCCCAGGAGCTCCTGACCTACTTTGGGGGAAAGCAATTCTTGTTGGAAGTACAAACAAGGGGACCATTTGCAGAGGTTTTGCACAGAAGTCGTTGGAGCATTCTGGAGGCTGGGGACCTGGGGCCCCTCTGAACATCAGTGCTTGGGCAATCCTGTCCTGCCCAGCCCCAGGGCAGGGTTTTACCTGCGTGGTGTCCAGAGCAACACTGAGTTCTCAGGTGGGACCTGCCAGGTCACCCACCTCCCGCCTTGCTCCCACACCTCTCCATGGCCCCAGCACCGTCCTCAGCTCTCACCAGCCTGAGTAAGGGGACCCTGGGGGAGCTCCTCATGTGGAAATGGGTCTCCCGTGCATCTTGGCCCTCAGTCCTGGCAACTGGTTACCTTGCTGCCAGCCAGGTAGCTGGGTCTTTGTGTGGGAACCCCTGCCTGAATAATCTCCCTGTTCCCCCGGATCTGCCTGCCCTGCCCTCACCCCCACCGCCTGCCCCAGCCCCGGGAGCTGGAGGTGGCTCCTACCACCGTTCCGTTCAGGGCCTTGCCCGCTACGCCTGTGACACAAGGAGGCTCTGACGCGGCCTGTTCTCGGATGCCTCTGGGGCACACCCTCCTTCTCCCAGTTCCCTCCTGCGTCCCAAGGCCAAAGCTGGAGACCTGACCTCCTTCCTGCAGGTTATCCCCATTAATAGACTTTTGTAATCCCTGATGCTTCTCTCCTGGAGAGAAAAAGTAATTTTCACATTCTGTGGTTTCCTTTGATAGACTTGACTGTTCATCACACACACACACACACACACACACACACACTCACACTCACACACACTCACAGTTCGAGCTGAGAAACAAGCTGACCAGAAAGGTTTGTGCTCGCTCAGGACTCATGGCTCCAAAAGCCACCCTTTTGGCGTGGTTTGTGGTTTGGCCATCTGTGATGGCCACTGCATCTAGGTTACTGAGGGGCTTTGCCCGACACTTGACTATCAGTGGTTCATGCTCATCCAGGACTCACAGCTCCAAACTCCCCATGACCTGCAGTTGGAAGTTTGCCCCCACTTCACACTCAGAGCGGGTTAAATTGTTGCCCCGAGTTAAAGCACATTCTGCCTCCTTGAAACTTCTGGGCACTGGGTTTCTGTGTGTGAGGTGGAGCTGGCCCAGACTCTGCAGTGGTGCTCCTGCGTGTGCTCAGATACACCTAGTCCGTGAGGTTCCTGTGAGGATTAGAGGGAAACTGGACTGAGGCACCAGACCTGGAGCTTGTCATCTAGCGTGAGCTCATTGATGCTGGGTATAGCTTTTATCACCCCTGAGAAGGGTGTCCACCAGCCCGGAGGGGACCAGGAGACTCAACCCCAGCTCTCGTCTCTGCAGAATGCGCTGTGCAGGCCAGGCTTCCCTCCCCTCCTGCAGAGGGTTGCCTTTCTTGGTCTTTTCACACCTGACTGTCAGACTTATTCCAGGGCTGGGCTGTCGAAGGGCTGCAACCTTCCATTCTGACAGGGCCCTCTCCAGGTCTGGAGGGCTGCCCTGGAGCTGGCGGGACCCAGTTCAAGCCCAGCCCCGCCCTGTCTAACTGGGAGGCCCTTAGAACACCTTCGTCTTCATCTTTCACATCCCATCTCCCAGTTTTTGAGATGCGGCTGCTGCATCCGAGTTACCGAGGGGTTCTGCCCAGCACTTGCCTGCCATGATCATCATCATCTGTGACTCTGTGATGCGCCTTGCCGAGAAGAGAACTAAGGGAGGTCCTTGAGAGAAACCGGTATTAGGAAGAAGGTTTTGGATTGATCCTCAGGTGCCCTCCAGAAGCCCAGCCCCAGCGCTTGCCTGAGCCTCCTGGGTTTGTGTGAGCAAGCTTGCCGGCGTCTGCACCCCGGGGGCCTCCACACCCTGCTGTTCCTGTCCTGATCCCGCCTTATTCCCTCCTGTCCTTCTGTAGGACCAGGAGCCTCCATGAGGACAGAATCTCTCCCAGACAAAACACCCTGTATATAGTCTCTGTGGTTTGATCTCTTCTACCTGCGATGACCTACATGGCTTCTCCACCGTGCCTGGGGCAGCTGAGTGATGCGAGGGCGAAGGGGTGACCCGCTCAGA
Organism: Cervus elaphus; assembly: GCF_910594005.1. NCBI lineage: Eukaryota > Metazoa > Chordata > Mammalia > Artiodactyla > Cervidae > Cervus > Cervus elaphus. The sequence continues at coordinate 96,963,209 of NC_057825.1, read as the reverse complement.
GCCGCCAGTCAGCTCAAGTTTGCACGCGGGGAGCGCCCCGCCCCCAGTCCCTGACTACCCCCTGCCCCTGCTGGTCGTTACGACCATCATCACCACCTGGCTATGGGCAGTCATGTCACTTGTCACTCACACTGGCACACTTGTGAACGTGGAAGAGGGAGCTGGAATCACTCCAGGATGGTGAGTGGGACCACCCGGGACAGGCCCCTGCTTGTGGAGCAGACACCGTGCAAGCCTCTGGGCTAAGCGTTTTGCCTACCTCCGCTCTAGTCCGTCAAAGGCTCCGTTAGGTCAGTCTGCCTCTTGCCCCTGAAGTGATCCGAGTACTGAGGCCTGAGAGAGGAAAGGCCCAGACTGAGGCCGTGTCCCCTGCGAGAGGCAGAACCAGGCCCCCTGGGCCCACCTGCTGGCCAGCCCTCTGCTCACTTAGCGGGTGCCTCAAACGTGTGGGGAGAGCCGTGTCACCCAGGCACCTGGTGAGGCCCGGAGGCTCAGGTGGGGAGTCAGGCAGCTCCCAGGTCCTTCGTCTACCCGGCTCCACATGGACGTCTCAGGCTCGTTCTCAGATCCCGGTGTGATGTGGGCGGTGCCCTGGTTGGGCTTTTGTGGGTGGTGGGCTGGCAGCCTCCCTGCCCCCTCGGTGAGTCCAGGAGCGTGTCTCCGGCTCAGGTCCATGGCTGGGGAGTAGGAGGCCTTGTCCTTAGCCAGGGGAGCTGGAAGTAGCTCAGGTGTTTCTTGTTCAAAGCAGGGATGGACACGGGGGACCCCAGTGGCCCCCGCTGGGCCCTGCATGTCCACGAACTGTGATTGACAGCAGGGACCCCTGTCTCCACGGGACCATCACACAGAGTCTGCAGCACCTCCTCGCACTCACAAAGGCTCCTGGCAAGTCCGTGGTCCCGTAGCCCAACTGCCATCCCCTCCGGCTGCCTTCTCCCTGCTCCCCTCCAGGACCCAGGCACCCAGGGGAGCTGCCACCCCAGAGCCCTGGGGGCTGTGTGCTCTACGGGGGTCATGAACACCCAGGATTTTCTGGAAATGCTCTTACCCAGAGCACCAGCGTAAGAGTGGACAACCGGGAAAGAAGATGGACACCGAGAAATACCACAGTCACACTCAGAAGACGGTGTGGTGCGTTGACTGATTTTCTTTCTTCACAGTTATATCTCTAGGTCACTGTAAAGTCATCCAGTGTGGTAATTATCACTGCGTTCCTGTCTTTCTGGTGAAAGTTTGTAATCAGCCTTCTTGGGAACTTCCTGGGTAGAGTTACACTGTTTTACTCATCACATAAAACTTCTTTAACCAAAGACAGTTAATTCATAGTATCACATGCTTTGCTGTTGCTTTAGTCATGTCCAACTCTTTGCGACCCCATGGAGCCCACCAGGCTCCTCTGCCCGCGGAGTTCTCTAGGCAACAATTCTGGAGTGGGTAGCCATTCCCTTCTCCAGTGGGCCTTCCCAACCCAGGGATCGAACCCAGGTCTCCTGCGTTGCAGGCAGAGTCTTTGCATCTGCGCCACCAGGGAAGCCCCTCACGTGCTGTTCTGCCCGGTATCACCAAGGAGCTGCAGGCTGTGTGGGCGGCGGCATCACAGAGTGGACGAGGGGGACTTGGCCTCACGCGGCCTTGGCGCTGCGCTGTGCTGCACTGAGAGATACTGAGTGATTTTTCATACACGCCTGCCTCATAATAACACGACAGTATTGTGTTATTTTCATCACCAGTTCTCTTTGCTAACACACACACAGCCAGTTCAGTTCAGTTAACCCTCTCAGTTGTGTCCGACTCTTTGTGACCCCATGAAGACAGCACACCAGGCCTCCCTGTCCATCACCAACTCCCGGAGTCCACCCAAACTCATGTATGTAGAGTCAGTGAGGCCATCCAGCCATCTCACCCTCTGTTGTCCCCTTCTCCTCTGCCTTCAATCTTTCCCAGCATCAGGGTCTTTTCAAATGAGTCAGCTCTTCCCATCAGGTGGCCCAAGTATGGGAGTTTCAGCTTCAACATCAGTCCTTCCAATGAACACCCAGGACTGATCTCCTTTAGGATGGACTGGTTGGATCTCCTTGTAGTCCAAGGGACTCTCAAGAGTCTTCTCCAACACCACAGTTCAAAAGCATCAATTCTTCGGTGCTCAGCTTTATTTATAGTCCAACTCTCACATCCGTACATGACTACTGGAAAAACCATAGCCTTGACTAGATGGACCTTTGTTGGCAAAGTACTGTCTGCTTTTTAATATGCTGTCCAGGTTGGTCATAACTTTCCTTCCAAGGAGTAGGCGTCTTTTAATTTCATGGCTGCAGTCATCACCTGCAGTGATTTTGTCCTAATTCCTGTGTATTTGTGATCACATTGAATGCTCCCCACACCTCTGAGAACTAGGGTTTTAGTGAGGGTAACAGTGCTGCTTCAAGACACAGAGGCAGAAACACAACCACTCTCACCAGCTTGAAGACTCCTTTCCCACCCTGTGACGATCTGAGTTCCAGGTGGAAGGCGGCGTGGTGGGGCCAAGGGCTACTCTGCTCTGGTCTGTGTGTGCCTTCCAGAGTGGCTCTGGTCACTGCTGCTGGGCACTTGGAAGCAGAGAACAGAGTGTGGAGGGAGACACCTGAAAACAGCCTGTGACCATCCCCTCCTCCCGTGGGGGAGGATGGAGCCACAGGTCCCTGCCACTGGGCAGACTGGGAGTGTGGTCCCATGCCAGCCCCTGCCCGGCCACGGGTGGAGGGTGCAGAGAAGGGCAAACAGCCAGGGCTTTCCGTCACAGGGAGCAGCTGCCCTACTGACGGGCAACTGAGGCCGCAGGAGGCAGGAGCTCCCCTGAGAGCCCAGTCAGTGTGGGGCTAAGGACAGGTGCTCGGGCCGTCTGCCGCAGGTCCATGCTTTCTGTCATTATGCCATGTTGGATTGATCTATTTTTACTTATTTATTTTATTGGCTGCACTGGGTCTGTGGCTGCACACAGGCTGGTTGTGGGGAGTGAGGGCTTCTCTTCATTGTGGTGCAGGGCTCCAGTGGCTTCTCTTGTTGCAGAGAACAAGCTCCAGGTACAGGGGCTTCAGTAGTCACGGCTCCTGGGCTCTAGGGCACAGGCTTGGGAGCTGGGGCAATGGGCTGAGTTGCTTCAGGGCATATAGGATCTTCCCGGGTCAGGGACTGAATCCACGTCCCTTGCATTGGCAGGGGGATCATTACCCACTGTACCACCAGCGAAGTCCATGCATTGGATTTATAATTCAACATGAATATTAACATTTAACCACTTACTGTATCCTTCACCCTGAATTTTCAAAGCCACTGAGTTGTCAGAAAAGTACCTTGACGGCAGACTGGAGAGCTGGGTGTTATCCAGACTCTTTGAGTCCAGAGCCCTGAGGAGCTGGCAGGGGTAGGTGGATGAGAGACTGGCTGTTGGGCAGTACCAGTCCCCACGGACAGGAGGGGGCCCGCTACTCAAGGCGTTGCCTGATCTTCCCGTAACACTGGGTGGCGAGGCTGCTTCAGGAGGAATGGCTGGGGGTGCGGCCCCGGGGCTGGGGGCAGCCTACAGCTGAAGGTTACACTGCCTTCAGCTGGGCACCTCTTCTTGGCAGGATTTCTGGAGCCTCCTTGCACCTTAGAGAGCTCAGTGTTGCCCTCGGCAACTTCATTCATCATGGCCCAGCCTCATGTTTCTCTCTTCTCCCTTCGGACCCCATCATCAGTACAGGATTGGGAGGTGGAGAGATGGGCAAGTCAGAAAAACAAAGCAGCAGCCGCCATTTGGTAACAGTTTACAGGTACGGAGGTTTTCCACGTGCAGCTTGGGGGTGGGCAGGCCTCCGAGGTGCTGATCAGGATGAGGGAAGAGTCTGGCCGCGGTTTGGAGGCTGTGCAGGTCACTGGGCATTGTGGCAGCTCCCCTCTGCCCCCAGCCCCATCCCGGCTCCGGCCCCTTCGCCAGAACGCACTGCTGCCGGAACGCACTGCCTCCCGACCTCTAGTCTGACCAACTTTTTCTTCTAAACTGATTCATTTTCCCTGCTAGGGGTTGGCAGGGCCGGCACAGTGCATGGCCTAGGTTAGTTTAAGCAAACACCCCGATCCAGCGATGGATAACTTCTAGGAGGTTAAGAAACCAATGTTCTGCAGATCAAGTCCCTACATCATCACACACTTGGCAGTCTCAAACATGTGCACTTTTAGGGCTTCCAGATACCTTGGAACCCATCCATGGTCTCCCTACACAAAGACTGAAAACTCCTCTCCTAAATTTTACCACTCAATTTATTTATTAGTCACGCCTATCACGTCAAGGCTGTATATTGTCACCCTGCTTATTTAACTTCTATGCAGAGTACATCATGAGAAACGCTGCACTGGAGGAAGCACAAGCTGGAATCAAGATTGCCAGGAGAAATATCAATAACCTCAGATATGCAGATGACACCACCCTTATGGCAGAGAGTGAAGAGGAACTAAAATGCCTCTTGATGAAAGTGAAAGAGGGGAGTGAAAAAGTTGGCTTAAAGCTCAACATTCGGAAAACCAAGATCATGGCATCCGGTCCCATCACTTCATGGGAAATAGATGGGGAGACAGCAGAAACTGTGTCAGACTTTATTTTTGGGGGCTCCAAAATCACTGCAGATGGTGATTGCAGCCATGAAATTAAAAGACGCTTACTCCTTGGAAGGAAAGTTATGACCAACCTAGACAGCATATTAAAAAGCAGAGACATTACTTTGCCAACAAAGGTCCGTCTGGTCAAGGCTATGGTTTTTCCAGTAGTCATGTATGGATGTGAGAGTTGGACTGTGAAGAAAGCTGAGCACTGAAAAATTGATGCTTTTGAACTGTGGTGTTGGAGAAGACTCTTGAGAGTCCCTTGGACTGCAAGGAGATCCAACCAGTCCGTCCTGAAGGAGATAAGTCCTGGGTGTTCACTGGAAGGACTGATGCTGAAGCTGAAACTCCAGTACTTTGGCCACCTCATGCAAAGAGTTGACTCATTGGAAAAGACCCTGATGCTGGGAGGGATTGGGGGCAGGAGGAGAAGGGGACAACAGAGGATGAGATGGCTGGATGGCATCACCAACTCAATGGGCTTGAGTTTGAGTAAACCCCGGGAGTTGGTGATGGACAGGGAAGCCTGGCGTGCTGCGATTCATGGAGTCGCAGAGTCGGACACGACTGAGCGACTGAACTGAACTGAAAACATGCTAACCATCCTCTGAGCTTTCAGCCAGTCATAACTTTTGCAATAGTAACATCAAAGAATCACTGGTTACCAATCACCATACAAATATAACAATAGTGAAAATATTTGAAACATGGTGAGAATTATCCAGATGTGACACAGAGACATGAAGTGAGGGAATGGGGTTAGAAAAATGGCACCGAAAGATTTGCTCAGCAGTGGGTTGCCACGAACCTGCAATTGGTAAAAAGCACAGCATCTGTGAAGTGCAACAAACTGACATGTAAATGCATGGAGGTTTCTGGGAAAATCCAAACCAGAGGGTTAGGGACTGGGTCTGCAGGAGTGAAAGGGGCCTTCCTTTCCTACTGTCTCAGGTGTCCATGCATCACTCCTGTGATTTTTTTTTTAATGTGGACCATTTTTAAAGTCTTCACTGAATTTGTTTCCATATTGTTTCTGTTTTATATTTTGGTTTTTTGGCCAGGAGACATGTGGGATCCTAGCTCCCCAACCAGGGATCAAACCCGCACCTCCTGCATTGGAAGGCGAAGCCTTAACCACTGGACCACTAGGGAAGTCCCTTTTACTCATCTGATTTTGAAAGAAGAGTAAATTTAAAAGGAGGGAAGCATCTCCAGTGGAGAGCATCTCTCCCTCTCCCTGCAGAGCCTCCCTGCCTGCATACCCCTTCCTGAAGGGGGCTCGAGGGGCCCTGGCCTGGCCTGGCCTCCTCCTCTCCACCCCAGGCGCCCAACCACCCCATCTTTCTTCCTGATGCAAGGCTGACTCCATGCTCCAATCCTGTCTGCACATCCCTGTTCTGAATCCCATCTGCCTTCCTGCCCCAGCAGCTTCTTCTTCCAGACCACTCAACACAGGCAGCATAACGTAGTTCCATGGTTGGTGGCCGTTCTCTGTGAAGATATAAATTCTGTGTGACGCGGTGACGTTTGCAGCAGGCAGCCTAGCTGACTCGGCTTTGTCTGTGGTGCTCGCTTTATCAATGAGCTTCTTTCCAGAGCTATTTCAGACTCTGTTTTGTGTAAACGACTGAAGACATTCTGGAAATTTCTTGCTTTTTGAATTGAGCTGCTCCATCCAGACATCCCAAACCACTGAGGCCAAGCAAATATAGTGTGTGCACACATGTGCATGTGTATACACACACACACAGACTTTCCATCTCTGTCAGGCTGAGAATCTCAGGGTAAATGAGCCAATTTGTTTTCATTTAAATATGAAAGCGGGAGAAGTAAACCTAATGGATATGCTTGAGAGACCACAGAGCTGTAAGCTGGAAAAACACCAAGATGGATTTGTCACATCTCTCATGATAAATGATGTCTGTGCAATTAAACAGAAGCAGCCCAGTGGCTGTGAACACCTCAGTGCATTATATTTTTATCTGTAGGGCCGTTACCCTTGTGTTTCCTGTCATAGACTGTAGACATCACAGATCTGTGGAGGAGGGGCATTTTGACTGCACTGATGCTGAGTGATGCCAGGCCGCACAGAAAAGTAGGTCAGTGGATCACCCATGCAAACCTGAGCAGAAAGGGAGTGTGTCTGACCCCTGCGAGCCCAGTGGTCCCAGAGCCCAGACAGCGGCTGAAGGAGCCCCTGGATGGTGCAGGCTGGATGCAGGGGGTTGGGGCGGTGGTGCTGGCAGCTGCATTCCATGGAGCAGGAAACCTCAGGGAAAGACCAGGGTTTGGTGTAGACGCAGGAAGAGTGAGAGAAGGGCCTGGAATCATTCTTCTGGAGCTCGCAGCTGTGGACGGATGAGAGAAGGCACACGTGTTTGGAGCCCAGAACTATATGACTGTTGACCCCACTCACCTTGCTTGGAGCTGACTGAGATCAAGTGGATGGATCGTGGCCTTTCAGTTCTGTGGGGGTACTTGTGGAGGGATGGTTATTGAGCCCAGCCTCCCGCCCGAGTGGGAGCTCCCCGCCAGGGGCCCTGGACTGTGGGCCTGAATGTGCAGGTCCACCCAGACTCAAGGAGTGGTGGGCATTCAGGGGCAGGTGGCTTCATGGTGAAGGTCTGAGACCCAGGTGGGTGGGCTGATCCGCTAAACCCAGCGGTGCCCCGTCCTTACTCAGTTCCCATCACGGTCTTCTCCGTGCCTGAAGCTCCCCGCACACCCTCCTGTACAGACATCATCCTTCTTGGGACAAGTGTGTGCAAGTGACCCCACTCCCCTGTGGAAACCCAGGACAGGGGTTCAAGGCCCACTTAGGTGACACTGACATCGATTCTCCAAACCCCAGGTTGTTGGTCCTGTTCCCACCCATGGAGCCAAGGGGAGCATCCTCCCCTTCTACCCAAACCCTGAGTCCTTGGACAGCACACCCCAATCTTCCCGTCACTCAGCTGCACGGGGGTGGGGGGCGGGGTGTCCTCCTGCAGTGTGGTTTCTGGCACCTTCAACATCTTGGTCACCTTCAGATGTGGCTTTGTCTCCTTTTAACCCCCCAGGTGTGAACTGTGCATCACTGGGGAGGGCACGGAAGTGTTGCCTTTAAGCAGTCAGTACTTCCTCTGACTCCAGGAGGGCAGATTGGTACTTTTTAGTTTTTAAAAATTTATTTATTTATTGACTGTGCTGGGCCTTCATTGCTGTGCATGGGCTTTCTCTAGTTGCAGCTAGTGGAGGCTTCTCTTAGCTGCAGTGTGCAGGCTTCTCATTGCAGGGGCTTCCTTTGTTGCAGAGCACAGGCTCAAGGGAGCGCGGACTTCAGTAGTTGTGGTGCACAGGCTTAGTTGCCCTGTGGCATGTGGGATCTTCCTGGACCTGGGATCGAACCCATGTGCCCTGCATTGCCAGGCAGATTCTTAACCCATGGACCACCTAGAAACTCCAGATTGTTATTTTTTAAACAAGCCAAGAACATTTAAAGCTCCAAAATGGGGTTTGGACTGAAACAATGTAAGCAGTTTTCATGACTTTCCAGAACAGGATGAGAAAGAACTGGCAGAGTCCCTGAAGCTGGGGAGTTGTGTTCAGAGGCAGATGGTCTCCTGGGCCTGGACACCAACAGGGTGACAGGAGGCTGGAACCGTGCTGGGCCCCCGGGGCTGCTTAAGGGCAGGGAGGCTAGTCTCACCGCATCTGGGCTGTAGCCCTTCACCTCAGCTGTAAGGCTTGCTCCTCAGGGGTGCTTTGTGAGGACCTTCAGAGACTCTAGGCCTGGGATCTTCTCTCTCTGAACCAGGAATCTCCCTTCACACCTGGAGAAAATACTCCAGCTCTTGACCCTGGGCTTGCCTCCTGCATGCCCCCAGCTTGGAGAGGAGAGCCCCAGTTTTCCTGCCCTAAGTCCACCCACCCCACCGCCACATGCTGAAGTCTGGGGACGCAGGGCAGCCCCCACTCTGCCTACAGACCCCTGGGCTCTGGGCAGTGGTACGTCATCTTCCGACCCCCCGTGAGGTGCTCTGGAACAGGATCTGGAAGCTCTCCCTGGAGGTTCTCCTCTTCCTTGTGCTCATTCCGACAGCTTCTGCCCTCCTCTAGATCTCAGGTGAAAAAGCTTCAGCAGCAGTATCCTCACAACTGCTTTACCTGCAGCTACTGCTCCTGGTCTCCGGCGGGAGGTGGGCTTCGTGGGGGCCTCCGACCCCTCCCCAGGTTTCCTACACACGTCAGTCATCAAAGCAGGTACACACACACCTTCTCACTGTCTTACTCCTTTTGAAAAAAAAAAATCTCTTTATTACTATGTTTGAACAGAATTTACTACTGTTTCAAACTGATGATGCTCAAAGTTTTCACCTCAGATTCTATTAGTAAGTGATGACTCTGGGCAGACACCAGAACTGACCACCCCGGCTCTGCCCAGTTCCAGGGTCCGAGGTGGGGCTACTGGACACAGGGCTTGTACCTTGACACGGCCTGGGCCACAGCACAGTGGTTACATCCACGGAAGGCGTGTTCTGTGTCACAGCCTCCCTGCCCGCAAACCTGACTCAAAGCAAGGAGGAAAAAGATGCTTTGAGCTGCAAGATACAATCTCTCTGCCTCCATGACCTCCCCACCCCCGCCCCCCCCCCCCCAGGAAATGGGGACCCTTCCTTGAGATAAGAAGCAGTAATGCACTGACCCTGTTCTCAGACCAAGCGTGGTGAGCTCAGGGCCAGCTGATGCACTGGTGTCTGAAGGGGGATATGGTGAGGAAGGGTCCTCAGCTGGCCCCGCTCTGTGACCGCACTTGTCCTGGGGAACCAGGAGAAGAGAGATCCCACCAGAGAGTCCAGATGAAGCAGTCCTCCTCCTGCAACTTTGCAGACAGCCGAGGGCAAGGAGATGAACACAGTGACCGGGGCGCAGGCGATCAGCTGGCTCAGCCCAAGCGTGTTCGTCTTTGACAAACGGCTGGTACAGAAGCTGGTGTCGACGGAGTAAAACCCATTTTAGGCAGTGGTGAAAACCACCGTGATGACCACACAGCATCTGCTGGTGGCTCCCTATAGCCTCCTGAGTGAGATCCATGCTGGTCTCTTCCGCTCTGTAATAACACGGGTCCCGCTGCCCTGTAGTCTATCTGCACACGTGTCTATCGCCCCCCTTTGATGGAGAGCAGCTCAAGAAGAGGTCTTAACTCTTATTCACCTTTTTTGCCCCCGCTACGGGCTTCCCTGATGGCTCAGACCATAAAGAGTCTGCCTGCAGTGCAAGAGACATGGGTTCAATCCCTGGGTTGGGAAGATCCCTTAGAGAAGAGGGGATCGTCTTCTTTTCCCTACCAGCTGAATAATAATAGCCAACATTAATGGAGCCCTTACTGTATGCCAGGCTTTGTGATAAGGAGATCATATACCTTTAATTCTCCATATGGACCCAGAGTTGTTGACAGTGTTTTCCTGATTCTAAAGATGGGGCACTGACCCGAGGTGGCCCGTGGTGAGTGGGAAAACCAGGACTGGGGATAGGTAGGCTGATGTGGGGATCAGGCTGTTAATCACTGTAGCCCATGATCTCTCAGTAAAGCTTCTGAGTCCCTCCCCACCCCACCTGCTGAACAGGAAGTCGTCTCTCCCAAGGCCCCAACACATCGTATCTGTCCTCATTCACAGCTTGTACCCAAGGCAGTCTTTCACTACATCATTGGCACAGAGACCTTCCTTGTGATGTTGTCAGCTGCCTAAGAGCAGGAACTCCTCTTTATTCATCTCTGTTGCCTTGGAGATCTAAGATCAGTGCCTTGTGTATAGAAAATGCCAATGCTCCTTTAATTGAATTGAAATGTAATCATTTCTCGTCTAGGGTTATATAGGGTCCCTTGAGACTAAATAACATTGACTATGTATTGAATTGTAACCATGATACCGTCGATAATAAGCTAAATGATAAAGGCAAGAAAGAAACATACTCTTGGCAGAAGCTGGATTATAAACATGAGTCATGTCCAATGATTTGACAGGTACATATGTGAAGTGGCTCGTTGATGGTTGCTATGGGAACCGTTACTCGGGACTCCCGTCAGACCACAGTAATAACACTGTCTTTGCAGCTGTGTACTCGATGTGTCTGTGTGCTGAGCATGTACTGAGGGCTTATGCCGATGGTTGTCCCAGAAGATTGTCCTGGAAAAGGGAAATACCATGTAGCTTCAGCTTATCCTAGTCTTTGTTGATGAAGATACTAACAATCTTTCATACCTCCTCCATCAGGGGATGCCCCAGAATACCCAGTAGCAACATGAGCACATGTATTGCCCAGATATGGTGTACAGTGTGTGTGCTCAGTCGTGTCCAACTCTTTGCAACCTCATGAACTGTCGCCCACCAGGCTCCTCTTTCCAGGCAAGAACACGAGTGGGTCGCCACTTCTTTCTCCAGGGATCTTCCCGATCCAGGGATTGAACTCGCGTCTCTTGCATCTCCTGCATTGGCTGACGGATTCTTGACCACTAGCACCACGTGGGAAGCCGTTCATCAGGGGGTATCATCAGTTATAAGGGAACTCTCAGGTTTCATGGAGAAACTGCTATGTGAAGGGTTCTGTGCTAAGTCATGTGTGAGAAATAAAGAGCCAAAGCATGTGTCCTTGAACTTGAGAAAATTTTAGTCATTTTGAGAACCCTGATCTAGAAAACAAATCCTATATATATTTTGCCACTTATCAATAGTAACATTTTGCAAAACTACAGTATAATATCCCAACCAGGATACTGACACTGATCCAATCTACTGGCTTGATCAGGGTTCCTGAATTCTCCTTATATTTGTGTGTGTGTGTGTGTGTGTGTGTTAGAACCTATGCCGTTTTATCAGCCAAGTGGCTTTATGTATCCGCCACACAGTCAAGATGTTGAAGTTTCAACGTCGTAAGTATCCCTCCCATTGCTATTTTATAATCACACCTACCTCTCCCACCCCTCATTCTTCCACCCCCAACTAATTTGTCCTCCTTTCCTAACACTGTCATTTCAGTGATTTCACTTATGGAACATCTTTTAAATGATCGGGTTAGAGAGAATTGGCATCTTTGCTGTGTTGTTAAGTGTTTCCTAAGTATTTCATTTTCTTTGCAGTGATTATAAATGGCCTCATATTTTTAATTTCAGCTTCCACATGTTGTCAGTGTTTAGAAATGTAGTCCATTTTTGTTTGCTGATTTTGTACCTTATGACTTTACTGAATTCACTCATAAGTTCTAGAAGGTTTCTCATAGATTCCTGGGGAATTTTTACAGAGAAAGGATTTTTTGTATCATATATAAATATAGTTTTATTCCTTCCTTTCCAAAACATATGCCGTTTATTTTTTGTTTATGCCTTCTTTCAGTGGGCAGAGCTTCCAGTTCTATGTAGAGTAAGAGTGATGAGGATAGTCATCATTGTCTTATTCCTTATTTTAGAAGGAAATACTTTCTTTATTACATATGAGTATTAGTTGTGACTTTTTGTAGAAACTCTTTGCTAAGTTGAGGTGACTTCCTCTCTGTCCATAACTTGCTGGGATTTTTATTATGAATGGTGTTGGACTGTGTCAAATACTTTGTTGTGTGTCAACTGATGTGATTATATATTTCTGTTTCAGCTTATTGAAATGGAGCCTAACATCATGATTTTTTTTGAATATTTGAACCACCCCTGCATACCTGAAAGACACCCTACTTGTTTATAGAGAATGATTATTTTTATACGTTATTGGATGAGGTTCATGAGTTTTTTGCTGAGGATTTTAACATCACACTTCATGGAAGTTGTTAGTCTGTAGTTTTCTTTGTAGCATTCTTCTGATTTTAGTATTAGGGTAGTCCTGGCCTCATAAAATGAGCTGAGAAGTGTTCCCATCTTTCTATATACTGATGGAGATTGGGTAAAATTGGTGTTAACTCTTCTTCAAATATTTGGTAGAATTTTTGAAAACCTTTTTATCTTATATTGGGGTAGAGCCAGTTAAGTGTTGTGATGGTTTCGGGTGGACAGCAAAGGGACTCGGCTGTGCACGCACATGTATCCGTTCTCCCCCAGTTAATGTTTGGTGGAATTTTTTAGTGAAAATTTGTGGGCCTAGAGATTTCTTTTTGGAAAGCTTTTCAACTACTAGTGTGATAAAATATACCTTGGGATTAGGTTGCATTAGGCTGTAGGATTACTCTGATTACCAGCTTCATCTTGGCTGACATGCTAGTTCGCAGCTTTGAGAGAATCCGTCCGTTTCTCTTTATTTGTTTAATTTATGGTTGTGCTTGTCTTTGTTGGTGCAGTCTTTCCCCAGCTGTGGCGAGCAGGAGCTCCTCCGTGCTGGGGTGCATGGGCTTCCTTTTTTTAACTTTTTATTTTGTATTGGAGTATAGCTGATTAAAAACCAGTGTTGTGATAGTTTCAGGTGAACTTCAGTGGAGGGACTCAGCTATCATATACATGTCTTTATTCTCCCCCAAACTCCCCTCCCGTCCAGGCTGCCACATAACGCTGGGCAGAGTTCCCTGTGCTATATAGTAGGTCCTTGTTGGTTATTCATTTGAAATATAGCAGTTTGTACATGTCCATCCCAAATTCCCTAACTATCCCTTCCTCCCAACCTTGCCCCCCACACTGGCAACCATAAGTTCATTCTGTAAGTTTGTGAGTCTCTTTCTGTTTTGCAAGTAAATTCATTTGTATCATTTCTTTTTAGATTTCACATGTAAGGGATGTCCTTCTCTGCCTGACTTACTTCACTCAGTATGACAATCCTGTGTTGCTGCTGCAAATGGCATTATTTCATTCTTTTTAATGGCTGAGTAATATTCCATTGTGTATATGTGCTACATCTTTTTTTATTCATTGCTGTGTTGATGGACACTCAGGTTGCTTTTGTGCCTTGGCTATTGTAAATAGAGCTACTCTTCTTGTGGTGCATGAGCTTCTCATGGAAGTGGCTTTTCTTGTTGTGGAGCACAGATTAGGTGCAGTGTCTTCAGTAGTTGTGGCGCCTGGGCTTAGTTCCTCTGAAGCATATGGAATCTTCCCAGAGCAGGGATCAAACCCGTGTTCCCTGTATTGGCAGGCGGAATCTTACCTACTGTATCACCAGAGAAGTCCAGTCCACTTCATCTGGTTTCAGGTATATGTGTGCTAAGTCACTTCAGTCATGTCTGACTCCTTGTGATCCCATAGACTGCAGCCTGCTGGGCTCCTCTGTCCATGGGATTCTCCAGGCAAGAATACTGGAGTGGGTTGCCATGCCCTCCTCAGGGGACCTTCCCGACCCAGGGATTGAACTCCTGTCTCTTGTGGCTCCTGCATTGCAGACAGTTTCTTTACTACTGAGCCACTGGGGAAGCCCATGTGTTTAATGTTATGCATAATATTCCCTTATTATTTTTCTACTGGCTACAGGATCCATACTGATATGCTCCATTTCACTTCTGATATTGATTATTGGTATCTTCTTCCACTTTTAGTGTCAGTATTGCTAGAGCTCATCCATTTTGTTGGTTGTTTTTTGAAAAATCAGCATTCCTTTTTAAAATAAATTTTCTCTATTTTTTTTGCTATTTTCAATTTCATTCATTTCTCTTTTCCTTTTGCTTGCTTTGTGTTCATTTTGTGCTCCCCCCCCCCAATTTCATGAAGTAGGAACTTATTAATTGGAAATCTTCCTCTCCTCTAATGCAGGCATTTAGCACCATACGTTTTCTCATGGTACCCCTCTAGTTGCATCCAGCAAATGTTGATGTGCTAGTCCAGCCTTCTGCTCACTCCCTTCTTCCCTTTGTGAAAGAGAGAAAAACCAAAGACTGCCTGAGATGACGCTGTAAACTGCGGGGCAGCACCCCGAGAGCCCAGCACGGTCACGCCTGGGAGGCAAGAGTGGCGGCAGCTGCAGCACCCAGGGCCCGGGTGCGCACCCCATCCTGGGGCGGCTGGGGCCAAGGCTCGGGCTCGTGCCCAGGCTCTGGCCTGTGCCACGCTCCTTACTGTATCCCTCCTTCCGCGAGACCCCAGCTCAGGGCCGTCTTCCTCCAGTGTACTAGTCAGTCATAGTCATTAGTCAGAAACTCATAACCAGGAGGCGCTCTCTCTCCATATACATACATGTATGGAGAGAGAGAAAGGAAGATTATTTATATCTACTATGTTATGCATATAATTACAGAAGCTTGCAAGTCCCAAATCTGTAGGGAGGGCCTGCCCAGGTAGAGCACCAGGGCAGCTGCAGTTCAGTTCCAAAGGCCATCTGTCTCCTGAGTCCCCTCTTCTGAATAGGAGGTCGGGTTTTTGTTCTATTCAGACCATCCACTGGTTGGATGAGGCCTCTCTGCATTGTGGAGGGCAGTCTGCTTTACTCAAAATCCACTGATTCCAGTGTTCATCGCATCTAAAGCCACCCTCACAGAAACCACCAGAAGAATGTTTACCACATAGCTGAGAACATGGCCCAGCCAAATTGATGCCAAATTAACTCTCACACCCATGAATCCTTGAATTCAGATGCCTCACAACCTATCGCCTTGATCCTGGTGTACCTTCTACTCATCCTATCCTCATTTCAGCTGCAAAGCTTCCAGCATGGAGCAGGTATATGTCAGAGCAGAATGAGCTGGAATGTTTCTAGAGCCTCTGACTTTCTAAGGCTCCCCAGCGCGTAGTCTGCCCAGCAGCCTCCCTCTGGCCCTGGGTGGCACACATCCAGAAGGTTAGGTTCACATTTTCTTCTCTCATTCTTCCTGTCCATGTATGAGGAGTCTTCATGTCCCTTTGTTCACGTCCAGACGGGGATTCTCAGGGTGGCCTGCCTTGTACAGGACCTGGATTTAGAGGCCACTCAACCCTCTGGGCAAAGTTATCCTTTACAAATGGGATTCTGAGATCACGCGTCTCACATGTGAAAGGCTCAGGGATCCACGTTCATCGCTAAGTCAGATGTGACAGCCACCATCCCTACACAAAATATTTCCCCTTTAAAAAAACCTCATGCAAGTTCAAAATAGCTTTCCACAATACTAATGCTTCTCCTGGAGATGATTCTTTTTTTTTCCTAATCCTTGACCTACTTTTCTCTGTGCTCAATATACCTAATGAGTAATAACGACTTCAGAGAGAGGAGGGCCAGAGGAAGCCGTGTTGAAAGGACATCTTAAGAGAATGGTTCTGGAGCCCTGGAACTCAGCCAGCCCTGCTGTTGGGGTAGAAATGAGGGTGTCCATCTGAAGGGCGGGCTTGCTGAAGGTCTCTATGGCTGTGCTCTGCCCTTGTTGAGAGTCGGGGTGTGGCAGAGGTGGTTGATGGAGCAGGCAGAGGGGCTTGCCACACACACACACACACTCACATACACACACTCATACACATACATGCTCACAACCCCCCAAACACAAACACACATACACACACCCAAGCTGTATGGAGCTGTCAGAAGAATGCGTCAGGATCTAGAATATCAGCTGCTGCCCAGAGGTGCTCTTCTAGAATGGATTCCGTTAACAATGTGATCCATGCAAGAAGGGACTAGGACCACTTCTCTGCCTCTGGAGCTATAAATGCGAACTCCGCCAGGTTTGGGGCAGGAGGCAAGTGGTCATACAATTCACTTTCCCTCGCACCACTCTCAGGGCGGTGTCCCGAGACATGAGCTGCTGCCTCAGGCCAAGGTCCCCGTCTGTCCCTGTGAATGGGGAGTGCAAAGAGGTGCTGTCAACAGGCTTCTGTTTCCGGAGATCCTGAGCTTCTCAGAGGGAGATGGAGAAAGGGGGTGGTTCCAGGAGAGAGGAAGAGGTAGAGAAGTGACAGACAGAGAATAATAGAGGGACTTCCTTGGTGGTCCAGTGGCTAAGCCTCCGAGCTCCCAGTGCAGGGGGCTTGGGTTTGATCCCTGGTCAGGGAGCTAGACGCCACATACTGCAACTAAGACCAATGCAGCCAAATAAGTAAACATTAGAGAGAGAACGAACAACAGAGAAGGAGTGAGGTAACTTTCAGGTCTGAGGAGGAACAGAGTCCAAGGCTCCCATAAGGGGCCCCCCTCCCTGGTGAGAGGGCGGGACCTCCAAAGAGGCAGGCCATGGTGCCCTTCAGGGGCTTGGCCCCAGACCCCACAGCTCCCAGCACTAGCTCAGCCACGTGACGGGGAGGAGCAGAGCCCGCCTCAGGGTCCCCGTGCAGTACAGAGTGGGCAAGGCAGGGGTGGTCCTGAGACCGGAGGGCGCGGGCTCACCCCTGCCTCCTGGCTCTCCCACCACAGACTCCCGGGCTCCTGTGCAGCCCTGGGGATGGGGCTGACGCCACCCCCAACATGGCTCATCACCCACTCAATGGACAGGGGTCTGAGCAAACTCCGGGAGACAGTGAAGGACAGGGAAGCCTGGTGTGCTGCAGTCCATGGGGTCACAGAGAGTCGGACATGACTGAGCGACTGGACACCACCACCACAACGTGACTGAAAGTGAGTGTGTGGCCTGTTCCGGAGGCTGAGGCCTCTGAGTCCGATTTCGCTTGCTTTAAAGGCTTGAAGCAGACTTCCTGATGTCCCCACGCCTGCCCCTCGGGGCCAAGACTCTAGGATCCCCTTCTTAGCCCCGGACTCCTGCCTCCTCCATGGTGGTGAGGCTTAGGTGGCCTCCACTGTCATGGCTGGTTCCCAACCAATGACCCCTTTCCAAGCTGCAACTGCCTGAAAACCCAGGGAAGTCGGTGCCTCTCTCCTGGCCCACCCAGCACAACAGGTCTCATCCAAAGAGAGCCGGACGTCACCTGCGTGGTGCTCCTTCCCGCGGGTGCTCTGGGCATCCCTGCAGGACTGCACAGACTAGAAGTGTGTCCCCGACCTGCAGCTGTGCCCACGCCTGACTGCCTGGCCTGACTTCAAGTCCCTGAGGTGGGGGAACTAGGAGCACGCCCTTTCAGGTCCCTTGATCTTTATGAGTGTCACTGCAGAGCCCAGACGAGGGAAGGTTTGACTGACAGAGAACAACCAAGCACGCGTTGACAAAGGGCTGATGCTCGTGTCCCTGCAGCGAGTGGCCTCCGCACCAACAAGCGGGAACTGTTTAGTCTCAGGCTGCCAGAACAACAGAACTTAACCTTCTTCCAGTTCTGCAGGCTAGAAGTCTGCGATCAAGGTGTTATAGGGTTAGTTTTTTCTGAGGCCTCTCTCCTTGCCATGTAGATGGCCGTCTCCGCGCTCACACAGCCCTGTCCCCCTGTGTTCACCTGACCCTGTCCCCCTGTACTCACACGGCCCTGTCCCCCCATGCTCACCTGACCCTGTCCCCCCGCGCTCACCTGACCCTGTCCCCCTGCGCTCACCTGACCCTGTCCCCCCGTGCTCACACGGCCCTGTCCCCCATGCTCTCACCTGGCCCTGTCCCCCCGCGCTCACACAGCCCTGTCCCTCCGCATTCATCTGACCCTGTCCCTCCGCGCTCACACAGCCCTGTCCCCCCGTGCTCACATGCCCCTGTCCCCCCGCGTTCACCTGGCCCTGTCCCCCCGCGTTCACCTGGCCCTGTCCCTCCGTGTTCACCTGGCCCTGTGCCCCCGCGCTCACACAGCCCTGTCCCCCTGCACTCACATGGCCCTGTTCCCCCGCGCTCACCTGGCCCTGTCCCCCCGCGCTCACACGGCGCTGTCCCTCCATGTTCACTTGACCCTGTCCCCCCGCGCTCACCTGGCCCTGTCCCTCCGTGTTCACCTGGCCCTGTCCCCCCGCGCTCACACGGCGCTGTCCCTGCTGTGTGTTTGTGTCCACGTTTCCTCTTCTAGTATGGACCCCTGTACTCTTCTAGTATAGTCTTACTGGATTGGGGCCTACCCTAATGATCCCATTTTAACTTGATTCCCTCTGTCAAGGCCAAATAAGGTCACATCCTGGGGCACTGGGGGGTTAGGACTTCAGTGTGATTTTCGGTGGGGAGAGGCATACCTCATCTTGTAACAGCAACACTGATGTTACCCCCAAGGGCTCCGTGATTTCATTTTCTTCATGGAGAAAGAATCCAGGCCATCTAGAAAGCTCTGCCTTTCTCACTCCTTCTAGGTTTGATCTGCTGTGTCATTAGGGCAAACTCTAGAATGAGAGGGAGAGAGTGAATCATGTACGTGAGCGTATTTAGTGGACTTTGAAGACACCAAATAGCCCCAGCCATGCTGTTTTCCAGCCACAAATGAGGATAGTTCACGGCTAACTGACTCTTCTAGAGGAATTTCTTTGGTTCATACATCAATGTCTCAACCCCTGAATGCCCAAGACCTCCATTCCTCTTTATTTTTCACCCTTTTAACATTAAATCACCTCTGCCTCCCTACTATCTCTACATCTTTGGGACACTCCCTTCCAAAAGGGAGGCCCCACCCCACCATGGGAATCCGCCCATTTAAGAAAAATGACCCTGGTACCCAGTGGCTTAGACCATTTCTTTACAGCCTCTTGTCTCAGCATCAGAGCAGCACTCTCATGGGAAGATGCTCGACTTTGAAACTGCTTTCAGACCCGTTTGATCTTTGCATGTAGGGGAGGGGGAAGGAGACAAGTATTGATTGAGTTTGCTCCATGTTTCAGGCTTACTGTCAGTGTTTTTACGTCTGTGGTTTCTTTAATCATCGCCTCAACCTATGGCATGGTTGTGCATCAGGAAAAAATATGTCATTATGACGTGTAAACCCACCAACCCTGATCTCACCCCACTGAGGTGCTGCACCCAGAGAGAGTAGGGTGGAGACCAGAGAGGCCTGAATATCAGGTGACACTGATCTACCGAGCAGAGGGCACAGAGATCTCAGGAAGAAGAGAATGTTCTTAAAGGTGGGGGAGGGGAGGTAGAGTGGAGAAGTGGCGGGAGAGACCTGGTCCCCTGAGGGGTACGACCCTCAGGAGAGTTAGAAAGTCGTGCTGGGTGTTGCTGATGGACTTCCCTCCTTCTTATGCTGTAAACGGCTCTTGAGGTCTCAGGAGGTGTCAGGGAGCTGGGATTGGGCTTGTCACCCTCAGGTGTAGCTGCTCTCAGCACCATTTTATAGATGAGGAAATTGGGGCTCAGGGTGATTGAGTCACAGCTCACCAGTGACAGACCCCACCATAAATGCGGGTTTGTTGTCATTTTAGTCGCTAAGCCGTGTCTGACTCTTTGCAACTCCCTGGACTGTAGCCCACCAGGCTCCTCTATCCATGGGATTTCCCAGGCAAGGATATTGGAGTGGACTGCCATTTCCTCCTCCAGGAGATCTTGCCGACCCAGGGATTGAACCCAGGTGTCCCGCGTTGGTATGTGGATTCTTTACCATCTGAACCACCTGGGAAGCCCTTACTTTTAAAGTATGAACCATGAGCAAATAGTCATGCAGGAAAATTTTTTATCCCCTGCCCACCCACCCATGGAAAAGGCCAGCTGTCCAACTGGAACCTGATACCTAGTTTATCGTCCACTGATGCATGCCTGCGTCTGTTACTTTTTTTCCCATTTTGGCCAAATAGGAAACAGAGACACAGCTTAACTTTGACTTTCCCTTGGCCAGCCAGCTTTCTAAAGTCATCAGAGGTGAGCAGGACCATCTCCCTGCAGTGTATTCCCCTTTGAGCTCACTGTGCATGCTTGGTGCACAGAAGTCATTGCTTCCACGTATCTGCACAGCCTTCTCCTTGTCTCACTTCCACCTGCAAAGAGAATCGTCATGAGTCTCAAGAAGGATGTAGCCCATTGACTTCATGCTGTAAAATCCCCAGCCTCCTATTTTGTATCTGTTCACATTTCCAAGTATTTCCCACTTGCCCTTTATCAACAATGTTGTAATAAAACTCACTTTACCAGGTTCCGTCTCCAGGGAGAAGAATGGAAGCTTTGATTTCCGCTCATAGCTTGGACAGAAAAAAACAAGTCCTAAACCCCAACATTCTTTAACTTGATGGTTATAATTTCCATTCCTTATTAGGTTTTTAAACCAAATGTTCAGGTTAAAAAGCAAAGCAAAATTGCTTTTTTATCCCTGAGTCCAAGGAGAGAATTTCATATTCAGAGCCCTGTGGGAACAAAAACCTTCCGGAGAGGTGATGAGGCCTCCCACACAAACTGATCAGGCTGGAGTCAGTGCTGTGAAGCGCTGCCTCCTGATGCCAAGCCCCACCTTCCTCTCTCAGGCATCATGGGTGGAAAGAGAACTGCCCAGCAGAAGGGCCAGACTTAGGAAACAGTGAATTATGAGCTATCATTTCAGGGAGGCTTAGACAATGCCTCCCCAAGCTAAAGTCGTTCCAGAATCCCCACCATCCAAGTTTATCTCTTGGGTGGATGGATTACCTCCCATCAAAGTGCAAGTGTACTTTAGAATTGTATTGTTTATGCACAGAGAACTCATAGGCAGGCAGGCAGGTTTTAGACTGAGACTTGACCTCATCCTGGCTCTTCCATCTCCTGGCTGTGTGACCTGGCATGGAATACCTAACCTCTCTGAGTACGGATGTGCTCCTGTGCACATTGAGATAAGTATTAATAGAAGCCACATCTTAGACATAATGGACATAAAGTCATTAGGACATAAAACATGCTGGATAAATACTAACTGCATCCCATACATTTTTATATGTTGTGTTATTTTCATTCAGCGTGTGTATCTTTATAGTTCCTTTGTGATCACTGCTCTTCAGAGCATAGACTCTGAAGCCAGACTGTTAGGATTTGAATCCCAGCTCTGCCACTTATTAGCTGTGACCTTGGGCAAGTGAATTAACCACTCTGTGCCTCAGTCTCCTCATCTGTAAAGGAGGATCAAAATAGTACCTTGCTCATAGGATTGTTGTGGGGATGCCTGATTTGATGTAGATAAAGTACTTGAAACAGTATCTGGGTATGTGGACCACCTCCTGAGCACATTTTCTGCTTTGATAGTTAAGCTTGAAAGTAACCATTTCTTTGTAAATGTTAAATGGATATATATTCCCTTATCTCTCTCTCTTTTTTAATGTCTTTGGTCTGTATTCTCTCTTCTCCCTCACCCCAAATATCCAATGTTGTTTACCTGTTAAGTCACAGAACTCAGTAAACTTTGTCATGACAAGATCACAGAATTTCTGAGACTGGACAGTCTTCTAGCTGCACACTGGAGTTACATGGCACATCCTATAAACCTTTTAAGCCTGGAGGGATGGTGCAGCAAATATTGCTCTTACCTACTGCCAGACCATGCAGCAATGTCTGGGTAACATTAGAATCACTTCCACCTGCTGTTACTCATTCCTTGCCTGTCTCAAAGATGTGTGAGTGACTTGTGAAAATATGGCCAAAGCTGTCTGGATGAGAGTTTGGGGGAACAGATTTGGTCTGTTGCTATTTTTTTTTAACTGTGCGCCTCAGTTCTCTGAGGTTCATGGGATAAACTTTAGGGATTCTTGAAAATGAAGCCTAAATGTGACAGATAGGACTCAAGTGTCTTGTTTTACCACCAAACTCTCCCCCAGAGTCCAATCTATCAAGAAAGTTTGTCCTTGGCACATTCATATTCTCTGACCCCGTTTTTTCATCCCGCTGACTTGGGCAGGACAGGCTTTGGGGTGTCTGCCCCATCTACAGTCCTCTTCTATTTTTTCCTCCCACATTGGCCAGCCATTTTGGAACCATGATCACATGACTTGGAGGCAGCAACTGATTGGACAAGGGCATAGCTATAGCTGACAGCTGATTGGTGGGCAACCACAGGGCGGCGAAAGAGCAGCTGGGAGCTGAGTGATCGATGGTAAAGGGCTTCTCAGGGCTCCTTCTCTGACACAGTTGACCTGCCCCTGCTAAAAGGCCCTCCAGTTTCTGCAGTCCTTTCCTGTCTCTGTGAGGCCTGGCTGTAAAAATATTTCTGGTGTCCCATTGAGCTTGCCTATTCAATCTGTGTTCCGGCCTCCTTTATTCCAGAGCTGTGCTTATAATGAACGCAGCTTATCTGAGAGGCCTGAGGGCAGTTCAGTTTCCTGACATCTAAGATGAATTACCTGTTGTATAACCCTGTGGGCACTTCTGCTCCCCTGCTCTTGGCCTCTGGTCTTGACCCAAATGCCACACACAGCCCAGCTGGCAACTATGCCTAGTCCATGGTCACTTGAGATTCAACAGGGAACCCCATCTTTCAAGCCCAGTAACCCTCTGTCACTGAATTATAAAGTCTCTCTTCTGCTCGCTTAGTGCCCAGTCCTGGCTCAGTCCCCTCACAGCACTGCAGTGGGTCTTGGAAAGTAGCCCAAAAGGAGTCTGTCCCAGGGTGGCAGAAAGATGAAAGAAAAAATCTGAGCAAATGGGTAGAAGGATGACCAAGCTGTCCTGTGCTTGCCTTTAATCTTTTCTTTCACTGAAGTTCAAGGTTGTGTTGTTCCCTAATTCAGTTCCTCCATTTTGTGCTCAGCTTTCCCCATGGGAAATGGGGGCTGCTGGGTACTGCCCGTATCCAGGCACTGTCCTGAGTGTTGACTGCACGCTTACCCTCACAAGAACTCTGTGTGATTGGCTTACAGTAGCTCCATGTAGAGATGGAGACCTTGAGGGACAGAATGGTTAAGTAACTTTCCTCTGGGTGCATAAATGTGAAGCCACGAAGCTGAGATCTGAACCTGAAGAGCCTTTTATCTGCAGCATAACTGGGGGGGCAAAGCCCTGCTTATCTAGCCACGTGTTTCCCAGGCATGTTGGGGAACCAGCCACAGGGAACTCAGGTCTCCTTAGAGGGAAGAGAGAGGGTGACCCCTTTTCTCAAAGTTTCAAAAAAAAAAAAAAAAACAAAACTCTGCTCCTGAACATATTATCTAGTGGCTGATATTCCATCACTTTAAGACCATTTCCCTAATGTGACCCCTTTAGGTTGCTCCCACATTTTCCATAATCCCCAAGGGGATCACCTTTGTGCTTGCTTTGTGGGCTGCTGATCCCTCTCACTCATCTGAGGTGGGTGACCCCGGACCAATCCCATGATGCAGGTGACTTTCCCTCCAGACTCCCTGCAGCCTCGCTGGGTCACCCACCACCTCCCATTCTTTTTTTGTGTGGCCACTATCTGCAGACTGAACACTCTGCAGAGATATATCAGCAGCCTTGACCTCTCAGAGGTAGTCACCAGTTCAGAGTACAGGCCGCTTGGCTAAACGTGATTTTTGCGATAAATAAGCAGTAGTTTTTAGTCTAAGTATGTCCCAGTATCACACAGGATGTACTTATACTCATGTTTTTCCTCATTTATCTGAAGCTCACTTTTAACTGGGCACCTTGTGTTTCTGTTTGCTCAATCTGGCAACCCTCACCTAAAGGGCTTTCTTCCTGAAGTTTTAACCAACTGAGCACTTTATTTCATTTTTGTGACAAGCAGGGTATGAGTGGCTTTCCTTCTGCTGGGAGTGAAGCAGTGGGGGGCTGGGGCATATCAAGAATTGCAAGGATTCCTGGCTGGTGTCTCTTCCACCCTGATGTTCCTTGGCCTCAGAACTGCGGCTGGTCCTTCCCTTGTTCACCCCTCGAGCTCTGCCCTGGCTCTGAGCTCAGATGGGTGACTTTCTATCCCTCGGGTTTGGGCCCTTGTGTTTGCTTCCATCAGGGGTTGCTCATTGAATTCTCCCAGGTACATCTGCCTCCCAGGTCAGAGTGAAGTGGACAAGGTGAAAGACATTAACCCACTGCCCCTGATACTTGGTCTGGTGGCTCCTCAACTCAGGAGTCACATGTCCCACTGGCAACGGTCAGCTGGGCCAGGTGATCCTTTTGAAATCAAGGGAACAACAGGCCTTGAAGAATGGAGGTGTTAGCATAAATGAGGGAGGGAGGAGAGAGGACTGTGAGGCCCGCTTGGTAGCCTGTTAAGTCCACCAGAAGCACAGGGGTGCCCGGAGCTCCCCGAGCCATCTGACTTCTTGTGTGAGTCATGTCTGTGTGATCACACAGTGCCTGCATAGCCAGCACATCCATTCAGCTCAGTTCATCTTTATTGAGCACCTACTTTGTGCCAAGTGCGCTGCTGGACTCACAAAGATGAGAAAGATGCAGTCCCTGCCTTCAGAGGACCCACATCTTCTTGTAGGAGAGACATACGTGGAGAGGACATCTGGCCCCACGAGGTGTGTGCTATGAGATTGACATGCCCAGGGCACCTGGGAGCCCTAGACAGCACGGGGGGGGGGGGCACACACCTGGGCTGTCCTGCCTGCCTCAAGGGGTGGGCTCTCCCCCACCTCACAGGCTCTTGGAAGCAGTCAATACTAGGCATTTCAAACCACAAGATTGAGTGAAACTACTTTTTTTCAAAGCTCCCAGTTTCAGGAAATAATTTAGCCCAGTTGCCCAGGGGCCTGCTGCCCGTGGAAATCGAACAGAGGTAGCTGTTCTGATGCTCATTAGACACAAGCCCCCACCACCTCCCTGGGCTTCCTTCCCGCACCTGGCCCTCCCTCCTCTTCACCAGCAAATTCGTCTGCCTGGGCTAGTTTGGGGTAATCACCTAGCAATTAAAGGGTCTGATTCCTACATATTGGCTCTACTCAGAGATGCCAAGAACTTTCAAAGAGGGGGTGGGTGGGAGAGAGAAACATGCTTTTTCATTATTTTACCTACAGGATTCACTTGAAGGAGGAGGGATGTCGGCTTGTTGCCCTAGCTAGCTAGTTGGATGAGGACAAATTCCTCATTAATTTTAACTGTGTCAACAGGAGAAGTTGATGAAAGTGAGAGTGACTAATGAGTGGTGTTCCTGGGAACAGATGAAAGAGCACACAGGAAATGGGACGGGGTCCCAGTAAAAAGAGAGCTGCCCTCAGCAGCTCCGCGAGGGGAGCTGGCTCTGGAGGGCCACGGAGCAGGGTCACTGCAGCTTCTCCCTGCATCGGTGGGGTCCGGGCCTGCTGGTCAGCAGGTGCTTACCATCAAGTGATTATTAGGACTGTGCCCTGATGATGCCAGAGCAGGACAGGAAATACCACAGGCTCCTAAGTGGCCTTGGGAGCCTGAGCCACATTGCATATGGCCGCCACAGGCAAGCTGCAAAGCCTTTGGCCTATACTAACTCACTGTCTTCTCGTGGCTCTGTGAAGCAGGCAGGCCTGTGGTGTGTTAAGGAGGAATGCGGCTCAGTTTCTTAGAGCAACTTAGGAGAGCAGCTCCAGGGCTGTCCTCAGATTGCTGCATGGCTTATAGCATGCAGTTCTTCAAAAGGGGCAAGAAGGGGGTGAGGAGGGCGTGTCCGCGGGATGGGGAGCCAGTGTTGATGGAAAGCTCCTGCCTCTCATCCAGCCCCTTTGTGGGAAGACCTCCGATCCACCCCAGAATTTTATGGGATCTCTACTCGTGTGTTTTCTGTGTGCTCAGCCTCTTGTCTGTGGGCCTAGTCCTCTGCTCTCAGTCCAGGAGACACAGTCAGGAGCAGGCGTATGACCCCTGCTGCTGCTGCTGCTAAGTCGCTTCAGTCGTGTCCAACTCTGTGCGATCCCATAGACGGCAGCCCACCAGGCCCCTCTGTCCCTGGGATTCTCCAGGCATGAACACTGGAGTGGGTTGCCATTTCCTTCTCCAATGCATGAAAGTGAAAAGTGAAAGTGAAGTCACTTAGTCAAGTCTGACTATTCATGACCCCATGGACTGTAGCCCACCAGGCTCCTCCATTCATGGGATTTTCCAGGCAAGAGGACTGGAGTGGGTTGCCATTGCCTTCTCCACGTGTGACCCCAGACCAGACCATTCAGAAGGCTCTGTGCTCCTGGGCATGTGACTCAGCTGGACCAATCAGAATCAATCTAGGACTTTTCTGGAAGTACTGAAAAAGAGAGATGGTTTTTCTTTTTTCTTTTTTTTTAATTGGGGTTGGTAACCTGCTTGAGGTTATTGATATTTCTCCCGGCAATCTTGATTCCAGCTTGTGCTTCATCCAGCCCAGCATTTCTCATGATGTACTCTGCATATAAGTTAAATAAGCAGGGTGACAGTGTACAGCCTTGACATACTCCTTTTCCTATTTGGAACCAGTCTGTTCCAAATGTTCATGTTCTGTTCCAAATGGTCCATGTCCAGTTCTAACTGTTGCTTCATGACCTGCATACAGATTTCTCAGGAGGTAGGTCAGGTGGCCTGGTATTCCCATCTCTTTCAGAATTTTCCAGTTTATTGTGATCCACACAGTCAATGGCTTGGCATAGTCTATAAAGCAAAGTAGATGTTTTTCAAGAACTCTGTTGCTTTATTGATGATCCAGCAGATGTTGGCAATTTGATCTCTGGTTCTTCTACCTTTTCTAAAACCAGCTTGAACATCTGGAACTTCACGGTTCACATACTGTTGGAGCCTGGCTTGGAGAATTTTGAGCATTACTTTACTAGCATGTGAGATGAGTGCAATTGAGTATTGCATTTGAGCATTCTTTGGTACTGCCTTTCTTTGGGATTGGAATGAAAACTGACCTTTTCCTGTCCTGTGGCCACTGCTGAGTTTTCCAAATTTGCTGGCATATTGAGTGCAGCACTTTCACAGCATCATCTTTTACGATTTGAAATAGCTCAACTAGAATTCCATCACTTCCACTAGGTTTGTTCATAGTAATGCTTCCTAAGGCCCACTTGACTTCACATTCCAGGATGTCTGGCTCTAGATGAGTGATCACACCATCGTGATTATCTGGGTCATGACGATCTTTTTTGTACAGTTCTTCTGTGTATTCTTGCCACCTCTTCTTAATATCTTCTACTTCTGTTGGGTCCATGCCATTTCTGTTCTTTATTGTGCCCATCTTTGCATGAAATGTTCCCTGAGTATCTCTAATTTTCTTGAGGAGATCTCTAGTCTTTCCCATTCTATTGTTTTCCTCTATTTCTTTGCACTGATCACTGAGGAAGGCTTTCTTATCTTGCCTTACTATTCTTTGGAACTCTGCATTCAAATGGGTATATCTTTCCTTTTCTCCTTTGCTTTTTGCTTCTCTTCTTTTCACAGCTATTTGTAAGTCCTCCTCGGACAGCCATTTTGCTTTTTTGCATTTCTTTTTCTTGGGGATGATCTTGATCCCTGTCTCCTGTACAATGTCACGAACCTCTGTCCATAGTTCATCAGGCACTCTGTCTATCAGATCTAGATAGACAAATGTTAAAGCTCAACATTCAGAAAACTAAGATCATGGCATCTGGCCCCATCACTTCATGGGAAATAGATAGGGAAACAATGGAAACAGTGACAGACTTTATTTGCTTGGCCTCCAAAATCACTGCAGATAGTGACTGAAACCATGAAATTAAAAGATGCTTACTCCTTGGAAGCAAAGTTATGACCAACCTAGACAGCGTATTACAAAGCAGAGATGTTACTTTGCTAACAAAAGTCCATCTATTCAAAGCTTTGGTTTTTCCAGTAGTCATGTATGGATGTGAGAGTTGGACTATAAAGAAAACTGAGCGCCGAAGAATTGATGCTTTTGAACTGTGGTGTTGGAGAAGCCTCTTGAGAGTCCCTTGGACTGCAAGGAGATCCAACTAGTCCATCCTAAAGGAGATCAGTCCTGAATATTCATTGGAAGGACTGATGTTGAAGTTGAAACTCCAATACTTTGGCCACATGATGGGATGAGCTGACTCATTTGAAAAGACCCTGATGCTGGGAAAGATCGAAGTCGGGAGGAGAAGGGGATGACAGAGGATGAGATGGTTGGATGGCACCACCAACTCAATGGACATGAATTTGAGTAAACTCCAGGAGTTGATGATAGACAGGGAGGCCTGGCATGCTGCAGTCCATGGGGTCACAGAGTCAGCCATGACTGAGTGACTGAACTGAACTGAACCTGCTTGAAGTTACTTTCCTGTGATTGGGGGAGATTCTCTCTGGGAATGCAATGAATGCAAAAGAAGGCAGAGCTAAAATTAAGAAGTGGAATTCTGACAGCATGGTTTTGGGTCTTGGATCAAGCTATGCCTAAATCCCTTGGATTTTTAGTTACTTGAGTTAATGTCACCTTTTTCCTTAATAAGCTTGGGTCTGATTTCTGTAATTTACAACCAAGACTTATGCTTAATAATCTAAAGATGTAACCTGGACAAGTGATATTTCTGAGGTTCTTCCTCATGGGTAAAAAGGGACAAAAATGCCCCATCTATAGTTATTGAAGAGAGCCAGCCATTCAACCCAATGTGTAATATTTCCTTGGCCACCTTAAACATGTTTCCTGTAGTTTCCTCTTGCAGGATAGGGCTAACGAGACCGTTCAACCTCCTAGTAGTGGTAGTGGTTTGGATATGCTGTAGAATCTTTATTCTTATATAGGAATATTTTCCCCCAAGGGTAACTGAACTGTCAAAAAAAAAAAAAACTTTTAATTTTGTGATAATTGTAGATTCCATGCATTGACCGGAAGCAATACAGAGAGATTCCATATCCCTCCCCTTCACCCAGTTTTGGTAATATCTTATGTAACTCTAGTACACTAGCACAGGGAGAAAATTGGCCCTGATACAATGCACCGAACTTGTGCAAATTTCAACACTTACATGTGCAGATGTGTGTGTGTGTGTGTACATACCTGTGTGGGTGCTCAGTTGCTCAGTCTTTTGTGACCCCATGGACTATAGCCCGTCAGGCTCCTCTGGCCATGGGATTCTTCAGGCAAGAATACTGGAGTGGGTTGATATTTCCTCCTCCAGGGGATCTTCCTGACCCAGGGATCAAACCTGAGTCTCCTGCATTGACGGGCAGATTCTTTACCACTGAGCCATCAGGGAAGCCCCTGAACACTATACAAATGGAAACCTTTTGAGACCAGCTCTTTTCACTCAGCATAACTCTGCTGAGATCCATCCAACTCGTTGTGCACATCAATAGTCTCCTCCTTTTTACTGCAAGTCGTATTCCATGGTAGGGACAGGCAACAGTTTTCTTAAACATTCACATACTGGAGGACATCTGGGTTTTTCCCAGTTTTCTTACCCTTAATAAATAAAGCTGATATGAACATTTGTGTGCAAGTTTTGTGAACTTGAGTTTTCATTTCTCTGGGATAAATACGCAAGAGTGTAATTACTGGATAGTATGTTAAGTCTATTTTCAGTTTTATAAGAAATTGCCAAATTACTTTCCAGCATGGCTAAATTGTTTTACATTCTGACCAGCAAGGTATAAGGGATCCAATTTCTCTTCCTTCTCACCAGCATTTGGTGTTATTATTATATTTTATTTTAACTATTCTATCGGGTGTATGATGATATCTCATTGTAGTTTTAATTAGCACTTTGGTAATGCTCAAAATCCTTCAAGCTAGGCTTCAACAGTACATGAACTGAGAACTTCCAGATGTACAAGCTGGATTTAGAAAAGCCAGTGTAACCAGAGATCAAGTTGCCAACATCCATTGGATCATAGAAAAAGCAGGGAATTAAAAAAAAATCTACTTTTGCTTTATTGACTATGCCAAAGCCTTTGACTGTGTGGATCGCAATAAACTGTGGAAAATTCTGAAAGAGATGGGAATACCAGACCCACCTGACCTGCCTCCTGAGAAATCTGTATGCAAGTCAAGAAGCAACAGTTAGAACTGGACATGGGGCAATGGACTGGTTCAAAATTGGGGAAGGAGTATGTCTAGGCTGTATATTGTCACCTTGCTTATTTAACTTATATACAGAGTACATCATGAGAAACGCTGGGCTGGATGACTCACAAGTTGGAATCAAGATTGCCGGGAGAAATAGCAATAACCTCCGATATGCAGATGACACCTTATGGCAGAAAGTGAAGAGGAACTAAAGAGCCTCTTGAAGGGGAAAGAGGAGACTGATGAAGCTGGCTTAAAACTCAGTATTCAAAAAATTAAGATCACGGCATCTGGTCCCATCACATCATGGCAAGTAGGAAAAAGTGGAAACAGTGACAGATTTTATTTTCTTAGGCTCCAAATTCACTGTGGATGGTGACTGCAGCCATGAAATTATCAGATGCTTGCTCCTTGGAAGAAAAGCTATGACAACCTAGACAGCATATTAAAAAGCAGAGACATCACTTTGCTGACAAAGGTCCATGTAGTCAAAGCTATGATTTTTCCAGTAGTCGTGTATGGATATGAGAGTTGGATCATATAGAAGGCTGAGCGCCAGTGACCTGCTGCTCTCAAATGGTGGTGCTGGAGAAGCGTCCCCTTGAAAAGCAATGAAATATACATATATACACCCCTTCCTCTTGAGTCTCCCCCTCCACTCCCTCATCCCACCCCTCTACGTTGTCACAGATTGCCAGGCTGGAATCTGTGTTATGCAGCAGTTTCCCACTAGCTTTTAGTAGCTATTTCTCACATGATAATGTATATATGCCAAACTGCTTTCTCAGTTCATCCGACCCTCTCCTTTCCCTGCTGTGCCTCAACATCTGTTCCCTATGTCTGCATCTCCATTCCTTCCCCGCAGATAGGTTTATCAGTACCAGTTTTCTAAATGCCATATGTATGTGTTAATGTACGGTATTTGTTTTTCTGACGTACTTCACTCTGGATAACAGGCTCTAGGTTTATCCATCTCACTATAACTGAATTCTGCATTACAGTTCCTTTTACGACTGAGTAATATTTCATTGTTTATATGTACAACTTCTTTATCCATTCCTCTGTCGTTGGACATCTAGGTTGCTTCCATGTCCTGGCTATTGTAAATAGTGCTGCAGTGAACCCTGGGGCACATGTGTTGAGAATTTGCTTTTCTAATGAGTTCCCAGGTGATGCTGATACCTCTGGTCCCAAGGCCACACTGATAATAGTTGATAATATCTAGACATTCAGAATACAAGAGAAGCAAAACTCAGGGAACACTGATGTCTTCCCCTACCTCCCTGTCTACTCCGTCTTCATACGGCCCACAGCAGTCATCCTAGGAGACCCCTTGAGTGTGGACTGGAGTGGTGAGGGCCACCCAGAAGCTAGAGTCACCAGCAGACACCCACCAGCAGGGTGCACTCACCGCTGGTCCCAGAAACCTCATTGCTGCAGCCATTTGGTCACTGATTCCGAAGATTCAGCAAGTGTCCTCTGCCCCAAGCACTGTGTCTGGAGCCTGTAGTATACAGGACAAGCAAGACTTTGCCTCCAAAGGAGAAAGAAGGAAACAAATAACACAATCATTTCTGGTGTTGAATTTTGAGGGCTTTATGAAGCAGATTTAAAATGACCATGTTACGTGATTAACTTCAGAGCATGATTTAAACTGGGAAGTCAGGAAAGGGCTTTCCAAAGAGGTGACAACTTGCCAACAGAAGGAATCAGGTGTTTGAAGGACTTGGGGGAGAGGGTAAGGAGCCGGCATGGGGCCAAAGCAGAGGCCCCTGGGACGGTGGATAATGACGGTGCTCGCAGGCCTGGTCGGGGCTCAGGCCCCACTGCAGACGCATCTGTCTTTCTGCGCCGCTGCCAGGCCCCTCTCCGGCCTCTGCTCACACGGCATCTTTGCAGCCCCTGGAGAAACACCACTTCCTTTTGTGCAGTTCTGAAATGAGCTTGTTTGCCACTTAGCAGCTCTCTGATTTATGAACTTCCCAGCTCCACATCTTGGCAAGCACGTGATTGTACAGGATGCTCTGAATGAGGTGAAGAGGGGAGAGGACTTGGGGATGCAGTCTGGTGACAGGGGCTCAGTCCCTGACGCACCCCAGGTCCCTCACATGAACACGCCAACCCCATCATTGACAATGGGCCCACACCCCCGTGGCCCTCCAGCCACAGCTCTGCCCCCCAGCAGAGTCCCAAGTGTGCAGAGGCAAGTATGGTCCTGCCTCCACTCTTTCAGGCTGGTGAATCTAGGAAAGTTATTTAAACTCTAAATCTCAGCTTCCTCTCCTCAGATGGGGTAATTGAGAGTTAACTCATGTGGGGCATGGCATGGAAGCAGCCCTGGGTAGAATTAATATGATTCTTTTTGTCAGCAACTCTACTTATTGTGGTCCGATACAAGTTAAAAATCAATTGCAGGATTATATCTTTTGTTTTTCAGATTTTGTGGGGTGCAGGATTTTTTTGGCCATGCCAAACAACCCGCAGGATCTTGGTTCCCAATCAGGGATTAAACCCACGCCACTGTATTGAAAGCACGGAGTCTTAACCATTGAACCACCAGGGAAGTCCCAATTGTAGGATTATATCTCATAGTACTCCTGTAATGCTGCCTTCCCCAACTGCCCCTCACAGAAGCATGGAATAAAGGGAGTAATTATTAGTAGTATAAGATCAGCCATCAGTGACCATGCCTTTTTTGTTATAAGCACTTTATACATTGCATATCATTTCATTGTTACACTGTATCATTGAATCTTTGTGAAGGCATATTAATTAGATTTATCTTGGACTCCAAAATCACTGGGGATGGTGACTGCAGCCATGAAATTAAAAGACACTTGCTCTTTGAAAGGAAAACTATGACAAACCTAGAAAGCATATTAAAAAGCAGAGATATCACTTTGCCAACAAAGGTCTGTATAGTCAAAGCGATGGTTTTTCAGTAGTCATGTACAGATGTAGAGTTGGACCATAAAGAAGGCTGAGTGCCAAAGAATTGATGCTTTTGAACTGTGGTGTTGGAGAAGATTCTTGAGAGTTCCTTGGACTGCAAGGAGATCCAACCAGTCCATCGTAAAGGAGATCAACCCTGAATACTCATTGGAAAGACTGATGCTGAAGCTGAAGCTGCAATACTTTGGTCCCCTGATGCAAAGAGCCAATTCATTGGAAAAGACCCTGATGCTGGGAAAGATTGATGGCAAAAGGAGAAGGGGACAGTAGAGAATGAGATGGTTGGATGGCATCACCAACTCAATGGACATGAGTTTGAGCAAACTCCAGGAGACAGTGGAGGACAGGGAAGCCTGGTGTGCTGCAGTTCTTGAGGTCACAAAGAGTCAGATAACAACTTAACAACTGAACAGCAATATTAATTCCATTCTGTAAGTGAGGGAGCAGAGGCCTGGAGACAATAACTTGTCCAAGGTCACCTAGCTAATACGTGATTTGAGTCTGAGGCCATCAGTTCTGTGACTCTGAGCAGGACCTGTAAGTTCTTGGAGCCCCAGGCTCCTCATTTGAACTTTACAACGTTGTCGTTTGCACAGAATGGTGCGGCGCCTGCTCGTGGAAGCAGAAAGTGTGGCTGTTCCCGCCTCGCTCCCAGGAGCAGCTTCACTTCTGTGCATCAGATGCCCTTTCACCTTGATCGGCTCAGCAGCCATGCACTGCTGGGGCCTGTGCTCAATGCAGATGGAAGTCAGGGTGCTTACATGTCATGAACGCAACAGTTCATGTCAGTGCTAGAGGCTGGGCCAGTCCTGGGTGAAGAGAACTTGCTATAAAGGCTTCTCCGATAGATAGGCCCAGCAGGTTCAGGGCACAGTCTCCCTAGCTGTTGTTCTAATTTGTCTAAAACCCGCAGGCCTGACTTTTTCACCCATTAAAGCAATGGCTTCTCACCTTTGGGCTGCCCTGGTGGCTCAGACCGAAAAGAACCAGCTACAATGCAGGAGACCCAAGTTCAATCCCTGGATCGGGAAGATCCTCTAGAGAAGGAAATGGCAACCCACTCCAGTATTCTTGCCTGGGGAATCCCATGGAAAGGGAGCCTGGTGGGCTACAGTCCATGGGGTTGCAAAGAGTTGGACACGACTGAACAACTAACATTTTCACTTCTTTCTTCACCTTTAGGGAGATTGGGGATGGTGTGTCCTTAAGGTCCTCAGGACAATGCATGAACACACACAAGTTCAGGGCTTGCAGTCACCGCAAAGCTTCCCCATAGCCCAGGCTTTATAGGGAAGCAAGGGAACTGTGACCCCATAACAGGGCTACAGGGTACCCCAGCCCGTACATTGAGGACCTGCCCTCACAGAACAGTATTCACATAAGGCATGCATACCTCTAATCTCACTATTTTAGATTGTGGGAGGTGAGGGGGAGGTGTGATCTTTGCAGGAGAACATCTCTCATTCAGAATAACCGTGAGCCAGCCTCCAGTGGGCCTGGAGCTCAGCAGCTGGCTCCTCTCTCCAGCTCCCGCGGGCTCTGCCCATCGCGGGCCACTTAGCCTCCTGTGCGCCCAGACTCCCCTGGCTTCACCAGGAGCCTGGCCACAGTGCTTTCCAGCACCCCCTTCCAGGGCCCTCGCCCACATCACACGCACCCCTGCCAGGCAGGGCTGAGACAAGCCTCTGTGACTGTGCGGCTACCTCCTCCTCCTGACCCTGAGGCAGTTCTCCACAATGTTCCATGAAATAGTACTTCCTGAAATTTCCAAAGGGCCCATAACAACAGCGAACCTGCAGGGGATGGGGATATAGGCCAAAGCAGCCAGAACTCAGAGTTCTTGGAAGGCTTCTGTTTTCTATTTGGAAATGATTCAAGGGTTGTGTCACATCCCATGATATTTCCAAGTTCACGTGAACATATAAACAAGTAAAATGGATGTTTCAGGTTATGTGCCATGAATCACCTGTGGCTTGCCCACACTTCCACCAGCACCCTGATTCTCCCCACGAATCAGCAGACAGTTAGTAGGAGCTTCTGGCTTGTGGGTGATTATTTGTCTTTAGTCTATCTACCACATACAAGGGCAGAGCTGCAGTGTGGAGGATGGCACACAAGTTAAGCCCTGGAATTCTGAATCATATGGACTTGAGTTTAAAAATCTGTTTGCTAATATAAAAAATAAACAAAAATAATAATAAAGTAATGGAATAATTTCCTGCTTAACCATAAACAAGAATATTTTTGTAAATTTAAACATCATGTAAAAATAAAAATGCCCGAGATAATAATAATAATAATAGAGGAAAAATCAGATAAAAATATCTGTTCACTTACTAGCTGTGTAACTTTGGGCAAGTGACTTAACCTCTCCGAGTTTCAGTTGCTTTGTCTATAGTAACGTTTATCATATTGGACTTCTTTGAGAATTAACTAAACTAACATCTATAAAGCTTTCAGCTCCTTTTAGTACAGTATCCAATACAAGGCTGTATATGTATGAGACACCTTATATGTCCAACACATGCAAGTATTAGTCGCTGTTGTGTCCTACTCTTTGCGACCCCATAGATTGTAGGATGCCAGGTTCCTCTGTCCAAGGAATTCTCCAGGTAAAAATACTAGAATGGGTTGCCATTTTCTTCTCCAGGGGATCTTCCCAACCCAGGGATTGAACCCAGGTCTTCTGCATTGCAGGCAGATTCTTTACCATCAGAGTCGCCAGGGAAGCCCAACACATATAAGGTGCCACGTAATATAAGGTGCCTTATAATTGTTTGTATGCAATTGTTAATGGAAGTGTTAATTGAAGGTGTTACATTAGGAATTATAAACAAAGAAAAAATATTAAATGTATCTTTTTAACAACAAAGCTTTTAATTTTCACATTCATGTTTCATTAATTTGTAAGTATTGAAAGAAATTGTATAAATATGAGAGCAAAAACATCCAGCCAGAATGGGTTTGGGTAGAATCCCCGTGACTCTGGGTCAACTTACTGGGAGCAGAGGGGAAGTGGGCTAGAGACCCCCACCCCAACATTGCGTGGGTAACGTTGAACCCCAGGGCCACATGCCGTTCTACTACACATTTAAAAGTTCTAAGTCAGGCTATGTCTAACATCAGTGATAGTCGATCTTTTTCTCCTGACAAACCCAAAAGCCAAGATTTAATATCAAGTTTCTTAGACTCAGGGTTTCAACCCGGAACACGGTGTCCAGAGAGGCCTGCTTGAGGCGCCCTGGTCAGTCCTTCCCCCGTGTCTTCCCACCCGCGCTCCTTACCCATTGAGGGAGCCTGGCCCTGAGGGCACTGTCCCAGCTCCATCTGCACCCCCTGCAAGCAGTCCCCCTGGGCCCTGGCAGGATGGCGCCCAGAGGAAAGGCCCTGCAGACAGAGGGCTGTGGGGCCCTGAAGCCGAGAACTCTGGGTCCCAGGCCTGCTCAGCAGGGTCTAGAGCTGGGGTCGGCAGGTGTTTCTGTAAACGTCCGTGCAGTCTCTGTCGTAACCGCCCAAGTCCGCCGTCTTCGGTGAGAGCGGCCACAGTCACCATGTAAATGAAAGAACTCGGCGGTACTGCAGGTACGCTTTACCTGCGGCACTGAAATTGGAATCTTATGCAATTTTCACATCTTTCTTCTTTTGATGTTTTTTTTAACCATTTAAAAATAGAAAAACCATTCTTAGCTCACGAGTTGTACGCAAACAAGTGACAGGTGCCCTTGGCACTGGCCTAGAAGGTGAGCCAGAGCTCTGGGTGGACATGTCCCACAGAGCCCCGGACCTCTCACCGTGCAGGGTGTGGGGCAGGACCCCCAGGGTCCAGGGCTGAGGGCAGGAGCCCCCCTCCTTGCCCAGCATCAGGCTGGCACTGAAGCAGCCCCCTAGGCAGGAGGTGTGATTTTTCTTGGGTCCATGAGTTGGTTGAGGGGAGCAAGAGTGGCTTGATCCTGATACCAGACAGGCCTCTTTAGCAGCATCCCCGGGACCTGTCACTCACCCCCTCACTTTTCCCTCTCTGACCCATTGTTTCCAATATCCTAGGCCTCCTCAAGGATGTAACGTGTGTGTGTGTGCGCACACGCTCACTTGTGCGTGTTTGACGGGGTGGGCGGGGGCAGCTTATTCTGCCTGAAAAGGAGAGCCACACGTAATAAACTCCCTGATCACTAGGGACCTCTGGGGCTCACAGTGGAATCGGCTGTCATCTCAACCCCCTGCCTCTCTCCGGGCACATGTCCAAGCAGGAATCATTGCACAGCAGCCTCGGTCCTGGGAGGACCCGTGTCCCCTTTCTCCTGCTCGGGCGACGCCTGTCGGAGGACTGAGCGTCCCTTTTTCAGTCCAGCAGCTGAATTTAGGCTGTCACTGCAAACGCTGTTGATGTGGTTGCTGGATAATTTGTTCTGTTTGTTCACTTGCCGGCAATTTCTCAGGCTCTTGTGGAAATCATTATTAGTCATCCCCGTATTCAGCCTTGAGCTGAACCAATCTGATGGCTTTAAAGCAGGGATGGGGAGAGGGGAGTGAAGGAGAGAGGGAGAAAGAGAGACAGAGAGATGAGAAGAGAGGGTTATTTGGATAAAGATGCACTTTCCCACAATTTTCCCTTTTTAAAAATAGCAACATACACTCCAGAGGTGGGTGTGACTTTTGATAACAGATGCAGTCACAAAAATGACTTAAAATCACATTTTATGTCTAACTGACTATGTGGTGATGACCATCATTTGACTCAAATTACCATGGGAACAGACTGCATCTTCAGAGAGGTGCTTCAGAAAAAGAGTTCTGGTAGCCTGTAGCTTCTGCCCCAGCCCAGCCCTCCTCCAGGGCTGAGCCCTTTCTTGAGTTATTTGTCCAGGTCTCAAGACGAGCCACCCGTGTTTAAGGGTCAGGACACTTTGGGACCCTTGGGTAGTTTATCATTTGTTGCAGGAGCCTCAGGTCAGCAACCCCAGCTCTGGCCAAGCTCAGAGAGGGAGGGTACCATCTGATTCTCATCTTTCTCTTCCTTTTGCATCTAAGAATTCAGGCTTGAAATGAACCATCCTTCCTCCTACCCCCTCCCCCACCCATCTCCCAGCTGTCCCCTCCTGCTCCCCACAACACTGTGCTCCAGACCCATAAGCCTCGGGAAGCCGTCCTGCTCATCCATGCCCCTGGCACCCCTTGTAACAAGAATCTACCCTGATTAGAAGGCTTCCCAGGTGGCACTAGTGGTAAAGAACCTGTCTGTCAGTGCAGGAGATGCAAGAGATGTGGGTTCTATCCCTGGGTTGGGAAGATCCCCTGGAGGAGGGCATGGCAACCCACTCCAGTGTTCTTGCCTGGAGAGGCCCATGGACAGAGGAGCCTGGCAGGCTCACAAAGAGTTGGTCACGACTGAGCAACTTAGCAGGCACGCACACTGATTAGAGCTGTTGTTATGAGCCGGCTATATACGAGGGGAAAGTTTCCATGCTCAGGCCTTACCTGCAGGCCAGGTAAATCAGGATGTTCTGGGTTGGGGGACTGGGCCTCAGTCGTTTGTAAAGACCACTGAGATCTCGCACTGTATAGCCCCAGAGCATGAGAGCTGCTATGTTAGATGCAAAGATGAATGACTCCATACTTAGAATTCCTTGCTTCAGACCTAGGGTCCCTGTGTGCTCCCCACCTCAATGAATCGCATAGACACCCCATGAATAGGCATCTCTGGGCCTTCCTGTTTCCACCTCCACATCCCTCTCTGGGTGATAAAGCCCACAGGTCAGGGGCCATGTTTATTTTGTTTACGTAGCACACCTGACACTTAGCGAAGCCTCAGCATTTTCCATCAGTACAAATCGTTGAGTGAATGACGTTGATAAGAAACCATATCTAGTAACCTAGAAGACTTGGATCTTGGCCAGAGTCAGACCTGGAGTCTCTAGATTCCCAGGTTAAATGGGTCAGCTGGTTGGGACGGAGCCTCCTTCCTCCCCTGGGAGGCTGATGTTTGCACAAGCCGTCAGTCCTTGGCTGGGGTCAGTGGTCACCACCCTTGCACTTGGCTTGACAGCCACAGCTGGGACTCTCGGGGCTGCCTGCGGTCTGTCACCCTCCGTGTCAGAACCCAGCATGTGCTCACCTACTCTGTCCACCGTGACCCTGTGAGGCCCTCAAAGGCAGTGGTTCCGTTATCGAGAACCTAGATCCCAGTTAGAAAATTAGCAACTGTCTTGCGCTATCTTAAAGACGCTCCCACAACCTAAATTCATAGGTAGGATCATTTACCCTATGAAAGTGAAACTGAAGTCGCTCAGTCGTGTCCGACTCTTTACGACCCCGTGGACTGTAGCCTACCAGGCTCCTCCGTCCAGGCACGAATATTGAAGTGGGTTGCCATTTTCTTCTCCAAGGGATCTTCCCAACCCAGGGATTGAACCCGGATCTCCCACATTGGAGGCAGATGCTTTAACCTCTGAGCCAGCAGGGAAGACTATTTACCCTGTAAAAGTGTGTGAAATAAAGACCCCCAACCCAAACCCAAAGAATGGACTTGGAGCCACAGCTTTATGACAGCCTTGCAAGATCAGGTATCTGGTGGACAGGCATACCCAGTGTCAATTATCTCCTTAGCAATTCATCTCCTTAGCACCCAAGTCCCTCCCCCAGCTCCTCATTGGCTGAGTACTATGGTATGAACAATCTTCCTGAACATTGCCTAAGTTCATTCCCTTCCTCTTTATGGGCTGACCCCTCCCTGACATCCTTTCCCCACTTCCTGCACAGTTATTCCCTTATGTTTTGAATTCACCAATAGAGTGAGCCCATGTGAAAATTCTAAGCATTCCACCCACTCTTCGTTTGCCTAGACTTTCCAGTTTTGTAGCCCTTACGGTTGCTACATCACTAAGTGTTAGGTAAGTTTCACTCAAAGCTAGCTATCCTTGAAAATGGATCACTTCAACTTTTTGTTTCTTACAAAAAGATCTCAGTCTTTTAGAGACCCCAGTGAACTCTGTCCACAGGGTGAGGAGTTGGGGGAAGAGATGATTTCATTTCAGTCCATTTCCCACCAGGTCTTCAGTTGCTCCTGTTGATGTTGCTTTGTTGCTCTTGTCATGGTTCCTATTTTAACAATTTTTCCTTTATTCAAGAGTATTTCCTTTTCAGTCTTTAGAGATTTATATAGGCAGCAAGAACAACGTTGGTCATCTCTAGTGAATAAAACATTAATTTTGAATGCAATGTTTTGAATTCATGAAAACTTTGAACTGGACTTAACTGGAGATTTATGTTTCAGTCCTTAATGAAGCAGAGGCTCAACATGTCCTTTGCCTTCAAGTCGCAGAGCTAGTGTGTGGACTTGTAGTCCAGTCTTGTAGAGCTTGGATCACTCTGGCTGGGCGTGGGAAGAAGGCCCCAAGGAGGCCCTTGTCCTGGATGGAGGCTGAGGACCCTCAGGCCTGAGAAGTTACGTAGCTGGCCTGAGGACCAAATTCAGGGCCAGTGTAAATGAGTGTGGACTTCTTTATTAAAAGGAGAAGGGATGGGCTACCCACTCCTGTATTCTTGGGCTTCCCTGGTGGCTCAGCTGGTAAAGAATTCACCTGCAATGCGGGAGACCTGGGTTCGATCCCTGGGTTAGGAAGATCCCATGGAGAAGGGAAAGGCTACCCACTCCAGTATTCTGGCCTGGAGAATTCCATGGGCTGTATAGTCCTTGGGGTTGCAAAGAGTCGACACAACTGAGCAAATTAAAAGGACATTTTCCTGCAAATAGATTCATCAATAACCTCTTTCTAGATTCCATATCAGTTCAGTTCAGTTCAGTTGCTCAGTTGTCTCTGACTCTTTGCGACCCCATGGACTGCAGCATGCCAGGCCTTCCTGTCCATCACCAACTCCCAGAGCTTACTCAAACTCATGTCCATCAAGTCAGTGATGTCATCCAACCATCTCATCCTCTGTCATCCCCTTCTCCTCCCGCCTTCAATCTTTCCCAGCATCAGGGTCTTTTCAAATGAGTCAGTTCTTCACATCAGGTGGCCAAAGTAGTGGAGCTTGAGTTTCAGCTTCATCATCAGTCCTTCCAATGAATTCTCAGGACTAATTTCCTTTAGGATTGACTGGTTTGAACTCCTTGCAGTCCAAGGAGTCTTCTCCAGCACCACAGTTCAAAAGCATCAATTCTTCAGTGCCCAGCTTTCTTTCTTTAGAGTCCAAGTCTCACATCTGTACATGACTACTGGGAAAACCATAGCTTTGGCTACATGGATTTTTGTTGGCAAAGTAATGTCTCTGCTTTTTAATTGCTTTCTAAGTTGGTCATAGCTTTTCTTCCAAGGAGCAAGCGTCTTAGAATTTCATGGCTGCAGGCACCATCCACAGTGATTTCGGAGCCCCCAAAAATAAAGTCTGTCACTGTTTCCATTGTTTCCCCATCTATTTGCCATGAAGTGATGGGACTGGACGCCATGATCTTAGTTTTCTGAGTGTTGAACTTTAATCAACTTTTTCACTCTCTTCTTTCACTTTCATTAAGAAGCTCTTCAGTTCTTCTTCGCTTTCTGCCATAAGGGTGGTGTCATCTGCATATTTGAGGTTATTGATATTTCTCCTGGAAATCCTCATTCCAGCTTGTGCTTCTTCCACCCCAGCATTTCCCATGATGTACTCTGCATATAAATTAAATAAGCAGGGTGACAATATACAGCCTTGATGTACTCCTTTCCCAATTTGGAACCAGTCTGTTGTTCCATGTCCAGTTCTAACTGTTGCTTCTTGACCTGCATACAGATTTCTCAGGAGGCAGATCAGGTGGTCTGGTATTCCCATCTCGAAAAATTTCCCATAGTTTGTTGTGATCCACACAGTCAAATGCTTTGGCATAGTCAATATGAAGCAGAAGTTGATGTTTTCCTGGAACTCTCTTGCTTTCTTGATGATCCATCGGATGTTGGCAATTTGATCTCTGGTTTCTCTACCTTTTCTAAATCCAACTTGAACATCTGGAATTTCATGGTTCATGTTCTTTGAAGCCTGGCTTGGAGAATTTTGAGCATTACTTTGCTAGCCTGTGAGATGAGTGCAATTGTGTGGTTGTTTGACCTTTTGAAGGAGGTCACCATTATCTTCATTACCTCAACTATAGTTTAGCCTCAGGTCAATCAACAGGGAGGGAACACAATCCTGCCCATCAACAGAAAATTGGATTAAAGATTTACTGAGCACGGCCCTGTCCATCAGAACAAGACCCAGTTTCCCCCTCAGTCAATCTCTCCCATCAGGAAACTTCCATAAGCCTTTTATCCTTATCCATCAGATGACTGATAGATTGAAAACCACAGTCACAGAAAACTAATCAAACTGATCACATGGACCACAGCCTTATCTGACTCAATGAAACGATGAGCTAAGACAGATGGGTCAT
This sequence comes from Cervus elaphus, assembly GCF_910594005.1. Classification (NCBI taxonomy): domain Eukaryota; kingdom Metazoa; phylum Chordata; class Mammalia; order Artiodactyla; family Cervidae; genus Cervus; species Cervus elaphus. Next base: position 96,920,709 of record NC_057825.1, on the reverse strand, counting down.
GGTGGAGAGTCCTGGCAAAACATGGTCCACTGGAGAAGGGAATGGCAAACCACTTCAGTATTCTTGCCTTGAGAACCATGAACAGTAGGAAAAGGCAAAACAATAGGACACTGAAAGATGAACTCCCCAGGTCGGTAGGTGCCCAATATGCTACTGGAGATCAGTGAAGAAATAAATCCAGAAAGAATGAAGAGACAGAGCCAAAGCAAAAACAACACCCAAGAGAATGGGCTACAAAAGAGGGAGCCCCTGAGGACCAAGAGGGACAGGAATGAAGGAGCAGTGGCTTCGGACTCCTCTCTGGGCCTCAGTTGCCTCATCTGTAAACAAAGACTAACAAGGCCCATTGCAAAGACTTGCTTTTTTTACAGAATTAAGTTGTGTGGACCCTGCTGGCCAGGGCTCTCTGCCTCTTCCGGGGAGGGTTCTTTTCCATTTGGGTTGTTGTTCAGTCGCTCAGTTGTGTCCAACTCTTGGCAACCTCATGGACTGCAGCACACCAGGCTTCCCTGTCCTTCACTGTCTCCTGGAGTTTGCTCAAACTCATGTCCAGGGAGTCGGTGACACCATCCCGCCATCTCATCCTCTGTCGTCCCCTTCTCCTCTTGCCTTCAATCTTTTCCAGCATCACGGTCTTTCCCAATGAGTCAGCTCTTCGCATCAGATGGCCAAAGTACTGGAGCTTCAGCTTCAGCATCAGTCCTTCCAATGAATATTCAGGGTTGATTTCCTTTAGGATTGACTGGTTTGACTGGGAAAATAATGAAACCAAAGCTAAGATCCACACAGCACAAGCAGTATTCCGCGGCCAGAGACTGGAGGAGCAGGACCTAAGTTCACAAGCCAACTTCTCGCCCAAGTGGTGAGAGGAATTTCATTTAAAGATAACGGAGGAGAGCCGGGGTTGTGGGGGGAGGCAAATGCATTCGTCTCCAGGGGAAGGGGCGGGGAGCTTCCCCCTCTTCACTGCCAGCCCCCTCCTCCAGGAAGTGGGGTTGTGTTTTTTGGATCCTTAAAATCTAATCACACCCTTGTAGATGTGTCATTTAATTTGCTAATGTGATAAAATTTGCATATAATGAGACTCAGGGTCTGCTGGAGGTCAGATTCTAGTCCATCTTGGCCCCAGCCGGTCCCATCAGGGATTTGTTTTGTTATGTTTTGTTTGTAGCTTCCTTTCTTACCTCTGGACTGTCTAACTTAAAGATTCACGCTTACTCTTGATAACGGTGGGGGTTGATGTGTTGTGAGCAAAGAACTAGAGCAGCTCCAGCAACACTTTGAAGATGAAATGAGCTAATACATGTAAAGTGCTCAGAAAAAGGCAAGCCCACGGTTGGTGCTTGAGGAGTGCTGTTATTATTGTTATTGTTGTTGTTGTTATTTTGCTGGAGTTGTAGCCAACTTGGCGTTTTCCTCTCCTTGCCATTAACTCTCAAGCCTACGGAGGGTGGTCAGTGGCCTCCAACTGAGCAGGCCCAGCCCTGGAAGGCCAGGATGGGCGGGGAGGATGCTAGTGATTCCGCCCTCTCTGAACCTCCCCTGACAACACCGTGTAGCCTCCAACTCCCTCGAAGCCTGGAACAGAAGCCAGGGCACGTGCACCCTTGAAGCACATCCTAGAGCTCAGCACCCAGAGGCCCTGCTAGATGCTGGCAGGGGTGTCTGAAGCACCGGTGACCGTCCGCAAGGCGGTAGAGCCCCCTGAAATGAGGCCCTCGACATCGACATTGGAGGGGACAGGAGATAAACTGATGGCAAAGTCTGCTTTGGTTTTTACACCGGTGCTGTTTGTATCCGACTCAGCTCTTCTGCCTGACCCAGAACATTTGTGATTTACCAATCGGAAAATGGATGGGTTTGCATCCTGAGACAGTCTTACAGCCTCTCCAATAAATTCTTCATCAGTGGCTCTGAGTTCTTAGTCACTTCCCTTGCATTTGGCTCTCCCTGAATTAGAGGTGAGTAAATCGTATTTTATAGAGTGTCATTCCGGCAGTTCCATCCTGCTCATTTGTCTCTGGAAATCATGGGCTTGCATTTAGTTTAAATTAGCAGAGGAGTGTGTCATCTCCTGGCAGGCCTTGCTGGATCCCTGCTCCCCCAGAATTCTGAGTGTCCTCCCCCAGGCCCCCCATCCCTCTGTGTCTTGTCCCCTCTTAGCCCTATCCAGCCGACCTTCCTCCTGCTGCAGCTGGTTGCTCTCCAATAGAAGCCCACTTTGCAGCAGGTCCTGGGGAGCAGATCCCACCAGCTTGACGGGGCTTTGCCTCCTGCCTTCAAGATCTGCTGGCTCAGTGGGTGGCCACCTGGGTGCAGACAGAACTCCTTCCCCTAAACAACTCCCAAGACCTGAACTTTCCAGCACATACTCAGGGTAACTCACAGAGGAAGTATCTGCTTCCAAGAAGAGGATTAGGGCCATGCAACCTAGGCATCCATCTGTTCACTCACTCTGCAAAACTCCAATAAATGATGTGATCCCCTCCCCCTCAAGATTAGAAGCCTCTTGTGATTCATTCCCGCAGTCTTGCCAAAAAAAAAAAAAATGCAGCGGGGAGTGGGAGGCAATGTGGGGATCTAGGGTCTCCAACCTGGCAGGGTGAGATGGGGGCTGTCCAGAGGTACCAGGCAGCCACCCTGCCTACGATCACTTTGATGCTGTTTAGCTGTTCTCCCTTCTGCCAGAAGTAGTTGTTTAAAGAGTCTCAAGAAGGTGTAGTCACTCTTGGTGCTTCATTGCTGTGAAAGGTTTTGGAATCCTCTAAAAGCCTTAACCTTTTCGTAGACACCAAAATTGCTGGACAGGGAAACGCATTTATACTGCACTTAATACTATAGAGTCTAATGACATGCATTCTCATGTGAGGTAGACAAGATTATCTCTTCAATTAATTTGTGTTGTTGATGTTGTTCAGTCTCTGAACTGTCTGACTCTTTGCAACCCCATGGACTGCAGCACACCAGGCTTCCCTGTCCTTCACCATCTCCCAGGGCTTGCTCAAACTCATGTCCATTGAGTTGATGAAGCCATCCAGTGATCTCAGCCTCTGTTGCCCCCTTCTCCTCCTGCCCTCAATCCTTCCCAGCATCAAGGTCTTCTCAAGTGCACAGTTAGATGACTTTGGACAAACACGTATTAATGCAATAGTGTAACCCACAGTGCTCTCAAGTTCGGGGACACCCATCTCACCCCAGAAAGTCACCTGGGGTTTCTCTTTTCCAGGCAGGTGCTCGTCTCCTCCCCCATAAGAAGCAACAGGTATCACCATAGATTGGTTTTACCTGTCCCAGAACTTTATGTAAATAGAATCAGAGCAGGATGTATGCTTTTTTATGCCTGGTGTCTATTGTTCAGGATCATGTTTTTGAAATTCATGTTGTTGTTAGATGTATTAGTAATTTCTTTTATTGCTGAGTTGTATTCTTTCCTACGGTTATTCTATAATTTGTTTACGCCTTAGATGGATATTTCAATTGTTTCTAGTTTTTGGCTATCATGAATAAGCTGTTATATATATTCTGTGTAGGTCTTTTTTTGGTGGACATTTGTTTTTTATTTCTCTTGGTACAATACTGAGGAATGGAATGCTGGATTGTAAGAGAGATATAGGTTTAGTTTTTGTAAGAAATTGCCAGAGAGCTTTCCAAAGTGGCTTCATCTATTTACGCTTCCGCTATTTATGAATGAAATTTCTGGTTGCTCCACATGCTCCCCATATTCTCTCAATATTTGGTGTTGTCAGAATTTTAAAATTATAGTCATTTACAGTGGTTAATTAGTGCTATCTCACAGTGGATTAATTTGTATTCCTCTGATTACTAATGATGTTGAAGTTTTTCATGTGATTATTGACCATTTGTATGTCTTTGTAAAGTGTCTGTTCAAGTCTTTTGCTTTTAATATTGAGTCATAAGAAGTTTTAATGGATACTATGTATAACTCATTGTCAGATATATGTGTTGAGAACACTATCTCCAACCTATGGTGTTAAGAAGTTTTTGATTTTGATGTAATTCAGTTTTAAAATATCTTTGCTTATTTCCATAGTCATGACGGTAATCTTCCATGTTTCCTTCTAGAAGTTTCATAGCTTTAGCATTTATATTTAGATCTCAATCAACTTTGAATTAATTTTTATATGTGTTCTGGGGTAGGGATCAAGGTTCATTTGTTTTTCCTGTATGAATATCAATTTTAGCTCCACTTACAGAAAAAATGGCCTTTCCACCTCGAGTTGCTTTGGTTCTTTTGTTAGAAATAAATTGACAATATGTGTTTCTGTCTACGTCTGGACTATATTCTGTTTTATTGATCTACTTATCACTTTATATGTAGATATCACGCCATTATGATTCTGTAGCTTTATAGTATGTCTTGAAATCTGGCAATATGTATCCTCCTTTCAAAAAACTATTCTGACTATTTTAGGTCCTTTTCATTTCCATATAAATTATAGAAGGGCTCTCCTGGAGGCTCAGTGGTAAAGAATCTGCCTGCCAAGCAGGAGACTCAGGAGACTTGAATTCGATCCCTAAGTCAGGAAGAGATTCCCTGGTGAAGGAAATGGCAGTATTCTTGCCTGGAGAATCCCATGGGCAGAGAAGCCTGGTGGGCTACAGTTCATGGGATCACAGAAGAGGCAGACACAACTTAATGATTAAACAACAGCAACAAAAATTATAGAATAATTACCTCTTATATTTTCTAGAATAGTATTTTATTGATTTCTACTCTAAAAGATCTGCTGGATTAGGCAGAATTGACATCTCAGTAATTTTGCATTTTCCCATCCATGAGCCTGTTACTTCACTGTGTATTTCACTTACTTCACTACTGTGTCTCAGTAATGTTTGAAGATTTTAGTGTACAGGTCTTGTGCCTCTTTGTTAAATTTATGTTGAAGTATTATTTCAACAGCTGTGGTTAAAGAAAATTTTATCTTAAATTTTGTTTTTCAATTGTTTAATGTTAATATATAAAATAAAAATATATTTTTATATAATGACGTTTATACTGGCACTTAACTAAATTTACATATTCTGGTAGCTTTTCTGAAGATTCCTTTGCATTTTCTGTGTACATAATCCAGATGAACCTCCTTTAATATTTCTAATAATGTGGTGTATTGATGAATTCTTTCATTCTCTATTTAGTTTGAAAATATAGTTTCACTTTTAAAAGCATATATTTACAGGAAACAGAGGGCTTCCCCAGTGGCTCAGTGGGTAAAGAATCCACCTTCAGTGTAGGAGACACAGCAGATGCAGGTTTGATCCCAGGGTTGGGAAGATCCCCTGGAGGAGGGTGTGGAAACACACTCTAAATCCCATGGAGTATCCCATGGACAGAGAAGCCTGGTGGGCTACAGCCCATGGGTCACAAAGAGTTGGGTAGGACTGAAGCAACTTAGCACACATACTCAGGAAACAGAATTCTAAATTGATAGGTTTTTTTAAGCAACATTTAAAAGATTATTCTACTTACTGTTATCCCTATTGTTCTCTATCAATGTGTCTTTTATATCTGCCTGGTTAAAATTTTTTCTATCATTGATGTTTAGAAATTTTACTTAGCACAAGATGTAGTCTTCTTTTGTTTATAATACTTAGAATTTATAGAGTTCTTTGGGTTTGAACTTGTCAGACTGATATGTTTGATCAAATTAGGAAAAATTTCCACCATTATATTTTCAGTATTTTTTAATTTTCTCTAGTATCTCTTGTCTCTTTTTCTGAGACTACAGTTACACATGTTAGAAATGTGTGTCAATTTCTCTTCTGAACATCCCATTATAGTTGCTTATTATATTCACATTTTTCTTATGAATCCTTGAACAAATATGTTACAGTTGTTTTAAATTGCTTGTTTGCTAATCACATGACCTGTATCACCTCTGTGTCTGTTTCTATTGGCTGTTTTTTCTCCTAGGTCATATTTCCTGATTAAGTCATTTTTCCTGCTTTATTTGTCTGACGATTTTTGAGTGTACGTTGTACATTGTGAATGCAATATTGTTGAGGGCTTGAATTATATTTTCTTCCTTTAAAAAGGGTTGCATTTTTTTGGCAGGCAGTTAATTTATTGACAACACAGCTTGATTTTAGGCTTTGGTACAATGGGCTAAGAGTAGGTGGAATAAGAAAGACCAGCCCTTAATTTAGGACTTAGCTTTTCAGAGGTCTTAATTGAATGCTTGAGGTGTTCAGTGAAGTCTCTTCCCTTTGGAAACTTGAACCTCTTAACATTTCTCAGCACTGTGCCATCTTAGAAGTCTCCATTCAATTCCCAGCCCAGTCGTCCTTTCCCATGTCTTTTGAACTCTTAGCTATGCACGTGTTGTTGAGCATGCATAGACTCAAGAGATCCTTTATGCAGATTTCTGGGATTTTTTTCTGCATAGCTTCTTCTTCTTTGGTATCCTGCCTCTCAAGTTGCATCTGCCTCATCAGCAACAAACTCTAATCTTTTTCCTTCACCAATGAGACTACTGCTCTCTATTTCAGTTCCACTTCTAGGCCACGATTTAGAAAGTGTTCTCAGGCATAAAGTTGGCAGAAATGTGAGGTTATTCTATGTGCCCTTCTTCTCACAGGGCCATAGCCCTGTCTTTTGTGGCTGAAAACATTTATTCCAAAAATCTTCCAGTTTTGTAGTTGCTTATGGTGGAAGATAAATCTAATACCCAATGTTGCATTATGGCCTGCACTGGAAGCCTTCACAAGTGCCCATTTTACAGATGGGAGTGTGGAGGCTTCTATACTCTGTATGTTTTCACTCCCGTAAGGTCTCTCAGGCTGTAACTGTCAGCATCCTGACTAGAGTCCTGATTTCTGCATCTACTTTCAAATCTCTCTGTACCACATCTCACCTTGTGTCAGAACACGGCAGTTCAGGCCATGGGGGCCTCCTGTCCTCATCCTGGTGTATTCTATACTGGCACTTCAATCTTTTGGAGACTTGGGATGACAAAGTGTGCAGGTGGGCTTGGGTCTGGCAGGCTTGGGTCAGAATCAGAATCTTTACTTACCAAGAGGATTGACTTTGAACAAGTCTCTTCATGTTGTTGTTGTGGTTGTTTGGTCACAAAGTCATGTGACTCTTTGTGACTCCATGGACTGTAGCCTACCAGACTTCTCTGTCCCTGGGATTTCCTAGGCAAGAATAGTGGAGTGGGTTGCCATTTCCTTATCCAGGGGATCTTCCCAACCCAGGGATCAAACCCTTGTCTCCTGCATTGGCAGGTAGATTCTTTACCACTGGCTTCCCTGGTGGCGCAGATGGTTAGAATCTGCCTAAAACGCAGAAGACCCAGGCTTGATCCCTGGGTTGGGAATATCCACTGGAGGAGGGCGTGGCAACCCACTTTAGTGTTCTTGCCTGGAGAATTCCATGGACCAGAGGAGCCTAGCAGGCTACAGTCCACGGGTTTGCAAAGAGTTGGACACAACTGAGCCACTAACACGTTCACACTTTCTTTACCACTGAGCCACCAAGGAAGCCCTTCATATACATACCTTCATGTCCTCACCTATAAATTGAGGATAAAAACACTCACACTCACCTTGTAAGGGACTTGTGACAGCCAAATGCTTAGAGCTCAGCATTGTGCCTGGCGTAGGGACATGCTCCATGAAGGTGAGCCAGCCCCACTCAGACTCTGTGAACTGGGGGTCGATCACTAACAAATGCTCCTCTGTCTCTTACCATGCACGTGGCAAGCTCGAGTTGTTCTGTTTATTCAAGCATTTTGAGGCAATAGCACTTGGCGAGTCCCAGGTGTTATTAATATCTCTGAATCACCATGTAGTTCTATAAATACCTCTCCTGGTTGTTATTTTTTCCCCTTTTCTCACTAAACTGTAAGTCAGCAATGAAGTTATGAATTACCAGCGCCCTTATTCTCTGCTCTATAATTAAGGCAGTGTCAGGTGAGAGTCCTCGCTGAGGATGGGGGAAGCATGAATGCAAGAGGCTGTCTATTACTTGGGCGCTACTTGGGGGGAGAGTGCCGCGGGAACATCTCGACCCAGAGGAGCAGAGCTGGGTACCCAAAAGCTGAAGGGCATATGAAGTCTCAGTCCACGAGAGTTCTCCCTGTTGGGCTTTAGTTTTGGAAAACCCAGATTCCCAGCTTTGCCGGCACTTTGTTTTAGGCCTTACTGTTTCATCGGTATCTTTTTTGCTTCCCTGTGCCTACCAGGGGCTTCCCTCGTAGCTCAGCTGGTAAAGAATCTGCCTGCAATGCAGGAGACCCTGGTTTGATTCCTGAGTCAGGAAGATCCCCTAGAACAGGGATAGCCTACCCACTCCAGTATTCTTGGGCTTCCCTGGTGGCTCAGATGGTAAAGAATCCACCTTATATATGGAATTTAGAAAGATGGTAACGATAACCCTATATGCAAAACAGAAAAAGAGACACAGATGTACAGAACAGAATTTTGGACTCTGAGGGAGAAGGCAAGGGTGGGATGTTTTGACAGAACAGCATCGAAACATGTATATTATCTATGGTGAAACAGATCACCAGCCCAGGCTGGATGCATGAGACAAGTGCTCGGGCCTGGTGCACTGGGAAGACCCAGAGGAATCGGGTGGAGAGGGAGGTGGGAAGGGGGATCGGGATGGGGAATACATGTAAATCCATGGCTGATTCATGTCAATGTATGACAAAAACCACTACAATATTGTAAAGTAATTAGCCTCCAACTAATAAAAATAAATGGAAAAAAAAAAAGAATCCACCTGCAATGTGGGAGACCTGGGTTTGACACCTCGGTTGGGAAGATCTGCTGGAGGAGGGCATGGCAACCCACTCTAGTTTTCTTGCCTGGAGAATCCCCATGGACAGAGGAGCATGGCAGGCTACAGTCCATGGGGTCGCAAAGAGTCGGACACGACTGAGTGAGTCAGCACAGCACACATGACTACCAGAATCAACCAGCAAGCCATTTCAGTTGTATCCATGTTCTTTATTTTAAGTTGGAGAGGAATTTCTTTAGCAGAATTTGATCCTCTATAGAAATTCAACTTCTCATTACCCTGGTCAGGAAATCTTGTAAAACTACTCTGCCTCTAATGAAAGAAATTACGACAGGAAAAATGCTCTTAGGAAGGCGAAAAAACCATGGTTTCTGGGGTGAGGGGGTAAACCACTGCATTTGAGCTTGGAAAACAGGTGGGAGGTAGGCTCAGAGGCCAGCAACATGGCATCTCATGGGCCATGATTTCTGAGAATGGACAAATGGGCTCCTGTAGTCAGCATCTTTGGGGAAGGGGCCTATGTTCCTCTGTTAGCAATACTCACCACAGGTTTCAAAGCTGTTTTCAGGTCAAGTGAGGTACAGATTGGGGGAGAGGCCCGTTCCCTTTTCCTTAGTGCCTGAACCTCAGGCTTCCCGGCCCCTGGGGACAGGGGGCTCTGGGAACATGAGGGAACATGGTTGTCATCCCCAACACTGGTGTTCTTGTGGCAGCACCGGCAGGCCTGGCAGCAGCAGGGCTCAACCAAGGGGCTGGAGAGATGTAAACTCGCCCACAGGACAGTGGAATCCGAGAGGAGTCCCATGGCTACCATCGGGGGATGCGCTTCATCACTTGTGTCCTCCAGCCTCACTTTACTCCGTCCACATTGAGCCCTTCCATCCACACACCCACACACACATGCACACACACCCCATCCACAGGGCTGTGTTCCAGCTGTCACCCTCCTCTGGCACCTCTGGACTTTCCCACCCCTCGGTTCCATTGCCTTCCCCTATGGTATATTCCAGACTGTCCCATCCAGGGACAACCACCTGTTTTTCAGTGTTTTCTTTCCAAAGGACGGCGGGCCATCCCTCTCCTTCCCTCATCAACACATATCCTGTAACAGCAGTCTTCACCTCCTCTCTGTCTTTGGCAGCCTGAATTCTTTTTCTTTTATAAAAATTTTATTTATTTTAATTGGAGGCTAATTACCTTACAATATTATAGTGGTTTTTGCCATACACTGACATGAATCAGCCATGGGTGTACATGTGTTCCCCATCCTGAACCCCCCTCCCACCTCCCTCCCCATCCCATCCTTCTGGGTCATCCCAGTGCACCAGCCCTGAGTGCTCTGTCTCATGCATCGAACCTGGACTGGTGATCTGTTTCACATATGATAATATACATGTTTCAGTGCTATTTTCTCAAATCATCCCACCCTCGCCTTCGCCCACAGAGTCCAAAAGTTTGTCTTTACATCTGTGTCTCTTTCGCTGTCTCTCATACAGGGTCATCATTACCATCTTTCTAAATTCTACATATATGCGTTAATATACTGTGTTGGTGTTTTCTTTCTGACTGACTTCGCTCTGTATAGTAGGCAGCCTGAATTCTGACCTGCAGCAAAATCATGCCCAACCCTGAGCTCCTGCACCCAGGGCTTGCTCCTGGGTTTTCGTCGTTTTCACATCCCTGGCAGCATTTGACTGACCTCTTCCTCTTGCAGCTCCAGGCACCCCCCTTCTGCTTTCCTTTTTCCTAACAGCTCTCCCCTTATCCTCAGACTAGTCTGCTCAGGGCACTCCCCTCCCTACGTCCCATATGCCTTTCACCTCCTGTCTCTACAGCCTGAACCAGAGAGCTTCCCCCGTCTTGCAGCTCGAATCCCAATCAGAGTCTCGCTTCTCAAAAGCACTTGAGCCCAGACACCAGGTTTCTACCTGCCCTCTGCTCACTTCCTCCTGGAGGCTGGGGACCATTCATGTACCTGCAGCTCAACTTGCTCAAATGGATCTTTTCTATATGGCCCTCCAGTGAAAGGAAACCTGGAGAGGAAAGAACCTCACACCCTCCTCTCTCCCATCTCCAAAACCAGTGTGCTGCGTGGGGCTATAGATACATTTAGTGACAGTGTCACCCATACGCCTTTTTAAGCACAGATGAATCACAATGCAGATCAGCCAAAATGAGACCAAAATTCTGACCCTACCTTTTATGGGGGGGGGGGGGGAACTGACCATGGTGAAGGGTTTTCAAACTACTCTGTTCTCTAAGTAATTATTTTTTTTTAATTATTTATTTTTTTTGGTTGCATTGGGTCTTTGTTGCTGCATGCAGGGTTTCTCTAGTTTTGCGGGAGCAGGGGCTACTCTCTAGGTGCACAGACTTCCTATTGCAGGGCTTCTCTTGCTGCGAAGCAGAGGCTGCAGGCGCACAAGCTTCAGTAGCTCCAGCTCACGGGCCCTAGAGTGCAGGCTCAGTAGCTGTGGGGCACAGGATTTGGTGCTCCTAGATGTGTGAGATCTCCCCAGATCAGGAATTGAAACCCTGTCCCCTGCATTGGCAGGCGGATTCCCATCTGCTGTACCAGGGAATTTCTAGAAGTCATTATTGATACTCGTCATGTTACTCTGAATATTGTCCCAGGCACAAAGGCGATGCAGGGTTGGGTGAAATGCTGTCTCTGCTGTGTGCCAGCTCTGTCATACAGCCCTCTTCTCCTCCTCCACACGCATCAACAACTCGACCATCCGAACCCTTTCCGGCACCCTTGCCTCTGTCCACCTGTTTCTGGACACCCAGTTATTCCATTTTGACTTTGCCAGTCCAGGGTGTCAGTGGTGATGGCCAGCGTGCCTTCAGCATGGGTGACAAAAGGCATGATTTGAATTTTGCTCTGGTTTTCTTGTTGATGTCGGGGCGGGAAGGAGGATGAAAATATCTCTGTGTTACAAGTCACAGGGCCTCCAGCAAGAACCACTGCCCCAGCAGAGGAAATCCATTTTCTCATCCTGCTTGTTGCTGCACAATCTGTTTATTTGTAGAGAGACAAGTATTAATACACGGCAGAACAAGTATTAATACCCGGCAGAATGTAAGGGCTGAATGCCTGCGAGCCTGCAAAAGGATTTTAGAATGGTGTTTATATTCCCATTAAAGCTCTGTCTTAATGTCACAGCAGGAAGGCAGAATCACAGAAGTACATGACATAGTTTAGAAATAATAAGAGCTGCCGTGGGATCAAAGAAGGATGGACCAGAAAGAGGGAGAAGGGCTTGGGGAGCGGGGGGGGCGCTAGAGAAAGATCCTGAGGGCAGGGGAAGGGGTTAGGGGAGAGAGGAGACCTCTGGGGCTTGCCCAAGCAAGCCTCGCTCTTCTGTGTGGTGTGAGCAGTTCCTGAAGGCCTCATCTTTTCTTTGGGGAGACTTTTAAACCTTGTGACCATGAAGAAAGAATTGAGAATTGCGGCAGAGAGGAATTCTCTAAATCTGCAGCTTCCTCGAGGTTTTCACTGATTTCCTAGTGACTCTTTGTCCTGTTCTGTGAAATATGGTTGCCATGAAAATGTTAAAACCCTCTAGAACACCTTCCATAGGTGTTTTGTTTGTGAGTGGATCCCTTCAGGACCTTCGAGTCTGTGCTGGGCGTGTAGCTGGCCGACCAGCTATAGCTTGCACCAGGCAGAATCGAAGACCTTTTTTTGTCTAATTCATAAACTGCTGGAAGATGTGGGCACCACAATCAGTGTTCCTCTGGATGCTTCAGAATGAGGGAGGGGTCATCCTTTCAGTCAAAAGAATAAGAAGGGGGTGGTGGTCAGCCACACTCCAATGGGTGGCCGGGAAAGAGGGAAGCCATGTGGTCAGCAGGTCCTGGAGGCTGAGCTGTTCTGTCACCTTGATTCCAGCATCAAATGGTCTCGAGTTCAATTCCCAGCTCCATGTGTTCACCAACTCAGAAACTTTCCACACCTGGACACGACTAACCAACCAAAACACACATTCCAGCTCTCCAATCACATGGCTGGTTCCAATAACAACCAGCTTCTCTCCCAGGGTACTTCTAGAAGTCACCTTATTAACATAGCAAAAGACACCTTTGTCAGTCTCAGAAGTTCCATGACAGGAAGGGGACAAATCTATATATCTTATTATAAATCACCATATCACAGAGGTCTTGCCCCTGCCCCTCCAAGCCTTATCCAATCCCATGGTCTGTGCCTTCTCGGTCCCAAAACCGCAGACTCCACAATTGCAGAATATAATTTCTAGGCACTGGCTTCATGGGGAGGTTTCTTGAAATGGGGTCCAGGGACTGTCCATACCCAGTCCCTGGAGATGCTTGGTTTGGAAAAAAAAAAAAAGACAAAACCCTGATCTGGATTCCCAGACCTCTCCCAGAGCAGTGGAGTCGGACCCTCGGTGGGGCTGGGGCCAGGAATCTGCATTTCACACAGCCCCCCAAGGCATCCCAAGGTGCAGAGTGTGAGCATCACCCTGGGGCGGGTCGGGGGGAGGCTGCCTCTCCTCCTCGCTCCCCTCCTGTGTTAAATGCTGGAGATCAGACAGCTGGGCCCCGAGCCAGGCGCACAGAGGAAGACAAGACCGCTGCCCGGCCTCTCTGGCAGGTGTCATGTGTTAGGAGGCCAGAGCTGAAAGGCGGGAAGGGAAAATGGTTCTTCCACTAGGCTTGGCATTTTAGAAAACCCGGTTTCAAACACCCTGAATTCTGAAGCCTGAAAATAGTTATTATTTTTGCCCTCATTACCTTCTTTCCCTATTTAAAATGGAATCATTGTCAGAATAAAACTGCAGCTCCGCACAGCCCTGCCACCGCCTCACACAATAGACCCTAAAAATAGGGCTTTGCCTCCAGCTCCGCGAAGCTCCATAAAATGAAATATACACACGCACGCACGTATTACTGGAGCTCTGTCCTGGCTTGTCTGCTAACATCCGTTTTGCCTTTTCTTTCCCCCAAAATAGCTTCCCCTTCTTTTCCGAGTGACCTCCTTTTCCCGATGTGCACTGGTCAGTGGGAGGCACCGGCCCGGGCTGGCCCCCTCGGCCACTCTCTGGGTTTTCTATTTTGACTCCTGAGCCAGTTAACTGGGGACAGAGCTCATCCATCTGGAACCTTCTTGGCAAACGTCAGCCTTGCCCACAGCTGTGACGACACCCTCCTGTCCTTGCCCACCCTCTCACTAGCTGGTGAGGTGAGGCACTTGGAGATACACTTGAACTTGGGCCTGGCTGGTGGCTGCCCGGGGTCAGAGCAGGAGCCTGGCGCTGAAGGGGGGGCATGGAAAGGAGGCTGCCACACAATGACCCCCCAGAGGAGCCAGGAGAGGCGATTACTAGCCGAGAGCCCCAGATCAGCTCCATGTCTGGAGAGCAGGAATTTCGCTCAGGCAGACATATTGCTGCCTTGGCATTCTGGCAAGTTCCAACACCCAAAATAGCCAGCTTCTTTTAAATTCCTCCTGGCATCTGCCCGCAACGCCCACGCCCAGGAAATGGTGGGCGGGGTCTGTTTGGCCCCACTGCCGTGAGCTAGAGTCATTTCACGCATCGGGAGGAGGATGTAGTCGGGACAGGGACGCAGCGCCCCCAAGGCCGGGCTTCGGGGATGCCTGCGTTCCTTGCCTTTTCCTTCTGTGGCGGGGGCCCTGTGATGGGTGTCGCGCGTGCTGTTGAACAGTCCCGGGTGGGGCTCTCGGGGCCCATCCCCATCGGCCCCTCAGCTCCCCGACCTGACGTCCTGCTCCCTACCCCTCCGCAGCCTCCTCCGCGTCTGGCCCTGGGTTTCTTGCATTTGTAGCATGAGACACTCTCATTGGTCTGCGAAGTGGGCTGAGCAGGCCAGGGCCGACCGCCCCGGAGCGTCTTATTCTCCTGAGAAACCGAGGCCCATCGTGTTAACCCGTTAGGTTAGTGCCGGTTATCCTCAGACCTTTCCAGCGTCACCTCCTCCATGCACCTCTGGGAGTGCCATCTCTTGGGCAACCATAACTGTGTTCCAGAAAAGTTACGTGTGAGAAAGGGAACGTGTTAGTTGCTTGGTCATGTCCGACTCTTTGCAACCCCATGGACTGTAGCCCACCAGGCTCCTCTGTCATGGGATTCCCCAGGCAAGAATATTGGAGTGAGCTGACACTTCCTCCTCCAGGGCATCTCCCCAACCCAGGGATCAATCCCACGTCTCTTACATGTCCCATATAGGCAGGTGGGTTCTTCAGCACCACCTATGTGTGAGAGGGCCGTTGTAAATCTGACCCTGTGCTAAAAGCAAATCATTCTGTCAATAGTTGTAGAAGTGTTGTTCTCAGGACTAATTCTCTCAAGCTGCTGCTCACCTGCGAATTTTCAGTGGCCTCCACCCCCACCCGGAGACCTGCACAGTCACATATGTGGGTCCTCTCGGTGACCTGCTGCTGCATGAGAGAAGCCACTCAGATATATTGGCTGAAAATAACCATTTATGATTTCTCATGATTCAGAGGGTTGACTGGGCCTGCAGAAGTTTCTTCTATTTGTCTTGCGTGGGGGTCTCTCATAGGCCTGCAGTCAGATGGCTGGAACATCCAGCCTGGCTCTGCTTGGGGGCTGGAAGGCTGGGCTCTCTGGTTTAATTCATGTGGTCTTTCCATGTAGCTGCTTGAGCATCCTCACAGCATAGTGACTGGCTCCCAGGGCAAGACTTCCAAGAAGATCAGCCCCACTCTGCAATCTTCTGCTTTCATATCTCTTGCTGAGACCCTTTGCCCAAAGCAAGTCACATGGCCAAGCCCAGAGATGCCGTGGACAGTCCTGGCGGGGAGTGGGGACAGGGACCCCTTGGAGCCACAAGTGTAACTGTCCACCCCACTGGTTATTCCACTGAGACAGCCTCTCAGGAGTAACTGACTCTGACATACTTGCAAGACCTTAAGCAAAGTGTGTTGTCTGCTTTTCCAGAGAAGAAACGAACAATAGAGAGCCACTGGAGTAAGAGGAGGAACTCGGGCACTCGCCCTAATAGGCAGGTTCTCACTAACGCCAAACAGAATTGGAGCACTTTTTCATCTGATTCTTTTGGTCCTTTTGACTTTTTAAACTTTTTTTAAAAAGTATTTATTTGTTTATTTGGCTGCGCCAGGCCTTAGTTGCAGCACTTGGGATCTTCGACATTTGTTGAGGCATACAGTATCTTTTAGTTGGCATACGAACTTTTAGTGGCATACGAACTCTCAGTTGCAGCGCGTGGGATCTAATTCCCTGACCGGGGACAGAATCCAGGCCCCCTGCATTGCAAGTGCGAAGTCATTGACACTGGACCATAAGGGACATCTCTCTAACTTTTAAAAATACCATTTTAATGGGGAAAAAAAATGTGTGGACATCATGACTCATTGTTTACATTCTTCTAGTTACTGGATTTGATTGACAGTACATTGCCTGTGACCCATGATTTTCCTTCACGCTTCCCTCCCCTGAGAAACAAGAGCACCACGTTGTCTGGCTGATCCCCGAATTCTCCTGCAAAGATGCCTCCCCGCAGAAGGATGTCTTGGCCATCAGATGCCAGTCTTGCCCGCTGTGTCCACAAGACATCTAGTTATTGAGCATCCCTAGACATGAACATCCCTGATGTCCAGAAACCAGCACTCTAAAAAACTTAAGAGGAGGATTTGTTTTGTTTCATTTTGTTTTGAAGAGAGGTGATTCACTGGTTTGGAAAGCTGAGGGTATCAAGTTTGAACTTCAAAATCTCAAAAAGGGAAATTACTTTGAATGACAGTAATAGACAAGAATTCAAGACATACAGTGTAACACTAAATGGCACAAGAGCAAGACAGAGCAGAAGAAGTAGAATTTTAAAGCCTTTTTCTTAAGGAAAAATTGAAACATTCATATAAGGAGCCAATAACGATCACTTTGTAGCAGATTTTAGTTCACCTCCACCTGCTGTCTCCAGCCAGCTGAGTTTGAGGCACATCCCAGACATTATATCATTATGCCTATAACCAGTTCAGTGAATATCAAAGTAATTAGGCTGAGTGAAAGAAGCTAGAAAAAAAAAGAATATATACTTTGTAATTCTATTTATTTAAGATTCTAGAATGTGCAAACAAATCTATATTGACAGAAATTAAGTCTGTGTCTGGGGGGACAGGAGTGGAGACAGAAGAGGGGGGTGATTACCAAAGACCATCAGAAATTTTCAGGGTGATGGACATGCTCATTATCTTAATTGTGGTGATGGTTTCACAGGTGGTGATATGTGCCCCTTACTCGCCAAATTTCACATTTAAAAATCCTTTTATTTATTTATTTGGCTAAATCAGGTCTTAGTTGTGGCACACAGAATCTTTGGTTGCAGAATGCAAGTTCTTAGTTGCGGCATGTAGGATCTAGTTCCCTGACCAAGGATTGAACCCGGGTCCCGTGCATTGGGAGCACAGTCTTAGCCTCTGGACCTACAGGGAAGTCCCTTACATTTTGAATATGTGCCATTTATTGTACATTGATTGTACTTTCATCAGTTTATTTTTAACACAATACATGAAGATTGAAGATTGGGTTTAAACATAATCAGGTTCTTTCAAAATTGAGTTAAATGTTCAAAGTAATTAGTTTCATTCTTTTTATTTTTATTGACATAAATATTTAACACACATTTTCCTTTGAGCCCCGCTTCAGCTATAACACACAGGTTCTGTTGTGTAATTTTTTCAATTGTGTGTTTCCTAAAATTTCTGTGATGTTGGTATGCATTTCTTTTTTGATGTGATAGGTGTTGAGGAGAGAGTTGTTTGTCTTTTTAAAAATTTCAGATTAAAAAAAAAATTCAGGTAGAAGACTCTTTTCTGGTGCTCTATTTTGTAATCCATGTCTAGGCTGATCATACGACCAGAGGAGTTTGCTAAGTATGGTTTCTACTTTTGGGAACTTGTTGAGCTTTGTCACTGTGGTCTATTACATGATCAGTTTTCATGAATTTTGATCGACTCTTGGAAAGAAGAGTCCATTTTTCAGAGAGAGATTTTGACGTATGTCAGTCAGATCAACTTTCTCAATTTTTACTTATTTTTGCCACCTCAATTCTGGTGTGAGCTCAGAGTTGAAGGATTTCCTGCCACAGCGTGTTTCTCTTTTGCCTTATCTTTTCTCTAACTGTGTGCTTTAGTCAGTCAGCTGTGTCTGACTCTGTGACCCCATGGACTGTAGCCCACCAGGCTCCTCTGTCCATGGGGTTCTCCAGACAAGACTCCTGGTGTGGGTTGCCATGCCTGCTCCAGGGGATCTTCCCAACTCAAGGATGGAACCCAGGCTCCCTTTCTCTAACTTCTGCCTCACAGATATGGTCGCTCTTTGATTTTACACAGAGATCTTCATCGACTCCTTGTCTTCATTGTGTGACGTGCACTTTAGTGTTAGAACGTCCCCTCCTCTGTCCCGAGTAATGGTTTGTGCCCTGAGTTTTCACTTCTTTGAAGGCAAACTGACAACACTTGCTCTCTTTTGGTTTGCTCTTGCCCGGTACACCATGCCCATCCTCTTCACCTGAACCTTTCTGATTCACTGTTTTAGATACTTTTAGTTGCTTTTAAACAGCGTAAAATTGGATTATGCTTCATGATGTAATTCCATTTATATGAGTTAATCCCATTTGTTTGTTGGTGTGATAGAAGAGTTTTATATCTGTCATATTAGTTTGTTCCCTGAATATATGGTTTCAAAAGATTTCCATGTAAAGTCTAGGTGTTTCCTGGGGGACGGGCCAGGGAGAGGAAAAAAGAGAAGAGGAGGTGGGGCGGGGAGGGAAAGAGAAAAGGCCTCAAGAGAAGGTCTGGTCTCTAGGAAGGTCTGTGAAATCAAAGATTGTTCTGTGGACTATCTTTTAAAGTTGTTTGTCTGTTTCTGGTGTCCCTGGTCTTCGTTGCTACACGAGCTTTCTCCAGTTGTGGCGTCGGGTGTCATCCTCCGCCGTGGCGCGCAGGCTCCTCGATGCGGGGGCTTCTCTTGTCGCAGAGCGCGGGCTCCAGGCACATGGGCTAGGAGTCCTGGTGCATGGGCTTAGTTGCCCCGAGGCATGTGGGGTCTTCCGGGACCAGGCATCGAACCAGTGTCTCCTGCACCAGCAGACAGATTCTTATATCCTGTGCCACCAGGAACGTCCTCTACTGATTCTTTACATCATCATATAACGGAGAAGGCAATGGCAACCCACTCCAGTCCTCTTGCCTGGAAAATCGAATGGACGGAGGAGCCTGGTGGGCTGTCGTCTATGGGGTTGCACAGAGTCGGACACAACTGAAGCGACTTAGCAGCAGCAGCAGCATATAACCCCCTTGATTGTCTGCTTTTTAAACAGTATTGAGCAATAATAAAATTAGTATGTCTTTTCTTTCTTTCCTTCTACCTCTCTTCTATCCTGACTTTACTCAATATCTATTAGTTTTTACTTTGGACTCTTAAAAATGTTTATGTGTCTACTCTTTGATTCTTTGGCTCTAAATTCTATAAGATGCAGCAGTTATGAAGTTCCTGCCATCTTTACCTCTTTCCCATCCAAATTTTTGTTAGTTGTGCTTTTTCTACATTGCACATGACCTTTAGAGTCTGTGTTGTTACTCTAATCCCCACATTATTAACATGTTCACTCTTAGATCTAAACTCAATATAATCAATGTTCACAGTGAGACTTCAGGCCAAAGTTACCATAGTTGACTCTCAGTTGGTCCAAATTCATTTCCTGTGTTTTTCCAAAGAAGGGCTCACGGGAACAATAATTTCTGGGTTCTTGCATGTTCAAACAGTTTGCTATAAAGTTTATAATTGTTGAACTGCTTGGATAATAGAAACTTTTTGGTTTACACATCCCTTAAATACCTTCTAAACATTGTTCTATTCTCTCCTAACGTGAAATGCTGCTTTGGTGACATCTGAGTTCAACCTGTTTTTTTCTTCTTTTCTCTTTGTAAGTGACTTGATTTTTTATGCTTTACTGCCCAAAGGATACTTCCTTTAAGTCCAGTAACTTGAGTAAATGTGTCTCATGGGGTAACTTCCTGAATCAGGTTGCTCTAGTAAGTAGTGTGAACATTCAATAAGTACATTTAAGTCTTTTTAAAAAAAATTATTTATTTGGTTGTGCTGGATCTTAGCTGTGGCACTCAGGAACTTTGATCTTCATTGTGGCATTCGGGAACCTCAGTTGCTCCGAGGCATGTGGGATCTAATTCCCTGACCAGGGATTGAACCTGGGCCCCCTGCATTGGGAGCCCGGAGTCTTAGCCACTGGACCACCGTGGAAGTCCTAAGTCTTGTTTTATTTTAGGAAATGATTTGAGTTATATTTTAAAATACTTGCTGCACTGCATTGTTTTGATTGCTTCAGGGAACTCCAATTTGGCATATGTTGGTTTTCCCTTTGAATTCCTGCCATTCCTATCATTTTCTCTCAAGCCTTTTAAACTCTTTTTCCCTATTTCATTTAGTTTGCATCTCACATTTCTGTCTTTTGCTTCCCTTGCAGTGTTTCTCACACTGACTCTGATCCCCTTTTCTCCTCCAGTTTTGTCTTCACCCATGTTATGGCTCACTTTTCCCCTGCTTCTTTCCTGAGTCTGCTACTCCTACCTTATCCCCTCCCATTGTCTTGTCATCTTTTATTTGAGTTCCTGCTTTTGTGCTTTGTGGTTTTCCTTCAGAGAGAAAACTGTTTTGCTAGGGTTTTTTGGTTCTGTTTTGCTTCCACTTCATGGTGAAATGTTTGATCATGATTTGATGGCTTCCGGGCTGCGTTTCCTGGTGCATGTTTTTCTGTTGACATGATTTGCTGCTCTCTGTGTCTCACGTTTTATCAAAGCTATTCTGTTTCTTTTTTTTATTATACGTAGAGCATATGGGTTGAACTTTCTAGATACAGCTCTTTTGTGAGAGGTTCTAACCAAGGGTGGGCAAGAACAGCCTTCTAGATTTCTCAGTCCCAAAGGATCCCCCTTTTTCTTTTCACAGAGATGAATTGCTTCCTGAAAACATTGTGTGACTCTTTAGAGGGTTCTGCCTCCTCAGCTTCTCTGGATCCAACCTGGTCCATGAGGGCTCCTGCTACCCATCCTAGGACCTCCAGTCCTTCACCAGCCGTGCAGTTGGGCAGGTGAGCACCTCACCTCCAGGGAGTATAATTTTGCTTGCACTTTCTAAGCCGCATTGCCACGGGCCACTCGGTCTCCTGCACCTCTTCCTGTGAGGTTTCTGCTTTTGGCAGTCCTTACGTGTGCTTTAGAGTCTACAGACTGTTTATCTTCGGGGCAAATGAAGCTCCTTGAAGGTGTGTTTGATTTCCATAAGGAGAAGGAAGCACCACCACCATGCTTGTTTCCAAATCCGATCATTTGGGGGCGTCGATGCTAAGTTTCCATACCCTCCTCCCCGAGGCATTTAGCCAGGTAAGCATGGGGTGTGATGAAGGTTAGGTCTTCGCCCATCACTTCGCTTTCCCATCTCTGGCTCCTGCATCCCTGTTCTGGCAGGTAATGTGGTGATGTACATTAGTGGGGAGGAGGGTCAGTGGGGACAACCAGGAGTGCCAGGAGCTGTAGCAAAGTAGAGAACACACGTGTAATCTAAAAACCTTCAACATCAACTAGGGATGCATACGAAGAACACATAGGCAGGCTTTGGTGTACCATACTGTCTGGACCATCTCTGGGATCCTGCTGTGCTCTCCGGCATTAAGAATCCCACCAGGACTGCACACTGCCTGAGTGGCTTCACTCACCCCCACCAACCTCAAGGTCATCCTTCCTGCTGACTTCATATGGTCACGATGAGTCTGTAGAGAGAACTGTTTCTCGCACCCACCCTCACACAGCATGTTTGGCTCTGCTCAAGCCCCATCTTTTGCCTTCAGCAGGCACCTTCCTAGCATGTAAGGCCTTAACCCAGGACTCTATGCAGGCTGGTGTTGTCCTGGGTGCACACACCACCCTAATGGCTCTGACTGAGGCCAGCATCAGAATGGCCCAGTCCCCAGGGCCACACGCAAAAGATGGGCCAGCCCCGTGCTGAGAGAGAAGGCTGGACGAGCTGCTGGAAGGAAACGGGGATGCTGACATGACAGCGGGCTGGGTGGGCCCAAAGGGGAGCTGAGGACAGGCCCGGGAGGGGAGGCCATGCCCCCGCAAGTCACCTGGGGCCCTGCGCGGGGATTTCCGGGCTGTGTGCAGCCCCAGCAGCCCTGGAACAAAGTTGGAATGTTTGGAGAGCTGCCTCGGCAGGACTAGGGGCCAAGTTTTTGCTCTGGACACTGACCAGCCATAAACAGGCTGCCATGAAACAGATCAAGAATCTCTTCCAATTAGGACAGTTGTGTGGGTTTAAAAAAAAAAATTTTTTTTTCCTCCTGAAGTAAGAAAGAGAACAAAATGCAAAAATCTGTTCTTTTCTTCCCAAAGTCTTTAAGTAGCAAATAAGCAAGGTGTCAGGACTGGGAAAGCCTTCTGTCTAGGCTCCGAGTAAATGAACTTGCCTTTTGGTAAAGAGCTTGAGTTAAAATTAAACAGATACATATGCACCGCTTGCAATAGAATGATCCTGTGTGCGACGCCTTAAAAAGAATCTGAGCATTTTTCTGAGCAGGGCAAGCACAGAGAAGCAGACAACAGCCCCTCCTCCAGAAATCCGTAAACAGCGCTCTCCTTCCACAATGGAGAAAGTTTCTCAGAACGCCCACCAAATGTCCTTCTGGTCTGACAGCAGATGGCACAGGCCTATCTCTGGGTGCTCCTGGACAAAGCCACTTAGGCTGTTCCTAGTGACAAAGTCAGTTTGTTGTTCAGTCGCTGAGTCATGCCCGACTATTTGAGACTGTATGGACTGCAAGACGCCAGGTTTCCCTGTCCTTCACCATCTCCTGGAGTTTGCTCAAACTCATGTCCCTTGGGTCGGTGAGGCCATCCAACCATCTCATCCTCTGTCGCCCCCTTCTCCTCCTGCCCTCAATCCCTCCCAGCATCAGGGTCTTTTCCAGTGAGTCGGCTCTAGGACACAGTCAGGTGTCTAGGACCACTGCGCCTACCCCAGGTCCACCCCCACCCCCGGTGGGGTCTTCAAAATCTGCAGAAACATACGAATCATCTGTGTTGGCCCATTTTAATGTAGATTTGAATGCAGTTTCAAATTCCAAGACCTAGAATGGTGCCTGGATCATGGTTCGCACTTGACTGACATCTGGTGCACAGATGAATCTCATGCCTTGCTACTGCGTCCAGTCTTCTAAATTCTTTTCCTTTCCTCTTTCTAACTATGATTGACTCTGAAAACCTGATCCTAGGAAGGTCATCTTTTTCCATATGGTCACAGCAGAAAGCCATCCACCAACCTCAGGGAGGGCTCATGGGGGCTCTTGGAGCATACTCCAGCTCTTCTCACTATAGAAGGCGACGTGTCAGGCCAACTCTAGGGACACTGGCAGATACTAGAAACCGCCTAAGCCATGCAGACTCAGGAAGATAAGTCACTTTGGGGGTGAACTCCTCACTGAGAGCAAGCTGTCTAGAAGTTCGGTGGTAGGAAATTGTCTGTCCCTGACCCCGGGATGAGGCACAGAGAGTGGGTACCCTGTGGGGTGCGCTCTTTCTTTCACACACTCACCTGTGGATGACCCCCACATTCTTACCCCTTGTGTCTCTGAGTAGACAGGCCACTTGAACTCCGCTGTAGGGTTTGGACTGACGGGGCCCAGGGGCGGGAGGGGCCCTGCACCATCACGCCAGCGCCATTGGCGCAGAGCACAGCCTCCTTGTTCCCAAGCCGTGCCACGGAACTGGATTTCCCCTGAAACAGCAACACAGGCCCCAAAGAAGCTGACCACTCCAAGACCATCTTCTTGACACACAGACCCCAGTTCTGGATGCATTCTGCTTGTCCCTCCTCCCCCAGCCTGGAAGCTTCACCCTCCGGGTGTCTGGCATTTTCACCGGTAGAAACGCCTATCAGGAGTCATAGGCACTGGCTGTCTTCCCTCCCTGCTCCTGCCTCCTGGAAGCAGCGTGTGTGTGTGTGTGTGTGTGTGTGTGTGTGTGTGTGTGTGTGTGTGTGTGTGTGTGTGTGTGTGTGTGTGTGTGTGTGTGCACGCGCTCAGTTGTGTCTGACTCTTTCTGACCCTATGGGGCTGTAGCCCATCAGGCTCCTCTGTCCATGGGATTCTCCAGGCAAGAATACTGGAGTGGGTTGCCACGCCCTCCTCCTCCAGGGGATTTTCTAGACCCTGGGATCGAGCCCGCATCTCCTGCATTGCAGGCAGATTCTTTACCCCTGAGCCACTGGGGAAGCCCTCGTTGGAAGCCCCGTTTTGCTCATTTATGCTTTTCCTTCTATTTGCTCAGCAGTTACTCCTCCCTCCCCGGACACCACCCCCATCATTCCTTGCTACTCCTGCAGATGTGACCCACAGGCTGGATCTCAGCTAACACCTTCGGTCAACAATGTGAAGCCCGCACACCTGGGGAAGTGCTTCCCAACTGGTGGTGGGAAAGCCAGAGGCCCCTTGCCACTGCCTGAGCCTCTATAGCATCTGTGTGGCTCCCCGGGAAGCAGTGTTAACTCTCGTTCCTGGAGTGCTGTGTGGGAGCTGGGTGAGATGCTGGGAGGTGATAGAAAATATATATTTGTCTCTGCCCCCAGCTCCTGGCACAGAGCGCCTAACATTCTTGTAATTTCCTAAGTGGTAAGAACACTAAGAGCATCTTTTGTTTTAACGAGGCACCTCTGAGTGGGCTCCTGAAAGGGGGCTGGAAAGAGCAAGCCTTGATTAGAAACTTGGAATTTTCAGCCCTGCCTCATCCTCCAGAGAGAGGAGGGGGTGGAAATGGAGTTAATGATCCAGCATGCCCCCGTGAGGAAGCTTCCATAAAGTCCCAGCAGAAGGGGGTTCAGAGAGCTTCCAGGTGGGTGAAAACATCCACACTAGGAGGGTGACCCTATCCAACTCTCCCCCAAACCTCACCCCATGTATCTCTTCATCTGGCTCTTCACCTGTGTCCTTTATCATATTCCGGCTGGTAAAGAATCTGCCTGCAATACAGGAGACCCTGGTTAGATTCCTGGGTTGAGAAGATTCACTGGGGAAGGGATAGGCTACCCACTCCAGTATTCTTGGCCTTACCTGGTGGCTCAGCTGGTAAAGAATCCGCCTGCAATGTGGGAAACCTGAGTTTGATCCCTGGGACAGGAGAAATCCATGGACTGTATTGTCCATGGGGTCGCAAAGAGTCAGACATGACAGAACGACTTTCACTTTCACCTCTATCAGGCAAGAATACTGAAGTGGGTTGCCATTTCCACTTCCGATTTTCCTGACCCAGAGATTGAACTGCGTTTCCCATGTCTCCTGCATTGCAGGTGGATTCTAGTTCTCTAGGTGTCTCTAGGTAGACAGTGTCAGAATTAAGTTAAATAGTACAACCCCCAGCTGCTGTCACAGAGAACTAACTTCCCCAGTGCGGGGAGGCCCCCCCAGCTCAGAAGTGTCAAGGATGTCTTGTGTGAGCAGTAAAGACTTGCAGAAAGAGAAACATAGGAGGACGTGGAAAACTGGGGTTTTCCCTACAGAGGAGATTGAGTTTTTTCCTATTTAGACACATGTGTGATTTGCCTGATGCATCCATTTCAGAGATCTGCCAGGAAGGTCCGGGGGACCTGATTAATTTTGACCAGGTTTGCTATTTCAGTTCCATTAAATATACTACCCTGAAATATAGTTTTATTAACGAGGAATCCACAGAAGTGATTTTTAATGGATTTTAGAGCAATTCAAGGATGTTATTAAGGCAGGAGCTGTGAGTCACAGAAATTGCAGGCTATTTCTGATGCAGTTATTTCTATTGTTAAAATGTCCCTCTGTCCCCATAGGGAGACCATTCAAACATTGCTATGACAGGGACACGGGTATCCAGGATGGAGCTTTTAGACTCTTATAACCCAGACCCCTTCTGGTGAATCTGTGAATCTCACCCTGTTCCCATCCCACCCTCAAATCCTGAAAGGTCCCCAGCTAAAAATCACTGTACGTTTGCCTATTCCCTTTGCCCAAAAAACCCACTGTGGAACTCTACTTCGGGTAGTTTATACTGCAAGGACTAATCTCTTTTAGAAGCTACTTTATAATACTGTTTCCATAATGTTGAATATGCTTTTCTCCCATCACCACACATGGCTCCTTCTGTGTCCCTGATCAGGGCTGAAATCTCTGGGTAGACCCCCTCAACACACACACCGCCACCTCCCCTGAGGTCCCCAGGCTTTTCAGCACCAGGCATTGGTTTCGTGGAAGACAAGTTTTCCATGGACTGAGGTGGGGTGATGCTTTGGGGACAATTCAAGCACATTAAATTTATCATGCACTTTATTTCTAATCTAATGTTGCGGCTAATCTGACAGGAGGTACCAGTCCACAGCCCGGAGGTTGGGGAACCCCTGGCAAAGAGTTGTTGGTTAACTGTTGCTCACAGCTAAACTATCCATGCCTTTTATTGGCTGATGCTTTGATGTCTAGGGCCTCTTTGCTGACCCTGGAAGGACTGCCCCTCCCAAGATAGCTAATTCCTAGAGACAGTAAAATGA
Organism: Cervus elaphus; assembly: GCF_910594005.1. Taxonomy (NCBI): domain Eukaryota; kingdom Metazoa; phylum Chordata; class Mammalia; order Artiodactyla; family Cervidae; genus Cervus; species Cervus elaphus. The sequence goes on along the minus strand of NC_057825.1, from coordinate 96,894,345 downwards.
CTTATCTGCATGCACACATTTCCGATGCAAATTAACCAATGCAGAGCCCACATCCTCACCACTGTCTTTATGGGGCTCCCACATTTTGGCCACTGTCCTCTGCCCTTAGCACCCCAGGGCCAGGTACCAGACATGTAGGGACACCCCTAATGCCCCAGGGCCCTCTGAGATTATTCAAATGAGCAAATCCTAATTTGCTTCTTCAATTGTTCCTTCCATGGAAACTGCAATAAAGGCTCTTGCCCACATGCCCCCACTGCTGACTGATCCTGGTGTTTCCCTGTGTGGTCCCCCCATGGTGTGGTGTGCCCCTTCTCTTGGGATCTGTGAGTATAAAATATTGTCTTTTCAATGGCAGTCATCTCCACATCTGTTGGCTTCCCCATACCTGAATCACAGTAAATATTTTAAATCAACAGTTTTCAGATCAGTAAGGCAGCTCTTTTGACTGAGTAGGCATTTGCAGGGGCTTCCCAGGTAGCGTTAGTGGTGAAGAATCTGCCGGCAATGCAGGAGACACGGGAGATGTAGGTTCAATCCCTGGGTCAGAAGGGTCCCTGGAGGAGGGCATGGCAACCCACTGCAGTATTCTTGCCTGGAGAATCCCATGGACAGAGGAGCCTGGCGGGCTACAGTCCATGGGGTCACAAAGAGTCAGACAGTACTGGACACACACACAGCACAATGCAGGCATCGGCAGCCAGTCATAGGTCCAGTAGGCAGCTCTGCAGATCTTGATGGCACTGCCCTGTTTGTTGGGGGCTTAGCTGCCTTCTGGCTGTAAACTTCTAGAACATCCATGGTTGAGTCAGCTGGGCTCTCCCTCCTGTGGGCCAGCTTGGGCCAGGTCACAGGGCTGGGGCAGGGAGCCCAGGGGATAGAAGTGGGCAGGACCTCTTCAGGCCTTAGCTGGGAAGGGGAGGGGTGGTGCAGAACACAGCATTTTCCCTGCTTCCTCTTGGCCAAAGCAAGTCACGAAGTAGCCTAGATTCCAGGGGATCAGGAATAAACTCAACTTTCTGATGAAGGGGCCACAGTGTCACCTTGAAAATGGTGTGGATACAGGGAACAGTGGTGATTCTATTCAAAAGGGCAAATCGTGGAAAATTTTCCCCACAGACTGAAATGAAAGTATTTACATTTCGAATTTCAAAAGAAAAAAAGAAGAGGTGGCCTGCATGTGAACGATGCTTCACTGGTCCAGTAGAATCAGAATTAGATGGTATTTCATCATCTTGGTGGAATCACATAAACATCAATGATCAGGACAAAATATGGGAATCACTTGGAACACTTGTTAAAATACAGAACATCTAAATCAAGCTCAAGATGAGGCTGAGAAGTCTGTATGCTAATGAGTCCCCATATGCTAATGAGAGGACTCCAGGAAGGTGAATGGATAAAATAAAATAAGCATGGGTAAAATGCTGGTGTCAAAAAATAATGTGTGTGTGTGTGTGTGTGTGTGTGTGTGTGTGTGTGTGTGTAATAGCATCTCCAACTTACCAAAAGGGATCTAAGGTTTTAAGGCCTAGACCTGTTTAGTGACCTGTCCAAGTTCACTTAGAAGATTAGGTGTAGAGGTGGGATTAGCACCCAAGTCTCTTGGCCCTTGACCCACAAGCTGTAGTTAGAGGGGTACAGAGAGCCCCCATTTCCCTTAAAAACACTTCCCCTTGGGTCTTGCCACAGCTGTCCATGGTTTCTTTTTTCAGTGTGAACAGGATTATTGCCACCCACTTCCAAACCTTGTAGGGAGTCTAGAATGACTTGGGCACTGACAAGGTGGGGGAACAGGGAAGGAGAACATATTAAACCCACTGCCCTAAAAGTCCTACACCTTAGCTTAAATTGATGCATTATATTAGTTGCTAGTTACCAAGTTAGTCCTGGGGGAGTCTTGTTCACCCCTTGAAAGCACGCAGTGAAAAGAGAACAGTGGGACTTCCCTGGCAGTCCAGTGGTTAAGGCAAGGGGTGTGGGTTTGATCCCTGGTTGGGGACCTAAGATCCTACGTGTCCCGTGGCCAAAAAATACCAAAAAACATAAAACAGAAGCAATGTTGTTACAAATTCAGTAAAGACTTTAAAAGTGGTTTACATCAGAAAACATCTCAGAGAGAGAGAGCAGGTGGGAGGAAGGAGGACATTCTGTGTCGATTGTGTGTCTTCGCAGCTGATCCTCGTGCTCCCCTGATAACGGGGCCAGCATGTGCCCATTTAACAGGTGGAGACATGAGGATGCACAGAAGCCTACCCACACTGCTGATGGAGACTGGATCCTGCCTCTCCTGCCTGACCCAGGAACTGAACCTGGATCTCCTGCATTGCAGGTGGATTCTTTACCAGCTGAGCCACCAGGGAAGCCCGTACTCTCCTAATGTGAATATTAATCTCACCGAGAAATACCTTCACAGCAACATCTAAACAGGTGTTTGCCCCAAATCTGGGTCCCATAGTGTAGGCAGGTCGACAAAGAGAACTCCGTAAAGGGCTTTGACTTGGTGGGATTCCGCAGGACACTAGAACAGGTACTGATGGTTTCCCCTAGAAGGAAAGTGAGCAATCAGCAGACTTTTGAGATAAATGAAGTCTTTAATCTTGGTGTGGAAAATGACATGCAAGACATACCTCTGGCTGCGAATTTGTGATAACACAGTCCTGGCCTCACTGCCCTTAGATACAGCACAACATTGTCAGGAAGACAAAATGCAGCCCCAGACCCCATCTGCTCAGATCCTTCAGTGACAGTGTCTAATCCCTCTTCAAACTGATGAAGAAAACAGTCCCCATCCGTTTGCCTCATCTCTGGGTTGTTCCCCTGGGGCTCTGTGGACACTTCAGATGGTGGATCAGTCAGGTTCTCAAAAAGGATGAGTGTGCATGTTAAATTATTACCTCCTGATAGATGATGGATAGACAGATGATCAATAGAAATAATAGATGGTAGATGGATAGATAGAAATAATAGATGAAAGACCAGTAGATGATAGGTAAGTAGAAAGAAAGATAGACAGATAGTTATAGAGAGATTAATCTTAAGACATTGGCTCATGCCGTTGTGGGGCTGACAGATCCAAAACCTGCAGGGCAGCCTGGCTGGAGACCAAGGAGGAGCTGATGTTGCAGTTAGAGTCTGAAGACCATCAGCTGGCAGAGTTCCCTGTTCTGCTGGGTCCTTCAATATTGTTTCTATTAAGACCTTGAATTGATTGGATGATGTCCACCCCTTTATAGAGGGTAACCTGCTCTACTCATACTCTCCTAGTGAAAGTCGTTTAGTTGCATCCAACTCTTTGTGGCCCCATGGACTATACAGTCCATGGAATTCTCCAGGCCAGCATATTGGAGTGGACGGCCTTTCCCTTCTCCAGGGGATCTGCCCGACCCAGGAACTGAACCTGGATCTCCTGCATTGCAGGTGGATTCTTTACCAGCTGAGCCACCAGGGAAGCCCGTACTCTCCTAATGTGAATATTAATCTCACCGAGAAATACCTTCACAGCAACACCTAAACAGGTGTTTGCCCCAAATCTGGGTCCCATAGTGTAGGCAGGTCGACACATGAGATGAACTCTCCCAGCTGGACAAGGAGTATCCAGAGATGAGGGCAACAAGGGTCTGTGTTCAGAAACCGGCTGAGTGCTGAGCTGGATGCGGTGGGAGGAACACAGGACCGAGGTGCAGCCCCAGCAGCTCCTGTTTCTGAAACTCAGCAGGTTCAGGGGCAAGAGCTGGTGTGACCTGCCCGGGAGCAAGCTGGTTCCTTCCAGCTGTGTTTGAGCAGGCTGGGCTCTTGCTAAAGGTCTGAGATGGCCGGACTCTGCCAACAGACATGTTATTCCCTTACCCCAACCCCCTGCCACGCACACTGCACAGCCCAGCCTCCCAAGACACAGGTGGGAGTGGACACACACCAACTCCAAAGAGACGCATGGAGGGCCGCAGAATGACAGGGGCCCTGCATTGCTCTGGAAGGCTGCTCCCTGATGGCTGTGCGTCTGGCCAACCTGACCCCTTGGAGCCACAGTCCTAGGAGAGCGAGAGAAGGGCCAGGCAAGTCCAACAGGGATGATGTCCAGCAGTGTGCAACCAGGGAGATGTGAGGGCATCAGATACAGCGGGAAAGCCCCTCTGTATTTTCTAATGAACTTTTGCATCAAGGACCAGAGGGTAGGGAAAACCCTGGAGGTGGGTAGGGGTGAGGAGGTGCCGCCAACAAGTCAGGGGAGATGGAGGGAGGGGGTAGGGGTGAGGAGGTGCCGCCAGCAAGTAGGGGGAGATGGAGGGAGAGGGTGAGGGGGAGCTGCAGAGGAGGCCGGGAGAGAGGGTGGTGACCCTCAGTGACAGAGAGCCCTGGCTCTGGTCTCTAGACAAATGAGGGAGAACGAGCTGGGGGCCCGACCAGACCCCGGGGAGCAGGGCTTAACTGGGGCCAACGCGGCAACTCTGGACGTCATTATTCTGATCTTCCTGGTGAAAGGTGGATATTTTTAGCCTTGATTATCTGAATAACTTACTTGAATAGCTCTGACTGGAGGCAGAATTTGATTGGAAAAGGAGAGAAATGTAAAGACCCGGAGAAGGAATTCTGGAAACAGGGCTGGCCTGAGGCAAAACCAGAACTTGGCCTCTTGTCCGTGCCCTTCCCTAGACCCTTGTCTGCAGGCGGCCTTCCCGGGCTGCGTCCCACCCCCACCCCTCAAGGGCCTCTGTGGGCGGGGCTTGGTCACCTGTTATTCCACTTGACCCGCAAGGTCACCCGCAAGGTGATAATGATGCCAGCAGGTTCTGTGTGCCAATCACGTGCTCCTAACATACAGCTCATCACTGAGGAACTAGAAATCCCATCTAAGTCACACCTCCAGGCCCCAAGCAGGACTGACAGAAACCCAGCCTGCAGGGTGGCCTTCCTAGTCCCAAGAATTGATGGCCAGGAATCTGTTTTGATGGGTTAGCTTATTAGGAGAGGAAGGGAAGTGGGGAAGGGGAGCAGGAGAAAAATAGAGCCCGAAGAAACAAAGGCACCCTTAGCTATTTGAGGATCTTGCCTTTAGCCTGATCCTATATCAACATTTCCCCACACCTCCCTCATCTTCAAGAGATCACCACTGGGTCTCCTGGCACGAACCCAGCATCACTATTGAGAAATAGAGTACCCATCAGATTGTAGTCACTCCCTCTGGTGAGCCCAAGGGAACTCAGGATATGAAAAAACATAAGATGCTGGTCCCCGATAGCTGAGATACATATAAGAGGAATGATTGCAGTGAGCCCAGACTCTCGCATCTTCCCACACAAAGAAAAGCACTAAATTTCTTAACTTGATATATCTGTTTTCCTTTAATTAACAACAATCTCTCGATGTTCAGACCATCTGCCCTTTGTTGTAAAACTTCTATATAACTTGGCTCCTCCCTTTGCTTCCTTGGAGCAGTTCTTTCAGGGTCACTTGAGATGCTGTTCCCTAAAAAGTCCCTACAAAGGTCCTAAAAAGTCCCACCAAATGAAACATAACTCTTAACTTTTAGGTAGTAGTTATTTTTTAATAATCGACACTTATCATCCCATGAGGATAAATTCCCCCTAACATTTTGCCCTTTCCAATAGTCATGTACAGTTGTGAGAGTTGGACCATAAAGAAGGCTGAGGGTCGAAGAATTGATGCTTTCAAACTGTGGTGCTGGAGATGACTCTTGAGAGTCCCTTGAATGGCAAGGAGATCAAGCCAGTCAATCCTAAAGGAAATCAGTCCTGAATATTCATTGAAAGGACTGATGCTGAAGCTGAAGCTCCATCACTTTGGCCACTTGTTGATGCAAAGAATCAATTCTATTCAGCGGAAAAGATCCTGATGCTGGGAAAGATTGAGGGCGTAGGAGAAGCGGGCGACAGAGGATGAGATAGTTGGATGGCATCACGGATTCAGTAGACACAAGTTTGAGCAAACTCTGGGTGATAGTGAAGGACAGGGAAGCCTGGCATGCTGCAGTCCACAGGGTCGCAAAGTGTCAGACACGACTGAGCAACTGAACAACAAAAAATGTTTTGGTAGAATAAACCCGCTGGCCAGCTGCGGATCAGTGTTACAGAAGGACACTTCACCCCACACAGGAGTTAGATTCTTAAAAACCAATATTTGTAATGTGTTCTTGTACTCTTGTTGAATTAATATTGTAACTTATTGGATGATCACAGGGAAAAAAAATGAGAGTGGGAAGCCCAAACTCATGCTTGCAAAGGTGTCTCCCAAGGCACCTGTGAAACTCAAAGCATTTAACAAATAAACCAGCCCTTCAGAATGGATTCCTGGCCACAAGTTCTTAGGACTGGCAAGGCCGCCCTGGAGGCTGGGTTTCTATCAGCCCTGCTTAGGGCCCTGTGGTGTGATTTACATGCTGGCTTCTTTCCTTTCTTAAAAATATGTGTGTGTACGTTTACTTGGCTGCATCAGGTCTTAGTTGTGCACAGACTCTCTAGTTGTGCCTCCTGGGCTTTGTTGCTGTCTGGAATGTGGATCTTAGTTCCCCGACCAGGGGTCAAACCCGTGTCCCCTGCCTTGCAAGGTGGAGTCTTAACCACTGGACCACCAAGAAGTCCCTACATGCTAGGTTTTTGACCACTGTCAAAACAGTGGTCTGTCTTCCTCTGCCCAAGTCTGTTGATTAAAAGTAGAAAAACCAGGATTTTCAGAACCCACAAAAGTAAAATGAGCAAGAATTTTAAGTGGCAGAAGACATGTGTGGTTGCAGGGGAGACAAAGACCCATCTCCAGGACCATATCCTGTCCCTGGCAGTCCAGGGAGTGGGCTATTCCCATAGTAACTGGATGGTTCATCGAGATATTAACTCAGTCTTGTTACTAGCAGTGCCAGTGGAGTTTCTTTCTTCCCTTTGCCAAGGCTCTGAGTTTTAGAGATCAGTGACACCCTTGCCAAAGGAGAGAAGGATCCAGCCTTTGATTTCTAAATCCTCCGGGGTGCTTTATCTTAAAAGGGAAAGTTTCCGATAAAGGTACGGCTCAATCTTGGGGGGTGGGGGTGGGATTAGGTAGCAGTTTGTTGAAGGGAGTGGTCCACGTGTGCTGGAGACCCGAGCCCGAAATAGTCAGAGTGGGATGAATGGGAAGGATGGCTTCTTGGAGGGCCAGGGAGGCTGGACTGTAGGGTCTTTTACCAAACTGTGGTCCGTGATCAGCAATGAGCATCACCTGGAAACTCATTAGAAGTGCAGTATTGGGGGCCTCACCAGACTCACTGAATCAAAACTTATTTAACACGATGGCCACAAGTCTTGGTACACATTAGAGTGTAAGAACTTCTCTAGTTACACTGCCTGGGGCTTCAGCAGCGATGCCAAGACAGACTCAGTGCCAAGGAAGAGAGTGGGACTGCACGAGCCGAATGCTCTCCTCTGTCCCTGGACTGGATGCATGACAGCAGCAGTCAGAAGCCTTCCTCCAGTCTTCTGGGCTGTGCAAGCACCAGCCTAGGGTGGACATCCTCCCAAACATGACTGCAATGGAATTTCCCACCAACTCTCAAGTGAGTTAGTGAATTTACAAAGTAACATCTGATGCATCTTCCACCGGAGAGCTGTGAAGTCAGTGTATACCCTTCATGTGGTTAAATCGATTTCCTGACAAGGCACGTGTGAAACACCTACTCTGTCCTATCAACACATTCAATAGATTTTAATCCTTTTTGTTGAAAATTCACTAGAGTGAAAAAGTGTTAGTCGCTCAGTTATGTCCAACTCTTTGAGACCCCATGAAATGTAGCCCACAGGCTCCTCTGTCCATGAAATTCTCCAGGCAAGAATGCTGAAGTGGGTAGCCATTCCCTTTTCTCCAGAGGATCTCCTAATGCAGGGATCAAACCCAGGTCTCTTGCATTGCAGGCGGATTCTTTACCATTTTTAGCCACCAGGGATCTTTGGAAATTCACCAACATACATATAATTCATTTTGCTGCGTAACAATCTCAAGATCTTGGTGGCTTGTGACAGATATCCCTTTCCTTACTCAGGGGCCTCAGGCTCGCTGGCTCTGCTGGGATCCGCTGGGCTTGACTCTGAGGCACATGTGGAGTTCAAGTCCACTCAGTGTCACCGTGTAGCAGAACCAACAGCCACAGCCACACAAGGCGCATTCTTCTTATTGCCGATGGCGTAAGTCAAACACCCAGGCAAAACCATAGTGCATCTCACAGTATCTCCAAAAACCTAATGCAGCTTACATGTTATTGGACAAATCAAGTCAGATGGCCACGCCCATGTGGGCGAGAAAGCCTGCTCCACGCGCTCTACTGAGAAGTGCAATCCTGTAGCAAAAGAAGAGAGGAGAGAAATGGGAACAGAAAGCCCATCTCGCAAAATACATAAGCCCATTTCCAGCCTTGGCCAACCTAATGCACCCAAGCAAGGCTGTCTGGAATGCTGAGGGCTCTGTTGGCCAAGGACCAAGAATGTGGGCAGGAAAAGAGAAGGCTGCTTTCTTTGTAGAAGGCTGAAGCTGTCATTTTAAATATGCCCTGTTCATTTCTTATTAACTTGATCTGAAGGCAAAAAAAAAAAAAAAGGCCAATTGACTTCAGGATTAATTGGTACAGTTTCGGTTAGTCACGTTTTCCCTGGCTTTATTTTTAATATTCATTCAATAATAATGAATTTTAAAGAAAATTTAGTATTAATATATGTTGAGAACATGCTTTCCTCTAGAAAAGTATCAAATCAACAATGTAGGGTATAATAATGGCAGCAAGAATGATGGCAGAATTTAATGAATGTTCACTATGTGCTAGACCTATTTAATCCTCAACCAGCCCTATAACTTATGTCATTATCCTCATTTTACAAGTGAGGAAACTGAGACTTAATTACTAATTAAGTCATTTTCTCAGGGTCAAACAACCAGCCAAAAGCATAAAAAAAACTTGAAATGAAAATCTCTTAGCCTCACTGTTCTTTTCTGTGAAAATAGAACCTCCGCCTTGATATTATTAGCTATAAAGATAAAACCTATAATAGCCAGGTATATTGCAGGCTTTCTAGAAATGATGTTACTTTGAAAGAACACAGCTTCTTGATCTGAAACAGGAAGGCAATTCCTGCACCATTCCTCGCTGTAGGAAACAAGCTCAACTATTCTGATCATCAAGTCCCTAGAAGGAATGACAACAGATAATCAAATTATCAATTTCTTCCAGGCTTCTCTCCAAAATGTTAAATGAGGACTTGAAAGCAGTATGAAGGCAGGGTGGAAGGGTTTCCAAGAGAGAAGAACTGAGCTTTTATCTCTTTATTCTGGTAGGAGGAGGAGGTTCAAGATGAGGGAGGAAGAACCAAAAGAAGTGGTTAAACTTACATCAGTCTTTTCCCAAAAGCCAGCTAGTGGGAGCTCTCCCAAGCTGGGGACGGGGGACCTGGCAGCTGCAAAAAGCCCACATGCCAGAGAAATCAGCCATCACCCTATATTTGGTATCTAGCTAAAGATGCCATTCCTACTGCAAATCCATTTATAGTCCCTAAAGACATTTGAATCCAAAGACCATAAGAGAATATTATTAGCAAGTTGAGAAGTCATAATAAGGAACTTAACATGCCTCTTTGTGAAGTGTGTTTAAAGAAGAATCGAACATAGACTCCACAAACATTGAAGGGATAATAAAGAAATATTTTCAACAAGTCCACATACACAAGTTCAACAACTTGGATGAAATGCACCAAGTCCTTGAAAACCAGAAATTATCTAAACTCAACCAAGATGAAATAGACAACCCAAATGGTTCTATAACTATCAAATCAATTAAATGTATAGTTAAAAACCTCCCACAACAAAATCTCTGGGCCAAATCACTGGCAAATTCTACCAAACATATCAGAAATAGCATTAAACATGCACAATCTATTCCAGGGCATAGAAGAGGAAGGAAATGTTTCAACTAGTTTTATGAAGCTGGTTTTATCAAAACCAAAGACAATACAAAAATTATAAGTATAGGCCGATATGTCTCATGAATTTAGGTACAGAAATATTCAACAGAAGATTAGCAAATTGAATTCAGGATTATATTAAAGGGGCTGAGTTAGGAAGAGGGCATGACTTGGGCAAGGCAGAACAAGAGGGTCTTTTGGGTGATGGAATTATTCTATATCCAGATTGTGGTGAATGTCATACCTACCCAAAGTTTTGTTTAAATTTGTGGACCTGAACAGACAGAAAAAAGTCAATTTTGATGTATCTTAACTTTTAAACACATTTAAAAAGTCATATTTCTTGGGGGGATAGATTTTTCAGAAAAAAAATACCCATCGTGATAGACACAGTTATCATCCCCTGATGTCCATTCTCCCTGTCTGCTTTATAATAACGGGTTGTCTCTGTGAGTGTTGGAAGGGCAGACAGCTGCCCAGCCAGAGCCTGGCTTCTGCCTCCTTGCAGCTGGCTGCAGCCCTAGGTTTTGGCTCATGAGATATGAGTACCTCCTTGAGAAAGGAAGGTGAGCGCATCCTCCTTATCCTTCCCCGTCTTCTCCTGGAGGTGGTGCTGGTGAGCTCCTCTCAACCGCAGGATGAGGCCAAGAGGAACCCGCGCCTTAGGTCAAAGGACAGCCACCTGTTGACGAGGCAGCTGTCCGGGGCCAGCTGGAAGCCCGAATGACCTCAGAGTGGAGTCCAACCTTCTGCGCTGAACTGGTCACATGCGATAAAATGAAACTTTGAACTTGTGTAGACTAATGTGTTTCACAGTCTATCAGCAGCTTCATCCTTCCCATAATTAACACACATGTGCATTGTTGAAAAATTTCAAGGGTAAAGCAGAAATCATGCAGAGTCCTGGGCATCGGAGACGGGATATGTGGAGAGAATTCCTTGTCGGCCCTTAGACTGAAGTAACCCGCCCAGGAAACCCCTCTGTCTAGAGACGCCACCCCTGAGACACTGCTCTTCAATGCCAGAGTGAAACAAAATTTGCAGCCAAACCCTGCTGAGGATCGTTCCTGCGGCTCCCCCAGTAAGAGGAATCTGTATAACAGAATAGTTTAGAGCTTGGTCTTTGGAGCTGGAAAGCAGCGGGTTCAAGCCGTAGCCCTACTTCTTACTGTCTGTGTGAGGCTTGGGCAGGTGTCTTAACTTCTCAGAGCTTCAGTCTCCTCTGCCCTGAAACAGGACTAAACGACAGCACCTTCGTCGGGAGTTGTTATGAGAATTAAATGTGATGATAGACAGGAAGGGCCTGGCACATCGTAAGTGCTCCATACATGGGAACACTGAATCATGTACTCATACACTGCATGTCAATTAAGTGCCTACTGTATGCAAGACAGATTTCTATGAGCTGGGGTGCGGAATGACACAGAAAAGATCCTTGCAACCCTGGAGCTTATTTTCCAGTGGGGGCAACAGACACTAACCAAAGTTTTAAAATAATAATAGATCTGATGAAATTAAGATGGATGAAGAGAGACACTGTTAGTAATCAATGGCTCTGACATGCATGGGGATGTTTGAATTCAGTTTCCTCCCTTGGTTCTGCAGGTCATGCAGAAAGCTGGGCAGGTCGGGTGGGCAGTGAAGACACTCAGGGTCTCGTGCGGGAGAGCCTGTGCAGTGCGCAACCCTGTGAACTGTGCCAGGCACCTGCTCCAGGCGGGGTATGCACCATCATGGAGTGTGGATGAAGCCTTTACCTGCAAGAGCCCTGCACTTCCAGGCCAGGTGGATAAACCTGGAATTCTAAGGACAGGGCAGGAAACAGAAGTCTCTGGTACACCAAGCAGATTTCAGATCTTCTGGCCCCTCTCTCGGGAGCACAAGTGGTCCCCTTTGGGGAACTCTGCAAACAGTTACCTTTTCCAACCTAATGGAGGGCAGGCTGTTCCCACTGAGATGGATTTCTCTATCCACAGATCAAGAACTGAACAGCAGTTTTCAACCCTATGGTTCGTCAGAATCACGTCTAGATCTTTAAAAAGCAACAACACTCAAGCCCTCACATTCTCAGAAAGTCTGCTCTGGTGCAGCTCCAGGATGGAGACTGGGTGCTCCTGCGATGTTCCCAAGTGATTAGATGTGACCTCAAGTTTGGGAGCCACCCACTTTAGATCCAGTTTTCATCCTTAAACCAATCACAGACCACCTCTTGCCCACAGAGAGGGATGGTCCAGATGCTGTGCTGGCTTGTCTCTCTCCTCGCTGCCATTTAGACAAAAGTGGCCATGATAGAGAAAGAACTAGGAACATTTCCAAGGGAGAAGCAAACTGCTTCCCAACGGTGGGGACCCTTCAGTCCTCCCCCTGTAGCCTAGAATGCTCTCTCCTCCATCTGTCCACGGCCTCTCCAAGGTCCAACCAAACAGCAGGCTGTCCACTTCCAAACCTCCCCTCTGGTGACACCAGCCCACAGAGCCTCTGCTTCATTGAAATCTGGTCCCTTTCTGTTTTACAGTTTATAAAGAATCATTGCATATGTTGCATTATTCAATTCTCTCAACAACCTATGAGACAAATGTAACCACTCTACAAAGGGAGAAGCCACAAACTTAGAATATTAAATGATTTGCAACGACCCCTTAACCTGTAACTGGCAGGTCTGGAGCCCAAGTCTCCTTGCTCCAGAGTGCTCTCAATTTCTACCCTACCTGGAAAATCTCTTTAAGCAGCATCCTACCACTTAACCCCTTCATTTCTATGGCTGTCAAGGCTGTTAGCTTAACCTTCCCAAGTACTTGATCATAAAATTTACATTTTGTTTCCTCCTATGTTGTCCATTGTGATAGAATGGTTCATTCATGATAGTACCAATTCAAATGAATTTATTAAACATATATTGTTCACCCAATGCCTAACTGAAAATGATTGTTACTTACCAAAAGAAAGAGAGAGAGAAAGAAAGAGAAAGAAAAATTCATTTTCTTGGAAAGATTGACTGCACAAAGTAAGGCACACTTCTCTAGCTATAGTTCTAAGTTCTAGATTTTGAGGGGGCTTCCTTGGTGGCTCATCAGTAAAGAACCCAGCTGCAAAGCAGGAGACATGTGCAAAAGACGGCAGGTTCAATTCCTGGGTTGGGAAGACCTCCTGGAGAAGGAAATGGCAACCCACTCCAGAATTCTTGCCTGGGAAATCCCATGGACAGAGGAGCTTGGCGGGTTCAGTCCATGGGGTTGCAGAAGAGTGGGACTTAGTGAGGCAACAACAACAGAAGCAACTAGATTTGAGAACTAACAGAGACAACTAGTTTACTGTGAGCACCGGAGGCTCAGGGTTATGAGGATTTGGGTACTGTTGTGTCTTTAACAAGGCCCTTCATGGAATCATACATTTCCCTACATAAGCCTCTGTATGGGCATTCATTTAGTATAGGCGCCGAAAGGTCTCAAGATAGCCGTAATTCACTTTTTCTGGAAGGTCATTGGCCTCATCACTTCCACATTACTTTTTTTTTTTTTTTTTTTTGCAGGAAACTGATGAATGGTTAATTGAAGGTAGAGTCATCTGGAAGCAACATTCAAGTGATTTGCACATTGAATAAAAAACACTACCTTTGCCTCATCCTCAAGATGAATTTTTTTTTAATTCGTCACTTTAAAGTACATTGATAGAAATGATCAGAGCACAAGTCTTTAAGCAATTGCTAATTTCATTCAAATCCCAAGGATACCAGCACAAAAGGCTTGGTGAAGGGCGTGTCCTGTTGTCCTCTCACGTAGCTTGGATTTCTTCTTTCACAGCAGTGAGGTTAAGCAGCTCGGATGTGTGGTGGGAGCTGGTTGGCTGCCAGTTGTAGCATTATATGGACCTGGAGATGTTTCTAACTAGACGAGAGTCGGGGGCTGCCTCTGGGAGAGATGGGAAGATGTGCTACGAAAAGGAGGAGGATTTGACCCTCCGGGGAGAAAGTTCACGGTTTTTCCCCAGGGGATCCATGCAGCCAAGCAGAATACAGACCTTCCCTCTCCATGGACTGAGCTGAGACTGAATGTGATGAACTCAGTGTGATGGACTCAGGGACTACACTGGACCCTGTAGTCCCCAGAGACCTCCAGGTTCTTCCCATCTCTGCACTTTCACACAGTACCTCCTCCTACCCTGGATGGGAATAGTAGTGGATTACACCCTGAAGAAGAAAAGGTGCATGAACCTGAAGATGAATGCATAGCAAAACAAACTATCCAAAATGTCTAAAAGTGAACAAAAAATCAGTGACTTCTGGGACAAATCATGAAGTTTAGCATACATGCAATTATAATCCCCAAAAAGAAGGAAAGAGGAAAAAGAAAAAAATTTATGAAGAAATAATATTTTCAAATTTTATTAAAACTATAAATCCAGAAATCCATGAATAGCTACAAACCTGAAGGAGGATAAACACTAAGAAAACCATACCAAATCACACCACAATAAAATTCCTGATTCCTAGTCATAAAGAGGTCATTTTAAAAGAATTCAGACAAAGAAGACATTTTAAATACACACAAAAAGTAACAGTGACTAGATTTTTAGGAAGAAATTGAAAAAAAACAGAAGAGAATGTAGCAAAACATTTAACATAATAAAATGAAATGATCACCTAGAATTATATGCCCAGTAAACAATTTTTAAATGAGGAAAAATGGAAGACTTTTCAAATGAAAGCTTTTCTTTATCAGCAGACTTGTATCATGAGAAATGGTAAATACAGTTCTTCAAGGTGAAAGAAAATGATATTTAATGGAAACTTGTATCTATGCAAGGAAATAAGCAACAGAAATTTTAAATATTTAAAATATGGGTAAAAAATATTTTTTCTGGGTAGGTAAAATATTTTTTTCAGTTAAAAAAAAACTTAAAAGATAACTGGCTGTTTAAAACAAAAATAATAAGAATATATTGTGGGGTTTATAATATAGAAATAAAATACATGACAATAGCAAAAGAGATGGGAGGGGGGAATGGAAGCATATTTGTAAGGTTCTTATATGTAAGAAATATCCTTTAAAGGTAGGCCTTTATCATAAAGATGCATATGATAAACTCTAAAATACATACACACACACATCCAGAAAGAAAGATATCACTAATAAGTGAATGGTAGAGATAAAAAAAAGAATAATAAAGAATATTCAATATAAAATAGGAGGAAAAGAGAAAAAAAGAAAGAGGTGGGAAATATTATTTAGAATAGGAAGCAGAGGCTTCCCTGGTGGTCCAGTGGTTAAGAATTCACCTTCCAATGGAAGGGACTGCGATCCAAGCCCTGGTCTGGGAAGACCCCACAGGCCACAGGGCAACTACATCCATGCACCGCAGCTGAACCCACGTAGCCCTGTGTCTGCAGCCGGAGAAGCCACTGCAGTGAGAAGCCCGTGGGCCACAAGGGGAGAGCAGCCCGCACACGGCAAGGAAAGAAGTAATTTTTTAAAACAGCCAGAAATAGAAAACAAGCAATATGGTAAACTTAAACCCAACCATATCAATAATTACATCAGATGTAAATGGCCTAAACCTATGCTGTCTGATATATTAAACACTAGCCTCTTGGGGCTCTTTAATTAAAATTCTGATAAAATCAACAACTTATTTCTTCAGTCACACTATCAATATTTTAAGTGCTTAATAGCCACCAAGCTAGCATAGCATATTGGACATACTATTTATAACATTTCCATAATCATAAAACTCTATTAGAAAAGGCTGGTCTCAATACTCCAATTAAAAGCAAAGATATGAGACTGAATTGAAACAAACAAAAAAACCCAGCCATCTTCCAGAAGAAAACATACACACACACACACAAACATGTATATATGAGGAAGAGGTGGGTCAGAAGTTAAAGGATAGAAAAATTTTTACCATGTAGACACTGGCCATAAGAAAGCTGGTGTGGTTCTGTTAATGTCAGACAAAGCAGATTCCTGAACCAGGCACATTAACCAAGGATAAAGAGGAATGTTTCAAAATGATAAATGGATCATTTTACTTAACTTTTATAATACTAGAGAGGACTTAGCCACACTAAAGATGTTTGTACCTCGTAACAGAGATTCAAAACCCAGGAAACACCGTACTGGACGTGCCCTCCTACATGAAAAAACATTAAAAATGAAACAAAACATGTGAAACAGTGGTTTTCAAGCATCAGACATCAGGCAACAGAGGATAGGGGTCCCTGGAGGACAGGGAATGAGTGAAATGTTCCCTGAGTGGCGTGTTTCCCGAGTGGAGGGGACCAAGCCAGCAGTCCCGGGAGATGAACGTGGCTGGAGACCACGGGACAGATGCTGGAGGAAAGAGAGCTGGGAGGCTCTGATCCCCGTCAGTTAGTAAGCAGTGCACTGACCTGTGAACATGTGCAAGGCCGGAGAAGGAACCGCCTGAGCAGAGGAGGGGAGCATTACCTGGAGCTGATACAAGGTCAGGAACAGCATCTGTTCACCATACAGGAAAACCTCATAACAGAGAGGGCTTTGCATAGAATACTCAAAGGGCCTTGCCTGCATGGTGGGCAAAAACTAACCCTCCATTGACTTCACAGGGCTATAGGTGTGTTGAAACAGCAGATTTTACACATTACATAGGCACAATTTACTTCATGCAATTATAGTTCAAAAAAGCTGTTTTCAAAAAAGGAAATATATGAGTGATCTTACACCAGTCAATCCAACAATATGAATAAAATGAGCAAATTCCTTGAAAAACATCAAATACGAAAACTGTATCAAAAAAGAAAGAAACAACTGAAGAATTAAATATGTATTTATGAAATTGAATTCATAATTAAAACATTCTCACAAAGAAAATTATTGATGCTTTTCCTGGCAAATTTTCTGTCACATTTAAGGAAGAAACACACCAATCCTATTAAAATTCTTTCAGAAATTAGAGAAGGGAACACTTTCCAACTTATTTCATGGAGGCAGCATTACCTTGATACAGGAAAAGAAAATTACAGGTAAACATTCACGAACATTAATTTAAAAAATCCTTAAACAATTTTAGAAAATCAATTCCAACTATATAAAAATAACACATCATGACCCATTGGGTTTTATCCCAGGAATGCAAGTTTCACTTAACATTGGAAAATTCATCAGTGTAACTCACCATAAGAATGAACTAAAAAATAATGAAAAACCAATAGGTTCAGGAAAATCATTTGACAAAATTTTTAAAATGTGAAAGAACTTATGAAAGAACTTTCAGAAAGCTAGGGATAGGACAGAATGTCTTAAACCTAATAAAAGGCATCTATGAGAAGTTTATAACTAACATTATTGTAAGAGTAGTGATGAATAAACCTATGCTGCCCTCCAAAGTTCAGGAACAAGGCAGTGCGTCCAAGTTCAATGCTTTTATTCAACATCATACTGGAGGTCAAAGCCAATGTAGTAAGGCAAAGAAAAAAAGATATAAATGGCCCACAGATTGGAAAGGAAGTTTGACTGTCATTATTTGGAGACGGTATATTTGTATATGAAGACTATCTTTAGAATCTTCAAAAAGGATATTAGAACTGAATGAGTTTAGCAAAATCACAGGATAAAATTCACAATTAGTAAATAAAATTAATTGTATTTCCATATACTAGCAATAATTGGAAATTGAAGTTTAAAAATAATGCTATTTATAGTACCACCAAAATTTAGAAGTAGTTAGAGATATATTTACATGAAATATTTTAAAGAAATATCCACTGTACACCATAAAGCACTGCTAAAACAAGTTAAAGAACACCTAAATAAATGGACTGGAGAAGGAAATGGCAACTCACTCTTAATATTCTTGGCTGGAAAAACCCCATGGAGCCTGGCATGCTGCAGTCCATGGGATCACAGAGAGTTTGACATGACTTAGTGACTGAACAACAACAAATAAATGGATAGTTATAGCACTTTCATGGAAAAAGGACTCATTAAGATGGTGATTCTCCTCAAATTGATCTATAGACTTAATATAATCCCTAATTCTCAACAGAATTCTTTTTGTAAAATTATGTAATTCTGAAATTTATATAGAAATGCAAGAATCTAGATTATCCTGAGAATTTTGAAAAGCCAATAGCAAGGTTAGAGTACTTATATTACCTGATTTAAAGACTTACTATAAAATTTACAGTCATCAAGATAATGTGGCATCAATGTAAGAACAGATACATTGACCAATAGAGCCAGAAAGGCAATTAAATATATACCCACATATCAACTAGTTGTTAATAAAGGGGCCAAGGTTATTTAATAGGAAAGAGTCTTTTAATATGTGATTTAGAACAACTGGATTTTCATAATGAGGGAAAAATGAAGTTAACCCCTTCCTCCCAGCACAAACAATAAGCGCATAATAAAACTCAAAATGGATCACAGACCTAAATGTAAAAGCTGTAATTATAAATCTTTTGGAAGAAAATACTGGAGACTATCTTACTTATTTGGGAGTAGAGAATTGTTTCTTAGAAAAGACACAGAAAGCAATAACCATAAAAAGGAAAATTGAGACCCTACATCAAAAATTGAGACATTTACATCAAAATGTAAAACTTCACCTCAAAAGTTAACTCTAAGAAAATGAATAGGCAAACTGAAGATTGTGATAAAAATGTGAACAGAAACTCTGTCAAAGGACTTATCTCCTGAATAAATAAATAAAGTCCTATAACTCAGAAAAAGAATTCAATTTTAAAGAGTGGGAGCAAAAGATTTGGAACATACATTTTTTAAAAAGATGTAGAAGTGGCAGATAAGCTCATAAAAAGATGGCCAGTGTACTAGAAATCAGGAAAATATAAGTTAAAATCACAATGATATAGCAGTTCATACCCACTCAAAAGGCTAAAATTAAAAAGATTGATTTTGGCAAGTATTGGCAAGGATTTAGAGTGTGGCAGACAGACTTAACGGAAGTCCTGTTATCATAACAGGGTCCAGGTGCGCACAAGAAGAAATCAGTCCTGAATATTCTTTGGAAGGACTGATGCTTGAAGCTGAAACTCCAATAATTTGGCCACCTGATGCGAAGAACTGACTCATTGGAAAAGACCTTGATGCTGGGAAAGATTGAAGATGGGAGGAGAAGGGGATGACAGAGGATGAGATGGTTGGATGGCATCACCAACTCGATGGACATGA
This sequence comes from Cervus elaphus, assembly GCF_910594005.1. NCBI lineage: Eukaryota > Metazoa > Chordata > Mammalia > Artiodactyla > Cervidae > Cervus > Cervus elaphus. The sequence goes on along the minus strand of NC_057825.1, from coordinate 96,875,243 downwards.
GTTTGAGTAGGTTCCGAGAGTTGGTTATGGACAGGGAAGCCAGGTGTGCTGCAGTCCGTGGGGTCACAAAGAGTCGGACATGACTGAGCGACTGAACTGAACTGGACTACAGCATGCCAGGCTTCCCTGTTCATCACCAATTCCTGAAGCTTACTCAAACTCACGTCTATTGAGTTGGTAATGCCATCCAACAGTCTCATCCTCTGTCTCATCCACTTCTCCTGCCTTCAGTCTTTCCCAGCATCAGGGTCTTTTCAAATGAGTCAGTTCCTCGTATCAGGTGTAAAGTATTGGATTTTCAGCTTCAGCACCAGTCCTTCCAATGAATATTCAGGACTGATTTCCTTTAGGATGGACTGGTTGGATCTCCTAGCTGTTCAAGGGACTCTCAAGAGTCTTCTCCAACACCACAGTTCAAAAGCATCAATTCTTTGGCACACAACTTTCTTTATAGTCCAACTCTCACATGCATACATGACTACTGGAAAAACCATAGCCTTGACTAGATGGACCTTTGTTGACAAAGTAATGTCTCTGCTTTTTAGTATGCTGTCTACGTTGGTCATAGCTTTCCTTCCAAGAAGCAAGCATCTTTTAATTTCATGGCTGCAGTCACCATCTGCAGTAATTTTGTAGCCCCCCAAAATAAAGTCTGACATGGTTTCCATTGTTTCCCCATCTATTTGCCATGAAGTGATGGGGCCAGATGCCATGATCTTAGTTTTCTGAATGTTGAGCTTTAAGCCAATTTCTTCACTCTCCTCCTTCACTTTCATCAAGAGGTTCTTTAGTCTTCTTCGCTTTCTGCCATAAGGGTGGTATTATCTGCATATCTGAGGTTATTGATATTTCTCCCAGCATCTTGATTCCAGCTTGTGCTTCTTCCAGCCCAGCGTTTCTCATAATGTACTCTGCATATAAGTTAAATAAGCAGGGGGACAATATATAGCCTTGACATACTCCCTTTCCTATTTGGAACCAGTCTGTTGTTTCATGTCCAGTTCGAACTGTTGCTTCTTGACCTGCATACAGATTTCTCAGGAGGCAGGTCAGGTGGTCTGGTATTCCCATCTCTTTCAGAATTTCCCACAGTTTATTGTGATCCACACAGTCAAGGCTTTGGTGTAGTCAATAAAGCAGAAATAGATGTTTTCTGGAACCTCTTGCTTTTTCAATGATCTACCGGATGTTGGCAATTTGATCTCTGGTTCCTCTGCCTTCTCTGATTGCAACTTGATCATCTGAAAGTTCATGGTTCACATACTGTTGAAGCCTGGCTTGGAGAATTTTGAGCATTACTTTGCTAGCATGTGAGATGAGTGCAATTGTGTGGTAGTTTGAACATTCTTTGGCATTGCCCTTCTTTGGGATTGGAATGAAAACTGACCTTTTCCATTCCCGTGGCCACTGGTGAGTTTTCCAAATTTGCTGGCATATTGAGTGCAGCACTTTCATAACATCATCTTTTAGGATCAACTGGAATTCCATCACCTCCACTAGCTTTGTTCATAGTGATATTCCCTAAGGCCCACTTGACTTCACATTCCAGGATGTCTGGCTCTAGGTGAGTGATCACACCATTGTGATTATCTGGGTCGTGAAGATCTTTTTTGTACAGTTCTTCTGTGTATTCTTGCCACCTCTTTTAATATCTTCTGCTTCTGTTAGGTCCATACCATTTCTGTCCTTTATTGTGCCCATCTTTGCATGAAATGTTCCCTTGTATCTCTAATTTTCTTGAAGAGATCTCTAGTCTTTCCCATTCTATTGTTTTCCTCTATTTCTTTGCACTGAGCACTGAGGAAGGCTTTATTATCTCTCCTTGCCATTCTTTGGAACTCTGCATTCAAATAGGTATATCTTTCCTTTTCTCCTTTGCCTTTCCCGTCTTTTCTCAGCTCTTTGTAAAACCTCCTTGGACAACCATTTTGCCTTTTTGCATTTCTTTCTCTTGGGGATGGTCTTGATCCCTGCCTCCTGTACAGTGTCACAAGCCTCTGTCCATAGTCCTTCAGGCACTCTGTCTATCAGATCTAATCCCTTGAATCTATTTGTCACTTCCACTGTATAATCATAAGGGATTTGATTTACATCATACCTGAAAGGACTAGTGGTTTTCCCTACTTTCTTCAATTTAAGTCTCAATTTGTCAATAAGGAGTTCATGAGCAATAGTCAGCTCCTGGTCTTGTTTTTGCTGACTGTATAGAGCTTCTCCATCTTTGCTGCAAGGAATATAATCTGATTTCGATATTGACCATCTGGTGATGTCCATGTGTAGAGGCTTTTCTTGTGTTGCTGGAAGAGGGTGTTTGCTATGACCAGTGCATTCTCTTGGCAAAACTCTGTTAGCCTTTGACCTGCTTTGTTTTGTACTCCAAGGCCAAATTTACCTGTTACTCCAGGTATCTCTTGACTTCCTGCTTTTGCATTCCAGTCCCCTATAATGAAAAGGACATCTTTTTTGGTTAGTTCTAGAAGGTCTTATAGGTCTTCATAGAACCATTCAACTTCGGCTTCCTCAGCATTACTGTTTGGGGCATAGGCTTGGATTACTGTAATATTGAATAGTTTACCTTGGAAATGAACAGAGATCATTCTGTCGTTTTTGTGTGTGTGTGTGTGTTGGTTGTTTAGTTGCGGCTGACTCTTTGCAACCCCATAGACTGCAGCCCTACCAGGCCCCTCTGTCCATGGGATTCTCCAGGCAAGAACACTGGAGTGGGTTGCCATTTCCTTCTCCAAAAGGAACTATAGAAAGAAAGAAAATGAAGTCGCTCAGTCGTGTCCGACTCTTTGCAACCCCATGGACTGTAGCCTACCAGGCTGCCTCATCCATGGAATTTTCCAGGCAAGAGTACTGGAGTGGGTTGCCATTTCCTTCTCCAGTCATTTTTGAGATTGCATCTAAGTACTGCATTTCAGACTTTTGTTGACTATGATGGCTACTCCATTTCTTCTAAGGGATTCTTGCTCACAGTAGTAGATATAACGGTCATCTGAGTTAAATCCACCCATTCCAGTCCATTTTAGTTTGCTGATTCCTAAAATGTCGAAGTTCACTCTTGCCATCTCCTGTTTGACCGCTGCTGCCATCCGTGGGGTCACAAAGAGTTGGACACAACTGAGTGACTGAACTGAACTGAGACAGACTTAAAGATGGTCCCCAGTGACCCCTGCTTCCTGGTATTTATGCCCTTAGGTACTCCCCTCCCTTAAGTGTAGGTGAGATCTATTGAAATGGAGCAGGACCCTATGGGCCTTGCCAGCTACCTTGTCCTCAGCCTGTGTTTTGTCTGTGGAAAAACTTTAGCCAAAGAATAAGTTTAATCGGAGAAGTGAGAAAATACAGAAAAACAGTTAAAGGAGACCAAATAATAACAATGTCATTAAGCACAGTCAAGGATCTTTAGTTCCTTCTCAAGGGCTATAGAGAATATTCTCAGCCATATCCTGAGAGCTGTCTTATAAATACTGAAACCCCCACCGGGTGGAAGAAGTTAACTACAGGGTGACCGGACGAATGGCCCAAGCTGCCACAGTTCTGACAATTGGCCTCAAGGAAATGGAAACAAGCCAACCTGGAGCTGAAGATTAACTGTACCTGAAACAATCAGGATGCTGGTCAGACCACCGGAGACCCACTTGAAGATGACTGTCAGAGCTGACTGCCGTTTCTGCACATAGTCCCCTCCCTCTGTCTCTAAAAGCTCTTGCTCACTGTCAGTAGGGGCAGCTGGCCTTTGGACAGGCGTCTGCCTTCCCCTCATCTCCCAGTTGCCAGCATCCAAAACAAAGCAAAATTCCCTTTCCACCAACCTGGCTTCTTTCATGGCTTTTGAGCATTGAGCTGCCAGACCCCAGTTCGGTAACACCATGACTTGCTTACCTCCAACAGAACAGCATAGGTGATGGGTGGGGGGGGGGTCACTCGTGTGCTCATGTTACATAAAATTGTACTTCCATCTTGATGACCATCGCTTTTGCTGGATTTGATAAAGGAAGCCTGCACGGGAACATGCCTGTGGGGCAAAGGTCTTGAGTGTAGCCACTAGCCACTATCCAACAGAGAGCTAAAGTCTCACCTCCACCCCCAACCGTCCCCCCGCCAGGGAAACAAATCCTGCCAACAACCACATGAGCTCGGAAGTAGATCCGTCCCCAGTCAAGCCTCAGATGAGCCCCAGCCCCCGGTTTCACCTTAACCATGAGAGACCCCGAAACAAAGCACACAGCTCAATGGTGCTGAAATTCTCAACCTGCACAAACTGTGTGTAATAAATGCATTGTTTCAAGCCTTTGGGGTGGTAATAACTTCTGAGGCAGCAATGGCTGGAACAGATGGATCCACCCTACATTCTAGTGGGAATGTAAAATGGCATCACCAAGGGTGGAAACACAGTTTGGCAATTTCTTGTAAACATGCACTTACTTGCAGACCCAGAAATTGCACTCTAGGTATCAAGAAAAAATTTTGATGAACGGCCCAGACAGGCAGGCTTATTAAGAGGGTACAGAAAATAAACCCATTCACATTTTCCTTTCAGCCCATGCTTTCCCGGGAAATCCACATGAAGCAAAATAAAGCAAATCTGCTTTTCCACCCCCACAGCTCCTATCGCTCCCCTTGGCCAAGCCAGTGAGCAGAGCTTTTCCGGGCATTCCGGCGGGTATGTGAGCAGGTATGGGGGCTTCACCCAAAGACCCTAACGTTATAGACACACGGAGAGGCAAGACTTGACCGTCTAATGCTTTGTTTCCAATATGACATGAACATTCAAAATCAGCTTAGATATCGATCCCTCCTGTGTTTACTAATAAAACAGTTCAATAAGATTCACCTCTGCCTTCTTTTCTTCTGCTCCCTGAGCAGTGACTCCACGTGGCTGGTCTGCCCCTTTCCCATTCCAGGGTGGAACGTTACTCATCTTTCTCTCAGAGACACCGCTCCATTTTATTCTTTGACGTTTCCAGAGCACAGCAAGGAAAAGAAAGCTGCCTCGGGGCGCTGCACGTCTGTGCAGCCCAGCCTGGGAGAGGAGGCCAGCTCAGAAAGGTTCTGCAGGCTGGGGTGGGGAGCAAACACTCAGGGCCCAGGTCAGGGCCCCCTGAGGCGCACCTTAGCTGCTGGAAACTGAAAAGCCCCTACTGGGACTCACGGAGAGCCAACAGACAGATGGCAAAGCAGTTGACAAGATCAAAGTCATGTGGGACTCGGTGATCTCTTCCTCGTCTGGCCCTCCTGTTTGCCGGGCACCCTTCTGGCCCAGGCAGGATGCCCACGCTGCGGAGATGGTGCAGGACGCACAGCAGGCCAGCCCTCCAGAAGCCTAACGCTGGGACTTCAGCTCAGGCCTGGCCCGCCCCATCCGGTCCAATCTGAACGCACTGACCCCAGCCACTTTCTTCTTGGTCACAACCGCCCTGACCCAGATGCACAGGCCTCTGAAGCTAGTTGTTCTGTTTCCTGAGCCCCAGCGTGGCTGTCCCACAGATAGCCCAGAACTAAGAGGCTTCCCAGGACGCAGGACGTGCGGTGCTAACAGCAGAGCATCCCCCTCAAGCCAGGCTGGAGACGGTCGCCCTACTTCAGGACGAAAGCCGACCTCACAGGGAAGGAAGGGAGAAGTGGAGAGGCTCAGAGCAGCTCCTCGCCTGCACCACACGTAGACCCACACACCCCACACCACCACACTTCCCTGTGCTGCCTGCGTTCACACACAGACCTGTGGTGTGGAATTTCCCAGATGAAACAGGCCTCGGCGATGCCTGTAGCCTGACCACACGGTGAACAGTGATCCACTGGACCCAGCACACAATGGGGCCTGTGGCTGACCCCTCTTCCCCTCACCAGTTCTCCCGTCAGCATTACACCCACCCCGCCCTCCACCTACAACTCGCTCCAGAGCCTGCCAGGTCATTCCAGACCTCTAGATTTTGTTCAGACGGCTCCCTCCGGCTGCCCTGCCAGCTCCTCACAGACACCCGCTCCTTCGTTTCTGTCCCCAGCTTGACCTTCACCCCTGCATCAGTCACGGCACCCCCTGCCCCAGGAGCCACTAGGGGCAGTGGTTGGCAGCACAGAGTGTGGGACTCAGACCCGTTTGAGAAACTGAGTTTCCCATAGTGCTTCTTTCCAGAGGGCAAGCGGGCAAAGTAGGCTCTTCAAGCCCCAGTGTACTCATCTGGAAAAGGGGAACAACAGAGTCTATCTAACAAAGTAAGACAATATGTCTCTTTAGGGACTGACACAGGTGAAGCCTCAACTGACATCGGCATGCTAGTCTGATAGATGCGTTTGTTTACAGGCCTTTATCCGCTGCTCCTTACACCCTGAGGGCCTGGCAGTGAGATGCTTATTGAATGAACAGGCTGAAAAGATGAGTGTGTTACATCTTCTGGGCTTTCCCTGTGGCTTAGAGGTAAAGAATCCACCTGCAGTGCAGGAGTCACAGGAGACGCAGATTTGATTCCTGGGCTGGGAAGATCCCCTGCAGGAGGGCATGGCAGCCCACTCCAGTATTCTTGCCTGGAAAATCAGAGGAGCCTGAGGGGCTACAGTCCATGAGGTCACCAAGAGTCAGACACAACTGAGCGACTTAGCACACACACACATGACTTCTAGAACTGGCTCCCGAGAGCACACGCTGGGTGATCTTAGGAAGCTGCAGGAGTGACCAGTTTTGCCTTCTCAGCTCCGAGGGTGAGTGACCAGGACATGCTCAGGCTGTCTGCACCGAGGAGTGGAAGGCAATTCAGCACGCAAAAACAGAAAGCTTTCCAAAGACTCAGCTCAGCAATTGCACTTCTAGGAATTTTTGCTCAGGGAATCATCAGAGTTAGACAAACATGTCTATGCAGGTTGTTAAGATGGCTGTTAATGAGAGCGAGGATTATAAATAGCCTAACCAGCCACAGCGGCTGGTGGTTAAATCAATTAAACATGGTGGTGACGCGGTCCTGCAGCTGAGGAACTGGAAACTCGGGTCCTGAAGCTGGGCTCTATCCTGCCCCTGCCACGGACCAGCTGTGCAACCCTATGTGAGTACTTAACCTCTCTGTGCCTCTAAGCCTCCGGGGAAAGAGGAATGCATTACGCTTTTGCTGTGGGTTAGCGACTTTCATTGTTTCCCTACCATTGAAAGTCATATTGTAGGAAGTTTAGGACATGAGACATTTTCCACAAGTATACTACCAATTTTTCTGCAACAGGGTACAACTGTGGAGAGCACAAGCCTCATTTAAATTCTAAAATGTCGCTTTTAGCACTAGAGGAATAGGTGTGATCACCTACAGTGGTTATCTTTGCACAGTAGGGTTACAAGGGCCTTCTCTTTGGGTGTTTTTCTGTGTTTTTCATTTTCTGTGATAAACAGCATCTGGCCACACTCGTGCTGAAATGATAAGGTGGGTAGCACTGTGACTGCGGGGGATTTTGAACTGGGTCCAGGTGAGCCCTACTCCTCACTTGTGGAGTGAAACAAGGGGCAGAGGCAGGCCCCCAAAGCCCCTCTGGCCCCCAGCTCCTCTGAAGGACTTGGTTCCCACACAGAGACAGGCCAGCTGCTTGAAGAGAGGCATCGTAGAGAAAAAACTCGGGGGAAAAGAAAGTTATCTTTAATTAAATGACATGAAAGTCAGTGTCCACATAAAGGCCCTTTCTGACTGCTGTTAGTCCAACACGGATGCCTGGGACCAGCCTCCCATCCTCACCTGGGGACGTTTATGGGTGATGGTTGAAACGTTTCAGGAAGCATTCTCGTCAGATGACACCGGCCCCTGGTTTATCTCGAGGTTGCATGCGTGTGTGCTCAGTTGCGAAGTTGTGTCTGACTCTTTGTGACCCCAGGAGCTATATAGCCCACCAGGCTCCTCTGTCCATGGGATTTCCCAGGCAGGAATACTGGAGTAGGTTGCCTTTCCCTTCTCCAGGGATTCTCAGTCCCGACCAGGGATTGAACCCACATGTCCTGCATTGGCAGGCGGATTCTTTTACCTTCAGTGCCACCTGGCAAGTCCCATCTCAAGGTGAGCTCACTGCCTTTTTTTCTTACTCAAGAGGCAATTCTTCTGCTTCTGGGTTGATTCACAGTGAGTGGTGTTCGATGGTGCTCTGGGAATGTTGTGGGCTTTGTTTGGAGACTGGTTCATAGTTACATCTTGTATTTCAGTAGGCAGACACCGGTCTGCATTTAGCCCTGGGCTAATGTAAGGGCTAATGTAAGGGCTCCTGGCCTACTTGTAAGGGCTGTGCTTCCAATGATGGATTTTTCTGAGGTGTTATTTTGATGTTTGATTTAGCAGGTGCGTGCAGGGGCTGCCCAGGGGGGTGAAGTACCTCTGGGTGAAGGATGGAGTCTTAGGCCTGTGGGGACAAAGAGGCTTCCTGGGCCAGGCTGCTTGTTGTGGTGGGAACCCCCTCACCTGGGTTCCCCCAGAGGTCCCTCCACCTCTCCATGGGCAAGCAGAGTGCCAGGCCTGGTGGGGGCAAATACCAAGGAGAGGAACTGGAGATGGAGGAGTGATTCCCAGGAGGATGCTGCAGGTAGACATGTGGGCCGCCTGCAGGTGTGAGGTTTGCTGCTGCTTCCTGCTGAGGACCACTCGCCTAGAAGTGTAGGAGGCGGCAGCTTCTGAAGATGCTGTCAGTGGAGAGAGTCGGCAGGAGCTCCCTGGGGTCACTTGGGGCTCTGGAGGCCAAGTTTCAGACGGGTCCTGAGCCAAGGGGGCTTAAGTATATGTAAGCTGACTGCTCCCCAGTGGGAGGAGCAGTCCTGAGGCTGAGAGTGGAGGGAGGCACCCCTAGCTACTGGGAGGCAGGAGCAAGGGAGCCCAGGACACCAGGCGAGTCACACGGCCCACTCCTGAGAGAGTCCAAGGGCAGCTGTCTGTGCTGTGCCTCCCAGTGTCCCAGGCCATCGTTGGGGGTGCGGGGGATTATCATCATTTTGTAGCCAAGGATACCTCACCTCAACCAGTTAAGTGGCATGCCCTCATCCAAGACAGTGAGCTCATCCCTCCCGCCACAGATGACCTCTCAGACTTGGACCAGGGACCTGACGTTTCCATGATGGTTCAGATGAAGATGGGAGTGTCCTACCCTGGGCTCTCAGCTCTCCTGGGTCCTTCAGGCATTATCAGCTAACACTTAGCTAAAGAATCGGAAATGGATATCACCTTCCCCAGTGAGAGGGCTATAAGACCCACAGCATCCCAGTTTTCAAGTCCTTCGGATCAACTAGTGAGGTGCAATGCCCTGTTTTGCATTCATGGCCCAGACTCCAGGTCTCATTAAGGACCAAAGGGGGAACTTTGGGAAAAAACTACATACACATAGCTTGTAAGCAACTTTGATGGTCCTTTGCAATGTCAAGTCAGCCTTGCAGTTACTTGTGGGATGATTACAACATGATTCCAAAGTGGGTAGATTTGCTTAGCGATCCCATCGTATTTGCTTTTATTTTTTGTTTATCCAGAAGCTGCCCAGGGGGCAGAAATTTTCTCCACTGACCCTAGGGGTTTCTTTAGAGAGCATTCAAAAGCCTCTTTTATTCAAAGGTTGTCCACTGATTTTAAAACAAAACAAAATAAAAAACAAAACTGAGCTTGTTAATATTCAATAAGCCCCAGTCACCAATCTAAGAGTAAAGAGTAACCTCCCTTTATTTTTCTTCTGGTTTTATGATTTTTTCTATTTTTGCTATGTCCTGTGAAACATGCTAGAGTTTTAACAAGACACAATTTCCAGTGGATAATACTGGTGTGAAGTTAAACTTCATGTTTATTTGTATTTTCTCTTTGTTTTTCGAATATTTCTCAGAATACCATATGGGCTATATTTATCACCTATTGTATCCTTTGTCTCTGACTGATTTTCTAATTCACAATCAACAAGCTCTGCAAAAAAAAAAAAAAAAAGCATTGTCAAGTTATAAAGGTTGATCTTTTCAAGTCTATTTTGATTCAGTTAAGTATCATCCTTTCCAATTTTCTCAGATATTCTCACCTAGGAATTATAAGAAAGACTAAATGGAGTACAGTTTTATATTTTTAGAGGATAAACATGTGCTTCATAATCGAACAATAAAGATGCTTTTGACTGCAATAATAAACTGTAAAATGATGTAAGCAATAAAGAAGATTTACACTCTCATATCATAGAGTCCCAAGGTAGGGTAGCTCCACGTTGGCTAATTCAGCCACTCAACAACATCAGAGCCATCCCCACCCTTTGCCATCCTCAGGCGCCCCATTGCTGTCATAACAGAACTGACTTGTTCTCAAGATGACTACGCCCAGTAGAAGAAAATATTAACTCTTCCTCTTCATCTCTTCCAATGAATGAGGAACCCCCCCAAATATCCCAAGCATATGTTCTTTGATAGCACATCAGCCAAAATTCATCTCCAAGCCTAAATCCACCCGTGGCAAGAGAAGTGGGACAAGCCAATGAGCTTGAGGATGACCCTGGTCTCCTAAAGCTGAAAGATTATCTGGGCTAAACCAGAAGGAAAAAGCATGGACGTGAATGAACACTCAGAAGGGACTGCTACACATAACTTGTTTCATTTTGTCCCTACAACAGTCTTATGGGGTAACTATTGTTATCCTTAATTTTAGAGATGGGAAACAGAAGCCTAGGAATTTCAAATCATTTACCTGATTAGCCATCCATAGAATATAATGGAGCAGGAATTAACAAAGCATCTCCCCAATGAATTCAAACTTGGCTGAAACCATTCCACAACTTAGAGGTTATAATGATTCTCTTTTCTTGACCATTAAGAAAAAGGCACTCAACAGATAAAAAGATGATGGCATAAAACCAAGAGAATTTTAGAACTGAGAAGGGTCTTTCGTATTCCACTTCCTACAGCATTCATCTGGGTGGTTTTGAGCCTCCGCTCTGTATGAAACATCACACTGGGAGTAGCTAGACAGACTGAAATGAGCAGTAAGACATGGCCTCTGCCCCCAGGGCTCACAGACCACCAGCAGGACTGAGAAGGGTTCACAAATAACTGTAGCATGTGGCAGAATAGGGTAAGTGCCAAGACAAAGGTACCCAAAGGCAATAGGGGACTATTTGGGGGGAAAAAAAAAAAATATATATATATATATATACACACACACACACACACCATAAAATGTGTCATGGAAAAGAGAGGATCTGGCAAGTTTCCTTGGAGACAACATTTCAACAAGTGAAAATAAATGGAAGGGAAGTGGCTGGATCCCAGGATGGGAACCCCATGCAGGAGCAGTAAATTGCAGGTCATGTGGACAAAACATCGGGAAGTGAAATTTCACTGGAGGATAGGAAACAAATGATCTTGGAAAGTAAAGCTTGAAGAGTTTATTTTTAGTGTATGGACTTGGGCTGGGACATGAAGGTTTTTGACCAGATGTGGGAAGATCAAAATTGCCTTCTATAAAGATTAACCTGAAATAAATGGAAAGATTAACCTGATATATGGAATATCTGGAAATATAGTAAGATATCCTGTGTATCTGTTGGGATACTTGGTCTGCAAGCAATGGGAAACCCAACTCAACGGAGCTTGGTCAACAAGGAAATTTATTATCTTGTTTAAAAGATGTCTGGAGTCTACAGCCATACCACCCTGAATGTAAATCCATGGCTGATTCATGTCAATGTATGGCAAAACCCACTACAATACTATAAAGTAATTAGCCTCCAACTAATAAAAATAAATGGAAAAAAAATAATAATAAAAGAGGCCTGGAAAGTTGGTTGGTTATTTCAGCATCAGCTTTCTGTCCCACTGCTCCCCTACTCTCAGGATTTGAGGGTTGTACTCAGCATAGCTCACTTGAGGAAGAGGTCGCTGCAGTTTCCAAGTCACTCAGTCATAACCAAGAGCATCCAGAGGGAGAAGAGACAATCCCTTCCTGCTTTCCTTCTCAGGAAGGAGGGAATCACGCCCAGAAATCTTCCCCTTTCCTCTCATTGGCCAGAGTTGAGTCACATGTCCTGGCCTAAACCAATCACTGATAAGGAGAATGGGGTTGCCATGTCAGGATTCAGTCAATCACTGAACACCCTGAAGAATCGGGTAGATTCGGCTCCCCAGTCAAATAAGAAATCTGCAAATATGGAAGAGAGGAATGGATGCTGGGGAGACAACGACTAGGGCCTACCACGTGTTCCATAAGGAAGGAATCTGAAGTGAAAAGGCCAGCTAGAATCTGAAGCAAAAAGACCATTCCAGCCAAGAAATAATCACCACTTCAACGGGTTGCATGGGGAACTGCTCTTTTTCCTGTGTAACATAGGATCCCTCGTTTCATCATATTTTCTGCTTGATTATCTTCAATGATGGAGAACTCTCAGCCCCCTGGAACTACCACATGCCATTAGTTAAAAGTCATTGGTGTAGGGCAGAAACCCTTACTCTTTATTCACAGAAACCGTTTCCAAACCAAGAATTCCCCATATTGTACTTAGGCAATTGAGGGGTTTTTTTTTTTAATCTTAAATATTCTTTAATTTTGTTACCATAAAATGTTGTTTTGTTGGTTCCAGTGCAATAATCCAGCCTGACCTTCCAACAATCGTTGGTTAACTCTCTGTGGTATACAAGGATTGTTCTAAGCATTAAGAGTAGACAGGTAATAAGGAGCTCACAGCCTTTTGGGAAGTGGACACATGGGCAAGGAATTATAAACCTAGTGTGACAACACTGTAACATGAAGTGGGTTGTGCAAAGTGTGACTGTGATGATGACCAATAATTTATGATTATGGAGAATGCTGTGGTAGACTTCAGAGTGATGAAAGAGCATCATGGCCCCCTGACCCCACCTCCCAGTCCTTAAATTCCCTTTGGAATTGTATGCATCAGTGACCATAAACACAGTGTTCCAAGTTAAAGCAGACATAACTGTCAGTGGCTGATTTGATCAGGGTTGAGACACAGGCTGGGCTAGAGTCAGACCCAGACGGATGAAATGACCCTGAGCAACTTAATTGTCACTTTACTCGGTGTGGAGCAGACACCACTCAGCACAAGTGGCTATTTCAACCTGGAGAAGAAAGAGGTGGGTTGGGGGGTTGGGGGGGCTGTGCTAAGGTGTAGGTACGATCAGGGGTTTCTGAAGGGCCAGGTGAGCCTGGAAGGAAGAGTGGTTTTCAAAAGCTTGTTTTTCAAAGAAATAGTATTTCAAGTGGTCAGCCTCAAAATCTGCCCCAAGTCTCTGGTTTCTGGCTAAGTGTTTGTGTTTTATTTATGGGTGCAAACTTGTGCATTTTCCGAGCAACAAGGACACTCATCCATGTGCAACGTCTCATTCAGTGTGTTAATGTTGACGTGGGTTTAATCATCTGACCTCTCCACTCATTCACAGGAGGAATGAGTGTCTGGGTGAGCATCTTGTCAAACAAGTGTCAGAAAAATGAAAACACAGACCCAGCAAGCCGGGTTTTGTTGTCGTTGGTGTTTGTTTGTTTATTTGCATGACTGAAATAATTGGCTGCTTTCTGAGTAAATGACTCATTGTTTTGGCAATAGACTCAACCTCAGAAGGCTCCAAGGGGCTGTGGGAGCTTGGTTCCTCTTTCATTTTTAGGACAGAATGATGGCAATGTGCAGCCAACAGGTTAAAAGAAAGTTAAGGAATCAGGAGGGGCTGGAAACACATGATGCTCAGAGTAAGGGGTCAAAGGAGCCCTCCTGATAGAGATCAAAGATTAATTTTTTTTGTCAAAATGTTTATAGTTTTGTGTCAGTTTTAGGAGTACCTCAAAGTTATTTGGCTATACATATGTGTGTATGTGTGTGTGTGTGTGTGTGTGTGTATATTTATATATATTCTTTTTTATTCTTTTCCATTGTTTATTACAATCATATTGTGATCAGTATTAATCATATTGAATATGATTTTCTGTAGTGGCGATGGTTTAGTCACTAATTCATGTCTAACTTTTGTGACCCCATTGACTATAGCCTACCCGGCTCCTTTCTCCATGGCATTTCCCAGGCAAGAATACTGGACTGAGTTGCCATTTCCTTCTCCAGGGGTTCTCCTCAACCCAGGGATCAAACCTGGGTCTCCCAATCCTCCATTGCAGGTGGATTCTTTTACTGACTGAGCCACCAGGGAAGCATGATTTCCTGTGCTAGACAGTAAATCCTTGTTGTTTATTTTATGTATGGTAGTGTGCGTCTGTTAGTCACACATTCCTGGTTTATCCCTCTCCCTCTGTCTTTCCCCTTTGGTGACCGTAAGTTTGTTTTCCATATCTGTGAGTCTGTTTCTGTTTTGTAAATAAGTTCATTTGAGCTGTTTTTTAGACTCCACATATAAGTAATCAGAAAGATTTTTTTAAACAGTGACTTTCAGTTCCTTTCCCCCCAAAACTTACATGAAACACATTTTATATAATAATCTAGTGCCAGATACAGAGAAATAGGAAAGTTACATAAAACAATACTGACTTTACTGTAAGCCCTGTTGACTTCCATTCTATTTCACTCAGAAACATGAGGTAATGGCTCACTCATAGATTGGTACTCATGACTTGAAGAATACAGATTTTAAATCTCAAAATTAGAGTTCCCTGATACCAAGGCACGTCCCAGGGGTTGTAGAAAAGGTGGCCCACACATTCCTGTCCTAGGATAGCCCTGTAGAACAGCAGGCTTTTACCTGTATCTGTGTTCATCAGAAGACGCAAGGTAGACATGGCCACCTAGGGACTGCCTCACTTGTGGGGAGAAATGAATAGATGTTATATTTCTCTGAAGGAGACCAGAGTTAGATTTACAATGCTCAAGATATAAATATTTCTGAAATAAGAAACAAAGCTCAAAATCCATATATAGCTTGAATAAAATTATTTTCTCAAATCTTTTAAAAAACTCTTTTCTTCCTTGTATATTTCAAGAAAAGTGGCTGATTGCATATGAAAGCTCAGGTGGAATTATATAGTAATGCAAACTAGATTCTAGTCATTGAAAAAAATACATGCTGTGTATTTATTTTCTCCTATACAACCAAGGGGCTTCCCAGATGGCACTAATGATAAACAACTACCAATGCAGGAGACGCAAGAGACATGGGTTTGATCCGTGGGCGGGGAGGATCCCTGGAGGAGTGCATGGCAACTCAATTCCAGTATTCTTACCTGGAGAATTCCATGGACAGAGAAGTCTGGTGGGCTACAGTGCATAGGCTCACCAAGAATCAGACACGACTGAAGTGACTTAGCACACATACAACCAAGAGATTTATTTTCCAACTAGCCAAGGGGGCTTCATGGAACAAGGCAGAGTCTCAAAATGTTGGCTTTGAATTGATAAAGCCTATTTCATTGATGCTGTACAAGGATAGTTCATGTGCTCTAAAGAGCATGGAGCCTGATGCCTAAAGACTGATTGAAGGTTGGGGTTCATATCCTAACTCTACCATTTATTAGCCTTGTTATAGGTTAGCTTTCCCGCCAAGCAGATACGCTGAGACCAGCTTTAAGCACAACAATTTCTGTGAAAAGTGAGAGGTCATGGGAGGAAACCAGTGTAACGTGGGGGTTTTTTCTTATTCTTTTTAATAATTGCATTTATTCATTTTTAGTTGAAGGATAATTGCTTTACAATATTGCTTTGGTTCCTGCCATACATCAACATGAATCAGCCATAGGCATACCTATGTGCCCTCCCTTCTGAACCCCCTCCCCACTCCCACCCCACCCCACCCCTCTAGGTTGTCTCAGAGCCCCAGTTTGAGTTCCCTGAGTCGCAGAGCAAATTCCCATTGGCTATCTCTTCTACATATGGTGGTGTATATGCTTCCATGCTACTCTCTCTATACATCTCACCCTCTCCTTCCTCCCCCCCACACCGTGTCCCTGAGTCTGTTCTCCAGTCTTTTTTTATTGTAGTAAAATATACATAACATAAAATTAACCCTTTCTTAGTGTACAATTGGTGGCATAAGTATATTCACATTGTTGCACAAACATTTCCTCTACTCATTTCCACGTTTTTCTTTATTCCAAACTGAAACTCTATACCCATAAACAATCATCTCCCATCCCCTCCTTCCTCGTCCCCCTAGTAACCACTATTCTACTTTTGGTCTCTGTAATTTTTAAGGTTTTGTTTATTTATTTGGCTGCACTGAGCCTTAGCTGCCGTGCTCGGGATCCCTGTTGTGTCATGGGGATCTTTAGATGCAGCCCATGACTCTGTCGTTGCAGCATGCAAGCTCGGTAGTTGTGGCACATGGACTTAGTTGCTCCGAAGCACTTTAGTTCCTGAATGGTCAGGGATTTTAGTTCCCTGACCAGGGATTGAACTCAAGTCCTCTGCATTGCAAGGCAGATTCTTTACCACTGGACCACCAGGAAAGTCTCTTGTCTCTATAATTTTGACTAAACTAGGTTCCTCATGTAAATGGAATCATAAGGTATTCATTCTTTTGTGTGTGATTTATTTCACCTTTAGCATGGTGTCTGCAAGCTTCTTCCTAGTTGTAGCATGGGTCAGAATTTCCTTCCTTTTAAAGGCTGAATAATATTCCATTGTATGAATAGGCCGCATTTTGTCCATCCATTCATCCATCAAAGGATGTTTGTGTTGCTTCCATGTTTTAGCTGGAACCATGCTGTTGTGAGTAGAGGTATGCAGTGTCTGTGCAAGTCTCTTCTTTCACCCCTTTTGGGAACCTTCCCACACCTGGCATTGCTGGCCCATGTGGTTAATTCTGTACCGTCTTATCCCCACCAACAGAACACAAGTGATCGTTTCTCTACATCCTTGCGAACACTTATTTGGGATCAATATGAGGTATTTTAATGAGCAGTTACCACCGTGGGCACCAGGAGTGTAGTCCTTCTGGGGTCTCTGGGAGGTACCTTGGAACTGTCCCCACCAGGGGACAAGGAAGCTGGCATATTTCTCTACCAAATCTTGTCTTGTGTTTGAGGCCGACCTGCCATGGCCCTCAGGTGGACAGCTGTAGTTTCCTGCAGGAGAAACACAAGTGATGCTGGGAATATGAGAGGACACAGACAGACGATGTTTCTTGCAGCCTCATTTCAGGTCACCCGACTGCCTTAGACCCTAGGCTCCCTCATTTCTAGCCCAGGAGTGAAATCACCACTTTAGTATCATGTATCATGAGATAGTCATAAGAACATGTGTGGGAGCTTTGTAAACTGGAGAGTTCTCTCCACGTGGGAAGCGATCTACTTCCTAGGAGGCCTGCTGTGGGGGTTGATAAATTTCTGAGACTTGCCAGTAACTCCAGGGAAACCGCAGATGGTCCCCTTGAATTTGCAAGGGAAGTGGAAGCACCACGGCTTTCCCTGGGCCGACTATTCAGTGCAGGGTCCCCGTGCTGGCTTGTGGCCTGAGTAGTTAAAGCTAGTTTTTCCGTTAGGTAAGGGTGGCAAATACAACATATTATAATTCAAGTCCCATCCTGGGACTTATAAAGAGATCTTCCTTTTAGTCTTGAGTATCTAGGTTGGAACAGGAGAGTCTGCCTACTCATACATCATCAGCAGGTCATCTTATTAACAAGATGGTGAAACAGTGGAAATAGTGTCAGATTTTATTTTTTGGGGCTTCAAAATCACTGCAGATGGTGATTGCAGCCATGAAATTAAAAGACGCTTACTCCTTGGAAGGAAAGTTATGACCAACCTAGATAGCATATTAAAAAGCAGAGACATTACATTGCCAAAAAAGGTCCATCTAGTCAAGGCTATGGTTTTTCCAGTGGTCATGTATGGATGTGAGAGTTGGACTATAAAGAAATCTGAGCACCGAAAAATTGATGCTTTTGAACTGTGTTATTGGAGAAGACTCTTGAGAGTCCCTTGGACTACAAGGAGATCCAACCAGTCCATCCTAAAGGAGATCAGTCCTGGGTGTTCATTGGAAGGACTGACGCTGAAGCTGGAACTCCAATACTTTGGCCACCTGATGTGAAGAACTGACTCATTGAAAAATACCCTGATGCTGGGAGGGATTGGGGTCAGGAGGAGAAGGGGACGACAGAGGATGAGATGGCTGGATGGCATCACCGACTCAATGGACATGAGTATGAGTAAACTCCGGGAGTTGGTGATGGACAGGGAGGCCTGGCGTGCTGCGATTCATGGGGTCGCAGAGTCGGACACGACTGAGCAACTGAACTGAACTGAACTGAAGAGTTGCTACGTGTCTCTAATATACACACATTAGTGCTTATATAGCAATTCATTCATGCATTCATTCATTCAAATTACATTGTGAGTGTCTGCTATGAGGCAGACGTTTGGCACAAGGGGTGTATGGGAAGGCCATCGGGGGAGGTCAGAGTTGGGCTGAGCCTTGAGTGAGGGGGAGGAGGGGGAGGAGGAAGCCACGCCAAGAGCTGGGGGAAGGGACATCCTGCACAAGGGGAGTTGTGAGAGCAAAGGCCCTGAAATTAATGTGCAGAGAGGTCACTGTGGCCAGAGCACAGTGACTGAGGGACAGCGGCCAGAAAAGAGGTCAGAGAGTGACCAGGGGCCAGAGGAACCCTGAAGGCCATATCGAAAGGTGTTTTCTTTTTTTATACAGTAGATTTACTATGCTGTGTTAATTTCTGTACAGCAGAGTGATTCAGTTATACATATATATATACATTCTTTTTCTAAATACTCTTTTCCATTCTGGTTTATTACAGGATATTGAAGATAGTTTCCTGTGCTATGCATTAGGACCTTATTGTTTATCCATCCCGTATGTAATAGTTTGCATCTGCTAATCCCAATAGTCTGAATCCAGCCCTTCTCCACCCCCACCCCCTTGGCAACCACCAGTCTGTTCTCTATGTCTGTGATTCTGTTCCATACATATGTTCATCTGTGTCACATTTTAGATTCCGTACATAAGTGACATCATATGGCATTAGTCTTTCTCTGTCTGCCTTACTTCACTTAGTATGATCGTCTCTAGCTGTTGGATCGGCTTGCGAAGGAGAACTATCGGAGAGCTGCACACAGGCTCTCTGTCTGCTGGATGGGGCGCTGGCCCCCACGGCTGAGAGTGGCCGCTGAGAGCCCGGCGTGGTTGTCCCAGCGCCAGGTGGCACGTGCGCCAGGACGGCAGTGCTATTCCTTCTCTTCAGTTCAGATGCTCAAGATTTTATGAGCGCCAAAGGAAAAAAAGATTTTATGAGCTCAAATACTTGCTTTTCATCTTTCCAGCCCCACCTTCAATGTAAAGGCCACAGAAGCTAGATTCTGAAGTTAGTCTGAGTCTCTATGTAACTAAGAAGTGTCAGGGAAAAACCTAATAGAAGTTGCTCTTACAGGACATCAAAAAGCAGAGTGTCTGAGTCTCCAAGAGCTGTGGAATATCCTGGGTGTCATCAATCTTGGCTTCAGACATCTGACACTGATTCCCATGGGCCCCTTTTGTAATAAAATGATGAAACATTGTCTGAATAACAGTACAGTGAGGTGGACTCCTTGTTAGTTGGGCTTCTGTACTGGAGAGTGTTCATTTAGCCTCTGAGAAGTCTTGGGTGGGGGGTGGTGGGGATTGCTGCTTGTTCGTCCTGGTCAATGTTCTCCGAGAGGACTTGAAAAGTTTGGATGGTGTGGATGTTTGTTTAACCTTTCTGTAGGCATCTCGGGCCAGGAAAGATGAGTCATGGTTGGAAGACAGACTCACCATTCAGAGAGTCCCCCATTCAGGAAGTTCACATCCTTTGTGCCACCCTGTTCCTCCATCTTTTAGTACATGTCCAACAAAACATGCAGAAGAATCAACCAGTGCATGTGTGCTGAGTCACTCAGTCATGTCCAGCTCTTTGGGACCCCATGGACTGCAGCCCACCAGGTTCCTCTGTCCTTGGAATTTTCTAGGCAAGGATACTGGAGTGGGTTAAGAGTATAGTTTTAAGTACGGGCATCTAGATTCCACTCCTATTATGTCTGGGGAGGACAGAGATGAGTGATTTTCACAAGTGCCGATAGGATTCTAAGGTAGGTGGTCTGGGGTCCACAGTCTCCTCACTACCTTTGAGTTGCTTGGGGGCAGAGATGATCTTTTCCTTCGGCACATGGTACACACAGTAGGTGAGCATTCTGCTTGGCAGTGAATATCCTAACATTCCACTCAGAGAACACTGAGGCCCTCTGCCTAGCTTCTCCCAGCTTCCTTTCCTTCTGCCTCCAAAGGCTTCATAACCTCACAGAAGACACCCGTGTCATTCCCTCTTATTTCAGAAGAAGAGTGTGGACTTTAGAAGCATACAGGCCAGGGATCAAATCCAAACTCTATTATTGATTGTCCAGGTCAACATTTCTCAAACCACAGCACACGCCAATCAGCGGAGAGCTTGTTGGAACAGATTCCAATATGGCGGGACTGGAGTGAAGCCCTGAGCTCTGAGTGTCTAACCAGCTCCTGGGTGATACTGACGCTCTGGCCCAGGGCCACACTCTCAAAGTCTCAGGGCTGAGATTGACCTTGCTCAAGTATATTCAGCTCTCAGAGCCCACTCCTTCCATTGGAGAAAAACAGAAAGTCATGTTGGTCAAGATTGCATTGACTCTGGGTAACAGGAAGCAAAAAGAGGAAACAATACATGGGTTTATTTTTCTCACTTAAAAAGCAGTCCAGGGATAAAGAGACTAGACCGGGGCCACTGCTAGGATAACCAGGCTCCTTCCCACTTCCTGCTTCACCAGTGTGTGAAATTTGAGCCTCCAGGCTCTGAGACGGTGGGCAAAGGCCATGTGCCAGCTGTGACTCTGTTTTTAAAAAATTAGAATAAGTAATAACTTACCCTGACCCCTTCCCAGATGACACACTGCTGAGATGTGGGTCAGGGGCACTCCTAGCAGCACAGGTGTGTGACAAGGTGAATATCCTGCTGGGTGCATTGCAGATCTGAGCACAACTGGATGTTATTAGCAGGGAGGCAGGGAGGAGTGATGTCGGGTGGCCTCTAGCCGAGTCTGAAGCAAGTATCTATTTTGTGCCGTTGTAATGGGGTTTGTTATTGTTGTTCAGTCACTAAGTCATGTCCGACTGTTTGAGACCCCATGAACTGCAGCACACAAGGTTTCCCTGTCCTTCACCATCTCCTGGAGTTTGCTCAAACTCATGTCCATTGAGTCGGTGATCCCATCCAAATATCTCATTCTCTGTTGTCCCCTTCTCCTCCTGCCCTCAATCTTTCCTAGCATCAGGGTCTTTTCCAATGAGCCACCTCTTTGCATCAGGTGGCCAAAGTACTGGAGCTTCAGCTTCAGTCCTTCCAATGAATATTCAGGGTTGATTTCCTTTAGGATTAACTGGTTTGATCTCCTTGTGGTGAGGATTAATGGGGCCCAGCCTAACACCTACTGCAGAGTAAAACCCAACAAGCCTGGCTTCCCGTCCTTTCTCTCCTGTGGTCTCCAGTGCATCTCCTCCAGGAATTGCTGAACCAGGATTACTTCTCTCTGATGTCCTGAAAAAGCTAACATGTTGGCTTTTTCCCTTCAGCTTTCCCAATGTAGCTATCTCTCCTAGACTGAGAAACCCTCTCTCCCTGGCTTCCCCCTCTCTCTCCCCACTCTCTTACACACTTTCCCATCCATTACCCTGACAACCATCAGCACTTAACGGGCTTAATTGCCCATCCCTCCCCTAAAAGTGCATTCTCAAAAATCAGAACTACCATCCTACCAATGGATTCCAACAGTCTCTGCTCACTGTTCATCCCAGTGAGCTTCCTGGCAGTATTGTGACATCACAGCGCACACCTCCTCCCTGATACACCAGCCTCTTGTCTCTGAGGCACTCTGCTCTCTGGTTCCCCGCCTTCCTCTGCAGATGCTTCTCTTTCCTTCTCCTGCTCTTTCTCTGCCTTTTCCTTGGAAATAGGCATTTCCCAGCATCTCTTCTAGATGCTGTTTACCCTACATGCTCACTCATTTCATTCCATTCATTCCCCAGAGTCTAGGGCAGAGGTCAGTAAGCTGCAGCCCATTGGACAGATTTCACCTTCCTCCCCTTTCCCCCAACTCCCACTCAACTGAAACTCTTTAAAATAAAGTTTTACTGGGACAGGGCCACGCCCACATTATTTGCATAATCTATGGCTGCCTTTGCATAACAATGGCGGAGCTGCATATGCTATCCTATGGTCCATAAGCCTGAAATAGTTACTACTGCCCTTACAGAACCTTACCCACCTGTGCTCTAGACTCTTACGCATGTCCAGACACACTCTGCTCCAGAGGGTTCGCTCACGCACTCATGCTGGGCAATTCAACATGATCTCCTCCAGCATCACTAATCCGAGTCCAAACTGTCTTCCTCCTCAGATCTGTTTCTGCTCTTGTTTTCATCAGTTGCCATCAATTACCTCACCCACGATCTACCTGTGGTGAAACTGAACCTTTGTGGCCAATTTGTGGCATCAGGACCATGGGGCTGTGAAGGGCCTCCAAGTTCAGACTTTCAATAGTATCCATCCATCATGGACACTGAACATTAAATGGTTTTGCATTTAAAAATCAGTATGACATTAGCAAAACAAAACCAAAAAATGACATGAATTCAGCTCCTTTTCCCCTTAAAATCTGTTTCTAAATCACAGTGCTGGCATACTCATTTTAAAGAGGTCTCCTACCTTCATAACATTAGAGGAGGCAAAATTCCATAAACGTGATACTTATTTCTCTCCATTGACCTAGAGAGCAATCATTCCTAACTTCTAATTATTTGATTATCTGTGAGACTGAATTATCTATTACTGAAGAAAATATAAGGACCAACATGTCAACAATACCACAGTCAAGTTCGTTCTATAATTTACTTTTCTACTTCCCCCAAACAATACCCTTCTTAATGTACGACTTCTCAAGTTATTGGAACAAAATATAAATTATTTGGCCTATTAAGTTCTGCTAAAGTATCCAGTGAACACACCAAGATCACTGGCAATGGTGGGCATCCCTTGTAAAAGCTCTTTGAACTTTGCTGGCTTTTTAGCCAAAAGGATCAGGAAGACTTTAAAAGCATCAGTGAAGACAAAGAGTGACAGTTGCTGGCCCTTTGATTTGTCCTTTCATCTGTCAGATCCAGGATCTGTTACTTGTCAGGCACAGGCATGCACGTGCTGGGTGCTGGAGACGCCCTCCCGAGCAGACTTACAAGGGCTCGATGAGTGCTGCTCACTTTGTAAAATCAAATCCATGGGGCCACAGAGCAAGTGATTCATCATATTTATAGAATAAACGAATGTAGGAATGACAGTCCCTGGATATGACTTGCTATCAATTACACAAAGAAAGAAGTGACCATTGGGTGACTGTTACATGAAAAGTGTGGTATTATTTCCTCAGTCTGCAGTACAGGTGCATAAAATCCTGAGCAATGTCAGAGACTGATGGCAAGTTGAGAAATGCGTTGCAATGATTGGATTTCCACACACAGGGACTGTATCATCCTCTGTTATATGTTGGAAAGAGTCTTCAGCTCCAATGAGCTCTTGTTTGTATTTGAATGATTGTTTGTAGTTTCAAAGCATTTTAAAATATGCCATATCTATATACGCTACTTGTTCTGTTGTGCGTGCCTGCTCAGTCATGTTTGACTCCTTGCAACCCCATGGACTGTAGCCCACCAGGCTCCTCTGTCCATGGAATTTTCCAAGCAAGAAATACTGGAGTGGGTTTTCATTTCCTTTTCCAGGAGATCTTACCAACCCAGGGATCCAACTCATGTCTCCTGCATTGGCAGATAGATTCTTTACCACTTGTGCCACCAGGGAAGCTAGTAGGTATAAAATAAGTAATTAATGAAAACAGTAATTATATTGTTATATTTTGTTCCAATAACTCTGTATAGAACACAGAACTCTACTCAGTGCTCTGTGGTGACCTAAAATGAAAAGGGAATTCAAGGAAAAAGGGATGCATATATATGTACAGCTAATTCACTTTGCTGTACAACAGAAACTAACATAACATTGTAAAGCAACTATACTCCAACAAAAACAATTTAGAAGCAAATAAAAAATCATTATATATTATTTTTATTTATTATATATTATTTATAATATATACCATATCTGTATTCCACCCCATAAAGCTGTGGGATATGTATTTTCAGGGACTTTCCAGGTGACGCTAGTGGTAAAGAACCCACCTGCCAATGCAGGAGTCATAAGAGATGCAGGTTCGATCCCTGGGTCAGGAAGATCCCCTTGAGGAGGGGCTGGCCACCCACTCCAGTATTCTTGCCTGGAGAATCCCATGGAGAGAGGAACCTGGTGGGCTACAGTCCATAGGGTCGCAAAGAGTTGGTTACGACTAAAGCAACGTGGCATGTGTTTTTATCCCCGTTTGGCAGCTAAAGAAAGTAAGCATCTGACAGTTTCAATGGGTGGTCCAGGCACAACTAGTGAGTATTGGGTCAGGTATTGGAGCCTAAGCTGCCTGCCTCTTTGTCTATAAACCCTGTCACCTGAATTTTCCAGAGAGTCACAGAGCTCCTGAGTGAACAGGGAGCCACTACCTCATCTTGGGCCCAAGCTACTTGCCAGACCGGCATTGGCACTTTCACTTTATTTTTTTTTAAGTGTGCATTTTTTTTGTTGTTGCTGTTTGGTTGGTTTTAAATATTTTTATTTGTATGGCTGCATCAGGCCTTAGTTGCAGCATGTGTGATTTTTAATCACAGCATGTAAACTTTTTGTTTCCTCATGTGGGATCTTAGTTCCCTGACCGGGGATTGAAGCTGGGCTCCCTGTATTAGGAGCATGGAGTCTTAGCCACTGGACCACCAGGGAAGTCCCTCTTTCTTATTTTAAAGTTTGAAAAGGAGACCTGTGATCCCATAGCAAATCTCTTCCTCATGGCTAGTTAGTAAGAGTGAAATGGAAATAATATAACAGTTAAGTGGTGACCAAAGCTCCCACACTGGGTCCCTTTCAGAAGGAGAGCTTCTGAAGGGGCTGGAGTTTGGGCCCCAGCCCATCGCCAGCAGCAGAGCAATGGGCAGGGGTCTTTCAGCTCCAATGTCAGGCCACAGACCCTTGGGACAATGCAGGCAGCTTCTGCAGTGAGCCAGCCCCAGGCAAGGCGGGAGGCCAACAATCTCACACCTGGTTTCTGCTCCGTCACCTCTGAGGCAGTCCATTCTTGGCCTAATTCACTCTATACTGTCCCAGAGTCCAGTCTCTGGCTTCCCGGCACAGGAAAATCAGAAGACTCTTCCCCACAAAGCTCAGCGAGGACCCTGGGGCCCTGCCCAACTGACAGCCATAACCACCCAAGGCTGGACATTCTTGAGTCAGCTGCCCAGCCAGCCTTTTTAACTAAAGGTGACTGACCCTCACATACGCTGAGATTTCCTAAAAGTGGAAAACAACTGCATCAAAGAGAAATACCCAGGCAGGACTTCTCTGGTGGTCCAGCAGTTAAAACTCTACCCCTCCAACATAGAGGGTGTGGGTTCAACCCCTGATGGGGGAACAGATCCCACAGGCCACAAGGCATAGTGAAAAAAAAAAAAAATAGAAACGGTTTAAAAAAAAATAGACATGGTTAAGACGATAGATTCTACATTATGAAAAATTTTTTTAAAAGACAAATAACAAGGAACTGAGTCTTCATGTCTCAACCTCCCCTGGAAGAGACTGAGCAAGCAGTGAGGATCTCCTTGTGGCCGGGGTCTTAGCAGCCAGGTGGACCTGGCTCTTGGGTCTTCCACACATACAGACAAGAAGTCTGCTCGATGAACTGTTCACTTAGATGAGCGTTCTCATCTGTGTGGTTTCAAGTTAAAACACAGACCAAGCCATCTTTGCAAAATGTTCATTGTGTTTACCTCTTCCCATTCACTTAATTAATCTGCAATTGTCCTCAAAGCTGATGAAGGGGAGAGTTTCTAAGAACTGAGAGTCTTCTAAGAACATGAGCTCACTGGCTTATTTGATTTGCCAAAAGCAGCAAGGGAGCATTTTCTCTATGCTTTCTCAAGATTTATTTGGGGCTGCTAATTTATTCTCTGTTAAATTGGGCATCTCTAACCTGAGAAAGTTGTTAGAAATGAAAAGAAGAGAGGGGCGTGTGAGCATCCTGTGTGAACAGAGTTCACTTGAATTGATGGAAAATTTCACAAAGTTTCCCCAGGATTTTAGGATTAACAATGAACGAGGAATGGAGATGAAGCATGACATGAAACTTCTCCCAGCAGAGTGGTTTTCTCATCTTCTTGGACAGGCAATCAGCAAGCTCATTCCACCTTAGTGCATCCCGCCAGGCAGACACATAGTCAAGTCCACTAATTCACACTTAAGCAGAAAAGGAGGAGAAGGAAGGTTCTGGCTGAATCAGTGCCGCCCGTCCTGTCAATAGTTCATAAGAAGAGCAACACCATTGGCTCAGGTCCCCTCCGTGGTGGGAAGGGGTTAAGAACAGGAACTTGGGAGCCAGACTTACAGGGTTCAAATCCTGGCTCCAGTTTCCCAAAAAACTAAAAATATAACTACTGTATGACCCAACAATTCCTCTCCTGGGTATATATCAGAAAAGAAAAACAAAAAAACAAAACACTAATTCGAAAAGATTCGTGTGCCCCAATGTTCAGAGTCGCATTATTTATAATTGCCAAGATATGGAAGCAACATAAGTGTCCATCAACAGATGAATGGATAAAGAAGATGTGGTGCATGCACACATACACACATACACAAACATGCATGCATGCACACATACGTGTATGCACACACACACACACACACACACACACACACACACAATGGAATGCTACTTAGCCATGGATGGATTTGGAGGATATGATGCTAAGTGAGATAAGTCAGACAGACAAAGACAAATGCTGTATGAAACCCCCTATATGTGGAATCCAAACAAATGCAACAAAGGAGTGAAAAACACAGGGAATATAGCCAATATTTTGTAATAACCTGTAAATGGAAATTAACCTTTAGAAGGGGCTTCCCAGGTGGTGCAGTGGTAAATAATCCACCTGCCAATGCAAGAGATGCTGTTTTGATCCCTGGGTTGGGAAGATCCCCTAGAAAAGGAAATAGACACCCACTCCAGTATTCTTGCCTGGGGAATCCCATGGACAGAGAAGCCTGGCAGGCTGCAGTCCATGGGGTCGCAAAAGAGTTGGACACAACTTAGCGACTAAAACAACAGCAACAACAAATTACCTAAAAAGAAAGAACAGCAAACTCTGTGATAGGAAAGGAAAGGTTAGAAGTAGTTAGAGATGCTCTTGGCCTTCTTCACAGTGTTGCTGTGGCAGCCCTGCCCAGAATTCTAGGTCAGCTGTCTGTCTGCCCCATGCCTACAGCCCCAGCCTGACAAGTCCTTCAGAGAGAGGGGGGAATAACACCCCCAGAGAAAGGGGAAGGAAGAGATGGTGCTGCAGCTAGGACATTAGGCATGCCTGGACCTAAGAGGTGGAGAACAGCAGGGAGGGTGTTCCTGGTCCAGAAAGGAGCCATACTGAGGATGGGAGGAGGCTGGGAGAGAAAGTGTCTCCAGTGGGCAGGAGACGGACATGTGGCCGAGAGCTAAAGAAAGAAGGTCTCTGGAGAACTCCCAGGCGTGCTAAGGAGGTCAGATTTTATCCTGGTGTGGAAGAAGCCAACAGCAGTTCTTGTAAGAGCATCAGCTCTGCTTTTAGAAAGCTCATCTTGGCTTCTGAGTAGATGATACATCGGGAGGGCAGAGGAGTGGAGAGACAGAAATGAGTGAGACTTGCTGGAAGGCAGATGCGACAGCCTGCAAGAGAGAATGTGGGTCCTCCATCCTGATCAGGAAACAACATCAGAAAAATTCATTCTTCTTATTCAGGCATCCATCTGTCATCTGAAAGATTATAGTTTGGGCTGTCAAAGGGTGGTACTCGATTCTATTACTCAAAGGGAACATCGCTCCTCTGATAAAAAGGTTTGAGGGTGGAAGCTGTAATGAGAGTATAACAAGTTGAAAGAGATGCCCTTTGACAAATCTCTGCATCTTATTTCACCGAATACATTTAAAAATTGTACTGTTAAAATAAGTTTCAATTCTGTGATGGAAAGAAACGTTTTCCTCACTGCTTTGATGGAAAGACTCATCTTAGAGGCAGGGAGATACTAGAAAAATGGATGAAGGAGTCTTGGTTTCTCTAATGAGGGGAGGCAGGCATGAATTTTTGTAGGTCCAGTGATTCTGGAAGACTATGGCCTGTGCTGTTCCTAGTGAATTGCTTCGTTTCTTTTCTTTTTAATTATTACTTATTTTTGGCTGTGCTGGGTCTTTGTTGCTGCTCAGACTTTTTCTAGTTGCGGTGCATGGGCTTCTCATTGTGGTGGCTTCTGTTACTGTTGAGCACAAGCTCTAGGGCACATGCAATATTTGTAACACACGGGCTTAGTTGCTCTGCAGCATGAAGGGTCTTCCCAGACCAGGGGTCACACCTTGAATTGGCAGGCGGATTCCTTTTTTTTTTATGTTGAATTATTTTTAGTTGGACAATAATTGCTTTACAATATTGTGTTGGTTTCTGCCATACATCAACATGAATCAGCCGTAGGTATACACATGTCCCCTCCCTCTTGAGTCTCCCTCCCACTTCTACCCCTCTAGGTTGTCACAGAGCCCCAGTCTGAGCTCTCTGAGTCACAGAGAAAATCCCCCCTGGCTATCTGTCTTACATATGGTGGTGCGTATGTTTCCATGCTACTCTCCCAACCGTCCCTGCCTGCCCTCCCCTGCTGCGTCCACTGGTCTGTTCTCTATGTCTGTGTCTCTGTCGCCCGCGGGTGGGTTCCTAACCACTGGGCCACCAGGGAAGTCCTGCTTCATTTCTTACGGCCTCTATTTTTCTAAATGCTACATAAATCATGGACTCTATCACAAATATTAAGCATTGTAAGAGTTAATAAAATTCTACTGGTCAAAAACGGAGTGTTGGGGCCAATAAATAAAAGACCTTGGCAGACATGACCATCTTTTAGGAAAGCCTGGCTTCCACAGAAACTGTCAATTCACTGAAGGGCCCATATGGAAATTAATGGAAGCACTCTAACTGCAGTTAAGCACAAAAATAGAATTCCAAGTGCTTTGAGAGAGAGGAAATCAACTGTCAGAAAAATACTGCTAAATAACTAGACTCATTCTTTCCAGGAGAAGTGATGGACATTGGGAACCGAGCATTAGAAACTATGATTTTCCCGTAAGAATCCCTCTAAGGGAAAGGATTGTCCAGCATACCCATGTTTTGCTTTGTTCTGGTCAGAAACTGAGAGCTGTCTGAATGGCCTCAAGATATGGTGAAGTTATAAAAAATATTCTGTCTAACATTTTAAAGCCCTTACCCTGTTCTGGAAACTGTGACAAGCCCCTCCTGTATCATTTAGGCCTCACAATAACCCTGTGAAGTTGCCAATAGTATTCTCCCCACAAGGCAGAGACTGAAGTTCAGAGAAGTTAAGGGGCTTGCCTGAGGCTACACAGCTCCCATGAGCTCAGTAGTTGCAGCACGTAGGATCTTTGTTCCCTGACTAGGGATCGAACCCACATCCTCTGCATTGGAAGTCAAATTCTTAACCACTGGACCACCGGGGAAGTCCCTTGCCCAAGTTCCTACTCCAGAGTTTCCTCCTGCCTCTGGCCTGGGTTCTGGTCTCATGATGAAGTGACAGTGAGTGAAAGTGTTAGTTGTTCAGTTGTTTGTCTCTTTGTGACACCAAGGACTGTAGCCCACCAGGCTCCTCTGCCCATGGGATTCTCCAGGCAAGAATACTGGAGTGGGTTGCCATTTCCTTCTCCAGGGGATCTTCCCAACCCAGGGATTGAACCTGGGTTTCCTGCATTGCAGGTAGATTCTTTGGAGGCTGTCTATTAAATCACAAATTCGGCCCATTCTGGTCCTTGGGATAAAATAACCACAGTAACAAACTATGGTGGCTGATCTCTAACTTCTCGGGTGTGATGTGGCGAGCAGCCCAAGCCAGGCCTTGGGAGCATGAGCATCAGTGAAGAAGGCGCACGCTGGGCGTCTGCTCTGGGCGGAGCTCTCTTCCTGCAAACCTAACTGGTGATGCTCAGCGCCGTCAATCATGCTGGCCACGCCTGTATCAGCTCAGGCTGGCTCGTCCCTCAGCTAGGCTGTGCCATGAAGTCCATCTAAGCCTCGGCTGCTTTTCCCACAGACTAGGCTGAGGGTCTTCACCCGCCCCCGCCGTCACAGGGGGCCAGTGAAAGGTGACATGAGGCATCAGGGGTGGCAGCCTGGAGAGCAGAAAGCAGGCAACAACCCTGAGATGCTACTGTGATTCACAGCTGCAAGACTCTGCCTTGGACTTCCTTGGTGGTCCGGTGGGTAAGAATCCCCCTGCCGTTGCGGGAGACACAGGTTCAGTCCCTGGTCCAGGAAGACATCCCATGCCACGGGGCAGCTAAGCCCATGTGCCACAGCTACTGAGCCTGCGCCCTAGAGCCCGAGAACCACAACTACTGGGCCCACATGCTATAACTACTGAGGCCCGAGCGCCCTAGAATCCGGGCTCCACAACAAGAGAAGCCACTGCAGGGAGAAGCCCATGCACCGCAACGAGAGAGCAACCCGAGCTTACCACAGCTAGACAAAGCCCACACACAGCAAAGAAGACCCAGCCCAGCCAAAAATTTTAAACGATTTTTTGAAAAGACTTTGCCTTCTGCTTAACGGCCAGTCTTGCTCAGTTCTGGTTTGAATTGAGTATTATGGTGACTACAGAACAGACTCCTGTGTGTTGAACCCCTCGTGTGTACCAGGTACCTTGATGATCTCATTTCACCAGCACAACAGCCCTACAGCCTGGGGATTCCTATGCTGGTCTCCATTTATCTAAGCAGGAGACTCGGATGCAGAGAGTTTGCGTCATTTGCTGCTGGTCCCAGAGCTCTAAGAGCATTGTGGGACAGTGACTTCAGAGCCCACGCTGAGCCACTGGGATCTGGGCTCTGAGAAGAAGCAGCTGCATTAGGACTGGGAGCAGAGGGGCATGTTTAACCCACTGGACACATCAGTGCTCAGACAAGCCCAAGGCATCCTGCCCTGGGTGTGTGCTTGAGAGGAAACCTCCCTGGCAGGAGTGATTCTCCAAATACCACACAGATGAGCAAGGACCCCTGGATTTGGAAAAGCAGATTTCTCTTTGTTTATATTAATAAGTGGATTTGGAAAAGCAGATTTCTCTTTGTTTATATTAATAAGTGAAGTGTTAGTCACTCAGTCATGTCCAACTCTTTGCGACAACATGGACTGTAGCCTGCCAGGCTCCTCTGTCCATGGGATTCTCCAGGCGACAATACTGGAGTGGGTTGCCATTTCCTCCCCCAGGGGATCTTCCCGATCCAGGGATTGAACCTGGGTCTCCCTCATTGCAGGCAGTTTCTTTACCATCTGAGCCACCACAGAACCCCAGGGTTGGGTGTGAACAGTGACCGCCACTTAGAAGCACCCGATACCAAGCCTGTTTGGCTGGCACAATCTTGTCCGGTTACTAAAAAACAGTTCTGTTTGTGATACCTTTGATGTTTGGTTTTGCTCTCAAGCTGGATACAGTTGATGGCACACGTTATTTTATAGCTCTCGCAGCTAAATGCCATGTTCTCAGTAATGAAGGTAGTCTGTTGTCACAGCCATCCTGCAAAGCTTCTCCCTGGGTGCTGGGTCCCTTCTTCCTGCCTGAATCTGTTCAGTTCTAGAATGTTCCTCCTTGGCTTCAAAGAAAGAAAGAAGGAAAAAAAACAAGTTGATATTTTGCCGAATTTGAATAGCAACCAGTAAAGAAGGTCAAGTTTTAAAAGAAGCAACATGGGAGGGGATTGTAATTAAATCCGCTCTGGGCTGGGTACAGATGATTCATCCCACACGACATACTGGAAAGCACGTGACTGAAGGTATTTTTCTAAATAACCTCAAGTGCTAGTCGAGTTATTCTTTAAATTGCACGCCAGCGACATCTCCAAACTGGTATTTCTCTTGGCAGGCACTGAGCCTCTGCCATAGCCCAGATTTTCCTGCAGCCAGAACTCAGCCCTGTTGTGACAGTTGTTTCTGCTGCCTTCCACTTCTGCCTGGAAGGATGGCACCACTCACAGGTCTGGGGAGGGAGGTGTGTGCTGGACTCCACAGAGGCAGAGCCCCTCTGCTTGGGTCCAAGGAGCTGCCCAGCGCCCGCAGATGGGCAGGGTGAAGGCTTAGGTCTTTTCCAAATGATGGCACTGCTGAAATTCCTCTCTGGGGAAGATTCTATGGAGCACAGGTAGCACACTTGCTAAAGACTCCACCTGCCACTGCAGGAGACACAAGAGACCTAGGTTCGATCCCTGGGTTGGAAAGATCCCCTGGAGTAGGAAATGGTCAACATGTTCCAGTAACCTTGCCGAGGAAATCCCCTAGAGAGAGGAGCCTGGAGGGCTACAGCCCGTGTGGTCGCAAGGAGTCGGACACGACTGAGCATATCGAGGCACACAGGAAAGTCCCATTGAAACAGGAGTCCCCAGGCAAGTGTGAGCTCAAAACCTCCTCCTCTAGGAGGTGACCCCACCCACCACACCACTCCTATCACTCCGAGCTGACTGGTTCGTACACAGTGATACAGCTCCAGGTGGGTCCTGGCCCTACAGCCTGACCCGGCCTGAGCCCACCAGAGTCCTTTCTGTTTTTAGAAATTGAAGTGTGATTGATTTACAACGTTGTGTCAGTTTCTGGTATACAATAAAGTGATTCAGTTATGCAGCTATATAACTATGCCTCTTCATGTTCTTTTCCATTATGGTTTATTAATAGGATATTGGATGTAGTGCCCTGTGCTATCCAGTAGGACCTCATTGTTTATCTGTTTTATGTAGTGTAGTCTGTATCTGCTAATTCCAAACCCCTGATCTATCCCGCCCCACTCTTTTCCCTTTGCTAACCATAAGTTTGTTTTTATGTCTGGGAGTCTGTTTCTGTTTTGTAAGTAAGTTTATTTGTGTCATATTTTAGAGTCCACGTGTAAGTGATATCATCTGGTATTTGCCCTTTTCTGTCTGGCTTCGCTTGGTATGATAGTCTCTGGGTCTGGTCCATGTTCTGTAAATGGGTTTATTTCATTCTTTTTATGGCTGAGTAATATTCCATTGAATATACATATCACATCTTGTTTATCCATTCATCTGTCAGTAGACATTTAGGTTGCTTCCATGTCTTGACTATTTTAAGTAGTGCTGCAATGAACACTGGGGCTAAAGTATCTTTTTGAATTGTAGTTTTTCCAGATATTGGCCCAGGAGTGGAATTGCTGGATCATATGGCAACT
Organism: Cervus elaphus; assembly: GCF_910594005.1. Lineage (NCBI taxonomy): Eukaryota > Metazoa > Chordata > Mammalia > Artiodactyla > Cervidae > Cervus > Cervus elaphus. The sequence goes on along the minus strand of NC_057825.1, from coordinate 96,841,933 downwards.
CTGCTTTTATATTTTGGAGGAAAATCCACACTGTTCTCCATAGTGGCTGCACCAATTTGCTTTCTCACCAACAGTGTAGGAGGGTTCCCTTTTCTCTACACCCCTCTCCAATCTTTGTTATTTATACTTTTTAATAGTGGATATCTTCAGAGTCCTTTCACAATCAGACTTTATCTTGGCCACAAAAGTAGGGAAAGCTGATCTCAAAAAGAGAGGGGGAATTGATGGAATATGCAGAGAGAAGCAAGACTAAAGCAGAAGGAGAGGGTTTGGATGGTGTCTTGGGTACCAATCCCGATTTCTCCTGAGGCTCAACTATCCTGAAATCTTCCAGGGCAGCAGAATATCCTCAACATTAATTTCCCTTTCCCTTAGGCCAGTCCAAGGGGAGCTTCTGTCACTTGCAACAAAAAGATCCCTCGTCATGTCTGGTGGCTCTCCTGTACTCACTGTGAGGTAGAAAATCTCTATAGCTGCACCTGGTCTACCGGGATGGACACCTTGCTTACAGGTGGGCTCACTTTAAGAAAACTTGGTGTGTTAAAATGCACATGCATGCGTGCACGCTAAGTCGCTTGAGTTGTGGCCAACTCTTTGAGATCCTATATACTGTAACCCACCAGTCTCCTGTGTCCATTGGATTCTTCAGGCAAGAATACTGAAGTGGGTTACCATGGCCTCCTCTAGGGGATCTTCCTGACCCAGGGATTGAACCTGTGTCTCCTATGTCTCTTGAATTGGCAGGCGGGTTCTTTACCACTAGCACCACCTGGGAAGCCCTAAAATGCACATAATCAAATCAAAAAATTTAATGGTTAAATATTCCTACCCACAAAAGAATTGTACATTCTTCAAAAAGGAATTTACTGGAAGGGATTGTTTCAATTACCTACTGCATTAAAAACATTCTTTTGGAACCAAACTATCTTTTAAAGGAACTAGTAAAACAAATTTTGATATACCACCTAGGGCTGTATTATGAAATACCATAGACTTTTGGGATTTCCCTGGTGGCTCAGGCAGTAAAGAATCTGCCTGCAATTCAGGAGACCCAGGTTCAATCCCTGGGTCAGGAAGATCCCCTGAAGAAGGGAATGGCAAGCCACTCCAGTATTCTTGCCTGGGAAATCCCATGGACAGAGGAGGCTGGTGGGCTACAGTCCATAGCGTCACAAAGAGTTGGATAAAACTGAGGGACTTTCACTTCATTATAGACTAAGTTTTTTTAAATGATACAAATTTATTGTCTCACAGTTCTGGAGGCTAGAAATCCAAGGTGAAGGTATTGGCAGAGCTGGTTCTTTCCGAGAGCCAAGAGGGAAGGATCCCACCCAGGCCTCTTGTAAATGGTGGTCTTTGTGACTCTCTCTGTTCCCCTATCTTTAAGGACACCAGTCATTTTGGACTAGGGCCCACCCTTATGACCTCGCTTTAACTTGATGGTCAATGTGAAGACCGTGTTTCACATTCTAAGTTACTAGGAGGTAGGATGCCAATGTATCTTTTAGGGGGAGATGCAGTTCACCCCAATACCCCATACAATGGAATTCTATGCAGTCAGGACAAAGAAAGGAGTGTGTCTGCATGTGCTGAGACCACACATATTATGTGAAAAAGCCAGTCTTTATGTATTTATTTTATCGAAGTATAGCTGATTTACAATGTTGTGTTAATTTCTGCTATATAGCACAGTAATTCAGTTGTATATATATACACATACACGTACATACACTATATATATATATATATATATATATTCTTTTCCATTATAGTTTATTACATGACTATAATTAGTTCCCTGTGCTATAGAGTAGGACCTTTGTTTTTGGAGGTGGGGTGTCTGAGAGATAATTAGGCTTAGATGAAGAAGTAGGACCTTCTTGTTTATTCATTCTATATATAATAATTTGTATCTGCTAATTCCAAACTCCCCTTTCATCCCTTCCCCACTCCCCTCCCACCCGGCAACCACAAATCTGTTCTTTATGCCTTTGACTCTGTTTCTGTCTCACAGATAAGTTTGCCTGTGCCATGTTTTGGATTCCACATATTAGCAATATCATATGATACTTGTCTTTCTTTGACTGACTTACTTCACTCAGTATGACGGTAACTAGTTCCATCTAGGTTGCTGCAGATAGCATTACTTCCTTCTATCTGTGGCTGAGTAATATTCCATTGTCTATATGTGCCACGTCTTCTTTATCCATTTTCATCTACTGATGAACATTTGGGTTGTTTGCATGTCCTGGGTATTGTAAATAGTGCTGCAGTGGAAACTGGGGTGCATGTATCTTTCTGAATTAAAGGTTTATCTGGGTATATGCCCAGGAGTTGGATTGCTGGGTCATATGGTAACTCTCTTTTTAGTATTTTGAGGGACCTCTATACTGTTTTCCATAGTGGGTGCACCAACTTACATTCCCACCAACAGTGTAGGAGGGTTCCCTTTTCTCCACACCTTCTCCAGCATTTGTTATTTGTAGTATGTCTGCATGTTTTGACCCCTCTGTAAAATATGTACATGTGACTGTGTGAGCACTGATATTGACACATATAAGTGTAGTTCTTTAATTTCTGGAAGGAATCAAGACAAGTTCACAATAGTTATCTTGTTGGAGAGAGACCTTAAAAAGAAAGGGAAGACTGACTTTTGTATTTTATTGACTTTCTATTTCTATACCATCTGAATCTCATGTGTAGATATACATACATATGTGTTGTACATGTATAAACATATATATATATATATATATATATATAGGCTTCTCTGGTGGTTCAGACTGTAAAGAATCTGCCTGAAATGCAGGAGACCCAGGTTCAATCCTTGGGTTGGGAAGATCCCCTGGAGAAGGGAATGGCTACCCACTCTAGTATTCTTGCCTGGAAAATTTGATGGACAGAGGAGCCTGACCAGCTACAGTTCATGAGGTTGCAAAGAGTCGGACGTGACTGAGCAGCTAAGGCTAACGTACATATGTATATATAAAGAGACTTCTTTCTTTCTTACGCTTTTCTATATTAACAGTGTAAGCTATGTATTGCCATTTAAAAAAATAACTTATTTTAATTGGAGGCTAATTACTTTATAATATTGTAGTGGTTTTTGCTGTACATTGACATGAATCAGCCATGGGTGTACATGTGTTCCCCATCCTGAACCCCCCTCCCACCTCCCTCCCCTTAAATATGTGAGTTGATTTTTTCTCAGAAATAGGTTTTATATGTCAAGCATAACCTACACTCTGTGTATCTGTCTGTAGTGGTAAGCTCTTAAAAGCTTGTGTTTCTCCTTGTCCTCATATGTGGTGCTTAGCCAGAGCGGCCAAGAAATTAGGTTCTTTCTAGTGTTCTGGGGACAGTGATAGGGAGGATGATGGCAAAGGAAATCAAGGCTGGTCCTGGATTGGAGGCTGGATAGAACTGCTTCCTTGGATGATGAAATAAAGGCTTTTTTGTTAAATACCAGAGATTCATCAGGCAAAGCCTTGGGGTTGCCACAGGCTCTTACTCGATTCTAATGCCTGTGGTGTTTTTGAAGCTCCAAGAGAAATTTCCTTGGAAGGAATGAGAAGGCTGAGATGCAGTGCATCATTTTTTTCTTTTTCTTTTTAAAGACCTCTTTTTAGGTCAGTTCTTTCTCAATCCTAGTTCCAGGAGACAAGTAGACCGGGTATTAAAAAGCAGAGACATCACTTTGCCGACAAAGGTCCATATAATCAAAGCTATGGTTTTTCCACTAGTCATGTATGGATGTGAGAGTTGGACCAGAAAGAAGGCTGAGTGCCAAAGAATTGATGCTTTTGAACTCTAGTGCTAGAGAAGACTCTTGAGAGTCTCATGGACAGCAAGGGGATCAAAGCAGTCAATTCTAAAGAAAATCAACCCTGATTATACGTTGGAAGGACTGATGCTGAAGGTAAAGCTCCAATATTTGGCTACCTGATGCAGACAGCCAACTCATTAGAGAAGACCCTGATGCTGGGGAAGATCGAGGGCCAGAGGAGAAGGGGGCATCAGAGGATGAGATGGTTGGATGGCATCGTCGACTCAATGGGCATGAGTTTGAGCAAACTTCGGGAGATAGTGAAGGACAGGAACGTCTGGTGTGCTGCAGTCCGTGGGGTTGCAAAGAGCCAGACACCACTGAGCGACTGAATGGCAGCCGCAGCAGCAGCAAAGTTCACAAACGCACAAAATCACTCGTAGAGGGTGCACATACATGAGACACGTGAACCAACTTACATGATGAGACAAGCGAATGCACTTTGCATTTTTGAAAGTTTGCAACTTGAAGATTCATGTGTAGGAGACTTACAGTAAATAAACCCAAGACTTCAAAAAAGCATCGATTGCTTCAGCCTGCAAGTTGAAAATAGTTTAATTCACAGAAGCAAGTGGGAAAGAAAGAAGTCACAGAAACGAAGGGTTGCACAAAATAGCGTCTGAAAATGCTGGTTTCCATTTACCTTTTATGTGAGGTGGTCATTCAGGCAGCCATGTGCCTTTTACAAATGAAAGTTCACAGTTCTAATGGGTGAGAGTTGTAAATCACATCGGCGCTCGCCAGATGTCCAAATTCGTGTTATTTCCATAGCTAATGCCATTTTTACAATCGTCTCATTTCTGTTAAGTAGGTGCATGTAGTTTCTTCTGCTGTCAATACCAGCCACAGGAGGAAAGGCTAGCGATACTAAATAAGTTTTGAAAGCATCTTCTTTGATATTTTTTTGGGGACAGGCAGTTTTAATTTTTTGAGTTATGTGAGACAGCCTGTGGGGCAGGGAGCCTGGCTTGTGTCGAAATCGCTCTCTGCATGGAAAAAAGAGTTCTGTCCTCAGCCTGGCAGTGTCTGCCCTGACAACACTGACGAACAGTGTGTTACTGCAAAAGGTAACCCGAGCAAACTTGGCGCCTGTGACTCTGAATGTGAGAATGACATGCCCGTCAGGGAGGGAGCCTTAGGTCTGTAACCTTCTGTCTGTTATGACCCCGAAGCCACGTATGAAAAGACGAGATGACTCTGGGTTTGGGGACAAAGATGTCTATTCACTCTGAATAGAGAAGAAATAATGACTTCCTCTAGGAAAACTTAATGGGTCTTCCCAGTTGAAAACTGGACAAAATTCTGCTGACCGTTAGGAATTTAGTATTAAAAATGGCCTTGCCACTAACCATCAGAACAGAAAATTACCATATGGAAAAGTTATCAACGTGTCCTTTTTGGAAGCAGGAAATCACTGCAGTATGTTCAAGCATCAAAAAAAAAAAAAAAAAAATCCATTAAGCATGTTTCTGGGCATTTTCCCTCCCACTGGCAGTGGGAATAGCATTCCCATTAATGGCAGAGTGAATATTCATGTTCTCAGAAGGGGCAGCACGCTGATGGCTTGCAAAAGGAAGGATATAAATTCAGCTCAAGATCCGGGGCCCGGCTCTCACACCCATGCAGGCCCCATCCTATGGGTTCAGGAGCTCAGATGGAAGCTTTCCTTCTTTATTCCAGAAACCCTAGTGGGTAGCCCAGGCCCCATGCATGAAGGGGCTGGATAACTATAATTTCCCAGCAGTGTCTGTAACCTTCTCCCAGATCTGACTGTCAGGGAGTGGGAGGAACAGGCAGCAAGCAGTGGGGGTGCGAGTCAGGATTTAAATCAAGCTTCATCTCTTGAAATCGGCCTTATTTTCTTTCTATGGTCCCAGGGCTTGGCAGGTCTTTTCCGTTGATCTTGTTAACAATTGTAGGTAAAGGGTCAAGGTGTGATACTTAATAATTGCTTCCTGGGGCATCTGTCAGGAGAGGGAGTCTCTCTGGGATGAGAGGCTGGGGTGGAGGGAGTGAAGGTACACACAGCCTGCGCCATCCCACGAGCGCGCAGCGGTAAGGGGCTGGCAGGCGGCTGTTCTGGGGTTTCGGGGTGAATGTAACCTTGACAGTCAGTGGTTGCTGAGGGACTGGCGCTCTGCTCCTCCTGGGTCTTGCGTTGTTCCCCCTTTCGGTTCTATTCTAGTGAAAACATGCAAAATGTCCCCGTTCTTTCCCTCCATGGGGTGATAAACGCAGCTGGGAGAGAGGACTGCTGGAAAAAATCTGGGAACTAAGACAGAAGGGGGCCCAGAGAGGGGTTCTGAGTGGGAAAGCCCTCCAGCCAGTGGCTCAGAACAGACGGCAGGTAATTGACAACTGACGTCAAAGTCCTGCCCCAAGAGCCAGCATCCCAACTCCGGGTACCAGCTGGGCATGCTCTGCTCGGAGCTGAGAACAAGGCCTGGGCCACAATTCACCTGTAAATACCTAGGACGTCGAGGGTTTGTTTGGGTCGCATGCAAGCCTGAGATGCTTGGCCCCAGGGAAGGGACAGAATGTAGAATGATGCTTTCCAGCAGCTTGAGGGACAACAATAGCTCTTGTTTAATGAGGGTAGAGTTTCAGTTTGAGAAGATGAAAAAAGTTCTGGAGATGATGGTGGTGGTGGTGGCGGCTGTCCATCGTGAATGTAGTTAATGCCACTTAAAGATGACTAAGACGGTATATTTTATGTTATACATACCGTGCCATGAAAGTGACATACATAGGGCTTCCCTGGTAGCTCAGTGGTAAAGAACCCACCTGACAATGCAGGAGATGTGGGTTGGATCCCCGAGTCAAGAAGATCCTCTGGAGGAGGAAATGGCAACCCACTTCAGTATTCTTGCCTGGGAAATCCCAAGCACAGTGGAACCTGGCAGGCTACAGTCCTCGGGGTCACAAAGAGTCCAGTGCAATTTAGCAACTAAACAGCAACAATAACAATGTGTATCTATGTATAATATATTTATAGGTATGAACTGCCTGAAACCCTTTGCATTTGGACTGGGGTGACCAGGGATTTTTTTAAAAGTCTTTATAGAATTTGTTACAATATTGCTTCTGTTTTGTGTTTTGGTTTTTTTGGCTGGGAAGGCATTGTGGGATCTTACTTAGCTCCCTGATAGGGATCAAACTTGCATCCGCTACACTGGAAGGTGAAAGGTGATGTCTTAACCATTGAGCTGCCAGGGAAGTCCTGGCAAGAGGTCTTTCAGCTGGGTCACTGACCCCCAATTTGTCTTCCTTCCCTGCTAAAGAGGAGTTGAAGGATGTATAAAGCCTTTGGCCTGACAACCAGCCAGTGGACCACTCTTGCCCACCCTGTCCCTTTTACAGACTCAGAGAAGTTAAGTCACTGGCCCATTGATCCAGGTACTCAATGGTGACATGGTAATAATGGGACCTGAAGCTATGCTGGTTTGCTTCTAAAGCACTTGATCTTGCCAGAGTCTCTATTTGGCCCCTCTGGCAAAATATATCACCTCTCCTGAATTCTGTTGCAAGAGAACTCTCTTGCCATCATCTCCCCAAGAGCATCCAGAGTTCAAGTTGCATTGAGACTGAATCAGTAGCCTGTGTGACTACAGGTCTGAGTCATGTAGTGCCTGACCTGCACAGCTGAATGCTGGAGTCCTTGTTACCACTTTTAAGTTACTTCAGAAAGATAATTCAGGGACTTACCTGATGGTCCAGTGGTTAAGAGTCTGCACTTCCACTGCAGGGAGCACAGGTTCAATCCCTGGTCAAGGAACTAAGATCCCACAGGACACATAGAAAAAAAAAAAAAAAAACAAAGAAAAGAAAGGAAATCTAGCAATTAACCAATATGTTACCAGGATTCCTTAACAGCAGAAAACAGGGCCTGGCTTCAACAGGACACTCCGAGGCCTTGGTGCCTGCTGTTGGGTCTGACGTGAAACCCCAAGTGAACTCTCCTGCCACTTCGCTCTACCCCACCCTCACTGGCTTCTCTTTCTCTCAATAACAAATGCAGGACTTAAGCCGTGCCTTGGGGATTCCTCAGTTCATTCATTTGATTTCAATACCATTTCCTAAAAGTGCTCCTTCTGCCCCCATCCCAAATCCTAGCTTTAGCGAATCTGAACCAGGACAGCCCTGATCACAGCTGGTGAACTGCTGGTGACCTGGGAGGAACCAGATATGGAGGGGTCGTGGTCAACCCCAGCTCCTCTAAAAAGGAAAACGAACCTCCCTGGAGACAAGTAAGGGGAGAGATACCCTGTGGAGGTTCTCAGACTGGGGCGGGGTCGTGTGGGCTGGTGCCACCAAGCCCCCCAGTCCCTGGGGCTTCAGAGGAAGAGAGAAAGACAGTGGACGAGCAGCTGAGAGGTGGAGGGGTGGTGGTGATGGTGCTGGTGCTGTCCCCAGGGGGTCGGGGACCAGAGAGCAGGGAGGCTGGGTGCCTGAGTCACACCCAGCTCCTGACGCCTCCGCTCTCCTGCATACACGGGGGTAAGCCGGGCAGTCACTCCTCCACTCCCAGTCTCAGCTTCTTGCCCACAAAGGGGAAATGCCCATTGCAGGAGGCAGGAGGAAGATTCAGTGAGAATATCCTAACACCTGGCCTGTAGCAAGAACTCAGGGATTCTTTTTAATTTAAAAATATATATTTATTTATTTATTGCTCTACTGGGTCTTTGTTGCTGCCTCGGGGCTCTTTCTAGTTGTGGCAAGCAGGCTTCTCTTGTTGCAGAGCTCAGGCTCTAGAGTTCCGGCTCAGTAGGTGTGCTCACGGGCTTAGTTGCTCCGTGGCATCTTCCTGGACCAGGAATTGAACCCATGTCCTCTGCATTGGCAGGTAGACTCTTAAGCACTGGACCACCAGAGAAATCCTTCAGGGATTCTTAAAAGGGTCTCTAGGTCTCCTCCATACAAACAGTAACCACATGTATACTGCTCAAGGTCCCCTAGGAGAGGAAGTGACCCATGACTTCTCTGACCCTGAGATGCTGCAACAGGTCACTGAACCTAAACAAACTCTAAGATCCTCAGCTCGGTGTCTAGGATATAAAATATGAGCTCTGATCTACTTGGAAACCCCTGAGAGTGGGTTGGGATTTTTTTTTTTCCCCTCTTCTTACAACAGGGTATTAATTTTTACATGAAACATCCTTTCTGTCAGTTCAGGAAAGCTACAACAGTCCCTACTTAAATATATATATATATATATATATATATATATATATAGAAGAAGTTATTGAAATAAAATGTTTCACTCTCAGACACAGTACAGCTTACATCCCGAAGCACATGAGGTTTAATTTAAGATGAGACATTTAAGTACGAGCTGCGGCAGGAAAGGCTGTGAATTCTGCGTCTTTGGGATGCCATCCTTTCCCTGCCAAAGCTGAGAGCCAGGACATTTCCTTTGCCAAAGGCAAAGAGGTGTGTGTAAGGCTCGAGACACCACCTGGGCGCCATCGGCGGACAGCGGACGAGTAGACAGGACAGACAGTCGTGAGGCGGTATGCTTGGCTACAGGGCAGACTGGAGGCTGGGGATGCAGAGCTGTTTTGGTCCCTACATCCCAAGTAGCCTTATAACAGCTGGAAGATACTGGGTTATCAAAATTGAATATAGGCATCACCTGGTGATCCAGTGGTTAAGATTCTGTGCTGCCATGCAGGGGATGTGGGTTCAATCCCTGGTCAGGGAAAGAAGAGCCCATATGTTGTACAGGGCATCCAAATAAACAAAAATTAAAAAAAAAATATGCTGTATGCAGTTTTAAAAAAAATTGATGGTAATAGTACATTCAATTAGGGGCTTCCCTGGTGACTCAGTGGTAAAGAATCCACCTGCCGATTCAGGAGATGCAAGAGACACAGGTTTGATCCCTGGTCCGGGAAGATCCCATGTGCCATGGAAAAACTAAGCTGGTGTGCCACAGCTAGTTAGCCTGTGAGCTGCAACTACTGAGCCCCCATGTCACAACTGCTAAAGCTGCACATCTAGAGAAGCCACTGCAGTGAGAAGCCCGCACGCTGCAGCTAGAGTAGCCCCAGCTTGCCTCAGCTAGCAAAAAGCCTGCATGGCAACAAAGACCCAGCACAGCCAAAAAATAAATAAATAAATAAAATTATAAATTAAACATTAAAAAATAGTATGTTCAATTATATATAGTAATATATATAGTAAATACATAAATAAAATACATAATAAAAATATATACATATATAAAATGCATATATAGCATAAGTAAGAAATATATATATATATATATGCTTGTAAACGTCAGTATAATTTGTCTATGTACCTGATGATATCAGTGAGGATGAAGGCCTCTGGGATGACATTTTGGCAGCACACGAGCAAGACCTTGGTGGAGAGAGAGAATTTCAGCAGAGCAGGGAGAGAAAGGCGAAAACAGAATTTGATGTGGGAATAGCACAAGTCATAAACGGGTAGGAGTGCAGAGTAGGGAGTGAGGGGAAATAGACCAGGGAGCTAGGCTGTGATCAGGTTAAGGCAGATGGGTTCCGAGCATGCCAAGGAGTGTGGATTGGGTTTGGCGGCCGTGGGAAAGCACTGAAATTAAGGCCAGGTGGTGTAGGGTCGGAGCCACCTGACTACGTGATAGCATGGCCTTCTTGGGACCTCTGTGTGGTGGGGAGCCTCAGGCCGTCCTGGGGAGCTACAGGGCCCTTGTGGGGGCAGTCAGGGGGCTCAGCACAGTGGCTGATTACCAAGGAGCACGGACATAGTTTGGTATGTCCACCCCTGGTCTGGGCTTCCCTGGTGGCTCAGTGATAAAGAACCTGCCTGCCAAGAAGAAGATGTGGACTCCGGAGATCCCTGGGTCGGAAAGACCCCCTGAAGAAGGAAATGGCACCGCTCCAGTGTTCTTGCCTGGGAAGTCTCATGGACAGAGGAGTCTGTCGGGCCACAATCCATGGGGTCGCAAAGAGTTAGACACGACTTAGTGACTGCATACATATTCACCACTAGTCTAGATGTCCTCGTGTCCACTGGCCTAAGACCAGAAGGCTCTCTAAACCCTCACCCTGGGCCATATGTGTCAATTTCCCCGAGATGAGCTGCTTTGTTAACTAATGGGTTTCTTTCCAGGCCCCTGGGTTTCAAGCTCTTTTGTCCAACTCTCTTGCAAAATCTCCTGCATGAAGTTCAGGGCAGAGTTTTGAAGCCCGTCCTTGGGTCATGACTAAGGTTCCTTTTCTTCCACAACTCATATTCTGTAGTTACTTCTGGCCAGTTAGAATAGTTAGAATTCGAGTGAGCCCTCCTAAATAGGGCTGAACCACAGGAGAGAGAGACAGCAGGCCCAGGAAGAAAAGAAGAATGAATGAAACATTAGGAGATGAGCATCCATCAGGCTCAGTCACTTATCAACAAGAGCAGATGAGAGAGGAAGCATTTCAAGACAGACTTCAGTTTTCAAGTGCAGGTAAGCAGAAGAAAGTCATGTCACTCATAGGACTAGGGCAGCTGGGAGAACGATCTGGGGTGGGGAGAAAGGGAAAAAGGAAGAATCAGAGTGGTTCCAGGCAAGTGAAGTGGGAGACATCCACACGGAAATATCGGCGGGCAGTTGGCAACGTGGGCGGAGAGCTGTCAGAACCTGAGATAAAGATTTGAAAGGCTTTGAAATAAGAACCACAGAGCTGGATTCTCCCAAGAAAAAAGGAAAAGAGCGAGAGGGTGAAGAGAGAACCTTGGGGGCCTTGCTCACTTCTGGGGCCACAGGAAGATGTGCAGGAAGAGGGAAGGGGGAGGGCTGTGGTGGGGAGAAGGCAAGATGCTGAAAGGATGGATGAGGCTTGAAGAAGGAAGAATTAGGCATATATCCTTAATGGATTTTTTTTTCTTTTTTTTTTAGTAATTTTACTCAGACATAACTCAAATGCAGTACAATTAACCCACTTATTGTGTACAATTCAGTGGGTTTTAGTATATTCACAGAATTATATAGTCATCACCACAATTTTAGAACATTTCATCACCCTGAAAAACCTGTTCTCTTTATCCATGATATCTTAAACTCAAATGCCCCCTACAGAAGGCAAGTATATCTGCTTTCCATTTCTAGAGCTTTGCCAGTTTTGGAGTTTCATATACATGGAATCCTCTGTTGTTAGTCGTTAGTGACTGCCTTCTTTCACTAAGCATAATGTTTTGGAAGTTCAACCAAGTCATAGCACGCGTCAGTACTTCATTTGTTCTTATTCCTTGCCAAATAATATTCTGTTGTTTAGACAGAACACGTTTTGCATAGCCATTCATCAGTTCATGGACATTTGGGTTGCTTCTGTTTTGAGCTGTGGCTCCTCACGTGAGCATTCGTGTACAAGGTTTTGTGTACACACCTGTTTTCATTTTCCTTGTGTATATACTTGGGAGTGGGATTGCTGGATCAATGGTAACTCTATGTTTAACTTTATAAGGAAATGCCAATCTGTTTTCCTAAGAGACTGCACCATTTCACATTCCCACTAGCAGTCCAATGTCTCCACATTCTCACCAACACCTGTTTATCTTCATTTTTTGTTTTATTGTAAAAATCATAGACTTATAAAATGAACTTATGGTTGCCGGGGGAAAGGGAAAGTTAGGAAGTTTGGAATGGTCATATACACACTGCTGTATTTAAAATGGATAACCAACAAGGACCTACTGTATAGCGCATGAAACTGTGCTCGATGTCATGTGGCAGCCTGGATGGGAGTGGCATTTGGGGGAGAATGGATGCATGTATATGTATGGCTGAGTCCCTTCGCCATTCACCTGAAACTATCACCTCACAACATTGTTAATCGGCTATACCGCAATATAAAATTAGAAGTTCAAAAGCAAAAATAATAATAGCCAACCTAGTGAGTATGAAATAGTATTCCCTGTGGCTTTAATTTACATTTCTCAAATGACTCAGGGTATGGATCATCTTTTTGTTGCTTACTGGCCATGCGAATATCTTCTTTTGAAGAAAAATCTATTCAGATTCTTTGACTATTTTTAAAAATTGAATTATTTGCCTTCTAAGAGTTTTTTAAAAATAATATATTCCAGATATAGGTCCCTTATCAGATATATAACTTGCAAACATTTTCTCCCATTCTGTGGTTGTCCTTTTACTTTCTTGATCGCATCATCACACATTTTTACTTTTGATTAAGTCTAACTTGCCTATTTCCCCCGCCCTTAGTTGCTGGTACTTTTTAGTGTCATAGCTAAGGATCCTTGGATAAATCCAAGGTCATGAAGGTTTACCCCTATGTTTTCTTCTGAGAGTTTTATAGTTTTAACTCTTACCTTTATGCATTTGATTCATTTCAAGCTAATGTTTTATATATAGTGTGAGGTGGGGGTCCAACTTCATTCTTTTGTATATTGATTCCCTTGTTCCAGAATGATTTGTTACAAAAGACTATTCTTTCCCCATTGTCTTGGCGTCCTTGTTGAAATCAACGAAACTTAATTGTGAGGGTTTATTTCTCAGCTCTCAGTTGTTTTTCCTTAATGTTTTATACTTGCCATTCATGCACTGTCTTCATATTTTTATGTTAATTTAGAGTGCAAATGTCTGTTTCTTGACTGATTGGCTCAGGTTAGCATCTTAGACCTTAGACCTCCAGCTCCCCATGAGTTCAAACAATGCCTACAGACCCCACCTCGTACAGCACAGGCCCAGCTCACTGTGTTTAATGGCCATCCCCGTCTTGGGTAAAGGGCATATTAACTTAATGGTCCTCCCTGCCAGTTTTGCTTTCTCTAAAGACCACAGTCAAGTCAATTGGCTTTCAACACAACCTGAAGTCACCAGGTATTGGCTTAGCTCTATGCTTCAGATTTGGCCAGGCTGGACTCGGATGAAGCGCCAAATGGGAACAAATTTAAATATGAGATGTAATATATTAAAGCAGTTCATTTTCATGGAGCAGGAGATAGAGAGTGAGAGCGAGAAAGAAGAGATGACCAGAAGATACTGAGAGAAAGGGAAGGAATGAAGAAATAGGAAAATGGGGAGCAATCTTGAGGAAGGGGCTTATTCTCCTCAGTCACCCGGGTGAATGTGCCCAAGGCCAGCAGAAGTGCAGGGTGGTCAAAGCGTCGGCGTGGGCAGCAGAGGCCCCTGTTTCCATCCTGCCCTGCTCCCTGTTGGCAGCGGTACCTGGGCAGTAATGTAACCCCGCCCGGGCCTGTTCCGTCATCTGTCAAAGGGGATGATGAGAACACCACCCTCAGAGAGTGTCTTTGCTCAGTCGCTCAGTCGTGTCTGACTCTTTGCAGCCCCATGGACTGCAGCCCGCCAGGCTCCTCTGTCCATGGGATGTCCCAGGCAAGAATACTGGAGTGGGTTGCCATTTCCTTCCCCAGGGGATCTTCCCGACCCAGGGATCAAACATGCGTCCCTGCACTGCAAGCAGATGCTTTACCTGCTGAGTCATCAGGGAAGCCTCAAAGGGTGGCTATGAAGATTAAATAAATGAATGCCTGTCTGCTCTTAACCCAGGGACTGGCACAAGGAGCTCATGTCATATGACATAAAATGTCATATGACAATGGAACAGTCCCCTACCCGTGGCATCACTAACTGTCTAAATCAGTAGTTCTCAGATGTTATATACATTAAAATCTCCTGAAAGGCTTTTTTAACCCACTTTGCTGGAGCCAATGACCAGGGTTTCTGATTCAGCAGATCTGGGTGGAGAATTAGTATTTCTAACAAGTTCCCGGATGAAGCTGATACAGTCAGCCCAAGGAACACATTTTGAGAATCACTGGTCTGAATTTCAGGGCCCAGAAAACAAGATGCTACCCACTGGCCTCTTAAATTCGAAAGTGAAAAGTCTTTAAAGAAAAGCCCTAGTACTCAGTCAATCCCAGACATAAGGCACTTTGCCCCATCAGAACCTCCATAATAATCATAAAAAGGAAAAGTAGCCTTAATGATTTGTGTGTGTTTGCGTGTGATTGTGTGTGTGCTCAGTCATGTCCAACGCTTTGTGACCCCATGACTGTCGCCCGCCCGGCTCCTTTGTCCATCGGATTTCCCAGGCAAGAATACGGGAGTGGGTTGCCATTTCTTATCCCAGGGAATCTTCCTGACCCAGGGATCAAACCCGTGTCTCTTTCATCTCCTGCATTGGCAGGTGGATTCTTCACCACTCATGCCACCTGGGAGGATATTGATGCTGGGAAAGATTGAGGGCAGGAGAAGAAGGGGGCAACAGAGGAAGATATGGTTGGATGGCATCACCAACTCAATTGACATGAATTAGAGCAAACTCCTGGAGATAGTGGAGGAGAGGGGAGTCTGGCATGTTGCAGCCTATGGGGTCACAAAGAGTTGGACACGACTTAGTGACTAAACAATGGCAACAACAATAGATTTAGTTAGAAATTTCTGGAATGCAAAAAAACAGTCAAGCCCCATTGCCATGATAAAAGCATTTATAATTTCAGGGCAAACAGTCCTTTGCCTTGAAAGGAAGAAATCCAGAAAGACAAGCAATAGCACATTTCAAAAACATCGAGTGAGGTTGTCTTTATTCAAGAATCATGTTCATTGTCAATGCAAGTGTTAGACCAAAGCCATTGAGAAAAGCTTCTTTCTCACCCAAACCTTGTAACAAAGCATACTGAGAAAATAATGCTTGTCCATACAGGAAATGCATCTCTTCTGCCTATTTGGGAGGGATTATAAATAGATCCTTAGAGAACATTTTTCTATCATTAGCTTTTCACTTCAAGTGAACTCTGTGTAATGAATTTCGGATCACTAAATGTTCTTCCTGGGCAAAGTACGTGGTAGATTATGATTATGCATCTGTTAGTATAGAAACTTAACTATTCGAACAGCATTGCGCCCAAGTCAGAGAATCTTAAAAAGAGACAGAAATGGAAATCAGTCTGAGAAATGAGCTGAAATGCCCATTTTAAGCAGACACATGTAGATACATTAAGGGGGCTTCCCTCATGGCTCAGTGGTAAAGAGTCTGCCTGCCAATGCAGGAGATGCAGGTTTGATCACTGGACTGGTAAGATTCCCTGGAGAAAGAAATGGCAACCCACTCCAGTTTTCTTGCTGGGAGATCCCATCAACAGAGGAGCCTGCTGGGCTACAGTCCATGGGGTCGCAAAAGTGTTGAATATGACTTAGCAACTAAACAACAGATACATTAAATGACCTCTTCCTGTTGTGGTTCAGTAGCTAAGTCCTGTCCAACTCTTTGTGACCCCGTAGACAGCAGCACGCCAGGCTCCCCTGTCCTTCACTATGTCCCGGGGCTTGCTTAAACTCATATCCATTGAGTCAGTGATGCCATCCAACCATCTTGTCCTCTGTCTTCCCCTCTCCTCCTGCCCTCAGTCTTTCCCAGCATCAAGGTCTTTTCCAGTGAGTCGGCTCTTTGCGTCAGGCGGCCAAAGGATTGTTGCTTTAGCTTCAGCATCAGTCCTTCCAATGAATATTCAGGGTTGATTTCCTTTAGGATGGACTGGTTGGATCTCTTAGTGGAGTGCAATGGGACATGAGCTGAGAACCGTGAAAGACGGTGCCTGCTTGTGTGTCAACACAGCTGTCTTCTCTGCCCTGTTTGAAGGGTGTTTCCAGCACAGGCTGGAGAAGCACGTGTCTCAACAGTGAACCAGTCCCTTCGGAAGTGATTCCTTCTACCCTGTGTGTGCTTCAGCTCCGGCTCTACTGTTGCTTCTGAAATCCACTCGGCTAATTGCAGGAGCTGAGACACCCCCCATTCCTTCTGGCTCATTTACAGCCCACCTACATTTGCATCCCCAGCACCTTCTGGCCTCCAGCTCCTGACACCCTGTACTCAAAAGACTGTCTCTCCATTCAGTCTTCTGTGTACTTTGAAGCCCCTGTTCCTATCCCCATCTTCCACAGGCTAACCACTTGGTACAGGCTGTGAAAGGTGTGTACTATGTAGTACTCTGTGTGGTGCTGAGTCATGTCCAACTCTTTGCAACCCCATGGACTGTAGCCCACCAGGCTCCTCTTGTCCATGAAGTTTTTCAGGCAAGAAGACTGGAATGGTTGTCATTTTTCTCCTCGAGGGTATCTTCCCAACCCAGGTCTCCTGCATTGGCAGGTAGATTCTTTACCACTCGCACAACCTGGGTTGTTTTAAAACTTCCTGGGAGCAAATTTGAGCTGAGCATCTCCCCGCCACCACCTCCCAAAAAATCTAGTTCCAATGAGAAAGGCCACATCCCCAGCCACTGACGCAACCAGAAGGATGACCAGACATAACTGTTGAGCAAGGCCTCCACCTTGGACTAGCCCATCCTGGTCCCACTCTCATGGGCCAAGTGAGGGAAGCTTGACTGTCACTCAAACTCACTTTCATAGGACGAATCTGCTTTCATTCCCAACCTGTATAACCTAGAGCTGGTTTGAAGACCACACATGCTGACCAAAGACACTCCCATCCAGGCTCACCAAAGTCCAGACACTGCCTGCCCTTGGTGAGATGCCAATACGCCAGTAACACTACATATCAGCCCAGTGAGTTTCTTTCTTTCTGTGACTTATCAGGACCAAGTGTCACTCTTTTGCCAACCCCAAGCCTTCATCCTGGATTTCTATTTCAAGTGCTTAGAAGAGAGCTGATTCAAGAGTGGAGTAAAGATATATTAATAACTGATGTATTGAGAGTAGTACACGCCTGCTTTGGCACCAGTTCATTATCCAGCAAGATCTCACGGGGAGTGAATGATGCCACAAATATCCTTGTGTTGGCATCTCGCACAGCCGAGAGCTAGGTCTGGTGGGAGGAAGGACCACGGGAGCAGCAGTCTTCAAGCAAGGATCAAACCCTGCTCTGCCACGCATCTGCCAACACGCTGAAGGTACCTTGAGCGGAAGTCAGGTTTCTTCTCTGTCTCTAGGAAATCCTAAATCACTTTTTTATAGGGCCTTCTGAAATGAGGTCACGTAAATACCTGGCATATGTTAGACAAATGTTACCTGTTATTATGGAAAGCACTGTTTACTAAAATGTCAGCTTATTTTTTCAAGTCTCTTATTGAATTTATTACAATATGGCAATATGGCTCTGTTTCTTGTTTTTTTTTTTTTGTTGGCCCTGAGGCTTGTAGGATCTTAGCTCCTTGACCAGGGACCAAGCCCCCACCTCCTGCATTGGAAGGCGAAGTCTTAACCACTGGACTGCCAGGAAAGTCCCTAAAATACCAGTTTAAAAAACTTCTTATCCAGACAACATAATATTATTCTGTGCTGAAAAGAAATGAGCTTTATGAAAAGACATGGAGAAAATTTAAATTCATTTTAAGAAGCCAATATGAAAAGCTAGGTACTGTGTGATTCCAACTATATGACATTCTAGAAAAGGCAAAGTTATGGAGGCAGTAAAAAGATTGGTGATTGCCAGGGTTTAGTGAAGATGGAGGGATGAGCAGGTGGGACACAGGATATTCAGGGCAGTGAAAACACTCTGTTTGATGCTATAATGGCAAAGGCCCGTCATTATACGTTTATCTAAAGCCAATAGTCCACGCTGATGTAAACTATCAGTGTTAGTCACTCAGTCATGTCCAGCTCTTTGTGACTTCATGGACTATAGCCCACCAGGCTCCTCTGTGCATGGGATTTCCCAGGCAAGAATATTGGAGTGGGTTGCCATTTCCTCCTACAGGGGATCTGCTCCACCCAGGGATCAAATCTATGTCTTCCTCATTGCAGGCAGATTCTTAACCATCTGAGCCACCAGGAACACCCTGAAAACTATAAATCTGGTGTTAACAATGTGTCCGTGGAGGTTAGTGGATTGGAACAGAGGTACCACTCTGGTGGGCAATGTCGATTGGGGGCTGGGGGAGGGGATTGGAGACTGTATGAGAACTTAGTACTTACAGATCAGTTTTGCTGATAACCTAAAACTGCTCTAAAATGAATTTGAGCAAACTCCAGGAGATAGTGAGGGACAGGAGAGCCTGGTATGCTGCAGTCCACAGGGTTGCAAAGAGTTGGACATGACTTAGTGACTGAACAATAAAACTGCTCTAAAATTAAAGACTATTAAAAAAAAAATCCTCTTAGGAGAGAAATGGGACCTAAAATCAAACTTTTGGGCTTCCCAGGTGGCATTAGTGGTAAAGAACCCGCCTGCCAATGCCCGAGACAGAAGAGACTCGGGTTTCATCCTGGGTTGGGAAGATCCCCCGGAGGAAGGCATGGCAACCCACTCTAGTATTCTTGCCTAGAGAATCCCAGGGACAGAGGAGTCTAGAGGGCTACAGTCCATAGGGCCACAAAGAGTCGGACACGACCGAAGCGACTGAGCACACATGCAAAATCAAACTTTGAGACTAGGTATGTGAAGGGACTTCTTGGGGTGCTTAACTATAAGGAAAGATTACTTTCAAGTGCGCACATTATCAACAGTCTTCCCACCTCTTTTTCCAGAAGGGGTGTGTGTGTGTGTGTGTGTGTGGTGTTTGCACGCACTCACACGTACCATTTCCTCCTGTGGTCCTTGGAAGCACTGCAGTCAACTACTAGCGGGGATTAGCTGAGGCTTTGAGGCTTTATTACCTCCAGACTCCGCCAGCCCACATTTGTCCCTGGGCCCTCCATGCCAGCTTTGTAAGGAAATCTTACTGGGTTCTTTGGTTTGCCAACCACATGATCTAACAGGCAGCAATGCCAAGTCCAGTCCTCACTCTCCCAGGCAAGTTGCACAAGGCCTGGATTCTTTCCTGGGAGATCCTCAGGTCCAGCCTACTGCAGTGACTGAATCCCACCCAGCACTTTGCTCTCACCCTGAAGCTTCTGCAGAAACAAGGCATTCACATTCTAATCTTGGCATTTCAAATGCAGGTGGACATTCTTGAATCCTTCTTCTCTGGGTGCTCATCAGCCCTGGCCTTTGTGTATTTGATTTCCAGTTATGGGCTCTGAGGTCTCTTCTTCATCCTCACTCTGACCCAACTTCCCCTTCTGCCTCAGTTGCAACCGTCTTCTTCCTTAGCATGATATTATTCTATTAAGTGATGCATAGAATTGTGTTTTCTTTTTTTAATTTTAAGTGAAAACTGCTACTCGGAGATGAAAATCCATAAAAGGGCTCTGGGTATTCATTAAAAAAAAAAAAATTTAAAGGCCCCTGTATCTTACAATTAGTCCCCAAAAATGTGATGATATCATCTGGCATGGAACACTGTCCTTGGTGTTTTTCCTGAAGTGTGAGTTTAATTTACTGACTCTACATGTCCAGGGGGCGGCACTTCTGGTAAAGAACCCGCCTGCCAATGTAGGAGACACAGGAGACATGAGTTCAGGCCCTGGATTGGGAAGATCCCCTGCAGAAGGGAATGGCAACCCACTCCAACAGTCTTGCCTAAAGGATCCCAAGGACATAGGAGCCTGGCAGGCTACAGTCCATGGGGTCGCAAAGAGTCGGGCATGACTGAGCACGCACGCACAACTGCATACGTGTCTAATGTGGGTCCCAGATTTGAACTGGTACTATAGCTCTTGTAATCATCCACATGTTCTCACCTGTGTGTAGCACCATATACAGATACTTCTACTGTATATATTTTGAGAATTTAATCAGCTAAATATTTTTAATCAGGAGATGCCACAACTTCTATGAGAGAAAAGAAAATCTGATTAGACTGCAAAAACTTCAGATTGTTTCTCTGCTACCTTTAAAGATTGATATAACCAACGAGAATGAATCATTTCCTCTCCCTCCCACCCATAAATAATCATTCTTTGAAAAATGGGTTTCCTGGAAGTCCTGGGGTTCCTGGATATATCACTGCAACATTCATTCATTTAATAAAGCCACGTTCTTTTAAAGGACGAACCAACTGAGACTTGTGAATTTCCCCAAATTGGCAATGCAGTTTTGCAATAGTTCCTTTTGCTCCAGGCTGTACATTTTGAATAATGCGCAGATTATGATCCAATGTGACTTTGTTATCTGGTTGATGAAAAATCCTAACAGCAATGTCACTTCCTCCAGGAAGCCCATCCTTATTCCGTCTCTTGAACGCACGTCACTAGGTCTTTTGGCACTCACCCTATTGGCCTCCTCTTTAGCCCTGCCTCCACACTGTAAACCCTTCTTGTACAGACATAAACATCTGTCAAGTTTCCCTCCATTGCTCACAGGACAGGCCTAGCCTGATTCATGACAAGCCTTCAACAAATGCCAGTTAAAGGAACGGACCTGCCAAATGCAGAGAATGAACAGGAGGTAAACTTCCCTCTTCGACTCTGCTCGGGTCCTGACTGGGTTCTCTGCTGCAGATCCACTCCCCTTTGTGCTCAGACAGGTGGAATTAACACTAGGAGACAGGATAGCATCTGGAGTAAGTACAACCACATATACAACATCTCCATGATCAGAAGGCAGGAGCCACACATTTAATGGGATATCCTACCAGGCAACAGGTGAAAACAGACCCTAGCGAAAATACCTGCTGCACTGTGGGGCTGTTGCACCCGCTGTATTATTTCTGTAGACCATTTGTTTTCTAAAAGATCATTTAAAGATTGTTCAGCTGGTTCCCAAAAGGGAGAAGGAGGAGAGAGCTGAAATCTCTTTCAAAGCAAGAAAGGAAGGGAGGTGACTTTAAATTCTGCATTAAATCCGGTTAAAAGCACATAACTTTATCCTTTAGTAGATATTAGTCATAGCCTCACTCTAAGGGCAGGGTGAAACCTACTTGCCCGAAGGAAAGGGAGGGGGTAGAAAAACAAAGCAACATAAAGTTTTCAAATGTTCTCCTTTTGGAAAGGGAGGGACTTCAAAACCACAGCGTGCCAAATGCCTCCTCCTCCTCCTTGAAAAGCCCCACAAGCCTAAGAATAACAGCTTCTCGGGATGCGCAAAGCTCCTGAGGGCTGATTATTTTTCAGGAGGAGAATTAGACAAAAATAATGCAAGTGGGAAATAAAGAGAATGACCTACTTTACAGGGGGGAAAAGGGAGGTCTGTGTGAACGTTTTGATCTAATTGACGGTGCCGAGTTGCATGCCCAAATAAGGCGCTGTGGGTCGGGTCTGCGCTGGAGAGGGTTTGTCTTGAGCTCGGAGAAAATAAAGGCAGGGCCCTGGAACCGAGTGGGGGGCCCGTCTGATGTTCTGAGAGGCCTGAGAAGATAGTGTGATGGGACAGGACTGGTGGAGGCACTTTCCTCTAATTGTACAAAGGACTTAGGGACATCTGAAAAAAGGCTGCTGGGCTCCGAGCGCTGCGCCAGGCAACATGCCTCTGTGAGGTCCCAGGGGTGACCTCGCAGGGATGGGAAGCCTATCGCCTCTTTGGGGCTTCTTCCCAGGGGCCGAGGATGGACAGGGGTTTACGAATCTAGAGGAGCCGGGACACCGTTCCGGGCCCCGGCGGGGCGCGTGGTCTCTCTTTCCCACCCGACTCTGTCTCGGAGCCCCGCAGAGGTTGCAGCAGCAGCTGCAGGATCCCCGGGCTGTTGATGCGCACGTGTCTGTGTTCGCTGTTTGCGGGAACCTTGCTGAATGCCTCCTTGTTTTCTCCTGCGCGCCGCTCCAGCTTCTTCTCTCTTTTTTTGGATTCTCGCCTGTCTCCTCCCACAGAGAGGAAAAAAAAAAAAAGGTCACGTATGTTTGGAAAAATATGTAGGTCAGTGGAACATTTCCTACACTGGTGCAAAAGGAGAGGAGGGCAGCGGGGGAGGGGAGGGAGCCGCAGCTTGGAGCTCCGGGTGCGCGCTCCTGGCCGCGGGCCCCGAGCCCTACAGGAGGGGCTCCTTTCCATCCTTGACCCATTTTCCGGACCAGCTACGTTCGCCTCGGAAGAAACAGTGATCGTTCCTCCCCAGCAGGCGCCGCGGTCCTCTGAGCTCGCCGGCGTCTCCCTGATCCCCGCCCGCAGCTCTTCGGGAAAGCGCAGTGGTCGGCGCGCTGGGCCGCCCCACGAGGACGGCGTGCTGGGGGCCGCGGTGGCGCGCTGGCCCCCCAACGCACTGGACCGCGGGTTGGCAGGGCGCAGGGGAGGGCGATTCCCCGCCGCCCCCACTGACAACTTGAACGGGACCTCCACTGGCCTCTCCTTCGGACAGTTCCCCTCTAAGCACACCCTGTCCCCGCCCCGCACCCTCGGCCGGACCATGCCGCGCGTCCCCGGCGGCAGCCCTGCGGTGGCGGCCTTGGGGCGCGCGGGTGTCTCGGCCGCTCAGGGAAGCTGGCGGGTGGGAGGTGGGTCCAAGGGTTCATCTGCTCGTAGGGAGCGCAGGGTGCGGGTCCCAGGCTGGGTCGCGGCCAGGGTCCGGCGTGCGGCCAGAAGAGACCCGGCCGGCGGCGGCCGCGGGAGCGCAGGGAAGGAGGAGGAGGAGGAGGACCGAGAGGAGGCGGGAGGAGGGCGGGGGAGGAGGAAGAGGCGGCGGCGGCGGCAGCGGCGGCGGCGGCTCCTCTCCCCGCCGGCTCTGCGTGCGGAAGAGTTTGCCGCGCGAGCAGCCGGCCTCCCGCAGGAGCCTAGGGACGCGCGGCGGCGGCGTAGCTCTGAGACCCGCAGCCGCGGCGGCGGCGTCAGCAGCGAGAGCAGCGCCTCCCGCCGCCGCCCGGGAGGAGCTCGCCGCGCCCGCTCGCCGCCTCGGCTCCCAGCGGCGGCGGGAGGCGCGTCTCCCGGGCCCAGCCCGCGCCCGGCCCCGCGGGGCCGCCCCGGCCCGCTCCGAGGTAAGGGCCGAGCCCCGGGACGCGGGGCCCTGGGGTGGGAGGGCGCGCGCGCAGGGTCGTGGGACTTGATCACCTGCCTGCCGGCGCGGTGGACTCACGGAGCAGGGAGGGACACCCCGGCCCGGGACTGCGCTTCGCGGGGGGCCGGGGGCGCAGGGCTGTTGGGTTCCCACCGCCAGCCCCTGGTCCTGCGGCGGGGACATCGCGTCCTGCGGGATCGCGGCGGCGGCCGGGCGGGTCGTCTCCTTGTGCGTCTCGCCGTAGGAGGCAGAGGATGAGACACCCCGATCCGGGGTGCTCAGAGAGTACCGTCGGGGTGGGTGGAGGCCGTGCCAGGGTAGCAGCCTCGAAGGTCGCCCAGAGGCTTCCCTAAGCCCCATCGCGCGCTCTCCAGAGCGTGGGGCGCCGGGGACCCCCGAAGAGGGTGACATGCGCGCCCCGGGCCCACGATCTCGAGGGGTCCCTAGATCGGAATTGGTTCCGGGCCGTCATGGGTGCCGAGCCGGCCTCCTGGACACGCGTAGCCGGCCCTGCTCGCCGCCTCGCTCCCCAGGTTGGATGCCAGCGCCTTGTTTTGTTGGAAGGTGTGCTCCCTCCCCCGAGCCGAGGAAGGAGGCTTACCTTTGACCTTTCCAGAGATCCGCACGGGGCGGGTAACCTGGGGGTAGGGCCGTGTACCAAAAGGCCAAATTAAAAACCAACCCCTCTTCTCTATCTGCCACTCCTTAACTGCTTAAGGTAAGAAAGTTTGCTTTCAGCCCCGTGATTCATAAATAATTAGTAACCAGCTCTGTTGATTAAGCAAAATGGAAACCTTAAAAATACACACGCACTTCCAGAAAGTCTAAAAGCTTCCAAGGTTGTATCCGGGAGGGTTTAGTTCGCAAAGTTGAAAGCCCCTGGGTTCAACAGGTGTTCAGAAGGGGTCTGGAAAGAGAGAGCTCGGTGAGTTTGGTCTTTAGTGCCTACTCCTTTGATTCATTATATTGATTGGCCTGTTTCTTTACAGCAAAATATGGAGTAGTTATTAAATTAACGTAATTAGCAGAGACGAACTGGTCATAATTGATCATTTAGAACCGGAACCTTTTTTCCTTAATAGGAGGGTTTTCCCCGTTTGGACTTTGCAGTTAATTAGTTCTAAGGCAGTTCCTGGCAGCGTTCAGCTCTGTCCATCCCTCTGTCTAGGAGGCACAAACTAACTCAGTCCCTGATCAGTGAATTGACCAACTCATTATGAGGTGCGTTAAAAACACAGCAAGTTTTAATTGTTCTTCCTTGGGAGGTGCAAGTTCAAAATTCAAGGGCAAGTTGTAACTCTGGCTTTCTGTCCAGATGATTTCTTAAAGGAGAAGTTTGCAAAAAATTAACCCCCAAATGTATTTAAAAATAACTCTGCAATAAATATGATGTTTAAAAGAGCTATTCAGGCTTGGACCACTATTTTGCAAAAGCAAAAGATCTGTTTGATTGCAGAGCTAAAGCAGGACCGGTAGAAGTATTGGCATTTCTCAGCAGTCTACTTAAAGATTTAGTTAAAAATAAAGTGTACGCAGCAAAGGCTTTCAATAATCGTCTTCCGTCTCACAGAGAGATGCGAAGTGTGGCTTAGAAGAATTGTAAGTATGCTGCTTTTAGCCATTTTCTCCTTGGAAATCGATGCATATATTTATCTGCTGATCTGTCCCACTGCAGCAGATGTAAAATCAGTTTGATTCTCACTGCTCCTGGTAGTGACTCCTGTGGAGGCCAGAGAAGGGAATATATTCTAGAGGAAATATGTTACTAATAAAATGTTACCTCCCAAAGAGTTAAACATGCCCAGAAAAAAACCAAGTGAGGCTTCACTAATTAGCCTGTTGAAAAAAAAAAAAAAAAATTGCCTGATTGGAGAAGTGAGTGTTCAGATGGTGGCTCAAGAATTCATCTTCCTGTAGAAAATAACAATTGTTTTTAAGCTCATTTGATTCTTGTTAAGAGTTTGGGCCCTTTTTACTATTTCTGGCTATGTAATAATGAAAATGATAAACAAAATAATAAAAATAGTTTAAAATGACACATATCATCTGTTATATGTCATGATGAAGTTGAATTCATCTTATTTTTTGGAACAGCCTTTCTTAACTCTTGGTAATCCTTATAGCTGGCTGTTAGTACTGCTACTAGTTTTTAGGTTACACATTCAAAATTAGTGATTTCTTTCAGATTAAAATAACAATGCATACATATGCTCTTTATATCTTTATATGATCCTTTATATTATAAATAGATGGGGGAAACAGTAGAAACAGTGTCAGACTTTGTTTTTTTGGGCTCCAAAATCACTGCAGATGGTGACTGCAGCCATGAAACTAAAAGACGCTTACTCCTTGGAAGGAAAGTTATGACCAACCTAGATAGCATATTAAAAAGCAGAGACATTACATTGCCAACAAAGGTCCATCTAGTCAAGGCTATGGTTTTTCCAGTGCTCATGTATGGATGTGAGAGTTGGACTGTGAAGAAAGCTGAGTGCCGAAGAATGGATACTTTTGAACTGTGGTGTTGGAGAAGACTCTTGAGAGTCCCTTGGACTACAAGGAGATCCAACCAGTCCATCCTAAAGGAGATCAGTCCTGGGTGTTCATTAGAAGGACTGATGCTGAAGCTGAAACTCCAATACTTTGGCCACCTCATGCAAAGAGTTGAGTCATTGGAAAAGACCCTGATGCTGGAAGGGGTTGGGGGCAGGAGGAAAAGGGGATGACAGAGGATGAGATGGTTGGATGGCATCACTGACTCGATGGACATGAGTTTGAGTGAACTCCGGAATTGGTGATGGACAGGGAGGCCTGGCGTGCTGCTATTCATGGGGTCGCAAAGAGTCGGACACAACTAAGCAACTGAACTGAACTGATGGTCCTTTATATGGTCATCAATATACCTATATATGGTCATTTCTTGGAAGCCTGGCTTTTGAACCTTAAGCCTCTAGAGGGCTGAGTCCTCTTTCTTAATTTTTAAAACAAGCATATATTTTATTCTTTCCATGAAAAGTTGGCTTTTCCGTGGTGATCCTAGCACTGACTGTCCCATGCTGATCTCAGGCACTGAGTGGCATTTCTTTCCCAGGAGAGGTCAGATTGTGAGGTGTTGAAAATAGCCCAGTAACACCGTATTCTTGGCTTTCTTATGGCCACGGTCTAATTGGCTGCATCAAAGAAGCATCTGATGGAATTTTGCATGTAAGTAGTGGCAATGATACACATTACTTGCTTACAGAAATGTTTGACTAGCAGGTTCCTGGTCTTTACTCTCTGTGTAGCAAAGATAGGAGGCCACATTCATATTCCATCCAGCATCTCATCCCTAGGAGGCCTTGTTCATCATTGATGCTCAATAATAAGTAGGTGTAGGAAACAAGCTGACTTGTGGATGACAGTTATCCGAAGGGTAGAAATTGCTGAATGCTAATGGGGTACTTAACTCTGAGCAATTCTAGTTTAACTCTGAAGATGATTAATAGCACCTTAGAGCACTAAATAAACACTTATTAAATGTGAACATATGTTTAAAGGGGGAACGTTTTTAATGCAGTCTTTAAGACACTACTGTTTCTCACTGAATTCTTTGAGGTTGGGGACCACTTGGCATTTTAAGCAATCTCTTTGGGGAAGTTCCCCCAGAGATCACTTGAACTTCTGTGGGTCATAAGACAATGTGTCGTTTTCCATAAGATGATTCAGAATAGAAACGAGACTTTAATCTTCTATGTTGATGTGAAACAAAGCAAAACAAAAATGTATTTAAAAAGAGGAGGGTACAGAAGATGGTATGTCAAACTTTATATAGTGTAGAGTAGCAGCGATCGTCTGGGGACCTTGTGAAGGGCAGGTGCTGACTCAGCAGGTCTAGGTTGGAACCTGAGAGCCTGCATTTCTTACA
The DNA here is from genome assembly GCF_910594005.1 of Cervus elaphus. Classification (NCBI taxonomy): domain Eukaryota; kingdom Metazoa; phylum Chordata; class Mammalia; order Artiodactyla; family Cervidae; genus Cervus; species Cervus elaphus. The sequence continues at coordinate 96,814,478 of NC_057825.1, read as the reverse complement.
AAGCTCCCCCGTGCTCCAGAGACTATGACACTCTAGAAGGTTCTGGAATATTCTCAATCCAATTCAGCCTGTGTAGCATCTACTGCATAGGAGGACCAGCTGATAGAAAAAGAAAGAACATGGGTCCTCCCTGCCCTCAAGGAACTGACACAGTGAGGAAGGGAGGATCTTTCTAGACTGAACTGAGGCTCTGGGACACTACTCTGCAGTGAGGTGGCGGCCTGAGAGGGGCCCAGGAAAGCGGTTTTTTCTGGTAGGGCTCCCATGCTGGCCACCCGTGACCTCTAGTTTTCATCGAGAAGCTCTGTGACTCACCAGGAAATAAAATGCAGATGCTGAAATCAGGCAGGTCTGGGGTAGCCTTCTTGCTCAGCTACCGTGTGACTTGGGGCAACTTTTTCTTTAACCTTCCTGAGCCTCAGTGTCCTGGTTAGAAGAGTAGTGGGAATAACGCTTACCTCATCAAGGTAGGTAGGATGACCAGTGAAGGAGACACATCAGACATAACAGAAAAGTGTGTGTTAGGCACTCAGTCATGTCTGACTCTCTGTGACCCCCTGGACTGTAGCCTGCCAGGTCCTCCGTCCATGGGATTCTCCAGGCAAGGATACTGGAGTGGGCTGCAGTGTTGCTTTTATTACTGCTGATGGGACAGGGGAGGCTTGCTAGGCATGGAGGAAGAAGAGGTTCCTAAAAATACTTTTGCATGTAGTTCAGCAATTAGAGATTCCATTTGGTTAATCAGCAAACCCAGGGCTGGCAGGAGAGAACCCAGCCTGGGGCTGGAGGGCGGGCAGCCGTGCAAGGTAATGGATGCAAAATGGGATGATGAGGAGCACCCACATCTCCACTCTTCTGCAGTACCCTGGCTTCTGGTGAGCCCTGATGATACCCTTCTAGCAATATATTTACCTGAGGCTGTTCCTGGTACTCACCCTGTAGGTTCTGCTGATCCAGACCGACTGGTGGTGGTGGTAATCAGGCACGCCTTAACAATATGTTTCGGAGGGAAGGGCATTGGTGTGTCCCTTGCTGGGCCCTTTTAAGGGTCAGAGCCATCCATCAGCCCTCTTCAGTTTAGGGGGAGTTCCCTGAAGGCAGTGCAGGATGAGTGGGAATTCACCACCCAGCATTTTATACTTCATGCTCTGAGGTGATTACTTCCTCCGGACTTCTGGGGAAGGCAGATGTTCCAAGGTAGACGTTTCCTTCACCCTGATTTTAGGGGGAGTCATCTGGATTTCCCATTTGGCACAAGTGGTAAAGAACCTGCCTGCCAGTACAAGAGATGTAAGAGGTGCAAGTTCGATCCCTGGGTCAGGAAGATCCCCTGGAGGAGGAAATGGCAACCCATTCCAGTATTCTTAGAGCCTGGAGAACCCCATGGACAGGGGAGCCTGGAGGGCTGCAGTCTGTGGGGTTGCAAAGAGACGGACGCCACCAAAGTGACTTAGCATGCAAACTGGGTGGCCCTCAAAATACCTCCACACTATGGCTCTCTTGTGTATATTTGTGAGTTCTGCTTATTATTTACAAAGGAGACGTCTCTGCTCCTATTCCCACTCCATGCTCCGCCAAAATAAACCTTGAAAACCAAGAGCGAGAGAACGGCAATGGGCTTGTGACCCTGTGCTATATATGAGGGAAGGACTAGTGATTGAACCCAAGGCCATGAAGGGGGGTTAAGGGGGAAGTGTCAGGGAATACTTAAAATGGAAACCAGAGCAGAGGCGGGACCAGAGGGCAGGAGGAGAGACCCAGGGTTCCAACTCTGTGGATGTTGACACTTTACTGAAACTATGAAGGATTATGTCCCAGGTCACTGAAAATCATCCGGGCTTCCTGTGGACACAAGCCCCTCTAAAGGAAAGTGGGTGACTGAGCCCAGCTGAATGATCCTTCCAGCCTCTTCTGAACCAAAACCCATACCGGGCAATGTCATGAGGAATCTCTGTACCCTGTGAAAGTCATAGTATTGAGAACTGGAGAACTAGTATTGAGAACTAGATAAATATTACTATTTTTCTGTTTTAAAAGTATACTTACTTTTTGGCAAATATAGAAAAGATGAAAGAAAGTGGAGATTACCCACAATCTCAAGGTGTATTACCCTTCAGCCTTTTTTCTATGCGTTAAAATGCTTTTTTTAAATGTTAAATTTAAAAAATAATATAATCTTATAAAATTTTCACACAATCCAGAACCACTTCTAGTAAAAGGATCCCCTTTCACCCTCTGGCCCTACTAATGTTGTTCAGTCACCAAGTCGTGTCCAACTCTTCTTGACCCCATGGACTGCAGCACGCAGGGCTTCCTTGTCCCTCACCATCTCTTGGAGTTTGCCCAAGTTCCTGTCCATTGAGTCAGTGATGCCATCCAACCATCTCACCCTCTGTCGCCCTCTTCTCCTCCTGCCTTCAATCTTTCCCAGAATCAGGGTCTTTTCCAGTGAGTCAGCTGTTTGCATCAGGTGGCCAAAGTATTGGAGCTTCAGCTTCAGCATTGGTCCTTCCAATGAGTATTGAGGGTTGATTTCCTTTAAGACTGACTGGTTTGATCTCCTTGCTTTTCAAGGGACTCTCAAGAGTCTTCTCCAGCACCACAGGTCCAAAGCATCAATTCTTCCACACTCTGCCTTCTTTATTGTCCAGCATCTCTTCTGCCTGGTAGAAACTTGATTTAGCTCAGGGCCCACTCTCCTCCATGTGTCTCAGGGGTAAATCCTGATTGGCTGAGCAACTGCTGGTGGGCCTGCAGTCCCACCAGTGATTGGCTTAGGGTAAGCAGGTGGCCCTCCTGTTCAATCAAACATGAGGGTAACTTAGTGGGCAGCTTTCCTGACTCTTAAAAAGAGATGTAGGAGCAACCAGCTACTTTTTTTTTCTTCTGGACACAATGCCTGTAAGTGGGGCAGCTGTCTTCCAACAGAACGGGCTGGGCCAGGCCCAAACTGACCTGCCAAAGAATGCAAAGCTGAAGAATGGGGCCTCCACAGTGCCCCTGACCTTCTGAATTACCCAAGAGGAAGCTCTGATTTGAGACCTTCCTAACCTCTTAAAGGAGGTCAAGTTGGATTTTTTTGTTAGTTGTAACCAAAAGCATCCTAACTGACCCATCCCTCAGCCCTCCCCACTATTGGAGAGTTGATTGGTGTTAACCATGCGGGTGTAATCTGCTAGTCATTTTCACTGCATTTACATGTATATCATGTATGTACAGTTTCTTTTTAAACTAACATAATTCATTTTGCACATTTTATTTAGTGACTTTTTTGTGTGTGTGGCATGAGATTTGGGGGGGTCATTTTTTTATATCTACTTTATTCTTTTTAAAGGTTACATAGTAACACTCAGAGGTATGGCTGACACATAATTGATTTAACACATTCCCTATCATTAAACATTTATCATTCTTTATTTCTTATCATTCAATTGCTCAGTTGTGTCTGACTCTTGATCCCAACGACTGCAGCATGCCAGGCTTCCCTGTCCTTCACTAGCTCCCAGAGTTTGCCCAAACTCATATCCATTGGGTCAGTGATGCCATCTAACCATCTCATCCTCTGTTGTCCCCTTCTTCTCCTGCCCTCAATCTTTCCCAACATCAGGGTTTTTTCCAGTGAGTCAACTCTTCGCATCAGGTGGCCAAAGTATTGGAGCTTCAGCTTCAGCATCAGTCCTTTCAATGAATATTCAGGGTTGATTTCTTTAGGATTGACTGAGTTGACCTCCTTGCAGTCCAAGGGACTCTCAAGAGTCTTCTCCAGCACCATAGTTTGAAAGCATCAATTCTTCAGTGTTCAGCCTTCACTATGGTTCAGCTCTCACGTCCATGCATGAATACTGGAAAAACTGTAGCTTTGACTGTACAGACCTTTATCCGCAAAGTAACATCTCTGCTTTTTAATATACTGTCTAGGTTTGTCATAGCTTCTCTTCCAAGGAGCAAGCATCTTCTTTTAATTTCATGGCCGCAATCACTATCTGCAGTGATTTTTGAGCCCCCAAAAATAAAGCCTCTCACTGTTTCCATTGTTTCTCCATCTTTTTGCCGTGAAGTGATAGGACCAGATGCCATTGATCTTTGTTTTTTGAATGTTGGGTTTTAAGCCAGCTTTTTCACTCTCCTTTTTCACCTTTATCAAGAGGCTCTGCAGTTCCTCTTCACTTTCTACCATAAGGGTGGTGTCATCTGCATATCTGAGGTTATTGATATTTCTCCCGACAACCTTGATTCCAGCTGTGCTTCATCCATTTCGCCTGATGTACTCTGCATATAAGTTTAAATAAACAGGGTGACAATATATAGCCTTGACGTACTCCTTTCAAAATTTTGAACCAGTCTGTTGTTCCACCTCCAGTTCTAACTCTTGCTTCTTGACATGTATACAGGTTTCTCAGGAGGCAGGTAAGGTGATCTGGTATTCCCATCTCTTTAAGAATTTTCCAGTTTGTTGTGATCCACACAGTCAAAGGCTTTTGTGTAGTCAGTGAAGCAGAAGTAGATGTTTTCCTGGAATTCTCTTGCTTTTTCTACGATCCAGCAGATGTTGGCAATTTGATCTTTGATTCCTCTGCCTTTTCTAAATCTAGTTTGTACATCTGGAAGTTCTTAGTTCTTGTACTGTTGAAGCCTGGCTTGGAGAATTTTGAGCATTACTTTGCTAGCATGTGAAAGGAGTGCAGTTGTGCAGTAGTTTGAACATTCTTTGGCATTGGCCTTCTTTGGGATTGAAATGAAAACTACCTTTTCCAGTCCTGTGGCCACTGCTGAGTTTTCCAAATTTGCTGGCATATTGAGTGCAGCACTTTCACAGCATCATCTTTTAGGATTTGAAATAGCTCAACTGGAATTCCATCACCTCCACTAGCTTTGTTTGTAGTGATGTTTCCTAAAGCTCACTTGACTTCGAATTCCAGGATGTCTGGCTCTAGGTGAGTGATCACACTATCATGGTTATCTGGGTCATTAAGATCTTTTTTGTACAGTTCTTCTGTGTAATTCTTGCCCCCTCTTCTTAATATCCTCTGCTTCTGTTAGGTCCATACCATTTCTGTTCTTTATTGTGCCCATCTTTGCATGAAATGTTCCCTCGGTATCTCAAATTTTCTTGAAGAGATCGCTAGTCTTTCCCATTCTATTGTTTTCTTCTATTTCTTTGCCTTGGTCACTTAGGAAGGATTTCTTATCTCTCCTTGCTATTCTTTGGAGCTCTGCATTCAGATGGGAATATCTTTCCTTCTGTCCTTTGCTTTCCCTTCTCAGCTCTTTGTAAGGCCAGGACTGTTTCCCAGAGAACCACAACTTTATTTCTACTTCTTGACTATTATGAACATTGTAGTAACTTCCTGATCTGTATATTTTCAGATACAATTCAGATTCTTCTCTGGGATTACTAGTGGAGTATTCCTGGGTAAAGAGCCATAGCTCTTTGAAAGACTGATAGACCCTGCCAGGTAGGTGACTAAAACAGTGTCGAAGGGTGCCGTGTCCGCATATTTTAAGCCTATGTGCTCTGTTGTGGCCAACTCTTTGAGACCCCGTGTACTGTAGCCCACCAGGCTTCTCTGTCCATGGGATTCTCCAGGCAAGAATACTGGAGTGGGTTGCCATTTCCTTTTCCAGGGGATCTTCCTGACCCAGGGATTGAACCCCCACCCCCTACACTGGCAAGCAGATTCTTTACCACTAGCACCACCTTGGAAGCCATGTCTTAACCAAAATCCAAATCATTGAACATTAAATGTATGTAATTTTAATGGCTACATAATAGCCCATGATAATTGTTGTTGGAGTGTTTCATTGGCTTATGAAGACACACAAGAGAATGTTGAGATGGAGGCTATGAAAACTGAATAGACATAATTAACCTTGCTGTAATCTACAGAGAGTCCTAAAGTGGTGTTAGGAGACACATTCCTCCAGTGATCTATTTCCAAGAAAACTGGAAGGAGACAGCCTTCCAGACCCTTCTCAATACAGTCAGATGGTGGGCTGCCCAAACATCTTTCTTTTTAAAAAAATTTTAAATTTATTTTTAATTGGAGGATAATTACGTTACAATATTTTGTTGGTTTCTGCCATACATCAACATGAATCACCATAGGTATACATATGTCCCCTCCATCTTGAACCTCCCTCCCACCTCCCATCCCATCCCACCCCTCTAGGTTGTCATGCCCAAGCATTTCTAAGAAGCTTTGCTGTTTCTGGGATCCACAGAGTTTTTAACTCTGATAGGCATTTGTTCACTGAATAAAAAGTAGTCATTTAAACAAATATTTCATGCATTGCATGGAGCATAGCTGAAATATGAGTTTGCTGTATGAAATTTTCCAGTTCTGTAAGAGAAGAGTGGAAAGCAAATGGGATGGATGAAACTCATAAGACATGCTAATCACATTTTTCCACCTTAATGCAGAGAAGAAAATCTAATGTTTCAAGGAAGTTCCCAGGGACAGGGTGATTCCATTTCAAGTCTGGTGCCTAATCATCAGTCCTCCAGCGGGCCTATAGGTCTTTGGAGGTAGTGTCACTATAGCCCATCTCAGTGAAATTCAGATCTGTCTTTATCTAGAAAATCCCAGTGCGTTTTCAATTTCAGCCTTGGTAGCTTCGATTTTCCTCTGATTTTCATTCTGCAAGGTTAAAGCCTACTTGGAAATAAGCAACATGATCAGTGTGTTCATGTCACTGTGTGAACAGTCAGCCTGCCTGTTGTCAGTGTGGGGGAGGGTCAGACATTGCTGAGCCACCCGAGAAGTTTTTGTGAGGAGGTGGGTTGGAGTGAGACAGGGAAGAATCCATCAGGCTGTTGTGTTGATCCAACAAATCGTGTATCTGTTGCATCAACATCTCCATTTGTGTGTGAGTGTGTGTGTGTGTGTGCATGCACATGCTCAGTCATGTCTGACTCTCTGCAACCCCATAGACTGTAGCCCATCAGGCTCCTCTGTCCACGCAATTTTTCAGGCAAGAATACTGAAATGTTTTGCCATTTCTGATTCCAGGGGATCTTCCAAACCCAGGGATCAAACCTGAGTCTCTTTGTCTTCTGCTTTGGCAGGAGGATTCCTTACCTGGGAAGCCCACTGTCTACAAAAGGCATGACCTGTGGGGGAAGGGTTGGAGTGAGAGATAGATTGGGAGTTTGGGATTGATATATACACCCTGCTATGTTTAAAACAGGTAATCAACCAGGACCTGGATAGCACAGGAAACTCTGCTTCAGTTCAGTTCAGTTGCTCAATCATGTCCAACTCTTTGTGACCCCATGGACTGCAGCATGCCAGGCTTCCCTGTCCATCACCAATTCCCAGAGCCTACTCAAACTCATGTCCATCACGTTGGTGATACCATCCAACCATTTCATCCACTGTAGTCCCTTTCTCCTCCCACCTTCAATCTTTCCCAGCATCAGGATCTTTTCTATGAGTCTATTCTTTGCATCAGATGGCCAAAGTATTGGAGTTTCAGCTTCAGCATCAGTCCTTCCAATGAACACCCAGGACTGAGCTCCTTTAGGATGGACTGGCTGGATCTCCTTGCAGTCCAAGGGACTCTCAAGAGTCTTCTCCAACACCACAGTTCAAAAGCATCAATTCTTCAGTGCTCAGCTTTCTTTATAGTCCAACTCTCATATCCATACATGACTATGGAAAAACCATAGCCTTGACTAGACAGACCTTTGTTGGTAAAGTAATGTCTCTGCTTTTTAATATGCTGTCTAGGTTGGTCATAGCTTTTCTTCCAAGGAGCAAGCATCTTTTAATTTCATGGCTGAAGTACTCTGCTTGATACTCTGTAATAACTGAAATGGGAAAAGAAAAAGGATAGACCCATGTATATGTATAACTGAATCACTGTTGTATACCTGAAACTAACACAACATTGTTAATCAACTGTACTCCAATATGAAATTTTTTAAAAAGGAAACTGTGAAAAATAAAAGAGAATCCCCCCCAAAAAAGAAAAAAGGATGGAATTAACAAATTAAAAGACATGGCCCCCGGGGTCATCATCATTAACTACATAAGATACCTGTTTCCCTGGAGATCATGTTCGAATAAAACTATGAAGAAAATGTATAACCCCCAGTGTTGGTGTGTGTTTGTGGCGAGGCTAGAGTGTTGCCAAGAATGAGCTGTTGGGTAGCTCTGGACTGTCAGTTCCTCCAGAGCAGAGATTACTCTTGACCTCACCAAGGTTTTCTTCATGGTCAGGCAGGATTTTATTTCTGTGGTCTATCCTTGCTTCCCTTTTGCAGGGATGGTCAGAGAGACAGACCCACTCACAGCAAATTTGCATGGCAGTTTTATAGAGGTTTTATGATCTCTACAGCTAAAGTTTCTTCTAGTTCCAAACTTGTGGAGCCCTTGGCTGATAAAAAATCTCTGGGATTTATGGCTCAAGACAAACTGATGTCATCTGGGTTAAGAGAGCTTCCGATTTTTCAGCCACTTCTCGGTCTTCCCCATGGCGTGTCCACTCTGGCCTGTGGCTCTCGGCTCTGAACCCTGAGAGGGTGCGGCGGCCCTGCTCTGTGTGGTCCCAGGATGCTGGAAGCACTTGTCCCCCCTTCACTCCCTCTTGGAGAATCTGTTGTTCACTCCCAAACGCCAGGTTTACCGACAGAGAGTAGCAGCTCGGAAAAAAACCTCCCCCCTCTGACTGTCGCTCGCCTTCACTTTGATTGGATCTGGGGAGGCTCCACTTTTGGAGACTGTGTCCAGGGGAATCACAAGACCCCTCAAGTTTAGAGTTAAATGAAGGTGGTGGCCTTGGTGAGCACAGACCCCTCCCCTGTACCTCACGGCCTGGTCCTGACTTCTCCACTAGCTCAGGCCCACTTCTTCACCTCCGTGGCTGGCATTCACCCCTCGGCATGCTGACTCTGCGTTCCCAGAGCCCCGAGCCCTTCACTTGCTCCTGGGTGACTAGCGGGATACTTCCAGGCAGAGCTGCAGCCTTCACTCTCTAACAGTTTGGTTTGGACCTAGTGGTCAAATCACCGCCCTGGTCCTCATGCATGCGTGTCATCTTCGTGACTGAGCCCGAGCTCTGACTGGTGTGTGAGCCCCCTGCACTCCATACCACCCACAGGCCAGCAGATAGGCAATCAGGAGGCTCAGTGGGAGAAACAAGAGAAGACTGTTGAGGTTGGTTCCTGGCTGCTAAATACGGCAGATGTGGTCGGCTCAGCAGTGTTCAAGGAAACACGGCAGCACCCAGCTTCCTGCACAGGGGCCTTTGGCAGCTTGGGTCCTCTTCCCACCTGTGGGCACAACTCCTTCGTCTTCATCCTGGGTGTCTGGGTGCTTCCCTGGGAGCTGTTTGAGGCTGGATCTGCCCTGGCAGCTCCTCCCCTTCCTTGGCCAGGGCCTCCATCCCTCGTGGTCTGAGAGCAGACCCCCATGTCTGGACAGCAAGATGTCCACCCCATCTGTGCGCACGTAGGAGGACCTGCCGCTGGAGTTATGGCGTGGGGGTGATCTCTTTCTCCGCTCATCTCCCTGGGCCTTGAATGCAAAGACCTGGGGATTTGTGGGGGCTTCCCTGGTAGCTCAGCTGGTAAAGAATCCGCCTGCAATGCAGGCGACCCCGATTCCTGGGTCAGGAAGATCTCCTGGAGAAGGGATAGGCTAGCCACTCCAGTATTCTTGGACTTCTTCAGTGACTCAGATGATAAAGAATCTGCCTACAATGCAGGAGACCTGGGTTCAGTCTCTAGGTTGGGAAGATCCCCTGGAGGAGGGCATGGGAACCCACCCCAGTCTTCTTGCCTAAAGAATCCACATGGACAGAGGAGCCTGGTGGGCTACAGTCTGTGGGGTCGTGAAGAGTCAGACATGACCGGGCAACTGAACACACTCCATTTTACAAAGAATAGTTCCTTTTGTGATCCTAGTTTCTCTGAAGCTGTGCTGAGTTTGCACCAGTCAGCGGTTCAGAGAGCTCCGCCGCCTAACCTCTGCTCTTATGGGCCAAAGCCCTGATTTCCATGGGTGCCACGTGTCTATGTTCTTGTCTTTTTGTTATGCAGCGGAGTCTGATCTACCGGGCCGTGGGGCGGCTTCGTTAGGATGAACTCACTTGAGGCTGTGTTTGTGTTTTCTAGCAGCTGGGTTGGCAGCTCTTATGTATGTGTTATGGTCTGTGTACATGAGACCCTATGAAAGCCGGAAGCCTTTTCCTTCCACGTGGCAGCGCTGACCTGTGACCCGATTTTAGATCCCAGCATGGGAGTGGTCATCGCTGTGTGGGTCAGCAAGCATTTCTTTTTCTTCTTTCTTCATTATAGCTGATGTATAATGTCATATGAGTTTCTGGTGTACAACAAAGTGATTCGATTATACGTATATACAGATTCTTGCTCATATTCTTTTCGTTTATGGTCTATCACAGGTTACTGAATAGAGTTCCCTGTGCTGGATCTGAGGATTCAGTTGTTTATCCATCCTATGTATAGTAGTTTGTGTCTGCTCATCCCAAACTCCCACTCCACCCCTCCCTACCCGCCTTGGTGGGCAGAGGAGTCTGTTTTCTCTGTGAGTCTGTTTCCATTTCATAGATAAGTTGATTTGTGTCCTATTTTAGATTCCATAGGTAAGTGATATCATGTGGTATTTGTCTTTCTCTGTGTGACTTACTTTGTTTGATATGATAATTTCTAGGCCCATCCATGTTGCTGCAAGTGGCGTTTTTTCATTCTTTTTTATGGCGAGTCAGCGTCATTTGACACTGACTTCGTGAGGACAGTTTGTGGCCAGTAGCAGAAAGTCTTGACACCCTGACACAGTCACGGTGGCCGACTGACCGAGGCAAGTCACATGCACCCCAGAGCCCCATCTTCTCGTCTGAACAGGGAGGTATTGGTACTAAGGCTCAGGGAAGAGACAGGATCTGCCTGCCAAACAGGAGACGCAGGTTCGATCCCTCATCAAGAAGATCCCCTGGAGGAGGAAATGGCAACCCACTCCAGTATTCTTGCCTGGAGAATCCCATGGACAGAGGAGCCTGATGGGCTACAGTCCTTGGGATCGCAAAGAGTTGGACATGACTTAGCAACTAAAGAACAACATTGATACTGAATGGGGAGAACCAGGAGAAGAGAGTGTTTATGAAAGAGTTCCATAAAAATGAAAAGTTTTAGTACTGTTCTTACTACTCGCTGCTGTGACCAGCTTGTCATTCAAGCTTCCCCACTTCCAGCTGGGTACATGCCAGCCTCAAGGTGATTGTTTTTTAAATGAAGTACTTAGTTTGTTTCCCCCACCCCACACACACACACAAGGTACATGCTAGCAATTAAAAACACAATATAGGCCAGTGTTCTCTTGAAAGCTAACGTCATGGGAAAAAGTGAAATCCTTCAACTATAGATGCCAGACACTTAGGATGTTTTGGCAGTTGCTTGGCATTGCAGTTTGCTTTCGAAAGCTTTTGCCATTTATAAGAACAAAGTAGCCTGATAACCTTTGGTGTCCGAAAATTGAAACTAAATCAAATAGACTTTGTGTATTCCCATGAAATCTAAGATTTTATGGGATGTGTGGGGCATTTCACCATGATAAATGTGATGTGCTGTTTCTTGTGACCTTTAGTTTTCTTTTTTTTTTAATGTAATTTCCTGCAATTTTATTTCTTTTTTAAATTGGAGTGTAGTGCTTTACAATGTTGTGTTAATTTCTGTTATACTACATTGAGCATCAGCTATACATATACATATTTATATCCCTCCCTAAAGAGGGCTGACCAGGGGAATTGGGGCTCAGCTCTGACCACCCTGGAAGGATCCTGTTACTTTCTTCCCATGGCAGAATTTGTTATAGACCAAGGAGTGGTGGTTTAGTCACTAAGTCATGTCCGACTCTTTGAGATCTCATGGACTGTAGCCCACCAGAGTTCTTTGTTTATGGGATTTCCCAGGCAAGAATACCGGGGTGGGTTGCCGTTTCCTTCTCCAGGGGATCTTTCTGAACCAGAGAGCGAACCCACGTGTCCTGCGGCTCCTGCATCACAGGCAGATTCTTTGCTCCTGCGCCACCAGGGAAATCCTAACAGACTGAGACGGGGCCTCAAAGATCATCCAGCGCAAGGTAGCTCACCTTTTTCCATACGAAAATTAGAGGTTCTGAAAGCAAATGGGACTCTCCCTGTTCCCAGAGCCCGGGTCCCGCAGCCTGGCAGACCTGCTGACCCTTCCAGAAGTTTCCATACTTCCCTTTCTCCCTGAGACCTGAGGAGGTTGCTTCTCAGCTGAAATCCAGGCAGTGGCAAGGATGAGGCTTTCCCTGGCGTCGGCTGGCAGTCACTGCCCAGAAGTCCTGGGAGGGGGGAGGCCTGCAGCCTGGACGGCCACCCTCACCCCAGATCTGTCTTATCTCTCTGGGCGCCACACAATCTGCCCAGGACAGTCAGATAAGGGTGTCAGCGTCCCGGGCTGCCAGGAACAGGGAGGGACAGGCAGCGGCAGGACCCAGGCCGTCCACTTTCACTTCTGGAGCCCGCTCTGTCTGGTAGCTGCTGACATCCGACTTCCTCCCAGATAAAATCACAGGGCTCACTCAGGATGAAGGGCGAAACGCCTGTTTATTTGAACAACTTCCCAAAGGGCTTCTCGGGTCTGGGCGGCGGGGGCCGTGTGTGCCGACCATGGTGCCTTCCCACCGGAGAGTCTCGCCCTTTACCTTCCTCACCTGCGCCACCTGGGCCTTCGTTTATCCTGTGTGCTGGTCGCTTAGTCATGCCCCGCTGTTCGCGGCTCCACAGACTGTACCTGCCCGGCCCCTCTGTCCGTGGGATTCTCCAGGCAGGAGCACTGGAGTGGGTTGCCGTTTCTTGCTGACCCGGGGATGGATCCCATGTGTCCTGCGTCTCCTGTGGTGGCAGGGGGATTCTTCTCTGCTGAGCCCCCTGAGAAATGCCCTCCTCACCTAAGGGCTCAGCCCCTCTGTTCACAGACCTTGGCTCCTCAAAGCATAGTCCTCTATCTTCTCACTTCCTACCCCAACCTGTCCTCTACAGACTCTCTTCTTGTCTTAACCCTCTCCAGCTGGATGTTCCCGAGACTTTATGGGTTAGAACCTCGAATCCCAGGTCCGCTATCTCAGAGAACATCGAGTGCCTCTGAAGTCACGTGTCCCGGCGCGGTGGGAAAAGGAACACTGCGAACCACATCCATCAGGGAAGGTCGCACAGGCTGGGTGGGAAGAGCACGTGACAACAGGCAGTCTGAGTCCATGTTAGTTAACACACGGGAGAATGAAAGGAATGAACCTTCTGTCAAATAGATGCATGGGGGGTGGCTGATGGTGGTGGGTGGACACAGTGCTTACAAGTCAGGGGTTAGGGTGTGGTCCTGCAGTCACGTCCAACTCTGTGACCCTGTGGACTGCAGCCCGCCAGGCTCCTCTGTCCACGGGGATTCTCCAGGCAAGAATACTGGAGTGGGTTGCCATGCCCTCCTCCAGGGGGTCTTCCCCACCCAGTCTGCATGACTGGGATTGGCATAGGGCTGTGTAGGGGACAGGCTCGACCAGTGACTGGTGACTAGGTCAATAGTCAGACTGACCCTGCAGAACACCACCTAGACGCATGCATGTGCACACACACACACACAAACACACGCAGGATTAAGCCCACAGGTGCCAATAAAACGGGTGTGTGGTCTCCCTGGGTATTTACATGCCCAAAGAGATGGGAAATAGCTCAAGGTCATAAAAGCCCAGATACAGGAGATTCTCTGACTCCTGGAGATATTTTATTTACATTCCTGTAGGTCAAGGTAAGAACCCAGAGTTCTTTCCCTCCCATCTCAAGGGAGCAGAGATTTCTTTGCCTCCTTCCTAGAGGCAGAGGGAAGCGCCTACTTCTCTCCTGCACATAAGTAGGCAGAATCCTTGGTTTCCCCTCCCGCATCTCTGGGGTATCATCTGCATGTGCAGGAAGTTCCCATCGGCCCTCATCACTGTGCCCTGGAGTTTGGGTCTGGGGGTGGACACTGCAGGATGGATACTCTGGCTGCTGGTCTGTGTGTATCAGCGGAGTGCCTCTTCCTGGCCCTGGCTGCCTCATGTTCCCACAGTGCTCATGTATATAAAGCACAGAACTGGGAGTGGGCAACATCTTAGACCTTGTCCTGTTTGACAGGCAGGCCCGTATAAATGGGTGCTATGCAGGCCCAGAGAACCCTGAGTCCCTGTCTGTAGGATGTGGCCGAGAACCAAGGGAGCTAGCTCAGCACACGGGATACAGGTGGCTCCGGGTGGCCTCACCGGTGTTCTTTCTTTTATCAAAGAGACCCAGACAGCAGTAAATAGCCAGGTTTTACCAGTCATAGCTGGATTCTTTAACAGTAAAGTACAGGCCTAATGAAATGACTCTGTCCCAAGCTGTTCATGAAAGGAGTGAAAAAATGCTGGCGTGTCCTGCTGTTTCCATTTTTGATCAGCCTTATCTGGGACTTTAATACGTTTTCTGATCAAAGTCCAAAGTCTCTGCTTTGCTTCAGCTTTAATCTTTGGTTATAAAGACACACACACACACACACACACACACACACACACACACACACACACACACTCCAGGTACAGCCAAACTGATTTCATTTGGAGGGTTGGAGTGGTGGATAGGGAATACATATCTAGATAAAGAGGTAATCACTGACTTCATGATGGGAAGGTGTTTGGACAGTGCAGGTAAATGTTAACAATGTTTTCAATGTGAAGTATTTGGTATGTTTGAGATTATTTTATTCTATATACTGCATTTTATTCATTGTTGATGTTGCCTGAAGCCATGTTTTCTGTTAATGCTTATGTCAAGAAAAAGAAGGAAAATAAATTAATTCAAAAGCTTTTCAAACTCCAATATTAACTTCTTTTAATTAAAAAAAAAAGTTTGTTTCCCTTAAGGAAGAAGGTGACATTTATAAAAAGGAGTCTAAAGGATCCCTTTACAAAGGAAAATAGATGGACTTATGAAGGACTCCTGTGTGGCTGAACTTGGCTCTCAGAGCTTCCTTTATCTCACCCATCAGTGAGTTGTTTGGACCGGTGGGAAGACAGAGCTCTGAGAAGCTGCTCCAGAACTAAACAGGTCCAATTTCAGGGTCCTACATTTCCCAGAGGGAGACAGAAGCGGATGTTTCAGGAGGTTAGATAACCCCCAGAAGAAGAAAGAGAAAGTGGCCCGCCTGACCCGGCACGGCCAGAGACATTCGGATAGGCGGTCGCATCAGCTTCCCCATCTGCAAGCACATAGCCTTGCCAGCTAATCTTTCCTTTTGTTGTTGTTTAGTCCCTAAATCGTGTCCAACTCTTTTGCAACCCCATGGACTGTAGCCCGCCAGGCTCCTCTGTCCATGGAATTCTCCAGGCAAGAAGACCAAAGTGGGTTGCCGTTTCCTTCTCCAGGGGATCTTCCCAACCCAGGAACTGAACCCACGTCTCCTGAGTTGGCAGGTGTATTCTTTACCACTGAACCACAGGGGAAGCCCAGATTTTTCCTTTAGTTCTGAGCTAATTAATGTATGGCCCATAGTCAATACAGAAGTTTAACTACCCAACTCACCCAGCATTTACAGGTTCCCACTGGCCCAGGTGCTGGGGTGCCCCTGAGGGTGGGCCCCCACAGGGCTGGGATGAAGAGGCTTGGTACTCAGAGGAGCCTAGGATGCTTGGAGACAGAGCAGTAAGTATTTTTTTGTTGTTTGGTTTTTAATTTTTATCATGTTGTGTTGGTTTCTGCCATACAACAAGGCAAATCAGCCCTATAGAGCCTCCTTCCTTTCCCCGCTCCCTCCCCTCTAGGGCATCACAGAGCACCCAGACTGGGCTTCCTGTCAATTTCTCTCCAACTACCCACTTTACACATGATAGTGTATATATGTTGATGCTACTGTCTCCATACGTCCCACTCTCCCTCCCCCACTGGGTCCACAAGTCCATTCTCTACATCTGTGTCTCCATTCTTTCCCTGCAAATAGGTTCATCAATACCATTTTTCTAGATTCCATCAGTTCAGTTCAGTCGCTCAGTCGTGTCCGACTCTTTGCGACCCCATGAATCGCAGCACGCCAGGCCTCCCTGTCCATCACCAACTCCCAGAGTTTACTCAAACCCATGTCCATCGAGTCGGTGATGCAATCCAACCATCTCATCCTCTGGCGTCCCCTTCTCCTCCTGCCCCCAATCCCTCCCAGCATTAGGGTCTTTTCCAGTGAGTCAACTCTTCACATGAGGTGGCCAAAGTATTGGAGTTTCAGCTTCAGCATCAGTCCTTCCAATGAACACCCAGGACTGATCTCCTTTAGAATGGACTGGTTGGATCTCCTTGTAGTCCAAGGGACTCTCAAGAGTCTTCTCCAACACCACAGTTCAAAACTATCAATTCTTCGGCGCTCAGCTTTCTTTACAGTCCAACTCTCACATCCGTACATGACCACTGGAAAAACCATAGCCTTGGCCAGACAGACCTTTGTTGGCAAAGTAATGTCTCTGCTTTTTAATATGCTATCTAGGTTGGTCATAACTTTCCTTCCAAGGAGTAAGTGTCTTTTAATTTCATGGCTGCAGTCACCATCTGCAGTGATTTTGGAGCCCAAAAAAATAAAGTCTGACACTGTTTCCGCTGTCTCCCCATCTATTTCCCATGAGGTGATGGGACCAGATGCCATGATCTTAGTTTTCCGAATGTTGAGCTTTAAGCCAACTTTTTCACTCTCCTCTTTCACTTTCATCAAGAGGCTTTTTAGTTCCTCTTCACTTTCTGCCATAAGGGTGGTGTCATCTGCATATCTGAGGTTATTGATATTTCTCCCGGCAATCTTGATTCCAGCTTGTGCTTCTTCCAGCCCAGCGTTTCTCATGATGTACTCTGCATATAAGTTAAATAAGCAGGGTGACAATATACAGCCTTGACGTACTCCTTTCCCTATCTGGAACCAGTCTGTTGTTCCATGTCCAGTTCTAATTGTTGCTTCCTGACCTGCATACAGGTTTCTCAAGAGGCAGGTCAGGCAGTCTGGTATTCCCATCTCTTTCAGAATTTTTCACAGTTTATTGTGATCCATACAGTCAAAGGCTTTGGCATAGTCAGTAAAGCAGAAATAGATGTTTTTCTGGAACTCTTTTGCTTTTTCGATGATCCAGCAGATGTTGGCAATTTGATCTCTAGATTCCATAGATATGTGTTAATATACAATATTTGTCTTTCTCTTTCTGACTTACTTCACTCTGTATAACAGGCTCTAGGTTTGTCTACCTCAGTTCAACTGACTCAGATTCATTCCTTTTATGACTAATATTCCATTGTATATATGTACCACATCTTCTTTATCCATTCATCTGTAGATGAACATCTAGGTTGCTCCCATGTCCCGGCTATTATAAGTAGTGCTGCTGTGAACACTGGGGTGTATGTGTCTTTTTCAGTTATGGTTTTCTCAGAGTATGCCTTGTAGTGGGGTTTCTGGGTCATATGGTAGATTTATTCCTGGTTTTTAAAGGAACCTCCATACTGTTCTCCATAATGACGATCAATTTACATTCCCACCATCAGTGCAAGAGGGTTCCCTTTTCTCCACTCCCTCTCTAGCATTTACTGTTTGTAGACATTTTGATGATGGCCATCCTGACTGGTATTAGGTGATACCTCATTGTAGCTTTGATTTGCATTTCTCTAATAATTAGTGACTTTGTGCATCTTTTCATGTGATTATTGGACAACATGTCTTCTTTGGAGAAATGTCTGTTTCAGTCTTCCACCCATTTTTTGACTGGGCTGTTTGTTTTCCTGATATTGAGCTGTATGTGGAGCAGCAAGTATTTTGATATTCTCCTTAAACATATTTCATACTTGGAACACCAATTTTCTGAGAATTAGAAGCAATAGGCGTGCACAAACTCTCCCAAAAAGCTCGCCTTTCTTTGCTCACTCGGGCTCCTCCGAGCTGATGCTTCTGAGTCCTGCTCTGCATGATTCCTGTAGGTTTTACAGGTAAAAGCTGTTGGGTATCATGCAGCTGCACTCAGGCCCCAAGGTCCATTTTGAAACAATCTGTAATATCTTTCCTTTTCATTTGGCTCCCATGCCTGATGAGCACAGAGGAACTTCCAGTTGCTCCGATTCTAGATGAATGAGAGCCCACCACTGATGCCTTGCAGGAAGGTTGCATATATGATTGGGAAGTAAGGAACGGCTCTCTTGTGACTACGTATGGTTCTGCAGTTGCACCATTTTCCAGGGTTATGGTTCACCCTTTCATGGAAATGTGTTCAGCCACCTTATGCCACTTTGATTGGAGAGGCAAGGATAAGCTTGCTATTCATTGGGCAGGGCCAGCCCCATTCTGGCTTTTAATTCACTTTTGGTAGTGACCAGCTGCGTTCATCATCCAAGGATGCCTCTGAGAATAAAAGATTCACTTATGTGTCATCTCAGTCCTGCTCTCAGTCATGACAGGGCAGAGGTTTCTCTAACCAGGAATAGAGTATTTTAGATAGCTCTGGAATTTCTTTAGCAATTTCCTCCTTCTTTAGTCAATTTCTTGCCACTCCTGGAATGCCATGGAGTTTGATGCCATGACCTCCCTGCTCTGGGTGGTTTATCTGGCTTATAAAAGATGGATTTATCCCTAGTGGCTTAGCAGAGTCCATGCCAGGCTTCCGTGCCACTGCTCCATGCTGGCAGGCTGTGTGGGGTCCTCCAAGGTGGCTCCCCCGTGCAAGTTTTTTTGTTTATATATTTGATGTAATTTTGCTCTGACATTTATGGAAAACTCCTAGGTGGCGACATCGTGGATAGCCAAAGACAATCCTGGTTTCTTTGACTTTTCTAGAATTTAAGAAAAGAAGTTTTCAGACTATTATAACATCATTTTATATCAAATGTGCCTAAAGTATGCAAGTTTATAAAAAAACTCTAAAAATTTTATGTAAGGGTTTGAAAGACATCTGCAGGTTTTGAAGAGGGGATGGTTTTAAAACGCATCTGTTCCCTTGCCTTTGTGTGTGTTTGCACTTTTAAATTAAATGACATCCTTTGAGTGTAGGAGTTAAGTCAAAGCTGTCAAGATTTTTTCCCTCCTAATAACAACTCTTGTGCCATTGACTACCAAGAATAACAATAAGCCTTTTCTTAAGTTTAAAAAGAGTATTTATTTTTATCACTGAAAGAACAACAATTGTTCATGTCTTTAAGTTATTTAAAGTATTTTTGTGAATTCTGAGAATAAGTATTTGGAAGTTCAGCCACACAAAATGAAAATGCTTTAAATAAACAGGTCCTCTACCTGAAATATTTTAGTTGGTGGATTGTGGCTTTTCAATAATAATAGTTAGCTATTTAGGGAGGACTAGTCCATGACGTTCGTTGTTGGATATGCTTTAAAAATATTAACTCATTTATTTCTCATTTTGCCCTCACTTTATAGTTTGTACACTTAGGACCAGAAAGGTTCAGCCACGTGTCGCCTGAGGTCACACAGCCGTGATTTTGACCTCAGTCACCCCAGGTGGTGCTGGTGATAAACAGTCCTCCTGTCAATGCAGGAGGCTCAAGAGACACAGGTTCGATCCCTGGGTTGGGAAGATCCCCTGGAGTGGGAAATGGCAAACCGCTCCAGTATTCCTGCCTGAAAAATTCCATGGACAGAGGAGCCTGGCAGGCTACAGTCTGTGGGGTCACAGAGTTGGACATGAATGAGTGACTGAGCACATCAGATGTCTACCGTAAGCCTGTGTTGACCCTGGAAGGTTCCACCTGCACTCTATAAAGGCATTTAGTTTCTGTCTGTTTTTCCCCCAAAACATAAATTTGGAGAGGTAAAGAAACATTTACCATTCATGTGTTTAGCTCAGAAACCCCCAAACTTTGAAGTCTAAGAAATAATGATCATTAGACCTTTTCTTGAAATTTGGTCGAACCATCACAGATATAGTTGCTGCTGCTTTTTGCTATTTCTAGACCTAAATCTGAGAAAAGGCAAATGAAAAAAAGGAGGATGATGGTAATAAAAATAATTGAGGATCATCTTCTTATCTTGGAATTCTTTTTTTTAAATAAGTTTCTGGCACACTTAGTATTTTTTTATTGTGGCAAAGTACTTAATACTACTGAACTGTGCACTTAAAAATGGTTACACTGCCACAAAGACCTACCCCATAGCACAGGGAACTCTGCTCAATGTTTTGTGGCAGCCTGGATGGGAGGAGAGTTTGTGGGGAAATGGATACATGTATATGTATGGCTGAGTCCCTTTGCCATCCCCTGAAACTGTTACAACATTGTTAATTGGCAATAACTCAATACAAAACAAAAAGGGTTTTAAAAAAATAAAGGAACACAATTTATAAATGTGAATACAGTGACCAGAATTAATTTTGCACTATTACATGCATTAACTAAAAAGACATTAATTTTCTCCATCTTTTAAAACATTAAAACATTTCACAAAAAAAAATGGTTGAAATGATCAACTTTATGTTATACATTTTTATCACAGTAAATAAATATGTTTAAAAATTTATTTTAATCCAACAAGCTCGTGGATGACTCCTCAATAAGGTGTGATGTCTGTAGGTCTCACAGGTTAAGTTGGCTGGTGTGAGATTTTCCTCCGCGTGTTACTCTTCTGCCTTGATCTCACAAGGAATGAGAAAGCCTTTAGAAAAAAGCCAAGAATAGTGTAGCAATGCCTTCTTTTGGAGCAAGAAGTGGCTGATTTAGTAGCTTCAAGAACCACTTCATTTCCTGCTGTGTTTGGGGAGTTACAAGAGCAGATAAAGACAGTGGGAAGAAGCATCCTCCTGTGCCCGCTAGAAGGAAAACAAAGCCTTACTGGAGAAGGGGACCCCAGGCCGGAGTTTTAAATTTTGATGATCTAGTCTCTTTCAGAAGTGAATGTCTTTAAGGACTTTCCTCCCCCAAGAAGGAAGCACAGGTTCAGAGAGGAAGACTGTATAGACATGATGGGCCCAGGAGATCAGCTGGGCTCACGTTCTTACAAGGATTGTTGTCAATTTTGTAGGATTCTAGTTAGTAAGCCCCATGGGTCCTCAGCGGTCAGTGCCCACCCTATTTTTTCATAAGCCCTGTTTTTTCGTAGGGTGCAGTTTTTCAGGATTACATAGATCATATTGTAGAAGAAACATCTGCATCTTAACTTGGGAGGGAAATGCCATGAAAAGTTCTTGTAGTAAAAGGGAAAGGTCAAGATCTGAATCAGAGCTTGAGTCATTGCCATTCTGGGCTCCAAGGAAACTCAACAGACGGTGAAAAGAGAATTTCCAGAGCCTTAAATTCCCCCCTCCCCAGCTTGGCAAAGGGCTAAACCAGGTCACCTTAACATGATCATCTCCATATCTACAGCATATGCTATTTTCAAAAGCATCCTGGAGAATGATAGGCGTACACATGTGCCATCATGGGCTGAAAAGTGATCTTTTGCTCAAATATGTGGGTGTTTGAGAGAGTTACTTGTATAATCGGAGATCACGGAACTGGAGACACCTAAGGAGACAATTTATTCCACTCAGTGAGCATGTAGATTAGAGCTGGGAATTCTTTTAGTTTAACACTCATGCTGTCAAGAAAGGTGCTCCTTTGTCCAATAAGGCTTTCTCTAGTTTATTTTTTAAAACATTTAAAAAATATTTACTTATGCATTTATTTGGCTATATTGGGTCTTAAAGTTGCAGCACTCGGGATCCTTGTTGCATCACTCGGGATCTTTGTCTGAGGGTTTACTTGCCCTGAGGCATGTGGGATCTTAGTTCCCAGAGCAGGGATCAAACCTGTGTCCCCTGCATTGGACGGTGGATTCTAAACCACTGGACTACCAGGGAAATCCCTCTGCTTAACTTTAGACTGGATACTGATGAAAAAATAACTCTGTTGGGGAAAAGCTCGTCGTTGTTTGTCCCAAATCGCCCTGAAACCCCTTCCCTTCCCTGAGTCATTTTGTCACAAGTCCGTGGGCTGGGCAGATGGCCAGCATACAGGGCCAGCTGGGGCGGGACATCTGGCAGCCTTTCCCAAGGTGGTCAGGAATGTGAGTTTCCTGTACATTTTAATCTAAGTGTAACCTGAGTTTTGAGACCTACTGGGAGAGCAACATAGGCAGCTTCCTTCCCCATCAGTTGTTACATGGTACATCTTTTCTGGGTGGATTCTTCTCAAAGCATTTCTTCTAGACCAGTGGGGTATATCAGCGGGACATTAGCTTTCCTTTCTCTGGTTTGGAGGGTAGTTACATATTTTGGTTTTGTTTAGCTGAGCATGTGGACAAAAGTAATTAAGAGGCCATAAATAGTGTCTTTAGATAAACTGTCACCTCCTGCTTAACTGTAACCGCCAATAAGTTCTGGAAAGGAGGAGATGATGGCAGCAAGTCAGTGGGGGAAACACAGTTGTAAGCAGAGACCAGCTGTGAATTCCAGCCCCATCTCCCATGGTGTTGTGCTTGGCCACTCAGTCGTGTCTGACTCTTTGTGACCCCATGGACTGTGGCCCGCCAGGCTCCTCTGTCCATGGGATCCTCCAGGCAAGAATACTGGAGTGGGTTGCCATTCCCTTCTCCAGGGGATCTGCTCCACCAGGGTCTCCCACATTCCGGGTAGATTCTTTACCATCTCAGCCATATGCGGCAGGAATTTGAGCAGCACATTGTATGTCTCTGGGCATCAGTTTCCTCATAGGGACTGAACTACAGGTAGATGATTCCGAGGGTCTCTTCAGCTTTAAAAATCTCTGCCTCAACTGTCATTCAAACCACAAGATTCTTAGAAAGTGATAAACATGACTTCATAATATCTAATATAACAGACTATCTTTAAGAAGCATGATTACGTATTAGAATGCATTTCCAAGTCACATGTAGAAAGAAATCAAAGTTGTTAATTGGTTAACTTTGCTTTCAAGCAAGGTTGCAGAACTCTGGGTACTGGGAGTTTTCTCAAGGCTAAAAAGAAAAGTGAAAGTATAAGTTGCTCAGTTGTGTCTGACACTTTGTCTCCCCATGGGTAGTCCATGGAATTCTCCAGGCCAGAATATTGGATTGGGTAGCCTTTCCCTTATCCAGGGGATCTTCCCAACCCAGGGATTGAACCCAGGTCTCCCACATTGCAGGCAGATTCTTTACTAGCCGAGCCACAAGGGAAGCCCAAGAATACTGGAGTGGATAGCCTATCCCTTCTCCAGCAGATCTTCCCAACCCAGGAATCGAACTGGGGTCTCCTGCATTGCATGCAGATTCTTTACCAACTGAGCTATCAGGGAAGTCCAAGATCAGGACAAAAAGGTTTTGAAAACCTGGAGAGAGTTAGGCGAGACGGATAGCACACAGGGTTCTACCTGCGTCAGAGGCCCCACTGTCAGCTTAGGGTACAAGGAGGATGTCAGCTTTAAATTCTTTCAAAATTTGTGACCACGCTCTCTCTCACCTACACAGAATAATCTGTCCCTCCCTCAATGTCTCTTGATGCCTCTTTTAGCCTCCATCAAATTCCTTTCTTTCTTTGTGGTTGTGCCGGGTCTTGGTTGGTGCACAGGCTTTTTCTAGTTGCAGTGCACGGGATTCTAATTGTGGTGGCTTCTCTTGTTTTGGCTCCTGGGCTCTAGAGTGCAGGCTCAGTAGTTTTGGCACGTGGGCTTGGTTGTTCCTTGGCATGTGGAATCTTCTTGGGCCAGGGATCAAACCGATGTCTCCTGCAGTGGCAGGCAGATTCTTATCCACTGTGCCACCAGGGAAGTCCTTAGCCTCCATCAGTTTTACCAGCAGTCATTAGACATTTTGGAAAACAAAATTCAGCATTGGTCTCCTCCCTTTGCCCAAAATAGCCAACTTCAATTCCAAATAAACAGTGAAACTTTTTCGAAAAGCAGGTGAAAAATAGAAAAAGGAACCCTTGCAAAACTCTGAGGGTAAAGGATTTCTAAGCTGAGAAGAGCAAAAAGAAGTCGCAAAAGAAAATATTGACAGATTTGACTTGAACTCCTGTGCTTCATTAAAAAGTAATAAAAATGTAAAGATGGATACATCTGGAAAAGATATTTGCAGTAAAGAATGAAATCTTCAGTAAAAGGAAAACCTGAGGAAGAGATTTTAAAGCTAACCCTCTAATGCAAAATTTTTCCAGTTCTGGCCCAAGAAACACTTGTATCAGCACTAGTTAAAAATGTAGATTCCCATCATCTGCCAGATGCTTCCATCAATTTCCAGTGCACTAAAGGGGTTCATTGCCCTGCAAATAGGAGGCACAAAAGAGAATGGTTAACAGGAAAATGGTCCCTTGAGAATTGAGGAAGTGCAAAGCAACATGATGAGATCATTTTCCTCAATCAAGTTATCAGAAAGTGCTAAAAGACAATCCCCTGGGAGGCGAAAAGGGTGTCACTTATGAGATGAATGCAAGGAAAGCCACCTGTAGGAGGAGTCATGAGAAATCAACATCTTCACACCTTGAGCCCTTCTAGAACTTCTCCTAAGGGAATAAGCTCGACAAGAAAAGCCATGCTCACCACAGTGTGGTCGTGTTAGCAAGAAGTTGGAAACCGAAATGTCTGGAAAGTTGGGTGTGGTTCAGTCAACCCTGAGAAACCACGGGGTGGAATAAAATGCAGCTAGTACAAGGGTTATTTCTGGGGATGACAGAGTAACACGGGGAAATGCAAATCATGGTAAGTGAGAAAAGAACTCTACCAGGTGATAGCCACAGTGTGATCTCAATTCTGTAAAATGCACCCAGGCTTAGGAAAAGAAATGTCAGATGTTCATAGTAGTTATCATGGGTTGTGAATCCATGGAAGAGTTGATTTTTACTTCTCTACTTTCCTGGGTCCTTTAGGTTTTTGAATGGGTATTCTTATTTATAGGGGAGGAGGTGGGAACACCCTCAAAAATGACCCTCAGTAAAGGAGAGTGAAGAAGTGATGACCTGCTGCTTGCAAGTCAGTGGAGGAGTCAGTTTAGGGGGTCTTGCATTATCTTGGCGGGGAGGGGGGTGGTCCTTGTGTTATGGACCAGGGTTCTCCCCCAGTCGATAGAAACTGACAGTGGGCAGACAAGAAATTCAGGCAAGACTTACTAACTGGGGCCTCTGCTGCAACAAGGGGAGCAAGAATAAAGCAACAGATTCCCTTGCTTGCTCACTCCCTGGGGGCGGGGGGCGAACTGTTTCTATATGGGGTGTGTCCCATATAGAGTGGGGGTGTGTCCAGGGGTTGGGCTGGAAGAGTGGCTTAGGTGCTTTGTCCACCCCTTAGGTGTTATTGTGTGCAGGGGACATGCCCAGTACCCTGCTTTTGCTCCAGGCTCTTCAAAATTGGCAGTTGGGTTTTTTAGTCTCTGTATTTTTTGCCCAGAATTTGTCCCAACTGCAGTTAGTTTTAGTCACATACAGTTTCTTGGTGTTTTGTTGCTCATGGATCGGTGTGTCCAGGTGCAAGCATTGCAACTCTGCAGCTCTTCTGGTTTTTGAGAGAGTAATCTTATTTATATTGGGGCTCCCCTGGTGGCTCAGATGGTACAGAATCTGCCTGCAATGTGGGAGACCTGGGTTTGCTTCCTGGGTTGGGAAGATCCCCTGGAGAAGGGAATGGCAACCCACTCCAGTATTCTTGTCTGGAGAATCCCATCAACAGAGGAGCCAGGTCCTTGAGGTCACAAAGAGTTGGACACAACTCTTTGAGCAACTAACACTTCACTTCTTCACAATCTTATTTATAGGGGAGGAGGTGGGAGCACCCTTAAAAATAACCCTAGATGAAGGAAAATAAGGATGTGATGAGCTGCTGCCCACAGGCCAGTGGAGACAGCAGTTTTCCGGAGTGATCTCAGGTGTCCCTTCACAGCAGCTGAACCAGGGAGACAGTTGTGCTCCCATTTTGAAGATGAGAAAGCGAGACTCAGGCAGGGTAGATAACTTGCCTTGGGTTCCTTAGCAAGAAAGAGTTTTGTGGACTCCCTCCCCTCCATCCCACCCTGCCCCCCACCCACCGGCAAGGGATCCTCTGGCCATTTGGAGGCAAGAATTTTTCCCATGGGTTTCTACCCACCAGTGTCAGAACAGAACCTAATTGGACAGATGTTTGCAACTTCAGAGATTTCAGGGCAGCACATTACCATGTGCCCATCATACCCACAACCTGTCATCGCGTTCAAGTAGGTAAGTGGGAACCTGTGAGGGGACATAGCGAGGAGGACATTCAGACCTGCAAGTTACAGATGCAATGGGGAGACCGGGGGCCTACTCATGGCCCTACGCTTCACATCTGAAGGAAACAGCAAGAGCATCCATTTGTGGTCTGTTCTCTTCAGAAGCCTCCTGGTTAGTTAGCACTGGTTCCTGGCACAGGAGTTCAATGATGCAAAAACAGTAATGGCTCCATAGGAATTTCACTCATGATTTTTGCATATCCCTTAAAATATTAAGCACGTTGAAGCATTCATTTGCTCATGGAACTTCCTACGAGGAATAGGAGTAATCTGATCTGTGAGTTTTAATTACCTATCTTATAAACGCCTTCTGCCGTGTGGGGCAGAGAGAAGAGACCCTCATCTGTACCTCCCGTGGGATTCAAATGATCCAGTGCCTCAGCTTTCTCTGAAACTTGCTTGGGAAAGGATAAAAACTAATCTGGAGGGAGCGTGAATAAGTACTTAGCTTAATGATGGTTTCTACCAGAATTTATCAAAGCAAAACTCACATAGGGTGTCAACTTCAATTTACACTTATTAGAATTCTCTCAGTAAGTCATCCTCTACCATGGGGTCAAGGCCAAGCCAGGCTTCATTCCCACAGTCCCCCAAGAGGCTGTTCACTAGGGACCTACATGGCAGGTCATCGCTTCCTGGTGAACGGACTTGCCCTTATGCTGGGAATATCTGTGCAAACCCCATGCATACATGGAGGAGGGATCGTCATCTTTGTGTTTATAACCTTTGGCCTGGAACAGTCTCCTTTTGTGGTCGGCTGATTCGAAAAGGCCAGTGCTTCAAAATAGGCTATTCACAGAGTTCATGAGGAGGCCAGTGGGATGCTGTAGTGGAAGGCAAACCAGGTACCATGCTGCTTCTTGAGGCAGGATGCACGAAGAGGGAAAGGAAGGAAGAGGCAGACACGTGGAGTCTGGCCACTGGGCCCTTTTTGGCCTGGGATGTGATCTTGGAGCTGGCCCTTGGCACGTGGTGGGAGAATGTGGCACTGGGCCAGAGTTGTGGCTTGGCCTGGATCATGACTGTCTATTGAGAGTGACTGAAGCACCACTCAGATTATGAGTGCAGATGAGAGCAAGTACTGGAAGGATGTGGGATAGATGCAGAACTCACATAAGAAAGATCCCCAAATCAGGGTCGCAGGGCTTGCTCGCACCCCCATCCTAGACAGGCTCTCCCTGGGATGGGGAGAACCCTCAGATCACACCCGCACAGCCCCAGGGGAGAGAGAAAGGCCTTCTTTCTGGGTCCTGGATTCCAGTCCCAGAGAAGGATTCTGATTGGCCTGGCCTGGTCATGTGCCTGTCTCTTGGCCCACGGCAGTGGTGTGAATTTTGATTGGAAAGCCAGGGTCATGGGCTCAGCCTGGGAGTCAGGGGTTAGGCACTATGAACTAAGCCTCATCAGAACCACACGGCATGGGTCTTCCCTGGTGACCCAGTGGTAAAGAATCCACCTTCCAATGCGGGGGACATGGGTTTGAACGCTGGGAAACTAAGATCCCACATGCTGCTGGGCAGCTAAGCCCACGTGCTTCAGCTAGAGAAGGCCCCGAACCCCAGTGAAGACCCAGCACAGCCAATAAATAAATAAAACTGTTTAAAAAAAACTCACAGGGCAGGATTGGCAGAGGCTTGAATAGACCTAGAGACTGTCATACAGAATGAAAAAGTCAGGAAGAGAAAAATACCTATTAGTGCTTACATGTTGAATCTAGAAAAGTGGCATGTGTGCTTAGGCGCTTAGGTGTCCAACTCTTTGCAACCCCATGGACTGTAGCCCACCAGGCTCCTCTGTCCATGGGGGTTCTCCAGGCAGGAGTGCTGGAGTGGGTTCCCATTCCCTACCCCAGGGGTACAGATGGACCTATTTGCAAAGCAGAAATAGAGACACAGAGGTCGCGAACACACTTACGGATAGCAAGGGGAAAAGGGGAGAGGGGAGGAATCGGGAGATTGGGGTTGACACATACACGCTGCTGTGAGTAAAATAGAAAACTAATGAGGACTTACTGTGAAGGGCAGGGGCCTCTCCTCAGTGCTCCGTGGTGACCTAGTGGAAAGGTGATCCCAAAAAGTGGGGGTCTGCGTATACACACAGCTGATTCACGTTGTTGTACAACAGACTCTAACATAATGTTGTAAGGTAATTACACTCCAGTAAACATTAATTTAAAAAAATCCATATGGCAGGAACCCCAAGGAAGTAAGAAGCCAGAGTGACTGAACCCCCATAAAGGGGCAGACCCCAAACCCGCGCCCTCAAGTGATGCTCACTGTCTGTCCATCTGTCCTCCTGGGCCTGTGCTGACAGCATGTGGCCGTCAGCTGCCTGCATCTCGTGAGCCCCTAGAACGTGGTGAGTCCGGACTACGTGCTGTGACTGTAAATGGCACCCCAGCTGTCAAAGATTTAATAGGACAAAAAGCGTGTAACTTTCAAAAAAGTTATTACATGTTGAAATGATAATATTTTGTATGTTGGCTTAAACAATGTATGTGATCAGAATTACCTCTCCCATTTTACTTTTTCCAAAGTGAAGTATGGGCGATGTACAATATTATATAAGTTGCAGGTGTACAATGTAGTGATTCAGAATTTTTAAAGGTTTACACTCCATTTGTAGTTCTTATAAAATATTGGCTATAGTCCCCACGTTGTCCAGTGTATCCTTGTAGCTTATTTATATTGTAAATATTGTAAAGCTTATTGTAAATATTGTAAATATTTACAATTGTAAATATTGTAAAGCTTATTGTAGCTTATTTATAAACAGCTTGCACCTCTTATCCCCCTAGCCCTTTATGGCCCCACCCCGCCACTCTCCCCGCTGGTAACTGCTAGTTTGCTGTCTGTATCTGTGAGTCTGCTGCTTTTTTGTTGTACCCACTAGTTTGTTGTATTTGTTTGACTTTTTAAATGTGGCCACTAGACATTTTAAATGATGTAGGTGGTTCATGTTATATTCCTCTTGATGGCACTGTTGCAGACTCTTGTTCTTATCTCTATCTTGGGGTGGTTCATGTGACAGAATAGCAGTTAATCCTTAAACTTAGCACCCACGGGTACTTTTATTTTCCTTGAAATTATCTCCTGAAACTTCAATGTGTGCTGCCTACTTGAATGTTTGACGGTTTTAGTGAGTAAGTCATTGTTTACCCTTCATGATTTGCGGACAGAAGTCTCCCAAACTGTTTAGTCTGTCTCCCCATGGACCAGACTATGGAGGAAGCTGGGACCTCATTGGATTCAAGGGAGTAACTGTGACTGACAGATGTCCCAACTTATGTACAGAATCTCATTCTTGGATCCCGTCAGCGAAGGCTTGCATCTCCATTAAAACCACTAGTATTCTGGGAGTTCTCTGGTAGTCCAGCAGTTAAGACTCTGAGCTTCCACTGCAGGGACACAGGTTCAATCCCCGGTTGGGGAACTAAGATCCCACCAAAAAATAGAAAAACAAACAATGACAACAACAGCAAAACACTAGCATTCTGAGTTGCTTTGTTTTTGCTGTTACGATTTTTTTAACCTCCTCTGTTGAGTCACCTCTGTAATTTAGTCTGTAATCTCTGTATTTAGCCTATAATCCAAATGTAAGAAGATGTTTCAGAGTTTAATCACAGTGGAAGCTCTCTGCCTGCTTGTAGGTCTCACTCTTACCTCCCTCTGTCCACTCATCCTTCCATCCTTCCACCCATCCACTTCGTTCACAAGTGGTCACACCCCAGCTGTTGCTCAGGCACTGGGTGGCCTTCTGGGAGTACAATAGGGAGCCAGCCAGGGCATTCCCCGCCTCTGTTTTCCTTCACATCTGGTGAATCAGTGACTTGAGGCTGATTTTCCTCAAACCCTTTGTAGAAAAAATACAGTGCCTCTTATAGCTCAACTGGAATGGAGAAGGTGAGGATAAGCAGAGGGGTCTGGGCTGTGTGCATGCTCCATCGATAAGTTGTGTCCAACTCTTTTGTGACCCCATGGACTGTAGCCTGCCAGGTTTCTCTGTCCATGGGATTTCCCAGGCAAGAATAGTGGAGTGGGTTGTCATTTCCCCCTCCAGGGGATCTTCCTGCCCTAGGGATGGAACTAGAGTCTCTTGCATCTCCTGCATTGGCAGCCACTCTTTAACACTGTTGCTACCTGGGAAGCCTCTCCAAGCATGTTTTACTTATTATATCTTCCTGTGATACATTTTGATTAGATGGATTAGAGTTAAGATCCCTACCTAATTAAGCAAAATTAAGGAGCTTTCCTGAAATTGACATATTGAGAGAAATAGATCCCCAAGCAAAACAAAGCAAACAAAAAATGGATCCAGGTCTGTCTGGGTTCTTTGGAATGTTTTCTCTAAGATAGGCAGTAGAGTTCAGATAATTCTCCCTCTGATATGTGAATAACAAATAAAAATCAGGCAAGACTGTAAGTTAGGATATCTTTTAAGTGACACACATTTATTTGGCTTGCTATTACTCATCTTTCTTCTCCTGGATTAAACACATAGTTAATTTGCTCAGGTGATGAGAAGTGATTCATTAAGCTGGTACCCACTTTGGGAGCAAAAGTTCCTGGTGCTGTGTTCTCTGCCTGCCTTTCCTGTGAACCCAGGTCAGCTATACAGATCCAGTCACAGGGCACCCTTTCACCTACTGGTGGAGGAACATCCTTTGATAATATCAATATATCCCATTTAGACATCACTTTGCCGACAAAGGTCCGTCTAGTCAAAGCTATGGTTTTTCCTAGCCATTGTACAGATGTGAGAGTTGGACCATAAAGAAGGCTGAGGGCAGAAGAATTGATGCTTCTGAAATGTGGTGCTGGAGAAGACTCCTGAGAGTCCCTTGGGCTGCAAGGAGATCCAACCAGTCAATCCTAAAGGAAGTCAACCCTGAATACTCATTGGAAAGACTAATGCTGAAGCTGAAACTCAAATACTTTGGCCACTTGATGTGAAGAGCCAACTCATTGGAAAAGACCCTGATGCTGGGAAGGAGTGAGGGCGGGAGGAGAAGGGGGTGACAGAGGATGAGATGGTTGGATGGCATCACCGACTCAGTGGACATGAGTTTAAGCACACTCTGGGAGATGGTGAAGGACAGGGAAGCCTGGTGTGCTTCGGTCCATGGGTTGCAAAGAATCGAACATGACTTAGCAACTGAACAACAACAACCCATGCTTGCAGTTTGGGAGAAGAGGTGGGGATTGCGTTATGGGGAGGTGGCTTATTTGCTCTCTTTTGCTACGTCTCAAAGCTTTGGCTGCAACTAACAGTACTTCTCACCATAAAAGCTGCAGGTCACTGGCCTCAGCCTCTGTCTTCCAGGGTCCAGGGTTCTGTCCACATTTAAAACCTGCAACCTAGAAAAAGTGAGATCTGGAAAAAGAATGTGATTTTCCGGGCTACCAAGTGGTGGTAGTCCTTGAACTTGAACTTGGATCTCTTGCCTTTCTGTTTACTAAATACTGTCTGTCTCCATTTTGTCCTCCCGTTTAGACTTTTTTAAAATACAGAGAAAAACCTCCTGTTTCCAAAATATGCTTTTGCATGTGTTAATTACTTAACTTCCTCTCTGAGCAAAGACACTGTGGTCACACTAAGGTTTAACTGTGGAGGTAGCTGTTCCTGGTTCTCTCTGCTCTCCCTTTGTTTGGGGGGAAGGCTGACCTGATGGGGGTAGCTGAATGGAAGAGAGAGGCTCCAGAATCCTGGAGTCATTCTAGAGAAGGTGATGGGAACCCTGGGATGCACATAAAAATTAATTACAGAAAATACATCATTAACATCAGCTCTCACAGGAGGCCCCAGGGTGACTCTTATGTAAAATTAATTAGTCTTTACTTATTTTTAAGCCATCTTCTCTGTACTATGAAGAGTCCTAATTACTGATATCGTGCATGCATGCTAAGTTACTTTAGTCACGTCCTACTCTTTGCAACCCCATGGATGGTGACCTGCCAGGCTCCTCTGTCCATGGGATTTCCCAGGCAAGAATACTGGAGTGGGCTGCCCTCCTCCAGGGAGATCTTCCAGACTCAGGGATTGAACCCACGTCTCTTATGTCTCCAGCATTGTCAGTTGGATTCTTTACCACTGAGCCACCTGGGGGTGGTAGGAGTTGGCAGTCTTCTTGGATGAGGAACTTTTCTTCTCCCTATTCACTCATTCATTTGTTCCTCTGAATCAGTGAGATTTCAGGGATTCCTGTTTTACTCAGTAAATCATTTTTTTTAAACATAGCATTGACTTTTATATGTGCTGTATGTACATTTTTAAATTTATTTTTTATTGGAGGATAATAGCTTTACAATTTTGCATTGGTTTCTGCTGTTCAACAAAATGAATAAACCATAAGTATATATGTATATCCCCTCCCTCCTGAGCATCCCTCCCATCCTAGCCCTCTAGGTTGTCACAGAGCACCGGGTCACAGTTATTTTTATAAAAATTTATTTATGTATCTGGCTGCACTGGGTGTTAACTGTGGCTCTTTTTTTCCCCCTTAATACATATATTCATTGCAGCACTCAGGATCTCTGGTTGCAGCTTGTGAACTCTTAGTTGTGGCATGTGGGATCTAGCTTTCTGACCAGGGATTGAACTTGGGCCCCCTCTGCCTTGGGAGTGCAGAGTGTTAGTCACTGGACGACCAGGGAAGTCCCAATAAATTACAAGTTGGCTGTTCAGATTGCCCCCAGGTTTGATCCCAGAACCTCTGGAGCTGGTTTTGTACGTGTCCCCATCGATCTTGAGTACATCTTACTTTCTGGCAGGATAAGATTTTGCAGGCCCACCTCGTCCTTTCTCTGCTGCCTTTAAGCCAAGAGCATCCCACTAAAAGGCTCTGAACCACAGATTGGCCTGATCTGATGCGCATTTTAAAAATATTACTGTGGCGGCCTTTGAAGGCTGCTGTGAAGGGACAGAAAAGAGAATCGGGGAGGCCCTGGGGAAAACTAGACTGTCGCTCAGTCTGGGGACTCTGGCAAGATCATGACAGTACAGGTGGAAAATGCAGATGGGTGGAAGAAAGATTTTAAAGCTAGAACTGACAGCTGATGGTGGGATATGGGGAGTGACCCAGGGGGAGAATGGAGGTACCCCTTCCTGGAATAGGAAAGATGGGGGGAGTTCCCTAGCAGTTCACAGGTTAAGACTTTGCCTTCCAATGCAGGGGGTGCGGGTTCCATCCCTGCTTGGGGAGCCAAGATCCCACATTGCCTTGGGGCCAAAAATACCCAAAACAAAAAACAGAAGCAATGTTGTAACAAGTTCAATAGAGAAAGAAAGGAAGGGAGGAAGAAAGAAGGAAGGAGGGAGGGAAGGAAGGAGGCAGGGTAGGAGCCGCCTTGAGCCGGGAAGATCACACACAAGTTCCTGTTTGGGTCTGAGAACCCGGAGAGCTCTGGACAGCCAGGGGAGGAGGCAACTACTCACAGGAGCCTGGGACTCAGGCAAGAGGGAGAGGCCTGCGCTGGACTGGTGGATCTGAGACTCAGGAATTTTGGCCACATGTCTGAGGGCCTGGTGGGTAGGCTTTGAATCGGGGCTTTCTGGTTGCCTCGGCATCTCCCTCAGGCTTCAATCTGCCTCTTTCTCTCTGCAGCTCTGGGCAAGCGCTTGGCATTTTCATAACATGGTTCAAAGCCCAGCCGTCTGTTTTCTGAACTGGCCTTTGATCCATTTATCAAAAAAGAGGAGTATAAACAGATTTCCTCCCCTGCAGTTACTGGTGACAACCTGACCCCAAGAGACCAGGGAAGGCATGCACAGTAGTCACATTTTGTGTGTTAAGGGTTCTATACTGAACTATAACGTATTAAGGGGGAAAAAAAGAATGTATGTGTGTCTGTGTACACATATGCATACATATAGAAAGGGAAAAAAGTGGAAGCAATGACAGGTTTTATTTTCTTCAGCTCCAAAAATCACTGTGGATGGTGACTGCAGCCACAAAATTAAAAGATGCTTGCTCCTTGGGAGAAAAGCTA
This sequence comes from Cervus elaphus, assembly GCF_910594005.1. Lineage (NCBI taxonomy): Eukaryota > Metazoa > Chordata > Mammalia > Artiodactyla > Cervidae > Cervus > Cervus elaphus. The sequence continues at coordinate 96,780,272 of NC_057825.1, read as the reverse complement.
TGACAAACCAAGACAGTGTATTAAAAAGTAGAGACATCACTTTGCCGATAAAGGTCCATATAGTCAAAGCTATGGTTTTTCGAGTAGTCATGTATGGATGTGAGAGTTGAACTATAAAGAAAGCCGAGTGCCAAAGAATTGATGCTTTCAAATTGTGGTGCTGGAGAAGACGCTTGAGAGTCCCTTGGACTGCAAGGAGATCCAACCAGTCAATCCTAAAAGCAATCAACCCTGAATATTCATTGGATGCTGAAGCTGAAGCTCCAGTACTTCAGCCTCCTGATGCAAAGAGCCAACTCATTGAAAAAGACCCTGATGCTGGGGAAAATTGAAGGCAAAAGGATAAGAGGAAATAAATTTAAAAACTAAAAAGGAGAATGGAGTGGCAGAGGATGAAATGATTAGATACCATCCCTGACTCAATGAACACGAATGTGAGCAAACTTCAGTAGATAGTAGAGGACAGAGGAGCCAGGCATGCTGCCATCCATGGGGTTGCAAAGACTTGGACACGACTTAGTAGCTGAACAACAACAAATATGAATATATGCAGTACCTAAAATGATTGCTGTTGTCAAAAAACACATTTTCTTAAAATTAAGCTTGACAAAGGATTACTGAAAAACAGAATGTAGATAAAGAATCCCTAATAAGAAGACTGTAATCATGACTTTACCACCACCCATCAGAGGGTGAAAGGAAAATATTGGAAGCAGGCTGCCTGCCAACCATGGGAGGCCAGTGTCAGAACTACCACTACATAGATGCTTAATTTGCAAACACATGGTGGTTTTGTCACTCAAGACTTTCTCCTCAGACCACAAGACAGGGAGCTGGCTTTTCATGCACTAAGTTCAGTCATCCCAGCGGAGACAGATGCTGTTTGTTTTGGCATTTTTGCTAATGTTTATGGAGTTATTTTTGCCTCTAAATCAGAAACAGCTTGTTTGACTGATGTTCGTGGGGCTGCTTTTAAGTTTGACTTTTGTCTGAAAAGTGAAATCGAGAACTTGCAGCTCCTCTTAAGTTAAATTTTACTTTAAAAATCAAGGACTGGCATTAACTTCAGCCTAGCAAGCTGACAGCCTGGCTGGAAGGCTATGGCCGTGCTGTGGCCAGACCATCAGTGGTCCATGGAGAATGCGTAGAGGTGGAGGGGGTCCTGGGGATGCAGCCCATGGCTCAGTGATCACCTCTTCTGACATTTCCTTATCGTGACCCTCCTGAATCCTTGGGAGACTAGGAGGGAGGGTTTCCTATCTTGCTCAGATATTTTATATTGTCCACAGACATCCTTTTTTCCCTAGTGGCTCAGTCGGTAACAAATCTGCCTGGATTGCAGGAGACCCAGGTTCAATCCCTGGGTTGGGAGGATCCCCTGGAGGAGGGCATGGAAACCCACTCCAGTATTCTTGCCTGGAGAATTCCCATGGACAGGGGAACCTGGCGGGCTATAGTCCATGGAGTCACAAAGAGTCGAACACAGCTGAGCAACTAATACTTTCTTGCATGTCATTCTTTTTCGGCAAGTCACAGAGTCACTGCTTCTGTGCATGACCCCTGCACTGTGTGCAGGGTCTGGTTTCTAAGTATGTTGGTTTGACTAGAAGATCCGTGGGGAAGGATGGAGGCAGTGTCTCATTTACCCTTCTTGAGAGCCTCCCTTTACGGGAGTCACTGTGTACAGATCCAATTTTGTCCCTGCACCAGCTGAGAAAAGGCTGCTGTCTGGGCCCCACCTGACTGTCTCCTAACGATGCCTGTTAGCAGGTTAGTAACTAGGAACAGCTGCTTGTTGAGTTGTCAGTGAGACGGTATTATCGGGTCATGGTGGGGGGGTGGGTAAGCTGGGCCTTGGGTTGGGGTGACATCCTATCTATTGAGGAAGGACCTATATAACACTCACTTCTCTAGCTGGGACGTTGGCTCATTCACAGCATGTCTGGTTGTCCTGATGCCCCTGAAAGCATACTCTGAAATAGCGCGCACACACACACGCAAAACAAGAGTGGGGAGCAGGAGGGACTCATTTGTAACTCATGGACACTTAGCACGAAGAACAGTCACGTGACTGCTAGTCAGCCACATGGATCTTATTCATGCAGGAAGCAACCGCCGCTGGTTGGTTGGTTGACAGGTTGGTTGGTGGCTTGGTCTGTTGGTTGGTTAGTGGGTTGAATGATGGCTGAGTGGGTTGGTGGGAGGGTTGGTTGATGGCTGGGTGGGTTGGTTGATAGCTGAGTGGGTTGATGGCTGGGTTGGTTGGTGGGTGGGTTGGTTGACGGCTGGGTTGGTGGGTGGGTTCGTAGGTTTGTTGGTGGGTTGGTTTGATGAAAACCCCATGTGTTTACCCACAAGCCCCTTCCCGGGTTACTCATTGTGTCTCAGAGGGAGAGACTCTGGCAGGTAGGAAGAGTTCACATGGCTGTGAGCTCTAATAGCTTTTGCTAATACTGGGGGGGGGGGCGTGGTAACAGCTCACCCTCCTGATTTTGGGGCTGCCCGGGTGGCACAGTTGGTAAAGAACCCACCTCCCAATGCAGGAGACTCAGGAGATGCAGGTTTAATCCCTGGGTTGGGAAGATCCCCAGAGGAGGAAATGGCCACCCACTCCAGTATTCTTGCCTGAAAAATTCCAAGGACATAGGAGCCTGGTGGGTTGCAAAGAGTCAGACACGACTGAAGTAACAGCATGCGTGCAAGTATCTGATCCTTCTAGAATTCCCCACAATCTGCTCTGTAGTGTCATCATTGCTATGCATCTCTCTCATAGACTCTACCCTTCCTGAAGGCACACTCTGGACCTAAAAGCACATCTTAATTTGTCACACTCCCTAATCTAAACCGAACACAACACAGCAGTGAGAAATTGCCTGAAATGAATGAGTGAAAATGTTTCTGCTACATTAAGACTAGTCTTGTTGTGAAAATGCTTTGCTGAGATGTTGTCAAGAAGGGATATGTATTGCACTTGAAATATCAGAAACTAGATGCTTTTAGTGGGAATTTGGTTCTTATATTATTATGACTTAGCATCATATTTCTTTGGAAATTATAAATAATTCAGGGCACATATGGAATCCCTTTTATCTTTTCTGGCTTGTTGATTTGTGGGTAGTTATTATGCCTAATAAAATATGAAAAGAGGAACGAGAACTTATCTGAATGTCAACTCAACATTTTGTGGTTGTTGTCTGAGTAATTATCAAGTTACCTTAAATCCTAGAGCCAGGAGCCCATCAAGATAACATATTAGGGGTATATCTGAGTTGCTCGTAAATTTCCTTGATATTTCCCAAAATATTGTGGTATAGTAAGATTCTCTGCTTCCTAGGAAGATATAAATAAAGCCTCTACAGCATCCAGTGGTGATGAATTGAGAATTATGTTCCCATATGACCAGCCAACAACTCCCTGGAATAAGTAATTCCATGAGGACCCTGCTTTAGAACACAGGTGCAAAGTGTCTGGCTTTAAAATTATGGAGCCATTTCTGAGACAAAAGGAAAATGACGTTGATTGCCGAGCATTTATATTGCTTGTTCATCTGCATAGTCAAAAAAGGTAGCACAGCACGACCTTATGTTGTAAAGATATGGCTATTTCAGGTAACCGTCAGGGCTTGTAACCAGGATTTAGTGAAAATATAGAGCAGCAGTTCTCAGATTTATGGATCTTGGGTTCCCTTTACAGTCTTAAAAGCTAGTGAGCATCCCAGAGTTTTTGTTTATGTGGCTTGTATCCATGGATATTTACCATCTTGGAAATTAAAACTGAGAAGAATTTTAAATAATTTTTAACTCAGTTAAAAATAGCAGTGATAAATGCATTGCATTATAATGTAAGAATAAGGTAACTATGTTTCCCCAAATGATATAATTGAGTAAGAAAAGTGATATTGTTTGAGTTTTTATAAATCTTTTTATTGTCCAACTTACTAGAAGCAGGTATCAGCTGTTAATATCCTTGGAGAGAGTTCATGGCACACTGTTAAGAAAATGATATTGAAAAAGACAATTAATGTCTTTGTATTATTATAAAATAGTTTTGACTCTGTTGTTGTTCAGTAGTCACTAAGTTGTGTCTGAATCTTTGCGACCCCATGGACTGCAGCTCACTAGGCTCCCCTGTCCTTCACTATCTCCTTAGAGTTTGCTCAGGCTAATGATCATTGAGTCAATGATGCCATCCAACCATCTCATCCTTTGTTGCCCCCTTCTTCTCCTGCCCTTCATCTTTCCCAGCATCAGGGTCTTTTCCAATGAGCTCTTTTCCAATGACTCTTCGCATCAGGTGGCCAAAGGATTGGAGCTTCAACTGCAGCATCAGTCCTTCCAGTGAAAATTCAGGGTTGATTTCCTTTAGGATTGACTGTTTTGATCTCCTTACTGTCCAAGGGGCTTTCAAGAGTCTTCTCCAGCACCACAATTCAAAAGCAGCAATTCTTTGGTGCTCAGCCTTCTATATGGTCCAGCTCTCACATCCATACATGACCACTGGAAAAACTGTAGCTTTGACTATAACAACCTTTGTTGGCAAAGTAATGTCTCTGCTTTTTAATATGCTGTCTAGGTTTGTCATGAGAGGGTTTGACTCTGTGGACCCCTTGGAAAGACCATGAGCACCCAAGGTGTCATTGGTCTCCTTTTTGAAAACTGTTAATATAGAGTAACTAGTTGAACCAGGATGGGAGGAACTGTGCTGTGCTGTTTGCCCAAGCTGGTGGGATCTTTTGGATGCTTTCAAACTCCCCTCTGTCCTGCGGACACAATCTGGCTGCCTGGCTGCTTAGGGTGGTGTGAAGGCTCTACTGACCTGCTCTTGTCCTCTGGGCAGCTCACATTATTCACCTGGTTCCCCAACCATGGACCACTGACCTGTTCTACTTTGTATGACATTTCTGCTTGGCTCGGGTAACCTAGTCACACAGATCACCACTGTGACACCAGTTACAATCAGAAGGGGAACTCTCAAACAGATGAACCTTAGTCAAAACCCAAACTCTTGGACCCTGTCTCCGAGAAGAATATAGAAAGGAGGCCATTCCAGGCTCTGGTGGTGTTGACTGACTCTTCAACCAGCGTGCTCAAAGTCATGCTTCTGCTTGACTCAGCCAACCAAGGGCTGTCTGTCCAGGAAGGGCCACTGGCATTTGGGGGAATAAGGAATGTCCCGTTTGGACCAAGACTTTGTTAGTTTTGAAACGCCAGACATGGAGCTGCAGAGGGGGACCTTGAGCTGCCTCCAGCTATAATTGTTGACCTTCCCAAGTGCTTGCCTAGACTCTGGGCCTGATAACTGCTTATTCCTGCTTCTTCGCTGACTTTGACTCCAGCTCCAACCCCCAGCCTTACTCCCCATGTTCCCTCTACACCCCTATCCACATTCACACTCAGTTCTTTACCTTATGAATGGACCATTTCTTTCCTCATTTCCTGCTGTCTAAACATACATTCAGCTGGAAGTGAGCTCTGCCATCAGCTGGGGCTAGAATTTTGGACCTGGAGAGAGCAGCATAACAAAGGAGTTGAGGCCAGAAAGGATGCAAGAGAACAGTTGGTCAGTGCAAAGTATTCTTGCCCATCATCTGCTTTTCTCCTTGGATGCTCCAGTTTGTCAAGAGTAGGCCACTCATGAGTCACTTGTTTACTGTGTGATTTCATTCCCCTCCCTGGGAGAAAAACACTAGGCAAGTAGAGCTGAGTTCATTTTCCCTGTACCCAGCCCACTTTCTGCTTTTCCCAGCAAAGTTTACCGCCATTCCACGTCCCAGATATTTCCATCAAGGAGTCTCTTGGTCCAGCAGTCTCAGAGTTAACTTGGCTCACCGAGATGAACACAGATGCTGTGTGCTCTTTTTGAAAATCACGTCTGAACCTACAGGCAGGATGACTAGGCTACTCATTTGCCAAATAGAACATACACCGCAAAATGTTCAGGATTATCACAGCGCCCCCAGGAAAGACGAGAGGACAGCTGGCGGTAGGATATCATTTCTGTTCATGTCTGTCCCCCGTCGTTTGGGCTTCTCAGGGGGCTCAGTGTAAAAGAATCTGACTGCCAGTGCAGGAGCCGAAGGAGGCTTGGGTTCGACCCTTGGGTTGGGAAGATCCCCTGGAGAAGGAAATGGCAAGCCACTCCAGTATTCTTGCCTGGGAAATCCCATGGACAGAGGAGGCTGGTGGGCTACAGTCCATGGGGTCGCAAAAGAGCCAGACCCAACCGAGCAACTAAGCACAAACATCCCATCATTCAAACATATTAACAGAGTGCCATGATGTGCCAGACATTTATACATTGGTAAACAAGACACAGATTCTTGCTCCCAAGCTATCTAAGTTCTAGAGAGTAATAAGTCATCATCCATCCAGAATTCTGGATGAAATACATCTTTCCTGTAGGTTCTCCATCATCATTTTGGTTGTTGTAGCTTTGGTGCTGTTTCTTGTTTGCTTTGAGGGAGCTGAGTATGAGTGACGAGAACAGTGCTTGTTCTCTTGGTAACATCAGGTTTACAGATTTAGTCATTTTTTAACTAGTGTGGTATCTAGTCACCCTACAATGAGTTATATCTGAAATGGTTGCTCCAAATCTTCTGTTGAAAGTGAAAGTGTTAGTCATTCAGTCATTTCCAAGTCTTTGCCACCCCATGGACTGTAGCCCGCAAGGCTCCTCTCTCCAGGCAAGAACACTGACTGGCGTGTACAGCCATTCCCTTCTCCGGGGGATCTTCCCGACCCAGGGATCGAACCTGGGTCTCCTGCATTGCAGGCAGATTCTTTATCGTCTGAGCTACCAGGGAGGCCCAAAATCTTCTGTTGGGAGCACTGAAATGCTCCTATATCTGAAATCATTTTGATATGAAACATCTGACTTTGCTGGTTACTGTTTCTACAAGTGGCCTTTTTCCTTGCACATTTTGTGAGTTTCGACTGGGTTTATACTCCTCAGAGCTTGATCTGTGAAATGTTTTTGAAGCTTGAGTTAAAGTTACTTTCCTCTGAAGAGGATCCGTGTTTGTTGTGTTCAGCACGTGAGTCCTGTCAACCCCAAACTACTTGAAATTCTCTCTTGGGGGTTTTCAAACCACACAGGGCCTGAAATCTGTTTGAACGCCGTCTCCTGGTTATGACTGTTCGGGGGAGATTGTTTTTCTCCTTGGCTCTGAAAAAGGAAGCCTTCTTGTCCATACTGTGTAATCCCTCTTGTTCCCATCCACGCTGATTAGAGCCCTCCTTTGAGATCAAGCGTCACGGAAGGGTCTCCTAGTGGGTCTCAACATGGACAGGGTGTGCCGCTTTCCTTCTGTCTCGACCTGCACAGCATCATATCAACGCTCCAGATCGCCGGGGTTCGCCTCCTGGGACAACCTAGCTTCAGCCTCATTTACTCCCAGGACCCCTGCCTCCACTGTGTGTTTGGTCTGCACAGACTCCTGTTGTCTAATCGGTTCAGTGATAATTCTGGTATTTTCTTTAATCCTTCTTTTATCCTTCATTTTAGTTGACTTTAGCAGAGGGTGGTCCAAGATGTCTGGGCGTAGAACTGTATACAGGTAATCAGCATTCTGTGAAGGCCGAGGGTCGCCATCTGGTCAGTCACAGATGCCACGTCCACCGTCCAGCTGCTGGCCCAAGGGTGATGTGGACAGGCCCCATCGTCTTCCACCTTGCCTCACCCAGGCTGGAGACATGGTCTCTGCTTCACCGGGGAAACTGGGAATTCTTATGCAGCAATCACAGTCTTCAAAGATAAAAATAAAGTAAGACATCAGTTTTCTGCAAGTTTTCTCACAGTCCTGTGGTGTGGTCAAGGCACAGAATGCCCAGAACCACAGGCTGGCTCCTAACCTAGAATTTTAGTTGCTCTAATACCAGGTTCCAGGCCGTGGCCCCAGGGAGGGGGCGTGGTGGTACAGAGTGGATGGGCCCTTGTGACTGTGTGGGGAGCCTTCTGCTGGATAATTTGTCTATTAAAATTGTAGCTATTGAAAATGAGTATGGAATCCTAGACATGTTGGCAGGTTGAAAAGAATTATTTTCATCATTTGTAGAATCAGAAACTTAAGCATATGTGCCAGGTACATGGAATATTTTTAAATTTTATTTATTTCAATTGGAGGATAATTGCAATATTGTGATGGTTTTTGCAATCCATCAACATGAATCGGCCATAGAAATACATGTGTCCTCTCCACCTGAACACCCCCGTCCCCACCGTCTTCCTCCACATTGTCACAGAGCAGTGGCTTTGGTGCCCTCTGTCATACATCAAACCCTCACTGGCTCTCTTTTTCATATGTGATAATGTATATGTTTCAATGCTCTTCTCTCAAGTCATCCCACCCTCTCCTTCTCCCTCTGGATCCAAAAGTTCCTTCTTTATGTCTGCCTGCATGGGAATATTATGCAGCCACGAAAAGGAGGGAAATTCTGACACATGCTGCAGCACAGATGAACCATGAAGGCATTGGGCTGAGTGAGAGAAGCCAGACGCAGCAGGACAGTATTGCACAATCCCACCTCTGTGAGGTTCCTGTCTGTCAGATTCACCAAGACGGAAGATACAGTGGTGGCTGCCCGTGGCTGGTGGGGGGAGGGGTGGAGAGTTACTGTTTAATGGCCACAGAGTTTCAGCTCTGGGTGCTGAAAACATCCTGGAGATGGTTGATGATAGTGATGGTTGGTAATAGTGATGCAACTGCGTGAATGTGTTTAATGCCACTGAAGTACGCACTCGAAGGTTAAGATGGTAAATTTTATGTTATGTATGTGTGTGTGCGTCCTCAGTCACTTCAGTGGTATCTGACCTGATTCTTTGCGACCCTGTGGACTGTAGCCTACCAGGCTCCTTTGTCCATGGGGATTCTGCAGGCAAGAATGCTGGAGTGGGCTGCCATGCCCTCCTCCAGGGGGTCTTCTCGACCCAGGGATGGAACCCACATCTCCTGTGCCTCCTACACTGCAGGCGGATTCTTCACCTGCTGAGCCACCAGGGAAGTCCCATGTTATGTACATTTTACCACATTTGGAAAGAAAGCTTGAGGTCACACACCCTTGACATTGTGGGGATCATGCAAGTGTGGTTACCAAACCTCATTACGCGGGTTCTCAGAATGGTGACCAGGGCTAGCCCCTTTCTCGAGGCTGGACAGACTCAGGCCTGTGTGACCCCTGGAAGTGTCTACACTTGTTGAGACTTGGAAGTGTGGGCAGGGCTGTGTTCTGCTGGCTTTGTAGACCGGGGATCACTTACTTTGGCATTTTTAACAAAGATTTAAAGCTTAGGGAATTTGCCAGTTGGCCTGGTCTTACGGCCCCAGTGAAGCAGCATGTACTTTTTTTTTTACTTAAATACAGAACAATAGCAGACGGCACAAAAGCTCTCCCAGGGCTGTTTTTCCCTTGAAGTAACACAAAGGAAGACGGATGCAGGAAAAAACACCCACATGGAATCAAATACCGCAGAAAACACATTTCACACCACATGATGTTACCACAGAAGGAAATGGAGACGGGTTAAAACCATGTGAAGTGCAGAAGGTTCAGGAGTGAGGGCACTCGAGCTATTTTTAGCATCGATGATGCTATAAATCCTGTTTTCCAGTGACACTCTGATGAATCGAATTATTTGCCTTTCTCTGCATTTGCTACACTAATTGTTGTGTGTGATGGAATCAGAGTGGGCCTGGCTGAGGGATGCTGACCCCAGGGGGAGAGGCCTCTTTTGGGGTCAGCTGGGTTTCGCGGGTCCACTGACATCATCTGGGTATCTGGTCCTTGGAGTGCCATACCGGACCCACAGGTGCACTTTTTAGCATTTCACCAGGGCATTTGGGACAATGGAAGTTTTTGAACCAAAAGATCCCCTGGAGGAGGGAATGGCAACCCACTCCAGTATTCTTGCCTGGAGAATCCCATGGACAGAGGAGCCTGGAGGGCTACAGTCATGGGCTTGCAAAGAGTCAGACATGACTGACAGGACTGAGCATGCACGCACATGGTTGGTACCATTTTTGCCAGACCAGAATGTGCTGCCTGGAGAAGTGTGTGGTCCAGGCTGGCCACTAGGGGTGCCTCCGCTGCTCTGGATGTTTGGTCAGTGGGGGTCTCTGCTTCCCTCCCTTCTGCTGAGTCCTCGGGCATGTGGAATCAGGTATTGGCCTGGCCTCTTCCTTCTGAACCTGGCTCCCTGACAAGGCTCAGAATCTCTCAGGGACCCGGGACTCTGTATTTTAGTGGCTCTCCAGCTAGTTCCACTGCCAAGGGAGATCTGGGAATCACAGCTTTCATCAGTTCTTCTCCATCAGTGGTAATGAATAAAGAGCTTCAATGGGAAGCCGATGGGCGGTGGGTGGGGTGGAGTGGTTGGGAGTGGAGGGTGGTTACGGGGGCGGGGGCGGCCCGTGTGCTTCTGGCGCAGCTCAGGTCTCAGCCCTGACATCCGTCTCCTTGGCCGCCTCACCTGCCTGGAAGTGTGTTAGTCGCATCAGTCATGTCCAACTCTTGGTGACACCATGGGCTCTATCCTGCCAGTCTCCTCTGTCCATGGGATTCTCCAGGCAAGAATAGTGGAGTGGGTTGCCATTTCCTTCTCCAGGAGATCGTCCAGACCCAGGGCTCAAACCCGAGTCTCCTACATTGCAGGCAGATTCTTTACCATCTGGAACACACGGCCAAACAGATCCCAGGGCCACCTGCTGAGCTCCTCGGGCAGGCAGAGATCTCGGCATCGGAGGAGGCAGTCACCTGCTCAGGGAACAAGTGCTGTGAAGGTGGGCAGGGGGCCCAGGGACCAGAGAAGCTGATGGCAGAATAAAGAGGCTTGGAGTTCCAGGGACACTTGACTTTGTACTCAGTCACCAGCCAGGAGCTGCTCCCAGAATATCCCTTGTCATGATCATCTTGATGACCCTGGGCCGCCAGGCAGAGGTCACAGGTATGTTCACTTCATTCCTCGGAGGCCCACAGGAAGGTGTGCGATCACTGTGGGAATTGCTCCATACAAAAGGGATAAAACGAGAGAACTTTCTGTGCCAGTTTGGCTCTGAGGGTTGTTCTCCTACACAGCTGAGCTTCACAAGGGCTGGCCCACAAAAACCCATCAGCCTCCCTGGCCCTGGGGAGGCCCTGCAGCCCCGAGCCTTCCCAGCTTCTCATTCGAGAACAGCTGCAGCCACCATCTCACTATTTTGCACAGAGCCATGTCTCCTGACGCTTCTACACCCTGTGACCATAGCTCCAGCCTTCAGTGGTGACTATGTCATGAGCCTTGGCTCAGCATCTTCCTAACATGTCTTAGGAAGTGCCTTCAATTTACTTAAATTCAACTTTATCTTCAGTAGGTGGACCCTCCTGATTTTGCTCCATGAACCACCATGGAAGAACCTTAGGACAATACCAGAGACCAAGGAAAACGGATTTATTAAATGTGGCTGAAAGCCAGAGAAATGTGAAAACTCTTACAGCCAGGGGACTTCAGAATTTGTCAGTTAACCGGTGGTACAGCTAAGCCCAGAAACACTGTGTGTTAAGGGCCCTCTGGACTCCTACACAGATTGCAAAATGTGATGACTCTTCAGAGTTACCTGGCGTCCATGGAAGGTTCTCTGGCAGCAGCTGAGATGGGCAGCCCCAGAGGACCGTCCTCAGGAAGCAGTTGAGTGCAAATGGCTGTGCAGGGGTCAGTGGCCACTGGACTCCAGATGCCAAGGAAGGCTGAGCAGGAGGAAGAGAGAACTAGAGGACTGTCCCCGGAGCTCAGCTAGGAGATGGGAGCAAGAGAGGCAGTTTTCCTAATATTTATGCCTGCTCAAGTGTTCTGCAGGCTGAGAGGAGGTGGGGTCACCTATGACAAAATGGGCATGATTTGAAAACAGCTGAGAACCCAGAAAACTAGTAGCTCATCTTTCCAACTCTGGGTAAAAACAAGAGATAGATCCACAGCCACCAGCTACTGAAAAAAAAAAAAAAAAAAAGCTACCTGTAAAACTGTAAAAAGAAGAAAGGAACAGATTTGGCTGCTGCTTTTCTTCTTTAACGATCACATGGCTTTAAACATCATCTGAAATGTGCGTTAGGCTCCTTCAGTGATCCACCAACAGTGTCAAGGTAACTGCCTTGCTTTGTTTGCGAGAAATCTCTGCTAATGTTGTTGGTGTTGGTTTTTGCTGATCCTCGTTGATACCCATCTGTAAGTGTTTACTTGTTTGAAATTTTTCTGAGTTCAAATGCTGTAACCTGGGTTTTAAATGCTCGCCACTGACTTTTTTTTTTTTTAAGGAAGGGATTGTGAATTATTTAGAGGAAAAATGCCCTCTAAATCTTTTTGTGGAAGTCAATAGACAATATCTCTGGGGCACATATGGGTAGAGAGGAATAATTTGCTTCTTTGATGATATTGAAATGTTCTCAATGTTGTGGATCATGTTTAAAGAAAGTTAAGTGAATTTCAGCTCAATTTAAAACATAATAGTCTGATCTGAGTGCTGCCATTCTGTGTAGCTCTTGAACACATAGAATTAATGAGTAGAAGGCCCGGGGCTTGGGGGGACGGGTATTTTGGCTTAACAGGAAGAATTTTCTAGTAAGTTCAACTAACAGGATCTAGCAGAGGCTGCCAGAGAGCGTAGTGCGTCCTGTTTCCATGGAGACGGACGGCACTGGCTGGGATGCTGTGGGTGGCATTCAGTTTGCAGAGCAGGGGTTCTCCCCTAGCAGTGGTTCTGGGCGCATCGGGATCACCCCTTGAGGGGAGGGGGTGGTAGAGTCAGGCAGGGCCCACCCCCAGAGGGCAGTTAATGTTAATATCATTGGTCTGAGGCACAGCCTGGGGTTCCAGACCAAGGAGCCCCAGTGTCCACCTGCTTTTGGTGGAAGTGGGTGACACTTAGCATCCCTCCTACCACTCATGCCCAGCAGTCTTGATACACCTACAGCTTCATACCATGGGGCGCTGCTTAGGAATATAGAACCTCAGCCCTACCCAGACCTACCTGCTCAGAATTGCAGTTTAACAAGATTTCAGGTGATATGGGTGTCCATGGGCACCTGAGAAGCACTGCCATAGACCTTGATTTATAAAGCATTTTGGACTGCTTTTTCTTGTTTTTTATTTATTTTAATTAATTTATTTTTTGAGCCAAGCTGTGGGTCATGTGAGATCTTGGTTCCCTGACCAGAGATTGAAAATGTGCCCCCTGCAGTGGAAGCTCAGAGTCTTAACCACTGAACCACCAGGGAAGTCCCTGCTTTTTCTCATTTTATCTTGTGAAGGTGGCGTTCGTGGTAAAGAACCTGCCTGCCAATGCAGGACATATGAGACGTGGGTTCAACCCCCTGGTGGAGGGCAAGGCAATCCACTTCAGAATTCTTGCCTGAAGAATCCTTTGTGACCCCATGAACTGTAGCCCACCAGGCTCCTCTGTCCGTGGGATTTCCCAGGTAAGAATATTGGAGTATTCTAGGGTTAGGAGAGGGTTGCCATTTCCTCCTCCAGGGGATCTTCGGAACTCAGGGATCAAACCCACTCCTCCTGCTTGGCAGACAGATTACTTTCCGCTGAGCCCCCAGGGAAGCCCCTTGCTATTTTACCTCTTTAATATTATTAATACATTTCAGACAGATGGGTTAATTTTGTTCAATCCTAGTCCAGACCAAGACCCCCTGGGTCCAGATATAGTCCTCAGTGTCAGGGTTGATGCCAGACCACCGGCACACTCGGTCACAGGTGGCGCAGATGGGATCCCAGGGTCAGACTGGGCTCACGGCCTAGTCCTCGCCGCTGACAGACCAGACGGCAGGTCTCTGACCTACGTCTGACTCAGCGGCAGAGAGCTGCAGACCTGAACTTCAGGCACCCCCTGTTCCAGAGTCTCAAGGATTTCCGTGCACAGTTAAGAGCAGAGCAGACTAGCATGAATTGCCCTGATGGCCATCGTGGACAGAGAACGCTGTCATAGCCAGGCCTCCCCATCCTATCTCCTTGTCACCTGTCTGGGCACCTGGGCAGATAATTCACACGCAGAAGAACACTTGGGCAAAATTACTCTCCTCAAGTAATCAGAAGACCACATTTTTTTCCTACTTTAAACTTTTTATTTTTCTATCGGGGTCTAACTGATTAACAATAGTGTGATAGTTTCAGGTAAACGGTGAAGGGACCCAGCCATACATACACATGTATCCATTCTCCCGCAAACTCCCCTCCCATCCTGGCTGCCACGTAACATTGACTAGAGTTCCATGTGCTCTACAGGATCACCTTGTGAAGACCACATTTTTCAAAGTTGAAGTGTAGTTGACTTTAAATGCTGATCACTTCAGTTTGTTGTTGTTTGGTCCCTAAGTCATGTCTGACTCTTTGTGACCCCATGGGCTGTAGCACGCCAGGCTTCCCTGTCCTTCACCATATCCCAGAGTTTGCTCAAACTCCCGTCCATTGAGTCAGTGATGTCATCCAACCATTTCATCCTCTGTCACCCCTTTCTTCTCCTGCCTTCATTCTTTCCCAGCATCAGGGTCTTTTCCAGTGAGTTGGCATCAGGTGGCCAAAGTATTGGAGCTTCAGCTTCAGCATCAGTCCTTCCAATGAATATTCAGGGTTGATTTCCCTTAGGATTGACTGGTTTGATCTCCTTGTAGTCCACAGTTTTGTTTATACACACACACACACACACACACTTTTTTATATTCTTTTCCTTTATGGTTTATCACAGAGTATTGAATAGAGTTCCCTGTGCTGTACAGTACAACCTTGTTTATCCATTTGATATATAATAGTTTGCATCTGCTCATCTTGAGCCCCCCATCTGTCCCTCCCCTACCCCCACTGCCCGCTTGGCAACCACAGGTCTCTTCTGTGTCTGTGACTCTGTTTCTGTTTCATAGATAAGTTTGTTTGTGTCATATTTCAGATTACACATAGAAGTGACTATCTTATTTGTCTTTGGCTTGCTTAGTGTGATCTCTGGGGCCATTTATGTTGCTGCATATAGCATTATTTCACTCTCTTTATGGCTGAATAATATTCCACTTTGTGTGTGTGTGTAGGGGGTGGAGGGCCAGCCAAAAAGTTCATTCAAGAAAACCCAAATCATCTGAATATACCATATCTCCTTTATTCATCTCTCCGTGGATATTTAGCTTGTTTCCATGGAGAAGACCACATTGTATACAGTATTTTATTACAAAGTTATTTCTTATTCCGCCAAAGGAAGAAACCACAGTTGGAAAGAAAAGCAGGAGATTGCCTGAGGTCATCCAGCCTGTCAGTGATGGAGCCGACCCCAGAGTCCACAGAACCCTCTTGGTTCCACGTCCCCACTGATTGAGGCACCCCCCCCCCCCACAGATCAGTCTTCCTGTGTGGCCCTGGAGGGTGGCACGCAGCCCTCATCATTTTGTGGTTTGTGGGAGGCGGAGGGTCAGCCGCTGGTTCCATGGGAACACCCCCCCAACTCCAGACTCCTCTCTGCTCATCCTCCCCCAACCCAGGTCCCCGTAAAACAGGCAGGCCCTTGAGAGATCTTGACCCTGGTTCTGAATTCCAAACCAACTCTGGCTACATGCTTGCTTTTGAGTAGAGAGAAGTCGCTCAGTCGTGTCTGACTCTTTGTGACCCCCAAGACTGTAGCCCATCAGGGTCCTCCGTCCGTGGGATTTTCTAGGCAAGAGTACTGGAGTGGGTTGCCATTTCCTTCTCCAGGGGATGTTCCTGACCCAGTGGTTGAACCCAGGTCTCCTGCATTGCAAGCAGACACTTTACCATCTGAGCCACCAAGGAAGCTTTTCAGTAAGACCATGATATTTTTCAGGCTTCCTTGGTGGCTCAATGGTAAAGAATACACCTTCCAATGCAGGAGACTCAAGAGACATGAGTTCGATCCCTGAGTCGGGAAGATCCCCTGGAGTAGGAAATGGAAACCTGCTCCAATATTCTTGCCTGGAGAATGCCATGGACAGAGGAGCCCGGCAGGCTACAGTCCATGTGTTACCAAAAGGTGTGTGGGGGTCAGCTGCTCGCTGCCCAAAAGCCAATTAACAGGCCAGATTGATGGAAAGGAAATTTGCTTTATTTTCAGATGCTGACAACTGGAGGGGAGGGGTGGCAGACGTCTGTCCAAAGGCCAACTTTCCCCCACCGCTGGCAACCAGTTTGGGCAAGAGGTTTTATAGACAGAGGTGGGGCCGGGGGAACTACATGCGGAAACAGCGCAGTCAGCTCTGAGAGTCATCTCCAAATTGGTCATCGGTGGTTTGACCAGTGCCATCTTGGCTGTTTTAAGTACAGTTAATCTTCAGTTCCAGGGCCCATTTGTTCCCATTTCTTTGAGGTCATTTCTCTGAATTGTGGCAGCTTGTGTCATGGGTACAGTCTGGTCAGCATGTAGTAACTTCTCCACCTGGGGTTTTAGTCTCTGTAAGACAGCTCACAGGACGTGGCTGAGAATATTATCTATAGCCTTGAGAAGGAACTGAAGCCCTTGAGAAGTCAAGGAACTCCTTGACTATGCTTAATGACTGCATTGTGATTATTTGGTCTCCTTTTACTGTTTTTCTTTGTATGTTCACATTTCTCTGATTAAACCTATAATTCGACTGAAGTTTTCCATGGACGAAAGGCAGGCTGAGAACATGGGGGTGGGGGCATGGTGGATTCCACCCTAGGTGGATTCCCTAGGGTCTTGCTCCATTTCACACGGGGTTGCAAAGAGTCGGACCCAACTGAGCACGCGTGCACACATACACAATATTTTTCAGTATTTTAAAGTTTCCATGTGTCTCTTCTTCCGGGATTCAGTTCCTTCCTCTAAATCCTTGTCACGCTCTCGCCTTCTCCCTGTGGACGTATGAGGGCACTTAGGAGCTTATCGGAAAGCAAACAGTACCTCAGGAAGACAGAACATTCCTTCATTGCCTTGGTTGCATCTGTTTTTCTGCAGCCAAGATAAAGAGACGACAGAAAGAGGAAAGCAGGTGCTCTGTACAGCTCATCAGAATCCTACCTCTGATATGGACGTGTTCTTCCTGCCCCTGGGATTCTTGGCCTCACAGCGCTATAAATCCTACAGTGGTGCCGCCTTATCGTGTTGCCATGCAACGCTTGTGAGCACGTGGGTGCACGCACACACATACACAAAACCACACATTGTTAAAGTCATGGCTGAGAAAGGCTTTGTTGTTGTTAATTTAATTTTTCATGACCTCAAAACGTTAGCATGTGCAGGGCTAGGAACAGACTACTCAGTGTGAGCTGGCCTGTCATTCTGACATAGACGTGAACTTGACTTCTACTCTGGAACATGGCAGAGTAAACAGTTGATATCACATGAAGGAAGAAAAAATTTTGAATTTGAGTTTTTCAGTGAGTATGGGTAAAAAAGAGATAATATTTCTAGAAGAAACAGTTCATAAAGATTTTTTTTAATTGTTGTATATTTTAATACTTATATTTGTTGTTCAGTCACTCAGTTGTGCCCGACTCTTTGGGACCCCACGGACCACAGTACACCAGGCTCCTCTGTCCTCCTCTATCTCCTGGAAAGAAAAAGTGTTAGTCACTCAGTCTAGTCCAACTCTGCAATCCCGTGGACTGTAGCCTGCCAGGCTCCTCTGTCATGGAATTCTTCCAGCAAGAATACTGGAGTGGGTAGTCATTCCTTTCTCCAGGGGATCTTCCCAACCCAGAAATGAACCCAGGTCTTCCTCGGAGTTTGCTCAAATTCATGTCCATTGAGTCAGTGATGCAATCTAACCATTTCATCCTCTGCCACCTCCTTTTCAATAATGAACTGGATTTTACCTAATGAAAAATGGCCTAAGATCTTGACTTTTTCATTCTGAAAGAAAGCAGGAAGAGATTACTATAAACATGCATTGCTTCTCCCTCTGAAAACAATAAGATAGCTTTTTAACATTTTCATGTAAACTAGACCATCTACTTTTGTTTCATTTGTTGGTTGGTTTCCTTTTCTCTCAAACAAGCTTGTGAAAATGAAACGTATTTCTGTTTATGTTTATAACATTCCCAAATCTGAGTGTGGCCTTGGAATAATGATTTTGTTCTGTTCTGAAGAATCTGATAGTTTTTTTTCAAGGACTCAAGAATTTAGCATATTCTAAGGGCTGAAGACTGCATGACCCAGGTAAAGATAAGAATATAGCACCAGCATGGAAAAAGAATTTGAAAAAGTTTATACATATATATGTATATATATAACTGAATCACTTGGCCATACACCTGAAACTAATACAATGTTGCAAATCAACCATACTTCAATATAAAATAAAAATTTAAAAAAAAAACAGTGCCTCTACAAAGAGTATAACACCAGTAAATATACTGAATTGCTTAGTTAAGTAATCAAGTCATTGGAACATGCTTTGCGATAAAGCTGCATTGATTAATACATTTATTGAAGAGTAGTTTGGACTAACAGGGTCAACTGATTTGAAGAGCATTCCACTCTTCCCTTTGCTAAATTTGGCTAAACATATAAAGTAAATTATTAAAAATTTTTTTAAAAGTATCCAAACTTTCTTCCATTTTACCCAGGATTTCAAAGTTTAGAAGTTGTTAGTTGTGGCCTCATGGAAGCCAGGTGTGTGATAGTCTGTTAAAGAGACTAAGGGGTGGTGATGAGCTTTGCTTTGCAGAAGGGTCCGGAAGAAAGGGTGGGACTCATGCTCCTCAAGCAGGTGGGCCGAAAGCCGCTCACACATGTAAAGCATGATTCAGTTCACAGAAATGTTGTGTATCACCTGCTCTTTGGGGAAAATACTGTTATGCAAGCTGATATGCCTGTATGGGAACCTTTTGGATTGCAAGGGATGTTTGAAAGGGCTTGCCTTGCAGGTTCCCTGGGAGCTGGTAAATATGTTTGGAATTTGAAAATGAAGCTAATTGACGTCCGTGGTTAGCATCTGTTACTGAGATGAGGGCCAGCACCTTTTGAAGGCTTCCTGGATTGCTCTAATAATCCCAACCATCTGAGCTAACCTGCCTTGCCCTTTTACTCCGCAGCTCCCCATCTAGGTGTTTGACAGGTATTATGTCCTTAAATCTCAGCTGCCCTGTGAAGGTGAGAGACAGAGCAGAGAGAGGCTCAGTAACTTGCCCGAGGTCACTTGGCGAGTTAAACCACAGAGTCATATTTTGAATGCATCGGATCTTCACTGTCGGTTGGGGATGGGGAAGGGGCACCAGGGCGCAGCATGTGTGCTAAACAAGCATGTGAACAAAGACTTGAGGACTGTGTCGAGGCCCAGTGATGTTCTGACCTCTGCCTTACTGTTCTCGAGAAAACTTTTCAGAGAAGGTCATGGCTGAGAGAGTCTGGGTGAACAGTCCCGAAGTCGTGGGTTTTTAGATGTGAACATATCTCAAAATATTCTTGACAAAACCTTCTGATGCCCCTGTTACAGAAATGAAACACTGGGGGAAACAATGCCCAACATCTTACACATCTTCGTTTACAGACCTGGTCTCCACGGGCCACAAGGCCACTGCTCTGCTGGGAAGCTTCCATGGTGCCTTAGGCTGACTTGGGTCTGCTCCTGCTCCAGGGGCACCAGTGAGCTTTTTCTGGGGGTGAGCTAGGGGCCCTGTCCTTCCTGGGAGCCCTGGGGAGCAGGATCTGGCCCCCTGCCCAGGGACCCCAGCATCAGCCTCCAGGTTTGTGCTGAGACTTCAGACACCAGGACCTGGAAGTAGGTTAGATCACCCAGGCCACAAGGGAGCCTCCCTCCCATTGTCGGATGCTTCGTACAACTTCTGAGCCCGAGGGGCCGAAGGGGTGGCCTTTCCATCTGTGTAGCTGCAGCCTCACTGAACACGGGCATCGTAGGGACGCTGCAGGGCCTGCCCTCCGGCAGGATTCAGGGCCCACTGGTCTTGGCATGCTGACCCAAGTCCATCCTTACCTAGAGAGTGCCCAGAGATTATCAGTAGTGGAGGGTGGAGGGAGCCTGCTCCTTGGATGGCTTGCAGTGAATGGCTTTGTCAGAGTGCAGGATGGTGTCTGTTAGGGCCGTTCAGGGGAAAAGCATAGGATGAGACAGTCATGATCGGTTAAGCTGACATGGAAAACGAGAAGCAGAGCTTTTGTTGTTCAATCGCTCAGTTGTGTCCGACTCTTTGTGACCCCATGGACTGCAGCACACCAGGCTTCCCTGTCCTTCACCATCTCCCAGACTTTGCTCAGACTCATGACCATTGAGTTGATGATGCCATCCAGCCATCTCACCCTCTGTCACCCCCTTTTCCTTTTGCTTTCAACCTTTTCCAGCATCAGGGTCTTTTCCAATGAGTCAGCTCTTCGCATCAGGTAGCCAAAGGATTGGAGCTTCAGCTTCAGTCCTTCCAGTGGAGATTCAGGACTGATCTCCTTTAGAAGTGAGTGGTTTGTGCTTCACTGAAGTTTCCATCACTAACTCACGCACCAGGTACCCAGCACGATGCCTCCCAAAAGATGTTCTGGGACTGCTCTCTCTCACCCCTGAGACCCGGCTGAGCATCCTGAGGAGAGGTCGTGTCTTGCCTTCTCCCTGACCCCCTGAAGCCTCCACCCGGGCTGCAGAGCTGTGAGAGAAGCAGCTTATTCCACCACAGTTTTGTCTTTGAAGGCAGGGAAGTCAGGGTATACACCATTCTCTTCCTGCAGTTTTTTTTTTTTTTTTTTCCAAGAACCATTTTCTCTACACTTGCTTTGAGTTTTCCTCATTCCCGGGTCTCTGTCTGAGCCCCCTAGGCGGAGCCCAGAGCCTCCAAGGGCCTGGGAGGGGATAACCTGGGCGGAGGAGGGCTGGGAGGCACTGGCCCTCTCTCGCCGCGGCCCTGCCTCCGCGTCACTGGTTCGTCACCGGGGAAGAACCGTGTTGCTGAGCTGACCTACTTTTCCTGTTTGCCTACAGCAGGCTAAGCCTGTTTAGCACGGTCCGGAGGGGCCAGGCGGAGCAAGGAGCTTTCTGAGTCGTGCAGATGGCAATCTTTGGAGGAACGTGATTTAATCTGGTTGTCCCGTTTTCCGCTAGTCTAAAGAGTTAGGACCCGCGGCCTGAGGTGACCCAGGGCCAGCCCCCGAACACGGGGCCGCCCAGCTCTGGAGACTCTCACAGACAGAGGAGCCTGGCAGGCTGCGGTCCATGGGGTCGCCAAGAGTTTGACATGACTGAGCAACTAAAACTTTCACTTTCAAATTTCATTTTATTGCAGTAGAGTTGATTTATGATGTGTTCAATGTCTGCTGTACAGTGAAGTGATTCAGTTATACATATACGGACATTCTTGTTCATAGTTTCCATTATGGTTTATCACAGGACATGGAATAGAGTTCTCCGTGCTCTACAGAAGGACCTTGTTCTGTATGTCATAGTTTGTGTCTGCTAATCCCAACCTCCCGGTCCAGCCCTCCCTCATCTCTCTCCCCTCTGGCAACCACAAGTCTCTTCTCTATGTCTGACCCTGTTTCTGTTTTGTAGATAAGTTCACCTGTGCCATATTTTAGCTTCTGCATGTAGGTGACATCATATGATATTTGTCTTTCTCTTTCTGACTTAGCATGTTACTCTGTAGGTCTATCCATGTTGCTGCAGATGGCATTATTTCGTTCTTCTTGATGACTGAGTCATATTCCATTGTGTGTTTATATACATATATATATGTCTGTATCACGTCTTCTTCATCCATTCATCTGTTAATGGACATTTAGGTTGCTTCCATGCTTTGGCTACTATAAATAATGCTGCAGTGAACATAAGGAGACATGTATCTTTTTGGATTATCGTTTTCTCTGGATGTATACCTCGGAGTGGGATTGCTGGATCATATGGTAGCTCTATTTTTGGTGTTTTCAGGCACCTCCATGCTGTTTTCCATAGTGGCTGCATGAATTTACATTCCCACCACCAGTGTAGGAGGGTTCCCTTTTCTCAGCACCCTCTCCAGCATTTGTTACTTGTAGACTTTTTCGTGATGTCCTGTCACACTTTTATTCTTAGCTGCATGTCACTGTATTGCTGCTTATGGGCACAGGATGGTATCTCTTAGGGTCAGCCAGGGAAAAAACGTAGAATGAAATAGTCATGATCAAATAAGTGGACATGGGAAAACCAGAAGCTTAGCTTTACCTGTGGTTTATGTCACTAACTCGTGTATCACGTACCCAGTACTTATTCAGTCATGTGCAACTCTTTGCAACCCCATGAACTGTAGCACTTCAGGCTTCCCTGTCCTTCACTCCTGGAGTTTGCTCAGATTCATGTCCCTTGTGTTGACGATGCCATCCAACCATCTCATCCTCTGTCACCCCCTTTTCCTTTTGCTTTCAGCCTTTCCCAGCACCAGGGTCTCCTCCAATGAGTCAGCTCTTCGCATCAGGTGGCCAAAGTATTGGAACTTCAGCTTCAGCATCAGTCCTTCCAGTGAATATTCAGGATTGACTGGTTTGACTGGTTTGACTTTAGGATTGACTGGTTTGATCTCCTTGCTGTCCAAGAGACTCTCAGAAGTCTTCTCTGGCACCACACTTTGAATTCTTTATGTGCTCAGCCTTCTTTATGGTCCAGCTCTCACATCTGTACATGACTACTGGAAAAACCATAGCTTTGACTAGATGGACCTTTGTCAGCAAAGTAATGTCTCTGCTTTTTAATATGCTGTCTAGGTTTGTCATAGCTTTTCTTCCAAGGAGCAAGTATGTTTTAATATGCCTCCCAAAAGACATTCTGGGTCTGTGCTTTCTCATCCCAGAGCCCTGGCTGAGTGTCCTGAGGAAGGGTCATGTCTTGCCTTCACCCTGCACCGTGAA
This sequence comes from Cervus elaphus, assembly GCF_910594005.1. Lineage (NCBI taxonomy): Eukaryota > Metazoa > Chordata > Mammalia > Artiodactyla > Cervidae > Cervus > Cervus elaphus. The sequence continues at coordinate 96,757,465 of NC_057825.1, read as the reverse complement.
GCCTCCACGTTGGGCTTCAGAGCTCAGGCGGGAGGGGTGTTGGGCCGGTGGGCGAATTGCGCATCGCTTGGTGTCACGTCCGGAGATTGCTGTCCAGGGATGGATGTGAGTAAGGACGGAGGTCCTCTAACTTACCATTAACTTATACCGTGAATAGCCAAAGGTATAAAACTGGACCTTTCCAATCCTGCCGGGTTGACCATTAAACATATGAAAACCAGACATGTCTGATGCTCTGCTTGCTTGGTGAACAGGACTGGGTCTCAGCCCATGGCTGTCCTTCTACCCATGGCAGGGTCATCTCAGCAGAGATTCTTCAAGTCCCCTCTCTGGGGTAAGGGAGGAGAGGTGGTTTGCTGGGGGTTTCCTGCCTGATGTACTGTTTGCATCTGTTCTAGATCTCATCTTCCCTTCATGTCCAGAGGGCAGGCCTTTCCTTAGACTTTGTGCAAAGGATCTGCAAGTGTTAAGGAGAAATGCAGCTGCTGGGACATTTAGGGGCTACCTGCGACCCACCTGTCCCGCACACCCTGGTGTACATTTCATAGCGGTGGCCAGGGTTGGAGAGACAGGGTACACGATGTTTCTGGGGAGCCCCAGGGAGACTCAGGCCATTGCTGTGCTTTACTGTGGGGACATTTGGAGGGCAGCATCCAGCACAAGAGGGGACAACACGCTTCCTGTGTAAACTGGCCTCTAACCAAAGCCTGTGGTGCATTCTAAAACATGACCGTGGCCACGGGGCCTTCCTGGGATGGATCCTTCATCTCACGAGCCCAGCTGTTCACTAGAGGGTGGTACTACCTCCCTCATCAGAGGCTGCTCCCTGCTGAGTGGGACCAGGGCCCTGGGGACAATGTGTCAAGAGCAGCATGACCCCCAGCAGACACTCCACCAAGCTAAAGGCATCCACCTGTTTTTTTTCCAGTACAGACAGGTCTGGACATCAGTCACCATGACCAGTTTCCCAACCGTGAGTTCCAGATCAACCCAGACTCTCACATCAGGTGGGGAAAGGTGTCCAGGTGGTGTGGATGGACCTTCCTTCTCTCATCCTAGGGGAAAACCCTGCCCCAGGCAGCACCTGCTTCCCCCGGGGAACTGGGCTCAGCTGAGTTGTACATCGGGAACTGACAGAAGGAGCGTGGGATGATCTAACTTCACGGGTTACCTGTGAAATGAACACAGAAAGTCACGGTAGAGTTGGGAGCATCAGGGGAGTGTTCTGTGGGGCCCCTGGGCTCGGAGCAGAGGTGGTGGGCTGGAGCACCTTGCCTTTGCTGGGAGGGCGGTGCTCTCTGTTTAAACCATAAAGAAAAGAAGTGATTGCAATGATGGAAGAAAAGGGAAGATGATGCACAATAAGGTTACTTGGTGCCAACCGGGTGTGCGGCAGTTGGTAAGTCACCTGTAGCTCTAAAGATGCTGGCCTCACCCCAAGGTCACCATGGCTCACTGTGCCTTAGAAAGGGGGCAGTTCACCTTTCTCACCTGGCCCACCCTCTGCTAAGTGCAGATGAGCCATCCTGATGTGCTCTTAGGAGGACAGTGAGGGCTTATCCCCCACTTACAGATGAGGTCATCACTCCCAGTTTCCATCTGGACCATGGGGCGGAGTGAAGGAAAGAGGCCAGAGGTAACACAAACATAGATCTCGTTAGCTCCAGACTAATTTTTCCTGCTTCATTGGAAGGACTGATGCTGAGACTCCAATACTTTGGCCACCTGATGCAGAGCTGACTCATTGGAAAAGACCCTGATGCTGGGAAAGTTTGAGGGCAGGAGAAGAAGCGGATGACAGAGAATGAGATGGTTGGATGGCATCACTGACTCGATGGACATGAGTGTGAGCAAGCTCCAGGAGCTAGTGAAGGCCAGGGACGCCGGCGGGCTGCAGTCCATGGGGTCGCAGAGAGTCAGACACGATTGAGCAATTGAACAACAGCAATAGTTACAGAAGCATCCTATACCTTTATTAAACATTATTTATTTGAAGCCCTGATATCAAACCACAAACTCCACAGCCTGGGTGTTCAAAGCAAATTTGACTTCTCCTTTCAGGACATCTTTTTCTTGTGCTCTCTTGGCAAACTCGAGCCTGTTAGGATGAGCGCTTCCAGGCGCGAAGGAGCGTGAGGACCAACTGTTTGGTGGACGGGGGTGCCGGGCTGCCACAGCGTTTTGTAGATTCATTTCCGTTTATCTGTTGCAGCTCCCAACAGAGGCTTTCACTGACTCAGTTCCGAGCATGACTCACAAATCTCCTTTCCCCTCTTGGTGATTTTTATAGGCATCTTTTGTCCACATCCTGACCACACACCGACACCCATCAGATTCTCTCGTAAAGTCTGCATTATGCTGTGCAATCTGAACTCTTTAGAGAGGAGCTCCTAAAAGGAACTGTCAGTGATGAGAACATAAGTCCCAAAGGTTGCAAGAATCACATGTCATGTTAGAATGACCCTTTGATCCAGGTTTAGCAGTGATTTCTCTCTTGGAAAGTCTTTGCTAACTGAACAATGTCATTGCACATTTGCTTAATGACAGACTTTCTAACTTTCTCCTTCCATTCCTTCATTGTTTATGTCACTGTTGCCCTGAATAATGAATCATCAGACCCTTGGAAAAAGGAAAATGTGAAGGGAGCATCATGATCTTAATAGGCAGATGAATCCTCAGCCTCGACCTTAGAGAGGCTTGGGGGGTCATCCTCATAGGGTCACGGGACCTCACTGAGTCGGGGGCTCTCCTCAGTTTTTCCTAGGAGTCCAGCTCTGTGAGGCCCTGGCCAGCTGGCCAGGAGGGGTGGGGAAAGCTTTGGTGAAAAGTAGACCCGTCCACCTCAACTTTCCCAAGTCACAGAATGTGAGGGATGGTGCTGAGAATGGCTCCGCTTGATAAGAGTTGGGGTTGCAAGAGTGGGTGGCTCTAGGTTGGCACCATCCATTTCCTTTAAAAGAACTATTTTTTCCCCCAGTGAATGAATCATTGTGACCGAAACAACATGCCCTGGAGAGGAAGAATTAAAATGTAGAAATTATTTCCTAGTCTCCGCAAAAGGACAAAGGAAGACAAGTCCGCACCGCAGTTTATCAGCGACTGTTTTTTCAGAGCTTTTTATTTCTTAAATATAACAAGGAAAAATCATTGCTGAGCTCCCACATGGAAGATGCAGATGTTAATCCAAGACGACACAAGGTCCTCTTGCCAGGCGCTGGCTGGGCTCTTGACAAGGCGCTCATGCTCTTGACAATAAATAAGCCCCAGCCAACCGGGGAGATATCTTTGAGTTTCCACTTGCTCTTGTTTGCAGTAGTTTTTCTATTTTTAAAAATTGTATTTTATTATTGGAGTATAATTGCTTTCTAGTGTTGTATTAGTTTCAGTTGCATAACAAAGTGAATCTGCAATATTTTTTATTTTTAATAACTGAAAGCCACCAGGTTTGGTTGGTACAGTGAGGAGGAATATTCAGATTTTCCAGCTACCTCAGGGCTTGTCATTCAAACCATTTCTCCCACAATTTGAAAATATCATGATTTTAGTTTTAAAAAACGTGGACCAAAATAAATAAATAAATAAATAAATAGAAATAAAAAAAACATGGACCTTGCAATGCAATAGGCCCAGGGTAGCCATTTCAGGGGGAATTCACCATGATGCAGAATGACCCACTGGGCCTCTCTAGGCTGGCTGTATAAAGAGTTCAGAATTAAAAAGATACTGAAGAGAAAGTCTGAGCACTGATTCTAGGAATTCTGTCTCATCCCCAGCTTGTTGTTACAAATAGTTTTATTGGGACACAGCTGCGCCTGCTCACTGACACAGCTTTGCACTTTCACACTATGATACAGCAGAGATTGGATGAAAAGTGAAAGTTAACACTCAGTCGTGTCCGACTCTTTGCGACTCCATGGACTGTAGCCCACCAGGCCCCTCTGTCCATGGGATTCTCCAGGCAAGAGTACTGGAGTGGGTCGCCATTCCCTTCCCGAGGGGATCTTCCTGACCCAGGGACTGAACCCAGGTCCCCCACGTAGCAGGCAGATTCTTTGCCATCTGAGCCATCGGGGAAGCCTGACATCTAAAATACTCAGCAGGTGGCTCTTTACAGAAAACCCTTGCTTCAGGGGACCGACATGCCTTACTGCGTGGGATGTTCACAGCCTTCTCTGAGCCCCAGGAGTGAGCTGCCAGCCCCCAGGGGGCCCTGTCCCCTGTGTGATGCATTAGCCCGGCGTCCCCACTGACACCCTGCGGGACTCGGGGCAGGTGGGGCCTGAGAAAGCAGCAGCACTGCGGCTTGCCGGTCCCTGTTCAAAGGCCAGCGTGTGATCCACGGTGTAGCGGGTGTCTGTGAGCATGAGCCCCTGGGAGGCAGAGATTTCAGCTAGGTCGCGGCGATGTCATCTGCAGACCTCATTTGTGGTGTTCTGTTCAGTTAAAGCCACGAGATATTCATCGAGGGCGTCCTCGGTCATGTCCCCCTGCATTCCTTTCACGCTCTCTTCCCTCTGCCTCTCATCCTCAGAAGGACCTAAGGTTCTACTGAATTACCACTGGCTGCTTCAGGCGGCACCCCTGTGTATGTGTCTGTCTCTCTGTCTTCCATGAGTACACAGAGGTTTTGACAGTGACTAGTAGGCAGACACAGTAACCCCACTCTGCCCAAAGGCCTGTGACAGGCTGAAGTACCAGTTCCTACGGCTGGCCTTCTAACTCATTGTCACGGATGACACTGTGTTTAATGGTAGCTGGAATCTGCGATGTTCTCTTTGTGCCAGGGACAAACGAGTCAGGGACTGCACAGCCCTGCTCGCTGGCAGCCGCAGGTGGTCTCTGGAGGGGGCGGGGTGGGAGCTCTTGTCTGGTTCTGGGGCTGGGAAAGCTTCTTCCCCCCATACAGCACTTCCTTCCCTGATCTGGAGCACCCCCCTCTGAAACCTGAGGTTGGTGTGACCCCCTTCGCGCTGTGGTGGTCTTCTCATTGGGCAGAGTGTGTTCATTAAGGCAGACAAGGAGAAAGATGGGCTGGAGGGGGGCCCAGGACCACGGCGGGAATGTCGAGGTCAGGGTGATCACCTGGGGCAGATGTGGGTGAACAGGGCTCTCCTGATGCTTCTGTGCTGTGGGGCACACACTGGCCCTCCTTGTTCATGGGCATCTCTCCTTTATGTCTCACACGTTTTCTACCTGGTGGCCTCCTGTTAGAATGAGGGGAACAGACTCATGAAGCTGCAGAGATTTGCTTAAGGTCATGGAACAAGTGAGTCTGAACTAAAATTGAAGTTGGTCTGATTCTGTGGTCAGAGGCCCACATGTTCTTAGCAGGCGATGGGTCAACTGAAGGATACACGGAGCCAGGGTCCCTGGGCGGCTTGGCCTTCCTGATTCCTTTAGGAGCAGAGACTGTGGCCCATTCCACCCACAGAGCTGCATGGAGATGAGACGATGGTTTTCCAGAACCTGGTGTTGGTTGAGGGTTGGTAGGGAAGCCATTGGCTCCTCTTGAAGGTGCTGGTTAAAGCGAGTTTTCTCTTTTGTCAGTAGCGTGTACCTTCAGATGTACCTTGTAAGTGCTGGTACCCTGGGTTAACCATGATCACTGAGGGGTTTGTGGGAGTTAGTATTACTCGGTATTGTGAGGATTCAGACAGGGTTTGGTCCTGGCTGTGTCCTTCCTCTCCTCCCCCTGTGCCTCCCTCCCTTCCTCCCTCCCTCCCTCCCTCTCCTCCTTCATTCCTCATGTATGTCTTGAGCATCTGATGTGGGTCAGGAGCTGGGCTGGGCATCGTGGCCTGGGTAATGGGTAAAGGCACTTTGTACCGAGCCCTTGCCATCCAAGTGGGGAACCAGATGTTGAGTGTCTGCTGTGGACCAGGCTTGTGCTGGCGCTTTCATACCTGCCAACATAATTAAGCTCTTGAAGAGTCACAGCTGGGGACTTCCGTGGTGGTCCAGTGGTTAAGACTTTGCCTTCCAATGTAAGCGGGGTGGGTTTGATGCCTGGTTGGGAAGCAAGATCTCACATGCCTTGCAGACAGACCATACAGCAGAAGCAGTGGTGTAACAAATTCAGTAAAGACTTTAAAAATGGTCCTCATCACAGCCTGGATGGGAGGGGAGTTTTGGGGAGAATGTTATCATTCAGTCTCTCAGTCCTGTCCGACTCTTGGTGACCTCATGGCCTGCGGCACGCCAGGCTTCCCTATCCTTCACTCTCTCCTGAATTTGCTCAAACTCGTGTCCATTGAGTCAGTGATGCCATCCATCCATCTCGTCCTCTGTCACCGCCTTCTCCTCTGCCCTCAATCTTCTCCAGGATCAGGGTCTTTTCTAGTGAGTCAGCTCTTCACACGGGGGAGAATGGATACATACGGCTGAGTCCCTTCACTGTTCATCTGAAACTATCACAACATTGTTAATTGGCCATACCTCAATACAAAAAAATTTTTTTTAGTATTTGTCCTCATCAAAAAAAAAAAATCTAAAAAAAGTCACAGCTGTAGGTGGACAAGCCAGTCCTCTGATCCGAACCCCCAGTGCCTTCCTGTGTCACTCAGAGCAGAGGCCAGCTCCAGCCAGTCTCCCTGGGTGTCTCCCCGTGCTAACCCCCCCCATCACGCTGCCCCCCTGCCCTGCCTGCCCCTCACCACCTAGGTGCCATGGGAGCCTCGACTCTTGGGGAGTATCTGTTGAATCATAGAAGAACGCACGTGGGTATCATCTTCATGCTTCAGTAAAGACACTTCAGTGCGTCTGCACAGAGAGATGCTCCGCGCATGAACCTCAGCATTGTTACGGATCAGTTTTTCCCAAACTGATCTTTAGAGTCAACACAGTCCCAATAAGCATCACAGCAGCCATTTTTTATAGACATGGACGGTGTCGATTCTGAAACTTACATGGAAATGCAAAGAACTAAAATAACTAGGAATCTTGACAAAGAAGAACGAAGTTGGAAACTCTTTATGCAGTTGAGAAGCGTAGCTGTCACCCCCTAACTTCTCCGTGGTTCCTTTGACCTGTTCTCATGGGACTTGTCTTCTTCCCCTTGCCCTCTTCCCTGTGTGCCTTGGGCTCCTCTAGCTCCTCCTCATCACGAGGTGAAAGAGTGACTCAAAAATACAAGAGGGGAGGGATCCACATGTTTCTCACAACAGTCAACAGGAGGAAGCAACCCAGTATCCATGGACAGAGGGTGGGTAAACGGAAGGTGGTCTATGCATACGGTGGAATATGATTCAGTCTCATAAAGGAAGGAGATTCTGACACACGCCAAGACACGATGGATCTGGAGAGTGTTATGCTAAGTGAAATAAACCCATTGCCAAAGGACAAATCCTGTATAATTCCACCTATATGAAGGCCCCAAAGAAGTGTGTGTGTGATTAGTTGCTCAGTCATGTCTGACTCTTTGTGACCCCATGGACTGTAGCCCGCCAGGCTCCTCTGTCCATGGGATTCTCCAGGCAAGAATACTGGAGTGGGTTGCCATTTCCTCCTCCAAGGAATCTTCCCAACACAGGGATTGAACTTGTGTCTCTTGCATCTCCTGTATTGATAGGTGGATTCTTTACCACGGAGCCACCTGGGGATGAAGGCCCTAGAGCTGTCAAAATTGGAGACAGAAAGTAGAATGGTGGTTATCAGGGGCTGAGGGAGGGGAAATGGGGCTTCGGTATTTAATGGGAGCAGATTTTCAGTTTTACAAGATAAAAGAGCTCTGGTGGTGGATGGTGGTGATTGTTGTATGGCAGTGTGAGTGTATTTAATGCTTATGAACTGTACACTTTAAAACGGTCAATTTTGTTATGTGTACTTTACCCCGATTGGGTTTTTCAATGTGCACTTTACTTGTTAATTTCATTTTATATTGGAGTATGGTTGATTTGCAGTGTTGTCTTAGGTTTAGGTGTGCAGCAAAGTGAATCAGCTATACATACACATATATCCAGTTTTTTTCAGATTCTTTTCCCATATTGCTTATTACAGAATATTGAGTAGAGTTCCCTGTGCTGTACATAAGGTCCTTGTTGATTATCTATTTTATATACAGTTGTGTGTATATTAACCCCAGCCTCCTAATTTATTCCCTCCCCTCCCCCTCCTTCCCCCTTTGGTAAGCATAAATTTCTTTTCAAAATGTGTGTCTGTTTTGTAAATAAGTTAATTTGTATCATTATTTGAGATTCCACATATAAGTGATATCATGTCATATTTGTCTTTGACTTACTTTGCTTAGTATGATAATCTTAGGTCCATCCATGTCATTGCAAATCTTAGGTCCATTGTCATATCATTCGTTTTTGTGGCTGAGTAATATTCCATTGTATGTATGTACAGCATCTTCTTTATCCATTCTTCTGTTGATGGACATGAGGAAGGCATAGAAGACAGCACTAAACAGGATGTCAGCACAGAGTTTATCGGGCAGGTTCTTCCAGGGAACTTGGCTCAGGTGTGTTCTGTTTCCCCAGGTGCAGTGGAGCCTATCAGGCAAGGAAATGGGAGGGACAGGAAAGAAGAGGAAGTGGGTGTAGAGCATCAGGGCTTTGTGGATTCAGGAAGTGTTTAAGGACACACAGAGAGAAATCAGAGCTGCCAAGGTTGATACAGAATACCTATTAGTCATTTGTAGAAGTTTTGTGTATGATGTTCAGGCTGGTTTTAGAAAAGGCAGAGGAACCAGAGATCAAATTGCCAACATCCACTGGATCATCAAAAACTCAAGAGAGTTCCAGAAAAACATCTATTTCTGCTTTACTGACTACGCCAAAGCCTTAGACTGTGTGGATCACAATAAACTGTGGAAAATTCTGAAAGAGATGGGAATACCAGACCATCTGACCTGCCTCTTGAGAAACCTGTATGCAGGTCAGGAAGCAACAGTTAGAACTGGACATGGAACAACAGACTGGTTCCAAATAGGAAAAGGAGTAGTCAAGGCTGTATATTGTCACCCTGCTTATTTAACTTATATGCAGAGTACATCATGAGAAACGCCGGGCTGGAGGAAGCACAAGCTGGAATCAAGATTGCCGGGGGAAATATTGATAACCTCAGATATGCAGATGACCCCACCCTTATGGCAGAAAGTGAAGAGGAACTAAAAAGCCTCTTGATGAAAGTGAAAGAGGAGAGTGAAAAAGTTGGCTTAAAGCTTAACATTCAGAAAACTAAGATCATGGCATCTAGTCTCATCACTTCATGGGAAATAGATGGGGAAACAGTGGAAACAGTGTCAGACTTTATTTTTGGGGCTCCAAAATCACTGCAGGTGGTGATTGCAGCCATGAAATTAAAAGACGCTTACTCCTTGGAAGGAAAGTTATGACAATCTAGATAGCATATTAAAAAGCAGAGACATTACTTTGCCAACAAAGGTCCGTCTGGCCAAGGCTATGGTTTCTCCAGTGGTCATGTACAGATGTGAGAGTTGGACTGTAAAGAAAGCTGAGCGCCGAAAAATTGATAGTTTTGAACTGTGGTGTTGGAGAAGACTCTTGAGAGTCCCTTGGACTACAAGGAGATCCAACCAGTCCATTCTAAAGGAGATCAGTCCTGGGTGTTCATTGGAAGGACTGATGCTGAAGCTGAAACTCCAATACTTTGGCCACCTCATGTGAAGAGTTGACTCACTGGAAAAGACCCTGATGCTGGGAGGGATTGGGGGCAGGAGGAGAAGGGGACGCCAGAGGATGAGATGGTTGGATTGCATCACCGACTCGATGGACATGGGTTTGAGTAAACTCTGGGAGTTGGTGATGGACAGGGAGGCCTGGCGTGCTGCTATTCATGGGGTCGCAAAGAGTCATACAAGACTGAGTGACTGAACTGAACTGAGCTGTGTATGACGACGCAACCTCAGTTGTCCAATCAGGATTTCAGATCCTCAGCAAAGCAGGTTGAAGCTCGCATCCTCCTGTGAATGTTCTCTGTCCAGGGGCAGCTGGGGAAAGGCATGCCTTTTACCCTTTCCCCATGGCTGGAGCCTAACTCACGGCCTCGGCACACAGACACCACCCCGTTCCTTGGAGTGCAGACCTGGGTAGCACATCATTAAATGAATGGACCACATTTTCCATGTCTCAAAGCTTTGAACAGATTCCATATGGGAAACATTAAGCAGATGCCTGTTTGCAGATGTGCTAAGCCCACTTTAATTATGATACAAGCCTCAACCGCCGAATGGCGTGTCTCGCAAATCTATCACTAAAATATGCCTGCCGACCGGGGCTTGTGCGTAAACAGTTGAGCTGTGGCTGCACAATTCCTTTTCCTCTTTGGCTCAGATTGGTGTCTGGGCTCACAGCAGATGAACGCCACACAACGAAATTATCTCAGAGCAAAGATTCATCTGTTCCCATGAAGAATTGTTATTTAAGGTTATCATTTTTATACATGGTTCTATTGGATTAGCTCATGTTTGGTTTAGAATTTTTATAGCCATGTTCATGAACAAGCTTGGCCTCTAATAATTCTTTCTTTTAATGTTCTTGTCACCACCAGTGGGAAGCTACTGTTTAACACAGGGAGCCCAGCTCAGTGCTCTGACAACGTGGAGTGGCAGGATCGGGCCCAGGGTGGGGTGGGGGAGGAGAGGGAGGGTCAAGAAGGAGGGTACATATGCATACATACAGCTGATATAGCCCCGGGTTTGATCCCTGTGTTGGGAGGATCGCCTGGAGAGGGGAATGGCAGCCCACTCCAGTATTATTGTCTGGAGAATCCCTTGCAGAGAGGAGCCTGGCAGGCTATGGTCCATGGGGTCAAAAAGAGTCAGACACCAAAAAAAAAAAAAAAAAGAGTCAGACACGACTGAGCAACTAACAGGTTTTTTTCCAACATAGCTGGTATACGTATACTGATAGCCGTACACGCTGTTTTAAGCAGAAACCAACGAACACTGTAAAGCAAGCATCTTCCAACTAAAAAATAAAGGGACCTGAGCTTGCAGACATGATAGTGGATTGGAAGAAGTAGCATCTGGATAACTTTATTGTTAAAAAAAAAATTGCATACTGTCTTTTTCATGAAATGAGTTATTTTCATTTAAAAAATTGTGATCTGGAACTTGGAATTTCAAGAGTAGACTTTAGTGCATTTTCAAAGTGTCAATTCTGGAGTCCTGCCGTCAGACCCTCTGCTTGGAGACCAGAAGTACATGGACCATGGTGCCTCCATTTCCACGTGGTCCCTGCCCGTGTCTCCATCACACTTTGCTGCATGTTCCTGCCTCCAGTTCACCTAACTCTGGCCTCAGGACATCCTGATAGTCTTTCTGCATGGAGGCCTGGCTGGAGGGGGAGCCCCCGAGATAGAAGGGACCCTGGGGGGCATGTGAAGGAAAGGGAATCAGGAATGTGGCTCCAAGGATCGGAGGCTTGCGTGGAGAAGAGGACCCCTGGTCAGTGAGCCTGAGAGGCTTCTAGTGAGTGGCCTGGGAAAGTGAAGGCCCAGATGGTAAGGCCATCTCGATGATTTGGGGCTTTGAGAACGTTCCTGGATTGGTACTTTTCACATCTATGTGCCTTGACTGTCTGGGGAGTGTATATGTCTTTTAAAAAAAAAGGACAGCATCAGTATCTTACAGTTTTCTGAGTACAGGTCTTTTGCCTCCTTAGAGAGTTTTATTCCTAGCTATTTTATTCTTTTCATTGCAGTGGTAAATGGAATTATTTCCTTAATTTCTCTTTCTGATTTTTCATTGTTAGTGTATAGGAATGCAAGAGATTTCTGTCTATTAATTTTATATCCTGCAACTTTACCATGTTCATTGATTAGCACCAGAAGTTTTCTGGTGGCATCTTTAGGATTTTCTATGTATAGTATCATGTCATATGCAAACACTGACAGTTTTATTTCTTCTTTTTCAATTTGGATTCCTTTTATTTCTTTTTCTTCTCTGCCATGGCCAGGACTTCCAACGCTATATTGAATAACAGTGGCGAGAGGGGACGTCCTTGTCTCGTTCCTGACCTTAAAGGAAATGCTTTCACCACACTGTCATACCAAGTGAATTAAGTCAGAAAGAGTAAAACAAATGTCATATATTACCGTATATGATGTGGAATTTAGAAAAATGGTGCAGATGAACCTATTTGCAAAGCAGAAATAGAGACACAGACATAGGGGTCAAACATATGGACCCCAAGGGGGAAGGGGTGGCTTGGATGAATTGAAAGATTGGAGTTGACACATATACACTGTTGGTACCGTGTGTAAAATGAGAACCTACTGTATAGCACAGGGACCTCTACTCGATGCTCTGAAGTGACATGCTTGGGAAATAAATCCCCAAAAGGAGGGGATGTATGTTTATGTATGGCTGATTCACTTTGCTGTACAGCAGAAACTAAGAAAACAGTGTAAAGAAATTGTACTCCAATAGATATTTTTTTAAAGGGCAGCAATTATACTCATCTGGGGCCCCAGTTCCTCCAGGCTGCCTAAGAGGAGTTTGTATATTTGAAGGAACAGATAAATAATGTCATGAGCAGCTTTCAGGTTTAAGGCTTGAAATAAACAGATGCTGCTTTGAGCTAGGCCCAGAAAGCAGTTCCCAAAGTGTGATCTAGGGAACTAGGGGGTTCCATGAGATCAAAATGATTTTCCTAATGTTGGCATATCATCTATCTATTCACTCCCATGAGTATGCAGTGGACTTTTCTTTTTATTATCTTTGTTTGTTTTGATGTGGACCATTTTTAAAGTGTTTATAGAATTTGTTATAATATTGCTTCTGTTTTATGTTTTGGCTTTTTGGCTGCAAGGCATGTGGGATCTAGTTCCTTGACAAGGGATGGAACCTGTGCCCCCTGCACTGGAAGGCAAAGTCTTAATCACTGGGCCACCAGGGAAGTCCCTATGGTGGACTTTTCCAGAAATGCCTTAACATCTGTCAGCTACATCTCTCTGAAGCCTAATGGACAGCATGCTTGTATCTTTAAGATTTTTCAGTTTTCACCCACATACACAAGAGCTCTTCAGAGCCCTCAGTCATTTTTGAGCATGAAAATGGTTGCTGGAACCAGCAAGTTTGAGAAGCTATGGACTAAAGCATGTGGTTTAATAGATCAGCCCCAAATGATGCTTAGTAGTAAAGAATCTGCCTGTCAGTGCAAGAGACCTGGAATGGATCCCTGGGTGGGAAAGATCCCCTGGAGAAGGAAATGGCACCCCGCTCCAGCATTCTTCCCTGGAGAATTCCATGGACAAAGGAGCCTGGCAGGCTATGTTCCATGGGGTAGCAGAGTCGGACACGACTTAGGGGCTAAACAAAAACAACAATAATGATGGCAACCAGAAAGACCTGGGAGAAAGGTTGAGAATCAGACAGTCATCATCTGTTCTTTTTTTTTTTTTTTGGGGCAGGAAAAACTGCAGAGACAATCTAATGGATGAAGATGAGAAAGACAGAGCAAAGAGGTAAGAGACATTTAAACTTTGCTTGTTCTCACTCTGCAGAGAAAGGCCCAGTCAGAGATGGAAAACACATGCCCCATGAAATACTGCAGGCTCTGCCCCCAGAATTCATACCAGTTACCCCAATTCTGTTCCTTACCCTGAAGTTACTCATTGTCTAGGACTTGCCAAGTTGTTTGTAGTTTTCACATGTTCGCGTAGTGACCCTGTTGACCCAGCCCTCTTTTTAAAGGCTTCTGGTTACTGCGTTTCCAGGATGGACACTCCTTGGCCAGGCGGCGTGACTGGAGCCAGCCTGGGGGCCCAGGCCAGCCTGGGTTCAAATCCTACTTCTGCTGTCAGGAAGCGGTTGGCCCTGGACAGTAATGGGCATAATCAGCTGCTCACACTGGACGTGGAGTAATCGTCCTCACTGGGCTGCAATCTTGCACGTGTGTTGTCTCAGCTTCCTCGGTTGCCGGGATCACGGCCGCTTGGCCCTGGTTTGGGGTTGACCAGAAACCCCAGCTTGGTTGCTGGCACATCAGTGCTGTTATAGCTATGTCTGTGCTTGTCCCTTCAGTGGACATTCATTGAATCCCTCCTGTACATGAGGAGTCATAAAGTGGATATTTTGAAGGTAAAGCCCAGTCGGATGTTATCAATTTCATAAAATCAGCCCAAATTGGCAGTTACTGCACCAGGCTCTGGGGATAGAGAGATGAACGGTAGGCGTCTTGCCCATGCGGGGTCGCAGGCGATGGTGGCGATGGGTAGGTGACCACAGATCATTAGCTTGCACGGACATGAAATGTCCTGTCTCAGAACGGTCTTTGCTCATGCCCAGCGGACAAGCCTCCCTCCTCCAGGCTCTTTCCTCTTTGTTCGTCCTGCCACCGCCTGGCTGGCAGGTCCTTCCCCAAGCCCCTGAAGCCCTCTCTTCTTTTTTTTTTTTAATATTTATTTGTTTATTTTTGGCAGCACTGGGTCTTTGTTGCTGTGTGGGATTTCTCTAGTTGCGGTGTGAGGGTTTCTCATTGTGATCACTTCTCTCGTTGTGTGGCATGGGCTTTAGGGCATGCAGAGCTTCAGAGGTTGTGGTTCCCAGGCTCCAGAGCCCAGGCTTAGTAGTTGTGACCCATAGGTTTAGTTGCTCCCTGGCATGTGGGATCTTTCCAGATTAGGGATCGAACTCTTGTCTTTTGCGTTGGCAGGCAGATTCTTTACCACTGAGCTACCAGGGAAGCCCCCCAACAACCTCTAACACACCCGCAGAGCTGAAGGGTCTGTCCGCCTCCCCTCACAGAGCTCACTGCCCAACTGTCACCTACAAAATCCCCTGCTTGTAAATGACGGAGCTCTCAGAGGTCACCCAGTTCAGCAGCCCCAGGGGAATCTGTCCTTCCATCTTGCCTGGTGGTAGGGGACGGCCTTGAGAACCATAAACCCCCAAGCACTCAGACCTCTGAGATCCAAATCACAGGGAATGTTTGTACTGTTTGTTCATTTCCCAAAGATTTCCTTAAAAACGTCAGGGAGCAGGGAAATGGCCTGAAGTGCAGACAAACTCAGACTGGGGTGGGGTGAGGATCGTTGGGGGCTCAGCATTTTCTAAATCTCTGCTTTTCCATTCGTTTGCAAGTTGTTCTGTAATAACTATTTATTTTTTAGATTCTTTTCCTGTGTATTTTTTTTTATTATAGTTGCTTTACAGTGCTGTCCTAGTTTCAGGCATACAGGAAAGGGAATCAGCCACAGGTATTCATGTATCCCCTCTTCCTTGGATTTCCTTCCCATTTAGTCACCGCAGAACAGAGTTCCCTGTGTTATACGGCAGGTTCTCACCAGTTATCCATTTTGTACGTAGTATCAGTAGTGTCTGTATGCCAATTCCAATCTCCCAATTCATCCCACCCTGCCTTCTTCCCTTGGCATTCATATGTTTGTTCTCTCTGTGTGTAATAGCAATTTAAACATTGGAACTCCCTTTAGACCTAAGGAACTCCTCGGATGAGTCTGACAGGCCCTTCACTTGGCACTGGACACCATGGCTGTCTTAGGCCACCACCTACACGGGTTGTAAAATCCACACGGGTCCCAAACAGCATGTAAATGAATAGACCAGACCAGACCAGATTAGAATCCTGGCACCCTGTCTCACGGGCAGGCTTCCAGCTCTCCACTCTGGGGCATCTTGCCTCTTGGTGGACTCCCAGGATGCTGTGAACATAGAGCAGAGACCTGAGCCACATGCTTGGCTGACCCTGCCCCACCTGCTGGATTCCAACAAGCCCCTTCACCTGATAAGCTTCCACTTTCTCAGATGCAATGCGTGGGTCATCATTTCTGTCCTGCCCTCCTCTCAAGTTAAAATACACCAAGAAGCTCTTCTTATTTTTTTTTTAGAAGTATTACTTGCTATGTGTGCTAACTTGCTTCAATCATGTCCGACTCTTTGCGACTCTATGGACTGTAGCCCACCAGGCTCCTCTGTTCATGGGGATTCTCCAGGCAAGAATACTGGAGTGGGTTGCCATGCCCTCCTCCAGGGGATCTTCCCGACCAGGGATGGAACCCGAATCTCACGTCTCCTGTCTTGGCAGGTAGGTTCTTTACCACTAGCGCCACCTGGGAAGCCTCACCTATATGTGAAGATGAAGAACATTTTACGATAACACATTTATAAACTATTCCCATCAGCGATAATGACAAGGTCAGCGGTGCTGACCAGCATTCACTGGGCATGTCCTGAATGCCCTGTTCACTTCCAGGTGCTCGGCACTAGGCTAAGAACGTTCCTGTGCATTATCTCATATCACCTCCTCCACATTCCTTTGAGGTGTGTAACCCTGTTATTACCATTTTACAGATGAAAAAACTAAGGCCCAATAAGGTTAAGCAACTTTTCAGATACCCTAAAGCTGTAATAAGTAGCAGAAGTTAAATACAGCCTTCCTAAATGCCAGACTCTGTTTTTACTCCCAGACCACACACATATCTCATCATGTGATAACAAATTCATTCTCTCTGGCAGGTCCAGTCTGTGTCCTAATGTGACTTTGAGTCCACAGGAGTTTGGCTTTTGCCATCATTATTTTTTTTTTTAATTTTTCTTGGCTGCCATAGATCTTAGTTGTGGCTTTCAGGATCTTTAGTTGTGGCATTCGAACTCTTAGTTACGGCATGTGGGATCTAGTTCCCCAACCAGGGATTGAACCTGGGGCCCCCTGCATTGGGAGCATAGAGTCTTAGCCACTGGACCACCAGGAAAGTCCCATCATCATCATCATCTTTCATGTCACCCCCAGGCCCCCAATTTCAGCCCTGTCTCTCTACTACATGGCTTACCTCGCAATCTGGAAGAGGTATAAATGCAGGATGGCATCACCGACTCAATGGACATGAGTTTAAGCAAGCTCTGGGAGTTGGTGATGGACAGGGAAGCCTGGTGTGCTGCAGTCCATGGGGTCACAAAGAGTTGGACACGACTGAGCAACTGAACTGAACATGTCTTTTTATGGCTGAGTCCCTTCAATGTTCACCTGAAACTATTAGAGCATTGTTAATCGGATATACCCCAAGGCAAAATAAAAAGTTTGCAAAAAAAAAAAAAATGCATATTTAGGGTCTGCCATCCTCAGAGATCATCTGATGTAATCAGAGATGTTTCAATAAAATCGTGGCTAAAAACTCTTAGAAATAAATCCAATCATAGGCAGTTTCCGTTTATTCCCATCCCCATTTGCTTTGAGCCATGGGCACCCACTCCCCTAAATTGCCTATTCAGAAACCTCCCAGCACAGGCACTGGGAAGCAAAGCTGCTGGTCCTCACCCGACTCTCGTCCTCAGATTGGGAAATGGGTTTAGACTGTTTGGGGATACCCCGTTCTCTTTGCCAGAATAGCAGCAATAACACAGTATTCTTCATAACACCTGGGGGGAGAAAAGGACAAAATAAACACAATCCTAAAACTGTGTCACTTCCAAAGCCTCTAGCTCTGGGGCTTTTTAGCTGCAACATGGGAAGCCCTTCCCTAATCCCACCTGGAGGTCTGATAGGAATTGTTTGCACTCCTGATATTTTTGATGAGATTAGTAGAAGTGTTGAGCTTCAGATCAGAACTCTCCTTGTCTCCAGAAAACATGAGCTATATTTGGTAAGGTTTTCAAAGCTTTGGGGAACTCATGGTTTATTTGGATTGTTTGATCGAGTATTCTAAACCAGGACACGGATCCACTTTCTTCTTTAAATTTCCATGTAAATCCAGGGGGATTAATTGCATGCCCTATTGTGTATACAGAATGATGTGCTATTTTCTCTAGTGGAAGATGTAAAAACATGGTCCTTGTACTGAAAAAAGAAACAGTTTGGTTGAGAGACGTTTGGATCCCTGGATAATGAGACACAGTTTACCATTTTGTGTTCCAGTCTTAAACACGTCTTTTTAACTATGATGTGACACAGTTTTTTGGGGGGGGGGTGTTTCATCCAGGAAGTAGTGTAGTGTGGCAGGAAGTACACAGGCTTAGAATCGGAAAACCCCAGCTTTGATTCTTACCACTTTTACTTTCCGCCTTTAGATGCGCTATTATACTAAACCTCTCTTAGCCTCAATTTCCTACTCTGTAAAATGGGGGTGTAAATGGCAGTATAGTCAAAGCAAAGGTTTTTTCAGTGGTCATGTATGGTTGTGAGAGTTGGACCATAAAGAAGGCTAAGTGCTGAAGAATTGATGCTTTCAAATTGTGGTGCTGGAGAAGACTGTTGAGAGTCCCTTGGACTGCAAGATCAACTCAGTCAATCCTAAAGGAAATCAACCCTGAATATTCATTGGTAGGACTGATGCTGAAGCTCCAGTACTTTGGCCACCTGACTTGAAGAGCTGACTCACGGGAAAAGACCCTGATACTGGGAAAGACTGAAGGCAAAAGGAGAAGGGGGCGGCAGAGGATAAGATGGTTGGATGGCATCACCAACTCAATGGATGTGAATTTGAGCAAACTCCTGAAGATAGTGAAGGACAGGAAAGCCTGTTGTGCTGCAGTCCATGGGGTTGCACAGAGTTGGACATGACGTAGCAACTGAACAACAATAGCCATACCCTCTTCCTAGGGTTTTTGGAGGAAATATTAATAAATGGAGCTCAGTGGAAGCCCCTAGCACATGCAGGGTACACAGTGCTGATAAGAAAAGTTGACACTTATGGGACACACGCTGTGTGTCTGCAGCATTTTATTTAATTAACTCTAAACCTTGACAGGTTGTTTTTAGCTTCATGGTGGCTCAGATGGTGAAGAATCAACCTGCAATGCAGGAGACCTGGGCTCGATCCCCGGGTAGGGAAGATTCCCTGGAGGAGGGCATGGCAACCCACTCCAGTACTGTTGCCTGGAGAATCCCATGGACAGAGGAGCCTGGTGGGCTACAGTCCATGGAATCACCAAGAGCCAGACACGACTGAATGACTATCACACACATTATGTTGGAGAAACCCAAGACTGAGCGGGCAGACAGGGGCAGGCAGGGATTCACATTTAGGCATCAGTTTCTAAAGTCTGGACTCCTGGCAGCTTCTTATGACATAACGCGCCCACGTGCCCAAGGGGTAGGGACAGAAAGAGCGGGTAGGAATCATCACTTTCCAAAGAAGACAAGTCTTTCTATCACTCGGCAGTATCATATAGTACAGCCCCCTGCATTTCTTTTTCTTTTATTTGTTTGTTTATGGCTATGCTGGGTCTTCGGTGCTGCTTGCGGGCTTTCTCTAGCTGTGGCGAGTGGGGGCAGCTCTCTGATCGCGGTGCCGTCTCCTCCTGGCAGTGGCTTCTCTAGTTGTGGGGCAGGGCCGAGAGCGCAGGTTCGTAGTGCTTTGCGCAGGCCCAGTGGCCCCACAGCGCGTGGGATCTTCCGGGAGAAGCCGGCGAACCCGCGTCCCCTGCGCTGGTAGGGGGACTCCCAACCACTGGACCCCCAGGGAGGTCCTCACTCCACTTCTTGATAGAACTGAATGCTAAGAAGAAAGGCTTTCGTGTGAGCCTCTTCCTTTAAGCCAATATTAAATGGTCAATTCATTGGCGTTAATTAAAGTTACTTTATTGCCTATCAGTGAAGGCCCAGTTCCATAACCTCATGCATTTTTATGGAGAGAGGGAGGGGGGATGGTGAGGTTAGAATTATGCTGCCCCTTGCAGGACATTTGGTCCTGTCCAGAATGTTCAAGAGATGCTTGGTCCATAAGATGCTTGGTCCTCAGATAGCCAATAAACACATGAGAAGATGCTCAACATTGCTAGTTATTAGAGAAATGCAAATCAGAACTACAATGAGGTATCACCTCACACCAGTCAGGATGGCCATCATTAAAAAATCTACAAACTATAAAAATTAAAAAAAACTACAAACAAGAGATGCTGGAGAGGATGTGGAGAAAAGGAAACCTTCTTGTCCTGGTGGTAGGAATGTAAATTTATACAGCCACTGCGGAGAATAGTATGGAGATTCCTTAAAAAGCTAGGAATAAAACTACCATATGACCCAGCAATCTCACTACTGAGCATATACCCCAAGGAAATTATAATTGAAAACTACACATGCACCACAGTGTTCATAGCAGCACTATTTACAATAGCTAGGATGTGAATGCAACTTAGATTGTCCGTTGACAGATGAATGGATGAAGAAAATATGGTACATATACACAATGAAATATTACTCAGCCATAAAAAAGAACAGGTTTGACTCAGTTCTAGTGAGGTGGATGAACCTAGAGCCTATTACACAGAGTGAAGTAAGTCAGAGGAAAACAAATATAGTATATTAACACATATCTAAGGTTCTATGAAGACCTACAAGACCTTCTAGAACTAACACCCAAAAAAGACATCCTTTTCATTATAGGGGACTGGAATGCAAAAGTAGAAAGTCAAGAAACACCTGGAGTAAGAGGCAAATTTGGCCTTGGCATACAGAACGAAGTAGGGCAAAAGCTAAGAGGGTTTTTCCAAGAGAACGCACTGGTCATAGCAAACACCCTCTTCCAACAACACAAGAGAAGACTCTACACATGGACATCACCAGATGGTCAATACCAAAATTAGATTCATTATATTCTTTGCAGCCAAAGATGGAAAAGCTGTATACAGTCAGCAAAAACAAGACTGGGAGCTGACTGTGGCTCAGATCATGAATTCCTTATTGCCAAATTGAGACTTAAATTGAAGAAAGTAGGGAAAACCACTAGACCATTCAGGTATGACCTAAATCAAACCCCTTATGATTATACAGTGGAAGTGAGAAATAGATTAGGGACTAGATCTGATAGAGTGCTTGATGAACTATGGACAGAGGTTCTTGACATCGTACAGGACACGGGATCAAGACCATCTTCAAGAAAAAGAAATGCAAAAAGGCAAACTGGCTGTCTGAGGAGGCCTTACAAATAGCTGTGAAAAGAAGAGAAGCAAAAAGCAAAGGAGTAAAGGAAAGATATACCCATTTGAATGCAGAGTTCCAAAGAATACAAGGAGAGACAAGAAAGCCCTCCTTAGTGATCAATGCAAAGAAGTAGAGGAAAACAATAGGATGGGAAAGACTAGAGATCTCTTCAAGAAAATTAAAGATACCAAGGAAATATTTCATGCAAAGAAGGGCTCAATAAAGGACACAAATGGTGTGGATCTAACAGAAGCAGAAGATATTAAGAAGAGGTAGCAAGAATACACAGAAGAACTGTACAAAAAAGATCTTCATGACCCAAATAATCATGATGGTATGATCACTCACCTAGAGCCAGACATCCTGGAATGTGAAGTCAAGTGGGCCTTAGGAAGCATCACTACGAACAAAGCTAGTGGAGGTGATGGAATTCCAGTAGAGCTATTTCAAATCCTAAAAGATGATGCTGTGAAGGTGCTGCACTCAACATGCCAGCAAATTTGGAAAACTCAGCAGTGGCCACAGGACTGGAAAAGGTCAGTTTTCATTCCAATCCCAAAGAAAGGCAATGCCAAAGAATGCTCAAACTACCACACAATTGCACTCATCTCACACGTTAGTAAAGTAATGCTCAAAATTCTCCAAGCCAGGCTTCAGCAATACATGAACCGTGAACTTCCAGATGTTCAAGCTGGTTTTAGAAAAGGCAGAGGAACCAGACATCAAATTGCCAACATCTGCTGGATCATCAAAAAAGCAAGAGAGTTCCAGAAAAACATCTATTTCTGCTTTATTGACCTTACCAAAGCCTTAGACTGTGTGGATCACAATAAACTGTGGAAAATTCTGAAAGAGATGGGAATACCAGACCACCTTACCTGCCTCTTGAGAAATCTGTGTGCAGGTCAGGAAGCAACAGTTAGAACTGGACATGGAACAACAGACTGGTTCCAAATAGGAAAAAGAGTTTGTCAAGGCTGTACATTGTCACCCTGCTTATTTAACTTGTATGCAGAGTACATCATGAGAAACGCCGGGCTGGAGGAAGCACAAGCTGGAATCAAGATTGCCAGAAGAAATATCAATAACCTCAGATATGCAGATGACACCACCATTATGGCAGAAAGTGAAGAAAAACTAAAGAGCCTCTCAATGAAAGTGAAAGAGGAGAGTGAAAAAGTTGGCTTAAAACTCAACATTCAGAAAACTAAGATCATGGCATATGGTCCCATCACTTCATGGAAAATAGATGGGGACATAATGGAAACAATGACAGACTTTATTTTTTCAGGTTCCAAAATCACTGCAGATGGTGAGTGCTGCCATGAAATTAAAAGACGCTTACACCTTGGAAGAAGTTATGACCACCCTAGACAGCATATTAAAAAACAGAGACATTACTTTTCCTATAAAGTTCTGTCTAGTCAAGGCTATGGTTTTTCCAGTAGTCATGTGAGAGTTAGACTATAAAGAAAGCTGAGCACCAAAGAATTGATGCTTTTGAACCATGGTGTTGGAGAAGACTCTTGAGAGTCCCTTGGACTGCTAGGATATCCAACCAGTCCATCCTAAAGAAAATCAGTCCCGAATATTCATTGGAAGGACTGATGTTGAAGCTGAAACTCCAATACTTTGGCCACCTCATGCGAAGAGTTGACTCATTTGAAAAGACCTTGATGCTGGGAAGGATTGAAAGCAGGAGGAGAAAGGGACGACAGAGGATGAGATGGCTGGATGGCATCACTGACTCAATGGACGTGAGTTTGAGTAAGCTCTGGGAGTTGGTGATGGACAGGGAGGCCTGGCATGGTGCAGTCCTTGGTGTTGCAGAGAGATGGACACGAATGAGCGACGGAATTGAACTGGTGAAATCTATAAAAATGATATTGATGAACCTATTTGCAGGGAAGGATTGGAGATGCAGATACAGAGAGGAAACTTGTGGACACAATGAGGAAAGGAGAGAGTGGGACAAATGGAGAAAGTAGCATTGATATATATATACTACCACGTGTAAAACAGATAGCTGGTGAGAAGTTGCTACATAACACAGGGAGCCCAGCCTGGTTCTCTGTGATGACCTAGCTGGGTGGGATGAGGGAGGGAGGGAGGCTCAAGAGGGAGGGGATATATGTATAATTATGGCTGATATGCATTGTTGCACAGCAGAAACCATCGAAATGTTGTAAAGCAGTTTTCCTCCAATTAAAAAAAAAGATGCTAGGTTCTATCCAAAACATCCATGAATATATTTAGTCCATGCCAAATGGTTTTGGACAGGACTAGAACATCAAGGACCTTCTGGCATGACCAGATGTCTCCCTGGACATTTTGAACAGACCAAATGTCTGCTAACCATGTTAGTTGTTTTTTTTTTTTTAATAGAAGTATAGTTGATTTACAATGTTGTGTTTGTTACAGGTATACAGCTAAGTGATTCAGTTATATATCTCTGTCTTTTTCAGTTATAAATCTGTCTTTTTCAGATGCTTTTGACTTATAAGTTATTGCAAGATATTAAGTATAGTTCTCTGCTGTGCAGTAGGTCCTTGTTGTTTATCTATTTTATATATAGTATGTGTATATGCTGCTGCTGCTGCTAAGTCACTTCAGTCGTGTCCGACTCTGTGCGACCCCATAGACAGCAGCCCACCAGGCTCCCCCGTCCCTGGGGTTCTCCAGGCAAGAACACTGGAGTGGGTTGCCATTTCCTTCTCCAATGCATGAAAGTGAAAAGTGAAAGTGAAGTCGCTCAATCGTGTCTGACTCTCAGTGACCCCATGAACTGCAGCCCACCAGGCTCCTCCGTCCATGGGATTTTCCAGGCAAGAGTACTGGAGTGGGGTGCCATTGCCTTCTCCAAGTATGTGTATATATTAATCCCCCAATCCTCCTTCATCCCTCTCTCCCTTTCCCCTTTGGTAACTGTAGGTTTCTTTTTTGAGAGTCTCTTTCTGTTTTGTAAATAAGTCCATTTGTCTCATGTTTTGAGATTCCACTTGTCAGGGATATCGTATGATGTTTGTTGTTCTCTGGCTTACTTCACTTAGTATGATAACTTCTAGGCCCATCCACGGTGCTGCAAGGGGCATTATTTCATTCTCTTTGTGGCCTTTTGTTAATAAGGATTAAGAGTGTCAGGCGAGAGTAGCTGGTTCTCACTACAGAGTGAGTGATGGTTCTGAAACACAGGCTAGACCATTTTATTATTCTTTGACTCTCATCCTTAGTCTCAACACCAATGAAATGGTGCAGACAAGAGAGAGGAGTTAAAAACAATAAATAAGAGGCCTTTCAGTGCAGTTTTGCAGTAGCAGGCTTCTCAGAAGGAAAAGCTTCCGTCTTGGGAAGCTGATTGTTACTTTCCGTCCCCCAGGGGCGTTGGTTGATGTGGACCAATGGCAGTAGCCATTCCATCACCCTCTAATCATGATCAGCTAACTAAGTTCCTGAGCAAGTGGAAGGTACAGAAAGGGATACAGAGCCTAACCCTGCCCTCCAAGAGCTTTTCAGCAGGTTGGGAGCATCTTTGAAAAACATGCATGGGGGAGAAAGAATACATCCCCAAGAGGTCTGTGTTGGGCAGAGCCGGGATGATGATCAGAATTTGTGAGCTCTGCTTTCTCAGCCAAGTGCCTGTTTGTGGAGAGATAACTTGGTTGCTAGGAAAGACTGACCTTGTTTCATTTCTCTGGATGTAAATTCTGCATGTCTAACAGGAAGGGCAGGCCATCACCATGAAGGTTGTAGTGAACTCAGATATTCTGCTCTGTGCACACTCGCTGGTGTCCCTGTGTGCAGGCTTGGTGCAGAGTGAAAAAGCCTGGCCCCAGGCAGTGTACACTGCCATTCCCTATTGGAGCCCATCCATCATGCTTTCCTTTCATAGGCTCTTGACTGCATGTTCTGTACATCATCGTAAGCCCACACACAGGGGAAAATGGCAGTAAAAAAATGTGAGCCTTCCTTTCTGTCTGTTTTATTTGGTGATGAAGGCAGCAGCAGGCATTCCAAGAACATAGCAGCATCAGGACACACAATTCGTTTCTATTAGCCTGGAGTTTCCAGATGAGTGACTCTGTGTTCAAAACAAAGGGGAGACTAGCAGTGTGCTTGTGGGCAGAATGCTAATTCTTACTGTGGCCCAGTAAACAGAGACGGGAAAGGTGCCTCCCTCCAACTGGGGCTCTTGGCTTTCACCCTGGTGGGGTCCCTTGGTTGGCCAGGAAGACTTGTCAGCAGGAGAAATGTGTTCGTGGTAGACCTAGAAAGTTGGGACCGTCCCAGCTCAGAGAGACCCAGAGACTTTCTGGGGGCATTGGAGACAAAGGGCAACTTCCTAAACTCCCTTTCAATCACTTTAATAAATTTTTTGAAGTTTTTATGTTATGTTGGAGCAAAAGAGTCAGACACAACTTAGTGACTAAACATAACAAAAAATAGTTGATTAAAAATGTTGTGTTAGTTTCAGGTGTATTCCAAATTTGCTGGCATATTGAGCGCAGCACTTTCACAGCATCACCTTTTAGGATTTGAAATAGCTCAGCTGAAATTCCATCACCTCCACTAACTTTGTTCATTGTAATGTTTCCTAAAGCCACTTGACTTCACACTCCAGGGTGCCTGGCTCTAGGTGAGTGAGCACACCGTTGTGGTTATCTGGATCATTTAAGCCTTTTTTTTTTTTTGTATAATTCTTCTATGTATCCTTGCCACCTCTTCTTAATCTCCTCTGCTTCTGTCAGGTCCTTGCCATTTCTGTCCTTTATTGAGCCCATCTTTGCATGAAATTTTCTCTTGGTATCCTTAATTTTCTTGAAGAGTTCTAGTCTTTCCCATTCTATTGTTTTCTCTGTTTCTTTGCATTGTTTACTTAAGAAGGCTTTCTTATCTCTCCTTGCTGTTCTTTGGAATTCTGCATTCAAATGGATATATCTTTCCTTTTCTCCTTTGCCTTTTGCTTTTCTTCTTTTCTCAGCCTTTCATAAGGCCTCCCCAGACAACCACTTTGCCTTGTTGCATTTCTTTTTCTTTGGGATGGCTTTAGTCGTCACCTCCTATGCATGTTATGAACCTCCGTCCATAGTTCTTCAGGCACCCTGTCTACCAGACCTAATCCCTTGAAGGGATTAGATGAGGTGACAAATGGTTGTCACCTCCACTGTATAATCATAAGGGATTTAATTTAGGTCATACCTGAATGTTCTAGTGGTTTTCCCTACTTTCTTCAATTTGAGCCTGAATTTTGCAATAAGGAGTTCATGATATGAAACATGGTCAGCTTCAGGTCTTGTTTTTTCTGACTCTATAGAGCTTTTCCGTCTTTAGCTACAAAGAATATAATCAGTCTGATTTCGGCTTTGACTATCTGGTGATATCCATGTGTAGAGTCACCTCTTATGTTGTTGGAAGAGGGTGTTTGCTAATGAATAGTACAGTGAAGTGATTATATATGTGTGTACCTATTCTATGTCAAGTTCTTTTCCCATTTAGGTTATTACAGAATATTTAGCAGAGTTTTCTGTGCTAAAAAATAAGTCCTCATTAGTTATCTCTTTTTTTAGTGAATTTTTATTGAAGTAAAGTTGATTTACAATATTCTGTTAGTTTCTACTGTACAGTAAAGTGAGTCAGTTATACATACACATATATCCGCTCTTTTTTAGATTCTTTTTCCGTATAGGTCATTACAGAGTTTTGAGTGGACTTCCCTGTGCTATACAGTAGGTTCTTATTAATTATCTACTTTATATACAGTAGCATGCATATGTCAATCCCAATCTCCCAATTTATCGCTCCCCAGCTTTTCCCCTGGTAAACATAATGGTTGTCTCTTTTAAATATAGCGGTGTGTACACTGCAGCCCCACACGCCCAATCTATTTTTTTAATTTTTATTTTTGGCCGCACTTGGTCTTCATTACGGTGTCCAGGCTTCTCACTGTGGTGCCTTCTCTTAATGCGGAGCACAGGCTCTAGAGCGCGGGCATCAGTAGTTGAGATTTACCCTGGCTTCGTTGCCCCAAGACATGTGGAATCTTCCCGAAACAGTGATTGAATCCACGTCCCCTGCATTGGCAGGCAGATTCCTGTCGAGTGGACCACCAGGGAAGTCCCCTCAATCTATTTTAAATTGAAAAGCATGCTCAGAAATTCACCACCTTGAAAACGCAGCCCTTTTTTCAGATAAACATTCCTGTTAGAGTTTCAGTGACACGTACCTAAGGATTGTGCTCCCATGAAATCCTCCCCTCGGGGAACCGGTAAGTCAGAATCACTAGGGAATGAAGCCAGCTTCCCCTTTAAGCCCCATCATTTCCTGATAACTCTGGTTAAGAGTCAAGATGTCCCTGATACATCTCGAGATGAGAGAACAGGCTCAGTGGAGTCCGATCATGCCCCTAGTGCTTCAGGGGGGCTGCACCGTAGGAAGCAGGTGGAGTGCAGAGGTTTCTCTAACAGATGAGGGTAGCACCAGCCTGACCCATCTTGATCCCTGTGGGGTGACTTCCCTGCCACAACAGATTACATTCTCTCTCTCTCTTTTTTGTTGTTGTGCCCTACTCTTTGCAACCCCATGAACTGCAGCATGCCAGGTTTCCCTGTCCTTCACTATCACCCACAGTTTGCTCAAACTCATGTCCATTGAGTCGGTGATGTCATCCAACCATCTCAGAAAATACAATCTGTCACTGTTTCCACTTAAAAAAAAAAAGTCTTTAGCAACACCCCACAGCATGTGGGACCTTATTTCCCCAACCAGGGATTGAACCCACATCCCATGCATTGGAAGGCAGAGTTTTAACCACTGGACCACTGGGAAACTCCCTTGATGTTCTGTTCTTAAACAGAATTGCTGAAGGCTCCTGGTCCTGGCAGTGCTCCCAAACCCTGCTGCCTTGGTGTATAGGGATGCTGGTGGTTATGGAGATGAGGAGAGGTGACCCAGGCCTTACATGAATCTTGCTTTAACGCCAGAGTTTCCCAAAACTCGCTTTAGGCAACACTAGTCCCAGGAAGTACCTTTGAAAACTCGGTGCTGCTGCTAAGTCACTTCAGTCGTGTCCGACTCTGTGCGACCCCAGAGACGGCAGCCCACCAGGCTCCCCCGTCCCTGGGATTCTCCAGGCAAGAACACTAGAGTGGGTTGCCACTTCCTTCTCCAATGCGTGAAAGTGAAGTTGCTCAGTCATGTCCGACCCTTAGCGACCCCACAGACTGCAGCCTACCAGGCTCCTCCGTCCATGGGATTTTCCAGGCGAGAGTACTGTTGTGGGGTGCCATGGCCTTCTCCTTGAAAACTCGCTGAAGCTGCGCTATTTACTGCTTCTCCCTTTTGAAAAGTTTCAGAGCTTCTTAGCACATGAAAGGTGCTAGGGTTGCAATTAGCACATGAGCAAACAAAAGTCTGTTTCATTTTATGTCAGGCTGCATTGGAAAAAAAAGTTATCTGGAAAAAAAAAAAATAGTAACAACAAAGCAAACTTCTCTGGCTAGTCTTGTCTCTTTCTCCAAATAATTTTCATAATTTTCCATGAAGACCCTTAGCTCAATACTGTCTTATGCAGTAGGTATGTCAATTTTATCCTAGTAATTTGGAGTATGTTTTATTATACATAAACAACACCAAAACAACACTTGAAAAATACTGAAATGTTTAAAGTAATAATCAAAGATGATTTATAATCATGCCACTTAGAGGTATAGATACTGTTAATATTTTGACATATTTTCCATCATATTTTTTCTACATTTCCATCAATTTTTAAAAAATTTTATTGAAGCATCTTTGATTTACAATGTTGTTAATTTCTGCTATAGAGCAAAGTGTCTCAGTGATACATATATATTTTTTTCATATTCTTTTCCATTATGGTTTATCACAGGATGTTGAGTAGAGTTCCCTGTGCTATAGAGAAGAACCTAGTTATTTATCCATCCTATTTATAATAGTTTGCCTCTGTTAACCCCAGACTCCCAATCCTTCCCTCACTTCCCTGTTGGGCACCACAAGCCTGTTCTCTATGTTTGTGAATCTTTCTGTTTTGTAGATATGTTCCTTTGAGTCACATTTTAGATTCCACATGTAAGTGATATAAGGTATTTATCTCTCTCATTACCACTGTACTTCACTTAGTATAATGATCTCTAGGCCCATCTATGTTGCTCCAAATGACATTACTTCATGTTTTATGACTGAGTAGTATTTCACTGTATGTGTATGTGTGTGTGTGTGTGTGTGTGTGTGTGTGTGTGTATGTATGTATATACACCACATCCTCTTTATCTGTTTGTCTGTTGATGGACATCTAGGTTATTTCCATGTTTTGGCTATTGTAAAGAGTGCTGCTATGAACATAGGGATGCATGCCTCATTTCAGATTATACTGTTTTCCATAGTGGCTGTACCAACTTACATGACAGGAATACTCATAAGATCTTGGTTAATGTGGCTGATCAGACTCTAATTTATTCTTCGTGGAAGTTCACATGCATGGACAGGACTCTTCTTTGTGTAGAGGACACTTAAGATCGATGCTACTTCTGTACGTTGTGCATCACAGTGGCCTGTCTGGACATTGAACGTGAGCCCATATTTGGCAGATTTCAGTTCTACATGAAATTTGAGTTCCTTCCACAACCACGCCCTCTGCTTCAAGGGCTACAAAAGAAGTAGAAGACCTAATCTGGAAACCTTCTCAGACAGGTTTCTTCTGCTTGGTTTATAACACTCAGATTTGGGAGGCCTAGTCTAAACTCTTATCAATTTCTCTTTTTAGTCTCATCCTATAATGTGGAACCAGTTAGCCCAGATAAGAAATGCCAGAACTCCCACCTGGAAGAAACTTGGGCATCAGTGAGCCCATATTTTAAGCATTAACTATCTGAGTATCCCCAGAATTTACAAGATTAATACAAAGGCATAATTTGCTTATGGCCATCCAGGCTGGATGGGGCTTGGCAGGAAGTGCTTGTCCCTGCTCCTTGTGGTCTCAGCTAGAGCCATTCAGAGATGATGGTCAGAGACTTTCCTGATGGTCCAGTGGCTGAGATTCTGTGCACCCAATGCAGGGAGCCCAGGTTTGATCCCTGGTCTGGGAACTAGATCCCCAACTGAGAGTTGCCATGCTGCAACCAAAGATCGAATGTGCTGCAACTAAGACTGAGAACAGCTACATAGGTAGACAGGCAGAGAGAGAAAGAGAGAGGGATGATGGACAGAACCATCTGAAGATATACTTGCTCCCATGGCTGGTGTGGATGTTAGCTGTCAGTGGGACAGTGGCTTTCTACATGGAAGTGGAGGTGTGGCCTTCTTGTGACACGTGATTGGGTTTGAGGATGAGCATTATAAGAAAAATCTGGGGGAGAAGAGGGAGCCATGTGTCCCCTTAGTACCTGGTCTTGAAAGTCAGGTACAGTTACTTTTGCCACCTTCAACCCACTAGACACAAGTTTCTGAGGTCGGCCAGCCATTCTCAATGGAGGGGAATTAGAACTCATCTTCTCATGGGGTAAGTTGTAAAGAATTTTGACTTATCTGGTTTATAATGACTCTATCAACTCTATTTGATATTCTTTAATAACCCATATCTGAGAAGACAATGGCACCCCACTCCAGTACTCTTGCCTGGAAAATCCCGTGGATGGAGGAGCCTGGTAGGCTACAGTCCATGGGGTCACGAAGAGTTGGACACGAATGAGCAACTTCACTTTCACTTTTCACTTTTCACTTTCATGCATTGGAGAAGGCAATGGCAGCCCACTCCAGTGTTCTTGCCTGGAGAATCCCAGGGACAGGAGCCTGGTGGGCTCCGTCTATGGGGTCGCACAGAGTTGGACACGACTGAAGTGACTTAGCAGCAGCAGCAGCAGCAGCAATAACCTATATGGGAAAAGAATCAGAAAAAGAATGAATATATGTATATGTATAATTGATTCACTTTACTGTATACCTGAAGCTAATACAATATCGTAAATCAAATATGTGTTGTTGTTCAGTCGCTAAGTCATGTCCGACTCTCTGTGACCACATGGACTGCAGCACACCAGGCTTCCCTGTCCTTCAGTGTCTCCCAAAGTTTGCTCAAACTTATGTCCATTGAGTCAGTGATACCATCCAACCATCTCATCCTCTGTTGCCCCCTTCTCCTCCTGCCCTCAATCTTTCCCAGCATCAGGGTCTTTTCCATTGAGTCAGCGCTTCCCATCAGGTGGCCAAAGTATTGGAGCTTCAGCTTTAGCATCAGTCCTTCCAATGATTATTTGGAGTTGATTTCCTTTAGGAGTGACTGGTTTGATTTCCTTGCTGTCCAAGGAACACTCAAGAGTCTTCTCCAGCACCATGATTCAAAAACATCAATTCTTTGATGCTCAGCCTTCTTTATGGTCCAACTCTCACATCCATACATGACTTCTGGAAAACAATAGCTTTGGCTATACAGACCTTCATCTGCAAAGTGATGTCTCCGCTTTTTAATATGCTGTCTAGGTTTGTCATAGCTTTTCTTCCAAGGAGCAAACATCTTTTCATTTCATGGCTGCAGTCACCATCTGCAGTGATTTTGGAGCCCAAGAAAATAAAGTCTGTTACCATTTCCATTTTTTCCCCATCTATTTGCCATGAACTGTTTCCAATGGTCATGTATGGATGTGACAGTTGGACTGTGAAGAAAGCTGAGCACCGAAGAATTGATGCTTTAGAACTGTGGTGTTGGAGAAGACTCTTGAGAGTCCCTTGGACTACAAGGAGATCCAACCAGTCCATCCTAAAGGAGATCAGTCCTGGGTGTTCATTGGAAGGACTGATGCTGAAGCTGAAACTCCAATACTTTGGCCACCTGATGTGAAAAGTTGACTCATTGGAAAAGACCCTGATGCTGGGAGGGATTGGGGGCAGGAGGAGAAGGGGACAGAGGATGAGATGGCTGGATGACATCGCCGACTCAATGGACATGAGTTTGAGTAAACTCCGGGAGTTGGTGATGGACAGGGAGGCCTGGCATGCTGCGATTCATGGGGTCGCAAAGACAGTCTGAGTGACTGAACTGAACTGAACTGAACTGAAGGAACTGGATGCCATGATCTTAGTTTTTTGAAGTTGAGTTTTAAGGTAGCTTTTTCACTCTCCTCTTTCACCTTTATCAAGAGGCTCTTTAGTTCCTCTTTGCTTTCTGCCACTAGGGTGGTGTCACCTGCATCTCTGAGGTTATTGACATTTCTCCGAGTAATCTTAATTCCAGCTTGTGATTCATCTAGCTCAGCATTTTGTATCCCCTCTCTCTTTGACTTTCCTCCCACCCTACCCCCACCATGTCATCCATCTAGGTCATCACAAAAAACTGAATTGAGTTCTCTGTGCTATATAGCAGCTTTGCACTAGCTATATATTTTATACATGTTAGTATATATATGTCAGTGCTAATCTCCCAGTTTGTCCCATTCTCCCCTCACGCCCCTGTGTCCACGTGTCCATTCTCTGTACTTTTTTCATGTTTGGTCATCCTAGGGTGAGACCCTCATGCCCAAGGAAGGAGGACCTGCCCGATTTATCTGTCATCCTCCTTGTCCCCCCAAGAACTACCCAGAAATACATTTCCTCAAGAGTCTACCATGAATATTGTCCAGCTTGACCCTGTATACTTTCCTGCGAAAGGGCCTGTTTTATTTTCAGACCCTGCCATCAGGCTTTCAGAACCTTTTGATTCCTATGGGTCTCTTACATACTCATTTAAAAAGTGTGGGAAAAGAATGAAATAATGCCATTGCAGGAACATAGACAGACTTAGAGATTGTCAAACTGAGTGAAGGAAGTCAGACAGAGAAAGAATACTGTCACATGGTATGCCTTATATGTGAAGTCTAAAACAAGGATACAAATGAATTTATTTTCAAAACAGGAACAGATTTACAGGCATAGAAAACAAACTTATGGTTATTAAAGAAGAAAGGCAGGGAAGGGATAATTAGGAGGTTGGGATTAACATATACACACTACTGTCTATAATGTGGGTTCGCTTGCTGGTTTGGAAAGATCTCCTGGAGGAAGAAATGGCAACCCACTCCAATATGCTTGCCTGGAGAATCCCATGGACAGAGGCGCCTGGTTCACTGTAGTCCGTAGGGGTTGCAAAGAGTTGGACACAATTGAGCACGCAGGCACTATGTATATGAAACAAATAACTAATAAGGACCTACTATATATTACATGGAGCCCTCCTCAACACTCTGTAATAACTTATATGGGAAAAGAATCTTAAAAAAAGAATAGATACATGTGTATGTATAACTGAATCACTTTGCTGTATGCCTGAAACTAAACATTGCTAATCAACTATAGTCCAATATAAACTAAAAATAATTTTTTTAATGTAATGGAGAGGCATAGCACTAGAATTATCAAAAATGATTTTGAAAAAGAAGGCTAAAGCTGGAGAAATCCCATTATTAGTCTTAAGGCTTACTGTAAAGCTACAGTAATCACACAGTACCACCGGTGAGAGGAAAGCTCCCTGGGTCCCTGGAACAAAGAGAGAAGAGATAACCTAGAAATTGAGTCTCATAAACTTGATCAATTCATTTTTTTCAAGGGTGCAAAGGTAATTCAGTATAGAAGAATCTTTTCAAACCAGTGAGCTTGGAACAACTGAACAACCACATGCAAGCAAAGGGCTTCCCAGGTGGCACTTGTGGTCAAGAACCACCTGCCAAGGCAGGAGACGTAAGAGATGTAGGTTCGATCCCTGGGTCAGGAAGATGCCCTGGAGGAGGGCATGACAACCCACTCCAGTATTCTTGCCTGGAGAATCCCAGGGACAGAGGAGCCTGGCAGGCTGCAGTCCACGGGGTCCTACAGAGTCAGACGTGACTGAAGCAACTTAGCACACACGCACATGCAAAGGTTAACCTAAAGCTTACATGCTATAAAAATAACTCAAAATGGATCCTAAGTCTAAATGCGAAATGTGGAAAACTCTCAGAAGAAAACACGGGAGAAAGTCTTCTTGGCCTGACATTAGGCAAAGGGTTCTTAGATCTGCCACCAAAACACAATCCATAAAACAGCCACCACAATATTGGAAAGTAATTAATCTCCAATTAAAATAAATAAGCTAATTTAAAAAATAAAAATAAACCCCAAAAAATAATTAACTTGGGCTTCAATCAAAACTTAAAAAATGTTTGCTCTGTGAAGACACTATTAAGAGAGTGAAAAGGCAAGCTGGCAAAATATTGATGAATCACGTGTCTGACAAAGGACTTGTATCAGAATACAAAAATACACTGCCTTACATCAACAGTAAGGAAACAAACAACTCAATTTAAAAATGGTGAAAGACATGAATGGATGCTTCACCAAAGAGGATACACAGATGGTGGAAAAGGACATGAAAAGATGTTCAACATCATTAGCCATTAGAAAAATGCAAATGAAAGCCCAATGAGGATTGTCTACTGCTGAGTCACCTGGGAAGCCCTGCACATCTCTTTGATGAGCTAAAATTAAAAGTACCGACAATACCAACTCCCCTTGAGGATGTTGGAACATCCGGATCCCTCCTATATCACTTGCAAGAGGTAAAATGGTGCTGCTGCCCTGGAAAACAGTCTGGTGGTGTCTTAGAAAGTTAAACATCTGTGTGATCCAGCCATCCTTCTCCTGAGTTACTTACTACAGAGAGCTGACATCTTACATTCACACAAAAACCTGCACACAAATGTTCATAGCTGCTGTGTTTATCATGAAGAAAAATAGGAAACAATCCAAATTGCCTTAAGCAGGTGAACGGATAAGCCAGCTGTGTTATTGATATACCCATGCAATAGAAAGCTACTCAGCAGTGTGAAGGAGAAGATATTAGTAGGTGCAGCAACTTGGATGAACTGGGTAGAAGCCAGCTCAAAAGGTTACCTGCTGTTTAATTGTACGACAGTCCCGAAAAGAGAATGCAGTGATGGGGAACAGAACAGGGGCTTCCAGGAGTTACAGAGATGGAGAGAGTGAAGGAATTTTAGAAGGAATGGTAGAAGGGGGTGGGAGAGTGCAAGTGCTCCATAGCACAAGCAGACCTTCTCCACCACTTCCTAGTCATGAACTTTGGCAGTTGTTCATCCTCTGGGTACCTCAACCTCACCTGTGAAAGGCGAACGATAACAGATCATTGTGAGGACTAAAGGCATTAACACACGTAAAGCCCTTAAAATAGTGCTATTACGTAGTAAGTGCCCAGACAGTGTTAGCGATGTCAACAGTGTACCCTGGGAGAAACCAGAAAAGATAGAAAGATCAGACTGGGGCTCACCGAGCACTGCATTCAAAATCAAAGGTGGAGGCCTGTATCAAGGTGTATTTAACACACACATATCCCTTCCCTTCCTCCCAGACC
This sequence comes from Cervus elaphus, assembly GCF_910594005.1. Taxonomy (NCBI): domain Eukaryota; kingdom Metazoa; phylum Chordata; class Mammalia; order Artiodactyla; family Cervidae; genus Cervus; species Cervus elaphus. The sequence goes on along the minus strand of NC_057825.1, from coordinate 96,722,236 downwards.
ACCTCCCTGTCTCTTTTTCTCTTTCTCTTAAATTCAATAAAAAGAAGACAACACAACTGAGAAGTGGGTGGAAGATTTGAACAGACACTTCACAAAGAAGATATGTGAAAGCGCTTTAGACACAGGAAAATCTGTTCAACATCACTCGTCATCAGACAACTGCCAGTTAAAACCACAGTGAGCAATGGATGCATGGATATAGAGAACAGACTTATGGACACAGAGGGGCGGAAGGAGAGGGTGAGACAAGCGGAGGAGGATGGAGACATATGCACTACCATGTGTAAAATAGAGAGCCAGTGGAAATTTGCTCTTTGACTCAGGGAACTCAGATCAGGACTCTGTAACAACCTAGAGGAGTGGGGAGGGCGGGGGAGGGGAGGGAGGTTCAAGAGGAAGGGGACATATGTATACCTGTGGCTGGTTCATGTTGATGGATGGCGGAAACCAAACCAATATTGTGAAGCGATTATCCTTCAACTAAAAGTAAATAAAAGAACAACCACAGTGAGATAATGCTGCATGGCTAAAGGGAAGAAGGATTGGCAATGCTAAGTGCTGGCGTGGATGTGGAGCAATAGAACTCTCATACACTGTAGGTAGGAATGCAGAAATAGGAAAGCCACTTTGTATAACTGTATAGTACTATCTTACAATGTTACACAAATACTTAGCATGGGAAAGTCACTCCGTCATGTCTGACTCTTTGAGACCCCATTGGCTGTAGCCTGCCAGGCTCCTCTGTCCGTGGAATTCTCCAAGCAAGAATACTGGAGTGGGTAGCTGTTCCCTTCTCCAGGGAATCTTCCCAACCCAGGAATTGAACCAGGGTCTCCTGCATTGCAGGCAGATTCCTTACCAGCTGAGCTACCAGAGAATCCCTACACTTACCATGAAAGTGAAAGTGAAGTCACTCAGTCGTGTCCTACTCTTTGTGACTCTGTGGACTGTAGCCTCCCAGGCTCCTCCATCCATGGGATTCTCCAGGCAAGAATACTGGAGTGGGTTACCATTTCCTTCTCCAGGGGATCTTCCCGACCCAGGGATCAAACCCGGGTCTCCCACATTGGAGGCAGATGCTTTAGCCTCTGAGCCACCAGGGAAGCCCAACAGGACCCAGCAATTTCACACCTGGGTATGTACCCAAGAGAAACGTATGCCTATGTCTACACAGAGACAGGGAGATGGATGTTCAGAGCAGCATTATTCTTTTTGTTTAATTTTTATATGGTTTTTAAAGGTTACTTTCCACTTACAGTCATTTCAAAGTATTGGCTGTATCTCCCGTGTTGTGCAATCAGGGCAGCATTACTTTATTAATTAATGTAGTTAATGGCCGTGCTCAGTCTTCACTGGTACACGCGGGCTTTCTCTAGTTGTGGTGAGTGGGGGCTACTCTTCATTGTGCTGTGCAGGCTTCTCATCGCGGCGTCTTCCCTTGTGGAACAGGGCTTCAGAACTCGGGGTCAGTAGCTGTGGCGCATGGGCTTGGTTGTCCTGAGGCATTGGGGATCTTACCAAATCAGGGATTGAACACGTGTTCCCTGCATTGATGGGTGATTTTTAACCACTGGACCACCAAGGAGGCCCCCAGCATTATTCTTAATACCCCCAAACTGAAAACAACCCAACGAACTACGAATCAGCAGTCAAAAGGAATGAAGTATTAATATATACAATAACATGGATGAATCGCCAAAACTTTATGCTAAAGTCAACTACATTGTGCTGATTGCATTTGTACGAAATCCTAGAAAAAGGCAAAACTTGAGTGACAGCAGACCAGTGGTTTCCCAGGGCTGTGATCCAGGGGAGATCAACAACAAAGATGCAGGAGAAAACTTTTTAGGATGGAGGAACTATTTGACAGCTGAATTTTTGTGGTGCTTATGGTGGCTCAGATGGTAAAGAATCTGCCTGCAATGCAGGAGCCTTGGGTTCCATCCCTGGGTGGGGAAGATCCCCTGGAGACAGGAATGGCAACCCACTCCAGTATTCTTGTCTGGAAAATTCCATGGGCACAGGAGCCTGGTGGGCTACAGTCCATGGGGTCACAAAGTCAGACACGGCTAATACTTTCACTTTTCACTTTCAGGCAATTACTAAGATTCATCAAACCACACACATAATATGGATGAGTTTCACAGAACATAAATAATGCCTCAAAGGACAAAACAAACCCTAAGCCTGCTTGGTTAAGTGTCTTTCATCCTGTTTTCCTGATGCCTTATGCCTGGTGGTCTCAGGGCCTGCTGGAACAGGCCTCCTTTATCAGAAATAAGGTCATTTAAGGCTTTTATTTTTCCTTCTTGGCTCAGAGCTGCGGATCCAACTGACACTGACCGATTTCCAGTGGGCACCATCGTGTGTCCCAGGCGGAGGCTGACGGAAACAAGCTTGTGTTCCTGTCACTAATGATATAAGCCTTCATCATCGGCTCTGCCAGGCTGTGTTCATTGTCATTACACCCATTGAAGAAGAGAACAGAGTTATAATGAGCCGGGTGTTATCCGCTCACCAATAATTTATAATGGGCAAACTAGGACAGGAATAGAGCTTTTTCTGGCTAAGGAGGTTGCATGTCACTCTTCAAATCTAGGCTGAGAATTTATTTATAATGCATAGACAGTCACTCAGAAAGTTAAAGGCCTCCTTTGTTCTCTCTCATGGGTTTGAACACTATGTGCTTTACCCTGGGCTAGCACAAAGGCCCCTCGGCGTCTTACTGCCGCACCTGCAGTCAGCCTGTGATCGGGAGGGAGCGTTCCTGGGGATAGTGACTCGGCTAGACATGAGGCCTTTGTAGAAAGGCCTAGAGGATTTTAGGCCCTCCCAAAACTCTAAGCAGAGACAGAAAGGAGGAAAGGGTCAGGAACAGGAAGAGACCCTTAGTAAGGGTAGCGACCTTGCGCTTTAGGTGAACTTCGAAGAATTGCCTTAGAAGTTATCAGATAACATCCCAAACTGAGATGAAATCAGCAAAAGGTGATGTATGAACGGGTGCGTTGAAATCAAGACAGGTCGAGGGACTCCCCTGGTGGCCAGTGCAGGGGACATGGGTGTGATCCCTGGTCACACGCCGGGGAGCGACTAAGCTCATATGGCATGGGTACTGAGCCCATAGGCCACAGCTACTGAAGCCCGGGTGCCTGGAGCCTGTGCTCTGAAACAAGAGAAGCCATGGATGGCGGTAAGAAGCTGATGCACGCAACTGGAGAGTAGCCCCAACTCGCCACAACTAGAGAAAGCCCGCATGCAGCAGCAAAGACCTGGAACAGCCAAAAATTTTAAGAATAAAAAGAGCAGGTCGTGTCTAATTGGGTAGCAACAAGCAGAATGTTTATGACCATCATGGTGTCCAAGGAAAGGATATTTGGGGCGTGTGCCTAGGTTTCCAAGTGCTCTTGGGGAAACCTGAATCTATGTGGATCCTGACACCTGTGGATATTGGTACCTACCCCAAAGCAGGTGAATCCCTCTAAGGGGAACCCACTGAGTTGTCATAAGCCACCAGCACCCTCCAAATCACTGTAGATGGTGACTATAGCCACAGAATTAAAAGATGCTAGCTCCTTAAAGGAAAACTATAACAAACCTAAACAGCATATTAAAAAGCAGAGATATCACTTTGCTTGACAAAGGTCCATATAGTCAAAGCTATGGTTTTTCCAGTAGTCATGTATGGATGTAACAGTTGGACCATAAAGAAGGCTGAGCGCCGAAGAATTGATGCTTTTGAACTGTGGTGTTGGGGAAGACTCTTGAGAGTCCCTTGGCCTGCAAGGAGATCCAACCAGTCAATCCTAAAGGAAATCAACCCTGAATATTCATTGGAAGGACTGATGCAGAGGCTCCAATATTTTGGCCACCTGATGTGAAGAGCCAACTCATTGGAAAAGACCCTGATGCTGGGAAAGAGTGAGGGAAGAGGAGAAGGGGGAGGCAGAGGATGAGATGGTTGACTCAACAGATATGAGTTTGAGCAAACTCCGGGAGATAGTGAAGAACAGGGAAGCCTGGCGTGCTGCAGTCCAGGGGTCTCAAACAGTCCGACACGACTGAGCAACTGAACCACAAAAACATCCAGCATCCTGTCCTGGCCACACATTGGCCAGTGACCTCCTGGTGGGTGATGGACCACCCTGGCATCTTGATCCTGGGCCCCAGGGTGCCTGGACCAGAAAGTAGACTGAGTTTGATGGGCCATGCAGCTGTGGTCCCTGTTCTCTCGCTAAACTGACTTTCTGGAACAAATTCATCTGGGCTGAATTTGGGAGGGGTGAGTCTGCCTTCCCAGCCCTGGATCAACTTTAAGTAAGCTGGCCATGGAGGAGGGGCTTGACCTGCAGAGCTGAGAGCCGGCCCCAGGCCTGTGATGTGCTAAGGATCAAGGCCTCTGGGACAGCCCTGCTTCCCAGGCTGGTAGAGGTGGTTGGGGCGGTGTGGGTGGTGGGGGGTGGGGGGTGGTCGTTGTTTAATAGAGCAGCCCCTGCAGCCGTGATTTCCTCTCCAAGTTCCAGTTCCCAGGACCCTGGGGTCCTCAGAGCCTCAGTGGGAAGACCCCTCAAGCTGAGTAGCTCCACATTGATTACTTCTGTAGTTGTGTGGTGTAGTATGTCTTTTTTTTTTTTTTTTTAAATATACTCTATTTTTAGAATAGTTTTAAGTTCCAAGCAGGATTGGGTAGAAGGACAAAGATTTCCCATATGCCCTCTGCCTGTATATATGCACAGCCTCCCCTGTTATCAACAACCCCCAACAAGGGTGGTCCATTTGCTGAAATTGATGATGCCGCATTGACAGGTTATTATTCCCCCAAAGACTATAGTCTACTTTCGGGTTCACTCCTGGGATTGTACATTCTATGGGTTTGGGCAAATGCATGCACCATCGTGATATCATACAGAGCAGTTTCCCATCCCTAAAAGTTCTCTGGACTCTGTGTTTTCATCCCTCCCCCCTCAACCCCTGGCCTACTGATCTTTTCACTATTGCCATAGTTTTGCCTCTTGCAGAATGTCATAGAGTGGGACCCTTGAGTATGGAGACTTTTTAGATTGGCTCTTGCACTTTGTAATGTGCATTGAAGTTTCCACCGTGTCATTTTTTAAATTAATGATTTATTTGTCACTTTTGGCTGTTTGGGGTCTCTGTTGCTGTGCATGGGCTTTCCCTAGTTGCAGCAAGTGGGAGCTATTCTTCCCAGGCTTCTCCTTGCAGTGGCTTCTCCTGTTGCAGAGCACAGGGTGTGGGGCACGCGGGCTTCAGTAGTTCCAGTTCTCGGGCTCGAGAGCACAGGCTGGATAGTTGTGGTTCATGGGCTTAGTTGCTCTGCAGCACTTCGGATCTTCTTGAATCAGGGACTGAATCCACGTCCCCTGCATTGACAAGCGGACTCCCATCTACTGCGCCACCAGGGAAGTCCAACTGTGTCATTTTAAAAAGGGTTCAGATACATCTAGTGGCTTGGCAGTCACATGCAATCCCTGTCACGTTGGCTCTGGACCATGTGTGGCTTATGGCTGGTTTTGTGGGGGTGTGCCTGGACCCCCCCAGCAGGATGATGAGCTCTGGGGAAGGGGACAGGGCTTGTGCCCTGGTGGTACTGGCTCTCTACCGGATGCTTGGGGTGCCTGCCTATCCTTTGTGACTTGGTACCAGAAGCTGGGTGCTCTGGGTTAGAAGGAATCTGGTTTGGGCTTGAGGATGGGCTGTTACAGCAAACCCTTCAGGGCTATTTATATTGATGAAGAGTATGTCGTTCGCTTCTGGAGTCAGAGCATCTGAGCTCTGACCGTGGAGCCCATCTGTAAGATTTTGCATCTGAGCTTCCCAGGTGGCTCAGTGGGAAAGAATCCACCTGCCAATGCAGAAGACAGTTCGATCCTGAGTCAAGATCCCCTGGAGGAGGAAATGGCAACCTACTACAGTATTCTTGCCAGGAGAATCCCATGGACAGAGGAGCTTGGCAGGCTACAGCCCATAGGGTCACAAAGAGTCGGACACGACTGAGCAACTGACTGACTGACTGACAGGACTCATTAATACTGTCTGTCTTTGTGTCCAGGAGTCTAGCATAAAATTTTCTCTGTCCCCATCACCCAGCTCGGAAATGTGACAAATGTTCCTTTCCCTGAAAAATTTCTATTGTTTGTTTGTTTTTGTTTTTTTAATTAGAACCATTATTTGAATATTTGTTTTCACTTATGTGGCAGCACCGGCTCTTAGTTGTGGCTCTTTGATCTTGCTTGCAGCATTCAAACTCTTAGTTGCATCATGTGGGATCTAGTTCCCTGACTAGGGATGGATCCTAGGCCCCTGCGTTAAGAGCACAGTCTTAGCCACTGGACCACCAGGGAAGTCCCTCCTTGAAAAGTTTTGATGAGATAATCTCAGCAGAATACACTCTGACCTAAAGTACCTTCAGCCCATAAGAAAACCTCCTGAAAGTAGACTGTTCCAGTAACCTGGGCCTTTCCTGCAATGTGGGAGACCTGAGTTCCATCCTTGACTCAGGAAGATCCCCTGGAGTAGAAGATAGCAACTCACTCCAGCTTTCTTGCCTGGGAAATTTCATGGACAGAGAAGCTTGGGGGGCTGCAGTTCATGGGGTCGCAAAGAGTCAGACACGAGTGACAGACTAACATTTTCACTTTTTGTGTTGACAGAGCTTCCCGAAACAAGTCTGAGAAGAAGCGTCGGGACCAGTTCAATGTCCTCATCAAAGAGCTCAGCTCCATGCTGCCTGGCAACACGCGGAAGATGGACAAGACCACCGTGCTGGAGAAGGTCATTGGGTTCCTGCAGAAACACAATGGTAACCATTACCCTCTTTCCTTTTTATTTCTCTTCCTGCCATTTCCACTTGACGACTTTATCAAGTTGGCTTCCCTGGTGATTCAGATGGTAAAGAATCTGCCTGCAGTGCAAGAGGCCAGGGTTCAATCCCTGGGTTGGGAAGATCCGATGGAGAAGGGAATGGCTACCCACTCCAGTATTGTAGCCTGGAGAATTCCATGGATAGAGGAGCCTGATGGGCTACAGTCCATGGGGTCGTAAAGAGTCAGACAGGACTAAGGGACTAATACTTTCACTTTTCTCTCACTTTTATCAAGTTTGTCTTCCTGGTGTTCTCAGATTTTGGGCTTAAGTCTCCTGCCTCTGGATTTCAGTTTTATTCTTCCTGTAGTCTCAAGACTTCTCCAACTATACAGCACTGATAATAAAACTTCTAGGTTAATGGTGAAAAGATTCTCCACCATGAGGGACACCCAGAGAGGTTCACAGAGTTACATGAAGAAGAGGAGAGGGAGGAGGGAGATAGAGATGAGCAGGAGGAGAAAAAGGGGGACTCAAGAGAAGAGACAGATCTACGCAGTTGTCTGTTCCCAAAGTGTTCTCCGTAGCCCAGACACCCACAAAGATTCACAGAATTGGATTGGGAAGAGAAGGGGAAAGGAGGAAATAGAGGTGTTCTGAGGTAGAAAACGGAGAGTCAAAAGTGGGAGAGAGTAATCAACACACTCCTGAATAAAAATGGGAACTGAATACTGGATTCTTAAATGTCCAAAATTTATATCACATACTGAAAAACAAAGATTAAGAATCTACAGTAGAGGTTAGACTCTTAAAAATACAATATTGAAAACAAAAACACAAAAAATTTTAGAAATATATATGAAGTTCGGTTTAAAAATAGGGCTTCCCTTTTTTTTTTTTTTTGCAAGGTTATAGTGAAATGAAAGTGAAAATTAAGGAGTAATAGAGGAGTAATAGAGGACTTTAAAAGAAAATAAGAGAAAAAAAGAGAAAAAAAGAAAAAAAATTTTTTTTCCTAATTAAAAAATTCATAAAAATATATGAAAATGAAAGTTAAGGAGTAATGGGGGAGTAATAGGGAATTTTAAAAGAAAACAAAAGAGAAAAAATAAAAAAGAAAAGAAAAGAAAAAAAATTTTTTTAAATTAAAAAAAAAAGGTAAAATTACATCTAGGAGTTTCTCTGGAGCTGTTGCGGTCAGTGTGGGTTCGGTTCAGTTTCAGATAGCTCCTCGTTCCAGCTTACACTTCTCGATATCTATAGGCCCCTTACGGTGTAGTCGGTGTTACCTACGGGTATTTTAATCTGTTGCACCGGTCCGTTCTGAAGCAGTTCCCTTTGTTTATTTGGCTTCTGTTTGCTGGTCTCTTCAGTGTCTAATTTCCGCCCTGACACAGGCGGACGAGGTGGTCTCTTGTTCAGGTTCACTAGTTCAGTCCTGCTGCGGGGAGGGAGGGGTGCTACAGACAGATATCACTGTGTGTGGGGAGCACTCACCGTGTTCTGGCCACACTGGGTTTGTCCCCGCTCACGGGTGTCTGTGCTTTCCCCGTCTGCACTGCTCAGGCTCCCGGCTGCTCTATATGGAGCGGGCCCTGCATTGCGTGTGGTTCCAGTTTTCGGGTATTCCACAAAAGCGCGGACTCGGTTGCGCCTGCGTTTTGTGCCTACCCCGCCCGAGCAGCTCAGGCAGCCAGGAGCTTGACGGGCGCACTCTCCCCGGGTGTGGTGTGCCTTCTCCCCTCCGGGGCCCCAGCCTCAGTTTCCACCCGCGCCAGTCGGGTGCCTGCGCCTTGTGTTTAGCCGTGACCCTCCCGGCGGATGTCGACCATCCAGAATCTCAGGAAGTCTTTGGTTAGAAACTGGAGGCCTGTTCGCAGTGTGGTAGGGGATGCCGTCTTAGGGGCTGAGTTTGCCCCCTTCCCCTCCCCGCTGCCTCCTGCCTCCGGCAGGGATCAGTCCTTTGTTCTGCGAACGGCGGGCAGTGTGTTCGGGCCGGTTAATTTTCTCTCTCTTGCTATCCCACAGTTTAAGTTGCTATCTCACGAAAGCTCCCTCCAATTGCTCTCAGGGCCTTCGGGCCGGTCCTTACCCTAAGCAATGCCGCCGGCTCCTCTCAGTTCCGCCCCCACTTGCTGGTGGCGGATGCGGGCGTCTGGGGTACTTTTCTGCTGGGAGTTGCTTTTAGGCACGTAATCAGTGGGTTTTATTTATTTTTCCTCACAGTTAGGTTCGAAAACTTCCCCCAGACCCGCCAGTGCGAGGGTTTCCTGGTGTTTGGAAACTTCCTCTATTAAGACTCCCTTCCCGGGCCGGGTCTCCATCCCTAGCTCTTTTGTCTCTCTTTTTATCTTTTATATTTTGTCCTACCTCCTTTCGAAGACAATGGGCTGCTTTTCTGGGTGCCTGATGTCCTCTGCTAGCGATCAGAAGTTGTTTTGTGAAGTTTGCTCAGTGTTCAATTGTTCTTTCGATGAATTTGTAGGAGAGAAAGTGGTCTCCCCATCCTATTCCTCTGCCATCTTGGCTCCTCCTCCAAGTTTGTCTTCCTGCTTGGTTCTCCCCAGCAAACCAGACCTCCTTGGTCATAGGTTTCCTCTTTCCAACATGCTCTACCCTCCAGAAAAACCGCATCTCCAGTAGGTTTGGGGCAGGACATGCCCAAATTGCTTTCTCAGCCAGAGGGGCAGACTCACAGGTAGCACCCAGCCCAAGCAGGGCGGCACCAACTTTGAGAGCATCTTGATTAAAAATGTCTAGAGCAGTCCTTTTCATTCAGCCCTCCAGGCACCATGCCCAGGTATTAATTTCCCATTGACTTAAACTGTACTGATGTCTCCATTCATTTCCACCACCACCCTGAAAATCCTTGGCCTTCTGATCAACACCATGGAAAAAAGTAATCAAAAATAATTAAATGACTTAATGTCAAATCTGTTTTTTCAATGAGATGTAACTCACATAGCATAAACTTCACGACTTTAAAGTTTATAGCTCTGTGATTTTTAGTACAATCTTTTCATGAGGTTGTGCAAGCATCAGCACTATCTAAATGTATTGTCCCCCAAAGAAACCCTTTGGGGATTCCCAGGTGGTACTAGTGGTAAAGAATCTGCCTGCCAATGCAGGAGATGCAAGAGATGCAGGTTTGATCCTTAGATTGGGAAGATCCCCTGGAGAAGGACATGCCAACCCACTCCAGTATTCTTGCCTGGAAAATCTCATGGACAGAGGAGCCTGGCAAGCTACAGTCTATGAGGTTGCAAGGGTCGGACACAACCTAGCGACTAAACCCACTCCATGCACATGGAATCATACAATATGTGGTCTTTTGTTTCCAGCTTTTTTCACTTAACATCTGTATGTTAGCAACTACCTGTGTTTCATTTCATTTTATGGCCAAATAATATTCTATTGTATGGATATACCATTTCATGTATCTGTTTATCTTTTGACAGATATTTGGGCATTTTCATTTGGGGCTATTAAATAATGCTGCTGTGGTACACTCCTGTGCTTATTTTTTGAGTGGATATATATTTTCAGTTCTCTTGGGTATGTATCTAGGAGTGGAACTGCTAGGTTGAATGGTTAACTTGGTGTTTAAATTTTAGGGAAACTGCCAAACTTTTCCATAGCAATTATACCATTTTACATTCCCAACAGCAGTGTGTGAAGGTTCCAGTGTCTCCACATCCTCACCAGTACTTGTTGACAGGTGTGTATGTGTGTGTGTGTGTGTGTGTGTGTGTGTGTGTGTGTGTGTGTGTTTATTGTAGCCTTCCTAGTTGGTAAGAGGTGATATCTCATTGTGGTTTTGGTTTGCATTTCCCTAATACCCAATGATGTTGAGCTTTTCATGGACTTAACGGCAATTTGTATCCTCTTCTTTTGAGGATGTCTGTTCAAATCCTTTGCCCATATTTAATCAGGTTATTTATGTTTCTGCTGTTGAGTTGTAAGAGTTCCTCATACAGTCCAGATACTAGACCCTTACCAGATACGTAATTTGCAGATATATCCCTCATTCTGTGAGTTGTCTTTTCAGTTTCTGTTTTATAATACTTGTTTATTGCTATTTTTTGCTGCACTGGGTCTCTGTTGCTGTGCGTGGACTCTCCCCAGTGGTGGCGAGTGGGGGCTTGCTCTAGTTGCGGCGTGTGGCTTCTCCTTGTGGTGACTTCCCTTGTTGTGGAGCACTGGGCTCTGGGGCGCACAGGCTTCAGTAGCTGCTGCACTTGAGCTCAGTAGCTGGTGACCTGCAGGCTTCAGAGCGCAGGCTCAGTCGTTGTGGCCCCTGGGCTTCGTTGCTGCATGGCTTTTGGGATCTTCTTGGACCAGGGATCAAACCTATGTCCCCTGCATCGGCAGGCAGATTCTTAAGCACTGGACCACCAGGGGAGCCAGACTTTTATAATATTAAGCTATAATTTAAGCATTTAGATATAAGCCATAAATTAAACATTTAGATAGTTTGTCCATTTTGAGTTACTCTTTTGTATATAGAAAAAGGGAGGGAGTCAGAATTTGTCCTTTGACCTAAGATTATCTAGTTATGCCAGCAGTCCACTTAAAAAAAAAAAAAAAACTTTTTGATGCTTTGTAAAGGTATAACACACATACAGAAAATACACAGTCATAACTGTATGGTTGAATTAGTCATCACAGAGTGAGTGCAGCCAGGAAGCCAACACCCAGGTCACGAAATAAAAGCTTCCCCTGTAGATGCCCCTCCTATTTAACTCTGCTTTCCCCGAAGATAATCTCTGACTGCTTTCTTTCTATCTTCCTTCCTTCCTTCCTTCCTCTCTTCCTTTTTCTTTCTTTCTTTGCTGGTTTGATGCTGCACATGGGCTTTCTCTGCTTGCAGTGCGCGGGGGCTGCTCTTCGTTGCAGTGTGCAGGCTCCTCGCTGTGGTGGCTTCTCTTGGTGCAGAGCACAGTCTCTAGGCACACGGGCTTTGGTGGGTGCAGTTCTTGGGCTCAGTACTGTGATGCACAGGCGTACTCGCCCTGCAGCTTGTAAGATCTTAGTTCCTGGAGCAGGGATTGAACCCATGTCCACTGCATTGGCAAGACAGATTCTTAACCACTGGACCACCAGGGAAGTCCCCTCTGACTGACTTCTAATACCAGAGATGGGTTTTTTCCTGTTGGAACCTTATTCAGATGAAATCGTATGTTCTGAACATCATGTTTGTGTGATGAAGCTCTTCCAGCTCTTCCATGCTCTTCCAGTTCGATGGCTAGTTCTTCTCCCTTGGTACCTAGTATCCCATTCTATGAATTTACAACCTGAATCCATCCTTGAACTTACGTCTTTCTCAAAGTATCCTCTCTTCATTTTACTCCCCTTCAACCTTTTTACCTTTTGGTCTTCCCAGGTGGTGCTAGCGGTAAAGAGCCCACCTGCCAATGCAGGAGATTTAAGAGACATGAGTTTGATCCTTGGGTCTGGAAGATCCCCTGGAGGAGGTCCAGCACAACCCACTCCAGTATTTGCCTGGAGAATCCCATGGACAGAGGAGCCTGGCGGGCTACAGTCCACGGACTTGCAAAGAGTTGGACATGATTAGAACAACTTAGCACACATGCAAATCGTTTTCACTCCTAGCGTTGCCCACCGTGCACTACCGCTTGCCTATGGATGGTACCAAAAATTTTAAGAACAGTTGGAAGGATTCAGGAACTATTAACAAGCAAGTAGAACAGAATTCTTTTTTTTTCCTTAATCATGACACCAAGCAACCAAGCATATTAAAGTCAGAAATGTCAGATTATTGAGGAGATAATTACAGTTCTTCTGTGCTTGCCATGAGGCTTCTCCTTCACTGAACAGTTTCCCAGACAAGATGATTTCATGGGAGAGGGCACAGCTGGGACACTAGAAAGTTTCATTATACTTGTTATTCTTTTATTATTCCTGTCATAATTGTATATACCTATTACAAATGTGACAGTAATGATATTGCCTCCTTTTTGTCCGCCCTCCACCCAAAGTTGCCCAGGGGAGAGTAAAGAACATGTTAATTGCTTTTGTTAAAAGTTGGGGGAGAACAATCAAGCCGGGATTGGAATAAAGTATTGCAGCAGCATTTGATTGCCCCTAATAGTGTAAGCAGAATGGTTATATGTCCTAACTGATGATTTAGCTAAATGAAAGAGCAGGTTGGTTTGATTACCAAGATATTTTGTGCAAATTACTCAAACCAGGTCAGTGTCACCAAGAAATAGGACAGCCGGGATCAAGTTCATCCGTGTGACATTTATGCTGGGCTCTGCCCACTGTGGAATTACAGAATTGTCGAATTTGGAACCTGGAGAGGATGGGTCAGCAGAAATTCAGCCGGCTACCACCCGGAGCTCCTGTGTCCACCTCACCTTTTTCATAAGACTGAGGCCTACCCCACACGACCCACTGAAATGCAGAATCAACCCCAGAACTCCCTCATCCTTATCCCATACACAAAAGAAAACAGAAAATCCATAAGAGATTTTATGAAGAGATATAGCGGCTGGACCAAAATCTGGATTAAAGCAAAAAACAAAAAACAAGCAATAACTTTACTTGTAATCCAAATGGTTGTGAACTCTGCAGGCATCTTCACGGGAGCGTGGTCTGCATTCATTTGGGGCTCACCCTGAGCCAGGCAGGAGCTGCTTAAGGCCTCCGCAGAGTAACTTTTCAAAAGTGTCAGTCACTCAGTTGTGTCCAACTCTTTGCAACCCTACGGACTGTAGTCCACCAGGCTCCTCTGTCCATAGAGTTCTCCAGACAAGAGTACTGGAGTAGGTAGCCATCCCCTTCTCCAGGGCATCTTCCTGACCCAGGAATCGAGCCCTGGTCTCCTGCGTTGCAGGCAGATTCTTTACCTAATCTGAGCCACTAGGGAAGCCCCATAGAGTAATTCACCAGGGTATAACTCATAGGAGCCTCATAGTGGCCCTTTGAGTTTGTACCATTTCACAGATGAGGCAACTGAAACGTAAAGATGTTAGGTCATTACCATTAGACAGCCAGGAAGGCACAGAATCTAAACCAGGCTATTCTGTCTCCAAAGCCCAAGTTTTTAACATTAAACCCTACTGCTTCTCTACGACAGGTGATGTATGGGACTCTTTTAGATACAGACACCATAGCCACATTATAGCAATTCATTAGTGTGGCCATTTATGTTTTTAATTTGCTTATTCATTCATTTACGTTTTGGTTGTGCTGGGTCTTTGTTGCACGGCGTGGTCCTTCTGCGGAGGCAGTGAGTGGGGGCTATGCTCTGTTGTGATGTGTGGGCTGCTCACGGCAGGGCTTCTCTTGTTGCAGAGCACAGGCTCCAGGGCCCTTGAGCTTCACGGGCTTAGTTGCTCTGTGGCATGCAGGATTTTCCCAGACCAGGGGGGATTGAAGCTGTGTCCCCTGCATTGGCAGGAGGATTCTTAACCACTAGACCCCCAGGGAAGCCCCACTGTGGCCATTAGGACTATTAGTTGTCACCCCTGGTGGCCCCTTAGAATCACCCAAGAAGCTTTTAAAAATACTTATTACTGGGTCACACCTCACAGACTAACACATCAGAATGTCTAGGGATGGAACCCAGGTTGTGAGCTGGGGCCAGTTTGTACCAGCTTGCAAAAGATGATTGTTAAATTTTTAAGAGTTTTGCAAGCCAGCTGATATCATGTTGGCAGCTTGAAACCAGCGAGGGTCTGAGTATTTATACCCTAGAGATAGGCAAACACGACTGATGTGGGGATGGAGAGCCTTCTGCCAGATCACCCCTGGGTCAGGCCTAAACATCCATGTTTTTAAAGATGCCCGGGTGAAGTCAGCATGCGGTCAGGGTTAAGACCTGTGGATTTATACATTTTCTAAATTTATCGTTGACTGTGCTGTGTCCTCGTTGCTGCACAAGGGCTTCCTCTAGTTGTGAGCAGGAGCTACTCTTCACTGCAGCGTGCAGGCTTCTCATTGCAGTGGCTTCTCTTCTTGGGGGCCACAGGCTCTAGGGCACGTGGGCTCAGTAGTTGATATGGCGGCGGTGGTGGTGGTTTAGTTGCTAAGTCGTGTCCGACTCTTGCAACCATGGACTATAGCCCACCAGGCTCCTCTGTCCATGGGATTCTCCAGGCAGAGAGACTGGAAGGGGTTGCCATTTCCTTCTCCAGTAGTTGATGTGCACAGGCTTAATTGCTCCACGGCATGTGAGATCTTCCTGGATCGGGGATTGAACCCGTGTCTCCTGCATTGGCAGGCAGACTTGTAACCACTGGGCCACCAGGGGGGCCCAGAAACTATGGATTTTGGTGTGCTTTCTGCCTTCATCCTGAAGGGAGACCACGTGATACTTGAGCTATGCAGGTAGTCATTAAAATAACTTAGCTCTTTCATCTATAAGCTGCCAAGCATCCCTGTTTTCTCAGTTTGGGAGATAAACCTTGACCCTGGAATGCATACTTCTGGAAGTAATTCCAAATCAAAACAAGCATCTGACCATGTTTCTCCATCGGAAATGTGTCATCAGTATCTGTTACAGGAGCATGCTCAGTCACGAAGTCACGTCCAGCTCTTTGTGACCTCGTGGACTGTAGCCCACCAGACTCCTCTGTCCATGAGATTTCCCAGGCAAGAAGACTGGAGTGGGTTGCCAGAGCTATTACAGAAGAGATGCCTCTAACATATGTCAATAGAAGGGTGTAGCGAGCAGCCTTCTTCACGGCCGTCTGTCCCTTCCACAGGACCAGGCTGACCTGTGTGCTCTCCTCTTCCTGCATGAGTCTCAGCTAGCTTGATGGCATCTTCTCCCAACATCAAATCCCAGTCCTCACCCTTGCCCTTCCAGATGTCTGCCTTAGAAGGCGGGGGTGGGGTAGGGAGGACAGCAGAGCAAGGAGACATGTCCCTGTTGGGCAGGGTGATAGTTACCCCACCAGCCTACTTTCTGCCCCATTTTCTAGACTCTTCCTTGACCATATGTAGCCCAATGTTGTCCTGCTGGTTCCTGTGGAGCACGAGCTATTGGAAGGCAGGTGTTCTAGGGCATAAGTACAGCCTACATGATGGTAGGCTTTGGGGGCTCCACTGTTATTACAATGCTTCCCTAAAAACTTGCTCCCATATGGCTGTATTTCCCTTGCTATTTAGAAGCCACTTGGACCATATTGCTCTGCTCATCCTGCCCAGTCACCTACAGCTTGTAATGTTGGTCCCATCAAATGCCAGTGAAGACTCAATTCAGTTCAGTCACTTCAGTCGCTCAGTCGTATCTGACTCTTTGCAACCCAATGGACTGCAGCATGCCAGGCTTCCCTGTCCATCACCAGCTCTCAGAGCTTACTCAAACTCATGTCCATTGCATCGGTAATGCCATCCAACCTTCTCATCCTCTGTCATCCCCATTCTCCTTTTTATTTTTTAAATTTTTTTCCTCTTCTCCACTTGCCTTCAATCTTTCCCAGCATCAGGGTCTTTTCAAAGGAATCAGTTCTTAGCATCAGGTGGCCAAAGTATTGGAGTTTCAGCTTCAGCATCAATCCTTCCAGTGAATATTCAGGACTGATTTCCTTTAGGATTGACTGGTTGCATCTCCTTGCAGTCCAAGGGACTCTCAAGAGTCTTCTCCAACACCACACTTCAAAAGCATCAGTTCTTCAGTGCTCAGCTTTCTTCATGTTCCAACTCTCATATCCATACATGACTACTGGAAAAACCATAGCTTTGACTAGACGGACCTTTGTTGGGAAAGTAATGTCTCTGCTTTTTAATATGCTGTCTAGGTTGATCATAGCTTTTCTTCCAAGCAGCAAGTGTCTTTTAATTTCATGGCTGCAGTCACCATCTGCACTGATTTTGGAGCCCCTAAAAATAAAGTCTGCCACTGTTTCCCCATCTATTTGCCATGAAGTGATGGGAACAGATGCCATGATCTTAGTTTTCTGAATATTGAGTTTTAAGCCAACTTTTTCACTCTCCTCTTTCACTTTCATCAACAGGCTCTTTAGTTCTTCTTAGCTTTCTGCCATAAGGGTGGTGTCATCTGCATATCTGAGGTTATTGATATTTCTCCCGGCAATCTTGATTCCAGCTTGTGCTTCATCCAGCCTGGCATTTCTCATGATGTACTCTGCATATAAGTTAAATAAGCAGGGTTACACTATACAGCCTTGACGTACTCCTTTCCTGATTTGGAACCAGTCTGTTGTTCCATGTCCAGATCTAACTGTAGCTTCTTGACCTGCATACAGATTTCTCAGGAGGCAGGTCAGGTGGTCTGTTATGCCCATATCTTTAAGGATTTTCTGCAATTTATTGTGATCCACACAATCAAAGGTTTTGGCATAGTCAATAAAGCAGAAATAGATGTTTTTCTGGAACTCTTGCTTTATCGATGACTCATCTAATGTTGGCAATTTGATCTCTGGTTCCTCTGCCTTTTCTAAATCTAGTTTGAATATCTGGAAGTTCATGGTTCACATACTGTTGAACCCTGGCTTGGAGAATTTTGAGCATTGCTTTGGTAGTGTTTGAGATGAGTGCAATTGTGTGGTAGTTTGAGCATTCTTTGGGATTGCCTTTCTTAGGGATTGGAATGAAAACTAACCTTTTCCAGTCCTGTGGCCACTGATGAGTTTTCCAAATTTGCTGACATATTGAGTGCAGCACTTTCACAGCATCATTTAGGATTTGAAATAGCTCAACTGGAATTCCATCACCTCCACTAGCTTTGTTCGTGGTGATGTTTCCTAGGGCCCACTTACTTCACATTCCAGGATGTCTGGCTCTAAGTGAGTGATCACACCATTGTGATTATCTGGATCTTGAAGATCTTTTTTGTATAGTTCTTCTGTGTGTTCTTGCCACCTGTTCTTAATATCTTCTGCTCCTGTTAGGTCCATATCATTTCTGTCCTTTATTGTGCCCATCTTTGCATGAAATGTTCTCTTGGTATCTCTAATTTTCTTGAAGAGATTTCTTGAAGACATCTCTAGTCTTTCCCATTCTATTGTGAAAGTGATCTTCCCATTCTATTCCTCTGCCATCTCAGAGAAAAATCAGAGATTTGATTATAACACTGATTTCCCTGGCAGTCCAGTGGTTAAGACTTTGCCTTCTAATGCAGGAGGTTCAGGTTTAATCCCTGGTCAGGGGGCTAGAATCCCTGGAAACTACCTAAGTGTTCATCGACAGATGAATGAATAAAGAACATGTGGTACATATACACAGCAGGTGATTACTTAGCCATAAAAAAGAATGAACTAATATCACTTGCAGCAATATGGGGGCTTCCCAGGTGGTGCTAGTGGTAAAGAACCCACCTGCCAATGCAGGAGATGTAGGAGATGTGGGTTCAAGCCCTGGGTCGGGAATATCCTGTGGCTGAGGGCATGGCAACCCACTCTAGTATTCTTGCCTGGAGAATCCCATGGACAGAGGATCCTGGCAGGCTACATACAGTCCATAAGGCTGCAAAGAGTCGGACAGTATTGAAGCGAGTTAGCACACAGCGATATCGATGGACTTGGAGGGCATTATGCTAAGTGAAATAATTCAGATGGAGAAAGACAAATACTGTATGATATCACTCATATAGAGAGTCTTAAAAAATACAACAAACTAGTGAAAATAACAAGAAAGAAGCAGGCTCACAGATGTGGAGACCAAACTAGTGGTTAGCAGTGATGGGGCAGACAATATAGGGGTGGAGGTGTGAGAGGTACAAACTGTTGGGTGTAGGGTAGGCTCAAGGATGTGTTGTACAACGTGTGGAATATAGCCAATATTTTAAAATAACTGCAAGTGGAAAGTAACCTTTAAAAATTGTATAAAAATTAGGGACTTCCCTGGTAGTCCAGTGGTTAAGACATTCGCTTCCAATGCAGTGGGTGTGAGGTCCATCCCTGGTCGGGGAGCTAAGATCCTACACACCTTATAATCAAAAAACAAAAACATAAACAGAAGTAATATTGTAACAAATTCAGTAAAGACTTTAAAAATGGTCCACATTAAAAAAAACTTTAAAAAATTATATAAAAATTAAAAAACAAAGCAAGAGCATTGTAGGTTAGTCAGTGAACAACAACAACAAAAAAGGTGAAATGCCCTGAAATTTTACAGTTCTTCTAGGACAGAAACTTGATTGGTGTTTTCCCAAACTTGACAGAAATGCTAAGAATTTACACAAAATTGCCAAGTTGTAAAGCAGAAAGAAATTCTTCTAAATCATGAATAGGAAAAAAAAAACAATGTCAATCAACTATTATAAAGGGAAAAAAAAAACACAAAAGGGCAGGAAAACTAGAGTCTTTACAGAGTCCTGTGTAGACCAGTGACTATTAGATTTACAAATACGAATAATGTCCTGCAAACAAGGTAGTTACTTGAAACGGGCAAAGTACAGATTAACCCCAGAAAGTTTTAGGAAAAATAAATTCTGGCCTTCAAAGCAACTAATAAGCAGCATGTATTTGTATAACGAATTATACTTCAGTAACTGGAAATGCTGAAACATACATTGCAATCTGCACAAACGCAGTAGGTTAGGAACTTCGTTCCCTAAGATGTTTCTGGAATTTTAAAAATCCCAGCTTGCTAAAGTATTTTGTTTTGCCTTGAGCATGAAGAAGCAGCTTAAGGACATGCCCCTCCACCCCTGTCCTTGTTCCTGTTGCCTTGATAACCAGAGTGGGTTGCCCTTTTCCTTCTCTCGGGGATCTTCTCCACTCCGGGATGGAACCCCTGTCTCCTGCCCTGCAGGTGGATTCTTTTTTTTTTTTTTTTTTACAGGTGGATTCTTTACCAACTGAGCCACCAGGAAAACCCAGGTGGCAACTACCAAACTCCAGCCGCTGATGATGGGCTTTGTCATGGAGACATTCAAGAGCAAGGTGCCATGTGCTAATCACAGGCACTACACCCAATGCAGAGGGTGGGGTGCTCTCTTTCCAGAGACCTCATTAAAGGTCAAAAGGAGAAAACAGCAAGAGTCCATTATCTCCAATGTACCCCATCCATGGAAATCAGAGTAGCATATGTCCTTATATCAGCTTCTTTTATTAAACTACACATTTCTACGAAATTGCATAAAAATAACACGTGTGTCATTTCTTAATTCTGGTTTCTAGGTGTCTTTTCATCTAAAAGCTTGTTTGTGTTCTTTTTTTAGAAGTCTCAGCGCAAACGGAAGTCTGTGACATTCAGCCGGACTGGAAGCCTTCGTTCCTCAGTAATGAAGAATTCACCCAGCTGATGCTGGAGGTGAGGTGCACATTTCAATCAGCTTGATGGGTTGCGGATTAGAATGTAGCTGCTTGTTCCAGATAAGGCCATGTGCCCGAAGTAAACAACTGTTCTTGACCCTGAAAGGAAGGCTGGGAACAGACAGACTCTTGAAAAAAATCTGCCTGCTGTGGTGTGTGTTTTGGCTACTGAGTTGGGCAGCAAAAGCCAGAATCCCCAAACTCAGTGTGAATGTGTCCTGTTGCCATGGTGACCGCAGGGCAGACCCACTCCAGCCTCCCATCCAGAGGACACCTAGCGGGGGAGCCAGGCAGGGACGGAGCCAGCAGTAGGGAGAGCCAGGGTATTTATGTGGAATATATATATGCATATGCCTTGGGTGCTATTGTGTCCGACCCCCTGTGACCCCATGGACTGTAGCCCACCAGCCTCCTCTGTCCGTGGAATTCTCCAGGCAAGAATACCAGAGTGGGTAGCCATTCTCTTTTCCAGGAAGTCTTCCCGACCCAGGGATCGAACCCTGGTCTCTCTCATTGCAGGCAGATTCTTTGCCCTCTGAGCCACCAGGGAAGCCCAATGCAACAATTACATATACTTGGTAGGACACATTTTGAAAGCAAAAGTCTTCTTTTAAAATTATGCTTTTAACTTGAGGTCCTGTTTCATCAACATGGTGTATGGTATCAATCATACATGGCCATGCCCTGCCCCCCCACCCACGACCCCCGAGTGTGCTCTCTCTGTGCGGAGAAACTCACATTTCTTCCTCTGAAAAGCTGTGTGCCTGTGCCCATCTGCTGGGCTGGGTTGGAGGCAGTCTGGCTGATCTGAGTGCCTGGCCTGCCTCGTGTGTCTCTAGGGGTGAGACTTCTCCCGACAGATGACGATGTACTGTGTGCTGGGTCATTTCAGTCGTGTCTGACTCTTTGCGCCCCCATGGACTAGCCCAACAGGCTCCTCTGTCCATGGGGATTCTCCAGACAAGAATACTGGAGTGGGTTGCCCTGCCCTCCTCCAGGGGATCTTCCTGACCCAGGGATTAAACCCACGTATCTTGTGTCTCCTGCATTGGCAGGCAAGTTCTTTACCATGAGCCACTGGGGAAGCCCAGACGAGGATAAGTCACTGCAAAAACATCCAGCTGGTTCTGACTTCTAAGCTAGGGATAAGTCTGGGAGTGTTCAGACACCATGGCGGACATAGAGAAAGCCTCAGAGGTGGTGTGTCTGAGCCCTTGAAGTAGAAGAAACCTGGGGTGGATGGATTCAGTCAAAAGAAGTTAGATGCTAACTGTGTCACTGGTTCCCGGCAGAGCATCAGAAGGTGACTCTTTGGGCTCCAGCTTTCTAGATCTCGTCTTATGTGCCTATATAAGACTGATATATACTTTAATTTACATAGATTAACTGCAGAAAACAGAAAGTTACTCGAGTAAGAAAATGCCAGAATGAAGCTGTCCAAATATTATGAAATATAAACGCATTAATGAACATTTGCCTGAAATGGAAGATACTTAAATCTGCATGTGAACTATATTTAAAGAAAATACAGAACTTTCTCCAGAAGCAATGCATTTTAAGTATGTTAAATTTAGAGCAGCTTGTGATATACAAGGTTGAATTAATGTATCATTATGCTATCTCACAGAAGTCATTTTGTCTTCTAATTCTTAGGGAAAAGTAATTAAAACATAACCCTATAGCACATAACAGTCTGTAGAAGCCTGTAGAAGCACATTCTACCCTCCCCACCCCCAAGGGAGTTTCACGGTATCAAAGGTGTTTGAGAAAATAAGACTTTTTTATAACAGTAAAAATGTAGTTTCTTGTAGTAGTCTCACAGTGGCCTGTATTTCAGTGGAGTCAGCTGTAACTTCTTCTTTTGCGTTTCTGATTTTATTGCCTTGGACCCCCTCCCTTTCTAACTCAATGAATCTGGCTAAAGGTTTATAGGTTTTGTTTATCTGTTCAAAGAGCCGGCTTTTGGTTTCATTGACCTTTTCTGTTGTTTCCTTAGCCTCTGTTTTGTTTATTTCTGCTCTGGTCTTTATGATTCTTTCCTTCTACCAACTCTGGGGGTATTTTGCTCTGTCTCTAGTTGCTTTGGGTGTAAGGTGATTGTCGTTCAGTCGCTTGGCCACGTCCGACCCTTTGTGACCCCATGAGCTGCAGCACGCTGTGCTTCCCCGTCCTTCACCGTCTCCTGGAGTTTGCTCAAACTCCTGTCCACTGAGATGTGAGGTTAAGTTGTTTATTTGAGATTTTTATTGTTTTTGGAGGTAAGCTCATATCTCTACGAACTTCCCTCTTCACACTGCTGTTGCTGAGTCCCATAGGTTTTTAGATTGTTGTGTTTTCGTTTTCATTTGTCTTTGGGTATTTTTATTTCCTCTGTGATTTCTTCACTGAGCCACCGGCCGTTTAGTAGCAAGTTGTTTAGTTTCCCTGTATTTGTGTTGTTTGCAGGGCTTTTTTTTCTTTTCTTTTTTTTTTTTTGTAGTTGATTTCTGATCTCATAGCATTGTGGTCAGAAAAGATGTTTGACAGGATTTCAGTTTTCTTACATTTGCCGAGGTTCACTTTGTAGCCCAGCATGTGGTCAGTCCTGGAGAATGTTCCGTGTGGCCTTGAAACAAAATTGTGCTCTGCTGCTTTTGGGTGGAGTACTCCATAATCACCAGTTATGTCCACCTAGTCTAATGTATCATTTAAGGTTCGTACTTCCTTATCGATTTTCCAGGAGGATCTGTCTGTGGATGTCAGTGAAGTGTTAAGGTCCCACTATTATTGTGTTACTGTCCGTTTCTCCTTTTCTGCCTGTTATCATTTGCCTTCTATATTGAGGTGCTCCTGTATTGGGTGCATATATGTTTACACTTGTGGTGTCTTCTTGGACTGATCCCATGGTTATTATGTAATGCCCTTCCTTTTCTCTTATAACAGTCTTTATTTTAAAAATGAAAATTTGGGCTGAACTGAGATTTAGAAGGCTGAAATTTCTAGAAAAAGACGAGTTTAGATTTGTATGGATATGCATTATGCAGTTTCCTCTGCTCCTAGCGTAGACTCTTTGAAGCCAGTCTAAAGGAAATCATGCTACGTAAGTGAATTCGATGGACTTCAAATTAAGCCTGTACAACAAGCAGGAGTTCTGGGTA
Organism: Cervus elaphus; assembly: GCF_910594005.1. Taxonomy (NCBI): domain Eukaryota; kingdom Metazoa; phylum Chordata; class Mammalia; order Artiodactyla; family Cervidae; genus Cervus; species Cervus elaphus. The sequence goes on along the minus strand of NC_057825.1, from coordinate 96,699,030 downwards.
AATTGCATCTTTGAGACATCTGGGAGACCGTCCAACTAGAACTTTAGATTTGTCTCTGACTGTCTTAGGCTCCTCTTCCACCCTTTTGCTCCTCAGGAGACACGACCAGGTGAAGGGTGACAGGAGCCTCCTGTGCCTTCCTTGCGATGGTCCCCATGGGATGATGCTCTCATTTTCCAGGATGCAGCTTCTCCATGGTGTGCATCCCATCCCAGCTGCACATCCCCCTCCTTTGTTCAGAGCCACTTCAGGGAGCATGAGGAATCCAGATGCCATGTCTTCGTAACTAGGAATTTCCTTTTTAAAATGAAGATGAAACCCAGGACAGAGTCCGTCAGACCCCAGGGAATGGCACTGCTGGTGTCTTCTGAGTGTGAATCCCTGCTTCCTTCCTCTTCTCCCAAAAAGGCCCCAAACCAGACTCCAGGAGAACTCATACCCTTGTGGGACTGGAAAGAACGAAAGCGACTTGGTCTCAGCCAGCCGAGCTGGTCGAGTGAAAGCTGCCCAAGATGGTAGCCACAAGCGTTTGAACAAGTAAATTCAAAGGAAGGGACACTCTCGTTGACAGGCAGTTACGGGATATGCAGTGTTTCTGAATTTTGTTCAGAAAAGCTACAGCCATCTTTTCTCTTAGCCTAGAGGTTGTCCCAGAGAAGACAGGAAACACTGTCAGAAGCAGGGATTGGCAGAGAGGTGTCATCTCGTTTCCCTCTGGTGGTGGCAGGTGTGAAACTCGGACCATTATGGAATCTCGGGTGTCCACTGAAGGTCCTGCCAGAGTCCCCATTGCAACAGGAGGGGCACGCCACTTTTTAATCATGTCCTGTTGAGTCACTCTCAAATGTTGCCAGTGGGACTTCTGAAACCATCACAAGCGCTCTTAACGCAGTGACTCAGCGTAATCCTCATGCGTTTGATGGAAAATGCCAATGGGCTGATGAGCGTTATCCTCCATCCATAAATACCTCCTGCTTTTTAACACCCACTTGCTTTATAAATTCAAGAGGGCATGGGCTCACTGTGCAAGAGGAGAATTTAGACCGCTCCTGCTTTTCCCAGTATTTCAATCTGCTGTTTCCAAAACTGTCCCACTGACGTCATCCACAGTGCCTCCACCTCTTAGAAAAATTCACCTCCGGGAGCGCTGCTAATATGATTTCTTTTAATTTAGAAAAAATACTTAAATGGAAAAGAAATAAAGGTCACTAGAATATTGGGGCTTCACAGGTGGCTCAGCAGGTAAAGAATCCTCCTGCCAATGCAGGAGTCGCAGCTGATGCGACTTCGATCCTGAGTCAGGAAGATCCTCTGGAGGAGGAAATGGCAACCCACTCCAGTATTCTTGCCTGGAGAATCCCATGGACAGAGGATGCCTGTTGGGCTACAGTCCATGGGGTCTCAAAAGAGGCAGACACGACTGAGCAACTGAACACAAAGGCAGGATGTACTTTGGTGTTCATGATGACTGGTAAATCTGGTCCAAGATTTCTCCACCTCAGCCCAATTAGTGTTTTGGACCTGATCGTTCCTTGTGGTAGGGACATACTGTGTATTGTAGATGGGATATTTCAAAGCATCCTTGGCCTCCACCCACTAGATGCCAACAGTGCCCACCCCAGAAGCGATAACCGGAAAGGTCTCTAGACATTGCCAGGTGTCCACAGTGGGGCAGAGTTGCCTCCAGTTGAAAACCACAGACATAATCGAAGAGAATGGGGTCCACTTCAGAAACGTGCTCTAATAGATGCTTCAGCCTTAAATCCTGCAGTGTGGGCCGTGTGCTAAGTCACATCAGTCGTGTCTGACTCTGTGCAACCCTGTGGACTATAGGCCACCAGGCTCCTCTGTCCACGGTATTCTCCAGGCAAGAATACTGGAGTGGGTTGCCATTTCCTCCTCCAGGGGATTCTTCCCAACCCTGCAGAACCTAAGTGTTAAATAGTCAGTGACCCTAGTAGTAATTTTCCCAGTGAAAAGAACTCTCTCCCACGGTGGTGTGTGCCGATGGTGGTACCCTTCTCCGCACACTTCTGGACTATTTCTGGCTCCTGCTGGCAGGCACTTAGCTGCACCCTCCTACCCTGAAAGAATCCATGCCCTCTTGGCTACACAGAAGATCAGTAACACCCTGGGAAGGTTGAGCTGAGGGTATACAAAATGTTTCTGGAACTTTCTACACATGCTTCACTTTGGGAATTTTTTTCCCTCAAAGTAGAAAAAATCCACACATTTGTGCAAGATGCTATTTCAACAGTACAGTCAGTGAGGCAGCAGTGATAGTTTACAGCGACTGCCTTCCTGAGCATCTTATGTCCTCGAATATTTGTTTTGGGGGAGAAAGGTTTTGTTTTCCATCTCTTCCCTTTCTGTGGCAGGCCAGTATGGTGAGTTGCCCGGATGACCCCATTCTCTGCTGGACAGAGTCTGAGTTTTAGAAGTCACCTTTCTGTGTGACTTATGAAAGCATTGTGAGCACCTGATGAGGAACCCGAACACCAAACAGCCGGTGGATCTGTGAGAAAACACGAGGGCCTGTATCTTTTCTCTCATGAGCTCCGAGGGCAGTGCACCTAACCCACGGCAGGCACTTGGTCAAAACTTCTAAGCAAATGAATTTTCCAGGCATGCTGAAGTATGGTTGGCCTTCCATGTCTGTGGGTTTCACACCCACGGTTGGCTGAATCCCAGAATGCAGGAGCCATGGATACGGGGGCAACTCTGGGGGGCTTGAGCATCTGTGGAACTTGGTGTCTGCAGGGGTCCTGGGACCAGTTGCCCACGGACACTGAGGGATGACTGCTCTTGTGGATCTAGTCGAGTAACCCAGCCTCTCCCCATCAGCCCTTACTTTTCACTTTGGTGGATTAGTGTGAATGTTCTTTATAAAGAGTTCCTTCAGAAGGTCTTTCTATGGCAATGGACCGGCAGGCACACTTTCTGTTTTTAATGCCTCTGTGAGCTCGTGTGTGTGTGTGTGTGTGTGAGTCGCTCAGTCATTCTGACTGTTTTTCGACTCCATGGACTGTAGCCTGCCTGGCTCCTCTGTCCGTGGAATTCTCCAAGCAAGAGTACTGGAGCGGATTACCATTCTCTTCTCTAGGGGATCTTCTGATCCAAGGATCGAAGCCATGTCTCTTGCATCTCCTGAGATGGCAGGCAGATTCCTTGCCACTGGCACCACCATGGGAGAAGCCCATGAGCTCCTGTATCTTTTAGTAAATGTTTACCACTGAATTCACAATGGTAATGGGGATGGAGAACAGGGATCGTGAACTCTTCACTGACACCTTTTAATGGCAATTGTGATATTTCTGATTCAGCCCAAATGCACACTTATCAGTAAATGTACTCAGGTAATTTCCACCGCTGAATTTATGTCATGATACCGTAGGTCCCATTTTCCACTAAGCCCTTTCATGCTTTGCAACCATTTCATCTGGGTTAGACAAGTTCTATGTAAGAAGCCCACTTGTGTGCAAGACAAAAAAAAAAAAAGTGCTGTGAGGATAGCCATGGAAATATTCAAAGAGTTATGAAACGAAGTCATTGTTGTAACCCAGGGTCCTTGGCTTCAGTGATCCCTTCCTGCATGAAAGCATGACGGAAGAGCCTTCACCTATTGCATTTTTCGCAGGCCTTGGATGGCTTCATCATCGCCGTGACGACAGATGGCAGCATCCTCTATGTTTCTGACAGCATCACACCTCTCCTCGGGCACTTACCGGTGAGTTTCTGCCCAGATGGCCTTTGCCAGTATGTGTGATCTTCATTCCCATTCAGGTCTCAGAGTTGGGGTGCTGTGGGTCTGCAGGGTCTGTGTGTGAGGAGGGTCGAGGAGTCCTGACCAGGCCAAGGCCTAGCCCCAGGTGCTTCCAGACAAAGGGCAGATGCAGGACTGTGTCATCCTGGAGTGAGTAAGACCTGAAACAGGAGCCATGATGCGTCCCCACCCTCCACTGTCCTGGAAACCGCCCGGAAGCCATGCGCCCATGACACAGTTGTCAGAGCTCAGAGCCTCTCTGGAAGCTGACGGACACCTGCAGAGGAAGACAGGGTCCCCCGGGGGCAGGTGTAGGAGTGTGCACCAGATGGCTGGAGATGGGGCGGGGTTTGGGGATACCTGGAGATGTGCCTGGGATGCAGTAGGTGTGACACTTGCTGGTGGCAAGGGTTCAGTGACAGGGATGACCATGGGGGTAGGGGCAGTGAAATACTCTTTGAAGATGTTGGACCAGGAGGACCTTGGGGAACAAGGAGGATCTGGACAGAAGGGTGAGCTCTGCAGTCCAGGGAGCCACTTGGGGCATGGAGTGGGGCGGTGCCATGGGCACTCCTCGCTTCCCTCTCCCCCCTCTCTTTCCCCCTCCCTCCTTCTCTCCCTCCCCTCTTCCTCCCTTCTTCCCTCATCCTCCCCTCCTCTCCTCCTGAGCCTCTCTGGCTCTGTGGTACCCACATCAGGATGTTCTTACTCACAGAGCAGCACTCGCCTGCTGGAGGGCCCCTGGGGGAAGGTGTCGGCCAGCCTCCCACCTCCCGCCACACCATCATTTATTCCCAGAGTCTGGCCTGGAAGCACGCTGTATCAGGAGCATCCTTTGTGACTAAAGGGGATAAAATATCATCTCTTCTGTCTCCTCCCAGGCGGTTGTATGGCTAGAACACTGACCGGAGGGCGGGGGGGAGGGGGGCGCGTAGCAGCCTGCCCTGGGGTTCTGGTCATGGGAAATCATGGGCTGGGATGATACTGGAGGACCGTGGTGGCCACTCCTTAGCCGTGCCTACCTGGGAGCGCCATGGGCTTGCTCTGTGGGCAGCTCGCCCCCCTGGGTGCTAAGCCCAGCTTTGCTAACGGTCAGAACCCCACATCGTCCTGGGTCATACTTTTACTCAGAAACCACTCCCCCTTCTGCTGATGATGCTGGGTGGAGACCAAAGCCACTGTCCATGATTTTCCTTTGCAGGTCACTATGTGTGGTGGCCCAGCATTTTTCACTTTGCAAGGCAGATGTCTTTGCATCACTCCAAATCCATCTGACATTGTGGTTCAGCCCATGTCCAGGGTGTATGAGGCTGGGGGTTGCCTCCCCCGAGAGCCCTTGGAAGAGGTTGGTTCTCACTCAGCCCTCAGGAGTCAGGAATGCATTTTCATCTTGGTTTTTGGGTCAGGTTGGAGTAGTGATGTGTGTGTGTGTGCGCGCGCATGCTCAGTCATGTCTGATTCTTTGCAACCCCTTGAACTGTAGCCCACCAGGCTTCTCTGTCTGTGGGATTCTCCAGGTGAGAATATTGGAGTGGGTTGCCATTCCCTTCCCCAGGGGATCTTCTCAAACCCACATTTCCTTATTGCAGGTGGATTCTTTACTCTCTGAGCCACCAGGGAAGGAGTGCTGAGACCCAGTGAAATCTGCATGGTTTCTTTGGGCTGATCTGAGGAGATGGGGGGCTTCTTCCGAGGGAGTTGGGTTTTGTCTTGAGTGGACAGGATTGAGCAGCGAGAGGCGCTGATGGAAAGTAAAGACACGTTGCCTCCAGAGTGGCCTGGGGTTGTGCCCAGAGCCATTTGGTGAAACAGAATTTGCACTGTTCTGCTTTCTGCTCTTGGTAATATCTGATGACTGAGTTGCCATGTGTGTCAGAGGGGACTTAGTTGATTGGGAATTCTTCTGATTTGACATTATGGGGCAATTTAGAGTCATCTTTATGAATTATTTTCTTTTTTAAAAAAAGGGTAGAGTTAATATTTTATTGTCACTTATCAGATGGCAGTTAGGTATATAATCTTCATACTTGATCTTTCCTTTATGTAAAAAAAAAATTGCAAGTTTTAAACAGTCAATGGCTAGTCATGTCTTCAGAAAATATGATTTGATTAGATTAATTCATGAATGGTGGCTTTAAGTTTTCCCTTGTAACTCCAGAAAATTCACCCACCTTCTGTCCCTTTTAAAATAACTGGAAGGTTGGTGTGCATTTGGCTTCACACTGTGAAGCCGCATCCTGATGGCCATTCACATCTGCTTTGAGGAATAGCACATTGGAACACTTTTCAGTGAGAGAGTGAAAGCCTTGATCATTCTGCAAGTCCCACTGTGGTGTTGGAAAAGACTCTTGAGAGCCCCTTGGACTGCAAGGATATCAAACCAATCAATCCTAAAGAAAACCAATCCTGACTATTCATTGGAAGGACTGATGCTAAAGCTGAAACTCCAATACTTTGGCCACGTGATGTAAAGAGCTGACTCATTGGAAAAGACCCTGATGCTGGGAAAGATTGAAGGCAGGAGGAGAAGGAGATGACAGAGGATGAGATGGTTGGATGGCATCACTGACTCAATGGACATGAGTTTGAGCAAGCTCCAGGAGATAGTGAAGGAAAGGGAAACCTGGCATGCTGCAGTCCATGGGGTCGCAAAGAGTCAGACACGACTGAGCAACTGAACAGCAGCAGTAATGCTGGTTGTACAAGTGAAAGCCCTGGCCAGAAGTGCAAGGTCAAAGTGGACTATGGGGTCAAGGTCCTGGGGCGGGGGTCACAGCAGGGTGAAGAGGTCACAGAGAAGGAAGACAGAGCGCCTGATTCATGATACCACGAGATGCAGTGCTTTCGAGGAAGCGTCCCTTGGCCCTCCTTCTCCACCTCCACCTGCCCTTACCTGCCACGAGGGTCCACCTGGTCCGGGTCACCTTGTCTAGGTGGCTCCAGGTCAGGGTGGACGTGGAAGGGTGCCCTGACTAGGCGAGGGCCCAGCAAGGAGGTGTGGCTGCCCATCAGACTTGATCCCAGGTGAAAAGGGTCCAGGGCAGCTCTAGACTTGTTTGACTTTTCTCTGCCTCTTGATCTGTATTTATCATGCATGCAGAAGTATGTGTAAAACATATATTCTGGTTTTAAACTAATGATAAGGTGAGTGTCAGCACACATGTAGCAGTCCCCAGGGGTAAGACAGACAGCCCAAGCAGGCCCACAGAAGTTCGTCTCTGCTCCTTTCCTGACACATCATCCACCACATAGAGATGGCCATTTCCAGATCATCCTGTCCTTGCTCCTCTCTGCGGTTCTGCCAACTTGTTTTGTAACTTTATTTTTGGGTCTTTATTGGGGCACATGGGCTTCTCTTCGTCGTGGCTTCTCTTGTTGCAGAGCACAGGCGATAGGTACACAGGCTCAGTGGTTGCGGCCCTTGGACTCTAGAGCATATGCTCAGTAGTTGCTGCATATGGGCTTAGCTCCTTCACGGCATGGGAGATCTTCCCGGATCAGGGATCAAACCCATGTCCCCTGCACTGGCAGGCAAACTGTTTATTACTAGACCACCAGGGAAGACTGTTCTACCAGCTTTTCTGTTAATTCGTCATTAACCACTGTCACTGAGCATGAGCTTTGGTTTATCTCCATGGAGACAGAGCCGTGGAACGTGTTCTCCAGTGACCTCCTCTCGCTCAGCTTTGCTGTGGCATTTGTCCATCTCACACCGTCCAGAGTGGCCAGCGTGGGTTTGTCGTCCTTGCTGTGGGCACCTGCTACAATCCCTGCCCCCAGGCCAGCGTGGAGCTCTGAAAAAGAGCGTCTGTGGATGTCTGACTGTGCTTCCTAATGGACATTGGTGGCGTCCCTCAGAGAGCTGACCGTGTGTGAGATCGCTGGATCATGGGGTAGCGATCGGTCACCATTACTGGGTGACGGCACCGCTGCACCCTGCATCAGCGAGGGTAGAGAATTCCTGCTGCTCCTCGTCACCAGCACTTGATATTGTCAGAACTGTCAGTTTTTGTCAGTCTAGTGTGTGAAGAAATCTTGAAATTTTGCTTTTCCTCCTGTTGCTGGTGTGACTGTCTTCGTGTACTTGGTCAGCCATTGACTTTCCTTTCTTGTGACTACCTCGTTCAAGTATTTGCTCTTTTCCGACTAGATGGTCTGGGTCTTCCGTGCAGTAATTTGTGAGCACTCGCTCCATGTTCTGTCGGGTGCTGTTTTATTAATAATTGCCTCCTAGTCACTCTGCCCTAAGGTGACAGCGATGGCCAGACACACCGCACCCAATGCTGGACAAGTGAGGTTGACAGTGGATCAATCACACAGGCTCACAGTCCCAGGGAGGAGGGCGCTCCGCGTCACGCAGGCACGCGTGGGGGCTGCACCGGGGAGCAGAGCAGGGGTGGTTTGGGGGTAACAAGAGGGGGCGCTGCCCATTGGTTCCCACACAGGATGTGCCTGACTGGCAGGGCACTGAAGCCCACTTCCAGGATGAGCAGTAAGTGGCCCGGGGGCCCCCAGTAAGGGCGTTTGTTTAGTTCAGGGGACCTGATTGGTGGCAAGAGGATCTGTCAGCTGGGGTGGTGAGAGGGGTTCAGGAGTCCGGTCAAGGCCCTCTCAATGCAGTTAGATGACAAGGCCACACGTCACTCTGAACCTGCATCCCAGACGCACACCACAGGCCTGTGCTTTGCAAATAACTGCTCTGGCTTGCGATTCACCTTGCCCTCTCTTTAGAGTCTTTTGATGAAGAGAGTATGTCTTTAGAGTTAGTCCTTTTTATACCTGAATTCATCCCTCACTCCTCCTGGGTGGAAGCTGTTTTCTGTACTGTCTTCGGAGAGTCTTCCTGTTTGGCAGTCGTTAGTTGGATTCTGAATCTTGTTCATTCACTCAGGCGTGTCTGACTCTGTGACCCCACGGACTGCAGCACACCAGGCTTCCCTGTCCACCACCAACTCCCAGGGTTTGCTCAAACTCTTGTCCTTTGAGTCAGTGATATCATCCAACCATCTCATTCTCTGCTGTCCCCTTTTCCTGCCCTCAATCTTTCCCAGCATCAGGGTCTTTTCCAATGAGTCGGCCCTTCGCATCCGGTGACCAAAGTACTGGAGCTTCAGCTTCAGCATCAGTCCTTCCAATGAGTATTCAGGACTGATCTCCTTTAGGATGGACTGGTTTGATCTCCTTGCAGTCCAAGGAACTCTCAAGAGTCTTCTCCAACACCACAGTTCAAAAGCATCAATTCTTTGCTGATTCTGAATCTAAACTGAATCAAATAAGATCACACATGCATCCCATCTGGAGAAGGAAATGGCAAGCCACTTCAGTATACTTGCCTGGGAAACCCCATGGACAAAGGAGCCTGGCAGGCCATGGGGTGGCAAAGAGTCAGACAGGATGAGCGACTGAGCACGCATGCCTCCCACGCCATGGTCCTCCTGAAGATTGAACCCCTGGCTGCTTTCTGAGCCCAGTCCTGACTCTGCTCAACATGAGGCTTCTTTCTCACCAAAATCTCCTTCTCACCACGGCTGTCACAGACCTCCAGCCAGAACTGCTGGGGCCCCTTGGGCACATCCTGAGCAGGGTGTCCACGCAGCCCGCTTCCAGCCCAGCTAGCCGGTCTGTGCACTTCTGTGCTCACTTAATTTTCCTGGTGCAAATGTCAGCTCAGAGACAGAGGACTATGCTTTCTGTCTGGTCAGATCCTCTGCAGGCTCTCATGGGGCATAGTGGGCAACATAGGAGAAGTGCTGTTGGGAATTCATGGCAGGCATTTAGAGTGAAGCCCAGAAAAGGGCACGATTCTTTTCTTGTTGTTTTGTTTTTTAATTTATTTTAATTGTAGTATAATTGCTTTCCCTGGTGGCCCAGGGGTAAAGAATCTGCCTGTCATTGCAGGAGAAAGGCGGGTTCGATCCCTGGGTGGGGAAGATCCCCTGGAGAAGGAAATGGCAACCTACTCCAGGATTCTTGCCTGGGAAATCCCATGGACAGAGGGGCCTGGTGGGCTACAGTCCATGGGGTTGCAGAGTTGGACGTGACTTGCTAATTAAACAACAGCAGCAATACTTGCTTTACAATGTGGTGATCGTTTCTTCTGTCTAATGAAATGAATCAGCTATATGTAGCTATACATCCCCTCCCCCTTGAGCCTCCCCACACCCCACCCCCATCCCACCCCTCTAGGTCATCACAGAGCAGCAGGCTGGGCTTCCTCTGTTACACAGCAGCTTCCCATTAGGTGTCTATTTTACACACTTTTGTTTTGTCACTCAGTCGTGTCCAACTCTTTGCAACCCCACGGACTATAGCACACCAGGCTTCCCTGTCCTTCACGACCCCCCAAGAGTTTGCTCAAACTCATGTCCCTTGAATCAATTATGCCATCCAACCATCTTGTCCTCTGTCTTCCCCTTCTCCTCCTACGCTCACTCTTTCCCAGCATCAGAGTCTTTTCCAATGACTCGGCTCTTAGCATCAGGTGGCCAAAGTGTTGGAGCTTCAGCTTCAGTCCTTCCGATGAACATTCAGGGTTGGTTTTACACATGGTAGTGTATATACGTCAATTCTACTCTCTCTGTCTGTCCCCTTTCCTTCCCCCACCGTGTCCACATGTCCATTCTCTACGTCTGCCTTTCTATTCCTGAAGGGCAGATTGTTGATAAAGTAGCCAAGGGCATAGCAGCAAGTTGGCATCAAGAATCTTCCGTCTGTAACACATAAATGATGTTCCAGATAATGTGATTCAGCTATGGGCTGGAGCCTCCCCTCCCTCGTCTCTGGAATTGCCACAATTTTAATAAACAGAGCTCACTCCGCGCATTCAAGGGACAGTACAATTGCAGACATAATTTACTCTCCTGTGAGCACTAGTGTTTAAATTCTCAAATTGTCATTGTTTGTGTTGGTTTCCAGCACACGGAAATTGCATAATAGGAATATAACAGCAAAGACCCAGAAAGCTCGCTCTGTGCTGAGCGTGTTCTGAGTTCTCGTGTGTCAACTCTTCATCCACACGACCCCCCCACGGCTTACCTCTTCCTCCCGCCTCCAGCATTCATCTTTGTCCTGGGCACAACCTGTACCTGAGGTGCCCCCACAGCCCTCTGACCTGCCAGTCATCCCCCTCAGGAATCGCAAGGCCGGGCAGCCCCCCACCTTGCACCCTGCCACCCCACCGTCAGGGGTGTGGGCTTCCGGCCGGCCCTCCGAGAAAAGACCGTGTGGTGACGTAGCCATTGTTTTCAAGGATCCAGGATGTCTTTAAGAAGAAAGAGTACTGTCATCTGTGAGCGTGAGTCATGCTCCAAAAAACTAAAGGGAGTGGGCTTAAAATAGAATCAAGAACATCGGAAGGGACTCGGAGAAAGCCAGACTGAGAAGATAATGGCACAGTGAGTACTGTGGCTGCAGAGAGATGAAAACAGGAGCCTCTAGGTGGGGAGCCCAGGAGACCCCGGGGCCCCTCCCCCCACCCCTGCCCTTCAGTGGCCACCAAGCCTGTCCTCCAGCCCTGGAGCCCTGGCTGCAGGAGGGCAGGGACTTGCCTACTTCGCTGTGCTGCTGGAAGAAGGGGCCAGAACACGGCATCCTGAGCTGGTGGCGGGCAGGTGGATGATGACGTTGTCAGCTGAGCCCTCTGGACCCGGCCCCTTCCTCCGAGCCTCCCCTTCCCTGGACCTGTTACAACCATCTGGCTTCTGTGCTCCCTCCCTCCTCCGGCCGCTAGAGGGTCTGAAACAAAAGCAAAGTCCAGCCCACCTCTGTCCATGCCCCCAGTGGATGCCCTGCTGCGCAGGCTCAGCCCTGACTCCCCCAGCGATGCGACGGCCAGACCCCACTGCCCTTCCCCTTCCCTCTCCACCTCTCCTCTCCCTTGCTGGGCCATCAGGGCCCCCATCCCCACTTCTGTTTGGGTCTGGACCCCTGCCTGGGGCACCCAGACAGCCTGGGGGACACCATCTTGTCCCCAGACACCCCCTCTACCGTGAAGATCCCTCCCTCTGGGAACTGTCCCGGGAGACCCCTATCCTGTCGTTATGGACTCTGCACCCCATGCTCAGCATCCTCCAGGCACCTCGTTTTTATTTCTGTTACGGTGCTAGCCACATGGTTCTTTCAGTTCATCACCGTGCTTTTCTTGAAGGCCAAGCACCATCCAATGTCAGGGGTGCGGGTGAGGCAGGCAGAGAACCCACGTCATCACTTGAAAGAAGGAGAAACTTAGGGTTGTGTCTTGCATGATTAACAAGCCACCATCCTGCCTGGCACCTGCCATGTGCCCTTATACCAGCAGCAGACTCAAATCTGCTCCTTTCACCTCACAGCCTCCTCATTCTTCAGTGGAGCAAGCTGCAGCTTGGGGGGCAGAGCTGTGCTCACATCCCACCTCGGGGGCTCCCAGCTGCCTCTCCCCCGCCCCCTAGGCCTTACCCCCGGTCAAAGGTGTGCCAACAAAGGTTGGTATAGTCAAAGCTATGGTTTTTCCAGTAGTTGTGTATAGTTGTGAGAATTGGACTATAAAGAAAGCTGAACACCAAAGAATTGATGCTTTTGAAATGTGGTCCTGGAGAAGACTCTTGAGAGTCCCTTGGACTGCAAGGAGATCCAACCAGTCCATCCTAAAGGAAATCAACCCTGAATATTCATTGGAAGGACTGATGCTGAAGCTGAAGCTCCAATACCACCTGATGTGAAGAGCTGATTCATTGGAAAAGACCCTGATGCTGGGAAAGATTGAAGGCAGGAGGAGAAGGGGAAGACAGAGGCTGAGATGGTTGAATGGCATCACTGACCCAGTGGACATGAGTTTGAGCAAACTCTGGGAGATGGCGATGGACAGGGAGGCCTGGTGAGCTGCAGTCCGTGGGGTTGCAAAGAGTTGGACGCAACTGAGCAACTGAAAAACAACAAAGATGTGGCCTTCCCCGGTGGGTACAGATGATACGGATACAGTGGCCAGAGGAGCAAGGGTGAGACGCGGGTCCTGGTGAGAGTGCGGGGCTGTCGCAGGCGCTTTCTCAGGGGAGATGACTTCAAAGCCAGGACCCGAAAGATGCGCGGGAGTTGCTGAGCACCAGGAGAGGGTGCGGAATGTTCCAGCTGAGGGAGCAGCCTGGGGGAAGTCCCAGAGGGTGAGCACAGCTGGCAACCTGGAGAAAAGACAGCTTGAGGGGCTGGAGAAGGTCTAGGGGTGGAGGGTATGCTGAGCGGAGCCTGATGAGTGAATCAAGGCATTTGGGCTTGTCCCGGGGGCAGTCGGACAGTCAGAAGCCAACGAAAGGATTTCAGCGAGATGGTGACTTGATCTGATACAAGGCTTCAGGCAGAGTACAAATTGGGCAGAGGACAAAAGTTGATGTGGGAAGACCAGTCTGGCCATTCGCCAGAGATGATGGTCTGGATGAGGGTGGAGGCCATAGAGGAAAAAAGGAATGGATCTGACAGAAACTTTATTAACTTTTTATTTTGTATTGGGGTATAGCCGATTAACAATGTTGTGATAGTTTCAGGTGGAAAGCCAAGGGGCTCAGCCATACATGCACATGTATCCATCTTCCCCCAAACTCCCCTCCCGTCCAGGCTGTCACACAACGCTGAGCAGAGTTCCCTGTGCTGTACAGTGGGTCCTTGCTGGTCATCCCCTTAAAATATAGCCGTGTGTATCAGTCCTTCCCAAACTCCCTAGCTATCCCTTCCCCACATCCTTCCGGCAACCGTAAGTTCATTCTCTAAATCTGTGAGTCTCTTTCTGTTTTGTAAATAAGTTCATTTGTATCATTTCATCTAAGATTCCTTCTATAAGAGATGTCATACGATATTTCTCCTTCTCTGTCTGACTTATTTCACTCAGTATGACAGTCCTTTGGATCGGAGAGAATTTGAGGGAGGAAAATCTCACAATATTCGGACATTGGATGTGAAGATGATAGGGAGAGGTCAAAGATGCCAGCTGGGTGCCGGGTGTGGGCAGGTGACTGCCTAGCAACACTGCACTCGGGGAGAGAAAACACAGGGGGGAGGAGGATATGGCATCAGGGATGTGTGTGGATCGGGGGTCCCCAAGGGCATCTGGGAGGCAGTTGGAAGGTTAAGCCAGGACTCCCAAGAGCAAGTTGCCTGCCTGTACAAATGTGACAGTGTGTACAGTCCGTGCTTGATGCTGCAGGTGGGGATGAGTTTAGGGAGGGATGGAGGCACGCCTGTCCCCTCTCTCTCCCCCCATGGTCTCCCACCTGTACTGGCCACATGCTGTGCTGTGCTGAGTCAACTCAGTGTCCGACTCTGTGACCCTATGGACTGTAGCCCGCCAGGCTTCTCTGTCCGTGAGATTCTCCAGGCAAGGATACTGGAGTGGGTTGCCATGCCCTCCTCCAGGGTATCTTCCCAACCCAGGGATCAAACCTGGGTCTCTTAAACCCCTGCATTGATTGGCAGGCAGATTCTTTACCACTAGCCACCATAAATTTAAATCACCCCATGTGCTCTGACCACATGGGGTGATTTAAATTTCAATTAGAATAATTAAATACAATTAAAAATTCCGTCTTCGGGGGAATTCCCTGGTGGTCCATTAGTTAGGACTCAGTACTTTCATTGCCAGAGCCCCAATTCAATCCCTGATTGGCGAACTAAACTCCTAAGGGGTGGGTACAAAAAAAAATATATATATATATATATATATATATCAGTTCAGTCGCTCAGTCGTGTCCGACTATTGTGACCCCATGAATCACAGCACGCCAGGCCTCCCTGTCCATCACCAACTCCCGGAGTTTACTCAAACTCATGTCCATCAAGTCAGTGATGCCATCTAGCCATCTCATCCTCTGTTGGCCCCTTCTCCTCCTGCCCCCAATCCCTCGCAGCATCAGGGTCTTTTCCAGTGAGTCAATATATATATATATATATATATATATATATATATATGTCTTCAGCCACACTAGCCCCATTTCAAGTGCTCAGAAGCCATGTGGCTCATGGCTTCCCTAGTGGCCAGGGCAGGTTACAGACCACTCCCATCATCACAGACCACTCTAGTGGCCAGCACTGGGTCCAGGCTCTATTGGATTTGTGTCCACAGGTGCCCAGGTCCTCAGAAGAAAAAGTACAATTCCCTAGATTAGCTACCTTTGAGAAGTCAACAGGCAGCTGTTGGCTGGCCTGAAGGTCAGAGGAGGCCTGAAGGTCAGAGGAGGAGCCCTGCGCTCTCCAAGGTGCTTCGCAGGAGTGGTTGGCCTCACGCTCGGGCTCCACGTCAGCCACAGGGCCCCAGCTAGAACCTGGGAGTCTCGGCACACGAGCCTCCTCTTCGTGTTTGTCTGGCCTAAGTCTGAATTTTTTCTCGGGCCCGTGGGCAATAGCGTGTTTGCATTTGAGCGAGTAAACCCTTCTAGATGACAATTCATGACCACAGAGTGTCCACAGAGAATCAGGTCTGGAGCTTCCCTTTCAGAAGTCAGTTCTGAGTCGTCAAGAAGCTTCAGTTTCTGCTCTTGCTTTTGTTTTCCATCTTCGTGGAGTGTGTACCTTTGTTCTTTTCTTTTCCAGTCGGATGTCATGGATCAGAATTTGTTAAATTTCCTTCCAGAGCAAGAACACTCAGAAGTCTATAAAATGCTCTCTTCCCATATGCTTGTGACGGACACCCCTTCCCCAGAATACTTAAAATGTAAGTTTAACCTCACTGGTTTTGTGAGAGAGAAAGATAAGGATCTTATATTAGAAAGGAAGGTTAAGAGTCTACAGCCATACCACCCGTAAGGCGCCCGATCTAGTCTGATCTCAGAAGCTTAGCAGGGTTGGGCCTGGTTAGCACTTGGATGGGAGAAAGGAAGTTAGAATGAATTAAGAAGGGAGGACTAATTTTAAAAATAATTTTCCTTGTGACTCAGAACATTTCCAAGATCCTTAGAGGTATATTTTAAGTTTAAAGCTAAAACTGGAGTTTGGAATATGTAAGACGTTGAACTTTTATGTGGAAATTTTGAAAAGCACAGAGCTTTAGAATAATAACTTTGTTTTGCATGTGATAACAAGAGATTACCTTTTTTTCATATGAGAGACTTTTAGTAATAAAGGATACAAAAATCACTGAATAATCTGTTTATTTTGGAGGACCTAGAAAACTAGATTTGTAAGTAACCAACTAAGTAACCAACTAAAAACTGAATAATTAGGTCAGAACTCTCTTTGAGGCTGTCATCTGATTATTTATATACATTTGCAGATTTTGTGGAATTTTAAAGTTTTTATCAAAATCAGCAACTCGGATAGAAAGCTGGCCTGGTCACTTAATGAAGTGCGTCCTTTGATGATGATAGCAACAGTGCCTTATACTTATTCAAGCCTTAGTTCATTTTGCATGAATAATTTGTCCTGTTGTACATCTGATTTTCCTTCAAAGCAAAGTGGAAAGATTAAATTAAAGAGAGCAGCTCTATGTGAGCAGCTTTATTTTAATATACCATATGAAAACGACCAGAACTAATCAATGCCGACAGAACCAAGCACAGACATCTGTGATTAAATTAAGACTAATTGGCTCTGAGTACGGGATGCAAACTATCTATAAACTATGGAGCGGAAAAACCTATGTTGCCAAGGTTATAAAACCATGTCCGAAAGTCAGCTATAATGAGACAACTAGCCCAGCCATGTGTTGACCAAACCCTGTGAGTTTCCCAAGATGCCTCTTGTTTAGTCTAGAATCATTGGCGTAATGCTTTTATTCCCTTTCTCTCCTTTTTTTCCTTTAACGGCCCAGCTGACAACGATTTAGAGTTTTATTGCCATCTTCTCAGAGGCAGCTTGAACCCAAAGGAATTTCCAACTTATGAATACATAAAATTTGTAGGAAATTTTCGCTCCTACAACAATGGTAAGCATTCATTGTCTTACAGTTGCGGTGGTTGTGTTGGTTTTTCTCCTGCAGACCTGCCCGGGGGCGAGAGTGTCGCCGTGGGGAGGAGCAGGGAGAAGATGTGCCTTCCACATTTGCACGTGGATTTCTGTGTTCCAAAGATGTGTTTTTGTTGCTCGTAAATGGGTATCGCCCATTCGGGAAGAACACACCCCCACACCTGTTTATGCCAGCGCATTAAGTGCCGCCAACAGGCACGTTATTCATTTATTTATTTTCAGGCTAATGGAATAGTTCTGTGCTGCGAGAAACAAACAGCAGTTAATAAAGAACAGGCTCAGCCTACACACAGCCAAACAGGGCTTCGCTGTGACACGAGGATGCGCGACCTTGGTGTCTGCATTTCTATCCTCCTTTATACAGAAGTGCCTAGAGCCTGTTTTCAGAGCTTCAGTCCATGGGCCTTCTGGGCTTCCCTGGGCCTTCTGGGCTTCCCTGGTGGCTCAGAGGGTAAAGAATCTGCCTGCAAAGCGGGAGACCATGTTCGATCTCTGGGTTGGAACGATCCCCTGGAAAAGGGAATGGCTATCCACACTAGTATTCTTGCCTGGGAAATCCTATGGCCAGAGGAGCCCTGGCGGGCTACAGTCTGTGGGGTCGCAAAGAGTCAGACATGACTGAGTGACTAACTTTTCACAGGGTCCTCGTGTTCAATCTGGACGTGGTCCTTTTATAAGGAGCCGCCCACCTCCATTAGATGAATTATCAAACTGCATCAGCCAAGCCTGAATTACCCAGATAACTCATTGTATCCAAACAGTCAATTAGACTTAACCCTTCTGTTTTACTTTTGACCCCAAAATGAGAACACAGGCCTGATGCCAGAGATTCAGAAACACAAGCTCCAGAACACAGACCCCACTGAGGAGCCCGGCTCAGAGTGACCAGTCCTCAAAACCCAACACAAGACACCTCATTTTGAAAGCTCTAGCATTTCATAAAACAGCAAAGGGGGTGGGGGGACAGGAAGCAGTGTTGATAGGAAATGGTGAAAAGAGAGCAGAGGGAAGGAAAAAGCACATACAAATACGGAAAGATAAGGGGCGATGGGAAGGACGGACGGGCGGGTGGTTGACAGGGGGACTGATGAAGACCCCCTGACTGGTGCCGCTTCGCTTGCTGTTGGCTCTGACCCATGATCAAGTCTATCACCCCCATCGAATTAGTCCCAGAGTTTCCAATAGAAGCAGCCAGAGTTGTGACCCTGAGTCCTAATGCTGGGCTCACCAGGATGTCTCCTCCTTCTGAAGAAGGTCCCTGTTGTATGTTATTTGCATAAAATACAGGATTTGCTTAAAAGGCTGCAACGATTTGCTGAACAGCATAATCCTCCAGGCCCAGCATTCAGGGCTGATTCCTGGATGATGGGCTCCAAGGCCAATCTGGGGCCCTTCTGAGAAGCTCCCCCATTCCTAGAGCTCGGGGTGTTTGAGTGGTTGGAAGTGGTAGCAGGTCAGCCTTCCCCGGTGTGTGTGTGTTAGTTGCTCAGCCATGTCTGACTTTTTGCAATGCTATAGACTGTAGTCCTCCAGGCTCCTCTGTCCATGGGATTCTCCAGGCAAGAACACTGGAGTGGGTTGCCATGCCCTTCTCCAGGGGATCTTCCTGACCCAGGGATTGAACCCAGGTCTCCTTAATTGCAGACAAGTTCTTTACCATCTGAGCCACCAGGGGAGCTCCAGGGAACCCCTAAATCTGGGCAAATCAGGGTGAAGTCAAGGCTCGCCCACGTCCAGCCTGACTCACCTGAGAGGCTCTCCTGAACCACATGGGATACAAGCATAATGAGCCACACAGCTAAGTAAAGACACTGACCCAAGAGGCGCCCCATGACAAAGTCAATTTGGTGCCAGCTTGGTGCCCGTGTTTCCCTGGGCAAGGGAGCTTGTTACCATGCAGATTTCCTGGGTGTCGCTGGAAGATTCTAGTTCAGGAGACCTGAGGGTGGGGCTGGGACTGAGCAGAAGGAAAAGAGCCTTGGGGTTCTGATACAAAGGGACTTTGAGAAACTGTCCCGTTGTAATCCTAAAGCCCATTGTTTGCATAGAAATTTTTAAAATTTATTTATTTTTATTGAAGGATAGTTGCTTTACAATATTGGTTTGATTTCTGTCATACATCAACATCAATTAGCCATAGGTGTATATATGTTTCCTCCCTCTTGAATCTCCCTCCTACCTCCCACCTTTTCCCACCCCTCTAGGTTGTCAACAGAGCCCTAGTTTCACTTCCCCGAGTCACACAACAAATTTCCATTGGCTATCTATTTTACATTTGATAGTGTATATGCTTCTATGCTACTTTCTCCAGAAGAGCCTATCTGGCTACAGTTCATGGGATCTTAAAGGGTCAGACAGGACTGAAGCAGCTTAACACATGTTTCCATGCTACTTTCTCCATTCATCTCACCCTCTCCTCCTCCCCTAACCCTTGTCCATAAGTCTGTTCTCTATGTGTACATCTCCACTGCTGCCCTGCATAGGAATTTTAACGACACTCCTCTTGCTTACGGAGCTCTTCCAGGCAACTCTGTCCTTGAATTAATATAAGTGTTGGCTTGAATGTTGCTTAAAATGTGTGCAGTGGCCATAATGCCACCTGCTGGGGTAGCAGCTTATCCCCATTGGCTGCGTGCAAGGAAGGGCCCCCAGAGTGCCAAGACTATGGAAATTATGGGATGCTGTTCCCATGTGTCTCCATGACAGCAGCGCACATGCTGCATGAAGGGTACCAGGTTGTGATTGGCTGGTGAGCAGTGTTATCCTGTGAATTTACATTTCCACGACTCTCATTAAGATGCTACTGAACACTGCTTTGAAGCTTCCTGTCATTTATCACATTTTAGAGGGTTTCAGGGAAATAGCCTGGCTTCATTGAGAACACCTGAGACTTTTCATTTTTTTTTTAACTAACAAGGTTTTATTTTCAAGTTGAGACAATGTTTGTTAGCCTGAAACAATGTGTGGAAATCATGTGTGATTTTTTTTTTAATTTTGAAACTGTTGCTGCTAAAAACACACAGCATGAAAAGTGGAAAATTTTTTTTAAAAAGTGGAAAATTTTAAACCAAGAATCTAAAACCAGTGTGTCTTTCCAGAGCCTGCTAAACAAACCAAAGTTAGGGGGTCTTTCTTGAAAAAAGAGTCCCCCAGTGTAATTGTGGAAAAGCTGAAGTCTAATTCTCACTCAGATTAAAACAGTAAAATATGTCAGACGAATGAATTTCTGAGATGGAACCCTATGTGATCACCAACATCCAGCCATTTTTTCTCTCTCAAGTAAGGCTTAATGTAAGAAATCATTCAAGTTTGGTTCTGTAGGTTTGCTTCTCAATAAACATGAAATAATGGAATAATAAAAACAGCTCACCTTAGGAAGGTTTCCTTAGCCCCAGGTCCTGGACTCAGTCCTGACACTGGTCATCTCATTGAGTCCTGGCAGCAGTCTCTTGAGATTGTCCTAATGACATTATCCTTTTTTTTTTTAATTGAAGAATAGTTGATTCACAATGTTATATTAGTTTCAGGTATACTGCACAGTGATTCAGTAATACATACATGTGTATATATGTACATCCCAGGTGGTGCTAGTGGTAAAAAAAAATCCTCCTGCCAATGCAGGAGATGCAAGAGATGCAGATTGGATCCCTGGGTCAGAAAGATCCCCTGGAGGAGGAAATGGCAACCCACTCCAGTGTTCTTGCCTGGGAAATCCCATGGACAGAAGAACCCGCTGGGCTACAGTCCATGGAGTTGCATAGAGTCAAACGCAACTGAGGGACTGAGCATGCATATGTATGTGCATATATGGATTAAATATGTATGTGTGTATATATATGAATGTTGAAAGTGTTAGTCGCTCAGTCATGTCCAACTCTTTAGAATCCCATGGACTGTAGCTCACCAGGCTCCTCTGTCCATGGAATTCTCCAGGCAAGAATACTGGAGTGGGTAGCCATTCCCTTCTGCAGGGTATCTTCCCAACCCAGGGACTGAACCCAAGTCTGTCACATTTCAGGCAGATTCTTTACCATCAGAGTCACCAGGGTATCCCTATATATGAATATATATATATTTTTTCTTTTTCAGATTCTTTTCCCTTATAGATTATTACAAAATACTGAGTATTATTTTTTGTGCTATACAATAGGTCCTTGTTATCTCTTTTATATGCAGTATAAAAGATAAAAAGGTTATCTCTTTTATATGCAATACTGTGTATATGTTAATCTCAAACTCCTAATTTATTCCTCCCCACCACCAGGTTTCCCCTTTGGTAACCATAAATTTTGTTTTCTAAGTCAGTGAGTCTGTTTCTGTTTTGTAAATAAACTCACTTGTATCTTTTTCTTTTTAGATTCCACAGATGAGTGATATTTGATATTTGTCTCTGACTTAACTTCACTTAGTATGATAATCTCTAGGTCCGTCCACGTTGCTGCAAATAAGGCAAATAGCCTTATTTCATTCTTTTTATGGCTGAGTAGTTTGTTTATTTGTGTGTGTGTGTGTTTTGGCTGTGCTTGGTATTCATCACTGCGCCGGTTTTTCTCTAGTTGCAGCAGGTGGGGGCCACTCTGGTTATGATACACAGGCTTCTCACTGCCGTGGCTCCTCTCGGTTGTGGAGCGTGGGCTCCAGGGCAGACGGGCTTCAGTAGATGTGGCATGTGGGCTCAGTAATTGCAGCTCCCAGGCTCTCGAGTGCAAGCTCAATAGTCGTGGTCCATGGCCTTAGTTGTTTCACATCATGTGGGATCTTCTCGGATCAGGGATTGAACCTGTGTTTCCTGCGTTGGCAGATTCTTTACCACTTAGCCACCAGGGAAGGCTGGGGTGTATGTGCCTTTTCAAATTATAGTTTTCTCCAGATATATGGCATCATCCCTTCTTAACAAAGGAGGAAATTGATACGTAAAAAGAGTTAAGTCTCAGGCACACGGGTGGGACAAGTGGGACCCACATTCAGAGCAAATCTAACCCAGAACTCATATTCTTAACTTCAGTGCTTTGCTGCTCCCTACAAATCTAGCTGGAAATTGCACATTTAAATGCAAACACAGGCCTCTCCCTGGCACCTAGCATCCTGTAGGTCCACAATGTTTGTTCCTGTGCACATCAGGCGTCCTGGATGTTTAGGTACCAGGATGTTTAAGAGTGCCTTAGACTTAAGTCAAATACAGACACACAGACGTGGAAAGGACTGTGATGAAGGAACAGGTTTATACCCACAGATCCCTACACCTGCACACCACGAGAGGCTCCAGGGCAAGCCAGGGGCAGAGGGGGTTGATGAAATGTGGGTGAGGGCCTCTATCGTGGTTTCTGTGGAAAAGAGCAGGTGAGGCAGAGCCTGGGCTTGGGTGGTTTGAATAGTTTCAGTAGGCTTTGGGCTGTAAGGGCTTCCCTGGGGTCTCAGCAGAGAAGAGTCTGCCTGCCAGTGCAGGAGATGAGGGTTTGATCCCCAGGTTGGGAATCTCCCCTGGAGAAGGAAATGACAGCCCGCTCTAGTATCCTTCCCTGGGCAAGTCTATGGACAGAGGAGTCTGGTGGGCTATAGTCCTTGGGGGTCACAAAACAGCTGGACATGACTGAGCAACTGAATAACAACTTGGGGTTAAGGGCTGTCCCCACTGCCTGGTCCTGGTGTGATCTAGGCAGGTAGAGAGTGGCTCAGAGTGTGAGAGCCAGATGGAGATGTTTGGGGGGTGTGAGCACTGGATGGGTTGGTTTGCGTCTGAAAAGTGCACCAGAAGTGAGTGGTTTACTATCTCTAGTTGTCTGACCCGGGGAGGAGCAGTCCCTCTAGCTCAGTCAGGCCCAAGAATTCAAAACATCAAATACAGAAAGATAATTATTACACAGGCCACCCCACGCAACTTCCCCAAGGTCCCAGGCAGGCTCAGGGTGAGAGCAACGTATAAAGGGTAGAAGGGATGGCATCAATTAGCATCAGTTTTATTTAATCAAATACCTGCTCATACTTTGAGGAACTATTAATATATAGGAAACCCAACGTGGGTCCATTACCGTGGAAAGTCCTATTATTTCTGTAGGGCTGACTAATTTGAGAAGCATTGTCTGATTCTATTTGGTTTCTTTAATTTTTATTTATTTATATGTTTATTTAATTTTGGCTGCACTGGGTCTTCATTGAAATGCGGGTTTTCTCTATTTGCGATGAACAGGGGTTACTTTTCGCTGCAATGCCTGGGCTTCTCATTGCAGTGGCTTCTCTTGTTACGGAGCACAGGCTCTAGAGCCCTGGTCCACGGGCTCAGCTGTCTCGAGGCATGTGAGATCTTCCCGGACCAGGGATTGAACCTGTATCCCCTGCATTGGCAGGCAGATTAGCAACCACTGAGCCAACAGGAAGTCCCTGGTGAATTCTTTTTTGATGCCTGGAAAGAGGAAATACTGAATTTACTTACCTGTGGACTCATCACCACCCTTCCCGGGCCCACACAGTCCATACCTGGCACATATATAAGTGCCTGATAGAGGCAGGTTGATGTAGACTGAGGCTCCGAGTCCTTGGCCCTGGACACACAGGTGCTGGGGGAAGAGCCAGGGTTTAGGCCAAAGACTTCTGGCTCGAGCGGAGCCAAGGACAGAGTACTTGACGGAGCCGAGAGTACCCTCCAGAGATGGAGGGCGGCTTCCTGGAAGGCTCTGGCCACGTCTTTGGCCTCAAACCCAAAGTGAAGTTGAGATCCACTTTCATGTGCGCTGGGCAAAGTGGAGTGTGTACCTTCCGGTGCCCTGTGAGCTGTCTACACGGGCAGGCCTCCTGAGTAGGGCTGAGTGGTCAGGGACAGTGGTCCCTGGCCTCCATTCGCTCCCCATTGAGCTCCCTTCCCAGCTGGGCTCTCCAGGTGTTAGGAGGCCAGTGGCCCCCTTCCTGACATCCTTCTCGGGCCCCTCACTTGCCCCCCCACCCCACTCGGAGAACTGTCCCTGACACCCTCTCCCAGCCTAGAGCTTGTCTCACCAACCGTCTGATGGAACCTAGGCCAACAGGTGCTGACTGCTTCCCCAGGCTTGTATCCACAGGAACCCTCGGGCCTCAAGGCAAAAGGCCCCAGTGACATGTGTGGAGTGCAGGGTCAGGGAGAGAGGGTGGCACCGAACCAGAGAGGAGACCCGCACATCGTGTCGATGAAGATGCCATCTGCTTACCTGCTCAGATCCTCTGGCTCTGTGACCCTGGGAGGCTAGAAGAGGGGCAGACAGAGCACCTTGGCCCTTGTTGACAAGCTTGAACCCTCTCCCTGGATGTTTCCAGGTTCACACATCAGTTGTGCTGCATTCCCCCCGACCCCCAACCCGTGGACACAAACGTACCAACTGTTGCCTAAATGTGCTGTGTCCAGTCGCTTCGTGTCCAGCTCTTTTGCGACCCCATGGACTGTAGCCAGTCAGGCTTCTCTGTCCATGGGATTTCCCAGGCAAGTGGGTTGCCATTCCCTTCTCCAGATCTCTAATGTCTCCTGCATTGGCAGGCAGATTTTTTTTCTGTTCTTTTTACCACTAGAGCCAGCTGAGAAGACCAAATACTTGAGCAAAATGGCATGTCTTGGTCACTCCTTGAGACTCCATCATTTGCCACAGATGTTCTAGGGGACAGAGGGCAGACAGGACTTCCCATCTTTAACCCAGATTTTTAATCACTGTGAAGACCTGTATGTCAGGAAGTGAGACGAGAAAGTATCAGTCATTTTCTGCGAATTGTTTCACCATGAGCAGTGTCTATCCTACTCCGTGAGAAGCTTCCAGAAGGAATCTGAGCTGGGCAGTAGAATCACTCATCTCATCCTGTCCCCATAAAAAGTCCACTCTCTGACCCTGGCCATGTGGCTTGGAGCCCTGGGGTGAACTTGGTCAGAGCAGCCTCCGGGCCACCTCTGCCCTGCCCACTGTTTCCAGAATAGAGTTGAAAGAAAATCACTTCATCTGGAGATATCTTTTTCCAGACACAGATTTTTTTTTTTTTTTCTTTCAAATAAATACCGCCCCCCAACCCCTAACCAAGTCCTGCTGCCCAGCCGCACACACTGATTGGGGAGGAACTGCCCAGGTAAGTTTCAAAGGTGTAGGAGCAGTCTTTGCTGGAAGGGGTCCTAAGAGGCAGGTCCCAGTTCCTGAAACAACTTGATGCCAGGAAGTAGGCTGTCCTCCCTGGGAGCCCAACCTCCACCCCCAGATTTGGATCTCACTGTGCTTCAGACTGAAATCCAGAAAGCAGTGTTTCAGAAGTGGCTGGTGCAGCTCCAAATAGGTCATCCTCAGCAAACATTCCACTCTGGGTTTTCCGCAAACCACATGGCAGAGGGTGAAAATTTCCCTGCCCTCGTTTCACCCACTCCCCTCTAATCATGGGGCTTCCCGGGTGGCGCTAGTGATAAAGAACTTTCCTGCCAATGCAGAAGACATAAGAGATGCAGGTTTGATCCCTGGGTTGGGAAGATCCCCTGGAGAAGGGCATGGCAACCTACTCCAGTGTTTTTTGCCTGGAGAGTCCCATGGACAGAGGAGCCTGGTGAGCTACAGTCCATGGAGTTGCAGAGAGTTGGACACGACTGAAGTGACTTGTCAGGCACCCTGACTGCACAAACAGATTTGAAACGCTGGCAGAAGTGGATGCTTTCCAGCTTTCGACACGATGCCAGTCTGTTCCGTGGGGTTTCTGTAGGTTGCCTCATTTTCTGCCTTTGGCGTTTGGGGATTTTTGTTTGTTTGTTTTTTGGTTTTTCTCCTGAGCTGAACTAATTGAGACATCTCAGTGAAGGCAACCAGCCACCTGCCCGCCAGACCTCACTGGTAGTGGGGATGTGCGTTTCACACTAAAGGACAGCTTCCTGGAGGGAAGTCTGATCTCTCTGTCCCAGGCCCCCAAGAGTAAGAAACAGTATCCCTTCCACCCACACAGGGATGTACAGCGTCCTTCTCCGGAAAGATCAGTGCTGCCAGATTAAATTGCAAAGGAATCAGGTTCACAATCAAGAACAAGTTGTTACCCAAGGACATCGTTCTGTGTGAGCATCTAATAAGATGGAGTGGTGATGAATGGTCAGAACTGTTATCAACCCCATCGCTCTGCTTATTTCAGCCCTGACAGCAGGAAACTTTGTATGGGTTGTGCAATAACTGTGATTAAAACACACATAAGATATGCACTTGGAGGATGGGATGAGGGCCTGTTCACTTCCACAGGCACCCGGTGATCAGGTCAACCATCTGGGGGAGATCTTGTTTATGCCCTGACAAGTTTCTGGCCCTGACAAATATTCATTTTAATTGATGAATACCAGGAGAGAGGAGAAACTCAAGACTTGTATTTGCCCATTAGGGTGATTTTTTTTTCAGTCCAGCACATGGCAGACCCCTGGTTCCCTCATGTGGCTCTCAGTCTTTCTCTGATATCATTTTTCCACATGCCAGACAGAACTGGCAGAAGAAAAAGAAGAAACCACACATTACCTCCAGCAAGCTGGGTGGCGGTCCAGGCTGAAAACCACACAGCATTCTTCTGCCGCTGCTCTCAGAGCCCAGTCCACTTTTCACAACCCATCCTGGGAAGGATGCTGTGAAGAGAGAAAGAGAGTCCAGAAAGAGCGAGTAACTAGCAGGAGACGACTTCTCATGAAAGTGCAGAAATTTTTGTTTTCCCTTCACATTCTAACACTCCAGCCCAAACATTGTGGATGTTCATCACAAATGAAATTTAGGGACCTCATTGTTCCTTTAACAAACCTCCTCATTGACTGTTTCACATCTTCCCAGACACCTACCAGCCTTTTTTTTTATTTGTTCCAAGAAGTGTGGGGAAAGCTATTTGTCACTCTGCTTGTGTACATGTGGGCTTCCCTGGTGGCACAGTGCTAAAGAATCCACCTGCTGATGCAGGAGACACGAGAGACACACGTTCGTTCCCTGGGTTGGGAAGATCTCCTGGAGAAGGAGATGGCAACACACTCCAGTATTCTTGCCTGGAGAATTCCATGAACAGAGGAGGGCGATAGTCCATGGGGCTGCAAAGAGTTGGACACAGCTGAGCAACTGCGCATGCGCGTTTGTGTGCTATTGGGTTTCCCAGGTGGCTCAGACGGTAAAGAATCCACCTGCAATGTGGGAGACCCAGCTTCAATCGCTGGGTTGGGAAGATCTTCTGGAGAAGGGAATGGCAACCCACTCCAGTATTCTTGCCTGGAAAGTCCCATGGACAGAGGGCTACAGTCCATGGGGTTGCAAAGAGTCGGACACGACTGAGCGGCTAACACTTGTGGACTGCTGCTGTGTTTTCCTACGGCTACTGCAGCTAAGTTATCATCGGCAGGCCATCTTTGATCCAAATTCTCCATGGTGTGGGCCTGATGGCGGAACCGATGCTGAGGAGACAAGTGTCTCTTTCTCTCTTTCTTGCTTGTTGGCTGACCCTCCCTGTCACCCACTTCCTCCATCTTGCCCTTCGGAAGCATGTTCTTGTCCCCCCTGAGGTCTCCCTGCCCTCACAGCATCCTTATCTCCTTGTCATGATTGATTTGGGGGGCTCACCTCTGTCATCAGGCAGACTGGGAGGACAACCCCAGATGCCAAGACATCATCATTCTTTTTGTAAAAAAATTTTTTTATTATTAATTGGAGGATAAGTGCTTTACAATGTTGTGTTTGTTTCCATCATACATCAACATGAATCACCGTAGGTGTACATATGTCCCCTCCCTCTTGAACCTCCCTCCCATTTCCCTTCCCATCCCACCTCTCTAGGTTGACCCAGAGCACCGGGTTTGAGCTCCCTGCGTCCTACAGCAGACTTCCCCGGCTCTCTATTTTACATACAGTAGTGTGTGTGTTTGAACGCTCCTCTCTCGGTGCATCCCTCCCTCTCCTTTCCCCACTGTGTCCACAGGTCTGTTCTCTCTTCTGCGTCTCCCCTGCTGCCCTACAGGTTGGTTCATCTTTCTACTCTCCCTATGTATGCACTAATATGTCCTCCACTGAACCTTGGGGCTCTCTTGGTTTTGGAATCCTGAAAATTTGAACCCAAGGAAAAATTCTTTCAGGATCTCTGAAATCAGAGACTTCAGTGCTGAACGATCCGTGAGCAAAGAAGGGACTTGCTAACCCCTTGATCCTTTCAACATCCTGCATCTCCCCAAGCATGAAGCCCATGACCGGTGCTTGGCTGTTTCCCACAGAGTGGGGATGCCTCTGCGTGCTGGCTTGCGGCTGCTTCTCACCCAGGTGTCCTTCTGACCAGTGTTAATGCCTCAGAGGGCAGTGAGCCAGCTCGAGCATGCTGGAACCAGAACCGTGTCCGTGGGCCAGCCTCCCACAGCCCATGGGCCACCAGCAGCAGCAGGCTGGGCTGCAGAAGGGAGGCCAACCAGGATTCTCAAGGTCTGCGCATCGGTTGCTGGTAGGGATCTGAAGGTCTCTTCCCAGACTGGACTTGAAGCTGTGGTGCAGTGTGAGGTGGAAGATCATCTCGAGAGAGAGTCATTGAGTAAACACCTGTGGGCAAGCCTCCTGCTCAGAGCTGGAGACAGAACCAGCCCCACCCAACCCCCGCCACTGCCCCAGTTCCACTAGCTCTTCAGCTTTAGGTTTTTGATGAAGATCACTTTTTTTTTTTTTGATACTATAAGAGTTATTTATTCACTATACACAGAACACGTTGTTGTTTAGTTGCTCAGTTGTGTCCAACTCTTTGTGACCCCATGGACTGTAGCCCTCCAGGCTCCTCTGTCCATGGGATTCTCCAGGCAAGAATACTGGAGTGGGTTGCCATTTCCCCCTCCAGGGGATCTTCCCAACCCAGGAGTCAAACCCACATCTCCTGCCTGGCAGATGGATTCTTTTACACAAAGCCAGCAAGGAAGCCCCATACACAGAACATGTCCCCTGTAAAATGTACAGAAAATCGCTAAAAAATATAATTTGGTGAACATGTTCTCAATTATAGAACATACTGATACTAAATCAGTTGGGAATAATTGTTTCCCTCAAAATAATCTAGTTATAGCATCCAGAGTCTCCTTTACATCTGATGCAAGGTTCAGAGGGGCTTCCCTCCTAGCTCTGTTGGTAAATAATCTGCCTGCAGTGCAGGAGACCTGGGTTCAATTCCTGGATGGGGAAGATCCCCTGGAGAAGGAAATGGCAACCCTCTCCAGTATTCTTGCCTGAAGAATCCCATGGACAGAGGAGTATGGCAGGTTACAATCCATGGGGTCGCAAGAGTTGGACGTGACTTTGCAACTAAACCACCAAACCACCGCCACCAAAGTTCAGTACTGATTTTGGGGACTATTTCCTAATGTGTTGTATGAGGAGGCAGAGTTCACAATTAAATATGACTCTAGTATATTACGCAGGAGACCTGGGTTCGATCCCTGGGTCAGGAAGATCCTCTGGAGAAGGGAATGGCAATCCATTCCAGTATTCTTGCCTGGAAAATTCCATGGACAGAGCAGCCTGGTGGGCTATAGTCCGTGGGATCACAAAGAGTCAGACACGACTGAGCACTCACACTACTGCCACTACTAGTATATTACAGTCCCCGCACACAATAAATCAGTTTGTTACAGATGAAAACAAATCATCCTTTGATTATTTGTGTTAATGGGATGCAAAGAAATACTGGATAATTTTAAAAGGCAAATAACCACAAAATGACTTATCTTTGACAGTGTACTGGGTTTTATTATTACACAGGATATAAATGGGATACAATATTTTTGTGAATAATACATCTCAAACAGAACAATGAAAATGAGGCCACCCTGTAATGATTCACAGGATTGTACTCAGACTGCTTTTGAGTAACTCCGGGATGCGGAGCAGGAATTCATCACTTTCTTATCTGTCATCAGTTAGCGCTGTGTGTCTGTTGGTGGCAGGGAAAGGAGTCTGGAAAGGGTCAGAAATCTGGGAAGACAGGACTTTGCCTTCCTTGAGTGGTTAATCCTTCTGAGAGGCTCTCGAAGCCAATTGTAATTAGATCTATTTTTTCCTATGACTGAAGTTGAAACAACTAATTAAGTCCTTAATTAATGTTTTTCAACCACCTTGGGAAGTGCCAGAGAAGTTACTCTAAGTGTTCCCTATTACTCAGAGCTCCCTAGGCACAGCCTGCTCTTGTTGACTCTAGGATATGCGAGAAAGCTCATGCTGGGAGTACAAGTCATTTCAGAGGCAACGGACAAAATGTTGACAGTTTCTTCTTCCCCCTGGCTTCCCCCAAGGTTTTCTCCTTGCCCTCTGTTATAACTTTCAGTCTTCGTTTTTCACCTTTGCTCAAGACTTCATCTGCTTAAGGCTTCTGGGGGTGGCAGCTTGTTTAGAAAGGGAGTTTGTTCAGTTTCAAGCCCCTCTGAAAATATCCAACTTATCAAGTGCAGACTCTGAGCAATCACGAGATGTCCCTCCTGGGGTGCATTTTCTTCTTTAAAGCCTTCAAAGTGATAAAAGGACTGATAAAAACCACCTTGGGAGGCAGTCAGGCCAACGGCAAGGTCTGCAAAACATCCACATTTCCACGAGCAAAACATCCACATTTCCACAATCAAGAGGCTCTACCCCTTGAAGAAGTTACCGGGGGCTGGTGTTCTACCCCATCCTCCTCACAGTAAATCACCCGGGAGGTGCTTACCGACATGAATTTAGCAATCGAAAAGATCACTCAAACTAGTTCGTGGTTTGTGTGTGTGTGTGCTTGTGTCTGACTCTGCAACCCCATGAACTGTAGCCCGCCAGGCTCCTCTGTCCATGGAATTTTCCAGGCAAGAATACTGGAGTGGGTTGCCATTTCCTACTCCAGGGGATCTTCCCAACCCAGGGATCAAACCATGTCTCCTGGCCCAGGCAGGCAGATTCCTTATCACTGCACCACTGGGAAGACCAGATCATGGTATAGAGACAGATTCAAGAGATTTTCTCTTAAATTCTTGGGATGTCCTTGGATGTTCGTTTGGAAGGTCTTGCTATTCTGAAAGAGTAGAGAGGATTTTATTAGGTTCTTATCGGGCAGGCAATGTCTCTAGATTCAGGCAGAGAGGATCTTTCACATCTGAGAAGTTTTTAAATGTCTTTTTTTTTTAATGATGCAGATGTTCACATCTGCAGACCCTTCCCTTGTGTGGGTTTGTTTTCCTTTCCCCTGGTGACTTCCTTGGCCCACCCGACAAATTAATCTGCAATGATCTAAGCCAGAGACCGACAGATGTAAATTCTCTCAGGCCCACTCTGTTTTGTTTTCCTCACTTTATATTCATGTTTGGAAACATTTATTAGTATTTATGTGAGGGCGTTCAGAGACTATGTTTGATAAAATGGGTGTGTTCCTGTTGGTGGGTAGCCGGCCACTATAGATGGAAGACCCAGTATAGATGGATCCACTTAGAAACCTGTAAACATGGAAAACAAAAAATTACTGGAAAACCAAAGAGAGTCTCACAGGTTTCATTTCAGAAAACAGTTTTCTGATGCTTTTTATGTTCAAATTGGAAAACATAACTATATCTTAACCTACAAGCTCAGAAATATGCAGGATGTAATCAACTACATTTCAAAAAGAAAGAGGTAATGTAGATTATCTAGAATAGTAATCCTCAACCCTGGCTGCATGTTAGTAAATTGGGGGAGGGTTTCTTGTTTTTTTAAAGAAACATTTTAGGGACTTTTCCTGTCCATGGTTAAGATTTGACCTTCCAATGCAGGGCTGCAGGTTTGATCCCTGCTTGGGGAACTAAGATCCTGCGTGCCTCTTGACCAAAAAAAAAAAAAAAAAAAAAAAAATCAAAACATAAAACAGAAGCAATATTGTAACAAATTTAATAAAGACTTTCAGAAAATAAAGAAAAAAATTTATTTTTGTACTGACTTTTTAAGACCCAACTTTATTTTATTTTAAAAAAATTTTTGGCCACATAGCATGTGGGATCTTAGTTCCTGATCAAACCCACGACCCCTGCATGGAAAGTGTGGGATCCTAACCACTGGGCCACCAGGGAAGTCTCTGGGGAGACTTTATAAAGTGTTGCTGCCCCGGCTTCACCCCGAGTTTCTGAAGTAGCTGATCTGGGCTGGGGGCAATCACATATCTGGTTCTGGGGAATCTGGAGAGAATTCCGTGTACCTGATAGGTTGACGTTTCTCCTATTTGACTCTTTTTTCCACCCAGCAAACTCCACTGAAAATAGCAAGACGTTTTCTCTGGAAGGTAAAGCCGTTTTTCACAGTCACCCTGAAGACAGGTGTACCGCTCCTAGGGAAACGGCTACTGATGCCAAGTGGTACCTCCCCCAGGTCTCTGGGGGCCTGGTCTCAGCATCATGGTGGGCAGGAGCCCAGAACAGCCCCCTCTCCGCCCTGTTAGAACCAGGACTTGGAGTCCTAAGACCTGGGTGGAGGCCCTGCTGCACCATTTCAGCTCTGAGTGAGCTCAGTTAATATACACATGCCTCCCAGACCTCGGGTTCCTCATTTATAGGATAAGGAAAGCCAGCCTTCCCTGCCTGTGAGAACACATAAGATACAGTGAATGGGTTTTGTCACCTGGGCAGTGAATTCTCTTATGGATTCTGTGTAACTGGGGAGGTCACTGTGAATCCCGAGCTATCTCCTGAGTCAAGTCCTGCATCAGCCTGGGCTCTGAGGCGGTTCAGGGCACAATCTCTTGAATCCCAGGTAGGCCAATCCAGGGTCAAGACCCACTGGTTCCCCTGTAATAGTAGCAGTATTAGTTACTTAGTCATGTCCAGCTGTGTGTGACTCGATGGACTATAGCTCATGCTCAACCAGGCTCCTCTGTCCATGGCATTCTCCAGGCAGGAATACTGGAGTGGGTAGACGTTCCCTTCTCCAGGGGGTCTTCTCAACCCAGGGATCGAACCTGGGCGTCCTGCATTGCAGGCAGATTCTTTACCATCTGAGCCACCATACTTCCCCTGAGGGCATCAGTATCAGAACACCGTCTGACGATGCAGCTCACCCTTAAGACACAGGCTGATGTGCACGTCCAGACCCTCCTGCATCGTGGGGCCATCTGCTCGTCTGGCAGAGGATTTTTTTCCAGCGCAGTAACCTCCGTGGCTACAAGACTCGTGGCAGTGGGACTTGTGTGTTGTTGTTTAGTCACTCAGTCGTGTCCGACTCTCTGCGACCCCATGGATGGTAGCCCGCCAGGCTCCTCTGTCTGTGGGATTCTCCAGGCAAGAATACTGGAGTGGGCTGCCGTTTCCTCCTCCAGGGGATCTTCCTGACCCAGGGATGGAACCCACATCTCCTGCATTGGCAGGTGGATTCGTTACCACCGAGCCGCCCGGGGAGCCCTGGTTGTGCGTCGCTGACTTGAATTCCAGCTCTGTCTGGCTTGTGCCCATTGCTTCCCGGTCTGAGCCTCAGGCTCCCACACAGTGTGGTGAGAGTAACACTTGACATCCCCAAGTGGCTGTGAGAATGAAACAGCTGAGGGACCCGAGGCCACTCGGTGGTGCTGGCGGGCTGGCCCTGCACCAGCGCGGGCTGACCTGTGTCTCCTCCCCGCAGCAGTGCCCAGCCCCCCTTGTAACGGCTTCGACGGCGCCCTTTCAAGGCCCTGCCGAGTCCCCTTGGGGAAGGAGGTCTGCTTCATCGCCACCGTTCGCCTGGCCACACCACAGTTCCTAAAGGCAAGTACCCAGAGAGAACTTATCTTGCAGAACAAGTACCCCCGAGTCACCTTGTGTGACAGCTAATTCCTTGTCTTTCTGGGAAAGAAGACGATTTCAATGAGCTCATCGCCGACTCTGAGTATGTTCAGTATCTGATTTCTATACAGCAACAGCCCCCCAGACTCTTTCCCCAAGCTTCAGTTTCCTAAAAATGCCAGAGTGGGTAGCCATTCCCTTCTCCAGGGGATCTTCCTGACCCAGAGATCAAACCCGGGGTCTCCAGCATTCCAGGCACAGTCTTTACCCGGAAAGCCCCTCTTGCAGACTCCATGGACTGTAGCCCGCCAGGCTCCTCTGTCCATGGGATTCTCCAGGCAAGAATACTGGAGTGGGTAGCCATGCCCTCCTCGAGGGGATTTTGTTTGAAGGCAGTGAATCACTGGGGCAGAGATGGGTCTTCCAGAACTCTATAAACTTTCCTACTCTTCACATCTATGTTGACACCAATCAGCGCAGGCAGAGGTAAAACCTATCAGACAGAGCTCTGGACTCCCATCTGTAATTTCTTTCCCTTGGATGGGGTGAATGTTGAGTTAAGTTACTCATTCAAATTCAGATGAAAAGCCATTTTCCATGTGTTTACCACATGTCTAGATGATAGGAAGGGAGGGGTATGACATTTTGGCTCTCAGAACTTTTTCCCCAGCTCGTGAAATAAATTTAGCAGCCGCTAATACTGAAATTAGCTGCTGATGAGGAGTTTTGGTCCAACACAACTTGGAAACTTGCTCTAAGTGCTTTTAATTCCTGTTGCCGACTGTGCGTTCTTGACACAACCGGGGGTCGGGGGGTGAGAATCTGGCACCCCGAGTCATATTTTTCCTCCCTTTCAATACAGGAAATGTGCATCGTTGACGAACCTTTAGAGGAATTCACTTCAAGGCATAGCTTGGAATGGAAATTTTTATTTCTGGATCACAGGTTTGTGAAAAGAAAAACACATTTGGGTTGGGTGCTTTTTCAAGCGCTTGTTTCCAGGAGCCAGGCTCTCCCCGTGGGACAGAATTCAGACCTGGTTCTCTCTTGTGGTGGGGAAAGTGCTTGCTGGCCAGAGGGCTGGGGTCTCCCTCCACTGCACTTGCCCCATCTGGGGATATGTCCTGGGTTTGGGTCAGAGCATCTCAGGAGAGCCACACACCCCCGTTGGAGACATCTCTGGGACACCCCCACCTGCCCCACCCCTACCCCACTCGGGACCGTCGCCAGCTCCCATTAGGCAAGGCAAGATGTGAAGGAAGCTCTCATTTTATTTCCTTCAACACCCTTCCTCACTTTAGACCAATCTTCTTTCTTTCTTGTGTTACATTTTTTCACAGTTGAAGAACTAACAATCTCCCCTTCCTGCCCTTTGATTTTTTTTATGACACTTTAGAATTGGGCTGACTCCATGCATAGCTGTTTGTGATTATTCAGCAGCAGTAACATTTATGATCACTGGGGCCAGTTTAGGTCGAGGGAACCGAGTGTCTAATGCCGAAAAATGTGAGCACTTTGGAAAACACTGCCTCTCTGGTTTTGACCATTGCCAAATGTTTTTTTCTGCACTTATTCTTGAGAAATGAGGCCCCTGGGTTGATCATGAAACATGTAAACTGCCCCCGCCTGTTGGCCACTACAGGAAGCCCGCAGGGCTGGTGAAGACCCACCCCCCCAACTGTCCTTGCAGAGCCCCTCCTATCATAGGATACCTGCCTTTTGAAGTCCTGGGAACCTCGGGCTACGACTACTACCACGTGGACGACCTGGAGCTCCTCGCCAGGTGCCACCAGCACCGTGAGTACCCCTGCCAACCAGCCAGCTCCCCTCCCAGGACCTCCATCCTCTCCCTGCAGCCCTGACAGGGGGCCCCGTAGGCTCTGCAAGTCGACTTATTACTTGGTTTCTTCTGAGGCCAAGAATTTGAACTTCTCTGAGATGATGAAGTTGTGGTCCTTGTTGGAGGTCCTTGTCTGGATTCCCCTGGAATTGACTTTGATCCGTGTGCTTCCTCCCCCAGCCCCTTCCCAGTTCCCCTCAGCTATGCAAACTATTTGATCTTTTTTTTGCTTTTTAAGTAGTCTGATAACTATTATTTTATTTATTTATTTATTTGGGGGCTTTCTCGAGTTGTGGCAAGTGGGGGCTACTCTCTAGCTGTGGCACTCAGACTTCTCATTCCGGTGGCTTCTCTTGTTGCAGAGCACGGGCTCTTGGGCACACGGGCTTCAGTAGTTGCGGCTTGTGGAGCTTAATTGCCCCATGGCATGTGGAATCTTCCCAGACCAGGGATCAAACCTGTGTCCCCTGCATTGGCAGGTAGATTCTTAACCACTGGACCACCAGGGAAGTCCCACAAATACTATTTTATTGGCAGATACAGTGCCTCCTTTTGTTGCTTTGGTCTCCTGGTTAGGCTTTCTGTTGACCACTAGCATGTAAACTCCAGGCGCTGAGACAGTGCACCCCAGCTGCTCCTCTTCCCTGGACCCGTGGTCCAGCTTTCTGCCCTGCCCAGGCCTCACCCAGCAGCATCTGTGTGTACCGGCTACCCCCAGGGAAGCCACAACTTAACCATAGGAGCCCTGTGCGGTGGTCTGCGGTGGAAGCCCCTGTGGCTGATCCTCTGTTTAGAGCCGTGTAGACCAAGGATGCTCGGCTGACTGGCAGCCAGAGCATCCGTCCGTAGGCTGCTGGCTGTCAGGTCTGTTTTCGGTCCAGTTCTCCTAGCGTCTGGATGGTCTCTCCCACAACTGCAGAGACAGCTCCAGCTGCAGCAGGATGGTGAGCCCCGGGAAAACCAGGGCTTTTTTTTTTAAACGCACACTTCAACAGATTTATTTCTTTAAAGGAATGGATTTTGAAGAGAAAAAACATGGGACAGAGAGGTATGGAATAGAAAATAAATACAAATGTAAGATGTGTTGCTAATTGCTTAACAACCACAAACTAGTACAGAGAATGCCCTGTACAAAACACGATAAAGGTTCAAAGATGGAGCTGTTCCCTGAGGCAAGGCTGAAGACCGCAGTCTCTGGTATTTGGAATTTAGGCTGCAGTCCTTGTTTTTGGATGGATCACTGGCTGTGTGGCGCAGTCCATGCTTTAACCAGATTTGAACAGGAGAATGGCCACTTGGCCCAGGTAGGAGTAGATGAAGTGTTTGGTTTCATGTGTCACATAACTACCGAAGTTCCTCCCCATGGTGCGGGGCCAGGTGGGACTGTACTTCCTGTCAAAATCCTTCTTGATATGGGCTGCAATGTCTTTCTCTATATTTCTCCAATGCCTGAGTAGCACACTCCACCGAGTCCTATTGCATCTCCGCCGACACATCGGCATTTTCGATCATGGCCTTTTGGTCACACATGGTCACCAAGGAGAAGGGGCTGGCCGACTACAACGGTCTCCCAGGGGAGGGGCTGGCAACGCTCACGCCCACATAGAGAGGCGGTTGCTACCAAAGCCGTGGCGCATCTCGAAAACCAGGGCTTCTTTTTAATTAAACTCCCAGTTGTAAACTCCCAGTTGAAGAATCTGCCCAGATTTAAGGCTATCTTAAGCTTTTGAGCATTTGGGGAAGCAGGAGGATCATCCCTCCATTGTTTCAGAATTCATGACCATTTCCTGTGATCTTTTTTTAAATTTCTTTCTCAACTGGAGGGAGATTGCTTTACAATGTTGTTGCGTTGATCTCTGCGGTACTGCAACTCAAATCAGCCATAATTATATACATGTCCCCTCCCTCTCGACCTCCCTCCCCACCCCCATCCCACCTTGGTCATCACAGGGCACCGAGCTGGGCTCCCCATGTTATGTAGCGACTTCCCACCAGCTACCTACTTCACACATGGTGCTTGATGGTCACTTAAGAGCCATCACTACTGGGGAAATGACTGTGTGTGGCACTGTCATTTTTGAAAGCTGGTATTGTTAAAAGTGACTGTGGGAGGGAAGGGTCCTTTTGTCTTAACGCTGGTTATACGCCGACTCCGTCTTCCATCACAGTGATGCAGTTTGGCAAAGGGAAGTCGTGCTGCTACAGGTTTCTGACCAAAGGCCAGCAGTGGATTTGGCTCCAGACCCACTACTACATCACCTACCACCAGTGGAACTCCAAGCCCGAGTTCATCGTGTGCACACACTCGGTGGTCAGGTGCGGGCCAGGGGCTGGGAGGGTGGGCGGACCAGGGGCTGGGAGGGTGGGCATCCTCAGGGGTCCCCAGCAGGTGTCTCAGAGCCCCAGCATCCTCAGGGGTCCCCGGTTCTGAGGAGTGAGCCCCGGGCCTGAGTTCTGCAGCAGGACTCTGCTCGCAGTGAGCAGACTAATCCCCAGAAGCCAGCTCCTTCCTAGCCCACACCCAGCCCTGGCTTCCTAGGGCCCCACCAGGCCCCTCTGACAGCCTCACTGAGCTCTTCCAGGCAGCCAGGATGCTCCTCCGTAAATTACTGCTTCAGTGACCTACTTACATATTTTCCCTCATCTCCATCCGGCCCCCAGCCTTCCCTTGTCACTGGTAGGAAAAGAAAATTAAAATTTTGCCTCTGAATAACTCAGAGAAATAATCCCTCCCCCTTGCCGCCCCCCCCCCCTTTTTTTTGAATGCTTCAAAAACTACCGGTGGCAACCGAGGCAGGGTGGTACGAGAGCCAAGCTGCTGATAGAGCGTTCCTGGTGGTTCCCTGACCTCAGGCAGAGGTTACCTGCCCCAGCCCCATGTGCGTGGCAGGGCTTCCAAGGGAGGAAGCAGATCCAGTGTTTCCTAGACACTGCCTGTGTCACAGTTTCCAAAGGTAAAGGGAAAATGCCGTTTGGGTTTTTTTCCCCAAGTACAAAAATTTTAACAGCATATATTAGTTTTGAGCTGGTCTAGAGGAGAGCTTTTGAGGAGAGCAATGAAAGAAAGGTTAGAAGGATCACATTATATATATGTATCAATACAGAACAGATAGATGATAGATAACAGATATATGAAAGATCGAGAGGTACATATACATACCTATTGTTATGTACATGTACATAAGAAATGAATGATTGTCAGCAGATAATGGGTAGTTAGGTAAATAGATCAATAGATGATAAATAGATGGATAGATAGATAGTTGATTGATAGACAACAGATGATTGGTTGATTGATAGATAGATAACAGATGGATGGATTGATACTATCCATACACACATGCTTATCATTTGGATTGGGCAAAACGTTCCTTTTGTTTTTTCCATAAGATCTCTCGAAAACCTGAAAGAGCTTTTTGGCCAACCCAATATACACACACACACACACACACACTCACACACATGTAAATCCCTCCTCTTTAGTAAGTGAGGAAAGAGGAAGGATAAGAAATGCAGGTATTTCTTGGCCAGTGACCCTGATCATCACATACACGCCCACCCCCAGGGACCTGACCCTGACTTCCCAGCCCACCCCTGGGCACGTCAGCAGCCAGTGTTTTCTGATTCCATGTCCAGCACCCCACACACACCTCCCCCCACTGCCTGGACCTTTGCCAGGGGGTCCTTTTGTCCCCAGGTAAGACTGAACATCATTACACCTTGCTTCTCAGAGTCTGATTTCTGGTCCATCTTCTCAGATCCCAGAATGAGGTTCTCAGAGAAGGTAGAGAGCAACCAGGAGAGAAACGAGGTCACAGGTGTCCCAGAGACCCAGGAGCCACCACCGCTCCCCTGGGCCCCGTATCCCCCCATCTCTATAGTCGAGGCAAAAGCCACAGCTGGGTCACTCGGCCGTCACCACTCTGAATTGATTTTCCCATGCCATTCAAAAAGTGGCTCCATAGACTAATTGGCTGTCTGGGTCTGGCTAGTTCTAAGTTTGGTCGAAAGAAAACTTCTGGAAGTTTCATAGTCTGTAATCGTAGTCTATAATTACTAAAAAAAAAAAAAAAGTAGATGTATCACTTCCTCCTGTGCATAGTCCAAACTGAGTAGGTCTCCAGAAAGTCTTCTAATTTTTTGAAGGCTGAGGCTCATCCTATTAAAGAAAATAGGTTTCTAAAGATAGTTGTGTGAGGGAGTTTCTGGGTGGGATGGGTCAAGATCAGTAAAAAGAGAAAGGAACAACAACAAAAAGTGTAGGCAACAACAACATCCTGGTAAGGAAAATGTTCTTTTTTATGTGTTTAAAAAAAAGATTTTATGATTTTTTTTTTCCTTTGGCCGTGCCCCACAGCTTGTGGGGTCCATTCCCTTCTCCAGGGGATCTTCCGAATCCAAGGATCAAACTCATGTCTCCCACATTGCAGGCAGATTCTCTACCATCTGAGTCGCCAGGGAAGCTCCTTAGTTCCCTGAAGTGAAGTCACTTAGTCATGTCTGGCTCTTTGCAACCCCATAGACTGTAGCCTACCAGGCTTATCTGTCCATGGGATTTTCCAGGCAAGAATACTGGAGTGGGTTGCCATTTCCTTGTCCGGAAGATCCTCTCATCCCAGGGATTGAACCCAGGTCTCCCGCATTGTAGGCAGACGCTTTACCCTCTGAGCCACCAGGGAAGTTCCCTGACCGGGGATCAAACCCAGGCCCCCTGAAGTGGAAGTGTGGAGTCCCAGCCCCTGGATCACCAGGGAAGTCCCAGAAAGGAAGTCACTCTGAATGTCACAGTAGAAGTGATTCCTGTGGAATGTAGGCCCAGAAGGAAACCCCATCCCCAGACAAGTAACTGGGCCAAGCTTGCTAGTGGCTGCCGGGGGAGAGGGTGTCACACAGCCCTCTTTGCTGGTGTCATCCCGGGACGTCCCCGCTCCAGCTGTGGTCTCTTGATTTCCTGAGCAGTTACGCCGAGGTCCGGGTGGAGAGGAGGCAGGAATTGGCCCTGGAGGACCCACTGCTGGAGACCGTCCACCCTTCGGCACTGAAGGTAATCTGATTCCCAGCAGAGGAGGGAGGCAAAGTTCGACTGAGTAGAATCTTGCATGAGCTGTCATCATAAGAATAGTAATACTGAAGTAGCAGGTTATGTTTCTTGAGCTCTTGCTATGTTCCCAGTACTGTGCAATGTAATTTTGGGGGTGTTTGCTTACTTGCCCCTCATGAGGTTCCTGTGAGGTGGGTGCGGTCACTGTCCTTCAGGTGAGGCTGAGCGTACCGTGGACGCAGATAACGTATCTGAGGTCCCAGAGGCTGGGAACTCCCAGAGCTGTGCAAGGAAGCAGCCTGCTGACTCAAAGCAGGGTTTGGTGAGCTTCCCGCCTTAAAAGAATGACTGCAGGCAAGCCTCAGAGATGCTGCAGCTTCCAGACCACCACAGTAAAGTGAACGTCACCACAGAGCAAATCCCATTGCTTTTTTGGTTTCCTTGTGCACATACACGATGTGTGGACCCTATTCTGTAGTCTGTTAAGTGTGCAAGTGGACGTGTTAGTCCCACAGTCGTGTCTGACTCTGTGACCCCATGGACTGCAGCCCACCAGGCTCCTCTGTCCATGGAATTTTCCAGGCAAAAATACTGGAGTGGGTTGCCATGCCCTCCTCCAGGGGATCTTCCCAACCCAGGGATCGAACCCAGGTCTGTCGCATTGCAGGCAGATTCTTTACTGTCTGAGCCACCAGGGCAGCCCAATTGTTTTTTTTTTTTTTAATGGTATACCTTAAAAAACTTCATTGCTAAAAAACGGTAAGCAGCATCTAACAAGACAGGATTGCCATAAACCTTCAGTTTGTAAAAAAAAATC
Organism: Cervus elaphus; assembly: GCF_910594005.1. Taxonomy (NCBI): domain Eukaryota; kingdom Metazoa; phylum Chordata; class Mammalia; order Artiodactyla; family Cervidae; genus Cervus; species Cervus elaphus. Next base: position 96,657,958 of record NC_057825.1, on the reverse strand, counting down.
ACACTCTCCAAGAAGTGTGATAAAGGGAAACACAATACAACAATGTCTGCCTGTAGGTAAGTCCACTCTGTATCTCCCACAGATGAAAAGCAGGGGTTATTCCATCATCCCATAGAGGTGGGGCACAGTCTGTGCATCCTGTCCTCCCCTTAGCCTAAGTGCTGTACCCTTCCCTCAAAAAGAGCACCCCGTAAGCTCATTGCCCCTCACACCCTCTATGGTATCGCTGGCGGGGTGTACTTGCCGCTTCTGTGTCTGGGGGTCTAAGCTGACACCCATGTTGGAGCCAGCCTGGCATCGGGGAGCCCTGAGAGGCATGGGGAGGTGTTTCTCGTCACAAAGCCCAGAGCTCTTTCCCCTCCAGCCTGAGTCCCTGGCACGCTCTGGCCAGGCAGCCCTCATCTCTGACAACTCAACAGAAACTCACAAGCAGACCAGAACCCTGTTTCTCAAAGGTCATACTTCAAGCAGACACACATGTTGGGAGGAAAAAAGAGAGAAAGCAAGAAAAGGAATGTTGTATTTCATCAAAGCTAAGAAGCCATCGATTGTAAGATCTATCTCTATCTTCACTAAGAAAGAGAGAAAGCTGTCAATCTGTGAAGTCAGGATTTCTTATTGTGAGTTGAAGGACATATCCCAATTTAATTTTATGTCAAAATGTGGGAGGGAAGTTCATCTTAGAATTGATGAAACACAGTTCAAGTTCCAGCCTGCCCATGACCTAGAATCTAGAGTCTCTGGCCAGATATTGACACAACAGCAATGTGTGTGATAAAGGTCACACACAGCAATGGTCAGTTTATATTTTCTATGTGCTGGGAAACAAACAAAAAAAATCAATGTGATTTGCTTTATTGTGATACTCACTTTACTGCAGTCCGTGGACCATAGATGCATCTCTGGTCCATTAAGAACTGAGTTAGGAAGAGGAAGAGATCCCCTTTAGAGACCGGAATGCGTTTGCATCTTTGCTGAACCTCTCCCACTGACAGGCAAAGTGATGCTGCATTGTGCGGTGATTCCTCACCAGCACCATGGTACGACACCTCTGTCATTGTTCATGGACGTGTTTATTACCCAGCTCTGTCACAGGAATGCATCATATGTCATGTACAAGGCTGGGATTAAGTTCCTCATAGGCAGGTGTTCAACACAGCTGAAGATCAGGCACACTGTGGGTCATCCAGTCGGAAATTCATTATTAAGGTTTCCTATCGTTGGGGAATATTAGAGCCCAATGAAACTTCTCATCAACATGCACTTGTGTATAAACACACAGAGGACTCTTGAGAGTCCCTTGGACAGCAAGAAAATCAAACCAGTCACTCCTAAAGGAAATGAACCCTGAATATTCATTGGAAGGACTGATGCTGAAGCTCCAATACTTTGGCCACGTGCTGCGAAGAGCTGATTCATTGGAAAAGACCCTGATGCTGGGGAGGATTGAAGGCAGGAGGAGAAGGAGTTGGCAGTGGATGTGATGGTTGGATGGCATCATCAACTCAATGGACATGAGTTGGAGCAAACTCCAGGAGATGGTGAAGGACAGGGAAGCCTGGCGTGCTGCTGTCTGCAGGATCGCAAAGAGTTGGACATGACTGAGCAACTGAACAACAAACACAAATACAGTCTCAGGCTGTCAGATTCAGAAGTCCCTTTTAAAGTCACAGCTCCAGGACCATGCTTTTCAAACTCTCAGCAGTAATGGACCATTTGGATTTTTTATTTCAAATCTGTCACTGACGGATGCTCTATAAAATGCAGATTCCCCTGCTTGGGTGTGATGTATGGCAGATGGCTAGAAAAGTTTCTCAGCTCTTCCTCTCACTTCCTGCACTTACTTGTCTGCTGACCAGGCACACAGAATTCTCCTGGGACCCCACTCTAAAAGGTGGGATTTGGGGAAAAGCACTCTTCTTGCCTGGTCACATAAGACCCAGTGGTTACATAGGTTGTGAGAGCTGGACCGTAAAGAAAGCAGAGCGCCAAAGAATTGATGCCTTTGAACTATGGCTCTGGAGAAGACTCTTGAGAGTCCCTTTGACAGCAAAGAGATCAAATCAGTCAATCTTAAAGGAGATCAACCCTGAATAATCATTGGAAGGCCTGATGCTGAAGCTTAAACTCCAGTATTTTGGTCACCTGATACAAAGAACTGACTCATTGGGAAAGACCCTGATGCTAGGAAAGATTGAGGGCAGAAGGAGAAGAGGGTGTCAGAGGTTGCAATGGGGATGGCATCACTGATGCAATGGACATGAACTTGGGAAAACCCCAGGAGATGGTGAGGGTCAGGGAAGCCTGGCGTGTGCAGTCCATGGGGTTGCAAAGAGTCGGATACGACTGGGCGACTGAACAACAACTTCTTCCCTGGAGAATCCCATGGACAGAGGAGCCTGGTGGGCTACAGTCTATTGGGTCACAAAGAGTCAGACACAGCTGAAGCGACTTAGCTCACACGCACGCTGTGACCAGGCAGTAGGGTCTGAAAACAGACACTGAACCAAGCAAACCCAGACACACCCTGCGATTCTGTTTTGCACAAAGGCCTTTGTGGCTGGTAGCAATCATTTCAGGCCTGTTTGGGCACACTAAGGGTCCACCCTCACTGGAGGCCCAACTCAAAGGACAGGACTGTCATGTAGACTTAGACACAGGGATTTAAGACCTGAGGCCAGAGACACCAGCCTGTCCAAGCAGCCCAGGAATCTCACCATCCTCCTGAGAATAGGAAGGAGCCCGTCTCAGGAGAGTAATCATTATGTTTCTTCTTTAGCTTACAAATCACTAGAGTCATCTTCTTAGGCTGATGAGCCAGGTGGCACTTGTGATAAAGAACCCACCTGCCAGTGCAGGAGATGTGGGTTTGACCCCTGGGTCGGGAAGACCCCCTGGAGGAGGGCAGAGCAATCCTCTCCAGTATTCTTGCCTGGAAAATCCCACAGACAGAGGCACTTGGTGGGCTACAGTCCACAGGGTTGCAAAGAGTCCAACATGACTGAAGCGACTTAGCATGCATGCACGTGCGACACCTGAGCCAATGCAGGATAGAAAGGTGGTTCCTCGGGGCTGGAAAGTCACAGCTGCTTTCTCTTCATGCCATGCTCTTGAGGCAGAGGCACCCTGGGGGCCCAGCGACAGTTAGGATCCCGGGGTCAAGAACTGGAGACCTTTGCCCCTCAGCCTGTTCTGCACTCGGGTGCCTTGAGGCTGCAGAGGAAGAGCAGTGGGGAGACAGTGTCCAGAACAGTCCAAAGGCATCTGTCTGATTGGAGTATTTATTTTTTTATTTTTTAGATATTTGTTTCTTTGGCTGCATCAGGTCTTGGTTGTAGTACCTTCGTTGTGGGATCTTTATTGCAGGCTTCTCTAATTGCAGAGCTCAGGCTTCTCTCTCTAATTGGGGTGCACAGGCTTAGTTGCCCCAAAGTATGTGGGATCTCAATTCCCCAACCAGGGATGGAACCCACGTCCCCTGCATTGGAAGGCGGATTCTCAACCACTGGACCACCAGGGAAGTCCCAGAGTATTTTTCTTTTTTTAGATTTTCTTTTTAATGTGGACCATTTTTGAAGTCTTTATTGAATTTGTTACAGTATTGTTTTGGTTTTATGTTTGGTTTTTGACTGGGAGGCATGTGGTATTCTAGCTCGTGAGGCGTGTGAGCAGGGATTGAACCTGAGCCCCTGCATTGCATTGGAGGGTGAAGTCCTAACCGATGTCCAGGGAAGTCCCTCATTGGAGTATGAATAACCCAGTCCCACCAGCAACCTTATTTCTAGAATCTGTCTCTCCACCCGCCTTCAAGGAAAGCCAAGATTCTGGGCTGCTGCTGCTGCTGCTAAGTCACTTCAGTCGCGTCCGACTTTGTGCGACCCCATAGATGGCAGCCCACCAGGCTCCCCTGTCCCTGGAATTCTCCAGACAAGAACACTGGAGTGGGTTGCCATTTGCTTCTCCAATGCATGAAAGTGAAAAGGGAAAGCGAAGTCGCTCAGTCATGTCTGACTCCTAGCAACCCCATGGACTGCAGCCTACCAGGCTCCTCCATCCATGGGATTTTCCAGGCAAGAGTACTGGAGTGGGTTGCCATTGCCTGCTCCGAGATTCTGGGCATGAGGTGACAATTTTAAGGAAAAACAAAATGCCAGGTTAACTATGAAAATCTAAAATATCAAAATAGAAGGCAAGAACGTGTAATAAACACTGCTTACAGGCTGAAAAAAACCTGAAACTCAGTTGCTCAGTCATCTCCTACTCTTTGCAACCCCATGGACTGTAGCCCACCAGGCTCCTCTGTCCATGGGGATTCTCCAGGCAAGAATACTGGAGTGGGTTACCATGCCCTCTTCCAGGGGATCTTCCCAACCCAGGGTTTGAACCCAGGTCTTCCACATTGCAGGCGGATTCTTTACCATCTGAGCCGCCAGGGAAGCTACCAGGCCCTCAAAGATGCTAGATTATATATTTGTATAAGTAGTCCTCCTGAATGAGTTTGGAATTCTCTCCAAGCAGCTATAGTATTTCTCTCAGCATCCTTCAAGCTTTCCTACGTATTTAGAGGACAACTAAAATAACATAGCTCATTGCCGTGGTCTTGATGCTGAAACACGGACTCGGGGTGTGTGTGTGTGTTTCAGGACAAGGGCTCCAGCCTGGAACCTCAGCAGCACTTTAATGCACTTGACCTGGGCACCTCAGGCCTTAATACCAGTCACTCACCATCGGCCTCCTCACGAAGTTCCCACAAGTCCTCGCGCACAGCCGTGTCAGAGCCCACCTGTAAGTGAGACTCTGCAGAGGGCAGGGCGGTTGGGAGTATACACAGAGTCCCACCAGGGACCCCACATTCAAGGAGAAGCAGGGCAGTCCGTGGCATGAAGCTGAAGTCGCCATCTGGTCCCCACTCCTTGCTTTCTTTCCCGCTAGCTTCCTCCCCCCGCCCCGCCCCAGCCTGCTGCATGCTCTGGTTCCTCTGCTGCCCCACGAGGCCGACATACAGCAGGTGTCCTGCAGGCCTGGGGAGCCGTGTGATCAGGCAGGCGGCTGAACCACGCGGCGCACCTAAAGCCTGTGGGTGCTCCGCTGTCATCCCTCGGTTCCCCAGACGAGGCTGGAGGCTGGCAGAACTTCCGGGCCTCTCGGAACCACCCCCACTGCTGCTAGGCTTCCTTCATCAGATTCCAAGCAGGTCCATGTTTCATGCACACCGTGGTCACCCTCCCCCTCGTTTTAAAATTTTTATCTATTTATTTATTTATGGCTGTGCTGGGTCTTCACTGCTGTGTGCAGGCTTTCTCTAGTTGCAGCCAGCGGGGAGTCCTCTCCAGTTGCGGTGCGCGGGCTGCTCATTGCGGAGGCTTCTCTTGTTGCAGAGCACGGGCTCTAGGGCTCGCGGGCTTCAGCCGTGGGCCCAGTGGTTTTGGCGCACGGGTATCATTGCCCCGCAGCCTGTGGAATCGTCCCACACCAGGGATGGAATTTGTGTCCCTTGCCTTGGCAGGATTCTTAACCACTGGACCACCAGGGAAGTTCTCTCCCCCTCTTTTGATAAGAGAGCTGTTAAGTGTGTGCAAGTCTGCAAGGTGCCATGTTTTCTTGCAGCCACTCCAAGCAAGCTGAGGGCAGAGGCCAGCACCCCGGCTTTGCCCAGATCGGCCCAAGAGCTCCCAGTGCCAGGACTCAGCCAGGCAGCCGCGATGCCGGTATGTGTGTGACCCCAAACTTTCCCCCTAGACTGTGCTACAGCACTGCAGGGGCCTGCCAGGCCACGGGACTGCGGGCGGCATCTTCCTAGAGAACACGCTGTGCTTAGAGACTGTGGGTGGTGGGCGGGGGTGGGAAGCTAAGTAGCTTAATTGGCAACTAATTTGAAACACTCTGATCCCAAAATTAACATGGATGTATATCCACAGAGTGCAAAATCCAAAGGAGTTTTAAAGCTTGAAACTTCAAACCTGGGGGGTCCCATCCCCAGAGCCTCTGGGGGTACATGATCAGGACCCTCCCATTTTGGACCCCTATTCCCAGTGAAAATGTCTAAGAAGCTTGGTGTCAACAAAAATGTTCCTTGGCATATATTGGGTTGCCCAAAAAGTTTGTTTGGGTTTTTCCATTCCATCTTATGTAAAAGCCAGATGAACTTATTGGTCAACCCAGAATCAGGCAGCATCCTTCATACATGCCAGGCCTCTCCAGGACTCATTGGAAAAGACCCTGATGCTGGGAAAGATTGAGGGCAAGAGGAGAAGCGGATGACAGAGGATGAGATGGCTGGATGGCATCACTGACTCAATGGACATGAGTTTGAACAAGCTTCCAGAGATGGTGAAGGACAGGGAAGGCAGGTGTGCTGCAGGCCAGGAGTCCCAAAGAGTCAGACGTGAGTGAGTGACTGAAGAACAACCACTCCAGGGTGTCAGGGAACGTGGCCTCCTAGAAAGCACACTGGCTGGATGCAGAGTCACTGATGTACATACACTACTCCGGTCATCCATCACAAGCTGCCAACCACGCCACACTCAGTGGCATAAAGCTTCCAGGATTTTCCATGTTCACAGATTCTGAGTCAGAAATTCAGAAAGGGCACAGTGGGGGTGACTCCTGTCTGCTGCCTGGTGTTGGAGGGCTCCCCATTCAGGGCTGGGAGGTCCACATCCCCGGCCTGTGCATCCCCAGCTGAAGGCGGGCTCAGCCAAGAGCATCTTCTGTTGACCTGCGTGGGCGTCTCCATGCCATCCTCCCAGCAAGGCTCCGGGTTCCAAGACAAAGACTCTGGAGAAGGACCGCCCACGAGAGCCAAACACAAGCCACCTGGCCTTCCTCCCCTTCAAGTCCCAATACATTACCTCCACCATCCCGCTGGGTCAGAGTAGTCACAAGCTCACCCATGGAGTGGGACACAGACCTTGCTTTTGAGGGGGAAAGTGTCCTCAAATTTGGGGGTCACATTCAGATAGTTGCCAAGTGCCTTCTTCCCATCCCTGGCTGACATTTTGCAGATGGGAATGAAGTCACTAGGTTTTCCCAGTGGCTCAGCAGTAAAGAATCCCCTTGCAATGCAGGAGTCACAGGAGACCCAAGTTCAGTCCCTGGGTTGGGAAGATCCCCTGGAAGAGGGCATAGCAACCCACTCTAATATTCTTGCCTGGGAAATCCCATGGACAGAGGAGCCTGGCGGCCTACAGCCCATGGGGTCGCAAAGAGTCAGACACGACTGAGCAACTGAGCATGCATAAAGGGCCAAAAACGTGAGAGTCTACCGTCTGAGCTCCTGGTCCCTGGAGACCACCTCTTTTCTTGAACACCTCTAAACCTTTCTTCATGGGCTTCCCAGGTGGTCAGTGGTAAAGAACCCACCTGCCAATGCAGGAGACACAGGTTCAATCCCTGGACTGGGAAGATCCCCTGGGAGAGGGAATGGCTACCCACTCCAGGGTTCTAGCCTGTTAAATCCCATGGACAGAGGAGCCTGGCTGACTACAGTCCATGGGGTCACAAAAAAGAAACAACTTCGCAACTAAATGACAACGAACCTTTCTTCTTAACTGCTCCTCAAATTTTCCACTTGTTCAGGAATACTGAAAATACAGTATGCACAGTGAAGCAAAAAGGCTTGGACTCATGCCACCTGCTTCAAATATCACTCACTTCATCTATTTAGTAACTATGTGGCTCTCAGTAAGTTAACTAACCTGTGTCTAGGTTTGGGAATAATCATAATACCTTCTAGCTTGAGAATTGAGTGAGTTAACACATCAAAGAGAGTACCAGGTGGTGGCAGAGACTCTAGAAATGGGCCACAGCTAGAAATAGTAATAGATGAGGAAGCTGAAACTCAGAGAGGTGGACAGAAGAGCTATTTGAACTCAGGTCATCCAGTTCCAAGCCTGGCTTTCTAGCCACTGTAGCAAACTGCTCTTCTAACAGCTTCGGGTGGCAGGGTTCCTCCACCCAGTTGAGCAATGGAACAAAATTGGGAGAATCGGAATCAGCCCCTAGGACTCTCATTCAAAACAAGCTGCTCTGCCCCCAGTGCTGTCCTGGGGGGCAACTTGCCATTGGACCTGCTTTTCATAGCCCCCAGGGCCTGGGGCAATGATGGAATAGCTTCAGAAGAATCTTTTTACTTTTAAAAATTCTCAAGAGCTTCATGAAGCTGAGGGTTGCGTTTCTTGTTTCTACACATTGTTCTCCCCCAATTCTAGTCCATCCCCCCACAGCCCCCTGCCCACAAGGTCTGGGATTCAGCTGACCTTGCAGGACTCTCTCCACCAGATTTCAGCAGTGTCTGGTGAAAATGCAGCCACAAATAGTGCCTGGGCAAGGCAGTGATAGAGAGCGTGCCGGTGCATCTGTCCACGTTAGTGTGAGTGTTGAGCCGAAAGGCCACACGGAGCCAACACTGGTTATGAGTTCCCGTTCTTTCTGCTGCACAACACCGCTGAGAAAGTATCAGTTTAGGAAAAGACCAACCAAACCCACCAAGAATGGAGCCAAGAACAGGAGGGGAGGGAGGGTGGCGTGACAATGCCCACCTCCGGCTGGTGGTGGTGATTCTGCAGAACACACCACGGTGGGAACGTCGGGCCTGAGTGGTCCTAGGACCCCCACCTGTTACCAGCTGTGTGTCAGCTCTGACTCCATTCCCTGCAAGGGTAATAGCCTGTGACCCCACCTTTTCAGGGGAACATATACCTTCCAGAAGTGAGCGATCCACTCTAGGGCCGAAGGGCCTCCTTGAAGCCAGAGAGCCCAGCTGGCTGAGAGACGGGGCCCCATCACTTCTGTAATAACCCCGAGAAGCTTATATGTATCAAAGCCACCCTCTCTCTCTCCCCCAGGCCCCCTTGCCAGCCCCAGCGTCCTGTGACCTCACACAGCAGCTCCTGCCTCAGACCATCTTGCAGAGCCCACCTGCCCCGGTGTCACAGGTGAGTCTGGGACTCAGGGCAAGGGTGACCCAGCGAGGCACTTCCTTGAGACAGGATGCTGAAATCCACTGGAGGGTGTGGGTACACTGGTGCCAACATACAGGCTCCAGACCAAGGCCCCCAAAACGAGACTCTTTCTCCCCACGTGCAGGCAAGGCCTGTTGAGTTGTGGACCTCCCCCCTTCCCCTGCCTCTCCCCGCTGTCCTCATCTCCGTCCATCCTCCCATTGATCTTCCCCGGCATCTATCTCTCAATCCTGTCAACAATCTTGCTTCATCCCTTGACCACTTTTCTGTGTTCCTCTCATTTTTCATGACTCCTGATTGATCACAATATTTTAGAGAAGGTCTGAGTTAGGACAAATGTCATAGGAAGACTCTACAAGGATTTAAAAGCTCTGAGTCCAGTACTATAAATACCACATTTTTAAAAAAAATAAAGGATCAGGGCTTTGCGGAGTAATTCCTGCTTTGTTTCAACAACATTCAATGAGTTACTATTTGGGTCAGTCAGGGAGTGAGTGTGAAGGAGGCAAGGATGCTTGTCACAGGGCCCTCACTTTTGGACTCAGAGTTGAAGGGAGAGATGCTCATGTGAACAGAGAAGCTACCATGCAGTGTGTGTTTTTATAGAACAAGTTAAAAAAAAAAATGTATATATATATTCTGCCTGTGGAACTCCAAGAGCAGTTGAGCTGACTGGTCAGACCTCAGATTTCAATTCTTTTGTGGGATATTGAATTTTGCCCCCTCCCTGGCCACAAGGGGGTCCTGGAGGCAGTCTATCAACATGTGCCCCCGGCCATACTCTTGCTAAAATGTAGAGTCTGTCTTGCTGCCAATCTGGCACCACTGATGAAAATCTTTTCAGAACATATGCCTGTCCCATTAACAGCGGCCTCGTATGTTTTCCTAGAATAAGAAAGACACATGCTAGCATGTGCCTCTTGCTAGAGTTAGGCTTAAGGAAGGATATAAAACCAACCCATGCAGAATTGACTAACATGCTCTCTGTTCATCCTCATTAGGAAAAAAAAGAATTATTTTTCTGTCTTCAAATTCCCAAGGCACATTTGGTAGAAAGTAACTTCTTTTACCCACAGGCCCTTGAAATGAGAATTCCTTTGACTTGTGAGTCTTCCATAGGAAAGAATGTCTTTGTTTTATAATAAGTCATGGTGTGATGAAGGCCCTTTTTGAATTCTAATTTTTCATATATTGAACCTCATTTTAATTAACACTAACAGTTCTTAGTCTCTTAGGCATATTATACTTAATAGCTGTATTCTTTAAGAGGTTCTTGCATAATGCTGTCCTTTCATGTCAGACAGTTTTTCTCATGCCTACTCATGTGAAAAATGAGATTCTGCAGTTTTTTCTTTCCCCTCACTGATGTTATCACTGAGGGACCCCATCAGGGAAAGGGGAAATATAAAATAAAATCCAAACTCTGGGAAATTGGCTATCTGGGTAAGTGATGCTTTTGCTTCATGGTGTGTTGCTAACGTGTCTCTAAGTTGGGATAAAACTCTTAATCAAAAAGGCCATGATCAAGAATATAACAAGACTGGAGACTGTTATACAGAGTGAAGTAATTCAGAAAGAGAAAAGCAAATATTGCATATTAACATATATATATATATATATATATATATATATATATATATGGAATCTAGAAGAATGGTACAGATGGACCTATTTGCAAGGCAGCAATGGAGACACAGACTTAGAGGATGGACTTGTGGATACAACAGGAGGAGAGAGTGGGACGAATTGAAAGCGTAGGGTGGAAGTATATACGTTACCATATGTAAACTAGATAGCCAATGGGAATTCGCTGTATGATGCAGGGAGCTAACCTGGTGCCTGTGACAAACTAGAGGGGTGGGATGGGACAGCAAGTGGGAGGGAGGTTCAGGACGGGAGGGAACATGTGTGTACCTGTGGCTGATTCATGTTGGTGTATGGCAGAAACCAATACAACATTATAAAGCAATTATCCTCCAATTAAAAGTAAATAAATTTTAAAGAAAGAATATAACAAGAGATTTGCGTCTGGGGATTCCTGGAATGCCTTAGGAAAATAAGAATAATACTAGAAGTAATTAACACTCGTGAAATTTGGTGCTGAGCCCTCACTGATGACTGCCTCCAGCCGCCTCATTGTTTCCCTTGGGAGCCAAGGGGCAGTCCAGAGCATCCTCTCTGGACATGGGTGTTATAGCCTGGACAGTCTCCAGACTTTAGGGAACCCAGCGCAGGAGCTTTTGTCTTTTGTTGTCTTAACTGAATACCTGATAGACCTTTTCTTTCTCAATCGAATTCTCTTTCAAAATCCTAGCTTGGTGTTTTGATCAGTGAGATTTCTGAGCAAGATTTTTGTGATACGGTTGGTATAGAGCAGATATTTTTAAACAAACGTTTAGGAGCGGATTTTTAACCAATATTTTTTATTGAAGTGTAGTTGATTTACAATGTGTTAATTTCTGATATGCAACAAAGCAATTCACTTATATGTGCGCTCGTGCTAAGTCGCTTCAGTTGTGTCCAACTCTTTGCAGTCCTATGGACTGTAGCCTGCCAGGCTCCTCTGTCCATGGAATTCTCCAGGCAAGAATACTGGAACAGGTTGCCATTTCCTACTCCGGGGGATCTTCACAACCCAGGGATCGAACCTGCATCTCTTATGTCTCCTGCATTGGCAGGCAGGTTCTTTACCACTAGTGCCACCTGGGAAGCCCATATATGTATGTATATATTCACATTCCATACGAATCCTAATGCTGGCCCTCCCAGACTAACAGTGCATTAGCTCCTCTGTCCGTGGAATTCTACAAGTAAGAATACTGAGGTGGACTGCCATTTCCATCTTTCAGGGATCTTCCCAACCCAGGTCTCCTGTATTGCAGGTGGGCTCTTTACTGTCTGAAGCCCATACATATACACAGTCTATATGAATCCCAAAGCTGGCCCTCCCAGATGAGAGTGCAAAGAATTAGACCTGCAGGTCCTCAAGGGCCTGAGAAAAGCTCACAGGGGAGTCCCAGGGCCACCCCCACCCTTATCCAGAGCCCGTGCCCATGGGCAAGCTCCCCAGCAGTGGGTCAGGGATGCTGCAAAGAGAGGGAAAGGCCCTGAAAGTGCACGGGCCACTCAGAGCAACAGCAATATCCGTCTGCATGGCTGAAATAGCGCTCTCACTGGGTTCTGTGTCTTGACCCCACCTTCAAGTTTTCAGCACAGCTCAGCATGTTCCAGACCATCAAAGACCAGCTGGAGCAGCGGACACGCATCCTGCAAGCCAACATCCGGTGGCAGCAGGAAGAACTGCACAAGATCCAGGAGCAGCTCTGCCTGGTTCAGGACTCCAACGTCCAGGTGATGCCCCTTACTGGGCCAGCGGTCCCCGGGCTCTGTGCTTCCCACCGCTGTGTGATGTGTCCTAATCCACCCTTTCAGGGCAGCCAGGACTCCCTCCAAGGTTCACTAGGCTGCCTTACTGTGCCCTGCCTCCTGAACAAACTGGAATCTCTACCAGTGAACTGCAAGTAAGGAGCCCCACCGCCACCATCCCCGGCTCCAGGCCAAACGTAAAATTCACATGACAGCCTTTTCACTCACCCCTCACTCTGTTGGGCACACATTTCCTGTGCGGCCTGCACTTTGTTTCATGTGTTTGGTGGTTAGTCACCCGTACAGACACCAGCCTCCCTCCCATGGAGTTTTAAACTCCCCAGCACCTGTGTGACTGCTCTCCGAGCACCCAACCCAGGCTGCTGACAAAGAGATGGTCTACTCTTTGCTCCCATCCAAAACATGAATGCAGGGAGACACGAATCTGTGCCCATTGCCCCCTGCAGGGGGGCTGTCCAGGAGCCAGAGACTAGAGGTCAGCACCCCCAGGCCACCCCCATTGCAGCATGGCAATTGGGGTTCCCTCTGACAGCAGCTGCTTTTAATTGGACCCCACCCCACCCCAGCCCCAGATGTCACTTCTTTGAATCCTATCTGAAAATTCCTTTCTGGAGGGAAAAACTATATATATTGGATCTCTTTCAAGGTTAAATTATTTTTACCAAGTTTCATTTAAATCAATCCAGGACTGTTTTTCTTCCAAAGAGCATTCTTTGGGCCCAGCCTTTGATTGTAAATGTAGCCAACCTTGGAGTCTGCCCTGAGTGAGGTAAGCCTTGGCACCCACCTAGGTGGGAACAGATAGAAGCAAAAGAGACCCCTGAGGGAAGTGGCTAGGGCACTGACCCTGCCGTCCACTCCACCCCCCATGCCCCAACCATCCATGCAACCTCTCCTGTGGACATAAGAACACCTTGAACTGACATGAACACAGGGTAGTACAAAGGTGTTGGGCAGCCTGGAGACTCCTAGAGACAGCCATCCTGCCTCCCTGGATCCCCACAGATGTTCCTGGTGGGCTTTACTTATGCTCTAAACCCGGGGCTGCCCTCTTTGGACTGGCCAGCCCTGCCCACAAGCCTTTGCCCCGCCCACAGCCCTGTGCTCCACCTATAACCCTTCGCCCCGCCCACAGCCCTGTGCTCCGCCTATAACCCTTTGCCCCGCCCACAGCCCTGTGCTCCGCCTATAACCCTTCACCCCGCCCACAGCCCTGTGCTCGGCCTATAAACCTTCGCCCCGCCCACAGCCCTGTGCTCCGCCTATAACCCTTCGCCCCGCCCACAGCCCTGTGCTCCCCCCAACCTCCTGAGTGACATCCCCAAGTTGCCAAGGGACAGTACTGCAGCACTTATGTGAAGACACAAGGGGTCATCAAAGTGCCTTGATCTTGGTCCTCACCAATCCAGGGTCTAGTGACTAGAATTCCTGACTCTAATGACTTGAATAGAATTTTTACTTTACCAGGAAGAGGGCACTGAGCCAGAAACTGCTAAAAGCAAGGTGGGCGGATGAATATCCGCCTCGGAGCCCAGACTTCTCTATTTTCAAAGCTGAACTCTGAAGTGACAGGGACACAAGGCTATCTCTTTTGCTCGCTGGTACGAAGCGTTATTATTTTTCTTCCTCCTGACAGTGCATTTTGTTGACCCCCAAGGTCTAGCACCTGAGCTTTGTGAGTGATGACGTGGGCACCAGGGCTCCACGTGTTATTCCGCTGGTTTCTTCCCTTACGTTATCTTTGCAGTGGAATTTTCCAATGAGCTTGGAAATCCACAGTTAAACCAGAGAACGAGTCCTCAAAGAGTCTTTTTTCATGTATTTTTGCACGTTTAAGGATTTAAAGAGATACGTTCCGAAATGTTCAGGCAAAATGTGTTTTTTTTTCTTAAAAAATAAGTGAGTCAAGCATAAAAGATAAGCAAGTAAAAATTACTCCAATCCTCCCAAAAAAAGTGGGAGGATAGATTAAATAAGAGCAAAACGTGGATAATTGCTGAAGCCTAGCATTGATATATGGGGTTTCATTATACAGTATCTATTTTCTGTACTTCTGAAATGTTCTGTAATAATAAGTCTGTGTAAAGCTAAGCATATAAGAACGATGAAAACCACATGTGAGCAATAGGATTAGTTTGGTGGAAAATTAAAGGTGTTTTTTTTTTTTTCTCAGATGACTTTGCCCACTTGAATCAGGCTTTCTATAAAACTGACTCCAGAGCACTGTTGAGAAGTCATCTTCTTAAGCCATACAATTCTCCTTTACTGTCACTAAAGCAGGGGCGTGGACATGGACAGTAGCAAATCCTACCCCTTCCCACTCCCCCCAGGTCCATTATTCCCAACTTCAGTGGATTTTTCCCTACCTATTCCATTGGCTTGGAGCTTCATTGAGTCTATGTAGGCCTGAGGTGCTTGCTAAGTATATTTTTTTTTTCCAAAAAAGATTGGGTTATGAGGGAGACATTCTCAGGATGTGGTGTTTGCACCTAGATAGGATCATGAAGGGTGCTACATAGAGAGCTGTTCAGCTGAAAAGCTGTCACCTCTGCGTCCTTGGGAGGGCACCTCTTAATTTATTTTTGAGAGTACTCATGCCCTCTACTGGCGACGCCAAGAAATATAGAGAAGGACACCTGTGGCGATGGCAGATGTGTTCTCTGATTGGTTCTTTCATCCATCTTTCTATCAGTCCATCCTTCCACCCTTCTTTCCATCCCTCTGTCCACACACCTATCCATTCATCCACCATCCATCCCCCCATCCATCCACACACCACCCACCCACCCCTCCACCCTGCCATCCATCCATCCATCTAGCAGACACCCAGTATGTTCCAGGCAATTGGTTAGGTACTGTGGGGACACAGGAATAAACAGAATAAGGTTTCTGCCCTCAGAGAACATACATCAACGGGACAGAGTAGCAGACCCAGCAGTCTCTGCCTTAACACAAACATAAACAGGCTCCCTTCTTTGAGCAAAACTTGATTTGTTTGTTCGTTTATTTATTCTATTCATTCTCTTCTAAGTTTTTTTCTTTTTTTTTTTTTAACTGTGTCTTTGCTGTGCTCAGGCCCCTCTCTAGTTGCAGTACACAGGCTTCTTATTGTGGTCGCCTCTCCTGCTGCAGAGATGGGCTCTAGGGTGCGAGGGCTCAGTAGTTGTGGTTGCACAGGCTTAGTTGCTCCATGGCGTGTGGGTGGGATCTTCCCAGACCAGTGGTCAAACCTATGTCCCCTGCATTGGCAGGCAGATTCTTACTCACTGGACCACCAAGGAGGTCCTCAGATAGTTTTTATATGCCTAAAGAGGCAAAGGAGCAAAAGGAACTCCTTTTTTATTTTAAATATTGTTATCCCCTAACATTTATTGAGCACCTAGGATTATGCCTCAGCATAAATCCCATTAAATCTTTTATGAGGTATATGGTGTTAACGGTACTGTTTTATTAGTGAGGAAACTAACAGTCAATTTGAAGTTTTTGAAAATTGCCCAAGTTCATACCACTAGCATGTGGTGGGGTTGGAATTTGAACTAAAGTCTGTGGGATTTAAGCTAGATGATACTGCCTACCATAAATAAAGGTTGCATTTGTCTGAACTCTAATCAGAAGGTAAATTGTATATCACCAGAAAAATGTTTGCTATTTAGTTTGAATACTGGGTTTTTGCTGTAATGTAAATTACCTCGTGTGCTATGAATAAGCCAGCTTGCTGAGGTTGTGTAAAGCACTAATTCTGAACATTCGGGTATTGGATCTGAGAGGATGGAGAGCCAGAAAATTCTTCTTAACTTCTAAAGTGACAAAGAGCCTTCAGTCGAAATTGCAGGTTTTTCTGGTGGGTTGGGGCAGGAAGGAAAGTGGGGAGACTCGCCTGGTGGTGTGGCTGGAGGGGCATTAGATGGTCATCTTGCTCAGGGCTTGACACACCCTATGGAGCAGATGCTGGAACTGATTAAGCATCCGCCTGGCGCGATTCCACAGCTGTCGTTCCAAAACCACCCTGTCACTCAGCACGTGTCAGCATGTCAGTTCCATACTGGGTGTGAGGTTATGCCACCCTGAATGCAGGAATTCAGGGCAAAGTTCTAGACGATCAGGGGGGAGAGTCTTTCAGCCCTCAGAGCTAAGGATCTAAAAATGGAGTGGGATACGGCTTGTCAAGAATCTGATACAGATAATGGAAGTGAAAGTGTCAGTTGCTCAGTCATCTCTGACTCTTTGTGACCCCAGGGACTATAGCCCTCCAGGCTCCTCTGTCCATGGAATTCTCCAGGCCAGAATACTGGAGTGGGTTGCCATTCGCTCCTCCAGGGGATTTTCCTGAGCCAGGGACTGAACCCAGGTCTCCTGCATTCCAGGCAGATTCTTTACCGTCTGGGCCACCAGGGAAGCCCATAGTATAAATAATACCAGTTTTTAATGCCCAAGAGGAGCTTTTGTTAGAAAAAGCTAGTCACAGGTCTTAAGTTTAAAGTATGATAGAAATTACTAAAGTTCTCTTTCTTAAACCTTTACAGTCAATCCACAGATTACATTTTATTTACATATCTACTGACGTGGCCAAAAATACCAGTGCTTCTACTTGTGTTCACATTCAATTAATTTATAAATTTGACAAATGGTAAATAACATTCATTATGACAACCATTAATTTACAAATTTAATGTAGCTTAACTTTTCAGACAGTTCATGTTCCTGGCTAGGCAGACTTACAAACCTAAGAAGTAAATCTTTCTGGGCCCTTAAGGAATTCTCTTTAAAAAATCTTTTATTTCTGTATTATTTCTGGCTTTTCTGGGGCTTTGTTGCTTCAAGCAGTCTTTCTCTAGTTGTGGCAAATGGGGGCTTCTTTTTGTTGGGGTGTGCAGGCTCCTCACGGCGGGGGCTTCTCTTGTGGACCACAACCTGTAGGTGCATGGATCTCAGTAGCTGTGGCTTGTAACCTCAGTAGTTGAGGCTCACGAGCTTAGTTACGCGATGAGGCAAGTGGCATCTTCCCAGACCAGGGATCGAACCTGCATCCTGTGCATTGGCAGGCAGATTCTTTAGCATTGAGCCAACAAGGAAGTCCTTAAGGAATTGTTTTAAATTGGATACACCAAATTTATAAACAGAGTAGACCAAGGTTCTCATAACCTTTTAAACACTCTTTACAAACTGGATCAAATTCTCTTAAACCTTTGCCATTAAAACCACCAGGCTGGGCTGGTGCACTGGGATGACTCAGAGGGGAGGGATGGGATGGGAAGGAAGGTGGGAGAGGGGTTCAGGATGGGGAACACATGTAAATCCATGGCTGATTCATGTCAATGTGTGGCAAAAACCACTACAATACTGTAAAGTAATTAGCCTCCAATTAATAAAAACAAATGAAAAAACTAAATTAAAAAAAAAAACTACCAGGCTGATAAAGCTGTGCTTATTGAATGTCTGAGGCATACTAAATAACACTTAGAGACTAGTGTGGTGATTGTAAAACTTTTCTTAAACATCATTTTAAAGTTCATGGACTTGATGTTATGTCATCCTTTGGAGTTACCTGCCTTCTTGGGAATGCAGAGGCACCTAGTTAACCAGGGCAGAACTGCCCTCTCAGCCGGGAGCTGGATGGATGGTACAAACCATAGGATGGGTACAGATGGTGGTCACTGGTCAGAGATGCAAGCCTGGGCATAGGTCCTACTGCCAGGACGATGCATCCCCCACCACCAGTCAACCAGCCCTCTGCCACCATGATTGTGTTATTCCTTCCATTCACAAGATGTTTCTCCTTCTAATAAGAAAGTGACAAGCCAGTACAGACTAAATGAGCCTGTACACCTGGGTGGCACACCTGGGTCTCAGCATCTTTCACACTGTTAGACCCGCGTCACTGGACCAGAGCCTTCTTGAGGGCCAGGTGGCATCCCTGCCACCGGCTGCCCTCTCTGGTTCACGCACTCTGCGGGTGGCCTCCCAGGCACTCACTGTCTCCACGTCCAGTGGGTGAACCTTCCCAGGCAGGTCAGTGTGAGTGAGAAAGCTGCCATTGTGCCGGGCATAGGCAGGCCATACAAAGAAGGGGCGGGCCCGTGCGGGCAGTGATCACAGCCTTACAGCGTTTCTGTTGTGCTTCCAGATGTTTCTGCAGCAGCCAGATGGATCCCTGAGCTTCAGCAGTGCCCAGCGGTCGGAGACTCAGCAGCAGCTCCAGCAGAGGTCCGGCCCAGGTCCCCAGCTTGTGGCCAGCCCGCAGCTTCCGGGGCAGATACCCTCTGCCCAGGTCACGAACCAGCACCTGCTAAGAGAATCGAGTGTGATATCGACCCAGGTAAATGTGCTCATCTCCAGACTCAGCCCCTGTCACCAGCAGATGGTCTTCACCAATCAGAAATCTACTCCTATGACCAGAGCTGGATAGTCATGATGGGGTTTTTCTTGTCTTTGTCACTTTGAAGTCCCAAGTTCTACTGGTTCCCTTCTGTGTTTTATCACTATATTAAAATGCTTTCAAGGCATCATGCAGCTGGAACGTTCAGCTCTGATTCTGAGCTTGGCTGAAGGTAGAAATGGCCATCTCTGACATGCATGCTGAAAGCCACACATCCCCACATATGGGGACAGACATGTGTCCTTGGTGGCCATTATCGACCCTGGCTTTAGGCTTCACACCTGCCAGTGCAGGAGACATGAGACAGAGGTCTGATCCCTGGGTCAGGAAGACCCCCTGCAGGAAGAAATGGCAACCCACTCCAGTATTCTTGCCTGGGACATCCCACGGACAGAGGAACCTGGCAGGCTACAGTCCATAGGGTCACACAGACATGACTGAAGCGGCTTAGCATGCACGCACACGTGTGAAGTTATCCACTTCTGTCTACCATCCCTTTCTGCAGAGTCACCATGTGCCTCCTGGTCCCCCAGATTCCCTCTCAAGCCCTGCCCTCACAGTCATTACCACTTACTGCAAGCCACCAGTGACCTTGCATCTGACAGGGTCACCCATCAATCAGTGGCACTTGATCCCAATGGATTCAAGAAGTTCTGAGCCCCTGCTTCCAAACCATTACAGCTTGGAAGGCTGGATACAGCTTTTCCTGAAGCCTCTTTTATTTATACACATAATCATGGATTTGGGCTTCCCTGGTGGCTTGGCACGGAGAAGGCAATGGCACCCCACTCCAGTACTCTTGCCTGGAAAATCCCATGGACGGAGGAGCCTGGTAGGGTGCAGTTCATGGGGTCACTGAGAGTCAGACAGGATTGAGCGACTTCACTTTCACTTTTCACTTTCATGCATTGGAGAAGGAAATGGCAACCCACTCCAGTGTTCTTGCCTGGAGAATCCCAGGGACGGGGGAGCCTGGTGGGCTGCCATCTATGGGGTCTCACAGAGTCGGACACGACTGAAGCAAC
The DNA here is from genome assembly GCF_910594005.1 of Cervus elaphus. Taxonomy (NCBI): domain Eukaryota; kingdom Metazoa; phylum Chordata; class Mammalia; order Artiodactyla; family Cervidae; genus Cervus; species Cervus elaphus. The sequence continues at coordinate 96,638,207 of NC_057825.1, read as the reverse complement.
TTAGCAGCAGCAGCAGGTGGCTCGGCAGTAAAGAATCCACCTGCCAGTACAGGAGACATGGGTTTGATCCCTGGGTCAGGAAGACCCCCTGGAGAAGTGAATGGCAACACACTATAGCATTCTTGCCTGGGAAATCCCAGGCAAGAGGAGGAGGAGCCTGGTGAACTACAGTCCATGGGGTTGCAAAGAGTCACACAGGACTTAGGAACTAAATAACAACACATCATGGATTCAGTAATGGCATGCCTGCCCCAAGCCTGTCACTGTCCTTTAAATCCCAAAGGGTTTAAAGAATCCTTGACATGCTTACAGTCCCAACAGGAAAGCCAGTCATAACACCAAAACATCATAATGATGGTCAGTGGGCCCTAAATGTTCAGAAAGGCCTAAGCGGGTAAAAGAAAGAGGTTCTGGGGAGGTAACACCTGAGTTGAGCTGAAGGTTTACCTTTCTTGTTTCGATGGTTGCTCCAGGGTCCAAAGCCATTGAGAAGCTCACAGATGATTCAGGGGAGCAGCCTGACACCCCAGTTTAGCAGTACCACCACTGCGCTCCCGTCGGCTCTGAGCCTGACCACGCCAGCTTCCGCCTCCCAGGAGGCCCCCCAGGGCCAACCCAGCCCGGACTTCAGCCATGACCGGCAGCTCAGGTATAGACTCTGTCCTTGTTGGAAAGGTAACTGAGACATAGTTTTACACTGTTCATCTTGGCTCTCTGCTGAAGATGGAGGCAGAGTTTAGACAAATAGACTCTAAATCCTCTGCAGTTTTTTAAATTGAATTTTTAATTTTGTATTGGAGTCCCTGGTCGCTCAGCCGGTGAAGAATCTGCCTGCCAATGCAACAGACCCAGTTCTGATCCCTGGAGAAGGCAATGGCAACTCACTCCAGTATTCTTGTCTGGAGAATTCCATAGTCAGAGGAGTCTGGCGGGCTATAGCCCATGGGGTCACAAAGAAACAGATACGACTGAGCAGCTAACACTTTCGCTTTTTTCATGAAGCTGATTAACAATGTTGTGGTTTCAGGTGGACAGCAAAGGGACTCAGTCACACATACACATGTGTCCACTCTCCCCCAGACTCCCCTCCTATCCGGGCTGCCACGTGACATTGAGCAGAGTTCCTTGTGCTGTACAGTAGGTCCTTGTTGGTGATCTATCCTAAATATAGCCGTGCATACATGTCTATCCCCAACCCCCCCAACCATACCCTCATCCTTCCCCCTGGCAACCGTAAGTTTGTTCTCTAAGTCTGTGAGTCTGTTTCTGTTTTGTAAATAACTCACTTGTTAATCAACTCTGCAATTGATCTCAGCTCATGAAGTGACAGGACAGGGCTGGGGTCTCGATGGCCAGAGGAAGAGACCTGCTGCATGAAGGATCCTCTGGAACAGAGCAGCAGGGGTTCTGTGGGGCCAGCCAGAAAGGGTCCAGTGAGACTCGGCAGGCGCGGATTGGCCGGTTGGTCCACAGCTTGGGTAGTGATCACAGTTTCCCATTTCTCTCCTCCTTGGCTCCAAGGCTACTGCTGAGCCAGCCCATCCAGCCCATGATGCCCGGATCCTGTGATGCCAGGCAGCCCTCAGAGGTCGCGAGGACCGGACGGCAAGTCAAGTAGGTGGCCCAGGTTGGGGAGGGGCGGGGCAGAGAGCCACACTGAGTGGTCTCAGGCTGCAGGGTTTCGTCTGCCTGGACCAGCCACCCCCCTGCAAGTCGGGCACTGCAGGGAGGATCCACACGTGCCCACACCTTTCTAAAGGACTCCTCCCCTTAGCTGTTCTTCCTCCATTTCCTGTGTCAAGAGAGAAAACTTCATGTCAGCTTTCCAGGCTGGGAACAAGACCTGAAGGAGACAATTCTTTACATGCCAAGTTCATCACTGTCTTCCCATCTGTGCAGGGCTAAGGGGTAACATCCCAGGTAAATGGAGTCTTACAGAGCCTTGTCCCCCTTCCCCAGGGCCCTTGTGCAGCTCCGGCTGGCCGCCCGGTGCTGGCAGATGCCCCCACATGAGGTTCCAGGGATGGGCCCTGAACTGTGACCCTGTGCAGACGTGGGGCCCTCCTGCCCCCCAGACATGGAGCCTTCTCTCTCTCCTCACCCCGGGCTCTTCATTTGCCACCCCCAGTACCTGGAGCAGCCATGCTGAGCCAATTTCATTACGAGGGACGGAGGTTTACTGGAACCAGAGGACTGAATCCTTGAAAAGCCACTGGAAAATAGTTCCAAGCCCTTTGAAATAAAGCAGACACCGTGGTCATATAAACACTGGTTTCATTTGCGTCAGAGGTTCACTGGGACAGGGCTAGCTAATGAGGCCTGCTGTGCCCAGACACAGGGGCCTTCCATCCATGCCCTGGGGGCTGCCCGCCTGGAGTCCTTCCTGTGTCCTCCTCCAGTAATAATAGTGACAGTGATGATTACTGAGCATTTCTGAAGATTGGGGCCCATACCTACATCCATGAAAACTCTATGATGGTGGGGGTGGTCGCATTGGGGGTGGCGGGAGCTGTATACTGCAAGGAAACTGCCTTTAAACTCTTGATGATGCTCCCAGGAGCCTGGAGGGGTGTGCGGGATGTTTTGGTTTTGGACTGTTCTTTCTAAATGATCCAGATAAGTGGAAACACAGAATCTTGTGACATCACTTTCCAGAGATGTTTCAAATGCAGGAAACTAGGCAAAAACAGAAATTCTTTCCTCTGAAAAATCTAAACTGTCATTTTCGGTCAACCCAGTAATTTATACCATCCACATCTCCCTGTTCATCTCCTCCAGACATGACCTAAGACTCCGTCTTCTAGGGCAGGTCACAATCTGCTTCCCACACACACAGGTCCCTGAAATCTTGGAATCCCCAATGCCTGTTACCATAAAACAATCCATGTAGAGATAGAACACTTCTAAAAATATAAATGGACTTCTCTATAGTATCTTTTTTTAAAAAGATTTTTTATATGTAGACCATTTTTAACATCTGTATTGAATTTGTTACAGTATTGCTTCTGTTTTGTATTTTGGTTTTCTGACTAGGAGGCGTGTGGGATCTTAACTCCCCGGCCAGCAATGAACACCTCCTGCTTTGCAAGGTGAAGTCTTAACCACTGGACCACCAGGGAAGTCCCTGTATAGTATCTTTAAATATCTATTTCTGGGCTTCCCTGGTGGCTCAGATGGTAAAGAATCTTACTGCAACGCAGGAGACCTGGGTTTGATCCCTGGGTTGGGAAGATCCCCTGGAGAAGGGAATGGCAACCCACTCCAATTTTCTTGCCTGGAGAATTCCATGGACAGAGGAGCCTGGTGGGCTACAGTCCATGGGGTCTCAAAGAGTCTGACACGACTGAGTGGCTAACACTTTTGATTTCTTTCCTGGTCTGGATTCCGGAGTTCTCCCAAATGGCATTCCCCTTGTTACTTGGCCATTATCATCAACTACTCTTTCTTTAAAAAAAAAAAAATGTATATTCTATATAAGATAAAATTTCCCATTTTAGCTATATTTAATGTACAATGCTCTGACATAAGTACATACACATTTTTGTGCAACCATCACCACCGTCCATCTCCAGAACTTTTGCATCATCTCAAATTGAAGCTGTGTCCCCATTAAACCCTAATTTTCTATTCGCTCTGCCCCCAGCCTTCTGCTTTTTATCTCTCATCAATTTGTCCTCTCTAGGTGTCTCATCTAAGTGGACTCATACAGTGTCTGTATTTTGTGACGGGCCTGTTTCACTCGGTGTGATGTCTTGGAGGCTCGCCCATGGTGTGACCTGTGTCAGAATCTTCTTGCTTCCTAAAGCTGAATCATACTCCACTGTCTGTATACGCTGCACCTTGTTCATCTATCATCCATCAATAAACATGGGGTTGCTTCCAGTTTTTCGCTATTGTAAATAATGCTGCTATGACCCTGGATATACAAATAACTGTTTCCGTCCCCACCTTTCACTTCTCTGGGGCATAGACCCAAAAGGAGAATCGCTGGATCACATGGTAACGCTAAGTTTAACTTTTTCAGGAAACTTCACACTGTTTTACACAGCAGTTACACCATTTTACCCTCCCACCAACAGCGCACCAGAGTTCCAATTTCTCCACATCCTCAACAACACTTGTTATGTACAATTTTTTTTTCGCTAATAGTATCGTGATGAAACGATACCTCATGTTGATTGTTTTGTTTGTTTGACTGTACTGGGTCTTTATTGCTGCACGAGACGTTCTTTAGTTGTGGAGAGCAGCAGAGACTGATTTCCTTTAGGATGGACTGGTTGGATCTCCTTGCAGTCCAAGAGATTCTCAAGGGTCTTCTCCAACACCAGAGTTCAAAAAGCATCAATTCTTCGGCGCTCAGCCTTCTTTATGGTCCAACTCTCACATCTGTACATGACTACTGGAAAAACCATAGCTTTGACTAGATGGAACTTTGTTGGCAAAGTAATGTCTCTACTTTTTAATATGCTGCCTAGGTTGGTCATAGTTTTTCTTCCAAGGAGTAAGCATCTTTTAATTTCATGGCTGCAGTCACCATTTGCACTGATTTTGGGGCCCAAGAAAATAAAGTCTGTCACTGTTTCCACTGTTTCTTGCCATGAAGTGATGTGACCAGATGCCATGATCTTAGTTTTCTGAATGTTGAGTTTTAAGCCAGCTTTTTCACTCTCTTCTTTCACCTTCATCAAGAGGCTCTTTAGTACCTCTTTGCTTTCTTCCATAAGGATGGTGTCATCTGCATATCTGAGGTTATTGATATTTCTCCTGGCAATCTTGATTCCAGCTTGTGCTCCATCCAGCCCAGGGTTTCTCATGATGTACTCTGCATATAAATTAAACAAGCAGGGTGACACTATACAGCCTTGACATACTCCTTTCCCAATTTGGAACCAGCCCATCATTTCTTGTCCAGTTCTAACTGTTGCTTCTTGACCTGCATACAGATTTCTCAGGAGGCAGGTCAGGTGGTCTGGTATTCCCATCTCTTTAAAGAATGGGAATACTCTTCCACAGGTTGCTGTGATCCACACAGGCTTCCCTGGTGGCTCAGAGGGTAAAGCATCTGCCTGTGATACGGGAGACCCAGGTTCAATCCCTGGGTCGGGAAGATCCCCTGGAGAAGGAAATGGCAACCCACTCCAGTATTCTTACTTGGAGAATCCCATGGACAGAGGAGCCAGGTGGGCTACAGTCCACAGGGTCGCAAAGAGTCGGACACAACTGAGCGATTACACTTCTTTACACAGTCAAAGGCTTTAGCATAGTCAATGAAGAAGAAAGTGAAAGTGAAAGTCACTCAGTCATGTCTGACTCTTTGCCACCCCATGGACTATACAGTCCATGGAATTCTCTAGGCCAGAATACTGGAATGGGTAGCCTTTCCCTTCTCCAGAGGATCTTCCCAACCCAGGGATCGAACCCAGTTTCCCGCATTGCAGGCAGATTCTTTACCAGATGAAATAGATGTTTTTCTGGAATTCTCTTGCTTTTTTGATGATCCATTGCAGATGTTGGCAATTTGCTCTCCGGTTCCTCTGCCTTTTCTAAATGCAGCTTGAACATCTGAAAGTTCACGGTTCACGTATTGCTGAAGCCTGGCTTGGAGAATTTTGAGCACTACTTTGCCAGCATGTGAGATGAGTGCAATTATGCAGTAGTTTGAGCATTCTTTGGCATTGCCTTTCTTAGGGATTGGAATGAAAACTGACCTTTTCCGGTCCCGTGGCCACTGCTGAGTTTTCCAAATTTGCTGACATACTGAATGCAGCACTTTCACAGCATCATCTTTAGGATTTGAAATAGCTCAACTGGAATTCCATCACTTCCACTAGCTTTGTTCATAGTGATGCTTTCTAAGGCTCACTTGACTTCACATTCCAGGATGCCTGGCTCTACATGAGTGATGACACCATTGTGATTATCTGGGTCGTGAAGATCTTTTTTGTACAGTTCTTCTGTGTATTCTTGCCACCTCTTCTTAATATCTTCTGCTTCTGTTAGGTCCATACCATTTCTGTCCTTCATTGAGCCCATCTTCACATGAAATGTTCCCTTAGTATCTCTAATTTTCTTGAAAAGGTCTCTAGTCTTTCCCATTCTGTTGTTTTCCTCTATTTCTTTGCATTGATCACTGAGGAAGGCTTTCTTATCTCTCCTTGCTATTCTTCGGAACTCCGCATTCAGATGGGTATATCTTTCCTTTTCTCCCTTGCTTTTCGCTTCTCTTCTTTTCACAGCTATTTGTATGTCCTCCTCAACAGCCATTTTCCTTTTTTGCTTTTCTTTTTCTTGGGGATGGTCTTGCTCCCTGTCTCCTGTACAGTGTCACGAACCTCCGTCCATAGTTCATCAGGCTCTCTGTCTATTAGATCTAGTCCCTTAAATCTATTTCTCACTTCCACTGTATAGTCATAAGGGATTTGATTTAGGTCATACCTGAATGGTCTGGTGGTTTTCCCTACTTTCTTCAATTGGGGCATAGGCTTGGATTATTGTGATACTGAATGGTTTGCCTTGGAAATAAACAGAGATTATTCTGTCATTTTTGAGATTATACCCAAGTACTGCATTTCAGACTCTCTTGTTGACTATGAGGGCTACTCCATTTCTTCTAAGGGATTCTTGCCCACAGTAGTAAATATAATGGTCATGTGAATTAAATTTGCTCATTCTGTTTTCGTTCACTGATTCCTAAAATTTTGATGTTCACTCTTGCCATCACCTGTTTGACCACTTCCAATTTGCCTTGATTCATGGACCCAACATTCCAGGTTCCTATGCAATATTGTTCTTTACAGCATCAGACTTTACTTCCATCACCAGTCATATCCATAATGGGGCGCTGTTTTTGCTTTGGCTTTGTCTCTTCATTCTTTCTGGAGTTATTTCTCTACTCTTCTCCAGTAGCATATTGGGCATCTACCAACCTGAAGAGTTCACCTTTCAGTGTCACATCTTTTTGCCTTTTCATCCTGGGTTCATGGGTTTCTCAAGGCAAGAGTACTGAAGTGGTTTGCCATTCCCTTCTCCAGTGGACCACTTTTTGTCAGAACTCTCCACCATGACCCATCTGTCTTGGGTGGCCCTACATGGCATGGCTCATAGTTTCTTTGAGTTAGACAAGGCTGTGATCCATGTGATCAGTTTGGTTAGTTTTCTGTGATTGTGGCTTTCATTCTGTCTGCCCTCTGATGGATGAGACTAAGAGGCTTGTTGAAGCTTCCTGATGGGAGGGACTGGCTGTGGGGGAATCAGGGTCTTGCTCTGATGGGCAAGGCCATGCTCAGTAAATCTTTAGTTCAATTTTCTGTTGATGGGCAGGGCTGGCGCTTCAACTGAACCCAAGTCCCTTTCTCTTTGGCTTCCTCCTTTTTCCGATCATTTTCCTTCACACATTTCAGGAACCTATCTCGGCTCTTAGAGTGCTTAATATGCTCAGTACACACATTAATTCTCTTGGCAAGAATCTTGCCCTTAACTTTGTTTACAATGATGCCAACAGTATGCTGGGTAACACTGTTGACTCCCCCAGTTTTGCCATGGTAACATTTGTGGGGATTAGTTTGCCCCGTGGCATGTGGCACGACCAGGGACCAAACTTTTGTTTCCTGCATTGGCAGGCAGATTCTTATCCACTGTGCCATCAGGGAAGTCCTCATTTGGTTTTGATTTGCATTTCCCTAGTGACTCTTTTCGCGTGCTTATTAGCCTTTGGTACCTTTTCTTTCCAGGATGTCTACTCAAGCCTTTTGCCCACTTTTTAACCAGGTTATTTGCATTTGTTGTGGTGGTGAGTTGTAGAAACTGTATTTATATACAGCTGGATATCAACCTCTTATTAGATATAGGACTTGCAAAGGTTTTCTGGCAGCTTTTTTTTGTTTCTGGCAGTGTTTTCACTGCATGGATAGAGTGATGCTCACAAAGTTTTAGCTGTGATGAAGTCCGTCTGTTTTTCGTCTTGTCGTCCGTGTCCTTGATGTCATGTCGATAGTTTTTGTAAAGGTCTTTCTTCTGTGTGTCACCAAACAGGTATCCGCAGAGCCAGGCCGTGTTTCAGAGCCCGGACGTGCATACCACCAGCGGCGCCTCCACCCCTGTCCTGCTGATGGGGCTGCACCCCAGCTTCCCCACCTCCCAGCCGTCACCCCTGAAGCCTGCACAGGCCCAGCCACAGCCTCCGCACTTTCTCCAGGTGGGGCTGGGCCACGCCTGGGGAGGGGACGGCAGGGCCGAGCCCCCAGCCCAGGCCTCATGGGCCCTTCCTTCTGTTCCGGGCTTTCAATGGGGTTCTAGGCGTCAGTATCAAAATAAGCCTCAGACAGATTCATATTTGAAATTTATCATTTCTAAAGTTTATCATGCTCCAAGTTGATAAAGTCTATGTATATACATGTGAGAAACAGAAGCAGCTATTTTGCCTCTTGTGGTTATGCGCTAAGAAGGTCCATTTTTTAAAAAGTAATTTTTGTTATGGTGTCTATACTTTCTTAGAGCAAAAATCAGATACTGATTGCCATGTTTGTTGGACTTGTTGGTATGTTTATATGCAGTATCTCATACAAGTGGGAAATTATATCAAGTTTAAAGATTCATCAAACGTCCTTTAAATGAATGAGATAACATTGCATGAATTTGAGGCTTTCCAGGAAAATGTGGGGCATATTTCTTTGTGGTCACTTCTTTTTTTTTTAACGTTTTATTTTACGTTTGAGTATAGCTGATTAACAATGTTGTGATGGTTTCAGGTGGGCCGCAAAGGGATTCAGCCATACGTATGCATATATCCATTCTTCCCCAACTCCTACCCGCTCCAGGCTGCCACTTAATGAGCAGAGTTCCCTGTGCTGTAAAGTAGGACCTTGTTGGATATCCATTTTAAATGCAGCCGTGTGTACATGTTCATCCTTAACTCCCTAACTGTCCCTTCTCTCCCTTCATCCCCCCTGGGGACCATAAGTTCCTTCTCTTTTACGTCTGTGAGTCTGTTTCTATTTTGTACATAAGTTAATTTATATAATTTCTTTTTAGATTCCACATATAACAGATGTCATAGAATATTTCTCCTTCTTTGACTTACTTCACTCAGTATGACACTCTCTAGGCCCATCCATGTTGCTGCAAATGGCATTATTTCATTCTTTTTAATGGCTGAATAATATTCCATTGTATAAATGTAATCTTGTGGTCACTTCTTACTTTAAGCAAGTGCCACATGCACTGGAAGGAAGGGGTGTGAGCCAGTGGCTGGGGGTTCAGATCGGACAGAAGTATCTGCTCAGGGTCTGGCCTTCCCTCCCACACATGCCCATGTTCCCCTTCCTGTCCCAGCTGACCGTGTCCAGTGGGGCCTCCTCCACAGCCTCAAGCCCCTACCACAAGGCACAGTGTAGCTTTTGCTCCCCCACCCCCACTTGCCCCACTTGGGCATCCTTCAAGCCATAGGTGAATGTGTGGGGTGACCAAGATGCGGAGTCCTCCTCGAGTTCTAGATTGTAACTGAATTTCAAAGCGGCTAAACCAGCTATGGCATAGTTTTCAGATCTCCCTGACACCACGTGTTAGTGGGAGTTAACGCTGAACCTCAGCTTTGCTCCCTGGTTAGCTTGCAGGACCCTGGAGTGATCTGGGATAGGAATTGATGAGGGGAGAAGGCAGGGAGAAGTCAGAGGGAGAGCTAGAGGCTGCCCATCTGTTCCTTCATCGGGAGCCACCAGCGTGCTTGCAGGTGCCTGTTCCACCCAGATGCAGGGCTAAGGATGCAGGGAGCACTCAGGGGCCTTGAGCACAGGGGGAGAGGGGACATCACAGAGGGCTGCCAGGCCTGGGTCAGCGCCAATGGAGCAGTGGGGCTGGGGGGCCAAGGTCAAAAAAGGCTGAGGAGTGGGGACGGAAACACTCCAAGTGTGGATGGCTGAGTGTGAGGTGTCAGGGGGACAACGTTTCAACAACAGAGGCAGCCTGAGCCGAGGCAGAGCGGCAGATGTGCCTTGCGCAGCTTTGGAAACGGTGGACTGGGTTCCTTGGAGGGGAGGTTTCATGGCTGGGAATAGTGCGAGGTGAAACTGAAGATTCCAGGGTTAGTGTTTGACCAGCTGAAGTGTGTCAGTTGTTCAGTCGTGTCCGACTCTTTGAGGCTCTGTGGACTGTAGCCCCAACCCCAGGCTCCTCTGTCCATGGGATTTTCCAGGCTTCAAGGATGCTGGACTGGGTTACCATGCCCTTCTCCAGGGGATCTTCCCAACCCAGGTCTCCTGCACTGCAGGTGGACTCTTTACCAGCTGAGGCACCAGGAAAACCCAGTGAGTTTCTGAGCTTCAAATTAGGATGCTTCCTGGCAGATGGCAGTATTTGGAAATGATTCGGGAAATAGGAACCAAGTGAAAAGTATGTGGACTGCGGGCCTGTTTGGATGCTGTGCCGGCAATGATGTACATGTGGTGTCAGGTTCCAACATCCAGTATCACACAGGCTACATGGGGCTCCTGTGCATGTGTTCAAGAAACCATTTCCTGCAGCCCAGGCCCCTGGCCACTGGGCCAGGAGGAATCCCTAGTGCTGGCCTGAGAGCTGGGCTTCCTTTCCCCCAGGTCCCCAGGCAGGGGAGCTGCTATTGCTAAGTCACTTCAGTCGTGTCCGACTCTGTGCAACCCCATAGACGGCAGCCCACCAGGCTCCCCTGTCCCTGGGATTCTCCAGGCAAGAACACAGGAGTGGGTTGCCATTTCCTTCTCCAATGCATGAAAGTGAGAAGTGAAAGTGAAGTCGCTCAGTCATGTCCGACTCTTGGCGACCCCACGGACTGCAGCCCACCAGGCTCCTCCCTCCATGGGATTTTCCAGGCAAGAGTACTGGAGTGGGTTGCCATTGCCTTCTCCGAGTTGGGGGAGGAGGATCCTTTAATCTGAGGAGGACTACATCACCGCCCCAGCCATTTAGGGAAGGAGTCCCTGAATCCCAGAACCTTCCCTGGAGCTGGTTCCTTTCTTTCCAGGTGCAGGTGCCAACCTCTCTGCACAGTGAGCAGCAGGACTCCCTCCTTCTCTCCACCTACTCGCAACAGCCAGGGACCCTGGGCTACCCAACGCCGGGGCCCGCGCGCCCAGCCCGAAGGGTCAGCAGCCTGTCTGAGTCCTCAGGCCTCCAGCAGCCGCCCCGGTAGTGGCCGGGCACCTCAGTTGGGTCACATCAGCTTTAACCAATGGACGGACGAGGGGGCGGGTGGCCAGGGAGTTGGGGAGAAGAGTGTAAAGGACACCCCAACTTCCGTGCACACCGCATCCATTTCAGAGCTCCTGGGTGGTGACCATGTCCGAGGGCGTCGGCCAGCATGGACATGAGTGAGCAGGGAAGCTGGCCCTGTTTCCCCTTTTCCTGTGCTTCACAGCCACACTCTACAACCATACCCGGACAGACCGACGACCGCAGTCCCCAGCCGAGCGCATCAGTGCATCACGCGGTTCAGCTTAGAGACGGAGCATCTCTGCTGGATCGTCCCTCCCCCCAGCGTGGACCCGTCTCTGCGCCACGTGCGCACGTGCTCATTGGCCTTTACTCTCCTGACCCTCTTTCCTCAGAGAAGCACCCGGTCAGCGATGTCTTGGAAGGAGAGAAGAGATGATTTTTTTTCTCATTATTTTTAGATGATCGTTTCTGTCTTAATTTGCACAGCTGCACAAGGAGATAACTTAGGCACTTTTTTTTTTTTTAAATCAGGTCTCCTGACTTCACGCGGAGACCCCAGTAACAAAAACAGCCCACCAATCAGATAGCAAAGCTGGATATTATTAACCAGACTGCAGCCCCCCACCTCCCACCCTCCCGCCAAAACCCTAATGGAATGAGATTCTTCTCCCCACACGGTTCTGGTGATTGGCTTTTTTTTTTTTTTTTTCTTCTCCTGAATGTAACACTGGACTGTTTCCTGTTGACTTCCAGCGATTTCAACTACAAAGGTGGACTCAACGCAAAGTACAATCCTGCAGGTGACGTTCTGGGATTCTGACAGGACTCAAGGACTGTGAAGGGGGGAAGGTCTTACAGGCCAGGCAGGACCCCAGGAAACCCCCCTTCCCCACATGCTGGCCCTCAGAGTGAGGATGCCGCAGCTTTCTACATATCTTTCCTGACCGAGACCCAGGAGTGGATTTCCCTTTTCAAAAATGCACTTTGCTTTTTTTGTATGTTTTGTTGAGATGTTTCTAAAGAGAAGATTTTATGTAATTATAAGACGAAGTGTAGTGAATTGTACAGCCGTTGTAATAAGGACCTATTTCTATATAAAATAAAATTGTATGGATTCTGTGTAAATTATTTTGTATCTGAGACACCAGTCCTTTCCCAAAATATAAAAGGATAAAAGTTTTCTTGTGTATTTCGTGAGTGGACATTTTGTAATAAATTAACAAATTTGTACGATTTCCTTTTGAGGCAGTTTCTATACCTTGTTTTTGATGCATTCATACCTCTCATCAGTAAACTTTTTAATTTCAACACGTTTATAAGGATAATCAAAAATGCAGAAAAGGTGGGAGCGAGCAACCAACAATCTGGGTAATGGTCTTAGGTTTTTTGAGCTCACATGATCCTGATCTTTAAAGATTGTGCCAGAAGAAATCAATGGTTCTTTTAGAAATGATAGCAGAACAAACTAACAAAACCAGAAAAAGTTCCTGGAAACATCTCTAACTTAAGAGACATGGGTAATCCATAGAGATGGCAAAGCCATTATCGACAGAAGCAGGTACAGCCCATAATTAAGCTCACCTGGGCTGGGCTTCCATGGCCTCTTGCTTGCCAGCTCTCACGTATCAGTGATGCACCCAGGGTTTGTGTGTCTGTGTGGGAGACCTGTGCACACATCATGTGGGTAGGGGAGATACAGCAGACAGCACCCCCTTTTCCATGAGGCTTCAGCACGCTGGCATGAGGGTGCCCTGGCACGCTGAGACAGAATCACTGAGATGGCAATGCTCAGCAGAGCGCTGGCCCAAGAGAACCAAGTTCCTCTCCTTGTTCCATCGCTGGAGCTCCGTGTTTCCACCTGCTTCCCTGTAAAAGAGAGAAAACTCCTCTCCATTCTCTGGCCAGGATCAGTTTTCAATGGCCTAAGAGGCTGCCACGCAAATACATCAATAGGAGTTTTAATTATTCACACAATTGTGATATGAATTACCTGAAGGAAAGGTAAGTCTAAATATTTTGCATATCTTAGGATCATTTACTCTTTCAAGGAATCCAAAATGGACCCTCTTTTTAAAACAAAAATTCTATGTAACACTAGATTACCTGTTTTGTAATTTAACTGTTTGGTAAATTCAAATGTTTCCAGATCTGATCTTTCTGTAAAAGAATTTGTATTTTAATTGGCTGTCAGAACTGCACTTCTAAGTAGAACAAGTTTTTAATGGAAACAGCATATTTGTGGTAGGATTTTCCAGCCGGAAGCCATTAGAAGAGGGTGGACTATGTCATGCTGCTGAGTTAATTTAGTATTGCTTAAACTTTACACATGTTCACAGTCTGGGTAAACTCAGAAAACTCTTGTTGTGTAAATTTCTTTAAACCCACATAACGTCAGGGGAAGTTTAATCCTTAAACTTCTGATTCATTTAATTGTGCTGATTAAAAGACTGTTTTGCAAACTTGTCATGACCTTTCTATTTAGAAACTATAAAATCTTGGCTCATGAGAAGTGACTGAAATATGAATTCTGAAATACACCAAGTTTTAGAATATTTTAAACTACATCCACTAAAATGTAATATCTTGTCTCTAACGGCAACTAATGTCCATTAAATTAGTTTTTTTGTTTGTTTATACTGGCAATAAGGTGAACTGGTCAACTGTGAGATCATGCTAAGCCATGATATGTTGGACTCTGGCTGGAAATTATCTGGTAAAATGTGGGTGTTCAGTAAAAAATTGCTTAAGTTTCTCTCTTCACTTTATGTGAAGCCTGGAGGTTTTAGAGTCAGCCATTACTAACAAACACATGAAAAGATGCTCAACATCACTCATTATTAGAGAAATGCAAATCAAAACCACAATGAGGTACCATTACACGCCAGTCAGGATGGCTGCTATCCAAAAGTCTACAAGCAATAAATGCTGGAGAGGGTGTGGAGAAAAGGGAACCCTCTTACACTGTTGGTGGGAATGCAAACTAGTACAGCCACTATGGAAAACAGTGTGGAGATTTCTTAAAAAACTGGAAAGAGAACTGCCATATGACCCAGCAATCCCACTCCTGGGCATACACACTGAGGAAACCAGATCTGAAAGAGACACATGCACCCCAATGTTCATCGCAGCACTGTTTATAATAGCCAGGACATGGAAGCAACCTAGTTGCCCATCAGCAGATGAATGGATAAGGAAGCTGTGGTACATATACACCATGGACTATTACTCAGCCGTTAAAAAGAATTTTGAATCAGTTCTAATGAGATGGATGAAACTGGAGCCCATTATACAGAGTGAAGTAAGCCAGAAAGATAAAGAACATTACAGCATACTAACACATATATATGGAATTTAGAAAGATGGTAATGATAACCCTATATGCAAAACAGAAAAAGAGACACAGAAGTACAGAACAGACTTTTGAACTCTGTGGGAGAAGGTGAGGGTGAGATGTTTCGAAAGAACAGCATGTATATTATCTATGGTGAAACAGATCATCAGCCCAGGTGGGATGCATGAGACAAGTGCTCGGGCCTGGTGCACTGGGAAGACCCAGAGGAATCGGGTGGAGAGGGAGGTGGGAGGGGGGATCGGGATGGGGAATACGTGTAACTCTATGGCTGATTCATATCAATGTATGACAAAACCCACTGAAATGTTGTGAAGTAATTAGCCTCCAACTAATAAAAAAAAAAAATACAAAAAATGAATAAAGTCAGCCATTAGTAACTGAGACAAACAACTAATTTGGGTCTTCCAGAGTAATGGCATGTGTGGCTTTTTGGATACACACTTATGAACTTTATACAATGCCTATGTGCAGTAGCACAAACAACAGCATACTTCTGTAAGCATAACATGGTTGACTGAATGGCTGAAATACACAGCCTTGTGGTATCTGTGAAGCACCTTTATTTTCCCAGGGGAAAAAAACTCATTAGAGAAAAAAAAGGAAAACCTTCTTTAGGATTTTTTGTTTATTTGTTTTGTTTTTCTTTTTTTCTTTAGGATTTTTGTCTGTCCAGCCAATGTCTAGCTATGGGAGAAGCAGGGTAACCCCTCAGCGCATTCAGTAAAATAATATGTGCCTTAAAATATATACTCCAACTTGGGTAACCACTTTATACACACTTAAAAGTTCCTGAATTTAATGTAGTTTAATCCTTGAAAACCACCTGCCGCTCCCAATGTCCCCATCTCTTTCAGTGCAGCCATGACCCCACCCATCCAGACCAACTGAAAAACTGTATCCTCCATGCTGGTAAGTCCATTTCTGTCAGAGGGGGATTTGGGACATGGAAAGATACAGTCACCACAAACTGTACACCATTTAATGTCCAATTTACTAATTTATTGGGCTTTCCTGGTGGCTCAGACTGTAAAGAATCTGCCTGTCAGATGCTCTGGAGCAGGGAATGGCTACCCACCTCAGTATTCTTGCCTGGAGAATCCCATGAACAGAGGAGCCTGGCGGGCTCTAATACTTTCACTTCAACATTTCCCTTATTAATCATATGCTACTTAAACAATAAATCAATATTTAGGAATTTACAAAAAAAAAATCTACCCAGTGATGAAAAGAGATTAGATATTAACACTTGTTATTAAAGTGTTCTCTGATACAGATTTCTTAAAAGTTGTACAAGGACCAACAAAATACAACAAAACTGTGTATCTTTACATCAAAACTAGTTGCAAAATATGACTATCACAGAGCTAACTTGTGTTTTACTCCAGGCTCATCCTAACACCTCAGTGCTCCAGTTTTTGTTTTTTTCTTTCCAAATTGGAGAATTCTTTATAATTCTCATTATTTTTATTTCCTTTTTTAACTCTTAATTTTATATTGGAGTAGAGCCGATTAAAAGTATTGTGATAGTTTCAGGCAGACAGCAAAGGGACTCGGCCATACATATAAGTGCTCCAGTTTTAACATACTATTCTAGGGTTTCAGTAACTCAACCCTCAAAATTTCTACATCCTTCCTAGGTTGAAAGATTTTACCATGCCCTTGCCCCTCCAAAAGAGAATGAAGTTTCTGATCAGCAGACGGAAGGTCCAGAGTTCTGAACCCGTGGGTTTGGCATGGGGACCCGGGACTTGGCCATGAAGTCTGTCAACCTCCTGGCTTCAGGTTCCTCCCTTTTCATTTTCAAGGTACCTATTTTACACCAGGTGTTGGATAAAAGCGCTGCTTCCATTGCTGTTATTGGGTCATTTTGTTGATAGAGCTAAAAACATATTTAAGGTAACGAAATCATATAGATTTCTCCAATATAATAGACTGCACATAGTATTTTACTCTTTCTAAGGTGATTTAATCAACTACTGTCTCCTAAATTGACATTTCATATAGTCAGTTACAAACTGGCGCTTTTAACTTCGAAACGCTTCTTGTGTAAACCTCTGCTCTTCCTCCCTCGTCGCCCCTAGCCTAGGCCCCTCTGCACCTCTGCAGCTAGCTGATCGCTGCCGCCAGAAAAGGCTCCCGGCTTCCTCCAGGTCGGCAGCCGCGTAGCTCATCTCCGCACAAGTTCAGGCAATACTGGCCGAATCACTGAGCGAGCGGGAAAACAGAAGAGCGTCTTCTCTCCCTACCCTGCCCCCGTCCACCTGGGGACCAAGATCCAGGTTTCTCTGAAGACTTAAATGTGAACCGCAAGCCCCTCCCACCCTCGCTCCCGCGCAGGAGGCGGGGACCGGCGACAGGAAGCTGCGAGAGAGAGAGCGACTCCCGAGGCCCCGCCCCAGAGGCCTTCACGCCTTTCCCCCACGGCGCGCGCTGCTTGCGTCACAGTAGCGCCTCTTCCTTTCCCCGCCTCCAGGTAACCCGGAAGTTGTACTTGCGAGGCTACTTTCCTTCTCCCACAATCCCTCGCGCTCTTCCTTTCCAACCACGGCCCTGCAGGGTGAGTATGGCTGGTGAGTCTCGTCTGCAGGAATCTGGCGCCATCCTCTACCTGGATTGTGCTGACCAGGACTGCAGGCTCTGTCCTGAGCTGAATTGGGACCCTGCGTCCCCAGCGCACGGGAATCTACGCTGCATTTAAGGGCTCCCGGAGCCTGAGAGGGAGAGAGGCCAGGCTTGGGGAAACCCGAGCTGCAGGGGTTTCCGGGGCGGAGGCACCTAAGGGATATGGATACTTGGGCCTCGCGGGCTAGCCGGCTTGTCTCTACCCAGACCTGGGGCTTCAGGGACCTGGCCGGTCTTTCTGTCCCCGGAAACCGTACCGAGGGCGGCTGCGTGAGGCCGGGCCGGGAGGGAGGCCTTGACTTAGGTTTGACGCACTCGCCCTGAGCTGCTTTGTCGCCTGGGTTTGTTTAGATGGCTCCCGCAAAGAAGGGCGGCGAGAAGAAGAAGGGCCGGTCCGCCATCAACGAGGTGGTGACAAGAGAATACACCATCAACATTCACAAGCGCATCCATGGAGTGTGAGTACTCCTGCGGCCTGCCGCTGGCCCTGCTGTTGGGGGCTCCCGAAATCACGGTCTGGTGGCCCCTGAGTCTGTCTAGCCTGAAGGCCGGGTAGGCCGGAAATTAGGCATTAATCCTGCGAAAGCTCAAGTCTGTTTCCATGGACCCTGTTTAAGGTTTATAGGGTTTAAAAGGTAATGCCTCAGAGGTTGATACCTAGAAACGGGACATAGAACAGTAAGGTTTCTGGGAGAGCCAGCTTGGGGAGATGACGGTAGTGATTAAACCATTCCACTCGTTGCTTTGTCGTTGAATAAAACCCTGGCAGGCCTGAAAGTTGTGCAGAAGTGGACACTGATGTGTCTAGGTCTTTGTAGTCAAGTTCACTAGTTAATTGAAGCCGGACCTGCCAAGAACATGAACGCTGTGATACGGTTTCTTTAGTTCCCTGACCCACACAGATGGGTACTGAAACTGGGAAAGTCGTGATGCCGGGAGTGAAACCGTTGTAGAGACCACGAAAGGATGTGTCGGTGGACTTATTTGCTGGGAGGACATCTGAAGGTTGTGGATTGGCGATACACAGGAATATTGGGGGTGATTTCCAATGTCCCGGTTCTTGGTGTTGGTCTCTGGGGGCTTGGTTGTAGTGCCTTTATTCCCTTTTCTGTGCATGGGGCTGACCAGTGATACTGGAGACTGCATCTTTTCTTGAATGCTGCTGTTTGGAGTTCTTTTAACAGCAAACATTGCCCTGCAAAAATTTCTTGACTGGCTTGGTCGGTCTCCTATATCTGGACAGCTGACTTTGTGAGGGACCTACATGTGGCAGCGACCCCGCCGGGCCTGGCACTTCGGGCCGGCTGTTGACCATGCGTGAGCCAGGGAGGATTGTGTCTGTGGAGTCTTTCAGTTTGGGGCCTGGTGGACTCATGTGGGGAGCACATAAGTCTGTCTTGGGCTCTGCGGGTTCAACGGGGAACCAAAAGATCCTCCCCGCCTAGCTTACGAGGAGGTAGGCAAGCATCCAGAGGAAAGGGTGAAGGGTAAGTCATATGATGATGTTTTACAGGTGCACAGTTAACCAGACCTTTAGAAGAGTGGCTGTGAGCCAGCGCAGGTGGATGAGTTTTTCATGCATTTTTGTTACAAAAGCCCTAAGTGAAGACCTTCACAGTACTAAATGAATGGGTCGTTTTTAGTTCTTGATGGGCAACAATTGGCAGTTCTTTGTTCATTCTTCATTTTGCTCCCTAGGATTCCACGTTCTTGTGTTTTTTTTGCCTCTGCAGCTGCTGCTCCTTGATCTATGTTTCTCCTCACATCCCATCCTCTTAATATTGAGTCCAGGACTCAACCCTTCTCTAACTATGCTTGGTAATAGCAACTAGTTTTAGGGCCTCATATTTCCAGCTGCTGTTAAGATGTATACATGTGTTTTTTAATAGGCATTTCAAATTTTACATAACCCTGAACCAAACTCTTTGTGTCCACACTGCCCACACACACACTTTCCAGTTTCCCTGCAGCCTTCCCTTTTTGTTGGCAAGTGAGCACGTCCTCTTGGGTCTGCCTTCCTCAGCCTGACTACACTGGTCCCGCCATCAAGGAAACAAGAATTGTTTCCTTGATGGGCTCCTGGTTCCCTCCTCCACCCCAAACACCTGGGCTGCTCCCAGGCCCTCCATTGGCTTCCCATGTTGCCATCTTGAGAGGCCAGAGTTCTGTTCTGATTCTACACGGGTCGGCCACTTACTTAATCATAGCTGGCAAGTACATGATTCAGGGCAGCAGTTTGAGCTTAGTCTTACCACCCCCATAATGCTTTTTCTCACAGGTAGCTAAACAGGCACCCTCATCTTTGGATCTTGACTTCAGTATCTGTGGCCATCTTAACTTTAACATGCAGCCCCCTTCCTTATTCCTCTCCTTTCTCTGTAGCTTTTTTTTTCTGGATGGTTAAATATTTAAGTGAAGCGAGCTTGTTTGATGGGTAGAGCGGGGAGGGGGTGGATGTGGTAACTGACATTCACAGTCTGTTTAACTTTGGGTCTCTGCCCCACTGGAATAGCCTTCACTTAACCAACTGCTTAACCATTTCAGCCAGTAATAGAGTTCGGCTTTCTCACATTTTGTCTTTAACTGAAAGCATGAAATTCAAGGAATTTATGTATCCATATCTAAACAACAGGTTAATAGTGCCTGACACGTGCTGAGAAATCCATAGCACTAACTGTTGCCTTCGTTTTTTGAGAGGAAACCGGTCCATTTCAAGTCCTTTGTCTTTTATCATAGACCAAGTTAATAAGGGGCCTTTAAATTCGCATTGAATGATTGCCGAAAGCTGATGACGTGTTTATTTCAGTGTCGTGTGCTTTTGTGTTCAAGCATATTCTAACATTCTTTGATTATATATTCTCTCTGGCAGATGGTATCAGAGCTTGAGGGGGTTTTTGCTTTATCAGGAGAGTGTTGACCAGTGTATATATTAGCGTCTTTTAAGGATCATAGACAGAGTCCTTGTGTTACATTATTGAAAGTAGATTGTGCATAGAAGATTACCATTGTGTAATAGGCGGGCATGACATAGTGGTGAAGAATTGTTCCTGCGTTGTTAGAGGTTTAGTTGAGATTTGTTTTATGAAAACACTGTATTATGTGTTTCATTTAATTTTGTACTCACTTCATTCACTTACTTTTGAATCTCAGGGGTTTCAAGAAGCGTGCCCCTAGGGCACTCAAAGAAATCCGGAAGTTTGCCATGAAGGAGATGGGAACTCCGGACGTGCGCATCGACACCAGGCTCAACAAAGCCGTCTGGGCCAAAGGAATCAGGTACTCGAGGTGTCTGTGTGTGACAGATTTTACCATTCCACTCAGCTAATGCACGTGGAGGTATAAGAAGAAAATCGTGTAGCTGTGGCTTGGGGAGTAGGGTAGCATCTGCGGGGAAGCCCTTTACCCTAGTGTGAACTAAGGCCTGAAGGAGTCAGCAAGGTGCAGGTCAGGTCAGCGCATCACACACAGAACAGACATGACCTGGGAACAGCGGCTGGTTAAAGTGGAGTAGTCGGTGTGTGTGATTGGAGGACAGTGAGGATGGAGTGGGCAGCAGACAGACCTTGTAGGTCACAGTGTGGAGTCTGGCTTTCTCTAGACCTAAGGGCTGTGTCCACCGTGGGGGTGGCTATAGGCCAGAGACTCCTAGCAGTTACACAGTGTGCAGAGTGGCCAGCCACACACACGCACACAAGAAACGGTGTGGCCAGGTCTCAGCAGTGCTCAGGCTGAGAAGTCCTGCTTGTAGGCAGATTTGGGGGGTAGCTGTAAAGGACAGTTACGGGGCCAGGGTAGAAGTGGGACCAGCCAGGTGAGTGGTGCTGGCGGGGACTGGAGGGTTTGAGACAAGCGGGGTGGGGGCACTGTCTGATCTGGGTGGTCTTTTAACATTAGGGTTGGATGCAACAACAGGGATTTGAGCTTTAGCCCTGCAGTGGGCTGTCATGGCGGGGAGTTTATAATGAAGGAGCTGTTTGTGGGCTCCCTTGAGATGGGGAGGGGGGTGTCCCATGAACTGAGAAGGTTGGTGAGCCAGGAGGAGGACTGCGTGTGGGAGTCTGGGACACTGAACATGTAACATTTGCATGTGTTCGCCGAGTGCTGCCTGGGATTTAACATAGCTCCCATAGCCAACATTACACACGGGGCTGACATTTTTGCTGAGGTCACTGCTATGGCAGTGCCGTATGGCACTGAGGTCACTGCATATGGCAGCGGGGCTGCCAGCTGAGACAGGTACATCCCAAGCATGCTCAGTCATTTCAGACTTCTTGAGATCCCATGGACCCCTCTGTCCATGGGATTCTCCAAGCGAGAATACTGGAGTATTGTATTGGGTTGCCATTTCCACCTCCACCTCCCAAGACACCTGTGTTTTCTGTTCTTCAGGAATGTCCCGTACCGGATCCGTGTGCGGTTGTCCAGAAAACGTAATGAAGACGAAGACTCACCAAACAAGCTCTACACTCTGGTTACCTACGTGCCCGTCACCACCTTCAAAAGTAAGGTCTACTTCATTTTTTAAATCCTTGGCCCTATTATAACCTGAGTTCATTTGTTCAACAAATACTGTTTACTTGTATCTCTGGATCCTTCCAGTAGGGTTGTACGTTAGAGGCATAGTCAGTAAACCTTTTTGAAGTTGTGTTATGGTGTGGGAAAATGCAAAAGGATACAGAACACGTCTGTATCTGGGTTGGGAAGGGTCATTCAGAATACCTGCCTAAGCCCTTGCAGAAAAGGTTCTTCTGTGAGCATGGGATGGGGGGTGTGGGTGTGGAAGGTGACTGGCTATCACTTCTTTTGCAGATCTACAGACAGTCAATGTGGACGAGAACTAATTGCTGATGGTCCAATAAAGTTATTGAACTGTCTTCGCATCTTGATTTTCCTTTTCTAGTTGGAGGTAAAGTAGGCTTGTGTATCTTAGAGCATTTCCCAGCCACCATGCCTGGGCCCCTTCTCCCAGGAGTTTTAAGAGACTAAACTGGTAGCTTTTGAGGGTCTTAGGTTTAATGAAAGAGAGAGTTTGTCATTTTTAGCTCAATTATTTGGTAATCTAACGAGGTGGTTTTACTGCTGGTTTGTGCTCAGTTGTTCAGTCCTGTCTGACTCCTTGCGACCCCACTGGGCTCCTCTGTCCGTGGAATTTTCCAGGCAAGAATACTGGAGTGGGTTGCCATTTCCACGTAGGTAACCTTTCTTAAAAGGACTAACAAACGTTATGTTAAATTTAGCCCGAAACCAAGGTGTTGGAGGGATTGTGTTTCATCACTGATGTGGATTAAATGGCGTAAAGAGGTGCCCTTTTGAAACCCTATTGATGATGGTAGTGGGGTTGGAGGCTGCCTGGAGTGTATGCTGTGATCATCATTGTGGGGGCAGTGGGGCGGTCTCCAGGTGTTCCAAACTGGCACAGTCCAAACCTTAGAGCTGAAATAAGATACAGACACAAACCAAGTCAATAGAAAACTTTGTTTTTAAAAAAACTTGGAGGCCAACATTGAAAGCGTGGTTTGTACACATTTTTTGGAAGGACACAAAGTGAATACAACCGAATACATTAACATGGTTTCAATTACCAGCATTGAAACAAAATTAGTGCAAAAAAAGCCAAATACAATTGCACAGATAGTGGCTCTCAAATCTTGAAAGTGAATTCTGTCCCCCCCGTTCAAGTGAAGGATGAGTGCTTGGGCTTCTCTCAACTTGGTTAGTATCACACATCTCTCACTTCTTTAGCTTCCAGCTGAGGACAGAACACTAGCTCTAGCACTGACAGTGTCTAAACAAATGCTGGGTGTTGCATCAGTGCCCCCCAGCCACAGTGTGTACCCAGCTTGTAAAGGACTCACGGTGAGCTCGACAAGCCTGGCTTCCTGGGCTCACCGCGCCCGGGGACCTGGCTGTGCTTTGGTGTGGAGATGCGTCTCGGCCAATCGCTGTCCTACGGGCTGCTCAGCTTGAGCTCAGGCTGTGACTGGCGGCTCATTTCACAAGTCTTGAGGCTGTACTGATTGAGCTTGGCGTTTTCAAGTTTGGATTTAATGTCCAGTGGCTTTTCAAAAAAGTTGACTAGTGACTGTTCAGTCAGAAGTGAGGCTAAAATATGTTCAAGGGAGACGGTCCAGTCCCCTTGTGCCTCCTCAGGAAATGCCTGGGACTCCTGGGGACTCTGCCCTGTGTCCGCTTCAGCAAACACCAAGTCCTGCTCAGAAGAGGGGGAAGGAGCCGAGGCCTGCAGCTCCTCCCCGCCTTCCTGGGAGCCGCTCCCAGAGCTGCTGCCTCGCTGCCCCACCTCGCCGATCTGCAGCAGCAGCGTGGTTACTGTGGCGATGGCTTGGTACAGGTCATTCTCTTCTGGGTCTTTGTGGAACATACTGTACAAAGTCTTACAGAACTGGATGAACTCTCTCTGGAAATGTGAGGGGGGAAAATCTGAATATAACAGTGTAACAAGAATATGTTTTTTGTTTAAAAATTTTACACTTAGTTCTCTGATCAAAACCACACAGTAATTGTTGAAGCAGAAAATAAGAGGTATTTTCTGCCCTTGAGGACTTGCCAAGTCCAGGAGATTTCACACACCGTGTAGACTTGTGCTGTCTTTACAGCAGCTGTTAAAAACATTACACCCTTCAACCCAGGAAAACAACTTGTGAGAATATGTTCAGAAGCTCTGCATGGAGATGTGTTTTATGAGGATGCGAAGGCTAGGGTTTTTAGTAGAGAAAGGTCGGAAACAGCCTAAATATTAGGACTGAAATAATCTTACTAGATTTGTTAATCTGGTGGAAATACCAAAGCAGCAGGGAAGGCCATAAAGTTCAACAATGGTGCCTGGTGCGTGCTCACGCTACACACCCTCCTGCCCAAATTGAGAATCTTTATGTCACAATAGAGGTGGGACTTAGCTTCACGGTCACTCTAGGAACAGGAAAATGCTCTGAGCTACTAATTTAGCATTTAAGGTTCAAGAGAAATATCCATGATAACTGAGGTACAACTGACATGCTGAGATTTAACTGATATATATCCAGAGAGTAGAATGAATGTTTGAAAGCCACTTAGTAGAGTGGAGCAACACTGTTTCATGATCAAAAGGAAAACTGCTAAATCCCACTCCTGGGAGCTCACAGGAGTACCAGAGGGATTTAAGTCCTATAATAAAGGGAGGTTTTCCACTTAAAGCCGCATCAGTACACTGTAATATGTAGTTAGCTATTTAAACTGTACTTTTTATATGAAAAATTCTGTGTCCACTGTCTCCCAAATAACTTCTAGTGCTCTACAGAATGAATCTGCATCACAACCTGATAAATGAGTTTGATAGAGAAAATTTGAGGATATGAAATATGTGCTAGCATATTTTGAAGAGTGCTGAACATCTGAATAGTTGAATGGATCAAAATTTAAATAATTTCCTATTTAAATGTCACAATGTTTAAAATGTCTTAAAGATCCTTTGATTATAGCTTAGGAGGTAAAGTGGGGGTCCAGCTTAATTAAAAGGCTTACCACTGAAATTGCTTGGTAAAATAGTAAATTCTCTGCACAGAATAAAGTCCATACCTGGCTCATTTTGGGCAACTCTTTCTCAGTTTTGTCTTTTTCTTTGGCCAAATCTTTAATCATCTGCTTCAGCTGTTTCTGATAATCAATTGTATCACCTTGAGACAAAGGAAAGAATATAGACTTCAGTCAAAGTAAAAAATTTAAGAGATACCAAGGGAACATTTCATGCAAAGATGAGCACAATAAAGGACAGAAATGGTATGGATCTAACAGAAGCAGAAGATACTAAGAAGAGGTGGCAAGAATACATAGAAGAACTGTACAAAAAAGATCTTCACGACCCAGATAATCACGATGGTGTGCTCACTCACCTAGAGCCAGACATCCTGGAATGCAAACTCAAGTGGGCCTTAAGAAGCATCACTACGAACAAAGCTAGTGGAGGGGATGGAATTCCAGATGAGCTATTTCGGATCCTAGATGATGCTGTGAAAGTGTTGCACTCAGTATGCCAGCAAATTTGGAAAATTTAGTAGTGGCCACAGGACTAGAAAAGGTCAGTTCATTCCAATCCCAAAAAAAGTCAATGCCAAAGAATGCTCAAACTATCGCACAATTGTACCCATCTCATGTGCTAGCTAAGTAATGCTCAAAATTTATGCCAGGCTTCAACTGTACGTGAACCATGAACTTTCAGATGTTCAAGCTAGATTTAGAAAAGGCAGAAGAACCAGAGATCAAATTGCCAACATCTGCTGGATCATCGAAAATGCGCGAGTTCCAGAAAAACTTTTTGCTTTTTGACCATGCCAAAGCCTTTGACTGGATCACAACAAACTGGAAAATTCTTAAGAGATGGGAATATCAGACCACCTGACCTGCCTCCTGAGAAATCTGTATGCAGGTCAAGAAGCAACAGTTAGAACTGGACATGGAACAACAGACTGGTTCCAAATAGGAAAAGGAGTACGTCAAGGCTGTATATTGTCACCCTGCTGATTTAATTTATATACAGAATACATGATGTGAAATGCCAGGCTGGATGAAGCACAAGCTGGAATGAGGATTGCTGGGAGAAATATCAATAACCTCAGATATGCAGATGATACCACCCTAGTGGCAGAAAACAAGAACTAAAGTGCCCTCTCGAAAGTGAAAGAGTGAAAAAGCTGGCTTAAAACTCAACATTCACAAAATTAAGATCATGGCATCCAGTCCCACCACTTCATGGCAAATAGAGTGGGAAACAGTAAGAGACTATTTTCTTGGGCTCCAAAAATCACTGCGGATGGTGACTGCAGCCATGAAATTAAAAGACAATTGCTCCTTGGAAGAAAAGCTATGACCGACCTAGACAGCATATTAAAAAGCAGAAACATTACTTTGCCAACAAAGGTCTGTCTAATCAAAGATACGGCTTTTCCAGTAGTCATGTATGGATGTGAGAGTTGGACTCTAAAGAAAGCTGAGTACTGAAGAATTGATGCTTTTGAACTGTGGTGTTGGAGAAATCTTGAGAGTCCCTTGGACAGCAAGGAGATCCAGCCAGTCAATCCTAAAGGAAATCAGTCCTGAATATTCATTGGAAGGACTGATGCTGAAGCTGAAACTCCAATACTCTGGCCACCTGATGCGAAGAACCGACTCACTGGAAAAGACCCTAATGCTGGGAAAGACTGAAGGTGGGAGGCGAAGGGAACGAAAGGTTGAGATGGTTGGATAGCATCACCAACACAATGGACATGAGTTTGAGTAAGCTCTGGGAGTTGGTGATGGACAGGGAGGTCTGGCGTGCTGCAGTCCACGGGTTCGCAAAGAGTTGGACGCGACTGAACTGAACTGAAGTAAATTCCATGAAAACAAAAGGAAAATGGAAAGGAGTGGTGAGGGGATGAGGGACTCCACTAAGCAAATCCCACATACAAACTGAAAAGCAGAGATCAATCAGATGGTCTGTACAAAAAGTGTCCACAAATAGATTATGACAGCTGAGTGACCTCTTGTTATAGGATAACCCCTGCAATATTAAAGGAATAAACATGGGGGGATAGAGGGTAGTCACCCGATACACTGCACCTTGGAAGGTTTTGGCCTCTGAAGCAGTGGTCTCAGTATTTGATCTCAGTATTAGCTCCTAGGAGGGAGAGGAAGAGACACTCTGCTTCTAGGAATAGCTGTCCCAATCAGAAGGTAATGAAAAGAGGTACATACCATTGGACTTGCCAAAAACCAGGGGTCTTGACGTCGACAACAGAGGATTCTTCAGTGGTGACTGGCTGTCTCGGTCATTTTCAGTGAGTGCTTTTTAAAAATAAAAAAATTTTTAAATTAATTGGAAAAATTATTGTGTCTTAACCAAAACTAACAGTAATTTCGCTTTTTAGGTAAGAAAACTAAAGGCCAAGCTAGAAGCCCCTGGTCTGAGGGCTGCAGGGTCCTCCCTGGTCTGAGCCCTGTGTACGCCAAGAAGTCAAAAGCATCTGACACACTCATAATGTCTTTTCCCTGATGTCTGTAGGTACTGTAATGATACAAATTCATAAGACAATGCTGATACTGACCTAGAAAAATGTCCATGTGGTTAAAAATGGATTTTTTCAAATTATAAGTATGTATATACATACACACATAAATTCTAGAAATAACACCTCTGGATGATGTAATACTGGGTAATTGCTTTAAACTCTAATTTTTTTTCTCAGTACATCATGGTATACTTAAATAACTTATAGCAAAAACTGAAAACAGCTTTCCTGAATTCAAAGCCTGTTACGAGTTTTCTGGAAATATACAAAACTCCAATTATATCAGAACTCTAATACACTGCTGGTATGAATATAAAATGGCATAGCCATTTTGGAAAACAGTTTGGCAGTGACCATAAACTAAGTCATTAGGTTGCCATTTTTACCCAGTTCCACTCCTAGGTATATGTCAAAAGGAAATGACAGCATTCCCACTCAGAACCTGTACGCAAATGCTCACAACAGTATTTGTTCCAAAGAGCCAAAAAGTACAGATTGTTTACCAACTGAGCGATCAGGGAAGCCCCAAACAAACCCAACCGAGTATTATTCATCAGCTGAAATGAACAAATCATGGCAAACCCGGCAGTGTATCAGTTCAGCTGTTGGAAAGGAGTAAGCACTGGCATCGCCACGGATGAACCTGCAGACGTACTAACGGGGCGCAGGCAGACACGGGGTGCGCACAGCACGGCTGCGCATGCCGGAAAAGCCTGAGCAGACATCTGAAGGCAGGGAATGTGTGGGCCGGACAAGGAGTAAGGCTGCAGGCTTTTGGGGGTAAAAATACTCTAAAATTGTGATGATGGTTTGTAATGGCTACACGAAAAATCAGACACTATATACATCCAGTCAGTGAATTCTATGGTATGTGGGTTATAAACCAATAAAGCTGTTACCAAACAAATTCTAAAGGGGACTGCAAATAAAGGATCCTCATTTTTTAAATGTTGAAACTTCAAAATAGTAAGCCATTCACTGAGAAGAAATAAATGGCAAAATTCTGTTGTGATCCAACAAATAGCCACAAGATGGCACCAAAGCCTTGATAAGCTACCCTCCTTCCTACTTGCAAAGTAGGTTTCCGGGGTTTGAAAGGTGGAGGATGCTTGGAGTTCTGTCTTTCTCATTGGTCTTTATTCACCGCTCCCCCCTGCCCATAAAATGATTGAGTCATTTCTTTTTTCCAACTTTGCCCTTTGCCCAAAACAAACTCTACGCATTGGCACACGTGAGAATCCACTCGCTGAAAGTAAAAGTCGCTCCGTCGTGTCCGACTCTGTGTGACCCCGTGGGCAATACAGTCCATGGGATTCTCCAGGCCAAAATACTGGAGTGGGTAGCCTTTCCCTTCTCCAGGGGATCTTCCCAGCCCAGGGACTGAACCCAGCCCTCCTGGACTGCAGGCAGATTCTTTACCAGCTGAGCCACAAGGGAAGCCTAAGAATACTGGAGTGGGTAGCCTATCCCTTCTCCAGCGGATCTTCCCAACACGGGAATCAAACTGGGGTCTCCTGCATTGCAGGCGGATTCTTGACCAACTTGGCTATCAAGGAAGCCCACGCACGCTGAATAGGAGGGAAATGACAAACACAGGATAGTACTTGGGCAGTCACCATAGAAATTGCTTCCTAGGTAACAGCCACTGGGATGTCAAGCATATACTAGATCCCTACCCTCAAAAGAGCTCAGCGGAGAAACGTGTGCAGAAGTCACTCTAGGAGGATGCTCTCATAAAAAAACTAATATAGAAACGGGAGCACAGAGCAGTGATTAATTTACAGGCTGGGTGAGTGTCCAGAGAGGAGGCAGGTCAAGCACCCACGGCGACGGAGCCAGAAAGGCCGGCCAGCCTCAGAGCAGCGCTCAACAGCCTCCCTCCCCTCCGTCTCGGCAGTAGGTGCCTGGACCCGGATGGGAAGCCAGGGGACAGCGGAGGCAGCTGGGAGCTCACTGGGAGACGCTCGTCCTGTTACCTGCTCTTTCAGAGATGTACGCTACAGTGCATTAGGAAGAACAGTCCACAGAGTCTATATGATCCTTAAATGTTCTTTCAACCTTTTAAAATGAAATTATGAACTATCAATGTAATCTTGTTTTGACATTCCAGTATACCTGTAAATCGCAGCTGAGCACTATACATGGATTAAGAGACAATCCTATTAATGCTTTCACTGTGTCTCACTTCACATTCTGCACAAATTAAAAGTCAGATGAAGGATTTGCATTTGGTTATCTGAAACTCCTGATCTCAGATGTCTCTGTGACGGGTGGATAAGCGCATGGCTTCAACAGACAGACACCAGCACAGACGGCTCCCTGTGGCTTCAGGGACTAGCATTAGTCGGGGCGCACGTCCATTCCCCGTAACAGTCATCACCACTGCTATCTCATCACTTTCTAAATGGGACGCTTGTGGGGGGAAGACACCAGTTCCACTGAAAGCTGCTTATCTCTGGCAGAGGAAGACACAGACTGCTTTCAACACTGTGTGGCCTTCAGATGCACTTGACGCTATAGGCATCAAAGTAATACCATTTTCCAAATGAACTTATGGTTGCTGGGGGGAGGGGATACTGAGTTTGGGATGGACGTGTACACACTGCTACATTTAAAATAGGTAAGCAACAAGGGCCTACTGTATAGCACAGCAGGAACTCTGCTCAATGTCATGTGGCAGCCTGGATGGGAAAGGAGTTTGGGGGAGCGTGGATAATGTATATGTATGGCTGAGTCCCTCTGCTGTCCACCCGAAACCATCACAGCATTGTGACTTGGCTACACTCCAACACAAAGGAGAAAGGGAAAGATATTCCCGTCTGAGTGCAGAGCTCCAGAGAACAGCACAGAAAGAGAAGCAAGCCTTCCTCAGTGATCAGTGCAAAGAAACAGAGGAAAACAACAGAATGGGAAAGACTAGAGATGTCTTCAAGAAAATCCGAGATACCAAGGGATGCAAAGATGGGCACAATAAAGGACAGAAATGGTATGGACCTATCAGAAGAAGAAGATATTAAGAAGAGGTAGCAAGAATATACAGAACTGTCAGAAAAGGTCTTAATGACCCAGATAACCACGACGGCGTGGTCACTCACCTAGAGCCAGACATCCTACAGTGGGAAGTCAAGTGGGCCTTAGGAAGCATCACTATGAACAAAGCTAGTGGGGGTGATGGAATTCCTGAGCTATTTGAAATAGCTATTTCAAATCCTAAAAGGATGCCGTGAAAGTGCTGCACTCAATATGCCAGCAAATTTGTAAAACTTAGTAGTGGCCACAGGACTAGAAAAGGTAAGTTTTCACTCCAATCCCAAAGAAGGGCACTGCCAAAGAATGTTCAAACTACTGCATAATTGCACTCATCTCACATGCTAGCGAACTCCTGCTCAAAATTCTTCAAGCGAGGCTTCAACTGTACGTGAACTGAGAACTTCCATACATAAAAAGCTGGATTTTAGAAAAGGCAGAGGAACCAGAAGTCAAATTGCCAACATCCACTGCATCATAGAAAAAGTAAGAGAATTCCAAAAAAAACATCTATTTCTGCTTCACTGACTACACTAAAGTCTTTGACTGTGTGAATCACAACAAACTGTGGAAAATTCTTAGATGGGAATACCAGACCTGCCTCCTGAGAAACCTATATGCAGGTCAAGAAGCAACAGTTAGACCCAGACAGGAACAACAGACTGATTCAAAATTGGAGAAGGAATATGTCAAGGCTGTCTATTATCACCTTGTTTATTTAACTTATATGCAGAGTACATCATGCGAAATACCAGGCTGGATGAAGCTCAAGCTGGAATCAAGATTGCTGGGGGAGAAATATCAATAACCACAGATATGCAGATGACCCTAATGGCAGAAAGAGAAGAGGAACTAAAGAGTCTCTTGATGAAGGTGAAAGGGGAGTGTGAAAAAGCTGGCTTAAAACTCAATATTCAAAAAACTAAGATCACAGCATCTGGTCCCATCACTTCAAGGCAAATAGATGCGGAAACAATGGAAACAGTGACAGACTTAATTTTCTTGGGCTCCAAAATCACTGCGGAGGGTGACTACAGCCATGAAATTAAATGACACTTACTCCTTGGAAGGAAAGCCATGACCAACCTAGACAGTGTATTAAAAGGCAGAGACATCATTTGCTGATGAAGGTCCGTATAGTCAAAGCTAGTTTTTCCAGTAGTCATGTATGGATGTGAGAGTTGGACCATAAAGAAGGCTGAGTGCCAGCGAATTAATGTTTTGAACTGTGGAGCTGGAGAAGATTCTTGAGAGTCCCTTAGATAGCAAGGAGGTCAAACCAGTCAACCCTAAAGGAAATCAACCCTGAATATTAATTGACTGATGCTGAAGCTCCAATACTTTGACCATCTGATGCAAAGAGCTGACTCGCTGAAAAGATGCTGATGGTGGGAAAGCCTGAGGGCAGGAGGAAGAGGGGGCAGCAGAGGATGAGATGCTTGGATGGCATCACCAACTCAATGGACATGAGTTTGAGCAAACTGCAGGATATAGTGAAGGACAGGGTAGCCTGGCGTGCTGCAGTCCATGGAGTCGTAAAGAGGTGGACACAACTGAGCAACTGAACAACGATGACCAACACAAAATAAGAAGTTAAATAATAATACCATTTTCCATCATATTTTCTTCTTGAAAAAGCCAAACAGTGCCCCCCTTTACCTCTCCATGGTGGCCAGAAACAGGAATCAACTTCTAACAGCACAGACTTGCATTTGGTTCAATTAGGAATTCCAGTATACCCAAGTCATCAGTAAGATAGGAAGACCAACCAAACTCTCCAACTTGTGTCCCAGATATATAATCTAGAAAACCTCCTGAGCTGTGACACATACTGGACACTCACTGGGACTACAAATCCAATCTTAGTGGCTCCTTGACAATTTGCATAATATCAGGGGTCTTAAGCACTTAGCTTTTCTCTTTTAAAAAGTTCAATGGAGGGGCTTCCCTGATGGCTCAGTGGTAAAGATTCTGCCTGTCAATGCAGGAGACATGAGCTTGATCCCTGATCTGAGAAGATCCCACATGCTGAGGAGCAACTAAGCCTGTGAGCCACAACTACTGAGCCTGTGCTCTTGAGCAGGAGAGCTGGAGCTACTGAAGCCCGCGTGCCCCACACCCTGTGCCCTGCAACAGGAGAAGCCACTGAAATGGAAGCTGGTACATGGCAATAAAGGGTAGCCCCCTGCTTGCCACAACCAGAGAAAGCCCAAGCAAAAACAATGAAGACGGAGCACAGCCAAAAATAAATAATAAATAAAAATGAAATTATAAGAAGTTCAATGCAATCTTTTAATTTCACAAAAGGTTCCTTAGGAGGTTTATATTCTACACTATTTATATTTTTCAAAACCCTCAAGTGATATTTTCGACTCAGGATCCCAATCCAAAGAGCAGACTTACATCTAGCCTCAGCTGTCTGTCACCAAATCGAATGAGCCTGGCATCATTTCTGATGCAGCTGGCATGAGTACTGCCCAAGTTATCAGATGTAAACTATCACTTCTGGATCCTGTGAGAAGGTGACCTTTGCAAGTTTCCATAGTACAGCATCCATTTTGAGAATCTGAGTCTTCAGACTGACTGTCTCCAGTCTCTGAGGGAAGTTCTTGATCTTTCATGACTGGAGTCATCATTTAGTTCACATATTTCCACATTAGCTGATAAGCCTTCTTCATGTATGCCAGTTGGGTTATGTCCATTAATAATCTGGTCCTTAGAGTGGTGTAACGATCCTTCAGTCCCTTGGATTCCAGCAGGTATTCTGACGTATCAGCACACTCTCAAGGGCAGGAGATTATAGATTTTATCTTCAGTATCGTTTCTTAGTATAACCATAAGAAAAGGCTGACCAAAAAGTGAAGAACCAATATGGTGGACGTGACCTGGGTGCCACAACTTTTTTCTTAGACAGAGTAGTTGTCACATGCCGTGTGTCTTGATAGTAATTTCAAACACATGATTTCCCATTCCATACTACTACTCAGGTTGTCATCCACAGTGACTATTCCATGAAATCTATGGTTTTATACCAGTAGTCGTCGTTGTTGTTCAGGCACTAAAGTCGTGTCCGACTCTTTGTGACCCTGTGGACCGTAGCCCCCAGGCTTCTCTGTCCATGGGATTTCTCAGGCAAGAATACTGGAGTGGGTTGCCATTTCCTTCTCCAGGGAATCATCCCAACCCAGAGATCGAACCCTGGTCTCCTGTATCTCCTGCACTGGAAGGTGGATTCCTTACCACTGAGCTATCCATTAATATATATGGGAAGCCCATATATATTAATATCAGTACTTATGGGTCTTATCTGCAGGTAGTCTGGACGAAGCGGACAATGTCATGCAAAGATTTCATGTATTTCAGTGTTGGTGGTAGAGCAGTGAGCATAGCCGCCTTGCAAAGATCTAGTATATTTTCAGTTGTACTGCACAGACTTCGAAAGTGGAGCCATTCTGTCAATGGACTTGAACTTCCAAGGTGCAGTCTTTAATCAAGGGCAATGGAACAAAATGCATTTTGCCAAGTGACAAAATGGGTCAAATGGTACTGAAATCTTAGCATGCTCAGGACTTTTTAATATTAGTTTTCATACTAATATTATATTGAAATGTCTCCATGCAATTCCTGATTGGGATTTTTAAATAACAACCTCTTCAAATGGACTATCACCCTCACTGAGAAACTATTTGGACAAGAAGGTAGAAGCAAATGGCATTTTGCTGTACTTGATGGAAACTGCTTTCTTGCCGGTACTGAGAACTTGAATGGTTCAAATGTTTTTGGTTTACTTCAAGTGTATGATGATTCTCCCT
Organism: Cervus elaphus; assembly: GCF_910594005.1. Lineage (NCBI taxonomy): Eukaryota > Metazoa > Chordata > Mammalia > Artiodactyla > Cervidae > Cervus > Cervus elaphus. Next base: position 96,604,170 of record NC_057825.1, on the reverse strand, counting down.
TACTGACAAATCTGAGTTGTTGTGACAATATGGTTTCCTGAATTTTGGTTTCCTGTTTTTAGTATTTATTTATTTGGCTGTACTGGGTCTTAGGTGCAACATGCAGGATCTTTGCTGTTAGTTGCAAACACACAGAATCTAGTTCCTTGATCAGGGAAGTCCCATAATATGACTGAATTTTAAATCCAGCCATTTTTTCACATCAAGTATTTAAACATTTATACAGATATTGATATAAACTTCTCATTTATATAGATATTGCTGTTTTAGTCTATAATTATACTTCAGGATTTAAATTACAATACTGACTAAACATCATTAATGAAGCATTTATAACCTCACATTTTTCTAAGATGAATTTCTGCTTTGAATCCATACTTTGTCAGTGCACATTAATGTTTTCATGTGATCTTCAAATTTTCAATGAAGTTCACTCAGGTTTTCAACATTTTAAGTCCTTTTTAAAATAACTATCTTTGAGACTTCCCTGGCGGTCCAGTGGTTAGGACTCTGTGCTTCCACTGCAGAGGGGCACAGGGTTTGGTCCCCGGTCAGGCAACTAAGATCTGGCATGATGTACAGTGCAGCAAAATAAAACTATCTTTAATTAAACAGTAACTTGGAATCATTTATAACATCTTTCTTTTTAACTGAACTCTTTAAAGACATCTATTTTTGGCTGTGCCGGGTCCTCGCTGCTGCACAGGCTCTTCTCTCGTTGTGGCGAGTTACTCTGCCGTACACAGGCTTCTCGTTGTGGTAGCTTCTCTTGTTGCAGAGCACAGACTCCAGGTGCATGGGCTTCAGTAGCTGTGGCGTGTGGGATCAGTGTTCACAGCTTCCGGGCTCTAGAGCATGGGCTCAACAGTTGTGGCACAGGGGCTTAGTTGCTCTGAGGCATGTAGGATCTTCCTGGATCAGGGATCAAACCCATGTCTCCTGCATTGGCAGGAGGATTCTTTACCACTGAGCCACCTAACTCATCTTCTGAAAAAACTCTTTTGGACAGCAAATGCACTCTGGCATGTAAACAACCTCAGGAAGAAATCTCTACTTCTTCACCTAAAGCTGAACACAAAGACTGAAGCAGCTCCAATTTTACTTGAGTCAGCATTTTGAAAACATCACTTCACATGGATCCAGAGCAGCAGGGACCCCTCTGGGAGCCGCTCTGCAAGTCTGACAGTATATTCCCTGCATCCCGGAGTTCCCAGAAGGAACAGAGCCCACGCTGTCAGCTCCACTCTCAGCAGGCTCTCTTACAGGAAGCCTCCAATGCCTCATTCATTTGTCTTCATTTATGAATTCCAATACATCATTCTCAGTAGCTGGTTTTGATGCTTCTTCCTAATGTATATAATGTTCTTCCAGGAAGTTGTCTTATGGAAGTCCAATTAGTGCAACTAGCTGAGTAAAATGACCAATACCTACATATCGATCAATTTTTTGCAATGAAAACTCCAGTTTTAGTAATCTTCTACGATACCTGTTCATCCCTGTATCATCTGATGTGGTATCAGATCATCTGGAATATTTCTCTTCCATTTGTTAAACAATGTTGTTATGTACAGTGGAACCCCCATAAGACTGAGCTGATTTTTCAGCAGAAGCTGCAGGCCAGAGGGAGTGGCACAATACTTGCCAAGTGCTAAAAGGAAAAAAAAAGACTTCCAATCAAGAGTATTCCACCCAGCAAGGTTATTATTCAGAATTAAAGGAGAGAGAAACCATTTCCAAACAATAGATAAAGGACTTTACTACCACTGAACCAGCCTTATAAGAAAGGTTAAATGGACTTCTTTAAGCTAAAAAGAAAAAGCCCTAACTAGCAACAAGAAAGCATAGCAGAGTCAAAATCTGACTGATAATGGCAACATAGATATTGCCCCACCACCTACAGAGTTAGTAACACGGTTAAAAGACAAAAGTAGTACAGTTAAGTAGAGCATAATAGCCCAAAGGATATAAAAAAATAAAATATGTAAAACTTCACATCGAAAGGAAAATGTAGGAGGAGGGAGTAAAAACACATAATTCTTAGAATACATGTAAAACTTAAATTGCTATCAACTTAAAACAGACTGGTATAGATCTGTATAGATCTATGTATAGATATCTACATAGATCTATATATATACATAGGCTGTCATATAGTGAAACTTGTAATAACCACACAGCAAAAACCTACACAAAAGATGAGAAAGACATCTAAATCTAACACCACAGAAGGTCATCAAACCACAAGGGAAGAGAGAAAAAAGGAAAAGAGAGGAACTACAACAAGCAATTAACAAGAAAGCAGTAAGTACATGTCTATCAATAATTACTTTAAATGTAAACAGACTAAATTCTCCAATAAAAAAACAGAGTGAATGGATGAAAAAACAAGACTCATCCATATGCTGCCTATAAAAGACTCACTTAGATAGTAGGACACAAACTGAAAGTGATGGGATGGAAAAGACAGTCCCTGCAAATGAAAACAAAAAGAAATCTGGGGTGGCTATACTTATATTACACAAAATAAACTAAAACAAAAACTGGAATAAAAGACAAAGAAGGACATTACATAATGATAAAGGGGTCAACCCGACAAGAAGATACAACATGTGTAAGCATTTATGCACCCAGGAGAGGCACACCTAAATAAATAAGGCAAATATTAACAGACCTAAGGGAGAAACTGACAGCAATACAGCGTTAGTTGGGGACTTTAAGACCTCACTTACGTTAATGGACAGAACATCGAGACAGAAAATCAGCAATGAAGCATCAGCCTTAAACCACACATATATAACACACTCCATCCCAAAGTAGCAGAATACATATTCTCAAGTGCACAAGGAACATTCTCCAAGAAAACAAGTTTCAATAAATTTAAGAAGACTGAAATCATATCAAGCATTTTTTCCAAACCCATTAGTATGAAACTGGAAATCAATTACCAAAAAAACAAACAAATTAGAAAAACCACAAGTTATGTGGAGGTTAAACAACCAGTAGGTCAAGAAAGAAATCAAGGAGAAAATTTTAAAAATACCTTGAGACAAATGAAAATGAAAATATAACATTTCAAAATCTACAGGATACAGCAAAAGCAGTTCTAACAGAAATTAATAGCAATAAATGAAATAGAGATTTAAAAGACACTAGACAAAGTCAATAAAACTAAGACCTGCTTCTTTGAGAAAATCAACAAAATTGACAAACCTGTACCTAGTCTTACCAAGAAAAAGAGAGCTCAAAGTCAGAAATGAAAGAGAAGTTACAACTGATATCACAGACAAAAGATCAGAGAAACTCATATGAACAATTATACAACAAAATGAATAACCTAGAGGAAAAGGGTAAATTCCTAGAAACATACAATCTTCTAAGACTGGATCATGAACAAACAGAAAATCTCAACAGATCAACAGTACATGATGCATGGCAAAAACCATCACAATATTGTAAAGAAATTATCCTCCACTAAAATAATTTAAAAAGAAAAGAATATTGAGTCAGCAATTGATGTTGAAGCTGAAGCGCCAATACTTTGGCAACCTGCTGGGAAGAGCCAATTCATTGGAAAAGACCCTGATGCTGGGAAAGATTGAGGGCAGGAGGAGAAGGGGACAACAGAGGATGAGATGGTTGGATGGCACCACTGACTCGAGGGACATGAGTCTGAGCAAACTCCAGGAGATAATGAAGAACAGGGAAGCCTGGCATGCTGCAGTCCACGGGGTCACAAAGAATCGGACACGACTGAGTGACTCAACAACAACAACAAACAAAACCCCAGGACCAGACGATTTCACTAGTGAATTCTACCAACATTCAAGATTTAATACCTAATATTCTCAAACTCGAAAAAAACTGAAGAGAGAATACTTCAAAAGTGGTTTTAAAAGGCCTGAATTACCCACATATCAAAACCAAACAAGGATACCATAAAAAAAAAAAATAGAAAATTATAGGCCCATATCCCTAATGAAAAGAGATGTAAAAACCCCAAAGTATGAGCATATCTAATTCAAACATATATTAAAAGGATTATATACCATGATCAAGTGGGATTGATTACAGCAATGTAAGGATGTATCAACATCCATAAATCAACATGATTCAACCCACCACATTAACAAAATCAAGGATAAAAATTGTATGATTGTCTCAATAGATGCAGAAAAAGCATTTGGCAGAATTCAGTATACATTTATGATAAAAATTCTCAAAGTGGTTATTTAGGAAATGTTCAGTTCAGTTGCTCAGTTGTGTCTGACTCTTTGTAACCCCATGGACTGCAGCACACCAGGCTTCCCTGTCCCTCACCAACTTCCGGAGCTTACTCAAACTCATGTCCATTGAGTCAGTGATGCCATCCAACCATCTCATCCTCTGTGGTCCCCTTCTCCTCCTGCCTTAAGCATCAGGGTCTTTTCTAATGAGTCAGCTCTTCGTAGCAAGTGGCCAAAGTATTGGAGTTTCAGCTTCAGCATCAGTCCTTCCAGTGAACATTCAGGGTTGATTTCCTTCAGGATTGACTGGTTTGATCTCCTTGAAGTCCAAGGGACTCTCAAGAGTCTTCTCCAACAGCACAGTTCAAAAGCATCAATTCTTCAGTGCTCAGCTTTCTGAGCATCCATCCAACTCTCACATCCATACACGACTACTGGAAAAACCAAAGCTTTGACTAGACGGACCTTTGTTGGCAAAGTAATGCCTCTGCTTTTTAATATGCTGTCTAGGTTGGTCATAACTTTTCTTCCAAGAAGCAAGTGTCTTTTAATTTCATGGCTGCAGTCACCATCTGCAGTGATTTTGGAAATGTACCTCAATGTAATAAAGGCCATATGACAAATACAGCTAACATCATACTCAATGGTGAAAAGCTAGAAGCCATTTCCTCTAAGATCAGGAAGGAAACAAGGATTCCTACTTTTGCCCACTTTTATTCAACATATTACTGGAAGTGTTTGCCAGACAGCTGGGCAGGAACCAGAACTAAAAGGCACCCATAGTGGGAAGGAAGGAGTAAAACTGTCACCACCTGCAGATGACACGACACCATATGTAGAAAATCTTAAGTGAAAGTGACAGTTGCTCAGTCACGTCCGACTCTCTGCAACCCCACAGACTATACAGTCCATGGAATTCTTGCGGGTAGCCTTTCCCTTCTCCAGGGGGTCTGCCCAACCCAGGGATCAAACCCAGGTCTCCCGCATTGCAGGTGGATTCTTTACCAGCTGAGCCACAATGAAAGCAGATGACATGATACCATATGTAGAAAACCTTAAAGGTTCCACAAAAAAACTGGTGTATATGAACTCAGTAAAGTTGCACACATGCATACATACACACAATAGAATACTACTCAGCCAGAAAAAGGAAGAAAATCTTATCATTTGCAACAATATAGATGGACCTTGAGGGCATTATACTAAGCAAAATAAGTCAGAGAAAGACAAATATTATACAATTTCAGTCATATGTGCAATCTAAAAAATGAAACAAACAAATGAAACTCCTTGATACAGAGGTCAGATGGTTATCAGAGGAGAAAGCAGTTGAGAGGTGGGCAAAACAGGTGAAGGAGGTCAATTTTATGGTGACAATGGTAACGAGATTTACTCTGGTGATCACTTTCTAGTGTATACAAAGACTAAACTATTATGTTTTACACCTGAAACTAAATACAATATTATATACCAGTTTTCCCTCAATGGAAAAACAAAACAAAACAGTAAGCTACAATAACCATCTATTGAGGCAACCAGGGTTTGTCTTCCCCCACATCCCACAGGCTGGTGGTTCTCAAAGTGTGGACCTCAGACCTAGTCAATCAGAATGGGTAGGCCAGGCATCCTGTGTTACAACAGGCTGCCCAAATGATTCTGATGCACCCTCGGGTTTGGGCACCCCTGCCACAGACCACACAATACGGTACATCAAACCTGTCATCAACCACTCCAAAGCAGAAATGTCTACTGCCTCAAGTTTGAATACGTTTAAAAAGAGAAGAACCTCAAGGTCGTGCTCAAAGTTGGTCCAGGCCAAGGCACAATAGGCACAATTCTAATTTTCTACTTAGACTTTCTTACCTGGAGGGATATGCAGCCGATATAACAGTTTAATCTTCTCATTCATTTCTCCATTATACATAATATCTGCAAAATTAAAGGGGAGAGAGAGACTGAGCAGAGGCAAACGGGTCAAATCCAGGTGTCCGGGCGCAGAGTCAGTGCAGAGAGGACGCAGTGAGGCCGGTGTTTGTGACCTGACACTTCACCTCCCACCTCTCCAGACACGGTATGTGTGAAAAGAAAACGGGAAAAGAGCCGCAAGATAACCTTGGGAATCTCGTCTGGCCTCATAGCTTCGGAAAGATTTTAATTTTAGCTGCAAGAGTTAGAAACGTGGGTAGTAGGAGGGACAAACGAGGAGGCTAGGATTAACATACACACCACTATGTATAAAATAAACAACCAGAAAAGATCTATTGTATATCACAAGGAACTATAATCAATATTGGGTAATAATCTATAAGGGAAAAGAATCTGAAAAAATATATATATACACACACAAGCACATATATATGACTTGTACAACTGAATCTCTGTGCTGTGTATCTGAAATGTATACAATATTATAAATCAACTACACGTCAATTAAAGATTTTTTTTTTTTTAATGAGTTAGGAAGGTGTCTCCTAACAACCCACCACCACACCTGGGTGCCCAGAAGCACATGGTCAATGACCTTTAATGTTGAGAGCCTGGGCTCCCCTCCCCACCGTCCCCTTAGGGGTCATGAGAGGAGCCTGCAGAGGGCTTTTTACAGTCCCACAATCACACTGGGCGAGTCACAGATCTATTTCATTGAGTGGATGTGCCTGCTTCACCATCCCTTTGTCTTGTGTTCACAGACACACGTCCCGTATGAACTACTGCAGAAAAGACCCACAGAGTCATACCGAGGCAGCTCACAAATGCTTTGAATTCGATAAGGTGGTCCATGTTTTCGTCCAGAAGCCTGAAAGTCCTCTCGGCAAGGATTTCCGTGTGGGCCCCACAGGTCCACGGCGAGACGAGCTGGAATAGGCGTGCAAACTGCTGGGCGTCTATGCGGTACTGCTCTGCGTAGGGCCTGCTGGGGTCGTGGCGTGGGGCCATGGGCCGGGGCTGCTCCCAGTAGCAGCTCATCATGTGTTCTCTCTAGCAGGAAGGAGAGGGGCCTGTAAGGGGCGGTGGCTCCCCAGGGAGGCCACACACGTGAAGGAAGGCCAAAGCCAATCGGGCCTTCTCTCCTCACTTGCTTTGCAAAATTATTAAGTAGCAAATAAGCAACATTAAGACACAAAAAATGAAAAAACTAACGGTGTCATCACTTCCAACAAGACATGTAAAAGTTTCCGCTTATTACCCTGTAGTCCTTGCCTACATGAATATGTAATTTTGACATTTTTAAAATTAAGGTTTCTTTTTTTCACTGTAAATATACTTAATCAAATTTACCATTTTAATAATTTAAAAAAATTTTTTTCCTATTTTTTTGGGTCATGTGGCATGCAGGATCTTAGTTCCCTGACCATGGATTTAACCCATGCCCCCTGCAGTGGAAGCACAGTGTCTTAATCACTGGGAAGAACCCATTTTTGCAATTTTGAAATGTACAGCTCAGCTATCATCGTTTTAATGAAAGAAGTCGTACAATTTTTATTCTGATATTTTCGCTTAAAATCATATTATTCAAAAGTTTAAAACTACTAGATAAATCTACAGGCTACAAAAGAAATTAGCAATGCTGGTTACCTGTGGGGATGGAAGACAGGGGCAAGCACCCAGATCAAGAAGCAAGCCTTTTTACTACATGCTTTTTTTATATTGTCTGAATTTTTAACCACATGACTATATTAACAAGTCAAAAATTTAAAATAAAAAAAAAAGGACCATTTGAAGTCTTGGACATAGACTGAAAACTAAAGCAATCAACACTGGCCCCACCACTGATCACTGAGGACCAGTTAGGTTCTTTAGAATGTATCTTTTACACCTGTACTAAATCATCTTTGGGGACATTTTGGCTCACTGACTTGGAATCCTTTCACAACGTCAGTGCCCTCTGCCCATAAGGATGGCAGAGAAACAAGTACAGATGCTCTAATATCCAAGTGCCTATGCTCAGATGGAGACCAAAATGCCATTTATAACTTTACTGCATATTACCAGCAGCCATGGTCCTCAACAAGCCTTTGCAGAACAATAAGAAGTACTGTAAGAACTTTTAAGTGTAAAATAAAGGTCTCGTAAATTCCCATTTCTCAAAACCCAAGACACACTGTGAATTTGCATGTATATTTTTGTCATCCTGTCATGCTAGCTAGAGGCCCTCAGAATCCTATCCAGAAGAACACAGTTATAAAAGTTAAAGACCAGTGCAACCAATTTACACAGAATCCTAGAAGCTAATACAAAAATCAGCAAAGGATATGAAGAGATGATACAAGAAAGTAGACTATTAGCCAATAAACTTACAAAAGGGTATGCAACCTCACTAATGAGTACGCAAATTTAAGTTAAAATGAAATGCAATTTTCTGGGACTTCCCTAGTGGTACAGTGGCTAAGATGCCGGCACTCCCAACACAGGGGGCTCAGGTTCAATCCCTGGTCAGGGAACCAGATCCCACATATTGCAGCAAGAGTTTGCATGCCACAACTAAAGATCCCGCATGCCTCAATGAACACTGAAGATTCCACGTGCTGCAACTAAGACTCAGTGCAATCAAATAAATAAATATCTTGTAAAAAACAAAATGCAATTTTCTACAAGGCTAGCAAAATTTTTAAGTATCCATAATATTAAATGATAGCTGAGTGTGAAACATTAGGAAATGAACACTTTTAGACATCATCAGTGGAAGTGAAATTTGAAAGATCTAGAACACTTTAGCAACAGTGACTGGAATTTGGTTTGCGCATCCCTAAGGAGCCCACCCCACAGAAACAGCAGCACAGGTGTCTGGGGAGAGGCTCGAGGATGCTCTGCACAGCACTGCTTATAAAGCAGAGAAAACTGGAGACAAGACAGATGTCCTTCAGCAAGGGACAGGTGAATGAAGTGTGCTTCAGCCCTACAATCAGATTCTGCTGTCACTGAAAAAGAGTGAAAAGAGATCTGCAGATGCTGACTCGAGAAGAACGTCCATGGTAAAAACTGCAGGGACTTCTCTGGAGATCCAGTGGTCAAGACTCCATGCTTCCAATGCAGGCAGCACAGGGTCGATCCCTGGTCAGGGAAATAAGATTCCACATGCTACATGGTGTGGCCATGAAATTTTAGAAAGTGCAGACCACTGTGTGTAGCACAATCTCATTTCTATGTGGAAAAAAAAGTAAGAGTGCATTGCTTGTGTGTCTACAGAGGGATACAGTAAACAGGGAAAGAAACCAGGAATGAGATTCACCATATACTGTTAACAGTAATTACTGTGCAAAGTGGGGCTACAGGCTCGGACAGGATAAGACCCTTGAAAGTTTGCTTAGTTATTTTTCTTTTTAAATAGTGAGTGTAGGTATTACTCTACATATTATATATATATTTTTATATACATAGTATATAAGTATATTTTTATATATATACTTTGTATATTTTTGTTTCAGTTTGTGTTTTTAAATTAAGTTTCAAAAATAAAAGTATTAACCAGAACACAGAATCAGGCAAAATAATATTAAACAAACCAAATGGTCTCCAGGGCCTGATAATCCAGAAGTGAATAAATTTAGCTGAACATGAACAACAGCCGGTGAATCTCATTCCTGATTTCTTTCCCTTTTTACTGTATCCCTCTGTGGACACACACACGAGCAATGCAAGTGTGAGACAGACAGCTAGAGGGAAGCTGCCCCACGGAACAGGGAGCCCAGCTCAGCGCCCTGTGATGACCAAGGGGGTGGGGGGGAGGGGACGGTGTGCACACACAGCTGGTGCACACTGGTACACAGGGGAAACTAACAGGGGTGGGGGGGAGGGGACCATGTGCACACACAGCTGGTGCACTCTGGTACACAGCGGAAACTAACAGAGGGTGGGGGGAGGGGGCCGTGTGCACAGACAGCTGGTGCACTCTGGTACACAGCAGAAGCTAAAGAGGGGTGGGGGGGAGGGGACCGTGTACACACACAGCTGGTGCACACTGGTACACAGCGGAAACTAACAGGGGTGGGGGGGAGGGGACGGTGTGCACACACAGCTGGTGCACTCTGGTACACAGCAGAAGCTAAAGAGGGGTGGGGGGGAGGGGACCGTGTACACACACAGCTGGTGCACACTGGTACACAGCGGAAACTAACAGGGGTGGGGGGGAGGGGACCATGTGCACACACAGCTGGTGCACTCTGGTACACAGCGGAAGCTAAAGAGGGGTGGGGGGAGGGGATGGTGTGCACACACAGCTGGTACACTCTGGTACACAGCAGAAGCTAAAGAGGGGTGGGGGGGAGGGGACCGTGTACACACACAGCTGGTGCACACTGGTACACAGCGGAAACTAACAGGGGTGGGGGGGAGGGGACGGTGTGCACAGACAGCTGGTGCACACTGGTACACAGCGGAAGCTAAAGAGGGGTGGGGGGAGGGGACGGTGTGCACACACAGCTGGTACACTCTGGTACACAGCAGAAGCTAAAGAGGGGTGGGGGGGAGGGGACCGTGTACACACACAGCTGGTGCACACTGGTACACAGCGGAAACTAACAGGGGTGGGGGGGGAGGGGACCATGTGCACACACAGCTGGTGCACTCTGGTACACAGCGGAAGCTAAAGAGGGGTCGGGGGAGGGGACGGTGTGCACACACAGCTGGTACACTCTGGTACACAGCAGAAGCTAAAGAGGGGTGGGGGGGAGGGGACCATGTACACAGACAGCTGGTGCACACTGGTACACAGCGGAAACTAACAGAGGGTGGGGGGAGGGGGCCATGTGCACACACAGCTGGTACACACTGGTACACAGAGGAAACTAACAGAGGGGTGGGTGGAGGGGACCGTGTGCACAGACAGCTGGTGCGCACTGGTACACAGCGGAAACTAACAGAGGGGTGGGTGGAGGGGACCGTGTGCACAGACAGCTGGTGCACACTGGTACACAGAGGAAACTAACAGAGGGGTGGGGGAGGGGACCGTGTGCACAGACAGCTGGTGCGCACTGGTACACAGAGGAAACTAACAGAGGGGTGGGGGAGGGGACCGTGTGCACAGACAGCTGGTGCACACTGGTACACAGAGGAAACTAACAGAGGGGTGGGGGAGGGGACCGTGTGCACAGACAGCTGGTGCACACTGGTACACAGAGGAAACTAACAGAGGGGTGGGGGGAGGGGACCGTGTGCACAGACAGCTGGTGCACACTGGTACACAGAGGAAACTAACAGAGGGGTGGGTGGAGGGGACCGTGTGCACAGACAGCTGGTGCACACTGGTACACAGAGGAAACTAACAGAGGTGTGGGGGAGAGGGGACCGTGTGCACAGACAGCTGGTGCGCACTGGTACACAGAGGAAACTAACAGAGGGGTGGGGAGGAAGGGGACCGTGTGCACAGACAGCTGGTGCACACTGGTACACAGAGGAAACTAACAGAGGGGTGGGTGGAGGGGACCGTGTGCACAGACAGCTGGTGCACACCGTACACAGAGGAAACTAACAGAGGGGTGGGTGGAGGGGACCGTGTGCACAGACAGCTGGTGCACACTGGTACACAGAGGAAACTAACAGAGGGGTGGGGGGGAGGGGACCGTGTGCACAGACAGCTGGTGCACACTGGTACACAGAGGAAACTAACAGAGGGGTGGGGGGGAGGGGACCGTGTGCACAGACAGCTGGTGCACACTGGTACACAGAGGAAACTAACAGAGGGGTGGGGGGAGGGGACCGTGTGCACAGAAAGCTGGTGCACACCGTACACAGAGGAAACTAACAGAGGGGTGGGTGGAGGGGACCGTGTGCACAGACAGCTGGTGCGCACTGGTACACAGAGGAAACTAACAGAGGGGTGGGGAGGAAGGGACCGTGTGCACACACAGCTGGTGCGCACTGGTACACAGAGGAAACTAACAGAGGGGTGGGTGGAGGGGACCGTGTGCACAGACAGCTGGTGCACACTGGTACACAGAGGAAACTAACAGAGGGGTGGGGGGGAGGGGACCGTGTGCACAGACAGCTGGTGCACACTGGTACACAGAGGAAACTAACAGAGGGGTGGGGGGAGGGGACCGTGTGCACAGAAAGCTGGTGCACACCGTACACAGAGGAAACTAACAGAGGGGTGGGGGAGGGGACCGTGTGCACAGACAGCTGGTGCACACTGGTACACAGAGGAAACTAACAGAGGGGTGGGGGAGGGGACCGTGTGCACAGACAGCTGGTGCGCACTGGTACACAGAGGAAACTAACAGAGGGGTGGGGGGGAGGGGACCGTGTGCACAGACAGCTGGTGCGCACTGGTACACAGAGGAAACTAACAGAGGGGTGGGGAGGAAGGGACCGTGTGCACACACAGCTGGTGCGCACTGGTACACAGAGGAAACTAACAGAGGGGTGGGGGAGGGGACCGTGTGCACAGACAGCTGGTGCACACTGGTACACAGCAGAAACTAACAACATAAAACACACTCCAGTTCTTTTAAAAAGCACACTTCTGGAATATATTAACACAAGGCACTGTTTCAGGTCCTGGGTGTGTCCCAGAGTAGCCCCTGACACCAAGTGTATGTTATGTTGTTCCCATCTCACTTGGAGACAGAAGACTAATAAAACTGTCCTCAGTTTCAGAGAATAAGGGACAGATGTCACAAACATGGATTTATATAATCTAAAACACTGCTTCATCAATCTGGATGGGCCTTGAGGGCATTATGGTAAGTGAAATTAAGTCAGAGAAAGACAAATACTATATGATCTTGTAAGTGGAATCTAAAACAATATAACAAATCATTCCAGTCATACAGAAGGATCAGATTCGTGGTTTTACCAGAGGCAGGAGCTGGGGGTGGGTTGTAGAATAAGATGGTGGGGATCAAAAGGTACAGATTCCCAGTTAAAAGACAAATGAGTTGTGGAGATGTATGTATACCATGATGACTATACTTAGCACTGCTGTATGGTATATTCCAAAGTTGCTAAGAGAGCAGGTCCTAAAATTTCTCATCACAAGAAAAAAACCATTTTTGTTGTTTTGGGGTTTGCTTTTTTTGTATCTATATGATTATACAGTGGAAGTGACAAATAGATTCAAAGGATCAGATCTGATACAGTGCCTGAAGAAATATGGACAGACGTATTTTAACACTGTATAGAAGACAGTGATCAAAACCATCCCCAAGAAAAAGAATGCAAAAAGGCAAAATGGTTGTCTGAGGAGGCCTTACAAATAGCTGTGAAAACAAAAGAAGTGAAAAGTAAAGGAGAAAAGGAAAGATATCTGAATGCAGAGTTCCAAAGAATAGTAAGCAGAGGTAAGAAAGTCTTCCTAAGTGTACAACGCAAAGAAATAGAAGAAAGCAATAGAATGGAAAAGACTAGAGATCTCCTCAAGAAAATCAGAAATACCAAGGGAGCATTTCATGCAAAGATGGGCACAATAAAGGACAGAAATGATATGGACCTAACAGAAGCAGAAGATATTAAGACTAGGCAGTAAGAATACACAGAAGAACTATACGAAAAAGATCTTCATGACCCAGATAATTAGAATGGTGTGATCACTCACCTAGAGCCAGACATCCTGGAATGCAAAGTCAAGTAGGCCTTAGGAAGCATCACTATGAAAAAAGCTAGTAGAGGAGAACTATTTCAAATCCTAAAAGATGATACTGTGAAAGTGCTGCACTCAATATGCCAGCAAATTTGGAAAACTCAGCAGTGGCCACAGGACTGGGAAAGGTCAGTTTTTATTCCAATGCCAAGGAAGGGCAATTCCAAAGAATGCTCAAACTACTACACAACTGCACTCATCTCACACACTAGCTAAGTAATGCTCAAAATTCTCCAAGGAAGGCTTCAACAATATGTGAATTGAGAACTTCCAGATGGTCAAGCTGGATTTAGAAAAGGCAGAGGAACCAGAGATCAAACTGCCAACATCCACTGGATCATAGAAAAGGCAAGAGAATTCCAGGAAAGCATCTACTTTTGCTTCACTGACTATGCCAAAGCCTTTCTTTGACTGTGTGGATCACAACAAACTGGGAAATTCTTAAAGAGATGGGAATATCAGACCACCTTACCTGCCTCCTGAGAAATCTGTATGCAGGTCAAAAAGCAACAGTTAGAACTGGACATGCAACAACAGACTGGTTCAAAATTAGGAAAGGAGTATGACAAGGCTGTATATTGTCACCCTGCTTATTTAACTGATATGCAGAGTACATCATGACAAATGCTGGGCTGGAAGAAGCACAAGCTGGAATCAAGATTGCTGGGAGAGTTATCAATAACCTCAGATATGCATATGACACCACCCTTATGGAAGAAAGCAAAGAGGAACTCATGATGAAGGTGAAAGAAGAGAGTGAAAAAGTTGGCTTTAAACTCAACATTCAAAAACTAAGATCAGGGCATCCAGGCCCATCACTTCATGACAAATAGACGAGCAAACAATGGAAACAGTGAGAGACTTTATTTTTTGGGCTCCAAAATCACTGCAGATGGTGACTACAGCCATGAAATTAAAAGACGCTTGCTCCTTGGAAGAAAAGCTATGACAAACTTAGCATATTAAAAAGCAGAGACATTACTTTGCCAACAAAGGTCTATATAGTCATAGCTATGGTTTTTCTAGTAGTCATGTATACATGTGAGAATTGGACCATAAAGAAGGTTGAGTGCCGAAGAATTGATGCTTTTGAACTGTGGTGTTGGAGAAGACTCTTGAGAGTCCCGTGGACTGCAAAGGAGATCAAACCAGTCAATCCTAAAGGAAATCAGTCCTGAATATTCATTGGAAGGACTGATGTTGAAGCTGAAGCTCCAATACTTTGGCCATCTGATGCAAAGAGCCAACTCATTAGAAAAGATCCTGATGCTGGGAAAGATTGAAGGCAGGAGGAGAAGGGAATGACAGAGGTGGATGAGATGGTTGGATAGCATCACCAATTCGATGGAGATGAGTTTGACCAAGATTTGGCAGATGGTGAAGGACAGGGAAGTTTGGCGTGCTGCAGGCCACAGGGTTGCAAAGAGTTGGACACGACTGAGCAACTGAATAACAAATGACATGATAGATGTTAACCTACTGTGAATCATTTTGCAATATATGTAATTCACTATGCTGTACACATTCAATGCTGTAGGTCAATTATATCTCAATGAAACGGAAAAAAAAGAATTGTATTCAGGCAAAAAAGAAAGATGACTTAAATTCAGAATAAAAATGGATTTAACTAAGTACACACTGTTCATCTTTAGTAGGAAAGAGTCTGTAAAAGAGACAGTCAGAGAAGACTGTTTGCTGTTAACACAGAGAACAGTCACACCTGTTCATCCCAGGCTTAGGAAAGGACGCAGTGAAGTTAAGGCACAGACTCTTTAATCCTTAATGAGAACCTATCACATATCTACTCAACGATGTACGGGTATCTCTGTGTGGCCCTTTCCCTGGGAAAGTGAACCTCTGGTTCAAAAGACAAGAGACACATTCAAAATCCAACTAGGGAACCTTATACCTTGCAATGACCCAGAGGGATGGGATGGGGAGGGAGGTGGGAGGGGGGTTCAGGATGGGGAACACATGTCCACCCATGGCAGATTCATGTCAGTGTATGGCAAAAACCACTACAATACTGTAAAGTAATTAGCCTCCAATTAAAACAAAAACACAAGCATTGAGATATACGAAGTCAGAATGGATGTATGTATATGTATGGTTGAGTCACTCTGCTGTCCACCTGAAGCTACAATATTGTTAATCAGCTATAAAAATAAAAAGTTAAAGAAAAAGAATACTCCCTAATAAACATCTGGAACACCAAAACTAATTAATTAATTAAATATATGAGGTCAGACTACAAAAGCCAAGGAAATTCAGAGAAGGCCGGGAGCAAGAGCTGAGGAGGGGGACAGTCTGAGGGTTGTTCTGCGGGGCGTGAGGACGACCCTGGTGCGCGCAGGAGGGGCCTCAGGCTGTAGCACAGAACGAGACCCCACGCCTGCGATGCTGTTTCCCTGAAATTGTTATCTAGAAACTGGCACTGTACTCACAGTTAGCATTTGCAGTTAGCCCTCCACAAACGAAGGGCCTGCAGAGCTAACAACAAACACGAAAATAAATTTCACCCACATCGTTCACAGAAAAGACAGAAATAGGAAACAGGAAATAGCTGTCTGTCTTCTTTGAATACTCGTGTATGAAAGTTTAATGATATGGTTAGTACTTAATGCAGTTTATTTTCATGATGAATTTAAAGCAACCTTTTAAGTTATATAAATTGAGATGTCTGATGTGTCTTATTCTCCCAAATTGAGAACAGTCAGCCCTAAAGAAATTAGACTCTTCATGCTAAATATCACCTCGGTTTACCTGCTTTTGTGTTTCTAGTATTCCCTGTTTTAACTCCTTGACAAAGAGAGTTGGGGGCATGGGACACCAAGTCACCTTTGACTCTGTATTTTCTCTTCATGCAACAGAGAAAACTATAAAACTTGAAAATCAGTGATGTTTACAGGAGTCCTCATCACACACCCTGCTGACGGGGGGTGAGGAGCGCCAGCAATTGACTGAGCCAGCCTCATGTGTCAGTGACCGCAGCAGGCAGTGACAAGACAGCTACATGAGGGTCAGACCAGCTCTGTGGCTCCACTCAGAAGGACCTACACACAGCTTGGGACTATTTCAAGTACCCAGCAATTCAAGTTCAGGAGAACCGAGGGCTCAGAGTCCCCACCAGAAGAGCTGCAGTGGCCGGGCTCCTCTGGGTCTGCCGCTGCTCTGCTGGCCTGCGCTCCGCTCCGCTCCCCTTCACCGCAGAAGCGGTCAGGAGTGGGTCCACGGTCTGCCTCTTCCCCATGTCTATTGACTGTTTCGAGCAAGAACATTTCTAGGAAGGCACTTGAAAATGGTCTTTGCAGGATGATGTAAGTAGCAAGAGCTGGGAATCCACCTAAATACCCAAATATTCAAAATACAGTTTACTGTATTAAGTATTGGGGCTTCCCTAGAGGCTCAGATGGTAAAGAATCTGCCTGCAATGGGGGAGACCCAGGTTCAATCCCTGGGTCTGGAAGATCCCCTGGAAAAGGGAATGGCCACCAACTATTAAGCATTACCAACAGGACAAGTTGTAAAATGATTTAAAAATAAGATCAAATGGCAGCATGAAAAAGTGTTAATAATAGCATCAAGGAAAACAGAACATAAATAAGCATCCAGACCAGTCCCACAAACAGAAAAATATGTATACACGTCTTGTAGGTGGTGTTATGAGTAAAACGTACATGAGGTGATACAGGAAACTATATTCAATACCTTGTAATAACCTATAATGAAAAAAAATACATATATGTGTATAACTGAATCACTGTGCTATACACCAGAATCAAAGACAACATTGTAAATTAACTACACTTCAATTAAAAAAAATAACAATAGGGAAAAAAAGGATACCAGCAGACAGTTCAGTAAGAATCACTGTCATGTCCGTGGCTGACTGGGACTGCTGCTGGGCAGTGAAGGGCACGTCCCCGTCACTGAGGGCCTCGGCCGAGCGCAGCGGCGTTTATGCCCGGGCTCGGCAGGCACCGTCCAGCCAGAGCCACTGGCAGGGGCCGCCCCAGCCTCGCGGCCGCTCAGCAGACCATGCTGACCCTTCCCCACCGCATATGGACAGCCGTGGCTGCGGCCTGACTCGGGGTCTGTCACTTCCTCACCCCTCAGTCTCCTACCTTGAATAAATCGTAGAGTTCCTCCAGGTCTTCGGGAAGGACGGAGACCTCTGGGATAACGACCCGGAGCTCGAGGAAAGAACAAACAGGCATGCAGTGAATTCTCTGCCTGCCCTGGAGGATCGGGGGCAAGAGGGCGCGTCCCGCTGGAGTGGACGCCAGGCGCCCAGATCACCCAGAGACGGCTTTCTGGTGACTTTCTCAACCTTTCTTCATCCTCAACCTTTCTCATTCACACATCCAAGACTCAGGACAAGCGTCTAAATACTTGCAAAGGATCAAACACTAGCAAGGCTAGAGCTCGGGTGGCAAGTTCCTGCAGCATAACCACCAGCGCTATAGGCCTGGACTTCCCTGGTGGTCCAGCGGTTAAGAGTCAGCCTGCCCATGCTGGGGACAAAGGTTCGATCCCTGGTCTGGGAAGGCTCCCACAGGCCACAGAGCAGCTAAGCCCGCATGCCGCACCTACTGAAGCCCGTGCACCCTACAGCCTATGCTCCACAACGAGAGAAGCCACAGCAATAAGTCCTTGAACCACAACTGGAGAGGAGCCCCCACTCACCACAGCTAGAGAAAAGCCCACGCAGCAATGCGGACCCAACACAGCCAAAAATAAATGAATACATAAATAAAATTAAAAAAATATTGGAGTGGTTTGCCATTTCCTACGCCAGTAGTAGTGGCCCCTAAAAAAACAAACAAAAAAAAGACTGCAGGCCCTCGGCACCGGGCAACTTCTATATTGTCCGTTATTTAACCCCACATGATGAGTGTTATCCTCATTTTACAACCAGGGAACAGAGGCTCACAGTAGTTAATTTGCTCACAGTCTGTCTGACTCTAAAACTAAATCCAGGCTGTTTCTCCACTAGCTCAGTGCTGTCAAGCTGTCGTTATTTGCTCAGTTGTGTCCGACTCTTTGCGACCCCATGGACTGTAGCCCCCCAGGCTCCTCTATCCATGGGATTTCCCAGGCAAGAATACTGGAAGGGGTTGCCTTTTCCTTTTCCAGGGCATCTTCCTGACCCAGCTATCGAACCCAGGTCCCCTGGATTGCAAGCAGAATCTTTACCACCTGAACCACTTAGTTGTTAATTTAATGCAAAAAAAAAAAAAAGCTGCTCCTCTCCTGCCAGGAGGCAGCAGGAGACCCAGGGCAGGTCAGCACCTGGCCACTGGGAGTCGCGGCCCGGAGGCGGCGTCTACTCACCACGTTCTGCTTCGTGGTGTCCTCGTGGCCCTGGAGGACTCGGATCCTGTGCCTGCAGCGCATGTGCTCGATCTGAGCCACAGACTGGTCCCCGAATTTCTGCAGGGGAGGGGGGATCACTCGCTCACAGAGTCCTCTCTGCATCCAGACAGCAAGCAAGCAGCAGCCCCGAACACCTCCCTGGAAGTTCACCTCCCGAGAGACCTGGGGGTGAGGGCGGGTGGGCGGAATGGGGCCCAGGCACCTCGTAGGAGTCTCGGATCAGGTCTGCGATGTCGGTCACGGGACACGGCTCCTGGTCGTCAGAGAAGAAGGCGTGGTGGCTGCCAATCGGGGGTCCCGGGCTGTCCTCGTTCTTGACGTGGTCCAGAAACCTGGGCACATGAGACACCAGGAAAGCAAAGGGTTACCATCCCCTCCCCCACCCTGGGCACCTCGCAGCCCCCACCACCTTCACAGGGGCCCCCAGACGTGGGCAGCAACTCTCAAACCGGCTCCCCAGTCTCCATCACTGTGAGGAAGGCCCGGCTGCTACAGCCACACTCGTTCTAGAGGAAAGGAGAAATGAGCGTGCAGACAGACATGGCGACCCTAGAACCACAGGAGGGTCTCCAAGGTCTCTGGCTCTCTCTGGCTTCCCTGCTGGCTCAGACGGCGAAGCAGCTGCCTGCAATGTGACAGACCCAGGTTTCAATCCTTGGGTTGGGAAGATCCCCTGGAGAAGGGAATGGTACCCGCTCCAGTATTCTTGCCTGGAGAATCCCATGGACAGAGGGGTCTGGCGGGCTACAGTCCACGGGGTCGCAAAGAGTCAGACACGACTAAGCGACTAACACTGTCACTTTTCTGACTTTCCAGTGATGTAAATACTGTGCGTCCACAGTATTCTGAACAGGAACTTGTCATTTATCAGCCAGCTCGCCCTCAGTTCCACATGTCCTCGGGCCAGCGGTCCTTGCCTTCACTGCCACACCCCAGCCCTATATGCACAAAACGTCCACATCCCCCAGCCGGCTTCCTGAGGCCCACGGTTCCCCATGCCCCCTGCCCTCCTTCCGTTCAAGGTGACCGAAGGTCCATCTAGACTTAGGCCACTTGAGCCTGTTCAGAGAAAGACACCAGTACCCTCACCTTCCGGCCTCTTGGTGGAGAGGAGCGAGGGAAGGTGGACAGAACGACAAGGTTGCTGGAAGGCTTGGCCCCAGGGGCCGCAAGGTGGGAGAGTGGAGGGGAGCCCCACAGTGACCACCCAACCCGCCGCCTGGCTCCCTGCCTCACCTGCTGAGGACCATCAGGGCCTGGCTGTCATCCTTGCTGCTGCACAGGTCCTCAGCAGTGGCCTCCAGCACAGCCAGTCCCAGCTGGAAGATGGCCTTGATGCCGTCGTAGAAGAAGCAGTCGACCACGTTCACGGCACTCTCCAGGGGCATGATGCTGAGGAAGAGCGTGAGGAACCAGGACAGGGAGATGGACGCCAGGGCCGAGAGGTCGTGCATGTGCTCCGCCAGCTCAGGGAGCTGCTCCTTGATGAGCTCCTCGAAGACGGACTGGTCCACCTGGGCCCCTGGGGAAGGAGCCACGGAGACTGGCTGGGGAGGGGGTCACTCCCTCTCAGATTAGAACTGCTCTGAGATACACAGAACCCTGACGCAGGACGGGAACCCAGGAAAGGACTCATACTTGGTTCACGGACTTCTGATGTTTGGACCGACGTGATTCAATGGGGGAAGGACAGTATCTTCATCTGGCATTTTCAAACACAGTGCTCCTATCTACAACAGCTAGGACATGGAAGCAACCTAGATGTCCATCGAAGTATGAATGGATAAAGAAGCTGTGGTACATGTATACAGTGGAATATTACTCAGCCATAAAAAGGAACACATTTGAGTCAGTCCTAATGAGGTGGGATGAGCCTAGAGTCTATTATACAGAGTAAGTCAGAAAGAGAAAAACAAATATTGTATATTAATGCATATATGTAGAACCTAGAAAGATGGTACTGACGAGCCTGTCTGCAGGGCAGCAATGGAGACCCAGACACAGAGAACAGACCTGTGGACAGAGTGGGGGAAGGAGAGGAAGGCACGAATGCAGAGAGTAGCCCTGAAACATACACACTACCGTATATAAACAGAGAGCAAGTGGGATTTGCTATATGACTCAGGGACCCCTAGAGGAGTAGGATCAGGTGGGAGGCAGGAGGGAGGGTCAAGAGGGAAGGGACGTATGTATACCTATGGGTGATTCATGCTGATGTATGGCAGAAACCAACACAATATTGTCAATCAATTACCCTTCAATTATTAATAAATAAAATAAAACAGTGCTGAACCAAGAACCCAGCTACGTGGGCTGGGGCGGGGGGGCGGGGGGGGAAGGACCCCTCTTCCTACTTCAAACCATTCAGAAAAATACATATGAAATGTGTCATGAATTTAGGTATAAAAGCTAATGCTAAAAAAACATCTAAGAGAAAATACAGGCAAAAGGCTAAAATTTCTTAGGACACAAAAGCATTAACTGTAGAAAAATTATGAATCAGATTTCATTAAAATTACAGACTGGCATTCTTCAAGAGAGACCATTCATAAAATGAAAATGCAAGCTTCAAACTCAGAGAAAATATTTGCAGCAACTATTATCTGACAAAGGTTTTGTAATCAAAATAAAAATAAAGAACTGATGCAACTTGATAATAAGAAATCAATAAATCTTTTTTTTAAAAAAGGCAAAAGATTTGCACATTTCTAAAGTGACAAATGGCCAATAAGCACAGAAAAATAGGTGCAACATCATTAACAATGATCAGAGAAATGGAAATTAAAATCACCATGATATACTACTCTCACCCATCAGAATGGCTAAAATTAAAAAGACAGAAAGTTCCAAGTATAAACAGATATGGAGCAACTGGAACTCCCATGCATTGCTGGTGTGAGATAATGTGAATACGTTTTGTCCATTTTGGAAAAATGACAGTTTCTTATAAAGTTAAGCAAACATCTAACTATGACCCAGGAATTCTACTCCTGGGTAAGGCCTAAGAAAAGTGTCAATATATACTCCAAAAAGACTTATACACAGATGATCATTGGGACTTATAACAAGAAACTGGAAACTCCAATGACTGGGATGAAAGAATCATGGTGTGAACGTACCATGAAATAGCACGCAGCAATGAAAAGGAACTGCTCATGCACCAATAGTATCTTGAGTGAAGGAAGTCAGAACATTCTCAACTATTACATTTATTCCAAGTTCAAGAACAAGCCAAGTAAACCTGTGGTGACAGAAATCAGTACCAGGTGTTGTGTGTGGCGGGAAGAGGAGGCAGGGAGCTTTGTGGGTTGTAGAAATGTTCCCTGTGCTGGGGCAGTGGTCCCATTATCATGGAGGGTCTCCTGGTCACTGCTGACTACCATCTGTCCCATCACCCAGTGAGGGCTTGGACAGCATGCCTCCCAGTGACCTCAAGGTTCTGGTTACTCCTTGCTGCTCTGTACAACATTCAATACCTCCCTTGATATGAAGGGAAGAGGGAAGCAAACCAATTAGCCACTCAAATACAGGAAGGGGGCCAGGGAAGACAGTCAAAGGCCACCTCCTTCCCATTCAGCCCTCCCTCCGTCCCAGTGTTCATAATACTCCCTCAGTTCTCAGACCTCAGTCTTCAAGCCTCTTCTTCCTGCCTTGTCCCTACATCCAGTCCTTTGCCAAATTCCATCTCAAACTGCTTCTTCTGTTTCTGATCCCACGGCTGCCACTCTAAGTTTAGGCCAATTCCACCTCTCATTCTGGATTATAATCAGGTATCCCTAAGTGTATCGCCCGGCCAGAGCAATTTCCGTGTCATTTTCTCCACGAGGAGGTAGCTGGGTCACAGAGAGGGTGCATATTCAAATCTCAACCACATGAAGGTCAGCAGCGGGCATGCCTGGGCACTAAGGGGTCATACACAGGTTTGCCCAGAGCCCAGGCGGTCACAAATGCCCTTTCTTACCATTAGTCTGGATAAGGGAGGAGTTCTCCTCCTCCGCCCTTTACGTTGGGCCCCACGGGTCTCCATTATTGCTCAGCTCCCTGCATCTCCTGTCTGCGCAAACTCCCTGGGGACCAAGAAGGAGAGCTCCTCTCTTTCCAGGCCTCAGCATCAGTGAAAAATCTCTTTGGTTTTCACTTTTCAACTTGCTTTTTGAACCTAGGAATTTTTCTTTCCTCAAGTTCAGCTATTCACATAAAATAATTTGTTCTTTATCCAAAATCTGTAAGAGGGGACTGCCCGGGGGTCCAGTGGTTAAGACTCTGTGCTCCCACCGCAGGAGGCATGGGTTTAATTCCTGGTCAGAGAACTAAGACACCGCACGCCACACAACGCAGCCAAAAAATAAAAATCTGTAAGAGTTTGTGGCAAAAAAGCAGCTGGGTTACCACATTCCACCTTTTTGCCAAAACTGTGCTGAGAGTTACATCAGTTAGTTTTGAAGATTCAAGAGTCAGACGGTGCTGGTGCAGGGACTAGCCGAGTCTCTGTATAACCACCCCGAGTGACAGAGGGGAAGGGAGGAGACAGTTACCAATGACTCGCTGGTTGAAGTAGTCAGGCAGCATCCGCTCACACACGGCCACCAGCAGCCAGAAGGCTTCCTCCTCCTTAGCGTACAGCAGCAGAACGGAGGTCAGGATGTTCATGGACTGCTCAGGGGATTCACGGGGGAGCGGACAGTTACTGACCAGGTCACATGCACCACAGAGACATTCAACAGCACACAAGCCCATGATCCACAGAAGTCCAGACCACACAGATGAGAGATGCAGTATACCCAGCCAATCAAGACTGAGCTGGAGTGACCACAGTTATCAACGTGGGCCTCACAAGACCCGCTGGGCTGAATCATCAGCCACTACTTCGTCCCTGGCCCCAGGGAGTGATGCTGGGCTGGGCTGTGGAGCACGCCTTAGGCTCAGAACCCACTCCCACCAATCTCTGTGTCTATGTTCAGATTTTAAAATAATCCTGATGACTTCTGTATGGTTTAGTGGTAGGACGTTCCAGAGCGGCTTCATCAATGCCATCCTGCGGTGGAGGCTGGGAGGCCATGAAGGCCGAATGGCCTCCTGAGGACAGGGGCCTGCTCATGCCACGCTCTCCTGGGCACTGGTAACACTCCCCCCACATCATCAGCTGGTCTGCCCCCACGAGGCTGACTCCCTCACAGGGCAGTCCTTGGTACAGACGGCTAAAAACATTGCACCCGAGGCCTGGGTGGTTGGCCTGGGGCGGCCCTGCAGCGCACGGCTCACCTGGCAGTACCCGATCTTGGGGTTCCTGTGGGCGTAGGCCGTCAGGACTCTCCGCAATGCCGCGATGCCCGTTTCGTTTTGGAAGGCGGGGTGCTCCGGCAAGGAGCGGTGCAGGTCCCGCTCTATCTCCTCCGTCACCAGGCAACACTTTCCCATGGACTCCTCCACCAGGTTGCCGTAGTAACCGGGATGCGCGGCAAGGTCCGTGACGGCATCTGGTGATTTACAAGCAACATTTCAATGTTATGTGGCGGCCTGGATGGGAGGGGAGTTTGGGAGAGAATGGACACATGTGTACGTATGGCTGAGTCCTTTGCTGTTCACCTGAAACTCTCACAACGCTGTTAATCGGCTCTTCTCCAATATAAAACAAAAAGGTTTTTTAAAAATAACATTTCAAGGGGGGCTGATTTCTGGGAGAGAGTCCACATGGGGAAGGGCCTGTCCTGCCGGAGCACCTCAGTGAGATCTCACTATCTAAGCGACACAAAATAGTTAAGACCACACACGACCAAAAGGAACTTCACTTCTGCTAAAACAAAAAAGGAAAAATGAAATAATATGGCTTTTCTAAGAATAACCTTGCAGAGATGGGGGGAGAAGAGCTCATACTAAAAATAGCTTTATACTAACATACTTATAATCAGTTGTACTCCTCAGGAACAGATGCATGCATGTGGCCTATCTGCCACAACTCGAGAAAGCCCGTGTGCGGCAACGAAGACCCAGCGCAACCAAAGATAAAGTACAAACTAATTAAAAACAAAAATTATGTGGAACACACAAGGAGGCCCAGCCTCCAAAGGCTCCCAGAAGGGTCTCTGAGGAAGGTGGAGCCCTGGCCGCCACCCCCCCAGCACACCCTGACCGCAGGGCCCTCCCTTCCTGCTGGCGGGGCCCCCGATCCTTCACCCAAGGGCACCACGCGGCTCACAGAAGACGCCTCTGGAGACCGTGGCCCCAGGCTCAGCCCATCCACCGGCGAGCATCAGATGAGAGACGCCCCAAAGCAGCAGAGGGAGAGTCCCAGAGCCAGTGAAGCAGGAGGAGGATGCGGGCAGGAGAGAAGACCCCTCGGCTCCGTGTGCACCCCCCGCAGCCGGGGGACCAGGAGGAAGTGTCCCCAGAGGGAGCTATTGTAAAGCACAAAGTGAACGACTTCCGAAGATGTTTTCAGGTCTCTAGACACTGCACATCCAGGGGGTTCTGAACAGAATTCTGAGGACAATGAAGAGACTCATAAAATCACTGCTAAAGGGGAGGCGATCCCTCTGCCAGACCTCACGCTGACTGGGGACCCCACAGCCCAGAGGCTGCAGCAGCTTGGCCCACAGTCCCCACAGGAAGGTCCCAGGTCCCAGCCGGGCATGTCACAGGCCGAGAGGACCCATCTGCATGCGCGCACACACATGCACAAGCATGCACGCACACACACTCCCCGCCCCACCCCACCCCCAATGCAGTTCAAGGCCTCTGTCCTGTGTCTGCTCCAGAAATGAAAGTTGGGCCTGCAGACCCCAGAAACCCTCACCTGAGAAAAGAAGCCAGAGTCTGCCGCGCAGGGACTCGGGGATCCCCATGGCCACCAGCTTCCGGATCTTCTCTGTGCGGAACATGCACACTGTCCTGCCGTACTCCGCGAAGTGGTCGTTCCAGAGGCTCACCTTGATCTGCTCCCTGGACTGGAAGCGGAAACACGCTCGGCGTACGAAGAGGCACCGTCCAGAGCCCATCACAGAGGGCGCTCCCTCGGCTGAGAGAGCACCCACCTGTGCCAAGCAATTCGCTGGGCAGGCACCTCTGAACGTCCACCAGCACGCGGGATGTAAAGGTCACTAGCCCTTCAGGAATTCAGAGCCCCGTGGGAGACCTGACGTGAATAAAATGCCATTTCCTTGGCAAAGCTGACAGTAAGAGTGTGCTCATCTGAACTACGGCTGCTGCTGCTGCTGCATCTGAACTACTAAGGGAACGCAAAGCCGACGGAGGGTGGGGCGGGGCGGGGGTGGGGAAGCCCCTCAGGATGTCCACACCAAACCGACAGGTCAGCTCAGAGGGCAGAGGGAAGCCAGGGGCTCTCATGATGTGCCTGGAACTTCCTGACAGCCAGAGGGAAAACTGCCAACTGGAAAAAAAATGACGCCGTTCTCAGCAGCAGAGATGAGAAAGAGACATGTCTCTAGGCAACAGGAAATCTTTTCAAACTATGAATTTTGAAAATCCTTTAGAATTCCTAGCTGGCAGGAATGTTTCTGTGCCTTTTAAACAAGAAGTTTATGTATGCTCTTAATTATCTGTATTCTCCAGTCATGGGAGAGGTGCACACATATAGCCAATATTCTTACTGGTTTAAACAATGGGCATTCAGTGAGCATCTCTGAACAGCACATCAGAAGGCTTCACTCTGAATAAATAAAGCTAACAATCCGTGATACATGAGCCATTAAGCGGCCAAGGGGCAGATATCCTGTTCACAGCCACCCTGGTACTGGCGGTGCCCACACAGCGTGCCTCCAGCCAGGGCACCATCTCACAGCTCAGCTTCCTGGTCTATCTACCACTGCCCACAGAGTCTCCCTGCGGAGGAGAAAACAATCACAAGTGTAACCAAGGTATTTTTTAGCTTAGTAAAACTAGAAAACAGCTAGGGGCCAAAAAAAGCAGCGCTGGACCTAGGAGTCCCGCTACACCGCTGGATAAAAGGAGACAGACTTGTTCTGCACGTGGAAACCCCACCAGGAGAGCACGGACAGATGCTCCCTGAAGGGCGGGTGGAATGTCACTGCCCCCCGACGTCCCACCACATCCTCCACCCACCCGGAAGCGTTCAGGCCACTGGCATCTCTGACCCCTTCCACTTTTGGCCAATGAGGCAAAGAGGCATCGGTGCCCAGGTTGCCTAGTAACCTGTGTCAGGCCCACCCCGGGAGGGGCCTGGAAGCCACGCCCCACCACCTCCGCGTGCGGGGGCGGAGCCACGTCGCTCACCAATCTCGAGTCGGGGCTCTGGCTGCCCGACGGCCGGAAAGCCTCGGGGTGCAACCGTGGGCTCGTTTCTTTCTCCTTTTCCTCGCTATTTTGCGAAGACACCATCTCAAGACCCCCAAACCTGTGGTTGCCACTGCACAAGCTTGTTGAATGAAACACAGGTGAGGTCTGCATGGGAAGGAAAAAAAAAGAATGACAGAAGGAGAAAGTCACTGCTTTAGTTACGGGGCAGTCTTTGTCTTTGGGTGTGTGAGCATAATAAACTTAAACATGCCTATCTGCTTGGGACTTACAGGAAAGGCACTCTAACACTAGACCCAACGGAGTGGATATTCAAGAAAGAGCCTGGTCCACACGGGGCTTTCCCAGAGCACGGCCCCACGCGGGGCCAGGAAGGAGACATCGCACCCTCAGCATCTAAAACTGAGGATGGGCATCTGGAGAAAGCAGCTCTAGGGAACTGAGAGACTTCCTCTCCTTTCCTCCTGTCACTACTCAGATGAAGAGGTCCAGAAACAAGGAAGAATTAGGGACTAGGTCCAGCAGATCTGGACCTACTGTGGCAGCTGTCCAACCTTAAAGACAGTGATTCATCTCTTTGGGCAATTTACATCTGTCCCCAAATACTATAACATCATCCCCTCCAGCCTCAGGGGGATGAGGGCACTGACCTAATAAAGAGGGTGTCCACTCACCTGTGTCTTGGTTCCCCATCAATCCCTCCAACCTCTGAGAAGATGGCCTGTTGATCCCTGACGCGTGAGTGTACCCCATCAACCCCTCTAACCTGTAAGCCCCATGAGCCCCTCTAACCTGTGAGTGAGTCCCCTTCAACCCCCTCTAACCCTGCCATACCCACTCAGGACACCCAGCGCATTAAGGATGATATTAGATTGTCTGCTCCCCAGGTCCAGCATCACTAACATTTTTCTGGTACCCAAGTGGGTTATCCTTACATGCACTCCCCTTTAAAGACACCTGCCCTAGAGGTGCTGGGCGGGGGAGGGGGGGGAATGAATTTTCAGTTTACAGACTCCTGCTGTCTCCAAGGATCATACCAGGTCCTCATCCACGGTGGTGTCATAGTGCACAGGGTGGTCGGCATGCACCAGCTTCAGTCTCGCCAGCAGACCCTCCACCAGGCTGTCACGATCCCTGAGGTCAATGAACTGGAAGGCCATCTTACTCCGGATGCTGACGATGATGGGGTTTGGCAGCAGACTGGTGTCCTCCATTTTCTCGATGCTCACAACCTGTTGCAGACAGTCACGCACACAAAGGCACAGCAAGGGAAAAGAGGGGCAGGTGTTCAATTGCAGGTTCAGAAAAGAGAGAGAGAAGGACAAACCCAATAACTGCAATAAGGAATTAATACAAAGGTAGAAGGGTGGGATGCGGCGTAGTCACAACAGCCCAAGGTGGGAGTAGTTCAAGTGCCCCTGGCTGGATTAACAGATGAGAACATAACCAAAACATGGGTCAACACAAAATGGAACATTATTCAGTCTTAAAAGGGATGGATATTCTTTTTTTTTTTTTTTTTTTGCTGAACTGTGTTGCATACAGGATCTTAGTTCCCTGACCAGGAATTGAACCTGTATCCCCTGCATTGACAGGCAGATTCTTAACCACTGGACCCAGGAAGTCCCAGAAAGGATGGATATTCTGACAAGTGCTGCAGTATGGATTCACCTTGAGGGCGTTCTGCTAAGTGATACAGCCGGTCACAAAATGACAAATTTTGTAGGATTTCACTGGTAGAAGAGACCTAAAGAGGTCAGGGCTTCCCAGGTACGTCAGTGGTAAGGAATCCACCTGCCAATGCAGGAGACATAAAAGACGCAGATTTGATCCCTGGGTCGGGAAGATCCCCTGGAGGAGGAAATGGCAACCCACTCCAGTATTCTTGCCTAGAGAATTCCATGGTCACAGGAACATGGCGGGCTACAGTCCATGGGGTCGCAAAGAGTTGGACATGACTGAGCACAGGGAGTCAGGATTCACAGAGGCAGAAAGGAGGGTGGTGGATGCCTGGGGCTGGAGGAGAGGGATTTGGGGTGCTATTGTTTAATGGGGACAGGTGTCAGTTTGGAAAGATGAAAAAATTCTGGTGATGGTTGCACAAAATGTGAATGTACTTAATACCACTGAACCATAACACTTAAAAATGGTTAAAATGGTAAATGTCATGTATATGTTCAGTTCAGTTCAGTTGCTCAGTTGTGTCCAACTCCTTCGACCCCATGGACTGCAACACGGCAGGCCTCCCTGTCTATCACCAACTCCTGGAGCTTACTCAAACTCATGTCCATTGAGTCGGTGATGCCATCCAACCATCTCATTCTCTGTCGTCCCCTTCTCCTCCCGCCTTCAATCTTTCCCAGCATCAGGGGTCTTTTCAAATGAGTCGGTTCTTCGCATCAGGTGGCCAGAGTATTGGAGTTTCAGCTTCAGCATCAGTCCTTCCAATGAATATTCAGGACTGATTTCCTTTAGGATGGGCTGGTTGGATCCCTTTGTAGTCCAAGGGACTCTCAAGAGTCTTCTCCAGCACCACAGTTCAAAAGCATCAACTCTTCAGTGCTCAGCTTTCTTTATAGTCCAACTCTCATATCCATACATGACTATTGGAAAACCCATAGATTTGACTAGACAGACCTTTGTTGACATAGTAATATCTCTGCTTTTTAATAAGCTGTCTAGGTTGGTCATAACTTTTCTTCCAAGGAGCAAGTGTCTCTTAATTTCATGGCTGCAGTCACCATCTGGAGTGACTTTGGAACCCCCAAAAATAAAGTCTGCCACTGTTTCCCCATCTATTTGCCATGAAGTGATGGGACCAGATGCCATGATCTTAGTTTTCTGAATGTTGAGTTTAAGCCAACATTTTCAATCTCCTCTTTCACTTTCATCCAGAGGCTCTTTAGTTCTTCGCTTTCTGCCACTAGGGTGGTGTCATCTGCATATCTGAGGTTATTGATAACTCTCCCAGCAATCTTGATTCCAGCTTGTGCTTCATCCAACCCAGCGTTTCTCATGATGTACTCTGCATATAAGTTAAATAAGCAGTGTGACAATATACAGCCTTGACATACTCCTTTTCCTATTTGGAACCAGTCTGTTGTTCCATGTCCAGTTCTAACTGTTGCTCCCTGACCTGCATACAGGTTTCTCAAGAGGCAGGTCAGGTGGTCTGGTATTCCCTTCTCTTTAAGAATTTTCCACAGTTTGTGGTGATCCACACAGTCAAAGGCTTTGGCATAGTCAATAAAGCAGAAAAAGATGTTTTTCTGGAACTCTCTTGCTTTTTTGATGATCCAGCGGATGTTGGCAATTTGATCTCTGGTTCCTCTGCCTTTTCTAAGAACTAGCTTGAACATCTGGAAGTTCACGGTTCACATATTGCTGAAGCCTGGCTTGGAGAATTTTGAGCATTACTTTACTAGCGTGTGAGATGAGTGCAATTGTGCAGTAGTTTGAACATTCTTTGGCATTGCCTTTCTTTGGGACTGGAATGAAAACTGACCTTTTCCAGTCCTGTGGCCACTGCTGTGTCTTCCAAATTTGCTGGCATATTGAGTGCAGCACTTTCACAGCATCATCTTTAGGATTTGAAATAGCTCAGCTGGAATTCCATCCCCTCCACAAGCTTTGTTCATAGTGATGCTTCCTAAGGCCCACTTGACTTCACATTATATGTATAGAATTAAAAAAAAA
This sequence comes from Cervus elaphus, assembly GCF_910594005.1. Classification (NCBI taxonomy): domain Eukaryota; kingdom Metazoa; phylum Chordata; class Mammalia; order Artiodactyla; family Cervidae; genus Cervus; species Cervus elaphus. Next base: position 96,573,030 of record NC_057825.1, on the reverse strand, counting down.
TAACTATATAAGGAATTCTTGCTGTGCTCTAAGGGTATTTGTAAAATGAAGTCATCTGCTGCAGAAAAATGGGGGTCCATCACGTGAATGAAAAAATTGAGTTTTTCTGAGTGTTGCTTAGTCCGTATTGACATTTGACAGAGCTGTGGATCCTGTCACAACAGACCTGCCCCGAAACCACAGGACTGAGCTCAGCAGATCTCAAAGCAGACTCTACTTCCAAGAAGAGAACTCTGGAATTTTATAGCTGGACAGTAAAAGTGTTAGTTGCTCAGTCGTGTCTAACTCTTTGCAACCCCACGGACTGTAGCTCACCAGGCTCCTCTGTCCACGGGGTTCTTCAGGCAAGAATACTGGAGTGGGTAGCCATTGACTTCTGCAGGGACGGTTCTGACTCAGGGGTCAAACCCGGGTTTCTCGCATTACAGGCGGATTCTTTACCATCTGAGCCACCAGGAAGAGAACCATTTTTCTAAATTTTTACATATAATTCCAGAAGGATATACAAACGAAGCAACTTGACATTTCTTTTCAAAAGGTGATTTTTTTAATAAGTCGCTTTTTTCTCTTCTGTCTTGGTGGGTGAAAGGGGAGGACTCCTTCCTAAGGGCTGTTGGAAAAGCTTTCATTGCTAGGCATGAACACTTTAATAAGAGCTTTATCAGTAATGTGGAGGCCAGGGTGCCTGTTCTCACCATTCACATCTATGCAAATTTCAGGTTGCCAGGCAACAACAGAAAAAAGCAGGGGCCCCTGGTCAACTCAGGCCAAGCATCCCTCTAGACTCGCCCATCCTCAGAGGCAGAGCCTTGCCCTGTGAGCATCCATCCCCTCCGTCTCCCAGCAACCACAACCCCCCCGCCCCCCGCCCCACGGGAGGAGGGTAGGTCTACCTCTCGGAGCGGTAGGATGACTTTGCAGCAACCGGCCTCCTTGCTGGCAAAGCAGATGTAACTGTCGGAGGTGAACATCTGTCCGGCGGTGTGACAGCGGCTGAACGGGGTCCAGAGGGAACAGTCCAGGACAGCGTGCAGCTTCTCCCGCCTTGGAAGCCTGAAGAAGGCCCGGAAGAACTCGTTCTGTGCCCGAGCTTCCAGGTCCCTGGCAGAGGAGGGAGAAGGGGGAGAGGCAGACATGTGACTGAACTCACTAGATTATAAATAAAACACTTTTAAACCCCTGGCACAACCTGATATAGAAGGGGATGCAGAAAGGTGCTAGGCCCCAGTTCCTGCACCTCTCCAGCCCCTCACCGCCCCACGGCCAACGTCTGGAGTGAGAACCAGAGGCCGAACAAGCCACCTCTGCACAGAGGTGATGCAGCGAACACAGGCCAGGGCAAGTGTGCCTTCCTGGCTTGAGGAACACCATGAATTATGACAAAGCAAATGTGTAAGAATCTAGTATGAACTCTCCTACTCTGCTGGTGGAAATGTAAACTGTTGCAGCCACTGTGGAGAACAGTTTGGAGGTTCCTTAAGAAACTAAAAACACGCTGATGTTTGGTAGCAACCAACACAATACTGTAAAGCAATTATCCTTCAACTAAAAATAACTAAACTTTTTAAAAAACTAAAAATAGACCCTGAAATCATATGACCCTGAAGTCCCACTTCTGGGCATATATTGGTGAATGGCAATGGTAACTCAAAAAGATAAACATACCCGAGTGTTCACTGCAGCACTGTTTACAAGAGCCAGGACATGGAAGCAACCTCAATGACCATCCACAGTTGAACAGATAAAGAAGATGTGGTATGTATAATATATACAGCAGAATATTACTCATACATAAAAAAAGAATGAACTAATGCCATTTGCAGCAATAGGGATGGACAGAGAGAGAGAATCATATTAAATGAAGTAAGACAGAGAAAGACAAATACCATATCTATCACTTATTTGTAGGATCTAAAAAATTATACAAATGAACTTATTTACAAAATAGACTCACAGGCTTAGAAAACACACTTATGGTTACCAAAGGGGAAAGGCAGGGTAGGGGTAAATTAGAAGTTTAAGATTAACACACACACACTACTATATATAAAACAGGTAATCACAAGAACCGACTGTATATAGCACAAGGAACTCTACTCAATACTCTGATAATCTATATGGAAAAAGAATCTTAAAAAGAATGGATACATGTACATGGGGAGCTGAACCACTCTGCGGGACACCTGAAACGAACACAGCATTGTAAGCCAACTACTGTGTGTGCTCAGTCACTTCCGTCGTGTCCTACTCTCTGTGACCCCGTGGACTGCAGCCCACCAGGTCCTCTGTCCATGGGATTCTCCAGGCAAGAATACTGGAGTGGGTTGCCATGCCCTCCTCCAGGGGATCTTCCCAACCCAGGGATCGAACCCATGTCTCTTGTCTCCTTAACTGGCAGGTCTGTTCTTTACCACTGAGCCACCAAGGAAGTATCTAATGTAAAATCAAAATTAAATTAAAAAAACAAGGTCTAGAGAGAGAACCTTGAAGTGCCAGTGAAAAGCAGAAGCTGGCCAGCCAAGGAGCCTGCACACATTTACTGGCTTCAGGGGCCCCAAGACTCTCTCCTGAGATGAATTGTGTGAGGTCCCCCTAAAATAGTGGGCTATCCTCATCTCACCCCATCCTTTACATCTGCAGAATTGATATTTCCTGGTGAAGTGTCAGGGCCACTCCACCTGTTCCTCATTCCCACCCTCTGGAAAGCCCCCTCCCAGGCCTCGCCCCGCTGGCCCCGTGGCCCCCTGGATCCCGCACCTGCATCGGGAGGGTCAGGCGGTCCTCTGGAGAGCCCTGTCCGCCCTAAGGTGTCTCAGGGACCGGGGGACGGCGCCCCATCCCCTCCTCCCTGCTCCCCGGGGAGGTCCGAGCTCGCTCTGCTCTGTGCCCCGAAGTTCCAGGGGAGCACCCGAGCAGCAATCGTGACTAATGGGTAATCCGACCCTAAGGGCACCTTCAAAGCCAGTGTCTGGGAACGGAAGTAAAGCTACATCAACAAAAGGGGGAGGAGCATTCCAGCCCCACACTGTGCCCTGAGCAAGAAGAGCCTGTTTTCCTCAAGTTCAACCTGGGCTGTCCTGGCAGGATGTCAAGTTGGCTGAGTCATTACCTGTTTACGGCCTCAGGCTGACGTCTCCAGGACAGAGAGCTGCGAGTGAGACCCTGCCAGGAGCTGGCGGGAACGACGTGCCTTTCACTTTTGGAGGAAGTCCCTCAAGCGCAGTGACCGGCAAAATACGCCACGGACCAAAACCCTGACGTCCACCTCGGGGCCCCAGACACCCGAGGGCCAGGCAAAGCCACCAGTGGCCATCGCTGGGGTCCTTTGTGCCCATTCTCTCCTCTCCTTTCTACAGGTTTCCAGAACTTGGGGGTGGGGCCGACAGTCTGGTAGAATTCACCTGTTTCTGCAAGATTCTCAACACAGATGAGTTTTGTTCCAACATGGATGATGTTTCCCAAAGGGTCCTAAGTGCTACAGACCTTCCATTTTCCTTTCCTTTGCTCATTTCTACCCCAGATTAAAAATGCCACCCCTGGAAGTACAGTCATGATAGAACATCAGGAACTGTGTGAAGAATCGCCCACGATCCCAAGCCCGTGGACAGACCAGAGCACTTCAGCTGTGAGCTGGCCTCCCCATCTGTGTGCAAACGTGGTGAAAGATGTCAAAGCTCTCCTTGGTGGTTTCTATGAGTGCTTTTCTTTCTGTTCACATTTATTTATTTGGCTGCACCCGGTCCTGGCTGCATCACGTGGGATCTTCAGTCTTCATTGCAGCATGCAGGATCTTTGGTTGAGGCATAGGACTCTTAGTTGCGGTATGTGGGATCTAGTTCCCTGATCAGGGATCTAACCCAGGCCCCCGGCACTGGCAACACAGTCTTAGCCACTGGACCACCAGGGAAATCCCTCCTTGAGCTCTTGAACAATGCATACAACAGGGATGGCTTTCTTCATTTTTAACAGATCTTTGTAAGCTGGACTAAAAACACCTAGGTATCAAATGATATAGAGACAGCTAAAGAAATATGGGAGAGAGACGACCCTCTGTACTGGGTTGTCTTCTGGGCCCTGAGATGGAGCGGGACTCAGTGATGGTAAGCCTGGGACCAGAAGTACACAGAGGAGCTAGAGGCTGGGAGTCAGAAGACCAAAGGGTCCCCTTTCATAAGAGCGGTGAGCGGCATCCACACTCCACAAAGAACTCTCAGATTATCGGAAATGACACAACAACGAGTGAAACTCAGTGGGATTTTACCCAAAACTCCACTTTTGTTTTCAAAAGTGATCAATTTACAATATACACATGGCAGGAAGGGTCTCTGAATCCTTTCTGAACTCATGAAAACTCTTAGACACTGCCTGTCATTCAGACACCACTAATTAAAAAGACACACATTCCCCTAAATGCCCTAAATGTTCAGAGAAGACAGAAGACATTGTAGTCTGCCAGGCTCCTCTGTCCATGGAATTCTCCAGGCCAGAATACTGGAATGGATAGCCATTTCCTTCTCCAGGGGATCTTCCTGACCCAGGGATCAAACCTGCATCTCCTGCATTGGCAGGCAAAATCTTTACCACTGAGGCATCAGGGAAGCCCTTAAGGAATGTTAAGCAATGTTAAAAATAGATGAATGTTTTTAAAAAAAGTTTTAATGAGGAGTGGCTCCTAAAAAAATTAAACCAGAATTACAATATGATCCAATAATTCTACTGGTGGGCATGTGTCCAAAAGAACTGAAAGCAGAGTCTTGAAGAGGTATTTGCACACCCATATTCACAGCAACATTATTCAGAACAGCCAAAGGGAGAAGGAACTCGGTATCCAGAGAGTAAGCAAAACGCAGTATATATGTACAATGGAGTGTTGTTATTCAGTCTTAAAAAGGAAGGAGATTCTGACCGTCTACAGGGTGGATGAACCTTGAGGACATTACGCAAAGTAAAGTAGGACAGTCACACACACACACACCCCGCAAGCAAACTCTTTAGGATTTCACTAGAGGAGGCAGATCACAGACATAGAAAGTAGAAGGGGGGGTGCCAGGGACTTGGCGATGGGTGGGGAGTCAGTGTTGAATGCGGACAGAGTTCGATTTTGAAAGCTGAGATCTCTAAAGATGCATGGCGGTGATGATTACACGGCAACATGAATGTACTTAATGCCACCGAACCATAGGCTTAAAAGTGATCAAGATGATCACTAATGATTAGGAAAACGCAAATCAAAACCACAATGAGACATCACCAGGCACAGGTCAGAAGAGTTGTCACCAAATCGAACACTAGCAATAAATGTTGGTGAGGATGTGAAAAAAAAAGGGAAACCTTTACACTGTTGGTGGGAATGGAAATTGGTGCAGACACTATGGGGAAGAGTTTGGAGGCTCCTCAGAAAACTAAAAGACCATATGACCGAGTAATTCCACTAAGATCACGGCATCTGGTCCCATCACTTCATGGCAAATAGATGGGGGAAAAATAGAAAAGTGACAGACTTTATTTTCTTGGGCTCCAAAATCATTGCGGGTGATGACTACAGCCATGAAATTAAGACATTTGCTTCTTGGAAGAAAAGTTATGATAAACCTAGACAGCATACTAAAAAGCAGAGACAGCACTTTGCCAGCAAAGGTCAAAGCTGTGGTTTTTCCGGTAGTCATGTATGGGTGTGAGAGCTGGATCATAAAGAAGGCTGAGCGTCAAAGAACTGATGCTTTTGAGCTGTGGTGCCAGAGAAGACCCTTGAGAGTCCTTTGTACAGCAAGGAGATCAAACCGGTCGATCCTAAAGGAAATGAACCTTGAATATTCATCAGAAGGACTGAAGCTGAAGTTGCAGTGCTGTAGCCACTGATGTGAAGAGCCAACTCACTGGAAAAGACCCCGATACTGGAGAAAATTGAAGGCAGGAGGAGAAGAGGATGACAGAGGATGAGATGCTTGGATGGCATCACTGACTCAATGGACATGAATTTGAGCAAACTCCGGGAGATGGTGAGGGACAGGGAAGCCTGGCATGGGGTCATAAAGAGTGGGAAATGAACTAGAGACTGAACAACAATTCCACTCCTGGGTATGTATCCCCCGAAAAACAGAAGCAGTAATTTGAAAAGATACATGCACTCCAATGTTCACAGCAGTGCTATTTACAATTTCCAAGATGTGGACACAACCTAGGTATCCATCAGCAGATGAACAGATAAAGATGTGGTATGTATATACAACGGAATATTATTCAAACATCTAAAAAGAGTGACATTTTGTCATTTAGCAACATGGATGGGATGGACTTGGAGAGCATTATGCCAAGTGAAGTAAGTCAGAGAAAGGCAAATACCATATGATACCATTTATATATAGAATCTCAAATACAACAAACTAGTGAATAAAACAAAAAAAGCAGACTCATAGAGAACAAACTAGTGGTTACTAGTGGAGAGAGAAGAGAGGGAGAGACAATACAGGAGTGAGGGATTTAAAAAACGATTATTGTGGGATAATATAAAATCATATTGGGGACGTCTCTGGTTTCCAGTAGTTAAGACTCCATGCTTCCCTGCCTAGATATCCATCAACAGATCAATGTATAAGGAAGTTGTGGTACATGTATACAATGGAATATTGCCCAGCCATAAAAAGGGACACATCTGAATCAGTTCTCGCGAGGGAGATGAACCCAGAGCTTGTTATACAGAGTGGAGTAAGTTAGAAAGAGAAAAACAAATATCATGTATTAACACATATATATGGCATCCAGAAAACAGGTACTGATGGACCTATCTTCAGGGCAGGAATAGAGACGCAGACACAGAGAACAGGTTTGTAAGCACATGGGGAGAGGGGAGGGTGGGATGAAGTGAGAGAGTAGCATTGAAATATATGCACGATGGGGGAGCGGGGATCAGGATGGGGAACACATGTAATTCCACGGCTATTCATGTCAATGTATGGCAAAAACCACTACAACATTGTAAAGTCATTAGCCTCCCACTAATAAAAATAAATGAAAAAAAAAAGGAAAAGAAACATACATGTGACCATGTGTAAAGTAGGTAGCTGGTGGGAAGCTGCTGAACGGCACCGGGAGCTCAACCAGTGCTGCGTGACGGCCAAGAGGGGCAGGAGGGAGGCTAGAAGGGAGGGGACATACATATACTTACGGCTGATTCACATGTTGGATGGCGGAAACCAACACAACATTGTAAAGCAATTATCTTCCAATTAAAAATAAAGAAATTTTTTTAAAGACTCCAGGCTTCCAATGCAGGGGGCGTGGGTTTGATCCCTGGTCGGGGAGCTAAGATCCTTAGAGTGTGGCCAAAACATAAAAAATAAAATTAAAAAATCATGTATGTGACGCTTTTAAAAACTGTAAAGCACTGCAGAATTTAAAGACTTTCATTCACTTTCAAAAAAGTTTCAAAAAATAAAAATGGTTAAGATGACAAAATTTGTATTACGTGTCAAGAACTAAAACGGTGTGTGTGTTCAGTCATGTCTGACTCTTTGTGACTCCATGGACTGTAGCCCGCCAGGCTCCTCAGTCCATGGAATTCTTCAGGCAAGAATATTAGAGTGGGTTGCCATTTTCTCCTCCAGGGGATCTTCCCGACCCACGGATCAAACTTGCATCTCTTGGGTTTTCTGCATTACTACCAGCAACCAGCTTGGAAGCTATGTTATGTGTATTTTACTGAAATAAAAAAAATTTTTTTTAATGACAAGTAGCATTCAGAAAGCAGTGGTGATTCTGTAACCACATCAGAAACATCCAGCCAGGGCAGCACTTTCTGGGAGACTTGCTTTTCAAAGGATTACAAACATGAACTCTTACAAAGGCATCAGCTCTACCCAGTTAGAACCATGAAGGCTTGAAATCAGAGTCAAGCTCAAATACCACAGTTTGAATCTGGATAATAAAGTCAAACTTCTTTAAAGTGACAACTAATTCAAGCAACTACCTCAGAAGTCCTCACGTCCAGTATCAACAGGGAGCCAACGAATAACAAAATGTCAATCACACTCTTAGTAGGGAAGCTTTCTTTTCACACTGTTCATGGGTTCTCACAGCAAGAATACCGGAGTGGTTTGCCATGCCCTCCACTGGAGGACCACGCTTTGTCAGAACTCTCCACAGTGACCTGTCCGTCTTGGGTGGCCCCACGCATCAAGGCTCCACGGCCTCACTGAGTTATGCAAGTGCCTCCACCACGACAAGATTGTGATCCATGAAGGGGATCAGCCTTCTTATGACAAATTGGTACCAAAAACATCCAGCGGTTCTGAAATTGTCTTCTATAAAGTAATGTAATAGGAAAAACAAAACAAAACATTTTTTAATGTGTACTAATAAAGTCCCAGGCTGAAGAGAATTCTATCATGAGGTTACCCATATTGCATTTCCTGGAATTTTTTTTTTTTTTTTTTGCTGTGCCACACGGCTTGCAGGACCTTAGTTCCCCAATCAGAGCTCAAACCCAGGATCACAACAGTGAAAGCTAGGAGTCTTAGCTATGGTATCACCAGGGAATTTCCTGGAAGTATTTTTTTATGAAAATCAGTTTTGAAATAATACCTGAAAAGAAGGAGAAACTGGATCCAGGCATCAAAGCCTACTGCATAAAGGAAATGAAAAACCATCACTGCCAATTATTACCTCTCCGTCCGGATTAACCACATGGGAAAAACGTGGATTATGTCAGGAGGGAAATTTCAGTCTAACGCAGTGAAGCTAGCAGAGCACATGTCCAGGGAGGTGGTGCGTGGGCCGTAAGCCCCTAAGGGGCGAGGGGCACCCTGGGACGCAGGCTCCTACCTCTTGGTGATCTGGCTGGGCTCCTGCAGACCCGGGTCCAGGTCGAAGCCCTCATTGTCCAGCAGCCTCCGGAGCGTCACGTCGGCCAGCTGCTCCATGATCTTGAACACCTCGTCCAGGTTCAGGAACATGGAGAAGTCCCGCTCCTTGTTCTGGGTGGTGATGCGGATGGTGTCCGTCAGAAAGACGTTGGATGTCCGCTCCAACCTCTGGACATCCACCCAAGGGACGACAAGTTTAACTAGAAGAGAAAAAGAGCAAACACAGATTTTACCCTCAAATGTAACCCTAATTTGAATGCATCGGTGCAAAGCTTTTCCTGCAGCGGAAATGCAAATACTTTTTAAGCCAGAGCAGGAAAGAGGAAGCGCAGAACTGCTTGGCAGCTGCTTTGTTAGAACCCAATTCATGTTCTAATCATTTTCTTCAAGATTTACGACAAGCTGCTGGCTACGGCACATGTACAGGGAACATCGTTCTGACATACAAGTTAATAACAGGGAAACTTTCCCCCAAATGGTTAAACTGAAATATTTGCAAAATATGCAGACGTTCTTGATCCACATAAATTCTGGTTTCAATAGCTGCATTCATGACATAAGCTATGAAAAAAATGGGAGGGCAAAAGAGGATTTGTGATCTGATCTGGAGCAACCGGCCCAACATTTAGACTGTGTCAAGTGACAGGTGTCCAAATCTTGGAAAACAGAGTACAAGTTCTTTCCATGGGACTCTTTTTAACGTAATACAGCACTAACAGTACCGTGTACAAGCGTCCTGTTCTCAGAAATGTTTCCAGTGCCATGGCTGTTAGGCTTAGTGACTGATGTGGAACAAATGGGGAGGGACATACAGAACAACTTAAAATGATCAATGCTATCAAATATTAGGAACCATTTCTTTTTTCCAAGTTTCATTGACTTAACAAAAGCAGGTTTAGTGATGATGACTGGTAACTGTTGGAAAATAATTCATTTTCTTTTTCAAATTAAAAAAGGGGACAATGAACTGTTTTCATTTCTCTCATTTCTCTCCATTTCTCTTGCAATAAATGGCCAAAGAAGCTGAAGTTGATCAGTTCGATGAAGACCTAGAAAACCTCCTAGAACTAACATCAGAAAAAGATGTTCTATTCATCACTGGGGATTGGAATGCAAAAGTCAAGAGATATTGGGAGTAACAGGCAAGTTACAAGCCTTGGAGAACAAAATTAAGCGGGGCAAAGGCTAACTGAATTCTGCTAAGAGAACGCATTGGTCATAGCAAACATCCTTTTTCAACAACACAAGAGACGACTTTATACATGGACGTCTCCAATGTCCAATACCGAAATCAAATTGATTATACTCTTTGTAGCCAAAGATGGGGAAGCTGTACACAGTCAGCAAAAATGAGACCTGGAGCTGACTGTGGCTCAGATCATCAGTGTATCATAGCAAAATTCAGTCTTAAGCTAAAGAAAGTGGGGAAAATCATTAGGCCAGCCAGGTAGATCTTAAATCAAATCTCCTATGAATATGCAGTGGAGGTAACGAATAGATTCAAGAGATCAGAACTTGTAAACAGTGTTTCTGAAGAACCATGGATTGAGCTCCATTAGTGTACAAGAGGCAGTGAACAAAACCATCCCAAAGAAAAAGAAAAGCAAGAAGGCAAAGCGGTTATCTGAGGAGGCCTTACCAATAGCTAAAGAAAGAAGAGTAGCGAAAAGCAAGGGAGAAAGGGAAAGGTATACCCAACTAAACGCAGATTTCAGAAGAAAAGCAGGGAGCAACAGAAGACAAGCCTTCTTCAATGAACAGTGCATAAAACTAGAAGAAAACCACAGAAGGGGAAAGACCAGAGCCCTCCTCAGGAAAACTGGAGATATCAAGGGAACATTTTGCCCAAAGATGGGCACAAAAAAGGAAATAAATGGTAGAGACCTAGTAGATGCTGAAGAGTTCAAGAAAAGATGGAAAGAATACACAGAAGAGCTGTAGAAAAAAGATCCAGATGAACCAGATGACGAAGATGGTGTGGCCAGCCACCCAGAGCAAGACATTCCAGAAAGCGAAGTCAAGTGGGCCTTAGGAAGCAATGCTATTACTGAAGCTAGAGGATGTGACAGAATTCCAGTAGAACTATCCAAAACCCCAAAGGATGATGCCATCAAGGTGCTGCATTCAATATGTCAGCATATCGGGAAGACCCAGCAGCAGCCACAGGACTGGAAAAGGTCAATCCTCATTCAAATTCCAAAGAAGGGTAGTACTAAAGAATGTGCTAACCATTGGACAACTGCACTTATCTCCCATGCTAGTAAGGTCATGCTTGAAATCTTGCATGCTAGGCTTCAGCATTATGTGAACCAAGATCTTCCAGATGTTCAAGCTGAATTTAGAAAAGGAAGAGGAAACAGAGATCAAATTGCCAACATTCAATGGATCATAGAGAAAGCTAGGGAATTCCAAAAACCATCTACCTCTGTTTCATTGACTACGCCAAAGCCTTTGACTGTGTGGATCACAATAAACTCTGGAAAGCTCTTAAAGAGATGGGAATACCAGACCATCTTACCTGTCTCCTGAGAAACCTGTATGCAGGTCAACAAGCAACAGTTAGAAGCCTGCATGGAACAACTGATTGGTTCAAGATTGAGAAAGGAGTAAGACAGGGCTATCTGCTGTCACCCTGTTTGTTTAACCTACACGCTGAGCACATCATGAGAAATGCCGGGCTGGCTGAGTTACAAGACAGAATCAAGATAGGCGGGAGGAACATCAACAACCTCAGATATGAAGATGACACCACTCTACTGGCAGAAAGTGAAGAGGAACTAAAGAGCCTCTTGATGAGGGTGAAGGAGGAGAGTGAAAGAGCCTGCTTAAAATTAAGTATTAAAAAACTAGCATCCAGCCCCATCACTTCATGGCAAATAGAGAAGGAAAGGCAGAAGTAATGACAGATTTCCTCTTCTTGGACTCTAAAATCACTGCAGATGGTGACTGCAGCCATGAAATCAGAAGACACTTGCTTCTTGGCAGGATAGCTATGACAAACCTAGACAGTGTGTTGAAAAGCAGAGACATTACTCTGCCGACAAAGGTCCGTACAGTCAAGGTTATGGGCTTCCCAGTCATCACATTTGGTTGTGAGAGCTGGACCGTAAAGAAGGCAGAGCACCAAAAAATTGATGCCTTTAAACTGAGGTGCTGGAGAAGACTCCTGAGAGTCCCTTGGACAGCAAGGAGATCCAACCAGTCAATCTCAAGATCAAACCAGCCAAACTGCTGGAAGGACTGATGCTGAAGTTGAAACTCCAGTATTTTGGTCATCCAATGCAAACAGCCAAGCTGTTCATTGGAAAAGCTTTTTCACTGGAAAAATCCCTCATGCTGGGAAAGACTGAAGACAGGAGAAGAGGGCATCAGAGGATGAGATGGCTGGATGGCATCACCGATGCAATGGACATGAACTCTGGCAAACTTTGGGAGATGGTGAGGGACAGACAGGCCTGGTGTGCTGCAGTCCGTGTGGTCCCAAAGAGTCAGACACACCTGGGCAACAGAACTACAACAACAATCTTGCAATACTGTTTCCAGTGCTTTGATCATTTAAAAGGCCACACTTCTACATCAGGGCTGAGAATAAGCTTCTTAAGACCCTTACATTTGCTTTTATATAGTCTTTTTTCACGCACACACACTTCATCTACACTTGCAGCTTTCTCTCATTAAGCAACCACCTTGGGAAGAGCCCTGCACTTAAGAAGCTCATTCAAGTAGGAAAAAAACAGACCACTGACTTGACAGGACCCAAAACAGAGACACGAGTGCAGGACAAGTTACAAGGGGAGCAGCGAAGGCTTCCGAGAGATGAGAAAATCTGAACTGAATTTTGAAGGATGAACAAGAGTTCCCAAACAGGCCTAAGAATGGGGAAGGCAAGGAGAGACAGGGTGTTAGTTTTGAGAAGCATCTCAGAAACCAGAAAACCCAGAATGGCAAGGGTTAGGTGGGAGCCGATTCCAAGGGTGGGGAAGGCTGTGCACACAGGGGCGTGTACTGGGTGTCAGAGCCCAGGGCCAGGGGTGACCACGTGCAGGACGCTGGCCACAGCAGAGTACAAAAGCCCTGCCCACTGGCTCCACGTGAAATAAAAACAAACGCAGGAAGGAAAAACATATACATATATATAAATATAAACACAGCATATACACCACCCTGAGGGGGCACTTGAGACAACACTTGTTCCGGACGAAGTTTCAATGGTCATGACTTTGAACATTTCAATATACCACTGACCCTGTGGCTTCCCTTTCTTAGCTCAGAATCCTGTTGCCCAGGACAATGACTGTGGGTAGAAAAATGTGCGAGAAGTGAACTCTTGCCTGGATCTCAGGGGGTCCAGGGTGAGGAACCCCCTTCTGCAAACACCTGCTATGCTCACACCTCGGAATTCTTTAAGTGGCTCCCTGGGTTCAGAAGTACAGCTTGTCCTATTCCTTCAGAACTCCTGGGCCCTCAGTTACAACACCGTTTTCAAAGTAGCAAAAACTCTTCAGAAGGTGCATGAAGGGAGCTACAAAGAAAGGTTCCTGAAGGCAGGAGAAGAAATGAATTCTCATAGAATCAAACCTCTGTGGATTGCAGCTGACATATACATATTACTATGTATAAAATAGATAACTAATAAGGACTTACTGTATAGCACAGGGGAACTCAGTTCTCTGAAATGGCCTATACAGGAGAGGATCTAAAAAGGAGTGGGTAGGGACTTCCCTGGTGGTCCAGCGGCTAAGGATCTGTGCTCCCAATGCGGGGGGCCGGCAGTTCAATCCCTGGTCAGGGAACTAGATCCCATGTGCCACAACTAAAATATCTCAGAGCAGCCAAATAAATAAACTTTTAAAAAATAGAAAAGAGTGGATATATGTACATGTATTTCAGAAATTTCCCCAGACAACCTTAGATATGCAGATGATACCATCCTAATAGCAGAAAATGAAGAGGAACTAAACATCCTCTTGAGGAAGGTGAAAGAGGAGAGTGAAAACGTTGCCTTAAAACTCAACATTCGAAAAACTAAGATCATGGCATCTGGTCCCATCACTTCATGGCAAATAAATGGGGGGAAAATGGAAACAGTGGCAGATTTTTTTTTTCTTGGGCTCCGAAATCACTGCAGATGTTAACTGCAGCCATGAAATTAAAAGACACTTGCTCCTTGGAAGAGAAGCTATGACAAATCTAGACAGTGTATTAAAAAGCAGAGACATCACTTCGTTGACAAAGGTCCATATAGTCAAAGCTGTGGTTTTTCCAATAGTCATGTATGGATGTGAGAGCTGGACCATAAAGAAGGCTGAGAGCCTAAGAATTGATGCTTTCTAATTGTGGTGCTGGAGAAGACTCTTGGGAGTCCCTTCAACAGCAAGGAGATCAAACCAGTCAATCCTAAAGAAAATCAACCCTGATTTCTTGGGAGCACTGATGCTAAAGCTCCAATACTTTGGCCACCTGATGAGAAGAGCTGACTCACTGGAAAAGACCCTGATGGTGGGAAAGATTGAAGGCAGGAGGAGAAGTGGGTGAAAGAGGATGAGATGGTTGGATGGCATCATCTACACAATAGACATGAGTTTGAGCAAACTCTGGGAGATAGTGAAGGACAGGGAAGCCTGGTGTGCTGCAGCCCATGGGGTCACAAAGAGTTGGACACAACGTATCAACTAAACAACAAAGTGTATATGTATAACTGATTCACTTTGCTGTAGAATAAAAACTAACACAACATTGTAAATTAACTATGCTCCAATAAAAATTTAGAAAATCAAATCAAACCTCCTTAGTGGTACTCATATATATAATACAATATGATTGTCTGCACAGGGCATTTGGAAATTAACCACATGCCACCTGTTACGTCTTGACCACTTATTTAAATCTTGCTGTCTAACTCTTCACGCAATGACTGGTCCCGGGACCAGTGCTGAGCATCCCAAGAGCCAGCTCCACCCGGGAGGGACCCGCTCATGCCTGACTTACGCTCCTTGCCCAAGAAGAAGGAATAGAAGCACAGGTGGTTGATGCTCAGGTACAGCCAGCCTTGGCGGGGCACGCGGCCCTTCCAGCAGCAGCACGAGTAATACGTGATCAGCTTCTCGGCCTCCGGGAAGTTGAACCTGGCCTCGAACTTCACCAAGGCCTCACGGAACTTCTCGGGCTCCTCCTCCTGCTCGGCCAGCCTGCTGCTTGTCTCCTCGGCAATCAGAGCCTGGCACACAAAGAAGGGTCCCCAGGTCAGGAAAAGGGCCAGGACCGTTGAGCCTGGGCAGCCGGGGAGCCAGCCCCACTCAGACAGACCCTCAGGATGGATAAGGATCCGGTCCACCCTCCAGAAACATGCCCGGAGGGGAGGAAGCAAGCTGGGGGGATCCTCAGACCAGTCTCTCTCTCGGCCGCTTACCAGCCGAGCTTTTGAGTGAGTTTCTGACTTCTAAGCCCCAGTTCTCAAATGGGTTACTACCTTATAATCCTCCCTGCTCCTCCCTCCAGAGATAGGAGGTCAAATGATGGTCTCAGGAGGTTATGCATCAACTCTGAAGCATCATCCACGCCAGAGTTTAAAAGTTAGTCCTTTTACACAAAAGAACATCTCTATGAAACAGAGTCATGGACACAGAGAACAGACCTGTGGTTACCAAGGGGAATGGGGGGAGGGATGGATTGGGAATTTGGGATTAGCAGATGCAAACTATTATATATACGATGGACAAACAACAAGGTCCTACTGCACAGCACAGGGAATTGTTTCAACATCCTGTGTTCAAGCATAATTGAAAAGGGTATTTTTTTTAAAAAAAGAATGTGTATATATAACTGAAACACTTTGTAGTATAGCAGAAATTAATACATTATAAATCTACTATGCATGTGTGCTAAGTCACTTCAGTCGTGTTTGACTCTGCGACCCCATGGACTGTAGCCTGCCAGGCTCCTCTGTCCATGGGATTCTCCACGCAAGAATACTGCAGTGGGCTGCCATGCCCTCCTCCAGGGGATCTTCCCGACCCAGGGATTGAACCTGAGTGTCTGTCTCCTGCATCGGCAGGTAGGTTCTTTACCACTAAGTGCTACCTGGGAAGCCCTAAATCAACTATATTTCAATCAAAATAAAGAAATAAAAGTTGGTCTTTTAAAAAAAACTCATAGTATCTTCCTCAATGAGTTAAAAAAATTTGGGTGTAAAGTTGACAACTGCCTGCCTAAGTGACACTAGATGCATTCACTGCCAGCGTAATCCCTCGAGTCCTCTAAGGCCAGAGAGCGATGGGATGGCCGGGGCTCCTGAGGCTGTCCACACCTCCAAAGCAAGGGGAAGGAGAATCTGAATGTACAGTTGTTTCGCTGATGCCAAACGACAGTGAGGATCCTCTCTAAATCTGGGGTGAGTGGGGAGAAGGGCCTAGAACGTAAGCTTGTAGCCTGATCCTAATGAGGACAAAGCACTGACATTATAAGAATCCTGATTCCCACTCTTGGGACCTCACTGCACAATTTTTTTTCACTTTTCTTCTCCCAGAGTTTCTTCTGTTTAAGAAATCCCAGGCCTTGGGCTTTAAACATGCTATTCAATTTTGAAAATACACTTGTAATTCTGTATTTCTATTTATTTTTATTAGCATTTCCCTTCCTTTCTGTTCTTGCAGGGGTGTTTCATGAAAAGCTATAAGGCCATTTTTGGGGCGCAGGGGAAGTGGAAGTGTCAGTCTTTCAGTCATGACCGACTCTTTGCAACCCGATGGACTGTGGCCCGCCAGGCTCCTCTGTCCATGGGGCTTCTCCAGGCAAGAATACTGGAGTGGGTTGCCATACCCTCCTCCAGGAGATCTTCCTGACCCAGGGATCAAACCCGAATCTCCTGCATATGTCTCCTGCATTGCAGGTGGATTTTTACCTTCTGAGCCACCAGGGGATTGCTACCCAAATCTACACTGTGCGAGCAATTTTAGAAAATATCCTGCACATTATCATTAAAATAAAAATGTAAGTTAAAGTTTCTTAAAAAATAAATCTGAAGGTTGGTAAAAACTTCAAGGGATTTTCATTTCTCTCACGATGTTTTTCTTTCTTTTCCAAATTTTATTTCACAAGACATTATAGAAGTTATAACTAAGAGTGGTATTTTATGTTTTAAAGATCCTTTTGATAAGGGTCATTTTTAAAGTCTTCACTGAATTTGTTACAATATTGCTTCAGTTTTATGTGTTTTTTTTTTTTTTTTTTGGCGGAGAGGCACATGGGATCTTAGCCCCCCAGCTAGGTAGCAAAGTATACCCACTGCCTTAGAAGGTACGATCTTAACCACTGGACCACCAGGGAAGTTGCCAGAGGTATTTTTTCAAAGTTATCTAATATGTAACAAATGTTGTGCATCATGAGACGCGAAGGGGATTTTTAAGAGGCCTCTATAGCAGGCAGACAGTCACAAGGGCAGCCACACAACTCCTGGCCTCCGTGATGGCCGAGTCAGCTCAACGCAGAGGCTTCCTTGAACGTTCCATAGAGTAAGTCGAATGGTCAAGATACAGGTAGGAAAGCCCCAACTCCCAGATCGTTTCAATCCCCCAGGACAAACAAAGAACCAACACTACATGGTGGCCCCAAAGACACAACCAACCTCTGACCAGCTGGTCCCCTCAGCCCCTGGCACCCACTCCAGGCCAGCAGCCTCCCTAGGACTTAAAAGGCACGTCTGCTGTGAAGTATAAGGGATCAGAGTGTGTGTGTCTGTGTGTGTGTATGCATGTAAGTGTATGTGTGTATGCGCGTGTGTGTCTGGTGTATATGCATGTACATGTGTGTGTGTCTGTATATCTATGTGTGCGTGTGTGTATGCATATATGTGTGTCTGTGTGTGTATATGCATGTACGTGTGTGTGTCTCTGTATATCTATGTGTGCGTTTGTGTATGCATATATGTGTGTCTGTGTGTGTATATGCATGTATGTATGTGTGTGTCTCTGTATATCTATGTGTGCGTGTGTGTATGCATATATGTGTGTGTGTCTCTGTGTGTATATGCATGTACATGTGTGTCTCTTATATCTATGTGTGCGTGTGTGTATGCATATATGTGTGTCTGTGTGTGTATATGCATGTACGTGTGTGTCTATATCTATGTGTGCATGTGTGTGTATGCATATATGTGTGTCTGTGTGTGTATATGCATGTATGTGTGTGTCTGTATATCTATGTGTGTGTGTATGCATATATGTGTGTGTGTCTGTGTGTGTATATGCATGTACGTGTGTGTCTCTGTGTATCTATGTGTGTGTGTGTGCATATATGTGTGTCTGTGTGTGTATATGCATGTACGTGTGTATCTCTGTATATCTATGTGTGCGTGTGTGTATGCATGTATGTGTGTGTGTGTCTGTATATCTGTGTGTGTGTCTGGGTGCATGTATGTGTGTCTGTCTGTGTATCTGTGTGTGTGTCTGTGTATGCATGTGCACTCAGTCGTGTCTGACTCTTTGTGACCCTATGGTCTGTAGCCCACCAGGCTCCTTTGTCCATGGGACTTCCCAGGGAAGAATACTGGAGAGGGTGGCCATTTCCTTCTCCGGGAGATCTTCAAACCCACACCTCCTGCACTGTAGACGGATCCTTTACCACTGAGCCACCTGGGAAGCCCGGAGGGATTGGTATATGCCCCCTCCCCAAATATGCCACTTGGGCTTAAGAATTATTTTGAGCTAAAGACACTTGAGAAACAGCAGATGCCAAAAAAGAAAAAAAGTTCTCTGCTCTTCCCCACTATTTACCTAAAAACAGGATACAAACCTCCATTTGTAAAGGTGTCTCCCCATCCTGTGCCAGAAAGAGGAAGACAGCTCTTGGGCTCTGACTCATCAGAGACAACTCTGGACTCTGACCAGCATGAGGGGCACCAGACAGGAGGAGCCTACACGGCAAACCCAACTGGAGTGGCTGGTCTCGCTCTAGGATCCAGCATTCGCGGCTTGCCACCCTAAAAGCTCACACTCTCTGTTCCTTTGACTCGGCGCTTCTCTGTAAACGTGTTATTCTTCATTATGCTGCTGCCCAAGCCCCGCGTCCTAACCATCCCACTGAGCTATTCACTGTGGAGTGGTTCCCACCTTTGTGTGCACTGCCCAAGCTGATAAACTCTGTTTTTCTCATTAAGCAATCTTCTGTTGGTTTAATTTCCAAGCCCCCAGCACAGAACATAAGAGGTTAGGGCAAAAGTTTTTCCCTCCCCTACTTCTGACTTTCCAAAAGTCACTGCAGCAGAAATGCATTTCCTTCCTCCTGATGAAGAGGAGAAATACCTAAATCAAAGAACCACCAGAACTAAGGTGAGACCAAGAAAAGAAGGTAAACGTGAAAATAACTGTGAAACAGGCATTTCTGTCAGTGCGGCCTGACCTGGGGAACCAGGCTGGACCACCCTGTGGGGGTAACACACGCGCTGAGAAAGACCCACTGGGACCCGCACCCATCTGCTAAGCCCACAGGCCAGAGGTGACCGCAGAGGACACCAGCCAACACTCTCAGTCCTCCTGGTCTTCCACCTGACCCCGAAATTATCCCCAGTCCCCAAAGGAAAACAATGCTCCTCTTGGCCCTTTCGACATTAAGAATGTAGGGCTTCCCTAGTGGTCCAGTGGTTAAAAATCCGCCTGACAGTGCAAGGGACACAGGTTCCACCCCTGGTCCCCAGGAGATCCTACATGCCTCGGAGCGACTAAGTCCATGCACCACACTACGAGCCTGTGCCCTCGTGCCCCGGAGCTACAGGTGCAGAGCCCACCGGCCGCAGCCACTGAAACCTGTGCGCTCCGGGGCCCGTGCTCCAAAACAAGCAGCCCTTGAAACACAATGCAAGAGCAGCCCCTGCTCGCTGCAACCAGAGAAAGGCCGAAAGCACCAACGAAGACCCTGCACAGCCAAAACTAAACAAACAAATCTTTTCCAAAAAATAAAATTAAGAATTTACTCTAAGACCCTTTACTAAAAGCCAAAACACTTAGGATACTTGAAAGGCAAACTTTTTAGAGAGACAAAAAAAAAAAAACATCAATGGTCTGGGATGTTTTACCCTAAGGGATGAAAACTACATGACAGGCTAATGTGTGAAACTGTTTAGTAAGAGAGTTAAAATTAGAATGAGAAACCTTCTCTCCCTGCCTGTGAGGGTTTTCAAAGCACCAGTTACCAAGCCTCTTACTGCAATGAGACCTGTTACATAGGACATAGCTCACAGCAGGGAAGAAAGACCTCCCCGAACAGTCCTCTCCCTTCTCAAAACTTACTTGGTTTTCATTTCATTCAATTAACATGTTTTAAGAATAAATATCCACTTGCAGAAAGAGAAAAGTGCTAGCTGCAACTAAATAAAAGAGGGACAAAAATGTCACAGCTGCAAAGAAGTTGCTAGTAACTCATTTCAGGAGAGAAATAACATTGTTGCTATGCAAAAACATGAATCCTAACATTTTTTCCCCTTGAGATAAACAAGGACCTTCACTTCTGTAAAGGACAAGGAAACCTTAGGCCCAAGAATGAGGGTTTTGTTTTGTTTCCATTGCGGGTGGATCCTGTCAGACTGACTCTTTAAAATTTGACTGATGACAAGTCAAACTCATTTGGTTTTAGTGCATCCCTGGTGGTGCGGTGGTTTAAAAAAAAAAAAAAAGTCTTCCTGCCAGTGAAGGAGACATGGGTTCAATCCCAGAGTCAGGAAGATCCCCTGGAGGAGGAAATGGCAGCCCACTCTGGTCTTCTTGCCTGGGAAATCCCATGACAGAAGAGAGCTATGTGGGCTACAGTCCATGGAGTCGCAAGAGTCAGACACGACTTAGTGACTAAACAACAACAATAATTAAGCCCAGATGTTCAATTGTAGTAGAGACACTGTTAAAGGAAAAGAATATGATCAAAAATGCTGCAGGGTCCTGAGTGTTATGCAGCCATGATAAGAGAGACATGAAACTGGGAGAAACATCGAGGTCAAGGGACTTAGATTCAAGACTTCCCTGGCGGTCCAGTGGCCCAGACTCCACGCTCCCAATGCAAGGGCCCAGGTTCAATCCCTGGTCAAGGAACTAGATCCTGCATGCTGTACCCAAGAGTCCACAGGCTACAACTGAGACCCAGTGAAGTCAAATTTTTAAGAAAGCCGGAGGGTGGGGTGGGTGGAACCTACCTTCACCTTCCCTTTGACAAAACTGGCAATGTCATCTTTATTATCAAAGACAGACAAGGTGTGGAGGAGATTTTGCTCCAGCCAGTCCCAGTGCTGGTTTATTTCCTCTAACGTGGCACCTGGGTAAGAACAGAAAAGGACACAGAGATTAAGAGACAGAACCAATGTCTAGAATACGAACTTGCTTTCCAAATAGGAGTCCTGCATTTATGTGGTTAAAACATTCCGGTTGTTCATGCCACAGTTTGCCAGCTGACACGGAAGGCGCCCTGCACCGGGGCCACGGTCCAGCTGCCACACGGACGGGCCAGCCGACCCGCCGAGCTGTCCTGGGACCTCTCTGCGGGAGTCCTGCCGGCCTGGCTAACGGGTAGAACTCTGACTACCTCCACTCAAGGGACCGAAACGTCTACAGTTACACAGCCATTCCAGAGCAAACAAGCCCCAGGGTGGCCTGATTCCGATGGTCTCACAGAACTCCCCCTGCAAGCACGGGGGTCCCTCAAAAGGGATGAAAATTTGCCTTGAGATGGCTCTGCCCATGGCCCCAGGGCACTCCCTGCCGCTGGGACATTTCCAGGTTCACCCATTTGTCCTCTGTATGTTTTATAACAAAATCCCCCAGAACACACATAAAAAGAGGTTTTATCATACATGTTAAAACAAAACCACAGAAACATCCAGTGGTTATCTAGTAAGTTGATTTCTTTCAAAGGCAAGTAAAAACACAATCAGCCTATTAGTGAAGCATTCCACAACACGGTTATCAAAAAGCTTAGCTGTCTGAGTTGGCGTTAGTTCTCCCAAAGGAGCGCCTAGTCCTCCCCACTGGAGAGTGGACACCTTGGCCCGGGAACTGCGCCAGCCCCTACTGATAAAGTCCAGGACTTGAAGCAAGCTCAGTCCTGGACTAGAAGAGGCACCTGGGACTCTGGCACATCTGCGTGGAAACAGGTGATCCCCCAGCTAGGAGGGCAGGTTTGTTCAAATGGGAAGCAGGAGACACCTTACCCTCAGGGAGATGAAGGCTAGAGGACAAGAGTGCAGAGTAGTCCAGCCAACGTGAGGGGCGTAAGGACCCACAGAGCCATGGGCCACTCACACAGAGATCGGACACGCTCTGTGCTAAGCCGACCTTTCTCTCTATTATTTACGGTCTTCCTCTCCCCAGAGTGTGGACACTCGTGAAGACCTTATAAACACACCCTGCGTAAAACTGCCAGGAAAAAAAGAAACAAGCAAAACTGCCAGAGAGCTCACCCTGGACCTGTGGTTTGGGGTGCCTATGGCGAGTTCTGACATGCACCTTGGGAAGGAGTAAAAAGAAGAACCTAAGAGAATACTTCATAACGAAAAGTGAGGCTTGCAACAGCAGTATTTAGGGACTTCCCTGGTGGCCCAGAGGTTAAGACTCTGTGCTTCAGGGCGGGGGATATGGGTTCAACTCCTGGTTGGGGAACTAAGATCCCACCTGCTACTTGCTGAGCCTCCCCCTGCCCAAAAAAAACACCCAAAACACAAAGGTATTTTTTCCCCTGTATTCTCCAAGTGTTAGGCATGGCATCACCAAAGCAACATCCTCTGGTCATCACTGAGGCAGACTCTCATCCTTCTGCTAAGGACACTAACCACAACACGGGGCCCCACCCTCATGACCTCATCTGAACTGAATCCCCTGCCAAAGGGCCCACCTCCAAATACCATCACACTGGTGGGGGGCGGGCTTGCACATATCTGAACATGGCGGGAGGGGAAAGACGCCATTCACCACCAGTGACCCCATGCAGCTCTCGGGGAGTCCACCTCTCCCCTCTTGCTCGTTCTGGATCACAAACCCAAGAAGCAGCCCACTTGGGGTGAGTGGTCATATCTCCACTTCCTACCCAACCAGGAAGCCCCTGGCCCCACAGTCTCCCTACTCCTCTTATGGGAGGGTGAGACCGTTGTGAAACAACAGCCTCAAGCCACACGTTTCCACCTTCTTGCCTTGTTGCAGCTAAGAAGCAACATGGGCCACCAGCAGCTCTTCAGGAACCACCAGAGAGAATCCGGCCGGGGTCTTACTTGGGCCAGCTCCGCTCAAACTGGCACAGTGTGATCCAGAAATACAGCCTCAGTATGTGCCGGTGCCTCTGCTGGTACTCACAGGACATCGGCTTAAGTTGGATTAAGTGAACTTCCTCGACTAGGTCTTCCAGGACGTCTACTTTATGCAGATACAATGCTACCTCTTCGTATGCACATGCTAAATTGCTTCAGTCGTGTCCATCTCTTTGCAACCCTATGGACTGTAGCCCGACAGGCTCCTCTGTACAACAGACTCTCCAGGCCAGAATACTATAACAGGTTGCCATTTCCTCCTCCAGGGAATCTTCCTGACCCAAGGATCGAACCCCTGTCTCTTTATTTCTCCCGCACTGGCAGGCGGGTTCTTTACCACTAGCAGCAACTGCCAACCTCCAGCTCTTCACATGCAAAAGTTTAAAAACTTGAACCTCCACAGAACAAACAAACAAAAAAGCCCACGTATTTCCAGGCTCTGCAACAGGACTCTCTTGACGCCTCTAAACAATGTCTGCCTGAAGTGAAGACCCACAGTGTCTGCCTGGCTCCTCACATTCAGCGCTGAGGCACATGTCTCATTTACTAGACTGGCTGCACTCCCCCTGTCCGTTCATTGTCTTCAGGTGGCAGCCATGCAGCTATCATTCACCAGGACACCCCCTAAACCCCGTGGGCTGGCAAACAGTGTCTTTGTGGGGAGGGGACCATGCCTAAGTTCATTTGTGATGAACAGTTCAACTGTGGGGACAGCTCATCGCAGGAGAAAGTCTCAGGGCCACTGCAGCCAATAAACTTATGTTCATGGGCTCCCTGGGCGACCAGCTCTCCTCTCTTCTCCAGAACTTTAGGGTTTTCTCTCTCTAGATCTTTTTTTATTTAATTTTTATTTCATATCAGAGTATATCTGATTTATAACACGTGTCAGTTTCAGGTGTACAAGCTAAGTGAATCAGTTATACATATACATATATCTATTCTCTTTCAGGTTATTTTCCCATCTAGGTTGTTACACAGTATTGAGTTCCCTGTGCTATACAGTACATCCTTGTTGCTTATTTATTTTATATATAGTAGCATGCAAATGCTAACCCCAAACTCCTAATTTATACTTCCCTTATAGATCTTTATTTAGCTTTTATTATCCATCATCGTAAAATCAACTGGTCAGAATATTTAAAAAACAAAACAAAAACAACAACAAGCAAAACAGGAAGAGGGATGAGGGGAAGGGACAGTCAGGAAGTTTGGGATGGACATGCACACACTGTTTATTTCAGATGGGTAACCAACAAGGACCCTCTATACAGCACAGAGAACTCTGCTCAATGTTACCTGGCAGCCTTGGAGGAAGGAGAGCTTGGAGGAGAATGGATGCATGTATTATGGATGGCTGAGGCCCTTTGCTGTCCACTGAAACTGTCACAACATGCCCCAATACCAAATAAAAAGCTCAAAAAACAAAGAAAACAAATGGTAAGGGACACATGGGGAAAAGAGTATCTGTACTGGTCTTCAGTCTTTTGCCATGTTTTCATATACTTCCTAATGTACCCCTCCAACGCCCTCCCCAGAAAAAAAAGAGAAAGAACTCGGAGGACTGAGGAGGAACAGAGAGGGGCCAGGACTGGCTCTGCGGTTTTCTGTTCCGGGCACAGCCTCACTGATGCCAAACGAAGGCTGCGCGAGGAAAGGGGGTCAGCTACATCTCCAAGGTCACAGGTATCCGATGAAAGGCAAACCAGGCTGTGAGCTCACTCTCTGCGAACCTCAAGTACCCTGGGGTCCCTCCAGTAAGAAGCTGCATTTCCATTTTCAAGTAACACTTACATCATCCTCTGGTCCAGCACTTCCTAGGTCTTGACACTAAAAAGGTTACTTTGTGCACGGAGAGCAAACACTCTGCCCGCCACCTCATCTTCCTGAGTCCGTCTTCAGGGATGCCATGAGACAGCTTTTCACTGATCCCATTCCTAAACTCACAGGGCCAACCGTTAGCTGAGAAACCAAGCGTGCCTTCCACCTGCTAACCACAGACAGCGTGGATAAAATTCCAACGGAGCCCCAACACAGTATATCACGTGGAATTGAGACTTGAGGCCACATCATCCCCAAAACAAGACTTCCACCCCTTTAAAAACTTCTTCTGCCTCTCCAGGAGAAGACTTAGGACAACAGAAAACCAATCTGGGGCAAAACTAAGCTCACACCTTGAGACAGAAAGCACACCGGAATGTAAGATCTATCACCGAGCGGAGGTCAGGGGAGGTGGCGGTGAAGTCCGTCAGCCTGTCCTAACCTGACTCGGCTGTGCGTCTCTCCAGCAAAAATAAACACCATGCTGGAACTTTCCCACCCAACTGTCTTCCATTTCCTACAAGAGGTGCCAAATGGCAGAGAAATTTTCCGAACTCTTAATTTCCTCTGCAGGGAAGTCTTATGATGAGAGTCAAAAATACCGTAAACCACTGCAAGCCGACTGCACACCCGAGACCTCAAAGGGCCAAAAAGGAAAGTCGCTTAACGTGTATCACACGGCAAAGCCTGGACCACATGTGGCACGCACGCTTTTCAGCTTATGAAGTAGCCCATCAGAAAACAGCTGTTTTTATAAACATGCCAAGTTTTTGTTTGTTTTTACTTTTTTGGACTTCCAAGGAAGTCCCCACACCACTTTATAAGGGCAACAACGGACTTAGAACATATTTGTTACAATTATGCACAAACACATAAATATATTGCTGTCTGTGGGTCAAGGTCAAAGAAAAGTTTGAAAGCCACCCCATTACAGACATAATAGTGGTGAAAAAGAGAGAGAGGAGAAAATAAGAAATGTGGGCTTTCCTGGTGGCTCAGTGGTAAAGAATCAGCCTGCCAATGCAGGAGATGTGGGTTCCATCCCTGGGTCAGGATGATTCCCTGGAGAAGAAAGTGGCAACCCACTCCAGTACTCTTGTCTGGGAAATCCCAAAGACAGAGAAGCCCGGAGAACTGCACTCCAGGGGTTCCCAAAAGAGTCGGACACAACTTAGCAACTAAACAACAACAACAAAAGGTTAAATTAGGTCTACCTCTTAATTAGACAGGACTGGGGTCCACCTAAGAAGAGGAAGAAACACTTGGGATGCACCTACTGAGCTCCCACAAGGAGTGGCGGATGGTACCTTGTGGATGGTAGATGATAGATCCTTGTGGTCCCCAATCTTTTCAGCACCAAAAACCGATTTTGTGGAAGACATTTTTTCCATAGACCTGTGGGATGGGGGGTGGGGAGATGGCTTGGGGATGATTCTCGTAAGCAACAAACAACCTAGGTCCCTCATACGTGTCGTTCACAGTAGGGTTTGCATTCTGATCTGACAAGAGGCAGAGTTAAGGCAGTAATGCGATCGATGGCCAGCGGCTGTAAATATAGATGAAGCTTTGCTTGCTTACCCGACACTCACCTCCTGCTCTGCAGCCTGGTTCTGACAGGCCATGGATGGATGCCAGGCCACAGCCCAGAGGGTGGGGACCCCTGGTTTAAGCCATCCAGGCTGTGACACTTTGTTAAGGTAGCCCGAGCAGGCTAATGGTTTCCCTGGTGGCTCACTGGTAAAGAATCCGTTTGCAATACAGGAGCCTCAGGAGACTCGAGTTGGAACCCTGGGTTGGGAAGATCCCCTGGAGAAGGGCATGGCAACCCACTCCAGTATTCTTGCCTGGAATATCCCATGGACAGAGGAGCCTGGTGGGCTGCAGTCCACGGGGTCACAGAGTCAGACACACTGAAGCAAGCTGGCACACATACGGTTTCTAAAACCCAAAGGTGTAAGAACACTGTGGATGGCAACGGAAGTTCAATTAACAAAAGCATACTCTGTTTCATCAAGGCCCCTAATTTTACAGAAAAAGCCTCTTTTCTAAGAAAATTCAAGTTCAGTGGATCTTAAACATTACCTACACAAGAAGTCAAAAATCAGATCTGTAAATGCCTATGGCAACCCACTCCAGTATTCTTGCCTGCAGAGTCCCATGGACAGAGGAGCCTGGTGGACTACAGTCCATGGAATTGCAAAGAGTCGGACATAACTGAGTGACTTAGCATAGCACCGCACATGCAAAACTATAGTCAAAAACTCTGGTTTTTCCAGTAGTCATGTAGGGATGGAAGAATTGGACCATAAAGAAGGCTGAGCACCTAAGAATTGATGCTTTCAAACTGTGGTGTTGGAGAAGACTCTTGAGAGTCCTTTGGACAGCAAGGGGATCAAACCAGTCAATCCTAAAGGAAATCAGTGCTGAATAATCATTGGAAGGACTGATGCTAAAGCTAAAGCTACTTTGGCCACCTGATGCAAAGAGCCAACTCACTGGGAAAGACCCTGATAAGTAGGAAAGATTGAGAGCAGGAGGAGAAGTGGGTGACAGAGGATGAGATGGTTGGATGGCATCATCTACACAATGGACATGAGATTGAGCAAACTCCAAGAGACAGTGAAGGACAGGGAAGCCTTGTGTGCTGCAGTCCATGGGGTTGCAAAGAGTTGAAGACAACTATGCGACTGAACAACAAATGCAAAACTAAAATACAGTGTCAGAAACATCAATTATGACCACAAAACAAATCACATCAATGGGTTTATAAATAACCAACTTGATGGTCTAAGAAAGAACAGCCATAGCTGCAGACACAGGACATTTTCTGAAGGCCTAGCATGAGTCAGGCACTTTGTTAGGTATCCTGTACACCTAACCTTGTTTATCTTCATAAAAAAAGGATCATAAGAAAGGTATTGCTATTTCCATCTTCTAGGTGAGAAATCTAAAGTGCAGACAAGAGCAACCTGGAAGCCTGTTCTTCCAGCTCTTTCTGTGACAGACAGAGGAGATGGGAGCCTGGGGCTCAAGCTGAGTCACTTTGAAATTCACACACTGTATTTATTCTCTTAGGTTTTCCCCAGAGGTGTTTTCAGGAAATCAAACAAGCATTTCATTGTCTATACTTAACAGCCTCTGCAGGAACACAGTCATAAATAACTCGACCCCAGCTTCAGTTTTATAAAAAGTAACTGTTTCTCTCTGCAGAGTAAATCTCCAACTGAGTTAACTATCTTCTTCAGCTCCCGGATCCTAATTTACAATGACATGGGCACTGCAATGTACATCCTTCAGATTTGTTCTTTTGCAATAGTTGAGGCTCAAGGAGGAGGGGATATATGTATACACAGAGCTGGTTCATAGCAGAAACTAACACAAGCTTGTAAAGCAATGATATTCCAATAAAAAAATTTTTTTTAATAATTAACATTTCTCTCCTATCCAAACACTAAGAGTCTTCTCTCTAAATGCCTGGACTAAACGCCACACAGACCCCAAAAGGACTAGCTGAACGTGTAACAGTCCACAAGTCCATCCTCTATGGAGACAGTGCATGAAGAGAAAGTAGCACTGACGTGTGCACACTGCCAGTGTGAAACAGACGGCCAGCGGGAAGCGTCTGTGACACGGGGGGCCAGCCGGGAGCCCTGCGATGGCCTGCAGGGGTGGGGGGGGGGAGGCTCAAGAGGGAAGGGACAGACGTATAATTATGGCTGATTTGCGTTGCTGTAAGCAAAAACCAGCACAAGACTGTAAAGCAATTTCCACCAGGTAAAAATAAATGTAAAAAAATTAAAAAGTGTAACAGTCAACGCAGTGTCATTCCCAAACTCCACTTGACACTCATCCTACACAGAGAAACTCAGAGGCAAAGAATCTACTAAAAATCACAAATGACAGTGGGGAGGTTTGGACCAAAGCCTTAGCTTTCAGAAATCTCACATTCTTAAAGTGAATGCTCTAATAATACCTAATCCACACTGTCTGAAGGAGTATCTTGATAGGAACAAACAAGAATATCACATCATCATGATTTTTTTAAACCTGTGTATATTTTTCACTATATAGTTTAAGAAAACAAGCTCTAAACCTTTCTTTTTACGTAATTTCTTTACCCCTTTCTGCCTTTAAATTAGAATAAGTCCCTAAAATTACTTGCAATAAATGCAAAACAACTTCCTTGACACTGAAAATAGATTTTTAATTTACAATTGAAATAGTCACTAAAAAGTCCTTGTACTGGTGTCATTAGAAACACTTCTCAGAAGCAGAAGCAGGGGGACTTCCCTGGTGGTCCAGTGGCTAAGACTCTGTGCTTGCAATGCAGGGGCGTGGGTTCAATTCCTGGCTGGGGAACTAAAACCCCCCATGGTGCACAGTGTGGCAAAAATAAAAATTAATTAATTTAAAAAACGGAAGCAGGGATAGTAGCAAAGATGCAAGAAATTTTGACCTACATAAACAGAAGAAAAATAATTAGAACTAGACTGCTACTGCTATGTCACTTCAGTCGTGTCCGACTCTGTGCGACTCCATCCCTGGGATTCTCCAGACAAGAACACTGGAGTGGGTTGCCATTTCCTTCTCCAATGCATAAAAGTGAAAAGTGAAAGTTAAGTCGCTCAGTCCTGTCTGACTCTTTGCGACCCCATGGACTGCAGCCTACCAGGCTCCTCCATCCATGGGATTTTCCAGGCAAGAGTACTGGAGTGGGGTGCCATTGCCTTCTCCGAATTAGAACCAGAAATGACACAGATTTAAACAATCAGCAGACAAAGATGTGAGAGCTGTTATACTTCATGAGCTCAAAAAGTAGAGGAAAGCATGAGGATGGGGAGGAACTAAACGGGAAGAGACAAAAAAAAAAAAAAAGAAATCCAAGTGAAACTTTTCGGGATGGAAAACAGTGTCTGAAATCAGAAATATGCTAATGAGATTAAAAGTAAATTGGACATTGCAGGGAAAAAAGGACACTTGATAGCAAGTAAAAACTCTGAAACGAGAAACAGAAGAAAAAGGATGACCGAAACCGAAAGGACAGGGCATCAGTGAACTGTGGCGACAGCAACAAACAGCCTGAAGTCCCTTTAACTGAGGCCCCAGGAAACTGGGGGAGAATAGGAAAAAAAAAAATTTTAAGTATATGTGCTGCTGAAGTAAGCACAGAAAAAAATCTGAAGAAATAATGGCTAAAATGTTTTTCAAGTCCGATAAACAGATTCAAGATTCTCAATAAGCTGCAAGTAGTAAAATCCTTAAAGAAAATTGCAGAAAAGCACACCATAAATAAACTGGTGAAAACCAGTGAAAAGGAGGAAAAAAAACCACTTACAGAGGAAAAAAGGTAAGAATGATAGTAGATATCCTATCAGAAATGTTGCCAGAAAGAAGGCCCAGAGGAAAGCTTTAGAACACTGAGAGAAAGAAAGTAATTTACAAGTAACTGAAGGAAACACCAGTGGACTCCTGAGTAACTGGAGAATAAGGAAGTCTTCCAACCATAACTCAAAATCAGAAAGTATAAAACAAAGGAGTTCTAAATCCCACTACGTGACAAACTGAGGAGAGACTCTGTCATTTCACACCTCAAATAAAGGGCTTAAATTCCTACACAAACAGCACCTAAAAACTGAAGAGGAAAAAAGAGCAATCCAATGAAAAACTAGGTAAGTGAGATTAGGAACAAATAGTTTCTAAACACAGTCCTTAAAATGAAAGATGCTCAACTTTTTCGTACCAAAAAGAACGCTAATCAAAACTATTGGAACAACACCATGTCTTACCAGTCAGGTTGGCAAAAACCTGAAAGTTTGATATGAAGACAAATCTGAGAAAACAGAAATTTTCACCCATCGCCGACTGGACTTTTAAAAAATAATAATGCCATATGACCCAGCAATCCCACTTCTGGGCATACACACTGAGGAAACCAGATCTGAAAGAGACACATGCACCCCAATGTTCATCGCAGCACTGTTTATAATAGCCAGGACATGGAAGCAACCTAGTTGCCCATCAGCAGATGAATGGATAAGGAAGCTGTGGTACATATACACCATGGAATAGTACCCAGCCATTAAAAAGAATTCATTTGAATCAGTCCTAATGAGATGGATGAAACTGGAGCCCATTATACAGAGTGAAGTAAGCCAGAAAGATAAAGAACATTACAGCATACTAACACATATATATGGAATTTAGAAAGATGGTAATGATAACCCTATATGCAAAACAGAAAAAGAGACACAGAAGTACAGAACAGACTTTTGAACTCTGTGGGAGAAGGTGAGGGTGGGATGTTTCAAAAGAACAGCATCTATACTATCTATGGTGAAACAGGTCACCAGCCCAGGTGGGATGCATGAGACAAGTGCTCGGGCCTGGTGCACTGGGAAGACCCAGAGGAATCGGGTGGAGAGGGAGGTGGGAGGGGGGATCGGGATGGGGAATACGTGTAACTCTATGGCTGATTCATATCAATGTATGACAAAACCCACTGAAATGTTGTGAAGTAATTAGCCTCCAACTAATAATAAAAAAATAAAGAAAGAAAGAAAGAAAAATAAATAAATAAATAAAAATAAAAAAATAATAATAATAATAATGCGACCCCAATGGAGAGAAGGGAGTTTAATAACATCTAATTAAACCATTAATTAGACAACAGAGGATGAGATGGCTGGATGGCATCACCGACTCGATGGACATGAGTTTGAGTACACTCTGGGAGTTTGTGATGGACAGGGAGGCCTGGCGTGCTGCGATTCATGGGGTCGCAAAGAGTCACGACTAAAAAGACACGACTGAGCAACTGAACTGAACTGACTGAATTAAACCACTGATGCAACGATCCCATTTCTAGGAATCTACCAGGTTATTTATTGGGACATTATCTGTTAGGCTGAAGTTTGAAAACAACAGAAATATCCACCAGTAGAGAATAGGTTGAATAAATTACGGTAGTCCTAGGCAATGCAAGACTGGAACAAAGGAGAGAGAGAAAGAAAACAGAGGAGGAGCAAGTGGAAGAGGAAGACAGTCTCTGCTCTCTGACATGGAAAGATTTCTAGGATATGCTGATGCATGAAAAAGGCAAAGCACAGAACAGAATACAAGTGCCCTTCATAAAAAAGAAAGGCTGGGGAGCATGGCCTCGATAAAGACAAATATTTTGTTTTCAGAGATTTATAGATCTGATTAATCACGGAAGTGTTTTGCATTTTTTAGTTGAGGTAAATCATAAAAGGAAAAAATACAATCCTTAACAATCAAAAATAAATCTCTGTTTATCAGGTTAGTAAAATAATTACCGATATGACTGCGCAGAGAAAATAATTGTTTTAAACACGATTTTGACCACACGTGCATGCATGATAAGTTGCTTCAGTCATGTCCAACTCTGCGATCCTACCGCAGCCCGCCAGGCTCCTCTGTCCATGGGATTTCCCAGGCAAGGACACTGGAGTGGGCTGCCATGCCCTCCTCCAGGAGATCTTCCTGACTCAGGGATCGAAATCGAATCCCAGTCTCTTACATCTCCTGCACTGGGACGGGGGTTCTTTTACCACTAGCGCCACCTGGAAAGCCCATTTTGACTATACATCCATAGTTAAATATATTCTAAGGCCAAACA
Organism: Cervus elaphus; assembly: GCF_910594005.1. Lineage (NCBI taxonomy): Eukaryota > Metazoa > Chordata > Mammalia > Artiodactyla > Cervidae > Cervus > Cervus elaphus. The sequence continues at coordinate 96,540,440 of NC_057825.1, read as the reverse complement.
GAGCTGCAAAAAATTCACTTTCTCTCACTACTCTTATTCTTAATAGCAGTATTCATATTACTTAAAGACATGTGTGTGCCTGTACAATACATACAAAATAATTCTGTGAATATTGTTAGAAACCAAGATTTTCAGTGAATAGGAAGCGAAAAGCAAATATAAAATCAAAGCTACAACTATGTGGTTTTACAGTTGAATTAGAAAGCTAAGTATGAACTCACGATTTATTTTCCTTTTTCATACCTCTTTTTTCTTTTCTTTCACGTACTTCTTGGCTCATCCTATTTGAAGACCCTTAGAGGCAATGATAACCCAGTGACAATAAGCAAGCCCACACCCCAGACTGTGGTCCCTAAACACCATTCCCCATGCAAAGGAGCCAGGGCCACTTGGAGGAAGAGCTGATTCCAGGCAGGAGACAGGAAGTGCACTGTTCAGCTCAGTAGTTCAGTCGTGTCTGACTCTCTGTGACCCCATGGACTGCAGCATGCTAGGCTTCCCTGTCCATCATCAACTCCCAGAGTTCACTCAAACTCATGTCCATCGAGTCGGTGATGCCATCCAAACATCTCATCCTCTGTCGTCCCCTTCTCCTCCTGCCTTCAATCTTTCCCAGCATCAGGATCTTTTCAAATGAGTCAGATCTTCACAACAGGTGACCAAAGTATTGAGTTTCAGCTTCAGCATCAGTCCTTCCAATGAATATTCAAGACTGATTTCCTTTAGGATGGACTGGTTGGATCTTCTTGCTGTCCAAGAGACTCTCAAGAGTCTTCTCCAACACCACAGTTCAAAAGCATCAATTCTTTGGTGCTCAGCTTTCTTTATAGTCCAACTCTCATATCCATACATGACCACTGGAAAACCCATAGCTTTGACTAGACGGACTTTTGTTGGCAAAATGCACTAGATGAGCATTTAACATCTTGTTGGCAGAGAGCAAGGAATCACTCAAAGATGAATGAGGGGTTTCCCTGGTGGTCCAGTGATAAGAAATCCATCTCCCAATGCAGGGGATACAGGTTTGACCCCTGGTCCGAGAAGAGCCCCCATGCCTCGGAGCAGCTAAACCCATGCACCACAAGTACTGAGTTCTACAGCCCGTGCTCCACAAGAGAAGCCGCCACAACGAGAGGCCAAGCACCGCAACCAAGAGTAGCCCTCACTCGCCACAGGAAGGGAAAGCCCTCAAGCTGCAACAGAGACAACTGTACTTCGTACGGCCAAAAATATTCATAAATAAAAAAAGGAGCAGGGTAAGTCACAGAAGACACAGGAAGGGGTTCTCACGGGGAGAAGGGGGCACCATCTGAGTATCAAAAAAGACAGCAATTAACCAAACCCACAGAATGCTAAGGGGCTTCCCTGGTGGCTCAGACGGTAAAGAACCTACCTCTAGGGCAGAAGACCTGGGTTTGATCCCTGGGCTGGGAAAATCCCCTGGAGAAGGGAATGGCAACCCACTCCAATATTCTTGCCTGGAGAACTCCTCACTGTATAATCCTTTCAACATTTCATCCAGTCTGGAAATTTGCATAATAAAGTGTTGGGAATGGGGAACATGAACTTTAAAATGACACTAAAAAGGGAGAAAAGAAGCAAAAGAGAAAACCAAACCAAGACCAAAAATACCTCCCTCACTTGTCACCAGTGCAGACAGCCAGGGCACTTACCCTAAAGACAGGCAACTAAAGGGTGGAAGCAAGCATTCTTCCCCTCCCTTTCCTTAATGTTCTCAGGGTGAGCAGACAGCATTTCACAGACAATCTCAAACTGAAAGCTATAAAAGTACTGATCAAATTAGAAAAGCATCATTTTGTGGTATGTAGAGAAAAAGTATTTAGGCAATGATTTTAATGGTTGAAACCACTAGATGAAAGGCTGATGGGGAAGAATGCAATAGAACCTGTCACCTGACCTTATCAACTTGTCTTAGCATCCCTGAGAATGAGACACCAGCAGACATGTGCTCCCAGGCAGGATGAAGGACAGCCATTCGTTCAGTATTCTTCTTTTGAACCTGGATTCAACTGAACCTTTGTAACTACCATCCATTTCTCAGGAACTATGAAGGACCAAGAAATGGATGGGACGATACCTTGAGGATGGAAACAGATCAGTGGGACACTGCGTAAAAACTGACCCAAATCTTCACCAAGTCAATGAAGTGGGGGGAAACAGTGGAGTGGGGATGGAGGGATGGAGACCTTCTTGACTAAGAAAGATAGAAGAGGGACTTCCCTGGTGGCCCAATGGTTAAGAATCTGCCTTGCAATGCAGGGGATGCAGGTTCAAGCCCTGGACAGGGAGCTAAGATTGCACATGCCATGGGGCAACTAAGCGTGCATCCTGCAACTACGGAACCCACACGCTTTGGGGCCTGAGCACCACGAGAAAGAAGCCTGCGTGCAGGCACCTAGAACCTGACGCTGCCGAAGAACAAAACAAATACTTCTTTAAAAAGATATGAGACACAACAATCAAATATGTGTTTCTGGTTGAACACATGAGAACAACCAGATCCATGGAGGATCCTGGAGCAGCCAGAAGCCCATGTCTGTACAGAGTGTAGCTGACAGCAAGGACTTCAGTCTCCTGTATCAGTTTAATGATGCTACTGCAGTGACAAGGAATGGCCCTAGATTCAGAGATGCTCATTAAAATATACAGGGGTGAAATATCATTATTTCCAGGATTTGCTTTAAAACACATCAGCAGGGGAAAAAAAGATTCAGAGAGTAAGAGAGAAAGCAAGTGGGCAAACCTTGATCATAACATACCTGCGTAAAGGGGCTGCAGGACGTCATTACACCATTATAGGCATACTACTTTGGGGGTATGTTTGAAAACCTTTAAAGATTTTAAAACATTTTAACAGAAAAGCAATGACAGAATACTTAAAAAGACATTTCTCCAAAGAAGACATACAGATAGCCAACAGGCACATGAAAAAAGGATCAACATCACTAATTGTAAGAGAAACGCAAATCAAAACCACATAAGGCACTACCTCATGCCAGTCAGAATGGCCATCATTCAAAAGTCTACAAACAATAAATGCTGGAGAAGACGGACTATAAAGAAAGCTGAGCGCTGAAGAATTGACGCTTCTGAACTGTGGTGTTGGAGAAGACTCTTGAGAGTCCCTTGGACTGCAAGGAGATCCAACCGGTCCATCCTAAAGGAAATCAGTCCTGAATATTCATTGGAAGGACTGATGCTGACTGATGCTAACGCATCAATACTTTGGCCTCCTGCTATGAAGATCTGACTCATTTGAAAAGACCCTGATGCTGGGAAAGATTGAGGGCAGGAGGAGAAGGGGACGACAGTGGATGAGATGGTTGGATGGCATCACCGACTCAATGGACATGAGTTTGAGTTAAACTCCGGGAGCTGGTGACGGACAGGGAGGCCTGGCGTGCTACAGTCCATGGGTTGCAAAGAGTCGGACACAACTGAGCGATTGAACTGAACTGGAGAAGATGTAGAGAAAAGGGAAGCCTCCTACACAGCTGATGTGAATGTAAATTGGTGCAGCTACTATGGAAAACAGTGCAGAGGTTCCTTAAAAACCTAAAAATAGGGCTGCCATGTGATCCAGCAATTTCACTCCCAGACATATATCCAGAAAAGACAAAAACTCTAATTCAAAAAGATACATGCATCTAGTGTTCATAGGAGCACTGTTCACAATAGCCAAGACATGGAAACAACCTAACCATTCATCAACAGATGGATAGAGAACATGTGGTACACATATACAGTGGAGTATTACTAAGCCATAAAAAAGAATGAACTAATGCCATTTGCAGAAACATGAATGGACCTAGAGATTATCATTCTAAGTGAAGCAAGTCAAAGAGAGAAAGATAAATATGTCTTCATTTTTATGTAGACTCTAAAAAACAAATGACACAAATTAACTTATTTACAAAGCAGAAACAGACTCACATAGAAAACAAACTTACAGTTAGTGAAACAAGAAAGGAGGGATAAACTAGGAATTTGGGATGAGTAGATACACACTACAATAAATAAAATAAACAATAAGGACCTACTTTATAGCACAGGGAGCTATAGTCAATATCCTGTAATAACCTATAATGCAAAAGAATCTGAAAAAGAATATATACATGTGTTAACTGAATTAATACTGAATTAATCAGTCCCTGATTGTCGGAAAGACTGAGGGCAGGAAAAAAAGGGGCAACAGTGGATAAGATTGTTGGATGGCATCATTGACTCAATGGACACAAGTTAGAGCAAACTCCAGGAGATAGTGAAGGACAGGGAAGCCTGGCATGCTGCAGTCCATGGGGTCGCAAGGAATCGGACATGACTTAGCAAGTGAACAACAAGAAAATTAACTGAATTACTCTGCGGTACACATGAATCACTGTACATCAACTCCACTTCAATTTTCTCCAAAAGGCATAAGTCTGGATAATCAATCTCCACCTATGCACATATTTTGCAAAATCAGAAGTGAAAGCAGGATAAGAAAATGGGGCAGAAAATTATACAGTCTCTGAATCTCCTTCATATATTTTAAATGCAGATCACTCCCCAGCCCCAGACCACTCAGACATGCAAGGTTCCAGCAGATGTCAGAGAAGTGAGCCCTCGGGGACGGTGACAGCTTCTGTTGTGGAAGTCAGCGTGACCTAAGGACGAGGACATACCCAAACAGACCCCTAAGTCCCACAGGGGAGGAGCACTCTGGACTCCACGTGCATCACGAGGCTTCTGCTCTCTCGCTCTGACGTTTCCATCGACCATCTAGGGATCAGTGAATAAAAATCATTTACCAAAGTCACCATACTTGGAAACTGAGCTGCCTCCGTCAGCCTCTACTCATCTACTGAAAGGGAATGGACGGAACTGAAGGTTTGCTGACATCCCCTCCAGACGGTTCCTGTTTTGTTACAATATTGTGTTCCATTCTGCATACAGCAAAGCGAATCAGCCACACACACATGGATCCCCTCTTTTGTGGGTTCCCTTCCCGTTTAGGTCACCAGAGCGCTGAGTAGAGCGCCCCAGGCTGTGCGGGAGGTTCTCACTGTGTGAGAGTCACTCACTCAGCCGTGTCCGACTCCGGCGACCCCGTGGCCTGCAGCCCGCCAGGCTCCTCTGTGCATGGGATTCTCCAGGCAAGGATACTGCAGGGGGCAGCCATTTCCTTCTCCAGGGGATCTTCCCGACCCAGGGATCAAACCCAGGTCTACTGCATTGCAGATTCTTTACCATCTGAGCCACCGGGGAAGCCCTATTAGTCTATCTTATATATAGAATCGATAGTGTATATACATCAAACCCAACCTCCCTCTTCTCTGTGCAGAAGTTAGGCAACGTGTAAAATCCTAGAGAAAAGTTTGATTTCAGGTGGGAGGGGGGTTCAGGATGGGGAACACATGTAAATCCATGGCTGATTCATGTCAATGTATGGCAAAAACCACTACAATATTGTAAAATAATTAGCCTCCAACTAATAAAAATAAATGGGAAAAAAAAGTTTGATTTCCAGCTTAAAAACTTTATGTTTTTTGTTTAGGCAATATTTATTCTGAGGTATGTTAAATTAAAAAAATCAGAATTTTAAAGTAAGCATAAACTTTATGCAAAAGGATTATTACAAGAGGGAGAAAAGGGACTATTTTTTTCTCCCAGTTTTATTGAGATATAATCAATATAAAGCACTATATAAATTTAAGATGCACAGCAAAATTACCTGTGTTACCTCTGGTTACATACATCACGAAATAATTATCACAAGTTTAGTGATCCTTCATCTCATATAGATACAAAATAAACTAGAAAAAGTTTTCCTTGTAATGAGAATTCTTAGGATTTACTGTTTTTAAAACTTTCATCTATTAAATTTTTATATATTGCATATATTATCATCATAATGATATATATCATGTTGTACTTTACATCCCTAGTGTTTATTTATCTCATAACCAGAAGTTTGTACCTTTTGACCACCTTCTTTCAAGGCCCCCTTCCCCCACACCCCTCATCTCTGGTAACCACAAATCTGATCTCTTTTCCCGTGAGTTTTTTTTTAAGCATAACTGACTACAACACTATGTTAGTTCTTGCCATACAACAGCGATCTACTCTTTCTATACGTTTCAGAAAAGGAACTAACCCAAAAGAGAAAACTCAGAAAACCGTAAGATCTCCAACAACCTCCCCAGTTTAAAAGCATTTTACAAAAGCGACTTCTGACATCCAAATTGACTAAGTCGGACAGTTAGACTCAGCACTTGCCGGCTTTTTTAAGTAACGATAAACACATCCCTAATGGAAGAACATCTTCAGGAAGTTTCATTATTTGAGCATTGCCGGCTTTTTTAAGTACCAATAAACACATCCCTAATGGAAGAACATCTTTGGGAAGTTTCATTATTTGAGCATAAGCAAAATCATTTCATTGGAAATTGTAAAAGCCTAGTGACGGACGCTTCCTAACTGAAGACAAATGTCAGCCAGGGCCCCCGTCAATCACGTCCAAGTGTAAATCCGTATGGAGAAGGCCAGCCAGTGCTGTTCTCAGAAATCGCAGGCAACCGAAACCAATCATGACCACTCATCCTGCGTGACCTTAGGAGGTGCACGCAAAACACAGTTCTGAAACCTTCCTCCTGCAAGGCTGCCTCCCGGGCTTGCCTGGAAGTGCACAGCGAGTTCTGTTCTTGAAAAACGACCTGGCTCGCGGCACTTCCTCGGCTGCCCTGGCACAAAGGTCACCCAGACACGAATCTGATCCACCCTGGAACATTTCCTCCCGTAATAAAACTCTCTCTCCAAAGACAAAGCAAACAGTGATGCAGAAGACAAGAAACCCAAACGCCAGCCATGGTCAAGGGCAGAGATAAGCGTCGACACGGCAGAAAGAGCACGAACAGAGTGTTCCGTTAAGAACCTGCACCTGGGCCACTGCGGGGGTGGGGGGTGGCAGAGGGTGTGGTGTCCCCCTGACGTGAGACATGGCCCCGGCAAGTCACGAGGAGCCTGTATGTTGCATTTTCCCTCCCCAGGGCCAATAATTAATTATTCGTGGCTCAAATGAGGAACATACGGGAAAGGGATTTTGTTTAAACCGGAAAGCATCACACTTGCCATTCTCACTTTTTATAAAACACATCCCACAATTTGTTAACAAAAAATGTCACAGCTTCCTTGTTTTAAAATTTATTTTTAATTGAAGGATGACTGCTTTACAATAAGTTTGATGTCTGCCATACGTCGACATGAATCAGGTATCGGTGTACGGAGGTCCCCTCCCTCTAGAATCTCCCTCCCACCTCCCACCCTTTCCCACCCCTCTAGATTGGTACAGAGCCCCGGTTTGAATTCCTGAGTCACAGGGCAAATTTCCATTGGCTATCTATTTTACATATGGTAGTGTATAGGCCTCCATGCTATACAGCTTCCTTTAATGATCCTTAAAATTTCAAAAATCAGCTTGTTTTTAAATTTTCCAAACCTAAAATATTTTTTTCCTCAAACTACACACACACACCTGCTCCCATGATGCAGAGGTGCCTCTGCCTACCTAGATGGGACCCCATCCCCCCAACCCCCATCTGCTGGGAAATCGACAGATTTCCGATGGTGGGTGGGCTGTCACAGCACCCCCTCTCTCACCTGCTACCGCTTGGCTCTGCTTTCTTCCGTTTTCCTGCTCGGCTTCATTTCCAGACCTTGCAAGGAACACGGAACATGACATACTGCATGACGCTGTCATAAACAGTCACAACACTAGCCAGGCACCCTGCAGTCCAGATGCAGACCACCAGGACATGAGCATTATTAAACGGCCACCTGAAATGCCCATCGACTGATGAATACATAAGGAAGATGTGGTACATACATACACTGGAATATCACTCGGCCATAAAAAGGAATGAAAGTGGGGCGTTTGTAGAGTCATGGATGGACCTAGAACCTGTTATACAGAGTGAAGTAAGCCAGAGAAAAACAGATATGTGGATACCTGCACATGTGTAGAATCTAGGAAAACGGTACAGATGAACCTATTTGTAGGGCAGGAATAGAGATGCAGATGTAAGAAGGCATGTGTGGGCACGACGGTGGGAGGAACTGGGAGTTCAGGCCGGACATACACTACCACGTGGAAAACAGGTAACTAATGGGAAGCAGCCTACAGCAGATGGAGCCCAGCTCAGGGCTCTGTGGTGACCGGGAGGGGTGGGGTGGGGCGGAGGGAGGGCCGAGAGGGACGGGGTCTAGGTCTGCATACGGCTGGTTCACTTCGTGGTGCAGCAGAAAATAACACAACACGGTAAAGTGACGATACCTCAATTAAAAAAGAAAAAAAGGCCACCTGGACAAAGGTTTGATGAGCTTCTCCTGAATGCTCCTGGCAGGACAGCATCCTGGGTGCCTCTAACCACAGCAAGTCCTCTGTCAGTCACCAGAAGAGACAGCCCGCCCCCAATCTCAATGAACTGACAGCAAAAGGAGTCAAATTCTTGCCCCATCGACTCAACTCCTGCAATAGTCCAGGCAGGTCACCAGAGTCTTTCCTGGATATCTTCCGTTTCCTAAAAACAGGCAAAAACCACTAACTCTATGTTTAGGGCCACGGTCAAAAATAAAGTGTGTGTGTGGGTAACACATCCATAGCTCCAAGAAGCCCCTACCCACAGGGACATGGAATAATACATCGGTACCTCACAGCCTGGCGTGGCCTGGACTCATCACAGGACAAAGCATGGCTCAGACCACCAGACACAGAGAAACAGCAACACTGCCCGGCTCCTCCAGGGCCTGAAGAGCTCTTCACAGCCCAGGCGTCAACTCAGAGGCTGACCCCTACCTGCAGGCTGGGCCCTGCCCCCCAGTCTCCTCTGCCTGCTGTTTCCCTCCCCTCCCGTCTCGGACCAGGACCTGGATCCTGGCAGTCGCCTCTCCTGGTTCTACACACCACGTGCTTGGTTTCAAGTCACCCGCCGATCACTATGTATCTGATTTCAAAAAGAAAGCAGACACACAATATTCAGCCTCAAAAGGAAGGAAATTCTGATACACACCATGACATGAATGAAACTTTTTTTCCATTTTGCACTGTTAAATCATTTGCAGATTATTTCCTGATTTGTCTCCAGGCTCTGACATGGATGAACCTTGAGGACAATATGCTCATGAAGTCAGCTGGACACAAGAGGACACATACCACACGAGTCCACTTACACGAAGCTCCTAAGGTCATCAAAGTCCTAGAGACAGGAAGCAGGATGGCTGTTTCCGGGGCCAGGGGGATGAAGGAACGGGGAATTGGTGTTTAATGGGCACAGAGTTTCCGTCTGCAAATTCTCGAGATGAACAGTGGCGATGGTAGCACAGCAGTAAGAGTCCACTTAATGCTCCGAACTGTTCCCTTAAAAACGGTCAGGCTGGGACTTCCCTGGTGGTCCAGTGGCTAAGACACCATGCTCCCAGTGCAGTGGTCCCAGGTTTGATCCCTGGTCAGGGAACTAGATCCCCTATGCCACAACTAAGACCCAGCACAGCCAAATAAGTATTTTAAAAATGGCTAAGCTGAACTATTCACAAAAGCCAAGATACGGAAGCAAACGAAGTGTCCATCAACACATGAATGATAAAGAAGATGTGGTATATATATACAATGGAATACTATTGAGCCACAAAAAAAGAGAATGAAATAATGCCGTTTGCGGCAATATGGGTGAATCTAGAGATTATTGTACTAAGAGTTTGGGGTTAGCAGATGCAAACTGTTACACATAGCATGGGTAAACTACAAGGTCCTACGATATAGCACAGGGAACTATAGTCCATATCCTGTGATAAATCATAATGGAAAAGAAAAAAAAATGTTGAAGCTAATCAATTTTATATTTAACCACAATAAAAAAAAAATTCTTTTTAAAGACAGGAAGCAAGACCCTTTGCTCCAGGTTCTACTGGGCAGTGGTCCTGGTGGCTGGTTAGAGGTCAGACTCAGGCCCCGCACAGCCCTGGACCATCCCCGGCCTTGGCTTCTCAGAAAGGACCCACGACACCTCATCAGTGGTGACACGCGCCACCTCCCTTCCCCTCCTGTGGACAGCGGTCTTGACTCCTGAGCCCTTGACCTTCTCTCACGTACTTGACCCCTCATTCACCCACAGGCCAGACCCTGCCCTGGGCACTGAGGGTCAGTAGTGAGCACCACCCTGAGAAAACTAACTTCACTAGGGACCAAGTGCTTAAACAAAAGGGAAACACTAGTAAAGCCAAGTGCTACGGGGACAAGGGAGCCAGAACTGCGGAGGCACTTGGCAGGGGGTCCTGGGGCGGTCTCTCTGGGCAGGAGGCGGACATCTGAGTTCTGATCCAAATGACAGGGCGCACGCCTCTGCCAGCGCCCTCCAAAGAGCTCATAACGCGCCCTCAAACGTACCGTCTCTTCTGTCCACTGAAACCAGCAGTGGTTATAAAGCCTTGGGATCTGAAGCAACAACAACTCACTGGTGGTCCAGTGTTCAACACTTCAGTCCATGTAAGTTAACAAAGTAATAATAACAGGAACGTCTCTCTCTTCCCACACCATCCACAGATCTCTGCTGCCAAGTAATGATCACGTTCACCCACAAAATTACCTACCCAGCTCTTCCACCTCTGCTTTAAAAAAAAAAAGAGAGAGAGAGAGACTCTTATCCTCAGGAATCACGCCCCACCCCCTGCCCTGCCAGCAGCCAGAGACAAGTGAAGATACAAATCACCCCCGGGCCACACTTCCTGTTCTGACCAGGTCCCGGTGCCGCCCAGGCCCTTCCTACAGCTCTTGTTTGTGCTTCATCTGAGACAGGAGACCCTGGGCAGGGAGCCTTTCTCAGGGCTCAAGACACAATAAAATATTAAACATGGTGAATCAATATCACAGCACAAGATGCCCAAGGGCCTCCGGTAAAGAGGCCTGAGTACCTAAATCGATACCACGGGCCCGAGACAAATCTCCACCGCAGCGCCCCCTCCCTCACCCAAGAGAAGGGCTCCCGGACGAACAACTGCTGACTCAGACCTTCAGTGGGCAAGAGGACAGGCGAAGGCCGCGCCTGTCTAACTCGCCATAGGTCAGGTCCAAGGCGAGCACCAGTCAGGTGGAAACCAAAGGAAGCAGACCTTTTTAAATTCATTTTTTAATTGGAGTATAGTTGATGGAAGCTGATGCTGAACCTCCAATACTTTGGCCATCTGATAAGAAGAGCTGACTCACTGGAAAAGACTGATGCTGGGACTGAGGGCAGGAGAAGAAGGGGACGACAGAGGTAAGATGGTTGGATGGTATCACTGATGTAACAGACATGAATCCCACCTAACTCCAGGAGATAGTGGACAACAGGCGAGTCTGGTGTGCTGCAGGCCACGGGGTCGCAAAGAGTTGGACATGACTTAGCAACTGAACAACAAATAGCTGACTTAAAATGTTGTGTTAGTTTCTAGTGTATAGCAAACTGAGTCAATTATACATACATGCTTGCATCTATTCTTTTTCAGATTCTTTTCCCATATAGGTTACACAGAGCATTAAGTAGAGTTCCCTGTACTATACAGTAGGTCCTTGTTTATTTTATATATAGTAGTGTGTATATGTTAACACCAAACTCCTAATTTATCTATCCCCTCTTTCCCCTTTGGTAATTATGTTTGTTTTGTCTGTGAGCCTATTTCTGTTTTGTAAACAAGTTCATTTGTACCGCTTTCACACCGATGCTTTCAAATTGTGGTGTTGAGGAATACTCTTGAAAGCCCCTTGACCAGCAAGGAGATCAAACCAGTCAATCCTAAAGGAAATTGACCCTGAATATTCACTGGAAGGACTGATGCTGAAACTCTTAATATTTTGGCCACTTGACATGAAAAGTCGACTCATTGGAAAAGATCCTGATGCTGGGAAAGACTGAAGGCAAAAAGAGAAGGGGGTGGCAGGTGATGAGATGGTTAGATAGCATCACTGACTCGATGAACATGAATCTGAGCAAAGTCTGGGAGACAGTGAAGGACAGGGGAGCCAGGCAGGCTACAGTCCGTGGTGCTGCAAAGAGCTGGACACAGCTTAGAAACTGAACAAGAGCAACAACGTATAAGAGCTATCACACGATATTTGACTTTCTCTGGCTTCACTTAGCATGACACTCTCTAGGCCCATCCATGTTGCTGCAAATGGCATTGTTTTATTCTTTTTATAGCTCAAGGAAGCAGATCTTGGTTCAAGAGAAAGAATGTTCCAGGAATTAAATGTGCTCAGGACAACTACAATGCGAGGGGGTAGGCAGCCAGTGTAAACTGCCGCAATCTTTATAGCAGGTAATTTGGGAATACATATATAAACGGCCTTATAAATGTATATCCACTGGAGGCAATAACTCCTTAGTACAGGCACACCCCAGAGATACTGTGGGCCGGGTTCAGACCACTGCAATAAAGTAAACATCACAATAAAGGGAGTCTCATGAATTTTTTTATTTTATGGTACCTATAAAAGTTATGTTTCTACTACACTGTAGTCTATTAAGTGTGCAATAGCATTATATCTAAATAAACAATGTACATGCCTTAGTTTAAAAAATACTTTATTGCTACGAAAAAGCTAACCATCATCCAAGTCTTCAGCAAGTCAGCAATCTTTTTATCAGTCACATCAAAGATCACTGATGACGGATCACTGTAACAAAATACAATAAGGAAAAGTCTGAAATACTGACGGAGTTATCAAAAGGCAACACAGAGACACAAAGTGAACAAATGCTGTTCGAAAATGGCACGGATTGATTTGTCCTACACAACAGTCATTGTTCAGTCGCTCGGCTGTGTCCAACTCTGTTACCCCATGGGCTGCAGCACGCCAGGCTTCCCTGTTCTTCACTACCTCCCAGAGTTTGCTCAAACTCAGGGCTTCCCAGGTGGCGCTAGGCGTGAAGAACATGCCTACCAATGCAGGAGACAAGAGAGACGTGGGTTCCATCCCTGGTTTGGGAAGATCCCCTGGAGGAGGAAACGGCAACTCACTCCAGTATTCTTGCCTGGAAGATCCCATGGGACAGGGAAGCCTGGCAGGCTACGGATCATGGTGTCACAAAGAGTCAGACACAACTGAAGCGACTTAGCATACATGTCTATTGAGTCAGTAATGCCATCCAACCATCTCAATCTCTGTCATCCCCTTCTCCTCCTGCCCTCAATCTTTCCCAGCATCAGGGTCTTTTCCAGTGAGTCTGCTCCTCTCATCAAGTGACCAAAGTCTTGTAGCTTCAGCTTCAGCACCAGTCCTTCCAATGAATATTCAGGGTTGATTTCCTTTAGGATTGACTGGTTCAATCTCCTTGCTGGCCAAGGGACTCTGAAGAGTCTTCTCCAGCACTACAATTCGAAACCATGTGATCAGCCTTGCTAATTGGTAAAAAATGCAACATTTACAGAGCACAGTGAAGTACAATGAAATGAGGTGTGCTTGTGCGTGTTCCCCCGGGGTCCTGGCCTCTCTTGCGTTCCTTGCCCTGTTCCACCTGTACCTGCCTTTTCCAGGTTGGCTCTCTGATTCCCCACGACCCAAGAAGGTCAGGGAGAGGAAACTGCCTCTCACACCCTCACCCAGGAATCCCGGCACCCAGCACAGGTCTGGTACAAGACAAGCATCAACCATTCCAAACGAGAGAACTTCAGGATGGCCTGAAATATTTAAGTGTCTGGATGCTCATTTAGGTTTATAAACTACATAAAAATCAGAGCCAATTAAGTACCTAATAAAAGGTCTGGATGAGTAAATCGAGCTACAGCCAATGGCTGAACACTGTGTCACCATCAAGCAGGTCACCCGTCACCGTGGAGCCCAGACTGGCTCCTGTGGACCTGCAGGGCTGTGTGGTCTCAGGACCCCAGCAGGCTTGTGCACTAATCCCCCCACTGGTGACTCCCCAGAGGTTCATCTAGCAGGAGACAAAAATCCAAACGTTCTCATCAAAAGTCTCAAATCCTAGGGCAAGACCACCTCCCCTGCCTGGGGCAGAGGAGAGGAATCCAGGGAGAATCAGGAGAGGAGGACAGGGTCTTGCCCCTCCCACCCCTCGTCCTGGCCAGCAGCACACCAGGCCCCCCTGCTCCATCCCCAAAATACACATCAAAATGCCACGGTCACAGTATTAATGCTTACACAGTGTAGGAGAACCATTTCCCAGCGTGAGCAAGAAAGGGGAGGAACAGCACAGCAACCAAGCTAAACCGCTGGCAGCAAGGGGATGGAGAGAGAAGAACAAGGTGCTCACCGTCCTGGAGGAAGAGGAGGAGGAGATGCCCACGAAGCCTTCACGCCCCAAGACATGTAACAGAAATGTGAGCTCAATAAAACAAGCGCTCAAAGATGTGATGGTGAAATTACAAAGATAAAATGGGAGACTGGAGACCTAAGAAAGTGAACTGAGGATCAAACCTGCTGACAACGCGGGGACTTCCCTGGGAGTCCAGGGGTTATGAATCCACCTTGGAAAGCAGGGGAGGCGGGTTTGACCCCTGGTTTAGAAGTAAGATCCTGCCTCCCACAACTACCGAGCCTGCGCGCCACACCACCACAACGAAGATCGCGCGTGACGCAGTGAAGGTCCCGAGTGCCACAACTAGGACCCCACGAGGCCAAATCACTCGCTTAGTTTTTTTTTTTTTTTTAAACCACATGACAACAAAATTAGTAGGTCAGTTAAAGGCAGCAGAGTCTGGGAAACACTGCCGAAAACAGAATTCCCTTAGAGGAAAGGGCCATACAACCAGCACGCAGAGTGCAGCTGAAAAGGACAGATGAAGAAAAACACAGTATTCCCAGGACACTATTACACTGTGTGTGCTCAGTCACTCTGTCTGACTCTTTGCGACCCCAGGGACTGTGGCCCCAGGCTGCTCTGTCCACAGGACGTTTCCGACAAGAATACTGGAGTGGGTTGCCATGCTCTCCTCCAGAGCATCTTCCCAACCCAGGGATCGAACCCACGTCTCCTGTGTCACCTGCGTCTCCTGCATTGGCAGGCAGATTCTTTACCGCTGAGTCATTGGGGAAGCCCACGCTTACTGCACCTAACAGAAATACTGCCTTATATACATTCCTTTTTCTGCCCTTTAGTGCTGTAACCAGGAAATCTTACAGCATAACCAATAACGCACGTAAGAAGTAAAAGGGAATACTGTGAAAGGGGAGTGCTCCTGTATGGTCAATTCTTTTATCAAAGATCTCTTTTCATCAAAAAAAAGAAAAGCAGAAATGAAAAACAGACAACAGCTGTCCAACAGAAAGTGTCCTTGAAGTGGCAAATCCAATCAACAGAATATAAAATGCATTTTTTACAATGTAACACATACACAGAATGATATTAAGAAAGTTTCCTGAAATGAATAAAGAAATCCATCTTAAGTCCTGGAAGAGCACATGGGAGTTTCAGAAAAATGTAACACAAAGTGCTCCAGGGAGTAACAGATTATAAGGGTGTTACTAAAGTGACTAATGTTGCGAAACCTCAGAGATAAAAAAAGCAGTTATACCCATGAAAAGCACATCACCCACAGCGCGGGGTCGGGGGCAGGGCGCATCAGGCCAGCCTGAGGTTTCCCCCCTCGCCACCAAAACACTGCAAGACCCCAAAGTGATGGCCACCAAGCCCCAGAGACTGGTCAGAACCCATCATACCAACCAGGGCGTTGCAACCACGTGAGAAATCATTAGGGAAAGAAAACAGGAATACCGCCAACTGAGAAAGGAGCCAAAATAAAAGATGCTATGCTGGGAAAGCCATACCTGATGGAAGCACAGAATCGATTTACATAGAGAACTGAGCCAAATGATGTTGAGGAGCACAGTTACCGAACAGAATGAGAATCACAGCGTACAATTAATAGTAAAACTTGTTAAAATGAGAGCCTGGGGCAGCAGGGGACTGATGAGAAGGCTGATAGCATCCTTGTCCTTCGGGAGGTGAGTCAATGAACACTGAGTAGAAACACTGCAAAAGCTACAATTCTGACCCTGTCACACATTCAAACATCTACCCCCTTGACCTTCAATGAGCCTTTAGAAAACCAGCACTCAGTGTTCAAGGGATATTTCTTTGAAGTTTAACAGTTTTTTCATTTCACTTCAGCAGCTTTCCTTTTATTGAAATCCACTAAAAACAATATTTTTATTGTCAACTGGCACTTTCGGACAAGCTGCACCATCTACCGTTCTTCCCAACTATTCCTGGACTTGCGTAGATGCATTAACAAGTGGTGCTGGGAATTCCCTGGTGGTCCAGTGGTTAGGACTCGGAGTTTTCACTGCCACGGTCCTGGGAGCAATCCCTGATTGGGGCAGCAAGCTCAGCATGGCCAAAAATACAAAAAAAAAAAAAAAAGAAAAAGAAAGGAAGGAAAAAAGTCGTCAACCAGTGTCGCTGGAGGTTGGCTGGCTAGGATGCTGGTGGCAGGGCGGAGCAGGGAAGAAGATATATTTTTTTCTTTGTATTTTCCAGGGCTAATTGATTATATTGAGCATGCATCATTTTATCACTTTATGCAAATACAGAATGATTTGTCCAAACAAACAAGCTGGGAAAAAAAATGTTCCAAGATGTTAACAGTCGTTAGTAATAAATGGTGGGTATAAGATGACAATTTTCTTCTTTACCCTTTCCTGTATTTTTTCCAGGAAAAAAAGTAATCTGATGTCATTAGAGAATGTAAGGTGACACTGAAATTTGACAGTAGTTACTAAAATGTGGGCTTTCCTGGTAGCTCACATGGTCAGGAATCTGCCTGCAGTGTGGGAGATCAGGGTTCAATCCCTCGGTCAGGAAAATCCCCTGGAGAAGGGGATGGCAACCCACTTCAGCATTCTTGCCTGAAGAACCCCATGGACAGAGTAGTCTGGCGGGCTACAGTCCATGGTGTTGCAAAGAGTAGGACATGACCAAGTGACTAACGCTTTCACTTGTTTAAGAGAAAAAAAAAAAACCACAACTGGAAACCTCTGTGTAGAAACACATGTAGACACAGAGTGATTACCCTGGATAAGATGTTATAGATGACTTCTTTTTCCTTCTTTCTTACCCATTTTCTAATTTCTGAAGTGTGACGATCACTTGCATAACTAAAAAGACACATCTCACCGACTGCCCTTTGAGCATCCCCGTGATGGTGCTAAAATAAGAACTAGGAGTTATCTGTCAACAGTATGTAAGTTTGACTTGCATTTCTGTTAACCTATATGTCAGTAACAAGCCTGAGAGAAAAGGGCTTGTCATGCCTCACTGGCACAGGTTCAGAAATCTCACATGGGTTGTGTAAATAAAGTTTCTGTGGTGTTTGAAAAATAAATAAAAAGACATATCTCAGGTTTGTTTTTTAACAGAAGGGGCTTCTCACGATGCCATGATTCCCAGAGGACCTGAGTGTCCCGGCAGAGCCCGGAACGGTGCGTGTGGGAGCAGCTGAAACTCAGAGAAGATGGGAAGGTGGTTTCTAAACTCCCGCGGAGCCCAGCTGTCCAGGGATGCAGTGCACACGTGGAACAAGGACCAAGACGGGCCTGAGACAGACCCAGCCCGGGACGCTTCCCCTGCACCATCATGGCGTGCACTCACACCTGGGACTCCTGTGTTATGTCAGACACAAGACGGAAAAGCAAATGGCTGGGTTCCTCCAGGAACCACACACCACTTGGACCGTCTGTCCAACCTGGCTGTCCATCCTTAAGGACTACTACATGCTTCTGATGGTTGAGAGAAAGAAGAGAGCTCACAGCAGCGGATGAGGTTCAACGAGTTACCTTCAAGCATCACCAGCATGCAGATACCCATGCTCAGACCTCAAGGTGGGAACGCTCCACCTGGGGTGAAACTCACCCGTGGCCACGGCCCAGTAAACGTCCGATCCGCTCAGTAACTCACCACATGCTATGGGGGAATACACCTGGGAGCCGGGCACCTGGAGCAGAATTCGAAACGGAGCAACCCGGGCGTTGGAATCCAGCACCGCGTCCAGGGCACCCACCAGGCGACCTTCAAGAGACAAGAGGACAAGACGCGTGTGAGCACTGGGATGGACAGCCAGCAGCCCGCCGGGAAGGCGGGGCAGCAACAGCACCAGCAGCCTCTTTCTTTTTAATTTTTTAAAAAATTGTGTTAAATTTTATAGATGGATAGCTGGTTTATAATGTGTTCATTTACTCTGTACAGCAAAGTGATTTCGGTACACATATATACACTTTTTTTTCATATTCTTCTCCATTATGGTTTATCACAAGATATTGAATATAGCTCCCTGTGCTATTCAGAGAGATTTTGTTCACTTTTAAAATTTATTTATTTTTAGTTGGAGAATAATTGCTTTACAATGTTGTGTTGGTTTCTGCCACACAACAAGAATCAGCCGTGGAGCCTCCCTCCTCCAACCTAGCCCCCTTCCCACCCCTCTAGGTCGTCACAGACCCCAGGCTGAGATCCCTGTTTTACAGCGACCTTCCACTAACCATCTATTACATGTGGAGTGTGTGTTATATGTCAAGGCTACTCTCTCGTTAGTCCCGCCCTCTCTTTCCCTCACTCTACACCTATGTCTCTATTCCTGCCCTATCCGTTCTACACATAGTTTCCATCTGCTAGCCCCAAACTCCTAATCCCCCTCTCCTCCCACACCCCCAACCACAAGTCTGCTCTCTATGTCTGTAAGTTTGTTTTGAAGATATGTTCATTTCTATCCCACTTTAGATTCCGCATATAAGTGCCACCATAAGCTATTTCTCTTTCTGACTTACTTCACCTAGTATGGTAATCTCTAGGTCATCCATGATGCTGCAAATGACATTATTTCATTTTTTTGGTGACTGAGGAATATTCCACTGTATATATGGACCACGTCTCCTTTAACCATTCAACTACTGAGGGACACTTAGGTTGCTTTCATGTCTTGGCTATTGTAAACAGTCCAGATTAACCATATACAGTAGAATCTTGTTGTTTATCCATCCTATGTATAATCGCTGGCTTCTGCTAGCCTCAAACTCCCAGTCCAGCCCTCCTGAGCCCACCCTCCCCCTCCACGTCTGTGAGTGTGTCTCTGTTTCATAGACATGCTCATTCATGTCGTAGTTTAGCGTCTATATTTAAGTGCTATAATATTTGTCTTTCTCAGATTTACTTAGTATGATAATCTCTAGGTCCATCCAAGTTACTGAAAATGGCATCATTGCATTCTTTTTTATGACTGAGTACTATTCCATTGTCTATCTGTACCACACAGAAGAAGTCTTTCTGTTTGGAAAGACTCAAGACTCAGGAGCTTTTGCAATGGGCAGCAAGTTTTACGCCAACACAGCCAACCTGGCCCCCTCACCTGGAAGAAGGTGGGAAGAGCAGCAGTTAAAAAGTGATGAGCGGACTTCTGGGTTCAGCTCTAACACTAGAATACTCTAAGCTTCTCCTTTAGGAAACTACAGAAAGAAGAGCAACATAACCCTAAAGAAAGCAGAAGAAAATAATAAAAACTTGAGCCAAAAAACCCAACATAATTCAAAATAGAAAAACAATAGCAAAAAAAAAAAAGAATCAATAAAACCAAAATCTGATTCTTTGAAAAGATCAATAAAAGTGACAAGCCTCTAGCTAGGCTAAGGAAGGAAAAAGGAGGTAAGATACAAATTACCAATATCAGAAATGTTCCTTAAGATATTAAAAGAATAATAAAGGAATGTATGAACAATTATATACTCACAAATTTGATAATTTACAGGAGATGTACCAATTTCTTGAAAGACACAAATTACCAAAAAAAATTCACACGGAGAGCTAAATCATTTGAATAGATCTATATCTATTAAAGAAACTGATGAATCAATAGGAAGAAACAAAACTGCCTTTGTCCACAGATGACATGCTTGTTTTTACAGGAAAATCCCAAAGAATCATTAACCAAAAAAAAAAAAAAAAAAAAACTTAAGGAACTAATAAGCAAACATAGAAAGGCTGTCAGACAGAAGGGTAAATGACAAGTGCTTTCCCAAATACCAGCAATGAACAATTGGAATTTGACAAGAATGTAAATACCATTGACAATAGCAAAAGATGTTTTTATCAGGCAGAAATCTAAATATGCACAGGATCTATATGCAAAAAAAATACAAAACTCTGATGAAAGGACTCAAAGAAGATCTAAACAAATGGAAACATAATCCATGTTCTTGGGCTGAAAGATTCTGTACTGTTAAGATGTCAAGTCATCCCAACCTGATCTACAGATTCAAGGCAACACAACCATAATCTTGGCAAGCCATTTTGTAGATACTAATAAATTGATTAGAAAGTCTACTTGAAAAGACAAAGGCCTAGAGGAGTCAATAATAATACTACTGAAGAAGAACAAAGTTGGAGGACTCAAGCTATACAATTTCAAGACTTAACTACTGTAACAAGCTATAGTAATTAAGACAGTGTGGTATGTGCAATAAAATACACAGGTCAATGGAACAGAATCAGACCTCACAAATATATCCTACAAGTACAATTAACTGATCTTTGACAAAGGAGCAAAAGTAATTCAATGAAGGATAGTCCTTTCACCAGATGGTTCTGAAACAACTGGACATCCATATGAAAGAATACAAACCTAAGACACAGATCCTATACCTTTCAAAAATTAACTCAAAATGTATCACACGCCAATTGCTGACACGGATGCCAGCAACAGGAACTTATGCATTGCTGATGGGAATGCTTAGGGTAGTCACTTTGGAAGACAGTCTGGTTGTTCTTGATGAGTTACATGTAGTCTTATACCAGAGCAATCACACTCTTAAGTATTCATCCAACTGTTTTGAAAATTCACACCCACACAAAAACCTGCACACAAATACTTACAGAAGTTGTATTCGTAATTATCCCAAATTGGAAACAACCAAGACGTCCTTCAACAGGTGAATAGATAATCAAACTGTGGTACATAATTCAACAGAGTATTTTTCAGTGATGAAAAGAAGCAAATTACCAAGCCATGAAAAGAGAGACCTTAAATCCATATTGCTAAGTGAAAGAAGTCCTCCTGAAAAGGCTACATTCTGCACAATTCTAATTATTCTGGGGGAAAAAAAAAAAGGGAAATACAGCAAGGGTAGAAAAATCTGTGATTACCAAGAAGGGGCTGAATTAGTCAAATGTGGGGGAATTTTAGGGTGGTGAAACTATTCTGTATGATACTCTAATTGTATACACATGACATGGTGCCTTTGTCAAAATCCACTGATGTTTCCAGCATAAAGAGTGAACTTTCGTGTTTGCAAATTTTGGAAAAAAAAATCATTTAGGAGGTCCAGGGGTTCCCAAGTGAATGCAGAATATGACCAAAAAAAAAAAAAAAAATCAAATTGTATTACAAATGTATGAAAAGAGAGTGACGGATATATAGGAAAAGGGTTGGACTTAAGCAACTGTGGAAATGAACAGAGTCTTTAGGAAGAAAGGCCAAAGAAACATGCTTAGTACTATACTCTACAGAGTCCACTGCTAACAATTCTGATACATTTCTGGAATACTAGAAACCAACAATTAAGAAAGAGGATGATGGAAGGTGACAGCCAGGTTTCTAACTGAGAGAGTCATTTCCTAGGCAGGTCAATAAGAAGTCCAGGGGTCCCCAAGGAGAGAGGGGTCTGGAATTCTCAAGGAGGAAGAAAGGACAATCTTTTTTTCCTCTACATTCCTTAGGATTATATAACAATAATGTATCCTGCCTGAGGACAGTCTCTGGATTAAACCTCCTGGCTAATCCTGTTATCTTAAAATGTAAATTATGGGAGTAGGTCTGGTCTTTACAAGGATTGTATAACAATAATGTATCCTACCTGAGGACAGTCTCTGGATTAAACCTTCTGGCTAATTCTGTTATCTTAAAATGTAAATTATGGGAGTAGGTCTGGTGAGGTCTTTACAACCTCCAGACATTCTTTGGATTCACTGGAGAGTATATAACTCCATTGCTGACACTAGCAAGTGGGTAGTCTTTCTATCCCCTTCTGATGTCTATGTCCGAAGCTTTCTCTATCTCCGTTATACTTTAATAAAACTTTATTACACAAAAGCTCTGAGCGATCAAGCATCGTCTCTGGCCCCGGATTGAATTCTTCTCCTCCGGAAGCCAAGAATCCCGGTGTCTTTTCGTGGATTCAGCAACAAACTTTGACTAACTGGAGTGAGAGTTTACAGGTAAGCAAGGCAAAGAGCCAAGAACTACGGTAATTAGGACTTCCTTGACGGACCAGTGGTTAAGAATCCACCTGCCAATGCAGGGGACAGGGTTTGATCCTTGGTCTGGGGAGATCCCATCTGCTGCAACAACTAGGCCCCTGTGCCACAGCTACTGAAGCCCGTGCGCCTGGAGGCTGGGCCCCAGAACAAGAGAGGCCACCACGGGGAGAGGCCCGCACACGCCACCCGAGAGCGGAACCCTGCTCTCTGCACCTAGAGAAAGCCCGCGCGTAGCGATGGAGATCACTGCCGCCAAATTAAAGATACAGCACTTAGAGGCAAAGACACAGGTATGGATGACGTGTAGTCGACCACAGATACAGATGGCTACATACAGAAACACTTACTGATGTGTGTGTATACAAAGGTTTATGTGTGTATATACATAGATTTCCTTGTTCTGTTAGCAGAGAGGACCCAGAAGCCAGAAGCACACACCCAGCACCCAGGTCTTGGTTTCTACCAACCTCCAATAAAAGGAACTGGGACTCTTCGGGAAAATGGCTGATTCTAGATCTGGAGCAGGAAAGATATAAGATGATCCTAGAGTACCTTGTAGTGGCTGAAAAGTTAAAAAGTGCTCCAAAAAAAAAAAAAAGAGAGAGAAAAAGAAAAAGTCCCACAGTACGGGAAGTGGAGGCAGTAACTTTTCAGTGGAGAAACTTGGCAAGCAATACCTTGGCCAGGTGATAAAGGCCAATATCAGTCATAATCCTCTGACAGGATGCAATAAGAATAGCACTTTACCCCATTTCTCCTCCCAAACACCCTTAACTTAACCCCATTCTAGTCATGAGAAAAACTTCAGACAAATTCCAATTAAGGAACATTCCACAAAATGTCTGACCAGTACACTCCTCAAAACTGTCAAGGTCAAAACAAGGGGAAGTCTGAGAACCTGTTACAACCCAAATGACAACTAAATGCATCTGCAGGCAGAAAGAAAACTAAAGAAAAGATGGACTTTGGTAACAATCATCATGTTAGTTTTCTACTGCTTCTGCATCAAGTTACCACATAATACCTTAAAACAAAAAAACGTATTGGAGAAAATAATAGCAAATGAAGAAACAAAGGATTAATCTCAAAAATATACAAGCAACTCCTGCAGCTCAATTCCAGAAAAATAAATGACCCAGTAAAAAAATGGGCCAAAGAACTAAACAGACATTTCTCCAAAGAAGACATACAGATGGCTAACAAACACATGAAAAGATGCTCAACATCACTCATTATCAGAGAAATGCAAATCAAAACCACAATGAGGTACCATTACATGCCAGTCAGGATGGCTGCTATCCAAAAGTCTACAAGCAATAAATGCTGGAGAGGGTGTGGAGAAAAGGGAACCCT
This sequence comes from Cervus elaphus, assembly GCF_910594005.1. Taxonomy (NCBI): domain Eukaryota; kingdom Metazoa; phylum Chordata; class Mammalia; order Artiodactyla; family Cervidae; genus Cervus; species Cervus elaphus. The sequence goes on along the minus strand of NC_057825.1, from coordinate 96,516,795 downwards.
CTTACACTGTTGGTGGGAATGCAAACTAGTACAGCCACTATGGAAAACAGTGTGGAGATTTCTTAAAAAACTGGAAATAGAACTGCCGTATGACCCAGCAATCCCACTTCTGGGCATACACAGGAAACCAGATCTGAAAGAGACACGTGTACCCCAGTGTTCATCGCAGCACTGTTTATAATAGCCAGGACATGGAAGCAACCTAGATGCCCATCAGCAGATGAATGGATAAGGAAGCTGTGGTACATATACACCATGGAATATTACTCAGCCGTTAAAAAGAATTCATTTGAATCAGTCCTAATGAGATGGATGAAACTGGAGCCCATTATACAGAGTGAAGTAAGCCAGAAAGATAAAGAATATTATAGCATACTAACACATATACATGGAATTTAGAAAGATGGTAACGATAACCCTATATGCAAAACAGAAAAAGAGACACAGAAATACAGAACAGACTTTTGAACTCTGTGGGAGAATGTGAGGGTGGGATATTTCAAAAGAACAGCATGTATACTATCTATGGTGAAACAGGTCACCAGCCCAGGTGGGATGCATGAGACAAGTGCTCGGGCCTGGTGCACTGGGAAGACCCAGAGGAATCGGGTGGAGAGGGAGGTGGGAGGGGGGATCGGGATGGGGAATACGTGTAACTCTATGGCTGATTCATATCAATGTATGACAAAACCCACTGAAATGTTGTGAAGTAATTAGCCTCCAACTAATAAAAACAACAACAACAACAAAAAAAACGTATTGGAGCTTCCCTGATATTCCGGTGGCTAAGACTTCACCTTCCCGTGCAGGGGGTGCAGGTTTGATTCCTGGTCGGGAGCTACCATCCCACATGTCTCACAGCCAAAAAACCAAAACCGAAAACAGAAGCGATACTGTAGCAAATTCAGTAAAGACTTTAAAAATGATCCACACCCAAAAAAAAAAGCTTCCTCTCTTACAGTTCTGTACATCAGAGGTCTAAAGCTGATCTGAGCAGAAATCAAGGTGTCAACAGATATCTTCTTTCTAGGGGCTCTAGGTGAGAATTCATTTGCCTGCCTTGTCCAGCTTTAAAAGGCCTCTCACGTTACTTGGCTCACGGCCCCTCCTCTATATTCAAAGCCAGAAACACCAGGACAAGTTCCCCACACTGCCATCTCTCTAGGTCTCTTTTCAGAGTCCCGCTTCTGGCTTTAAGAACCCTTGTGATAACACTGCACCGACCTGGACAATCTCTCGAGTTTCAGGTCCACTGATGAGCAACCTAAATCCTACCCGTGCTCTCAATCCCTCTTTTGCCATGTGACCTAAGGCCAGGTTCCAGTCATTATTCTGCTGATCACAGTAACTGATCAGTACCAGCTGCATATAAACACAGCAAACTAACATGTCAATAATAGCAGACACTGCATGGGGGGTGTATGAGAACTCGATGTACTATCTTCTCAATTTTTCTCTAAACCTAAAACTAGTCTAAAAATAAAGTTTATTAAAAAGAAAAGGACATAGCGAGGTGGGAGGTGAGAGGGAGGTCCAAAAGGGAGGGGACATATGTATACCTAGAAAAGGAAATGGCCACCTACTCCAGTATTCTTGCCTGGAGAATTCCCATGGAGAGGAGCAAGTTCCCCCCAACAAAAGCAGGGCAGCGCTTGGGGGTTTTCTGGGGTCCCTGCTTCCCAGGCAGTTCCATGTGGCTCGTCTGGAGTTCCAGGGAAACCCTCCTGGTGTCCCGTGAGCACAACACTCCTATTTTTAACCAATCAGAATAACAACTCAGGCTGAGATAGCTGCCGAGTGACAAGTTTTATAATTAGGGCCCAAAGAGGGACGGAGGAAAAATTTGCTGCTATTCTTTCCTCCTGGCTGGATTCTATGCACGTGGATGGAACCAAGTTTAAGATGAAATCATAGCCTCTGTCCTGGGAGAAAGAAAGGGTGCTTGGAGAAGGCTTCCCATGGCCTCCTGGCTCTATAACCTCTATGCTGGGCCCAGAGACTTACCGCTGGCAGCAGTGACAAAGTTCTGTGCTCTTAGCAGTAAGAGCACCAGCGTGTAATAAACCCATTTTGAAAAACAGCGACACCCATCCACCACGAAAAGTATTTTAATGAAAGTCAGAAAATCAGAAAGCCTAAAGTCCTTTTTTCTCCTCCTGCATTAAAGAAAGCAGATCCTCCTGGTGGCTTAGAAACGGTGTGCTGAGGGACTTACCTAGTGGTCCGGTGATTAAGAATCCACCTTCCAAGGCAGAGGACTCAGGTTCAATCCCTGGTCAGAGAACTAAGATCCCATAAGCCCCAGGGCAACTGAGCCTGCCCACCACAACTGCTGAGCCCCTGAGCCACAACTAGAGAAACTGCTCGCTGCAACCAAAGATCCCGCACAAGACAACAATGATCTGATGCAGTCAGATAAATTAATCAATTATTTTAAAAAAGGGGGGGGAGGGGAGGGCTTCCCTGGTAGTCCAGTGGCTAAGACTGAGAGCTCCCAATGCAGGGGGCCAGGGTTCAATCCCTGGTGGGGGAACTAGATCCCACATGTCACAACTAAGAGCTTGCATGCCACAACTACGGCCCTAAACAACCCCATGACAAACACTTCTACCTCTCCAGTAAAGGGCCTCCGACCACAGCACACAAGCTTCAAGGTCACAGCGCACTCACGGGGCACCAGCTCAGCACCCTAACCCCCCATCAGGAAACCAATCTGGGCTACATCTCTGTCTTCATGTCAGGGCTGTGTGGTTTGGCTGTTGTCCCTGTTTCGGAGTGGGGAAAGCAAACGAAGAACCAGAATAAAGGGGAAAACTCTGAGTTTTGAAAAGTGACAAATAACCATAAAGGATTACATGAAGTTCTTCTGGGCTGTGCTGTGCTTAATCGCTCAGTCATGTCCGACTCTTTGCCACCCCATGGATGGTAGCCCACCAGGGTTCTCTGTCCATGGGGATTCTCCAGGCAAAAACACTACAGTGGGTTGCCATGCCCTCCTGCAGGGAACCTTCCCAACTCAGGGATCAAACCCAGGTCTCTTGCATTGCAAGTGCATTCTTTTACCGTCTGAGCCACCAAGGAAGCCCAAGAATACTGGAGTGGGTAGCCTCTCCCTTCTCCAGGGGATCTTCCCAACCCAGGAATGGAACTGGGGTCTCCAAATTGCAGGCGGATTCTTTACCAGCTGAGCTACCAGGGAAGTCTCAAGTTCTCTCTCCTGATTGTCAAAGAGGGAAGATGAAGGTTGGGGTATTTGCATTCTCAACATGAGGATGTTGAGAATTCCCCTCTTTGAAGTAAAATCCATAACCCAAATTACACAATTTCAATTTTTTTTTTTACAAAGCCTTTTATAGAAGTCGATACTCTTTCCGTGTGGTTCCCTTAGGAGTCCACACATTTCCACTAAATCCAGGAGCTGCCGGTGCTATTTTCAGAGAATGCAGCAGCTCGATGGGCAAGGCCACAGGGTAACCGTGACGGTCCAGAGAGGAGGGCTTCAAGGCCATCACAAGGGAGGGATTCCAGAGTCAGCTGTCGAAAACAGGGCAGGCAGCCACCAGGCCCTCACCTGCACATCGTGTCCCCGATACGTGGGAGCAAGGCAGGCCACACAAGGACCCTCGGCATCTCAGGAAGCCAAGAAACGACAGAGCGTACAGACAGTGGCTCTGTTCAGCTGCGGGGAGTCACAATGCCAGACTGGCTGCCCTGCTCATGTTCATGCTGGGATCAAAGGGAGAATTTTATTTTATTTTATTTTTTTGGTCTTCACTCCAAAACTGTGAAAATTCTTTATTGGGTACAGGCTTTCAGCTTTCCAAGATGCAAAGAACTCTGGCATTGGGTAGTAGTGATGACTGTCTAACGTAAATACACTTAATACCTACTGAACTGGACACTTAAAAACAGTTAAGATGGCCAATTTTATGTTACATGTTTTTTTACCACAATTGTCTTAAACTGTGAAAATGTTAATGGTCGGGAGTTTCTGTAGCTGGCTTCCTAAAGTAAGTTTAGAAACTTTTCCTAACCCCATCCCCCAACTGACAAATCCTAAACACATCTGAACATAAATGTCCACCCTGCTGAACCCTGACATGTTCTTCTAGCCACTCCATAAATAATCCTTGGATGGGAACCAAGCCGTCTGCTTTGGCTCAAACTTAATGTACGGATCCTGCCATCATGAACCTCCAAGCAGGGTGACGTAATGCTCAAAATACGTGACAGCAAGAATCCTGCTCTGCAACGCCACCGCGGCGGCCAGTCCCAGCCCAGGGACTGCCCCGCTTACAGGCATGCGTTGCTGTGGGTACGGTGAAACGCTCTTCTGAAAACTTCCCAGCATTTCCATCTACCTGGCCGTCCGTTTACCTGGTCTTTCGGCGTGGCAGCTATGCACAGCGATTAGAATTAAGTTCCTTGAGAAAAGGGATGATTCCAGGGTATGAAATAAAAGGGCAAAAGACACCAGGAAAGAAGGAAAACCAAGACTCAGCAAAGGTGGGACTTCCCTGGTGGCCCAGTAGCTAATACTCCATGCTTCCAATGCAGGGGGCCCGAATTCGATCCCAGGTCGGGAAACTAGACCCCACATGCTACAATGAAAGAGCCTGCAAGCCGCAGCTAAGACCCTGCACAGCCAAATGGATAAATTAATAATAATAATAGTGAAAGCCTCAACAAAGAGCTTGGCTTTAAGATCTGATACAGTTGTCAAGTGAAACACCAGCCGCGAGGGCATCTGGGGAGCACAGGAAAGGACTGTTGCTCCCCCTCCACGGCCAAGACCAACACAGTCCGGGGGCACCCGGACCTCTTCCCTGGACACTGACTCGGAACTGAAAGTCTGTGAAATGGGACCTGACTCCTCCAGGACTGCCCACTCACCCGCCTGATGGGTCCATCCGTGTGCTAATCTGCTCTCCCCCTGCGGCTTGACTCTTTCTAGAAACCTGTCACCCTCTTTTTAACATACAGAAAGCTGTACATAATTAACATATGCAACAATGTTTCAAAGATAAGTATACACCCATGAAACCATCACCACAATAATCTATGCCACAAACATGTCCAACACAGTTCCCTCTCCGCCTTTTACTGGGTCAGCCAAAAGGTTCCATTGCGGTTTTTTCCATAAGATGTTATGGGAAAACCCAAAGGAAACTTTTGGCCAACCCAATGTTAATATGTATATACATATAATGGGGTAAGAACATTTAACATAAGATCTAACCTCTTGACAAATGTTTAAGTATACAGATTGTTAACTATAGGCATTTGATGCTGTATGGTAGGCCTCTAGGACCTATTCACCTGGTATAACTGAAACTTCATGCCCTTTGACTCATTTCTGTTCATTTTCCCCTCCCCCAGGACCTGGCAACCAGCATCCCACTCTCCCCTCCTCTAAGTCTGACGATTTTAGATTCATCACATACGTGGTGTGTGGCTCGAGTCCTTCTATGACCGGCTCTTATCACGCAGTATAATGTCCTCAAGGTTTACTCATGTTGTTGCAAATGGCAGAATTCTCTTTTTTAATGCACTGTCACCCATTTCAATCCTGAACCTTCCCTCCTAATATTTCCTAATGCATGAAGATTCCCTAACCCATGAAGACTGGATCATCCCTAGTCCATTGAAGCCTAGAAAAACAAGTCACAAAATTACATCATACGACTGTGTTGCAATCAAATGTAACAGCAGCAGCCCTATTCCCTTGCTAGTTTCTGCTACTTCAAAACAACCAAATCCTCTGGCAAAACATTTCTGATCTCTCTAATCTGTGGAGAAACTATCTGCATTGGGTCAAGTATTTTAATAGCCTGATACATGTGGTGCCTGTAGACTGTAACAGGAGACTTTCCATTTGAGACAGAATAATTTATCACCTTTGATGACCCATGTTTAACAAGCCCAACAGGACCCCCAAAATCACATGAAGGGAACCAGTTACAAAGAACAGCTTTTCCCAAAATCTTTCCCCCCAAAATAAGACCCAGTCTCAGTTTGTCCTCCAAAAGCTATCCCATGTTTTTTGGTTTTGATCTTCTTGATTACAAAATGAACACTTTTTTTGTTGTAGAAATTTGGGGAAATTCACAAAAGCACAAAGAAAAAAATTAAACATCTCTCACATCTTGCCACATGACAATAACCCCTGGTCTATATGCGTCTGGCGTTTTTTCTTAACTAATCACAAATTTAGACTATTAAGCTCCCACACTGGGGATAGTGAGGCTTGGAAGTTAAACAAGACGGAACATGAAACAAAGAATTCTCCTTTTGTGTTCAGAGACAGTTGCAGAAAGGCTGGTAAACTTGCTCAGCAAGGCTCCTAGGTGGTGCACAAACCAGTTCACCAGCCGAATCCAATCACAAGTGCAGCCCGCTGCCCGCCAGCTCCCTGGAGCTGCTGCAGCCACGAGCCGACCTGCAAACCACACTTTTGCTTAATGGCCTTGTACATCACTGAAGGCAGGAAGTGGAGCTTGGGGGCAGTCAAGGAGCACAGAGAAATAAATAATAAGACAAAGCAATAGTGCCTCCTTGGCAAAATGGAAATCAATAGAAGAGTCAAACAAGTCAGCCGGGCAAGACAGTTCCATCGGCTCAAGTTCAAAGTGAAAGACAGTACCCAGTGGATTCCAGCTCCTCACATGGAAAATCAGCCCCCAACCCCCACCCCTGGGGAGCCTGTAAAACTCCTTTAAAAGGGATGAGCCCGCCTGTTTCATCAGGCTTCTCAATACAGCAGCTCCTGTGCAATTTTTAAAACACACTTTCACTGAACACCTACTACATGCCAGTATGTCTATGCTTACAAACTGCAGCCAGTAAGGTCACGGTGGGTTCCATTCAGCTTGGAAGTGAAGGCTGCAGATGTACGGACCCAAAGACATCAAGCTTTGCATGTCGGTATTCGGCACAAATGTTTTACATAAACCCTTACAACCTTCACAAAAAAGCCCTTCCTTACTTCTCACTTTCATTTAGACACTTTCTGTCCTGGATCATAACACTTTCTTTTCAGGCATCAAATTATACCTAATTTGCTACAACTAAGTTTTGAATGTTTACAACCCACAGAATCCCTCTTGCTATTCTTTACGGGGCCTCTTTACGGGGAGACAAAGGGGCGGGACAGAGAGCTTGCATCAGCTCCCAACACCTGGTGCACCTGGCTCTTGGCCTCCCCTTAATCAACATCTGCCTGATGAATCCTCAGGACAAGAGGAAATCCAAGGCATGGTTCCTTAAGCTTGTTTAGGGGACACTGTCCCCCATATGCCACGAGGAGCGGGAGTTTTGTTCACTGTGGACTCTGATCTCCCAATGCGATTACTCAAAGCCAGCCATCTGTCAGCCCCTTTCAGAGCCTCATTAGGCTATCAACAGTTGCTGGATTCTCTTACAGAGCTCTGCTAATCTTATCCGGGGCTAAGGCAGAAGGTAAGTGTTTCAGTAACTAAATTTATCCCAGGGACTAAGCCGGTTTTCTTGTTTTCTGTTTTGTGTTGTGGTTGGAGGAAAACCGCTTGCAAGCCTTCCACTCTACAGAGTCACACAGACCCAGACTGCTGCCGCTGCTCAGCCACTAACTCATGTCCAACTCTCAGCAAGCCCGTGACTGCAGCCCACCCGGGGACTGTCCATGGCATTCTCCAGGCAAGAATACTGGGGTGGGTGGCCATTTTCTTCTCCAGGGGATCTTCCCAACCCGGGGATCGAACCTGCATCTCCTGTATCTCCTGCACTGCAGGTGGATTCTTCACTGCTGAGATTCAGATTAATGAACCATTAGTTCAAGAAAGCAGAAAACAGGCAGAGAGAGAAGGGCACACTGGAGGGTGAGGAGAACACACTCCCTCCCCAAGGAAATAAGAAAGTGGATTTATTCCATGGCCCATAATCAGCCTTCCCCTTGCTCAGTTGCTCAGTTGTATCCGACTCTTTCTGACCCCACGGACTGCAGCCCGCCAGGCTTCCCTGTCCCTCACTATCTCCTGGAGTTTGCTCAAACTCATGTCCGTTAAGTCAGTGATGCCATCCAACCATCTCATTCTCTGTTACCCGCTTCCCCTCCTGCCTTCAGTCTTTCCCAGCATCAGGGTCTTTTCCAATGAGTAGGCTCTTTGCAGGTGACCAAAGTACTGAAGCTTCAGTATCAGTCCTTCCAGTGAATATTCAGGGTCGACTTCCTTTAGGATGGACTGGTTGGATCTCCTTGCTGGCCAAGGGACTCTCAAGTCTTCTCCAACACCACAGTTCGAAAGCATCAATTCTTAGGTGCTCAGCCTTCTTTATGGTCCAACTCTCACCTCTGCACATGACTACTGGAAAAACCATAGCTAAACTATGACAAACCTAGACAGTATATTAAAAAAAAAATCACTTTGCCAACAAAGTTCCGTATAGTCCAAGCTATGGTTTTTCCAGTCTTCCCCAAGAGAGACATTACTGCAGAACTGGTCTGTAGCCAATGTCTTTGGGTCCTCAGAAAGTCATGGGTCAGTCAGCCACATGCGGATCATGAGAGGGTCCACAGCAGAAAACGGGAAGAAAGGAGGAGACGGGAAGATAGTGGCCTGCCCCTGCCTTTAAGGCCATCACACATCCTAGGAACACAGGTCTCCTCATCCATCTTTAGAAAATCTTTCTCTCTGGACTCACACTGCACATCTGCCCACATCCACCGGCAGAGAACCTGTGGGAAATGCAAACATGGATCCAGGAATCAGAAAAATCCAATTAAAATTTAACTAGATGAAATGGGGGAGCCTTAGCAGCAGCAGCAATCGACTTCCTCAGGCTCACGGACGCCTCTTTATTTCAGGGAGTTTTCCGCTGGGAATTCTGATCTTGAAATCTTCCTGTTGAAAGCCTGCCACTCGCCAAAGTCGCTGCAGCCTACAAGACGCTGGGTCCCTGCAACAAGCCAGTACAGGGCACTTGCTGGCAAAACGCAGTGATATTCACTCTGCAGACACATGCCTGGTGGTCACTGTGAAACCAGGCCACCTCACAACCTAACCCTTCCATCATGGGCCCTCTGGTGCTGTAGAAACCGCTCCCCAATAGGAACCGGGTTAAATCCTTATCATATAAGGCTGATGACACAGGAGGATCCCAAGGGACAAGCAACTTTCAGCAGGGTGTTGGTTAGCCAAGCTCTAAAAAGCTCCCTTTGTACCATTTAAGAGAATGTTGAGCTGTTCATGAGAATGGGAATGGAAATAAAAATAAACATAAGAAAAATCCCCATGCAACCCCACCACCACATCAACAAATCAAGCTAACTTCTTGTTTCTGAGTTTCCTTCTGGTAAATGGGTGGTATCTTCTTTCATCCAGAAAGGGAAGGAGGGCAGGAAAGTGGTAGCTTAGTACTTAGAGCTGGGTACTGTGCCCAGTTATTGTTTAGTTGTTATGTTATGTCTGATTCTTTGCAGCCCTGTGGACTGTAGCCTGCCAGGCTCCTCTGTCTGTGGGATTTTCCAGGCAAGAATACTAGATAGGGTTGTCATTTCTTTCTCTGGGATATCTTCCCAACCCAGGGATCGAACCTATATCTCCTTCACTGTCATGCAAATTCTTTACCACTGAGCCACCTGGGAAGCCCAATGTCTCCAATGCCCTGAGAAAGCCCAGAAGACCAATGAACTTCATTCCACAGGAAGCCCCAGAGAACCCTCAGTCAGTCCAAACCAGGGAGGTCATATGTTGTTCTGGATTTGCAAAGTCCTGTGTTCAAATCCCATCACTTCATGGCAAATAGATGGAGAAACAGTGGCAGAGTTTATTTATGGGGGCTCCAAAATCACTGCAGATGGTGACTGCAGCCATGAAATTAAAAGATGCCTACTCCTTGGAAGGAAAGTTATGACCAACCTAGACAGCATATTAAAAAGCAGAGACGGGGGGGTGGGGAAAAAATAAAATAAAATAAAAAGCAGAGACATTACTTTGCCAACAAAGGTCCATCTAGTCAAGACTATGGTTTTTCCAGTAGTCATGTATGGATATGACAGTTGGACTATAAAGAAAGCTGAGCGCTGAAGAATTGATGCTTTTGAACTATGGTGTTGGAGAAGACTCTTGAGAGTCCCTTGGACTGCAAGGAGATCCAACCGGTCCATCCTAAAGAAGATCAGTCCTGAGTGTTCATTGGAAGGACTGATGTTGTACCTGAAACTCCAATACTTTGGCCACTGATGGAAAGAGCTGACTCATTGGAAAAGACCCTGATGCTGGGAAAGATTATGGGCAGGAGGAGAAGGGGATGACAGAGGATGAGATGGCTGGATGGCATCACTGACTCAATGGACATGAGTTTAGGTACACACTGGGAGTGAGTGATGGACAGGGAGGCCTGGTGTGCTGCAGTCCATGGGGTTGCAAAGAGTCAGACACAACTGAGCGACTGAAATGAACTGGGTTCAAATCCTGACTCTGTCCTCGAACAGCTGTGTGCCTTAGTTCCCTGTCCACTGAGGTCTGCATGGGCCTCATAAGGAGCACCTAGACAACCCACCTGTCACAGGCTGAACTGTGCATGCCCCCCAAAGATGCTAAGGTCCTACTCCCCAGTACCCTAGGGTGTGACCTGATTAAAATAGGGTCACTGCATGTGCAATTATTAGTTATGATGAGGTCATCCTGGTATAGAGTAGGGTCCCCAAGCTAGCCTGGCTGGTGTCCGTGAGAAGGTGGCCACATGAAGACAGACACACGAGGAGAACACCTCAGGAGGATGAAGGCAGAGACCGGAGCAATGCAGCTGCAAGGGAGCTGCAGAGGTTTCCAGCCGCCATGGGAAGCAAGGAAGAAGCAGGAAAGGATTCCCCCGCAGGTGTCAGGAAGCTGGCCCGCTAACTTCTTCATCTTAGACTTCCAGATCCCAGAACTATTGTTCTTTTAAGCCACTTGGTTTGCGGGTCTTTGTTACAACAGCCCTAAGAAACATACACACTGCCAACTCGGGGGATCCCTGGCGGCCCCTGCCCAGCTGCAGGGAGAATGAGGCAGCCCCAAATGTGCCAAGATAGGGCCTCCACCACCCCCCTGACACACTGACCATCACATTCAACCATCTCTCTGCACCCAAGATGGATTTCACAGCCAACCTTTACTGACTAGCGGTTAACGTTTATTTCACCCACTACCCTGACTATTCAATAATCTAAGTCCAGCAAAAGGCAAACTCATGGGAGGGGACGCCCATGCACTTCAAAGTGCCTGGCAGTTGTTCCTTTCCTGCCTTTAGAAGAGTGAACTCCAGGCTTCCCCAGTGGCTCAGTGGTAAAGAATCCGCCTGCCAATGCAGGAGACACAGGTTTGGTCCCTGATCCAGGAAGGTCCAGCAAGCCCTGGAGCAGCTAAGCCGGTGCATCAGCTACTGAGCCTGTGCTCTAGGCCCAGAAGCCCCAACAAGAGATGTTACCGCAATGGGGGACCCACACACCGCAAGAGGCGCCTCCGCTTCCAGCAAATAGAGAAAAGCCCGTGCAGCAACGCAGACCCAGCACAGACGTAAATAAATAAATAAAATCATATTTCAAAAAAAAAAGTGAGCTCCTTGGAATGTCTCTGGAAGGAGGAGGGGGTTGAGGACCAGGCTACTGATCAATGTCAACACCAGGATCATTTGCTGAAGTTCCTGAAACAGCCAGCATCACTGAACGCTTCTCACGGGTCACACACAGTGAGGACTGGGCCGACTTCAGTGGGGGGAGGAAGGCCAGGCCCTCCCTGCCTCCCCAGGCGCAGCCAGGGACTTGCGCTCTCCTGGGCCAGGGTGGGGCCTGCCCTCAGCATTCCCGAGTCTCCCCAGGGGCCTCCCACGTGCAGGGAGTGGAGAACTACTGGCGCTGTGTATTTTCCAGCCTCTGGTCCAAACCCCGCCACTCGGCAGAACCCGCGGGGGCCCTTAGGGCTTCACACGGTCCCAGGTGACAGGGGAGCTGGGAAGGGGCATGCAGAGCACTCGAGTGGCAGGTGACCGCCCATCGGTCACCTGGTCGTGCCCACTTCCCTGCCAGCCTCAGAAGGCACACGACCCCAGGCACACGACCCCCTCCCTCCAAGCTCCCAAGCCCTCTCCTCCCGAACCTGGCTGCAGGAAGGACCCCCTTTTATCTCCTGTTGCCCCCGATCTTTGGCTTCAATGCAGAGTCATGAGGCTGGGAGCCTCCAGCAATGCCTCCTCCCTTGCCCCCAAGTCTGGGTGACTGGTCCAGGGGGCTGCCTGGGCCCCCACACTGTGACGTGCTCCCCTGAGAGCCTGCCATGCGGGGGAGACTGAGATCTGCCATTCAAGGACCTTCTCTTTCTCCCTGAGGCTCCTGACCCTGTTTGCCTGGAGCTGTTACCTCCCTCCTAGGGTTACTTTCATCTCCAAAGTTACCAAAAGGCAGGACACGCCTGCCGCCCCCTTTCTTCTCTCCCCATCCCACCCTGCCTCCACCCCAACGATTCTCCTATGGATGCCCTGAAAAGACACTGGCTGTGTCCTTGGACTCATCACTCATTCCGTTCAAGCCTTAGTTTTCTTATCTATAAAATAAGGACAGGAGTCCCTCTCTCTAGTCACGGGAAGGACCAGATAAACGAGGTGACACACAGATGTCCCTCCTCCAGGCAACAGGCCGATAACTCACATGAGCTGCTGTGGAACCCGGGCCCCTGGCTGCCCTCAGCCTCCCCTGTGCCTTCATGCAGCGGTCTGTCTCCTGCCAGAGCCAACACCACGGTCAGGGGCCGGGCTGGGGAAAGCAGCAGGGCAGCCAGCAGCAGGGATGCGCCATCATCTGAGAGTTGGCTCCTCAGACCAGGACAGGGGTAACAGGAAAACCCACCTGCACAGCCCGAGGGTCGCCCTGGCCAGCTGCCCTGCGTGTCTCAGGAGGAGCCGGGTTTTCCCACTGGTGCTCCACCCTGCCGGAGCACTGGGCTCACCTGTGTACAGTCTCTGAGCCCCATCTGACTCTTAGTGACCCTATGGGCTGAGCCCACCAGGCTCCTCTGTCCATGGGATTTTCTAGGCAGTAATACTGGAGTGGGTTGCCATGCCCTCTGCCAGGGCATCTTCCTGACTGAGGGATTGAACCGGAGTCTCCTGCATTGGTAGGTGGATTCTTTACCACTAGTGCCACCTAGGAAGCCCAGGATCACCTGGGGAGCTTTCAAAACCCTAAGCCAGAGACGCAAGGAACCAGTGGCATGGCCTGGGGTGGGGGCCACTGGAAGCGCTCCAGGATTCCGAATCACTGCTTCTATCCTGTTCTTTGAATAATTAAGCAGCACCCCTCATTATATGATGGAGTCGCCCAATAAAGTCTCCCTAAGAGAACATGAAGTACAGGAGAGGATAAACTAACCCACCAGGGCCAAGACATGGAAACAATCTAAGCATTTATCAACAGATGATGGACAAAGAAAGATGGGGGGGGGGGGGGGGGATACAGACACAGACACACAGACATACAATGCAATATGATCCAAAGAAGGAAATCCTGTCACTTGCAACAAGGATGGACCTTGGGGGCATTATGCTGAGATAAGTCAGAGGAAGATAAATATTGTATGATCTCACTTACATCTGCAAAAGCCAAATTCATAAAAACAGAGAGTAGAACGCAGGTTATCAGGGGCTGGGGGTGTGGGGAATTGGGGAGATGCTGTTTAAGGGTACAGACTTGCCACTAGTAGATTAAAAAAGTCCTGGAGATCTAACACACAGCATAGCAATTATAGTCAACAGTCCTGTGTTATAGACTTCAAAGCTTCTAAAAGACTAGATCTTCATTGTTCTCACCACAAAAAATGATCACTCTGTGAAGTGACAGAGATGTGAGTCAAGACCAGGTGGTAATCACACTGCAACACATAAATGTGTCAAATCAACATAAGTTGTAATCCATAAACTTACAACATGTTCTATGTCGATTACATCCCAATAAAAAAAGAAAATGAATAAACCAAGCCACATACAGGAGGAAACCACCTGTGAGTTTCCTTTGTTAAAATAACTATACACAAAATCACAGGAGGCCTAGGCAAGATGCAAATAGACTTCAAGGTCAGGCTGGCTAAGAAACAAAGTCCCAGGAAGCAGTGGGTGGACCCAAGGATGTGATGGGCAGCTGGTTCACATGTGACTCTAGTAAGAGTTTGCTCACAGCCACCCACCAGGGGATGGACTCAGGGCACACAGCCTTGGAAAGAAGGCATTCAGAGGGCGTGTGCACACACATACACACTCACGGGCCTGGAGAACTTTTAATGGGGCAGTGAGGCCTTCAAACTCAGAAAGTGAAAGTGTTAGTCGATCAGTCACGTCTGACTCTTCGCAACCCCACAGACTACAGCCTGCCAGGTTCCCTCTGTCCATGGGATTCTCCAGGCAAGAATCCTGGAGTGGGTTACCATTTTCTCCTCCAGGGATTTTCCTGACCCAGGGATCAAACCCAGGTCTCCTGCATTGCAGGAAGATTCTTTACCATCTGAGCCACCAGGGAAGCCCTAAAGATTAGAAGCTAAATCCCTATTATTAAATGTCAGCAAGCTACTGAGGATTTTGTTTTAACTTCTTGGCCCTTTTGAAATTCAGCAGCCCAGAAATATTGAACCATATTCTGGCCTTTAGAACATCGTTATCAGCCATGGGTATTTGAACACAAGTTACTTCAGTCTTATCCCCAACACCCCCCAACTGTGGATATAGTCACAACAACTGTCATCAACTAGCACACATCATACAAAGAGCATGTGATGGGGCCTGCAATGAACCTGTCCCTCTCATTACCTCTGTTTAAGGCTCACTTCTGGAGAAGGCAATAGCACCCCACTCCAGTACTCTTGCCTGGAGAATCCCACGGATGGAGGAGCCTGGTAGGCTGCGGTCCATGGGGTCGCTAAGAGTCGGACACGACTGCGCGACTTCACTTTCACTTTTCACTTTCACGCATTGGAGAAGGAAATGGCAACCCACTCCAGTGTTCTTGCCTGGAGAATCCCAGGGATGGGGGAGCCTGGTGGGCTGCCGTCTATGGGGTCGCACAGAGTCGGACACGACTGAAGTGACTTAGCAGCAGCAGCAGCAAGGCTCACTACACCAAAGGTTAGATAGCATCACCGACTCAATGGACATGAATTTGAGCAAACTCTGGGGGAGAGAGTAGAGGACAGGGGAGGCCTGGCGTGCTGCAGTCCATGGAACCACAAAGAGTCAGACACAACTCAGCAATTAAATAACCACCACCCTAAAGGTGGGTGTGGTTCTATCACCAAGGCGCCGAGTGGTTATGCAGTTGGTACAAGGTCACACAGCTGGGATGTGCAACCAGGGAGGTCATCCCCCGACCAGCCTTACCCACGGTGCACGGACAGGCAGCCTGGGCTTCTCTGTGGACCCACTCGCGTTCCAGCTTGGAGCGCAGAGCAGCCACACGGGCCCTGGCTCCAGCAGTCTACGGGCTGGAAGAGAGATCCTCGGCAGGAGTACTAGCAGCAGTGAGGCATCCATCCTGGCACGGCGCCGGGCCGGGCACTTCACCGGAGGAGGGAAGGTGTCCTCAGGAGACTTCCGCATGCAGAGCCCGGGCCATCACAGAGGTCCTGACCCCGGGAGAGCCCCTGGGGAGCGTGGCCTGCACCCCCAGGCCGAGGGCACCCACACACAGCACCCACCACTGACAGGTCTGCCAGGCCAGGAGCACTCGGGCTGAACTTCTGCGGCTGAGCCAGGAACCTGGCTCTTCATCAACCAAGCAAACCTGCCAATCTCGAGTTGTCTCTGCACGAGTGAATTTCACATCCCACCGGAAATGACAGAAAACAGGAACAGTGTCCCGACAAGGTATAATGTTTCTGACAGACCAGAGGCAAAATCGACCTCCCTGCCGCCTGGGGAGTTCTCCACATCGCCCAGGAATGTCACCGCCAAGGAGATGATTGACAGGACAGCACCACGCGCACTTTACAAAGCTACTCAGCATTGCTCCCGTCCTAAAGGAGGGAGCCAGGCATTCTAGCAGACAGGCAGCATGGACACTGAGGACCACGCAACAGGAACTGGGGCCCCCGTTCATCGACATGTACGCCTTTCCTGAGCGCTGGACCGAGTCAGACTAAACAGGCTTTGCAACCACCCTCTGCTGGAGCGCTGATAGTGAGAGAGAAGAGCAGGCTAGGGTTTGCCTTCTAACTGGAGGACCATCCGAGTCATTGTTTAAACAGGTTGGTACAATCTAATACTGGACTACAAAGAAGGCTGAGTGCTGAGGAACTGATGCTTTTGAACTGTGGTGTTGGAGAAGACTTTTGAGAGTCCCTTGGACTGCAAGGAGATCCAACCAGTCCATCCTAAAGGAGATCAATCCTGGGTGTTCATTGGAAGGACTGATGTTGACACTGAAACTCCAATACTTTGGCCACCTGATGTGAAGAGCTGACTCATTTGAAAAGACCCTGATGCTGGGAAAGATTGAAGGCAGGAGGAGAAGGGGATGACAGAGGATGAGACAGTTGTATGGCATCATCAACTCAGTGGACATGAATTTGAGCAAACTCCAGGAGATGGAGGAGGACAGAGCAGCCAGGCATGCTGCAGTCCATGGGGTCACAAAGAGTTGGACACGACTTAACCACCTAAGTGGTAACCACCTAAGTGTCAAGGAAAGTTGAGATGCGAGCAGGGATACAGGCGACCTCTCCAGTCCAAGTTCCTCATCCAAAACACAAGGGCCTCACCAAGTCACAGACAGGCTTGAGCTAGGGCTCAAGAATGTTCTTAACACTGATGCTGACCTGAGGCCACTATGTCAGGTCCCCAGGAAGCCTGGGTAGGTAAGAGGGGGCATGATGGGGCATATACAGGAGGTAAGTGCCAATGCAGGACCCAGTTGAAAGGCTGTAAATCATACACAAACACACAAAATACATGTGTGGCACATTTTCCAATGCTGTTATTCCACTAAGTGAAAAATAAGATATAAAATTGCAACAACAGTGTGAAAAGTGAGTGAAAGTTGCTCAATCTTGTGTGACTGTGAGCCCATGGTTTAAACAGTCAATCGAATTCTCCAGGCCAGAATACTGGAGTGGGTAACCTTCCCCTTCTCCAGGGGATCTTTCCGACCTAGGAATAGAAGCAGGGTCTCCTGAATTGCAGGCGGATTCTTTACCAACTGAGCCACCAGGGAAGCCCTAGACAGTATGAACTTGACCATATAAACAAAATTCATAGATAAAGCTTCAAAATCAATACAGAACAGTTAACTGTGGTTTTCAGCGTTTTTTCTTCTTTTTCCAATTTTCCACCATTAGCACTGACTTATAAGATCATGGGAGAAAGCATCCCTACAAAAAAGTGTTTCTAATGCTTTCAGTTTTCTAACTTAAAGAACTAAATCATGATGGGAAATGGTCTTTTTAACACTTCTCTATTGGGACTTCCCTGACTGTCCAGTGCTTAAGCTTTTGCCTTCCAAAGCAAGGGATGTGGATTCAATCTCTAGTTGGGAGCTAAGATCCTACCTGCCTCAACGGCCAAAAGTCAAAACAGATGCAATATTGTAACAAATTCAATAAAGACTTAAAAAAAAAAACTACTATATTGAGGAAGTTTTCCTTCTAAGGATAGCCAGAACTTGGGATAGCATATGGCATAATCACTGGTGGAACCAAGATGAACTTCCAGACCAGTCAAGATGCTAATTGCTCAAGGCTTTAAAATCAGTATTTAAAATAACACCCCCAGATTTCGAAGCCGGGTCCTCCTGTGTTTTCTGCCCATGTGCTGTCACACCAGCCTGCCACAAGTCCTTCCCAGCGGGGCCAAACACTGCTCAATGTGTAACCAGTGTTTTGTTACAGCCAGGAATGTATACATACCGGTATGGTGGCATTTGTCAGGAAAAAACACTAGGCCAAGCAGGTCATGCAGCAATGCGACCTATGTAGGTGAACGACAGCTGCAAATAAAAGGTGATGGGAGGTCTGGGGGAGAATGGATACATGTGCATGTACGGCTGAGTCCCTCTGCCGCTCGCCTGAATCTATAACATCGCTAATCGGCTATGCTGTCTGTGCTCGGTCACTCAGCTATGTCCGACTCTCTGCGACCCCATGGACTGCAACCTGCCAGGCTCCTCTGTAAGAGGTATATTCTCTGCAAGAATACTGGAGTGGGTTGCCATTCTCTCCTCCAGGGGATCTTTGTGACCCAGGAACCAAACCCAGGTCTCCCGAATTACAGGTGGATTCTTTACTGTCTGAGTCACTAGGGAAGAACAAGAATACTGGAGGAGGTAGACTATACCTTCTCCAGAGGATCGTCCCGACCCTGGAATCAAACCGGGGTCTCCTTCATTGCAGCCGCATTTTTTTACCAGCTGAGCTACCAGGGAAGCCCGTTAATCAGCTATACCCCAATACAAAATAAAAAGTTTAAAGTTTGGAAAATAAATAAATATAAGGTGATGGGGGGGACTTCCCTGCAGGTCAAATGGTTAGGACTCCTCACTTCCACGGGTTCAATCCCTGGTCAAGGAACTAAAATTTCACAAGCTCCCCCCAAAAAAGTGAGGGGCAGAGTAGAATGTCAGGGCAGCACCTGTATCCACCAAAATACGCAAGGTCAAGGCCTTGAGCGGCCGTAGAGCAGGGCAGGAGAGTCGGGGACTGACGGACAAGGCGAAGGGCACTAAAGCCAGGGGTGTGTGACCCCAGAGCAGAGGTCGGCCGTCCCCGAGGCTGACGAGGTCGGCGACACCCCAGAGGTGCTGGGGAGCTGCTGCTCAAGACGGCAATCTCTCCAGTGAGCTGGGAAGCGGTGCACAAGCCTGCTATGTTATGCACCTCAGTCTCAACCTGTCCTGTAACTCTCTGTGAAAGCTCTGCGGTTTGCAGCTGGTTGTAGAACAGGTTTTCATGCTGTGAGTCTTTCTTATTTTTTTTTTTATTTTTTTTTTAATTGATGTGGACCATTTTTCAAGTCTTTATTGGATTTGTTACAATATTGCTCCTGTTGTTTTTTAATATATTCTGGCATTTTGGTCATGAGGCCTGTGGGATCTTAGTTCCCGACCTGGGATCAAGCCCACAGCTCCTGCATTGGAAGGGGACGTCCTCAGCAGTGGACCACCAGGGCAGTCCCTCATGCTGTATTTCTAACCGCTATTCCTAAAAGAGAGCAGGTCACCCTCCCCTGGGACTCACACTGTCCCTGCTATTGCTATACCTTATAAAAGAGAGGACCGTTCATTGGCTTAACAGACAGGTGGTTGTTTAGATCTGGCCAGGGGTGCACGTAGTAAGCCAAGCATTAAGCCCTCCACAAGCCAGAAAACACCTGCTTCCCACAGCCAGGGCCCCCCTCCTTCTAGAACCTGACAAGTGCACCTTCAGAAGCTGCCAGAAACAGCGGGAGGGAGGCAGGGGAGCAGTCACTGCAAAGCAATCTCCAACAAGGAAGAACAACTCAAACGCCCTCCCTTTTTTATTTTGGCTGCACTGGGTCTTTGACGCTGTGCACGGGTGTTCTCCAGCTGCAGCGAGTGGAGACGAACTTCCAGATGCGGTGCCCTGGCTTCTCGCTGTGGCATCTCTGGCTGTGGATGGGGGCTCAGGGCACACGGGCTCAGCAGTTGTGGTGCATGGGCTTAGCTGCCCCATGGCACGGGGGATCTTTCCAGACGAGGGGTCAAACCCCTGTTCCCTGCATTGGCAGGCAGATGCTTAACCACTGAACCACCGGGGAAATCCACTCTTTCCCTTTCTTTACATACATTTTTTGCGTCATTACCTAAACACTGCATTTATTTTTTTATGAGTTTCTTTTTTTATGTTTTAAATTACAAAAGTATGGTAACACATTTACAGGAGACTTGGAAAATACAGAACAAAGTTACATATATAAATACATTATTTAAGTGCTGTGTATCTAGGGCTCAGTGGTAAAGAATCCACCTGCCAATGCAGGAGACGCAGGTTGGATTCCTGGGTCAGGAAGATCCCCTGCAGAAGGAAATGGGTACCCACTCTAGTATTCTTGCCTGGGAAATCCCATGGACAGAGGAGCCTGGAGGGTCCATGGGGTCATAGAGTCGGAGAATGACTTAGCAACTAAACAACATCTAAGGAAAGTGCATGTGCTATTTCAAGTCTCTATGAGAAATACTTTCAAATTTCCCAAGAATAATTTCTAGAGAGTCCTATAAGGGTTGTTTACAGGCTAACTGAGGTAAAAACAACCACATTTCTACTCCCCAA
Organism: Cervus elaphus; assembly: GCF_910594005.1. Taxonomy (NCBI): domain Eukaryota; kingdom Metazoa; phylum Chordata; class Mammalia; order Artiodactyla; family Cervidae; genus Cervus; species Cervus elaphus. The sequence continues at coordinate 96,496,516 of NC_057825.1, read as the reverse complement.
ATCCAAAAATACAATAGAAAACAACTCCTTGAATTTAAGGGGAAACTCCATATTAATTCAATGTATATTCAGTTGGTGCAAGCAAATGAATAGGTTTGGCAAGGGCTTTATGTAACCGGTAGAGAAGAGGCAAGCTCAGGTTATTCCCCAAGAGAAGTCACCAAAGGCAAGACTGAATTTGAGGCCCAGCCTCAAAGTTTTTGCCCAAACTTCTTGGGCACAAACTTGTACCTTTTTTTTGGTACACAGCCCAGACCTACCAGCTGCCTGAAGTACTCGAAGATTATTACTTAGGAAGATGGTTGGGGGGGGGTGCGGAATCCTACAATGAGAGCATCATGAAGGGCTGGGTAGGCAAGAATCCTCTCCCAAGCCCTTTGAAGAAGGGAAGTCCCTGGTGGTCCAATGGCTAAGACTCCAAGTGCCCAATACAGGGGGCCCGGGGTTCAATCCCTGGTCAGGGAACTAGATTCCATATGCTGCGACTGAGAGTTTGCATGTCACAACTGAAAAGAAAAAAAAAAAAGCCCCTGGAGACGTGGTAGGACTTCCCTACAGAGGCAGACAGACAAACACGCCTCACCACACAGGCTCTCGAGCACAGATTCAGAGTCCCTGCCTCAAAAGCCTTAGAACTAAGCTCCTCAATCTGCAAACCATCTCACAGACAGACAACCCAAGATCACCGAGGAACAGGTTCATGGCATTGTGTGCGAATCCACTTCCTCTGAGCAAATGATATTTTTATGCCTGTTTAAAAACAAGCAGTCTCCCATGACAGATGCATTCATCATCCAAACAATTCAGAGGCTTTCCGGCCGCTCCTCAGACCAGCATCTCTTCCCCGCCAACAAGTGCAGTTGGCAGCCCAGAGCCTCCGGAGCCCCCGGGCGCCCAGGGCCAGAGTTCATATTCTGAAAACACAGTCCCGCATTCCTAAACCTGCTATTCACAGCCACTCCCTGCCAATAGTAGTCAGGACAGCTGGTCAAGAAAAACTGTAGAAATCACCCCATTTCCCATGTCTTGTGCTTCCAGACCTGAACATTGCTGTTTTGACAGGTTTATTAAACATACAAAGTCAGGAACTTCAGGAAACATACACATAGACATTCAGAAAAGAAGAAAAAAAAACCCAAAGCTTCCTTCCAGAAGTTTTATTTCCATGTAGTGTTAGTCACTCAGTCATGTCCAACTCTTTGCAACCCCACAGACTGTGGCCCACGAGGCTCCTCTATCCATGGGATTCTCCAGGCAAGATTACTGAAATAGGTTGCCATTTCCTTCTCCAGGAGAGCTTCCCAACTCAGGGATCGAACCCACATGTCCTGCAGTATGAGTGGATTCTTTACCATCTGAGCCAGGGTAGATTCTTATCTACTGCAATTTCATTTATTTTAAACATCTTATTTCTGTTCCAAAGAAGGTCCTGGGCCAGCCCATACCTTTCCTTCCAGAGGTCAACCCCCAAACCACCGCCCCTCAAGATGAGAAATGAGTCTAGAAAAACAACAAGCTCCTAATGTATAACATAGGGAACTATATTCAATATCCTGTAATAACCTATCATGAAAAAGAATCTGTAAAACAATATAATGGAGTCACTTTGCTAAACACCTGAAGCACTGAAAACCAACTATAAGTCAGTTAAAAAATAGGAGGAAAAGGTTAGAAATAAGTCATGTTAGGCAATGTTTCCTGTCTTTACACCTAATAATGGTGTGAAATGGCTTGCAGAGATAAGCTATAGAAGCTTTTATGATAGACAGCCCACAGGTTTAAGGTTATCTGAATCCATTGTTTAAAAACTGTCCCCTTTCCTGGGACCTCCCCTGGTAGTCTAGTGGGTAAGACCATGTATGAGGCCTGGGTTCAACTCCTGGTCAGGGAACTAGAACCCACATGTCATAACTAAAGATTCCACACACCACAATGAATCCAAGATTCCGCGCACCACAGTAAGACCTGGCACAGCCAGATAATTAAAAAAAAAAAAACTGACATTTAAAAAAGAAAAACACTATCCCCTTTCCTTGGGCTCCCCAAGCAGCTCAGCTGGTAAAGAATCTGCCTGCAGTGCAGGAGACCCGGGTTCAATCCCTGGATCGGGAAGATCCCCTGGAGAAGGGGATGGCAACCCACTCCAGTGTTCGTGCCTGGAGAATCCCATGGAGGAGCCTGGCGGGCTGCAGCCCATGGGGTCTGAGTGACTAAGCACACATACCCGGGCATCTCCTTCTCCTAAAGCCAGCATCAGGCAGAACTAGTATTACAGTATTAAATTCAGACATCTCCAAACTATGAATTCACAGCACTTCCTTCATGCATCAGACATTTTAATTACTGGCCTTAATTACATTAATTAAATAACTACTTTAATTACAGGGGACAGACTTGAACTCCATCCTCTTTCCCTTAAGACCCTATCAGGTCATAATGCCTTGAAGGTATTCTCCACCACGACCATCTCTACTGGGCATATGCAGACTTACACACTTCCTGAGTGTTGCTGACTGCTCCCCTTCATAAAAAAAAGAGACAAGCAGCCAGGGCTCTGCTCAGGTGCCACACCCACTTCAGTTTGCAACAGGAGGATGCCAAGCAGCCCAGACAAATCTCTGTGTACACATTCAGTGAGGGAGAGCTGGTGAAAAGTGCAATGCAATACACAAAAACACTGTAGTAACGTTGTTGTTATTTAGTCACTGAGTTGTGTCTGACTCTCTGCGGCTCCATGGACTGGAGCCCACCAGGCTCCTCTGTCCACAGGAATTCTCCAGGCAAGAACGCTGGCGTGGGCTGCCATGCCCTTCTCCAGGGGATCTGCCCAACCCAGGAATCGATCCCATGTCTCCTGCACTGCAGGCAGATTCTTTATCATCTGAGCCAGCTGGGAAGCCTTGCACTAAGAAGCAATCTTTCTTTAAAACAGGAAGATGAGAAGAAAAAGGCGTTACAAGTTACATGCTGGTTGTTCTTTCCTGAAGAAAATGAAGACCGATCACTGTAGTAGAGTAATACAGAAGACAAGGGTTAATGGTAGACAACTGCCAAGTCTTGAAGTGGGCAGGGCAAGAGAGCCTCTGCCCGATTCCGTGAAGATGATTTCACTCTATTTTTGAGCAAGTGAAAATGATATCCACAGCCCCACTGACCTCCTCTTCATCCCTGTCTCCTCTCCCTGAGAAGGACTCTCCAATTCCCTTGCTAGATTTGGCCAGCCCCAGGGACACAGGAGCCTGAGGGTTTACTCTCCATGGGTATTTGGAATTTGGGGCTAGAGCCAGAAATCTGGCATCCACCCTGGTAACAGGAAACTCTGGATCCCACCAGGCCCGGAAGCAGCAGATCTTGAAATGCCAGAAATTCTCAGCTCACTTCAGACCCCTCTCAAGGGGACATGTCCACCACCTACATAGAACGGACTTGATTTCACTGAAAAGAAAAAAAATTCTGCAACCAAGCTGGGGGTGGGGGCTATGAAATGGGTCAAAAGGTACACCCTTTCTATCATAAAATAAGTAAGTCCTGAGGATGTAACATATACCAAGGGTAACATGACTATAGTTATTAAGACTGTATTACCTGTTTGAAAGTTGCAAAGACAGTTGATCCTTCTTAAGACTTTTTTTTTTTGGATGTGGACCATTTTTAAAGTCTTTTTATTGAATTTGTTATAATATTGCTTGTTTTATGTTTTCATTTTTTGGCTGTAAGGCATGTAGGATCTCAGGCTCCCTCACCCCCTGAACTGGAAGGCAAAGTCTTAAACTACTGGACCGCCAGGGAAGTCCCACGGAGAACAGATCTTAAAAGTGCTCATCACAAGAAAAAAATAACAAACTGTTAACTCTGTGGGATAATGGATGTTCACTGATTGACTGTGATGATCATTTCACAGTGTATAAATATCAAATCATGATGTTGTACACCTGAAACTACTATCATGCTATATGTCAATTATGTGTTTATATATATGTACATATGTATATAAAGATTAGGCATAAACAGAATCCTCTGGAATCGCTGAGCCACAAGGAAGCCCAGCGAGGAGACGGACCAGCATCTTCATTTGACAGGTGAGGGTCTGAGGCTGGAGGGAGCCGGGCAGATGACCTGGGGTCACACTGCCAGTGTGAGGTTGGAACCCCGCATCTGGAGAAAACCATCATTTGAAAAGACACATGCTCGGTCACACTAGCCAAGGAACAGCAGAACGGTTTCCAATATCGCTGTTTACAAGAGCCAAGGCACGGAAGCAGCCCACATGTCCGCTGATGGGGGAGTGGATGAAGAAGATGTGGTACATATAAACACAACAGAATCCTACTCGGCCATAAAAAATGCATAGTGCCATTCGCAGCAACATGATGGACCTATCATACTAAACAAAGTCAGTCAGAGAAAGACAAAGACCAGGTGATATTACGCATATGTGGAATCTTAAAAAGATACAAATGAACTTATTTACAAAACAGAAACTGAATTATAGACATAGAAAACAAATCTATGTTTACAAAAAGGGAAAAGTGAGGGGAGGGATTAAATTAGGAGGTTGGGATTAACAGACACAAAATAAAAGACAACTAGGACCTATTGTATAGCATAGGAAACTATACTCAATATTTTGTAATAACCTATAAGGGCAAAGACTCTTTAAGAGAATCACTTTGTTATATACCTGAAACTCACATAATATTGTAAATCAACCTTGCTTCAATTAAAAAAAAAGTTGACGACCACTATATACCCCCACATACAATTTCCATTTACTGCACAGTAACAAGCAGAGTGAGGGGACGTCTCTGGGGGTCCAGTGGTTAGGACTCTGCACTTCTAGTGCAGGGGGCACAAGTTCAATCCCTGGTTGGGGAACTAAGAGTCCATGGGCCACCGAGCACCCAAGAATTTTTTTTAAGTTTTTAAATATAAAAAAAAAAAGCTGAGACTAATACTAAATTCAGTGGCTGTCAAGCACAGTCCTAGTATCAAAACTTCAGATTCAAGTTTTTTCCCAATTACTATTATAATTACAATGATCTGTGTTAGGTGAAAAGTACTAGCTCATTTTACAAGAGGAAACTTTAAGGCCCACGGAATAATACACAGAATAAGAACAAGATTTCTTTCCTACCTCCTCGTAGTCCTACTCTTTTCAACCAACAACAATTAAGGAAATTAAATTCAGATGGAATTGAGGACATACTAGAACAATCCACCAAAACCAAATTAATGTTCATTATTCCACTCCATAGCTTAGCTATAAAACACAAAACTCCATGAAATCCAAACAACCTAACAATAAACACGAAGACACTCCCGAAGTCAAATTCTAACTCCTCTCCATCTTCTTCGATGGACTGCCATGCCCCTCTGACTAACTTCAGCTGTCTCCAATTCCTTCCTCAATCTCACGGGAAGAGAAGTGAGGGTCTCTAGAGCCAGGCGGAAGGTGCTCGGGGAGCTGGGGATCCCAGTAAACTGAGTACAGTCCCAGCCAGATGGTCAAGTCCACAGAGGCCCAGGGAGATAGAGAATCAGATGCAAAAATCAAGTGTCTCCTCAAAAAATTAAATATGGGATTACCGTATGATCCAGCAATCCCACTTCTGGGTATACACCCAGAAGAACTGAAAGCAGGAACTTGACAAATATTTGCACACTTATGTTCCTAACAGCATTATTCATGACAGTCCAGAGGCAGAAGCAGTTCAGTGTCTTTCAATGGATGAACAGGTAATCCAAGTGTGGTCTCTACATGCAGTGGAGTATTATTCAGTCTTAAAGGGAAAGAGGGCTTCCCAGGTTGCGCTAGTGGTAAAGAACCCACCTGCCAATACAGGAGACTAAGACTCAGACAAGACTAAGACAATGGCTAAGACTAGACTAAGACTAAGACAATGGCAATCCACTCCAGTATTCTTGCCTGGAGAGTCCCATGGACAGAGGAGCCTGGTGGGCTACAGCCCATAGGGTCACAAAGAGTGGGACACGACTAACATGACTTAGCAAGCATGCATGCAAAGGGGAAAGAAACTGTGGCTACAATGTGGATGAACCTTGAGGACATTCAGTCAGTCAGTCCAGTCACTCAGTCGTGTCCAACTCTTTGTGACCCCATGAATCGCAGCACGCCAGGCCTCCCTGTCCATCACCAACTCCTGGAGTTCACCCAAACTCACTCCCATCGAGTCGGTGATGCTATCCAGCCATCTCATCCTCTGTTGCCCCCTTCTCCTCCTGCCCCTAATCCCTCCCAGCATCAGGGTCTTTTCCAATGAGTCAGCTTAGAGTTGAGGACACGCTCAGTGAAATAAGCTAGTCATGAAAAGACAAATATCAGGATTTCCCTGGTGGTCCAGTCACTAAGACTCCACGCTCCCAACGCAGGAGCCTGGACTTGATCCCTGGACAGGGAACTAGATCCCACATGCCACAGCTAAGAGTTTGCATGCCACAGCTAAAGATCCCACATGCTGCAACTAAGTCCTGGTGCAGCCAAATAAATACAACAAACATTTTTAAGAAAAGACAAATGTTGTATGATTTCACTTACACAAGAGACCTAGAGGTAGATTCGTATGAGACAGAAAGCAGAGTGCTGGGTGCCAGGGGCTGGGGGCGGGAGGGTTGGGGAGGCGGGGCTTAACGGGGAGGCGGGGTTTAATGGGAACAGAGTTTCCTCCTGGAAAGAAAAAGAAAGCTTTGGAACCATGCATTGGTGCTGGTTGCACAACAATGTGAATGCCCTTAATGCCACTAAGTGTTAGCCACCCAGTCATGTCCAACTCTTTGCAATTCCATAGACTGTAGCCCACCAGGCTCCTCTGTCTATGGAATTCTCCAGGCAAGAATACTGGAGTGGGTTGCCATTCCCTTCTCAGGAAATCTTCCCAACTCAGGGACTGAACCCAGGTCTCCTGCATTGCAGGCAGATTCTTCATCATCTGAGCCACCAGGGAAGCCCAGGGTAGTCTCTGTAGGCTATTTTTAAATAAGAAAAGGAACCCCCTTCATTCTACAGAAGGCTGCAGAGCTGATTCACAAGAGAGAGAAGGACCAGCGAGACCGAAGGTGCCAACACTTCACGGAGCCCAGGAGGGCAGGGCCCCAGCCATGCTGCACCCGAGGCCCAGGGCAGAGCACCATGCACCCAGGCCAGCTGTGCTCACTGTAGTACACCAGGTCCCTGATAACGAGAAGGAAGCAGAAAGACTTCAAGGGCGCAGGAGCCACTTCAAGTCTTTGGGCCCCAAAAGAGAGTTTATAAACAACATGGATACTGAAGCTCCAATACTGTGGCCACCTGATATGAAGAGACAACTCACTGGAAAAGACCCTGATGCTGGGAAAGATTGAGGGCAGGAGAACAGGGCAGCAGAGGATGAGATGGCTGTATGGCATCACTGACTCAATGGAAATGAGTTTGGGCAAACCTTGGGAGATGGTGAAGGACAGGGAAGTCTGGCGTGCTGCAGTTCATGGAGTGGCAAAGAGTCGGACACAACTTAGCAACTGAACAACAACAAAAAGCAGGAAAGAACCTCAAAGATTTGCCTCAGAGGCCCTAACTTCCTGGATTAAATATTTCAGTTTTTAAGAGTGAAACCTACAAAAGCCAACCCCTTACAGTGCAGTAGAAATGTCATAAAATGTTTTGATGAAGTGAATTTATAATGATGCCACAGTTAAGGGGATTTGCACGCACACTGGAGAATTCTAGTCCGAGGTTCATTACTAGACTAAGTAATTACTATAGCAGAGTTGTTCTAAATTACTAGAGTAATTACTAGAGCAGACTTGTTCTAGATTAATTGCTAGAGTAAGTAATTACTGGAGCAAAGTTGCTCTAGATTAATTGCTAGAGCAAGTAATCACTTTAGGGGGCGACAGAGGCTGACATGGTTGGGATGGCATCATTGACTCCCTGGACGTAAGTTTGAGCAAACTCTGGGAGACAGTGAAGGACAGGGAAGCCTGGTGTGCTGCAGTCCATGGGTCGCAAAAAATCAGACATGACTTAGCAACTGAACAACGACGAACAAGAGAAGAAGTGCTCTGGACTATTCAGGACAGCAGAGTACACCATGAGGCAGGACTTGGTCGTGTCCGCTGCCTGGAAGAGAGCTGGGTGCCCAGAGGTATACAGTAAATACCTATTCAGTGAACTTCTTTCCCCAAAGCTTTATTCTCTTAAAATTCAACTGTCTACTGACCACAACCAAGGCCTAACGTAACACAGAAACACATATGCACATCATATTAAGAAGGCCTATGACAAAGCCACTTCAAGCCGAGCGTGGTGGGGATCCTACCACAGCCAACACCTATAGCTGCACATAGCAACAGGGACCCCAAGAAACCTCAACTTTTCAGGAACCAGGTTATACAGATGGTGGTTTCAATGAGAAAAGCAGAGGATGGTTAGTTCCTACTCACAATAAAGTTATTTTTCCTGCAGAAACTTCCTAGAGGTGTTTAAGTTCTATTTTATATTTTGTTATTACAGGCTAAAAATACCTCTATCAAACTGGATAAGTGCTTCCAGGTTGAAACTTAAACATATCTATTTAACTTTTTATTTGGAAATAACTTCAAGCTTAAAGAAAAGCGTCAGTAATTAAAACAGGACCATTGATACCCACATACCCTTTGCCTAGAAACAGGTTCACTACTAACAGCTCACCCCATCTGCTCTAACACAGCTCTCTTTCATCTTCTCTTTCTCATGAGATATGACATGATGTCATGTGCTATGATATGATATGCTATGGTATGACATGATACGGGCTTCCCAGGTGGAGCTAGTGGTAAAGAATCTGCCTGCCAATGAAGGAGACAAAGGTTCGATCCCTGGGTCAGGAAAATCGCCTGGAGGAGGAAATGGTAATCTACTCCAGTATTCTGGGAAATCCCACGGACAGAGAGGATCCTGGCGGGCTACAGTCCATGGCGTTGCAAAGAGTCAGACACAGCTGGGCACACACGTGGCGTGATACAGTATGTTACGACATTAAATGATGTCATGTGCTGTATGAGACAATGTGATGTGAGACGGCGTGCTATGATGTGGTGTAGTGTGCTTTGACATGACATGATATTGAATAACGATATTTTAACACAATAACTTAGTTATCAATGTCACACAAATTAACACGTGCTGTGCTTTTATCGACTATCTGTATCCCAGCTGTGTTATGTGACCCAATAACACCCATTATAGCATTTTCCTCTCCAGTGTGGGACCGACTCTCGGGTTAGGTACCACATTTAGTGATCAGGTCTGCGCAGTTTCCTTGAATCCACAGCCTTTCTTTAAGTGTGGCATTTTGAAGACAGAAGTCCCCATTGCCCGTTTTTTGTTTTTGACAGTTTTGATCCCAAAAGTTGTTTTTAGTTTGTAATAAAAATATTCTTATACCTGAAATATTATGATCTGATTCAAATTTACAGGTTTTTCTACAAATTTTCAGTAACTTACTCTGTTCTTAAAATGTAGATCTCTCTAAGGCTGTAAGTAATGGGGAAATTGTCTAATTTATACAATTCTGATTCTAACTAAAACTCTGGAGGAATGCATGCTGCAATATTATAATGTAGCACACTAGAGCACATCTTCCCAAAGCTTCTGCAATTAGGATCTCCTGTCTTCCCTCCTTCCTCCCCCTACACATAGGCTTTCTAACAATCTTTCTGCTATAAAGCAATGCTCACCTACAGAGATTCTGATCTTGAATCTTAGATTTCAGGCACCATCAACACAATTAAATCTCTGGCCTTGCCTACAGTTTTGAGTTCCTGTGTATTTTAATCCAAAGAAAGTAAATATGCTTATGATTATATGACTCCTTAACTTTTGCCTTTCAATATACAACACTCTGTATTAAAAAGCAGAGACATCACTTTGCCAACAAAGGTCCGTATAGTCAAAGCCATGGTTTTTCCAGTAGTCATGTACACATGTGAGAACTGGACCATAAAGAAGGCTGAGCGCCGAAGAATTGATGCTTTTGAACTGTGGTGTTAGAGAAGACTCTTGAGAGTTCCTTGGACAGCAAGGACATCAAACCAGTCAATCCTAAAGGAAATCAACCCTGAATACTCATTGGAAGGACTGATGCTGAAGCTCCGATACTTTGGTTACCTGATGCAGAGTCAACTCACTGTAAGGGACCCTGATGCTGGGAAAGATTGAAGGCAGGAGGAGAAGGGGATGACAGAGGATGAGATGGTTGAATGCCATCACTAACTCAATGGACACGAGTTTGAGCAAACTCTGGGAGATAGCGAAGAAGAGGGAAGCCTGGTATGCTGCAGTCCATAGGGTTGCACAGAGTTGGACATGACTGAGCGACCGAACAACAATTCAATGCTCAACCCAGCCTTCCAGGTCAGACAGGAAGTTAAAATCAAGCAAAGCAACCAGCTCTTCCAGTGGGACACACAAGCCATCAGAGAGAACGCTCCAGTTCCACAAGAGGCCTTCCAACCTTTCTTATCCTCCAATCTCAATGTTTCATTTGGGTAAATGAAGACAGAACAGCCTCTGCTTGTTGCTGACTTTTTCTCGGCGAACCGTTCATCAGTGGACATGAGGACTGTACCTACAGGACGCTCACCACCAACCTCACCTAACAGCAATTCCCAAATTAATGTGCCAGATGCTTAGTCACTCATTGTGTCTGACACTCTGTGACCCCAGGGACTGTAGCCCACCAGGTTCCTCTGTCCATGGAATTCTCCCAGCAAGAATAATGGAGTAGGTTGCCATTCCTTTCTCTAGGGGATCTTCCTGACCCAGGGATCGAACCCAGGTCTCCTGCATCACAGGCAGACCCCATGTCTACTGGCCTCACCTGCCTGCAGAGCTGATGCAGGGGCTCTACGTCAACCAGTGGACGGTGGTACACAGATACCTATCTCATGCGTAACTTACCAGATTCAACCACCTGGGCTTCCCTGGTGGTCCAGTGGCTAAGACTCTGAGCTTCCAAAGCAGGGGGTCTAGTTCAACCCCTGGTCAGGGAGCAAGATCCCACATTCTGCAACTAAGAGTTCACATGCCACAAATGAAGATCCTTCATGCCTAAAGCAAGACCCAGCATAGCCAAAAAAAAAAAAAACCCAACTACCTGCACTGGCCAATTTGAGCTCCCTGGGCAGCTGGAATCTCCCAGCTCCACTGAGAACCCCCTCTTCCCCCCTCCCTGCCCCTCCTCCCCCACAGGAACTCTTTGTACCAGGAGCAGATTGATTACCAAGACAGGTGACCTTGCTGATTTCAAGGGTAAGTTTTACCACAAGCAATTTCTGTCTTCCGTGTTGATTTTGGAACCCAATCCAAACATTGAGAGCTCTAGTGTACTGGGATGAAACAATGTCCACTTACAAACACACAGTCGTGCTATATACACACACATCCACTAAGTACACAGTTTTGCCACATTTACCCAAATCTAGTCTCTCCAGCCAAATCCTTCCTTATGATTGAATCCTTGATAGATGAGATCATAAGCTATATATTCTGAAAGCAATCTTACATTTTACGTTTACTTTTAATTATAACAGCAACTCTTGTGACCCCTTGGACTGCAGCCTGCCAGGCTCCTCTGTCCATGGCATTTCCCAGGCAAGAATACTGGAGGGGGTTGCCATTTCCTTCTCCAGGGGATCTTCCCAATCCAGGGATCGAACCCGGGTCTTCCGCGTTGCATGCAGATTCTTAACCATCTAAGCAACCCAGGGAAGCACATCTGAGGTATAGTGGACGTAATAAAAATAGAAATAAAATGCACAATAAACGTAATGGGCTTGAATCATTTCAAAACCATCACCCCCTGGTCTGAGGAAAAACTGTCTTCCAACAAAACTGGTCCCTAGTAACCAAACAGTTGCCCCACAGGACAACTCATAGCCTTACTGGACAGCTCATAGCCTGTCAAACCTAATTTGTCCAAAGCAGGCTCTCGGGAGCCACAGGACTCTTGCACACGCTGTTTCCTTCACTCAGAAGGCTCTTTCTCTCACCCTGTAGTAGGTTAATACCATCCTATACACCTGCAGGTCCCAGCTAAGTTTACAGGTCATCAGAGAAACGCTCCCTGACACCCCAACCTAAATGAGCTTCCCTGTTGTTATTCCCTCTCACTCCCCCTGCACTGACCACCCTTGATAATTCTGTATTTCATGGTTTAATACTTCCCCCTTCCCACTGGTATCTCCACCCCTTGACCACATGTGTCCTGAGAACACAGGGCCTGGCAGTGTTGCAGTATTCTCTCGACTTTTCCTTCGTCTTGGTATATACAAATAATTAAATGGATTTTGCCAACATGACTGTAAAATATGAGAGTTCAAAGTATAAACACTTCTACCAAGCAATAACTATTTTTGTTGTTATAATTATTATCACTGCTTTGCAGGCAGAGACTCTGAGACCCCAGGAGGGATGGGATCCAGTTATAGCACCATAGATCTGAGGCTAGGGAAGGGGCAAAAATGATACACGTATTCAGTTCTGTTCAGTCACTCAGTTGTGTCCGACTCTTTGTGACCCCATGAACTGCAGCACGCCAGGCCTCCCTGTCTATCACCAACTCCCGGAGTCCACCCAAACTCATGTCCATCGAGTCGGTGATGCCATCCAGCCATCTCATCCTCTGTCATTCCCTTCTCCTCCTGCTCTCAATCTTTCCCAGCATCAGGGTCTTTTCAAATGAGTCAGCTCTCCGCATCAGGTAGCCAAAGTATTGGAGTTTCATCTTCAACATCAGTCCCTCCAATGAACACCCAGGACTGATCTCCTTTAGGATGCACTGGTTGGATCTCCTTGCAGTCCAAGGGGCTCTCAAGAGTCTTCTCCAACACCACAGTTCAAAAGCATCAATTCATTGGTGCTCAGCTTTCTTTAGAGTTCAACTCTCACATCCATACATGACTACTGGAAAAACCATAGCCTTGACTAGATGGACCTATGTTGGCAAAGTAATGTCTCTGCTTTTTAATATGCTGTCTAGGTTGGTCATAACTTTCCTTTCTAGAAGCAAGCGTCTTTTTAATTTCATGGCTGCAGTCACCATCTGCAGTGATTTTGGAGCCCAAGAAAAATAAAGTCAGCCACTGTTTCCACTGTTTCCCCATTTATTTGCCATGAAGTGATGGGACCGGATGCCATGATCTTAGTTTTCTGAATGTTGAGCTTTAAGCCAACTTTTTCACTCTCCTCTTTCACTTTCATCAAGAGGCTCTTCAGTTCTTCTTCACTTTCTGCCATAAGTGTGGTGTCATCTGCACATCTGAGGTTATTGATATTTCTCCCAGCACTCTTGATTCCAGCTTGTGCTTCATCCAGCCCAGAGTTTCTCATGATGTGCTCTGCATACAAGTTAAATACGCAGGGTGACAATATACAGCCTTTACGTACTCCTTTTCCTATTTGGAACCAGTCTGTTGTTCCAAGTCCAGTTCTAGCTGTTGCTTCCTGACCTGCATACAGGTTTCTCAAGAAGCAGATCAGGTGGTCTGGAATTCCCATCTCTTTCAGAATTTTCCACGGTTTATTGTGATCCACACAGTCAAAGGCTTTGGCATAGTCAATAAAGCAGAAATAGATGTTTTCCTGGAACTCTCTTGCTTTTTCGATACACGTGTTATAAGTGTAAAATTCTAAACTGACTTCTTCTCTAGAGGAAAACAAATCCAGAATAGATATATTTTAATTTCAAATGAAAGATCTGCCTGCCAATGCAGGAGACACAGGTTCAATTCCTGGTCCGAGAAGATCTCATATGCTGCAGAGCAACTAAGCCCGTACACCACGGCTACTAAGCCCCTGCTCTAGAGCCCGGAAGCCGCAAACACTGAAGCCCTGAGCCCCTAGAGCCCGTGCTCTGCAAGAAGCCCAGGCACCGCAATGAAGAGTAGCCCTTGCTCACTGCAACTAGAGAAAGCCTGCAAGTAGCAGCAAAGACACAGCACAGCCAAAAATAAATTTTAAAAATTTATTTTAAAAAATTTTTTAAATAGAAAGGGAAAATTAGAAAGAAAGAAAAAAAGTACCTGGTTGGATTAGACACATTACTGAAAACAAGTTTTAAGCCTCTGTGAAATTGACATACCCCACATATCCAAGACACTTTGAAGGCTAAATATAGTTTGCTGAGAGGACAAATGTCTGAAGCATGGTGGTCCAGGAATCATGGCCTATGCCTATGAGGCACTTATGCTACACTGTTTCAATGCCTCTCCTGATACTCCTGGCCAGAAAAAATGCCAAGCTCTCCCAAAGCTTCCATTCTGTCTTTTATCCAGGTTACACATGGATGGAAAGAAACATCTGATTACAGGAGGCTCATGAGAAACGCAGCAGCCCCCTCCACCCCGCCCCGCTCCCACTTCCCAGCTCCCAGCGAGCAGCTACTCCCGACTCTTCACTGGCTCTTCTCCCATGTACTTTCACTTCTCCAAGGAACAGGCGGGCACCACTACTGTCATTTTCCCTGTGGGCACTGGCTGGCAACTTTCAGAAACAAAGTGTGTATTAATAGCTCCCGTTCACTCAGCACCCCCACCTGCCATTCTACTCAGTTAGGCAACAGCCTGGGTTAGATCAGCCTTGGATATTTACATTATTGTAAAGACAACTGAAACATTTACATTATTGAAATGTTACCAAAAGCTGAGTTTTGCAGTAAGAGGATCAAACCTTTCCTACCCTACCCAGCGGTATAGTTTCCCGGGAACTGACAACAGTCCCGGGACTCTTGGCTGACTCCATTATCCGTGTGTCAAGAATTCAGCTACAAGCCCATCCCTGGTGAGCACATCCTCCTTCAATAGCAATGCTCTGTGGGGTTTCCCGGGCAGCTCAGCGGTAAAGAATCCACCTGCCAACACAGGAGACACAGGTTCATACCCCGGGTCGGGAAGATCCCCTGGAGAAGGGAATGGCAACCCACTCCAGTACTCTTGCCTGAGAAATCCCATGGACGGAGGAGCCTCATGGGCTACAGTCCATGGGGTCACAGAGAGTCAGACACGACTGAGCAACTGCGCGCACACACATGCCCTGCTCTATCAGTTTCCCTTCTCGGAGTCGTCCTGGAGCCTCTGCCCTGCTCCAAACTGGACCAACGACTGGACTCTCATCTCAGGATTTCTCTTCACTGTCATCCTGGGCAGTCCTTTCCAAGGATTTCTTCTTAAACAAGTGACAAAAAGCATAAACCATTACAGGGAAAGAACGGTACTGGCTGCGTGAAGATTAAGAATGTTAAAAGCTAGTGGAACGATGCTGTGTAGCAGAGAGAGCCCAGCTGGGTGCTCTGTGATGACCCAGAGGGCAGGGCTGGGAGGGAGGCCCAGGAGGGAGGGGAGACATGTGTACATAGAGCTGATTCCCCTCGGGGTACAGCTGAAACTAACACAACATTGCAAAGCAATTATGCCCCAGTGAGAAAATAAAATAATAAATTAAAGAAAAAAAAATTTTTAAAAGAACATTGGTTCTTCAAAAGACCCATAATGAAAAGAAGCCTAGGCATAGAGAGATTTTTCAATACATATAATTGGAAACGAATACAGAACACATACAGACACGTGCATGCATACACACAGCTCCTAAGACACAAACCTTTCTCAAAAGGCAAGACAAGTAATTAATAAACACATAAAAAGATTCTTATTCCTATGAAGGAAATACCACCTGCGTGGTTCTCAGACACTATTTTTTAATACCTACTAGATTGGCAAAAAATAACATCTCTGCCAATGTTCACAGCAGCGCCATTTGTAATAGCAAAACAACAACTAGAAACCCAAATATCAACCAACAGGAGAATGAATGAGTCAATCCATCAATAATGGTATATTGTTCAATGAGTTACTACTCACCATGGAAAATGAATGAATACAGCTACTGGACCAGACATCAGCATTGTTCAGTGTTAGAGAAACATAACTACACATGTAAAACTGTAACAATAACGTGGGGGGGGGGGGGGCAGAAAAACAAGCTTCAGTATGATTCCCCTTGTAAAGCATTTAAAAAAAATACATACAGGGACTTCCCTGGTGGTCTAGTGGTTAGGACTCTGCACTTCCACTGTAAGGTCAGAGGTTTGATCCCAGTTCAGGGAACTAAAATCCCCCATGCCAAGGCAGAGCCATAAATAAATAATTTTTTTTAAAAAAACATACAAAACTAAACAATGCATAGATGATTTTTTAAAAAGTGACTAATTACCATGCTTCAGCTGAGTGGAAAAAATGTAATGTAGCAACAATGTCTAGATGAGGGATACATATAAAAGAGTCAAAACTATAAAAGCATGGGCGGTACTAACACATAATTCAGTACATTAGTGTCCACAAGGGAGACAGGGAAATAATCAGAGAAACACACAAGGGGTCCCTCAAGCACAGGAAATACTCTATTTTCTATAGCTGGGGGCTATCGTGTTCCTTACATTTCATGTCTGCATCATATGCTCCTATGCACACAGAAGGTTCCTATTGTAAAACTTCAGGCAAAATATCATCCCATTATATTTGAATGTCCATTCTCTACTAGTAACTATTCACTTACTGATAATATAACCCATCACAAAATATGGTACCTTTTCCTTCACAGATCTTATTTTTGTTATTTAGTTGCTAAGTCACATGGGACTCTTAAGCAACCCCTTGGACTGTAGCCCACCAGGCTCCTCTGTCCATGGGATTTCCCAAGCAAGAATACTGGAATGGCTTGTTTCCTTCTCCAGGGAATCTTCCCGACCCAGGGATTGAACCTGTGTCTTTTGCCTTGGCAGGAGGGCTCTTTACCACTGGGGATCTTCCTGGGGACTGCCTATTTTGCTGTTGATTTCTCTTTCCCTTTTTTTTTTTTAAGTCGGGGAAAAAAAAAAGGAAGCAAAGAAATAATAAATCTAGTGGTTACAACATACCTACCAAAAGTTCAAGAATATTAATGACTCCGACTGTGTGAGTTGGCTGGTGACGTGCTGGGAAAATCCTTCTGGGTCTCCTTTTCTGTAGAGGTCACCACCAGGGAGTTCTCACGGCTGGGCTGGCACAGCTGACAAGCTACCACCAATCCTTACAAGGCAGGCATGAGAAATAGCAGTAACAACCCTCTGGATTATCTACTCCTGTTTTCTGCATAATTTCCATGTTCAAGATGACGAAAAACATTTCTCAACCTCAAAGGCTCACAGCTATTGATTCAACTCGGGCATCCGTGGAGTCACTAAATATGCATCAAGCGTGCTCCATTAACAGCAAGGACTCCAGAGCTGGTGGTGAACTGGAACCTTCCTTCAGGAGCTCGAGGTCTGCTTTGCTCGAGACAGATAAAGCCACAAAGAGCCAGGTCGTAACAAACAGCAGTCAGCGTTATAAAGCAAAAGTGAAGGGGGACTTCCCTAATGGTCCAGTAGTTAAGAATCTGACTGCCAGTGCATGGGGGCATGGGTTCAATCCCTGGTCCAAGAAGACTCCACATACCTCGGCAATTAAGGCCATCACTGCAACTCCTGAAGCACCCAGAGCCCGTGCTCTGCAACAAGAGAAACCACCCCAAGGAGCAGCTCGCACACCACACCTAGAGAGGAGCCCCCAAGATGGTTGCAATCAGAGAAAGCCCACTCACAGTAACAAAGACCCAGCACAGCCACAAATAAAAAACACTTACTTTAAAAAAGAAAAACAAAGGTAGAGGGCAGGGCAGGACAAGATGGGGGGTGGGGGCCCCACCTCTAGGCAATGGGGCTCAAGCTGAGACTGCAAGGGGAGGTGGGAGCACCCAGGCAGAGGGCACAGCCTGTGAAAACCCAGGAGAGGAAAGTGACCTGCATGCTGCTGCGTCTTTTGCTCAAAAGCAGAGGGCGGAGGAGATAGGGTCTTAGAGGCAGTGCGGGGGTAGCTTATCACACCCCAGGAGCTGTGAGAATGTGCTAGGGCTGCTCTTTAATTGCGTTGTTGCTGTTGTTTTTCAGTTGCTCAGTTGTGTCTGAATCTTTGCGACCCCATGGACTGCAGCCCACCAGGCTCCTCTGTCCATGGGATTTCCCAGGCAAGAATACTGCAATGGGTTGCCATTTCCTTCTCCAGGGGATCTTCCCAACCCAGGGGTCGAACCCAGGTCTCCTGCATTGGCAGGCGATTCTTCACCACTGAGCCACCTGGGAAGCTTGCTCTTTGATAGATTAAAGTTTTACAAAATGAAAGGGGGAACATCTGTGCTGGAAATATGATCAGATTTACTACTTTCATTTTAAATAAATCCCTCCCTTATCCAGCGCTGCCAGAATGTGGAGTCAAGATCATGAAATCCTAACCCTTCACAGGGAGCAAATGAATTCTTCAAACGCTCCAAGCCTCTCAGTCATTTTCAGCTCTTCGTAAAGAACCCCAATTAGGCTGAAATAGCGTCCACCACTCTGCCATCCCCATATTTGTACCTTGTATTACTTCCTAGAGTGACACAACCCGGGCCTTGTTTGATTATCCAATTACAAATGCATGGCCCTTGTCATGTTCTCATTAAACGCATCTGCTGGGGACCCCAGAGCTTTTGTTAACGGCTTATCAGCACTTAAGAGATACGCCCGTTATTTTACTTATAGGAACCTTCCGATTTACGCTCCTGGAATCAAAGTACTTCCTTTGTTTGTGATTTCTTTCTTGTCCTGCTTTGGAAAAACAAAACCAAAGCATGTAAGACTCTAGGGCCAGTATCTGGGGAGCGCGCACCAAGAAACAGGGGCCCTATGGAGCCAAAAGGCTTTTCTGTCGGTGGCGGGGAAGCAATCCACCACCAGCCTCGGCAGCCTGAGCAGGACTCCCGCTGATGTCAGAAAGGCCACACCGGTGCCAGGCTTCACCATTCCAGACATGTAACGAGTCATCCGAGCAAGCCTCAGGACCCTCCACGAGTCCCTAGACGACACTCTCCCATCGGGGGGCACTGTCCAGAAGGCAGGAGACAATTCACCCTGGCCACAGCCAGTCACTCACTCAGTTCCCTTTATTAACTAGGATTTAAGGTGGTCCAAGACCTCCCCGTACCCAAATCCTGCTGGCACAAATTGCTATTTAAATAATTTTATCTTCTGGACTTCCCTCATGGCGCAGTGGATAAGAATCCGCTTGCTGATGCAAGAGACTCCAGTTCAATCCCTGGTCCAGGAAGATTTCATGTGCCACAGGGCAAGGAAGCCCCGACGCTGCAGCTACTGAGCCTGTGCTTTAGAGCCCAAGAGCCGCAACGACTGAAGACCGCGGGCCCTGGAGCCCATGCTCCCCAACAAGAGAAGCCACTGCAGCGAGGACAGCCCCGTCTCTCTGTAACTAGAGAAAGCCGCGCACAGCAACAAAGATCCAGCGCAGCCAAAAACAAAACTAAAAGAATAAATGTGAAGATCTTTTTAAATAAATAAAAAATAAAAAATAGTTCCTCTTCTAATTACACTTAGTAAATCCTGCAGTAATGCATAAGTGAGTGCTTCTTACATCCTTCACCACAATGCAACTAACTTTTTTGGCAACATTTTTGTTCTAAAAAGCCCTCTTATCACTCGACTTTTTAAATGTCACTTTGCTTTTTTCTTTAAAAGTACTAGGTGACGAGCACAACTAAGCCCTTGCTGTGTAATGTTTATTTTCATTCTACCCTTTATTATAATCAGAAGCCTTTCACATTGCTGATGGGGATGTAAGATGGGATAGTCAAGGTGGAAAACAGTTTCTAACCCTCTAAAGTCCAGTTCTGTCCCTGCCTTAAGGAAGAGTTGTAACAAAGGCTCAAAGAAACCAAATAAACTAGCCCAGATTCGTACCCAAGCAGACTTATCTTGACTCCAAACCCCCTGTTTTCCACTCCCAGCCCATACTTCCTCCCATGTCCCTAACTGTTAGGAAACTGGTTAGCCCATAACTGCTCCAAGTACGGTGACAGGAACAAGGGCCGGAGGGAAACACCCTGAAAAGCAGAAAACATCAGCATGGGATTCAAATGATAACTTTTAAAGTGCCGGCCTCTTTGGGGAAAGAACTGCAAAATTATACAGGAATGCACATAATAGAACACTGAAAAATAAATGTGCCCTTCAGAGGGGCACATATGGACGGTGACACTTGGTCTTTAAAGGTCCATTTATGTGGCTCATTGTAAGTCCATCACAGAACCTGGCGGGGTGGGGGAGTGATGCTGGCGTCCTTCTGCCCACCACTCCCAAAGGCTAAGTGCCCCCACTCTCTTCTCCCAGGGCTGACTGCACTTTTGTAAGAACTATTCCCACTGGCTGGAGATTGTATCCAAGAGAACACTGTAGAACTTCCTCCTTTCCAGGGCAGCAAGAATCACTGTCAGGGGAGTTTTGGAAACATCTTAAAATACTGTGTTCAGTCACCAAGTTCGAACTGGAGGTGAAGGTCACTGCCTTCCGCCACCACACCAACCCCTCCTCCCCAGCCTGGAATCTTCTCAAGGCAGGTGCCTGAGGCTGGCAATAGAAGCCACCTAAGAGGCTGAGGCCAGCCCTCGAAGGAAGGAGCCACAAAAATAGGCTTCAATTCGCACCCACTCCCCCCAGCTTCCCGGGGGTCAGCCTGCAGGTACTCAGAAAGCGAAGGACACAGAGGGTATGCTCCCTGTCCGTGTGGTCAGCTCAGGCTCAGTCTGAAAGCTGGGCCTTCACACCCACCTCACTTGGAGAAGAACGTGGCTCAATCACTCACGCGTGGACTCATCTGTCTATACACCCTACAAGCGTTAACTGACCCCATGCTATGTGCTGGGCACCACCAGGGGTAAAATGCCTGCCCTCACAGAACAGACAGTTTCGTAGGGGAAACCATGAACACAACACATAAGTGCGACGGACATCAGAACGTGAAGGACTTCCCTGGTGGTCCAGTGGTTAAGACTCTGAGCTTTCAAACAGGGAGCACAAGTTCAATCCCTGGTTGGGGAATCAAGATCTCACATGCCACACGGTGTGACCAAAAAATAATAAAAACTATTTTAAGAAAGAAAAAGTGAGAAAGGGCTACGGAGAAAATAAAACGAGATGTGCATAGGGAATGTATTTGTGTAAGTCAGAGGATGAATTACAATCCTCAATGAAACAAAACCTCCTCTTTCTGATGGTGGGCAAGCTTTCAACATGTCAGATTACTTGAAAACACCAATGGGAACCTCACGTTTAAGACTCTGCTACCTAATCTCACAGCATCACCGGTGCAATGGACATGAACTTGGGGAAACGTTGAGAGATGGTGAGGGACAGAGAGGCCTGGCAAGCTGCGGTCCATGGGATTGCAAAAAGTTATACACAACTGGGCAACTGAACAACAACCACCTAATCTCAAATTCTGCATCACGCTTCCTTTTACGGCTCCTCCACCTTTTCACCACCTGCTACTTGCTTCTCTCCAAAGAAGAGCCTAAAAACCAGTCAGAAGGTGCACCCATTATTTTCTTGGATCAACTCAGCTTAAGCTTTAACTCTTTGAAATAAACTGCTAAAAAAAAAGTTGCTATATGAGAAGTCTGCGGTTCTGAAAACCATACCAACATGGAGCTGCCCCAATGTCACATCAGTTTTGATTTCACAACATTCGTAAGGCCCCAGTTAGACCAGCTCACCGGTGGATGGGGCAACGGAGTTGCCTAATCGGCACAGCCACTGGCTCCCGGCTAAATGCCCGAAGGTGGGGTGTCCACTGTTGAGGGGATGCCACCCTTTCACAATCAGAAGGAGGTTCTGTGTGCTCTTTGCAACTCTGTGGGCTGTAGCCCGCCAGGCTCCTCTGTCCACGGGATCCTCCAGTCAAGAATACTGGAGTGGGTTGCCATTTCCTCCTCCAGGGGATTTTACCGACCCAAGGATCGAACCCCACGTCTCCTGCATTGGCAGGCGGATTATTTACCACTGAGCCAGCTGGGAAGCCCCAGAAACAGGTTCTGTGTCTCCAAGAAATAAAGCAAAACGTCAGGGGTCTTTTTCTGGGGATTTTTCTTCCCTTTTTTTCAGCTGATTTACTTCCTTTAAGAATAAGAAAACTGGGGACTTCCTTGGTGGTCCAGCTGCTAAGACTCTGCGCTACCAATGCAGGATGCCCAGGTTCAATCCCTGCTTGGGGAACTAGTTCCCACATGCCACAACTAAAGATTCTCCAGGCCACCACTAAGACCCGGCACAGCCAAATAAATAAAGATATTTTAAAAAGCAAGGAAATTGTGCATATTCACAGCAAGCCAAAACCACAGTCAAGCCCAAGTAAGACCAAAGGCACAGGCACTCTGATGATGGAATGCAGTGGAAGAAGGAGCATCATTTTGAGTTCATCTAAGACAGACGGGGAATCCCACAGACAGACGAGCCTGGCGGGGGTCCATGGAGTCACACAGAGTCAGACACGACTGAGCAACTGAGCAGCAAGACCGAATGGACCACAAAGGAGGCCCTCCAGAAGGGAAGCTGTCCTGAACCTGTCTCAGGCACAGGACCGTAAGCTTCGCCCTCTGGGTCTGGACCGTCTCCCCTGCCTGATGGTGAATAACCTGAAGTCTTTCCCAGCACAGCCACGTGTGGGAGGAGCATCCCACAGACAGCCTGCACCGAGCCAAGTTAACAAATGCCTGGTGAACCAATATTCCTCATGCTTCCTGTTTCAGGCTCTGTCCTCACCCTCTACTAAAGGGGCCCTTTGGAGGCCAGGTTCTGTGCTGAACACACCAAAGATTAAAGCTCCGCTGCGCTCAAAGGTCGAGGAGGGGACAGACCCCTCCTCCAGACTTTTCTCCTCTGGTCAGCATCCCACCCCACAGGGATGCCACTCACCTCCATCCCCCAAGAGCCCAGGCACTAAGAGCCAGTGTGCTGCTCAGGGGCCTACCAATGACCCCTTTGACCTCTGATCTCCCATGCTAATTCCCTTACTCAGAGCCTCAAACAGTTCCCAGAGCAGGCCCACCTGCTGTCCACCTGTTCCCACTGACCACCACCCCACTGCCCCTTCCAACCAGAAATCCCACCAACTCCTATAGACATCCTGAGGCTCAGTGAAGTCTGCCCTCCCTAAAGAATCTGGCTGCCAGCTTCCAGGCCTCCTCAGTCTAAAGTATGGGCAGGGTAAAGCAAGCCCTGGCACTTGGTTCTGCCCTTTCAGGATGTACTAATCACATTTCCCCCATCGGGCCTGGAGAGCCTCCTCAGAATAAGCAGACAGTGGAGTCACCAACAGGGAGCCCAGGGACCCAGGCTGGGCCCCTTGCCTGCTCCCCCCGGGCCTTGGTCTCCTCCTGGGTATAAGGAGGGACAAGATGGGAAGCTCTAAAGTTCCTTTTACTTCGATTCCAGAATCTGAAATTCCATATGGGTTCCCTAGACACAACTGAGATAGGTTCCTATTATTCCTCCACTGACCTTTCAAACAGGTGTCCCCGCTGATGCAAACTGTCCAAATGCTTGATTTTCAAAGAGTTTTGGACATTAAATTTGGGGGGGGGGGTAGTAAATAAATTTTACAAGGCTGAGTTGTTGTTTTTTTTCCCCTCCTCTCATTCCTAGAAAGAAAGTGAAAGGGTGGCGATGGGGAGCTGACCCGCTCGGTTTTGCCGCTAGGATCACGAGCTCGGGATTCGCTCCACCTGGGTTTCTCCTCCCGGCTTGTAGACGGTGCGCGGCCCGCCCCGCCCGACCCGTTCATCCCCCCGACAGTCTCAGATTGCCAGGGCCTCCCGAGCCTCATCTCGCCGCGGGT
The DNA here is from genome assembly GCF_910594005.1 of Cervus elaphus. NCBI lineage: Eukaryota > Metazoa > Chordata > Mammalia > Artiodactyla > Cervidae > Cervus > Cervus elaphus. The sequence goes on along the minus strand of NC_057825.1, from coordinate 96,472,747 downwards.
TGGTCAAGTGTCCCTACCGCGGCGCCGCTTGGAGCCTCGGGCGCAACCAGCTGGCCGGGCGGCCCCGCTGTCACCTGGCCCCGCTCCGCCCGGCGCGGCCCCCGCTCCAGCGCAGGTCTCTCCTCGGCTTCCCGAATCAAGCCTGGCCTCCAGGCGGCCCGCGGGCCCGGCGGCAACGGCACCTGCCCCGCCCGGGGAAATGCATGAGCCCGAGAGTCCCTCCGGCCGCCACCTCGACGGGAGCGTGCAGGAGAAACGCAGGAGAAAGGAAAACAAGCCCGAGGCAGGGCCGACCCAGCCCGGCGTCTCCCCAGAAACCGCCACCTGCGCCGCACGCAGCCCGGGACTGGGGCCGCGGGCCCGGCGGGGAGCGAGGTCCGGGCCCGGCCAGCCGCCCGCCGCGGCGCGCCCCTTACCCGTGAGTCGGCCGCCCCCTTCGCCGTGCCCGCGGCGCCGCTGCAGGATGAAGTAGCAGCTGCTCTTCTGAGTCACCCAGAGCTTCAGAGCGTTCTTCAGCAGCACCTCCTCGGGCTTGAGCCACATCGCAGCGGTCCGGCCGCGCCCGCGGGCCCCGGCTCACATCGCCCCGGCCGCCGGGCCGAGCCCGCTCGGGAGAAGACGGCGGGGAGCGCAGCCGGCGGGGGCCCTGCGCTCCGAAGTCCAGGGAGCGCGGCGGGCGCAGCTCGCCCCGGCGGCCCGCGCTGTCCTCGTGCAGGCCCCACCCCGGGCCCGCCCCCCGGCCCGCCCCAGACACGCCCACCGCCTGCGCCCCGCCCACCCCGCCGGCTCCCGTGGGGACGTCCTGATTTCCGAGTCCTGGCGGCTCCAGGCAGTTCCGGAGTGGAGGGAGGAAGTCCGATCCCGGCTGCTCCCCGCCTTTTCTCCAGCGCTCGCGGGGGGCGCCGGGGCCCCTCTCCTCTTCTCCGCCCCTGAGGAGAGGCAGTCCGGAGAGCAGCAGCAGCAGCACGAAGAGGAGGAGGAGGAGATGGGGGACAAGGCATCTTGTCACAGCTGCAGGTTGCCGACCTAGGGCCTTTATATTTTGGGGGACAGCATGCACGCCATGAAACGCAAGTATGGCATTTAAAATAATAAGCGGGGCTTTCTTGGTGTCTCAGTGGTAAAGAATTCACTTGCCATTGCAGGAGACAGGGATTTAATCCCTAGGCTGGAAAGATCCCACATGCCTTGGAACAACTAAGCCCTTGCACCACTACTGAGCCCATGTGCCTCAGCTACTGAGGCCAGCAGGCCCTAGAGCCCATGCTCTGCAACAAGAGAAGCCTCCACAATGAAAAGGCCACACAGCGCAGCTAAAGAGTAGCCCGGCTCTCCCCAAATAGAGAAAAACCCGAGCAGCAAGGAGACCCAGCACAACCAAAGCTAAATAAATAGAATTTATTTTAAAATAACAAGAAACAGGGACTTCCCTGGTGGTCCACTGGCTAGGACTCCAAGCTCCCAATGCAAGGGGCTAAGCTTTGATCCCTGGTTGGGGAATTAGAACCCACATGCTACAACTAAGAATCCTGGAAGCCAAATATATAAAAAATAAATAAAATAAGAAACATTTTTACAAGTAACCAAAAAAATAGCATTAAAAAACTAAAACTTTTCTTCTGCTTTTTAAAAAATGCTGAGTGTATGCTCTCGATGTGCTCAGGAGCTATCCCACGGAGCTGCTGAAGAGGCGTGATGCTGCAGGAATGTGAAGGCAGTGTCAGACCAAACTCAACACTGCACAACCCTCGTGGGCACAGGAGGTGCCCATGTGAGGACTTCCATGCAGGGCCCCTACCCAGGACCGAAACCAGGCACATAGGTTCTCAGAGAATTGAAAAGCTGGGAAATATGGAGCAGGTGACAGTAAAGAAAGGCTGTAGGGAAAGTGGAGGTTGGGCTTTAAAAATGAGTATTTCCTCAAAGCCTGGTGGGAATAGACATGTGGTAGCAGTCGGGAAAATCCCCTGGAGGTGGGAATGGCTATCCACTCCAGTATTCTTGCCTGGAGAATCCCATGGGCAGAAGAGCCTGGCGGGCTACAGTCTGTTGAGTGGCAAAGAGTCGACAGGACTGAGTGATTAATACTTTCACTTTTCAGCTGGCCTTGAACAGTTGGGGGTAGGGGAGGCAGGGCTCAGAGCAGTCTCCTGGAGGAGGGAGTTAAATCCAACATCCTAGAAAGAGAGGAAAAGAAACTCTGTCAACATGACCCTTAGGTTTTGACAAAGGGACTCCTGACAAAATGTGACCGTTGATTAGGACAAAACTGAAAAGCAGAAGGAAAGCCCCCACCAGACTCCTGGGGGCTGAGTGGAGCTCCTTCCCTGGAGCCCGAGAATGTGTTCACAGAGGATCAAAGAGATCAGCTCGAAACGGAACCTGACCCCGCAGGTGAGATGCCAGGTGTGAGGTCGTGCCCAGGACAAGCAGGACCGCCCACCCAGGGGGCCAGCTCTGCTGTCCAGAACCGCAGGCCATGGACAGATATCCTCTCAGCTCAACTGAGGAAGGAAGTCAGCCGTTCTGCAGGGGGACTTGTGGACCCCAGAGCATGTAAAATGGGCAAGCACAACTGAAAATATCCAGGAGCAGTCGTCGACACTCTCACAATTGGGCTTCCCTGGTGGCTCAGCGGTAAGAATCTGCTTGCAGTGCAGGAGAGCCAGGTTCAATCCCTAAAGTCCAGAAGATCCCCCCAAAAAGGGAACAGCTACCCACTCCAGTATTCTTACCTGGAAAAACCCATGGACAGAAGAGCCTGGCAGGTTCCACAGTCCCTGGGGTCGCAAAGAATCAGACAACAACTGAGAGACTAACACACACACCCCCACAATCAGACGCAGGGCCAGGCCATGGAATTGCAGGATGAGTGGGACAGGGCCCCCGCCCTGAAGGGAGGAAAGAGGCACAGGTGTTGTGGGAGTCAAGCTGGGGACAGTGGGGGTGCACAGAATGGGGGGGCGGCTCCTCAGGGAGAGGATGAGAAAGCCCCACGCAGCAGCTGTGGTTTGACCAGGGCTAGGGAAATGAGTATGTTTGGCAGAAGTCAGGAGGGCAGGTCTGGTGAGCAGATCAGCAGGTGTGCTTGTGTGGCTTAGGGCACACTTCTAGGGACAGACTGCCCTAGAGACAGATCAAATCCCAGTCTGGCTACTATTTCACCATGCAACCTTGATCTGGGCTGTAACGGCAATCTCAGGAAGCCTCAGTCTACTCAACTATAAAGTCGGGATAATCATAGCACCTCCCTTATAGGTTCTAGCCAGGGTATAACATATTCAAGTACTTAGAACACACATAAGCACTCAGTAAATGTCAGCTGTTAGCACTAAATAAATGTAGAGCCATTCTTGGAAGTGAAACCATCCACATACACACTCACCCATATTTTAAACATTATTAAGCTCTTATTGGGCTTCCCTGGTGGCTCAGTAGTAAAGAATCCACCTGCCAATGCAGGAGACATGGGTTCGATCCCTGGGTCAGGAAGATCCCCTGGAGAAGGAAATGGCAGCCCACTCCAGTGTTCTTGCCTGGGACATCCCATGGACAGAGGGGCCTGGTGGGCTACAATCCGTGGAGTCGCAAAGAATAGCAAATGACTGAATGACTAAACCCACCTAGCAGCAGGCTCTCATTATCTGCCAAATGGTAAATATAAACTATATGGTATTACATCATGGAAAGCAATATATGAAAGCAGCTGGGAGGGGATGGGAAGGATCCTTTGGGGTATGGTGCCCTGACCTCTCTCTCCTCCCACCCCCAAGGCTCCTGCCTGTGCCTCCCATTGGTGAAGTCCAATAGAAGTGAAAAGGCGGGGGAGCCCGGGATATGCGTCTGCAGAGATTAGGCTCCTAGGCACAGGGCGAAGTGGAGGTGGTCAGAGAGGGGATCCGGAGGGGCCAGGGGAGAATATCCAGCCCAAGTGGATATTGTGATGAATGGATAGATATATCTCACTGCTGCTTATCTCTGGGCACTTATGGTTGGTGTTAGAAGTGTCCCCAAAATTCATAGATTGAAGCCTTGATCCCCAGTACCTTAGAATGTGACCTTATTAGGAAATAGGGTTTTGCAGATGTAATTAAGTTGTACTGAGGTCTTTAGGGTGAGCTCTAACGCAGTATGACTGATGTCTTTACAAAATGGGATATCTGGACACAAGATGTGAAGACTGGAGTCACGCTGTCACAAGTCAAAGAACGACTAGAAGCCAGGAGGGAGGCCTGAACACATCCTCCCCTCAGAAGGAACCAACCCTGGGGCTCCCCGGTGGTTCAGTGGCTTAGACTGTGTGCTCCCAGTGCTGGGGGCCAGGGTTCCATCCCTGGTCCAGGAACTGGGATCCCACATGGCCCAGCTGAGAGTGTGCACGTGTGCACGCATGTACTCAGCCTCTGAGCCACATCCCACGCTTTGCGACCCCATGGACTGTAGTCCACCAGGCTCCTCTGCCCATGGGATTATCCTGGCAAGAATCCTGGCATGGGTTGCCATTTCCTCCTCCAGAGGATCTTCCTGACTCAGGAATCAAACCCATGTCTCTTGTGTCTCCTGCATTGGCAGGCAGATTCTTTACCACTGAGTCACCTGGGAAACCCAAGAGTTCTCATGCAGTAAATAAATTCCTGCATGCTGCAACAAAGAATGAAGAGTCCACATGCCTCAACTGAGACCCGCTGCAGCCAAATGAATAAAAATAAATATTAAAAACAAAATTACGGTTGCCAGGGGGAGGATGTTAGGGGCTTTGGGAAGGTCATGTACACACTGCTGTATTTAAAATGGATAACCAAAAAAAAAATAAAATAAAATAAAATGGATAACCAGCAAGGACCTACTCTATAGCACACAGAACTCTGCTCAGTGTTATGTGGTAGCCTGGCTGGGAGGGGAGCTTGGGGGAGAATGGATACATATGGATGTATGGCTGAGTCCCTTGCTGCTCACCTGAAACCATCACAACATGGTTAACTGGCTATACCCCAATACAAAGTTTAAAGTTACAAAATAAATAACAACAGCAACAAAAAGGAACCAATCTCACTAACACCTTGATCGCAGATTTCCAGAAGCATGTGACAGTGTCTGTTGTTACCCCACGTAGTTTATGGATGGTATGCTGTCAAGGGAGTCCTAGAAAACTCATACAGTTGGCTCCCTAATCTTGCCCACGGCTGTTCAGTGGCAGGTCTCTTGACCTGGGTTCCTGCAGGGACTGTGACTGATGCCAGGAGTGGCCCCAGCACACACAGTATGGAAGTCCTCAGTATGGAATTCTGGCTGGGCTACTTGCATATCTGTGCCTACACTGGGAGCAAGAGGACTGCGATCATCTGTGGCACACAGTGGCCACAGGATTATTCAAATAAGCACGGTGGTAGTGTGATGGGCAGAGGAAGGACAAGACTTGGGGGGGCTCTTGCCTCTGGTGCACTGGTTGCCATGGTAACAATGATAATTACAAGGCGTGTAGAGTGAGATGGCTATTTCTGACTACCCTGAAGAGTTGATTTTTTTTAATAAGCATGAAGTTTTGAATTTCAATTTCAAGATACAGGTATAGTGAAATTCAAGGAAGCCTTAATCTGGTACAGCTGCAGGACAGACAAAAGGTCATTCTCAGATCCTAAATGTAATTGTTCAGAGAGGGAGGGATAATTTGGGAGGTTGGAATTGACATATACAGAGTACTATATTACACAGGGACCTCTACTCAATACTCTAGTGGCCTATGTGGGAAAAGAATCTAAAAAAGCGTGGATATATGTATAACTGATTTACTTTACTGTACATCTGAAATTAATGCAACACTGTAAATCAGTTATACTCCAATACATCTTTTTTTAAATTTTTAATGTTGTTCAGGTCATAGAGTTGTTGCAGAGTTGTTTTTTTCTCATGTTTCTTTATTAAGCTATAATTGATTTACAACATCATGTTAGTTTCAGGAGTATAACACAGTGATTCAGCTATATATATGTATGTGTATATATATATATATATATATACACATATCCTTTTTTTTTTTTCAGATTCTTTTCCCTTTGTTGCAAAGTTTAAGTGTTCAACCTCAGCAAGTCTCTTGCTAAGATTAGGATATTGACAGGAGAGGAGTAGGACGTAGACCGTGAAGGGAATATTTGGGTGAGGCAGAGACAAAGTGATAATTATGTGAGGCCATAAAGATGTTAGCTAATGCTACAATGGCTTTCATATTGCACCATAGTGTGTAACAGAGACAGCTAGTGTTACTTGCTCAGTCATGTCTGACTCTTTGCAACCCCATGGACTGTAGCTTGCCTGGCTCCTCTGTCCAGAACTCCTCTGGAATTCTCCAGGCAAGAATACTGGAGTGGGTTGCCATACCCTTCTCCATATTGCCATATAAATGTATCAAATCAATATATTTTATACCTTGAGCTTACACAGCATTTTCTGTCAATTATATCTCAATTTAAAAAACAGAAAGCGGAATGCAGAAACTCAGAAATAAATAGGAAACAGAGAACAACAGAATTAGAACATAAATTGACAAAATTATTCATAAAAGTATCAAAAAAGTTATTAAAACAAAAGTGCAATAGAGAAAACAGATAAACCCAAAAGTTGGATATTGAAAAATAAATACAGTCTCTAGAAAGACTGATCAATAGAAAGAGAAAGAAAAGGGGAGGCGGGGAAGATTCAAAATACAGCTTCATAAATACAAATAAAAACAAAACTGTAGATTCCGGAGATGCTGAACAAACTACTAAGATATTATTAATTTTTTTCAAAGTTGACCTCCCAACCCCCAGCCTTCCTTGTCTACAAAAGCACCCGCTCTTCCCCTATTTGAGGAAATCAGCCATCATATAGAAGAAGGTCTCTCATCTGGGGCTTTTGCCTCCCATTTAGATGCCTGTTCTCAAATCCTGACCACTTTCCACCTCATTGGCTCCGGGGCCGTAACAAGAAGAAAATCCTAGCTGAGCCCAAGAAAACTTTGAGATCTGCTAGGAAAGGGGTGGAGGTAAATTACACACCAAGGAAACTGGAATATCCTGTCAACATGAATTGAGAGGAAGCTGAGGTCATGGATGGGAATGGAGTCTACAGTGTTAAACCAAGAAGGATGAAATGTAAGGTTAGATTCAGCAAAATTTATAAACGTATGTTACACTCACCCAGGATCCCCAGTGTAATTGGGTTTTTTTGTTTGTTCATTAATTTTTATGAATTAATTGGAGGAAAGTTGATTTATAATGTTGTGTTGGTCTCTGCTGTACACCACTCAAATCAGCCATAACTACACATGTATATATCTCCCCTCCTTCTTGACCCTCCCTCCTACCCACCCCCATCCCACAGCCCTAGGTCATCACGGAGCACCAAGCCGGGCTCTCTGTGCTGCAGGTTCACACCAGTGATCTACCTTACACACGGTAGTGTATGTGTTTCAATGCTGCTTTCTCAATTCATGCCACGCTTGCCCTCCCTTGCTCTGTCCACAAGTGTCTACATCTGTGTCTCTATCCCTGCCCTGCATCATCATGCATTCATCAGTACCAATTTTCTAGGTTCCATACATATGCATTGACATGCAATATTTGTTTTTCTCTTTCTGACTTACTTCACTCTGCATAACCGGCTCTGTTATATTCAGCACATCTGAGAGGCTCTAAGGTTTGATCCCTTGGTTTATTGAAGCCTGGATTTAACAACGGCCCATAATCAGTGGGGCTTCCCTGATGGCTCAGCAGTAAAGAATCTGCCTGCAGTGCAGATGTGGGTTCGATCCCTGTGTCGGGAAAATCCCCTAGAAGAGGAAATGGCAACCAGCTCCACTATTCTTGCCTGGGAAATTCCACGGACAGAGGACCCTGTCTGGGCTACAGTCTGTGGGGTCACAAAGGGTCCGGTATGACTGAGTATGAGTGTGTGCATACACACACTATCATAAATCAATGAGGTTGAGATGCCAAAACTTCCCTGGCATATTGTAGACTAAGAGTTTAAAGGCTGATGAGATGAGAATATTTGAGTGGGTATTTTATTTGTAACCTACAACCTATACAACAACCACCCCACAACCATACCATACCCCTGGTCATTGGGATCACCACCCTACAACTACACTATACACCTTCATCAAGACCTTAAGAAATGTGGGGAATTTCTTCTTCTAGGAATAGCAGTTAAGGATCATTCCTCCTGCTGAAAACAACCATAAATCTGGACAAAGTATTGTTTTTAAATCTGTTTAAAATCATGAGGGGACAACAATGGCAGCAAGGACTTGAAGGGACAAGAATTTGGGGATATGAGCCAAACTTATTAAGTTCATCCCTTCTAAGTATTTATGGATTTGTGAGTTAATGAGTTGAATAAAATTGTTGGTCCAATGTTCATTTTATGTTTGCAGTAAGAATTATGCTTTTAACTTTTTCAAAAATTATATTTTAGCAATAAGAAGGGTGACATCATTGGCCAGATGCTGAAATTATTTCATTATAGTAGAAAAATGGAGGAGAGCCTGGCAACCCACTGCAGGATTCTTGCCTGGAGAATCCGATGGACAGAGGAGCCTGGTGGGCTGCAGTCCGTGGGGTCACACAGAGAGAGATACAACTGAAGGGACTTAGCATCACCTCTGGGTCTGGGCACACCTGTGACATCTCTTCTCTGCCTGCAGTTCTGAAGCTGCTTTCAGGCGGTGAAGACTGGGGACTTGCCCCTGGCATTCTGTTAAGCACAGGGGAGCATGCAAAGCAGAGAAGACTTGGCTCATGTTTTAAATCCAGGAAAGGGGACTTTCCCAGGGGTCAAGTAGTTAAGAATCCACCTGCCAGTGCAGGGGACATGGATTCGATCCCTGGTCCAGGAATATTCTACATGTCATGGGGCAGCTAAGCCCCTGCGCCACAACTACGGAGCTTGGGCACCCTAGAGCCCACGCCTGGAGCCCATGCTCTGCAACAAGGGAACCCCGCACACTGCATCACAGAGCAGCCCCAGCTCGTTGGAACTAGAGAAAAGCCAACTCAGAGCACAGAGACCCAGCGCAGGGGGAGGAAGGAGAGGGTGGGAGGTAAGGAGAGAGAGACAAGGAAACCTACGTGACCATGTGTAAAATAGAGAGCCAGTGGGAATTACTGCATGACTCGGGGAACTCAAACCCGCTTAGTAACAACCCAGAGAAGTGGGATGGGGAGGGGGGTCGGAGGGACGTCAAGTGGGAGGGGACATGGGTGGACCTTTGGCCGATTCATGTTGCTGTTTGGTAGAAACCAACACAATACTATAATTATCCTTCAATTAAAAATAAATTCAGAAAAACACAAAGACCCAGCACAGCCAAAAATAAATTTAAAATAGTAATAATAATAATAATAGTAAATTCAGGAAAGGAGGTTAGTAAGTCACAAATGATGACCTATCCACACGAACCACTACTGAAAGGTTCAGTCACTGTGGTCGTATATAATCCTGCTAGTGTTAGTCACTCACTCGTGTCAGACTCCAGGGCTCTTGGAGGAGGACATGGCAACCCACTCCAATATACTTGCCTGGAGAATCCCATGGACAGAGGAGCCTGGTGGGCTGCAGTCCCTGGGGCTGCAGAGAGTCGGACACGACTGAGCACGCACATACACGTTGCTCATCACGTTCATGGTTTACCCTCCTTCTTCAGCTCCCCCCACACCCCCCGCCATGTGAGGCCTCCATCCTCTTATCTGGACTTTCCCAGCGGCCTCCTCACTAGAAGATAGCTGGCACACTGAGACTTGCAGACCTGCACGCAGGGATCCGGCCGGTCCCCAACCTGCCGGCTCCTCAACCAGAAACGCCCACCTCTCCCCAGCTGCCGCCAGAGCTGCCTTGGATCTTTGCCCAGAACCCTCCAACCCCCACCTTTAGTAGGAATCAGCACACATCTTCGGGTTCAAGGGTTCAAGGATTCCCCCAGCAGTCCAGTGGTTAAGACCCTGCCTCCAAGTGAGGGGGGTGCAGGTTTGATCCCTGGTCGGGGAACTAGGATTCTGCATGCTGCTCGGTGTGGTCAAAAAATAAATAAATAAATAGATAAACAAAAGGTCCAGAGATTTTAAAAAAGGAAGCTACAAACAAAAATCCCAGAGGGAACCAGCTAGGGCCAAGATGGTGATGAATCTGACCTCCAACAGACCCTGAGTCTCATTATATGCTAATTTTACCACATTAGCACTATTCTTTTAATTAATTAATTTCTTTGGCTGCGCTGGGTCTTGGTTGCAGAATTCGGATTCCTTTTAGTTGTGGCCTGTGAACCCTCTGTTGGGGCATGTGGAATCTAGTTCCCTGACTGGAGATTGAGCCCCGGGCCCCCCTGCATTGGGTCTGACCTCAGAGTCTCAGCCACTGGACCACCGGGGAAATGACACACACCCCAGCACCCAGAATCAGACTCGAAGGACCAAAAAGGGATGAAACAAGAGTGACAGCCCACTCCCTCAGGAAAAGCCCCACGCCTTCCCTGGCAGTCCATTGCGTGTACCTCCCCATCATCAGCCTCACCCCTCCTCCCTTTGTATTAAAGTTGAATCCCGCTTGCCACACACCTGGACGAGAAGTTGGTTCTGTGAACTCAGTTCCCACTTCCCCAGTCTTCCCCAGTCTTTGGCCACTGAATACAGCTTGTGCTATGAGGATCTCAGCTCTGGTTTTGTTACTGGCTGTTGAACCCGAATGGAACAAGAACCAGACTGCTGGCTGGGCTAGAGCCCAAGCCTCATCCATAGGACTTAATTTGGTAACACAACCTTCATCTCTGTATCTGGCAAACTCCTGCTTATCCTCAGCTTTATGTGACCTGTTCCAAGGATCCCATAACTCCACAAGGCGCTATCACTGTCCTGTCAGCTCCTGGAGGCAGGTCTGACCGCTGGACACTTATCCTCCTGGTGCCTCAACCATTGGCTACCCAATGTAGGTGTTTCATTTATTTATTTCATTGTGACTGTGCTGGGTCTTCGCTGCAGAACACAGTAGTTGCAGTGGGCAGGCTTAGTTGCCCCGAAGCATGTGGGATCCTCATTCCCTGACCAGGGATCAAACCTGCATCCCCTGCATTGGAAGGAGGATTCTAAACCACTGGACCACCAGGGAAGTCCCCCACCCACTGCAGTGTTTGACAGATGAACAGGTGAACGAGTGACAGTTTCCAAGTCCCTGGGGACCCTCTCTCTCCCGCTATGTGATGCTGTCATCCGAAAAGCCAGGGCTCTCTTCTCCAAGGCCAGCCCTCTGGCCCTGGCCCCTGCCCCTCTGTTCTGTCATTTCGAGTGCTCAGACACTAAGGCACAAACAATAGCATTAGGAGAGTTTCAAGGGCAGGGTCATCAAGCCACTGCAGTTCCCCCTCAGCATCCTCCTCATTTCCTCCTCTGGTCTCAGTTCCCCCGGCTGCTCGTGCAGTTGGAGAAACATGAGGCAGAGAAGGGACAGCCTGACTTCACAGAAGGTCTGAAACACGGGTACTTTCCAGTCCGTCGGGGGTGGTGGTCTCTGTCTGCAGGAGGTCATCAGCGGTCTGGATGTCCCTCCCGTCCAAGGGAAACAGGAGGGAAGGGGGCAGGGGACACCTTTAAAAGAATGACATAGTCCTTGCAGACACAGCAAACACTGGTTACAGAAGGACTTCCCTGGTGGTCCAGTGGTTAAGAATCCACCTGCCAATGCAGGGCACAAGGGTTCGATCCCTGGTCCAGGAAGATTCCACATGCCTCGGGGCAACTAAGCCCATGAGCCACAACTACTGAGCCTGTAAGCCCCAGCACCTTAGAGGCCATGCTCCACAGCAAGAAGCCACCGCAGAGAGAAGCCTGCACGCCGCAACCAGAGACTAGTCCCCGCTCACCGCAACTAGGGCAAGTCTGAGCACAGCGAGAAAGACCCAGGGCAGCCAAAATACACATAAAGTTAAAAAACTGGTTATAACCGACTAGGCAGAAGATGGTTCACGACTCGTCTTCCAATGGACCTGGAGCCTCATTACACGCCAGCTTAATACATTTGCTAAACGACACACCCACAGGTATGGCTCAGCGGTAAAGAATCCACGGGCCAATGCAGGAGATGTGGGTTCAATCCCTGGGTTGGGAAGATTCCCTGGAGGAGGAAATGGCAACCCACTCCAGTATTCTTGCCTGGGAAATCCCATGGACAAGAGGAACCTGACGGGCTACAGTCCCTGGGGTCACAAAAGAGTCAGACACAACTGAGCAACTAAACAACAACAACACACCCACAGGCGCCGTGACAGTTCTGAGGTTGACCAAAAAAGCCCACAAAGTAGGTGGTAGTCCAATTCCTGGAAATCCCTGCCCCGTCCTCCACAATGGTTGGAATAATCCTCTCACTCATTAGCCTATGAAGTTACCCAGCCCACAAAAACTAACCACCCCATATTTCAGAGCCTCTCACCTTTTGAGATGGCACACAGCCTGTTTGTAGGACATTTCTCCCAGGACCATGCTGTTCAGTTGCTGAACCCAAGAGGACCCCATGCCCAGGGCCACTCTCACCTTTTGAGACATCTGCATTCTGTCCATGGAATGTGTATCTCTCTAAATAAATCCACTTCTGGTCTATCACTTTGGAAGAAAAGCTATGACAAACCTAGACAGTGTATTAAAAAGTAGAGACATCACTTTACCGACAAAGGTCTGTGTAGTCGAAGCTATGGTATTTACAGTAGTCATGTATGGATGTGAGAACTGGACCATAAAGAAGGTTGAGCACCAAAGAACTGATGCTTTTGAACTGTGGTGTTGGAGAAGACTCATGAGAGTCCCTCGGACTGCAAGGAGATGAAACCAGTCAAGCCTAAAGGAAATCAATCCTAAATAGTCATTGGAAGGAGTGATGCTAAAGCTGAAGCTCCAATACTATAACCACCTGATGCAAAGAACTGACTCACTGGAAAAGACCATGATGCTGGGAAAGATTGAGGGCAGGAGGAGAAGGACAGCAGAGGACGAGATGGTTGCAAGGCATCTCCAACTCAATGAACATGAGTTTGAGCAAACTCCAGGAGATGGTGAAGGACGGAAGGACAGGGAAGCCTGCTGTGTTGTAGTTTATGGGGTTGCAAAGAGTTTGATGTGACTTAGCAACTGAACAATGAACAACAAAACCTATCACTTTGCCTCTCACTAAATTCTTTCTGCACTGAGACATCAAGAACCTGAGCTTCGCTAAGTCCGGAGACCAGGTGTGTGATCTCAATTAAAAGACAGTTGGCTCAAGTCTCAGTCTGAGTCGTTCGGTCTTACAACCCCTCTGCCCAGTGGGCACAGGTAGGACAGGTTGGTAGCTCCCCAGCACCGCCTCCAGCCTCTGTGAAGGTTACAGCGCTGTGAGCTGAGGGGCTGCCATGGCGACCAGGAGTCTGAGATGAGCACGGTGGTCTTGAAGCCTCTGATTTTCCGGGGGGTCACAGCATTCCTAAGGAAGCCACAGTGAAGGCTGCTGGAGCTAAACAGGAACCATAACTGCCTTATTCCAGCAGCATCCCCCATGCTGTGCTGAGAAACTCCTGACCCCCTGAATCTGCGCTCTGTGGAGGATGCTCAGTGATGGTTTACCTGGGAGAGGAAACGACACAGTCTGACCTACTCGGGAAAGTAGTGGAGAGAAACAGGGAAGGCAGACAGTTCATACGACCCCGACCTACTGACCTACTCGCTAGAAACACCCCCTCCAGTGTCACTTAAGGCCGTTCCCTCTTCCTTGACCTCAGGGTTTTGTTTTTTTTTTTCTGTTCTATAATAGCAAGAAGTTTTTATGATGTGAAACTGCCCATAAGCCGTTTTTCCCAGGTCCCGTGGTTCTGCTGATCATCTGTGAGCTTGCAGCAAGTGACCGAGAAAGAAGTAGCTCAACAAACAAAACTCACTGAACATAAGTGCTTTTTTTATGGCAAAGAAATACAGCAAAATCTAAGTGCTAGCTTTCTGAACGATCCACGGGAGCGGGTCATTTATAAATATTATTCAGAATGTGGAAATGGCCTATGAGCCCGATGAGGAAAGTTGAGCCCGATGAGTCAGCTTATGTTTATGCGAAGGGTGGGAGTGGGCTTCCAGGTGGCTCGTGGTAAAGAATCCACCTGCCAAGGCAGGAGACGTGAGTTTGATCCCTGGGTTGAGAAGATCTCTTGGAGAAGGAAATGGCAACCCATTCCAATATTCTTGCCTGGGAAACCCACAGACAGAGGAGCCTGGTGGGCTATATTCCATGGGGTTGAAAAAGAATTGGACACAATTTAGAGACTAAACAACAACAACAAAGAGTGGGAATGTTAGACTTGGGGCTGAGAATCCGGAAACACTGGCTCCAGCTCAGCTCAGCTGTGCCACCTGTTCTGAGACAAAGAGCCTGTGCCCCTATTGGATTGTTCCCTTCTCTGTTTACAGGGCCCTTTGCATTCTGAGGCCAGAGTTGTCCCCCACTAGGGAGATGTAGGACCCCAGCCCCATCAGGTACAGAAGGATGCATCGATCCGTGATGCCGTCCAGTGTCTCAAATTTACCATCAGAACCCAAACACTGATGTATTTAAATTCCTCAGGGCAAAAATATTTCTAAGACCAGCTCTTTATGCTCTGATTTCTTGTGAAGGTACTCTTGGACTTCCTTACCCCACATCCTGACCTTTCAGTATTTCAGTGGTTTCCCCAACTTCTCCTTTCCTCTCGAATCTTTCTGAAAAGACTTCAACATTGAATCCCACGGTCATTTTAAGGTTACGTGCAGGATTATCTTACAGCCTTTCTTCAGCTAGTGCTTAATTCCGTTTTGCAGAAAAACACCCTTCCTCGCTCCCCCACCACATACAACGTACGTAGCCATAGCCAACAAAAGACATTTGCAGAATCATCAACTGTTAATGATTCTGTTGAAATCGGCCTCCTCGGAGGCGGCTAACAGGGAACGTGTGTCTGCTTTGAGATTCCCAGCCCGTCCCCAAGGCGGCTCAGGTTCTTACCTGGCCCTTATATCAGATCTGGCCATCCGACTCCTTGGATTGATTTCACTTGGGGCCCTGAGTGGAGGAAGCAATCAGAACAGCTTGGCTGAGGGTTTAAGATGAGCTGAGAGCCTAGAGCCTGCACATGTGTTTCCAGGGTCCTTGAAAAGTTTTTAGTCCTAGAAAGAAATGGTATCAGCTCCAATATATGAAGAGACAATGGCAGAATCAAATGTTTATTTCTAACACCAAGTTGTAAAATCTTTAACATTTTTTTGTAGAAACATGCACTTATACTTCCCTCGTGGTTCAGTGGTTAAAAATCTGCCTTGCAATGCTGGGGACGCAGATTTGATCCCTGGTCAGGGAACTAAGATTCCACATGCCTTGGGGCACCTACGTCTGTGCCAGAGAAGGCTGAAAACCTTGGTGAAGAGCCTGCCTGCTGCGACTAAGACCTGACCCAGCCAAAAATAAACATAAATATTTACAAAAGAAAGAAAGATGCATGTAACATGAAATACTGGGTATCTTTAGACACGTTCCTGATGTGGTGGGGTGAGGGGAGCCCAGACCCGGGCAGTGAGAGGTCACCCAGGCCCCAGGAGGTGTTCAGGGCCCCTTTCAGCCACTGGAGGAGGCCCAGCCGGCCGGATTAGGGTGTGGCGGGCGGGGCAGCTGGGACCTGAACCCCTGACCGAGGTCTCCCCCAGTGTGGCCCTGCCTCCTGCAGGCGTGCACCCCAGGCAGCCCAGTGTCAGTCCTGGCTCAATTTGGGGTTCCATGACACACCCTGGATCCTTGGCATAAAGTCTCCCTTGGAAACATTTTTTTTTTATTTGGAATATAATTGTTTTACAATACTGTGTTGGTGTCTGCCATACTTCAACTTGAATCAGCCATAGGTACACTTGTGTCCCCTCCCTCTTGAGCCGCCCTCCCACCTCTCACCCCACCCCACCCCTCTAGGTTGTCTCAGAGCCCTGGGTTTGAGCTCGCTGAATCACACAGAAAATTCCCACTGGCTATCTATTTTACATATGGTGATCTGTATGTTTTCATGTTACCCTCTCATTTTGTCCCACCCTCTCCTTCCCTCCCGGAGAAGGCAATAGCACCCCACTCCAGTGCTCTTGCCTGGAAAATCCCATGAACGGAGGAGCCTGGTGGGCTGCAGTCCATGGGGTCGCGAAGAGTCGGACACGACTGAGCGACTTCCCTTTCACTTTTCACTTTCATGCCTTGGAGAAGGAAATGGCAACCCGCTCTAGTGTTCTTGCCTGGAGAATCCCAGGGACGGCAGAGCCTGGTGGGCTGCCGTCTATGGGGTCGCACAGAGTCGGACACGACTGAAGTGACTTGGCAGCAGCAGCAGCTCCTTCCCCCACTGTGTCTGCAAGTCTCTTCTCTATGACTGTGTCTCTATTACTGCCCTGCAAACAGGTTCATCAGGATCGACTTTCTAGATTCCATATATATGTGTTAATAGACGATGTTTGTTTTTGTCTTTCTGTAAAGTTCCCCTTTTTGCTTAATCTAGCTTCAGTTGGTTTTGTTACCTGTAAACAAAACTCTAAACACAAGAATCCTGGGCTCCTTGGCCACCCTCACCTTTCCACAACAGGACAATCTGGTTAGTTGGTTAAAGAGAACAATAAAACATCAAAGCCTTCAAACCGACCTCCACAGGTTTGGGGCATCTACTTGAATAATGCTTTTGTTGTAATTATGGAAATAATTTGCTGCCTATCATATCCGTTTGCATTTATTATGTTTGTCATTTAGGGTGTGTCAGTTTCTGCTGGCGTCCAGGCACAGGAGGGCGCTTTCCTTTCATCACCGCCTTCCCAAGTCTCTAGTGGGGGCTCCATAACTATGTCTCAGAAGAATGATAAGCACAGTCTTGGGGCTTCCTTGGTGGCCCAGTGGCTAGGACTTCACGCTTCCATCGCACGGGGCATGGTTCAGCCCCTGGTCAGGGAACTAAGATACTGCATGCTACATGGCGCAGTCCAAAAAAAAAACAAAGAATACAGTCTTGTTAGTCGCCAAATCACGTCTGACTCTTTGCAACCCCATGGACTGCAGCACGCCAGGCTTTTCTGTCCTTCATTAGCTCCCGGAGTTTGCTCAAACTTATGCCTGGGAAAGAGTGAGGGCAGGAAGAAAAGAGGGGTCGGGGGTAGAGGATGAGATGATTAGATAGCATCACTGACTCAGTGGACATGAACGTGAGCAAACTCCGGGAGGCAGTGAAGGACAGGGGAGCCTGGCAGGCTGCAGGAGTCACAAACAGTCAGACACGACTGAAGCAATTGAGCACGCATGCACACACACATTTATGTATGTATATATATTTTTTAATTAAAAAAAAAAAAAACAGGGGGCTTCCCTGGTGGCTCAGTGATAAGGAATCTGCCTGCCCATCAGTCCCTGGCCTGCGAAGATCCTGCATGCCTTGGAGCAACTAAATCAGTGTACCACAACTCCTGAACCTGTGCTCCGAGCCCGGGAACCGCAGCCGCTGAAGCCTGCATGCTCTAGAGCCTGTGCTCTGCAACGAGTCACCACCGTGAGAAACCCACACACCGCAGCTAGAGAGGAGCCCCCGATCGCCACAACCGGAGAAAAGCCTGTGCAGCAATGAAGACCCAACACGGCCAAAATATATAAACAAATTAAATTATTATTTTTTAAAAATCTCCCTTGATTGATCACTACCAAAGGGTGAATTTTCTTTCACGCAAGTCTGTTCTGCAGTCCTGGTTATCTGAGATATCTGGTCAAGACAGACTTTAGTTGTGGGTACCTCCGGCTGGCGAATAATTTGGCACCCCTTCAAACTGACATTCTTTGCATGTTTTTCCAACATTTTCTTAGTGGGGGGCAGAAAGGACAGATTGTCTGCTAAGAAAAACTGTATACCTCTTTCTTCATGTTCAGAAGAAAGGATTTATTATATGCCTGTGGAAGACAAAAGTGCACTGGATAACTAAGAAGATGGTTTTATTTTGGTTTTTACAAGACAGAGAACATAATTAACGAGGAATGTTTGGATGCAAAGGAAGGGGGCCTGGTTTTATGGAGGCAGGAGGACCAGGAGGCCCCGGATTCTATGCTTGTAGAACCCAGAGAGTGGACAGTGGATGTTATCTAAGTCAGATGGAGGAGACGGGTTCTTCGCATTTAGGGTCAGTTGTTTCTCAGAGACCAAGCAAGTGGGGTGGGGCGGAGGTGGAATTTCAGGACACAAAGGGAGGAGCGTACTCCTTAAGAGTTCCTTTTTCACCCAGGGGCTCAGGGCTCAGCTCAAGCCCAGCATCGCCATGCTGTAAATGACAACATCCGAACTGTCCTCCATGGCATCGTTTTCCCTGTTGCTTGTACCTGGGCAGCCTGCGTCACTCACCTTCCCACAGACCTGGCCAGATCATCTTCCGTGCTCTTTCTTCAGGCTTGTTTGTGGCCAGCCCTGCCCTGGTTGTCAGTATTTCTTGTTCTCCAGTTTTCTTTCGCTGTTTTCTGAATCTGGCAATTGTGCGGCAAAACTATTGAAGACTTTACAATGTAGATAATAAAAAGAATCATTAACCTCCAGTTATCAGCTCTGGACGTTGGACATTATCTTGGGTGACCCTCATCAGATTGGTCTGAGGTTCAGGGCTGAGCCTATTCAGACCTGTTCGGGACTGTTGGATACAACACAGAGCAAAAGCGCTCTGCGGAAATATGTTTGGGATGAACATGTACACCCTGCTCTTGTTTCGTCCCTGAATCGTGTCTGACTCTTCATGACCCCGTGGACTGTAACCCACCAGGCTCCTCTGTCCATGGTGTTTTCCAGCCGATAGTGGAGTGGGTTGCCGTTTCCTCCTCCAGGGGATCTTACCAACCCAGGGATCGAACAGTCATCTCCTGCGTTGTAGACAGATCTTTATCACTGAGCCACCAGGGAAGCCCAGGTACAGACTGCTGTCTTTAAAATGGGTAACCAACAAGGACCTGCTGCCCAGCACAGGGAACGCTGCTCAATGTCACGTGGCAGCCTGGCTGGGAGGGGAGCCTGGGGGAGAGTGGACGCATGTATATGCAGGGCTGAGTCCTTTTGCTGTCCACCAGAAACAATCACAACATGGTTAATCTGCTATACTCCAATATAAAATAAAAAGTAAAAACTTCTGAAAAAACAAAAAGGGAAATCCACGGGCACTGCTGAGGAACAGTAACTGGCTGCTTGGTTTTTGTTTCATGTTTGTTTGCTTTTTCCCCCCGTGAGGACATTTTACATTTTGCCAGTTATGCGAAGAGTTCTGTATGCAAGCTGGCATTGATGGGCACCCTACTTCCCATTTATTCTAACGATTTCTTAAATCATTATTGAGATAGAATTCACCAATCATAAAATTCACCCTTTTAAAGTCTATAATTGAATGATTCTTAGTATATTCACAAGTTTGTACAACCACCACAGCATCTAATTCCAGAACATTTTAAATCACCTCAAAAAGAGATGCACCCTCACAGCCATTCCCCATTGTCCCCTCTCCTCAGCTCTTAGCAACCTTTATTTTCTGTTTCTATAGATTTGCCTATTCTGGACATTTTACATAAATGGAACCATAGAATATGTGGCTTTGGGGTGTGTATTAAAATTATTTATTTATTTATTGTTGACTGTGCTGCGTCTCGAAGAAGGCAGTGGCACCCACTCCAGTACTCTTGCCTGGAAAATCCCATGGACGGAGGAGCCTGGTAGGCTGCGGTCCATGGGGTCACAAAGAGTCGGACACGACTGAGCGACTTCACTTTCACTTTTCACTCTCATGCATTGGAGAAGGAAATGGCAACCCACTCCAGTGTTCTTGCCTGGAGAGTCCCAGGGACGGGGGAGCCTGGTGGGCTGCCGTCTCTGGGGTCGCACAGAGTCGGACACGACTGGAGCACCTTAGCAGCAGCAGGGCTGGGTCTCCGTTGCCGCGCACAGGCCCTCCTTAGTTGTGGCCGTCAGGGGCCACTCGAGTTGTGGCGTGCAGGCTTCTCATCTCAGTGGCTCTCCCTGCTGCGGAGCGCAGGCTCCAAAGCACACAGGCTGCAGTGGTTGCGGCAGGCAGGCTCTGTAGGTGTGCTGACGGGCTTAGTTGCTCCACGGCACGTGGGATCTTCCTGCACCAGGAGTTGAACACATGCCCCCTGCATTGGCAGGCGGATTCTTTGCCACTGGACCATCAGGGAAGACCGAGTGTGTGTTTCTGACTTCTTCCACTTAGTGTAACACTTTATGGTTCATCCCTGTTGTGGCATGTATCAGCTCTTCATGTCTTTTTATTGCCAAATGATATTTCACTGTAAGGCTCTTCCATGTTTTATTTATCCATTCATTGGTTAATGGACATCTGGATAGTTTCCCAACTTTTGCTTATTATGGATAACACTGTTATGAACATTTCACTACAAGTGTCAGCATAGATATATGTTTTCATTTCTCTTGGGTGTACACCTAGGAGTAGCATTTCTGAGTCATATGGAAATTCTGTGGTTAGCTTTTTGAGGAACTGCTGAAATGTTTCCAAAAGCAGCTGTACTGTGTTACATTCCCACCAGCAACTTATCAGGGTTCCAACTTCTGCACCTCCTTGCTGACACTTATCACTGAACATCCTCTTCAGCACAGCCCCCCTAGTGGGTGTGACGAGGCATCTCACTGTGGTTTTGATTTGCATTTCCCTCATGACTCATAGGGCTTCCATGGTGGCTCAGTGGTAAAGATTCTGCCTCCAATGGAGGAGACACAGGAGACGCAGGTTTGATCCCTGGGTTGGGAAGATCCCCTGGAGAAGGGCAAGGCAGCCCACCCCAGTATCCTTGCCTGGAGAATCCCATGGACAGAGGAGCCTGGAGGATGTAGTCCATAGGGTCGCAAAGAGTTGGACATGACTGAAGCGACCAAGCACGCATGCATGCGCGACTCACGACTTGAGCATCTTTTCCTGTGCTTCCTGGCCACCTGTATATCTTCTTTAAGGAAGGAGGTTTCTCATTTCTTAAATGAGCTATTTGTCTTTAGATTACTGTTCTAAGTTGTAAGAGTTCTTTATGTATTTTGGAAATTAATCCCTTATTAGATATGAGGTGAAGTGAAGTGCTAGTCTCTCAGTTGTGTCTGACTCTTTGCAATCCCACGAAGTGTGGCCTACCAGGCTCCTCTGTCCACGGAATTCTCTAGGCAAGAATACTGGAGTGGGTTGCCACGCCCTTCTCCAGGGGATCGTCCCAACCCATATAATTTGCAAATCATTTCTCTTATGCTGTCTCTTTTACTTATTTATTTAGCTGTGCCAGGTCTTAGCTGCAGTACACAGGATTTTTGATCTTTGCAGCACGTGGCATCTAGTTCCCTGACCAAGGATGGACCCTGAGACCCCTGCATCGCGAGAACAGACGCTTAACTGCTGGGCCACCAGGGAAGCCCCTGTCTTTTCACCTTTTTGATAGTGTTCTTTAATGCACAGTAGTTTTTTAATTTGGATGAATTTCAGTTTGTCTATTTTTTGCTTTTATTGCTTGTGTTTCAAATGATATTTTAGTACCACTTGGAGCTTCTTGCCCCAGGCAGCTGGTTGGATTAATCTGCCCCAGGCCAAGGCCTTGAAAACTCGAAAACACCATTATGTAATGTGGACTGCTGCAATTACAGTCTTTATCCTCAAAGATGAATGACATTGATGACAGCACCCAAATCCCAGAATCAGAAACCCCTAAGATACATGGTGCGTATGTGCATGTTCGGGGCTAAGTCATTTCCGACTCTTTTGTGACCCCACAGACTGTTGCACACCAGGCCCCTCTATCCATGGGATTTCCCAGGTAAGAACACTGGAGTAGGTTGCCATGGAAATGTTGCCATGAAAAGATGCTCAAGTAGAAGTGATTGCAGCACACCAGGCTCCTCTGTCCGTGGGATTTCCCGCGTAAGAATGCTGGAGTGGGTTGCCATGGAAATGTTGTCATGAAAAGATGCTCAAGTAGAAGTGAATGCAGCGCACCAGGCCCCATGTCCGTGGGATTTCCCGGGTAAGAACGCTGGAGTGGGTTGCTGTTTCCTCCCCCACAGACACACCATGGGACGAAATGATGCCACCTCTTCCTGTTTGACATCTCAAAAGACCTTTACTATTTTCAATTCCCTGCTGCAGTATCTCCCCAAGAGAATTTTTTAGAAAGTTCTTCCCATGAGATACCAGCAAAAAAAGGGCCCCAGGGGTCAAGAAGGCTTGCCACACCTCTCTAGAAGATTCACAATACATGTTAGGATAATCATGTTTCTGAGAAATTTGGCAATGAATAAACCAGGGCAAACCAATGTTCCTCAAATTATTTGAGCAAGAAACTATTACAAACAAGGAACTTACCATGTTGTGTTTTTTTTTTTTTTTAATGAGTACGCATTTGTTTTACTTCTTAAAAGAATGCTCTTTATTTATTGATTGATTTTGGGTGTGCTGGGCCTTAGTTGCCACGCAAGTTCTTCTCTAGTTGCGGTGAGCAGGAGCTACTCTCTACTTGCAGCGTGCCAGCTTCTCATCACAGTTGCTTCTCCTGTGGAGCAGGGGCTCTAGCGCACGCAGGCTTCAGTAGCTGCAGCTCCCAGGCTCTAGGGCACAGGCTCAGTAGTTGTGCTGCATGGGCTTGGTTGCTCCGTGGCATGTAGATTCTCCCCAGATCAGGGATCAAATACTTGTCCAGTGCATTAGCAGGCAGATTCTGTACCACCGAGCCACCAGGGAAGCCCTGTTTTATCTTTTTTTAATAAAAAAATTTTTTTTTTTACCACCCCACATAGCACGTAGGATCTTAGATTCGCTGGCCAGGGATAGAACCCGTGCCCTCTGCACTGGAAGTGTGCAGGTAACAGCTGGACTGTGAGGGAAGTCCCTGAGTGAGTACACACCTGGGTGGTCAGGAAAGGATAGGCTATAAGGGGGAACCCTAGTCAAGCGACACAATGCAGCAACGTCAGAGCGCAATGGGGGCGCCAGGGCCCTCCTCCCTCCTGTAGCCGCACCTCCTGGGACATGTGGTCTCCAAGAGAGCCAAGGCAGAGAGGATGTAGGAGCGTGGGTGGGAGATGCCTATGAGCTGGATCTGAACGTCGCCCACACCTCTTTAATAATTTCATTTCTCAAGATGTGCTGTGGTCTCTCTGTGCACTTAGGAGGAAAGGTGTGGTACTGGCCACACACTGTCTTGGACACTCTGCTTGACAGGCCCTCCTGATCTCAGCATGCTCATCCATGTTGGTTGGGGGCACCAATCTGAAGAAGCCCCAGGCCACCTTGACCTTCACTCCTGATCCAGCTCCATCCTGCCTCTGGGCCCAGCCCTCTTTGTGGAGCCAGGAAGAGCATTACCTACCCACTGTCCTGCACTTCTAGCACCATCAGTCATGAGTACTTCTGGGGGAAAAATGCGGAACATTTGGAGGATCACATACCAAAAACATTTTACATTTTTACTTCATCAGAAACCACATCTGATAGGGGCCATGGAGCTAGAATGCTCCAGTGAAAACCAGGTCAGCACAAGGACTTCCCTGGTAGTCCAGTGGTTAGGACTCCGCACTTCTAACGCAGGGGGTGTGGGTTCCATCCCTAGTTAGGGAACAAAGATCCCACATGCTGTGTAGCCCAGCCAAAAAACAACAACCACAAAAAACCAAAACCAGGTCAGCATCCAGCTCAGAAACACACCAGACCAGGTCCTGAAAACCTGATACATCTGCCGTATAAACATCCACACCTACAGCCATTATGACTTAGAGCCTGGACATACAATAAAAATGAGGAAAGGGGATGGAGGTGATGCTACTGGTAAATATTTGATGTTTTCCCAGAAAGAAAACCAGGTCCTGGTGTGGCATCAGACATCCTGAGCTCTGTGGTCCAAGGACATAAATAGCCTGAAAGACACGTTAATATTTTACACCAAAAAAATCAATAACTCCTTCCTGAGCCCATACAATGCTATTATGCTTCATTAAAGTGTATTTAAAGCTTTTCCAGCATCAAGTGGTGTTGCAAAGGCAAGTAACAATCGCTGGATATGAGGCCATGAGAAAAGAAGCCAGGAATAAGTGATGAACTGACTTAAAAAGATGCTGTGCGTGGGGAGCACCTGAAGGGCTTGGGAGGGCCTCCGGATGTCTGTCCATCTACTGGTCCGAGGTTGCTCAGCCTGCCCCGCGCCCCACACTGCAGCCAAGACCAGCCTGGGTCCTGCCCGACAGTGGGGGCTGTTGAGGGAGAACCCCAAAGGCAGGGTGGTCCTCAGCACCCAGACGGGAGGCAGAGCTTGCTTTCACGCAGTGTGGTAACCAGTGAAGGGTGGGTGGGGTGTGCTTCCTAGGTGGCTCAGTCGTAAAGAATCCACCTGCCAATGCAGGAGACATGGGTTCGATCCCTGGTGGGGAAGATCCCCTGGAGGAGGGCATGGCAACCCACTCCAGTATTCTTGTCTGGAGAATTTCATGGACAGAGACGAGCCTGGCGGCTTACAGTCCACGGGGTCACAAAGATCAGACACGACTGAGCGACTCAACAGCAACCACCAGTGAAGAGCGCCCGCTTGGGGGCCACAACCTGGCTTTCCAGCTGTGGGACCCTGTGCACGTCACCTCCCTCCCCCAGCCCCATTTCCCCATCCCTCCCCGGACACCCGCCCCCCACCCCCGCCAGGGCCCAGGAAGGCGGGGCCCGCTAAGCCCAGGGCAGGGTGGGGGCTCCGCGTGGTCGCCACCGTCTGCCGGCCCCTCTCTTTCTCACTGAGGATCCCCAGCCCTCTCCGCCCGTCCTCGCAGCGCTGCGCTCCAGCCCGGGCGTCCGCAGCAGGCGCTGCGTCTCGCCGGTGCCCACCTCCGAGCATCCCAGCAGCGGCTTCCTCTTCCGCCTCCAGGGCCCCGCCCACTTACCTGAGAGGAGCAGCATCTCGTTTTCCAGTCACCTGAGCGGCTGGCGGGATGAAGCACAGGCCTGCGTGTGGGTGTGAGCAGAGTTTCTGGCCACAAGCTCACGAAGTACCAAGGGCTGTTGCTCATTACTCAGGTAACAGGGGGTCCCAGAGCTAATAGGGAGCTGGTGATGGGTATTGTGTTCAGGGTTATGAGAGAGGAGAGAAAACATGTACCCCACGGCACTGGTTAGCGCCAGAGGACGTCTGTCTACAGCAGAGAGCAGCCCCAGGGCGGAATGTGGACCTTCCACAGCTTCCTTTTTCCTCCTACAAGTATTTCCCAAATAGCCCCTCATTTGTTGCAGATAATCACGGTTTCCTCGCCAGAGGCTAAGCAGTCTTCCAGAGTGTCTGCTCAGCGACCTGGTATTTTCCTATCACTGCATAGATAAACCAGGAGGATACTTTTGAGGTTCAAAAAGTAATATTGCAACCCAGTCTGGTTCGGCTGCCACCCTACACCCTGAGGCCAAGGTTGTAGAGCTGTACCTTGTAAAAATCCCACACCCACTGGAAAGCATCCGCAAATAATGTGGATAAAGTTTCAAGGAAAAGAGAAGGCAAAGGTTCCACTCACACCAGAAAACATCAGAAAAATTCGCTGTAACATCTCTCACCCAAAGGGCCACTTCCTAAGGAGACATTGTCTCTCTTCTGGTCCAGCCTTGACTCCTCTGCTCCCCCATCCCCCGCTCTTCAGCCTCCCTATCCCTTTCTGCACACTCCTTGCTCCCCGCCACCCGAGCCCCACCCAGGATCTCTCGACACCCTCTGCTCATTTGTGTCCAATCCACAACTCTGCTCAGAAAAATATATATACACATATTCCATGTGTAGAGTAGACAGCTAATTGAAAGCTGCTATGTAGCACAGGGGGCTCAGCTCAGTTCTCCGTGATGACCTGGAGGGATGGAATGGGGAGGGGCAGAGAGACCCAAGAGGGACGGCTTCTATGTACACACAGCTGATCAGGAACTAACACAATACCATAAAGAAAGTATATCCCAATTTTTAAGAAACTAAAATAAATTTTAAAAAAGCAAAAAGCAAAGCTTCTACCTTGGGCTACACCCACAGGAAAGCAGGAAGGGAAAAATTAATCAAGGGGTGACATTTTCTAGTCATAAGGTAAAGGTAAATTCACCTTTAACAGTTTTTTGTTTTTAATAGGTTAAGATCTATTTTTCTCCTTTCTGGTAGCAAAGCAGCAAGACAGGAAACTCTCCTGTCTGGTTAGGAAAATGTAATTTATTTACTGTTTCTCTCCTGTAAGTTCCTAGTCTAGAGAAAATATTCTCAGAATGTCTAAAGTGAAATTTAGTTTTTAACTTTGCTTTGAGCTAAGTAGCCTAGTAAAGAAAAACAGAGGCGTTGAATTTTATGGACGATAGGCTCAGCTGGTAAAGAATCCGCCAGCAATGCTAGAGACCTGGGTTGGGAAGATCCCCTGGAGAAGGGAAAGGCTACCCACTCCAGTATTCTGGCCTAGAGAATTCCATGGACTGTATAGTCCATGGGGTCGCAAAGAGTCAGACACGACTGAGTGACTTTCACTCACATTTTCCTAAGGCTCCCATTTAACTTAAAATGCACATAGGGACTTCCCTGGCGGTCCAATGGTTAAAACTCCGTGCTGCTGAGGCAGGGGGCATGGTTTCGATCCTGGGTCAGGAACTAAGATCCACATGACACCTGATCAAAAGATTAAAAAAAACACAACTATTCAAATGTACAGAATTCAGAACTATAATAATTATAGAGGGTATTTTTGTTAGCAGCTAAACTATGACAGTTCTCCCTGGATCTTGGCGAGCAAGGCTCTGACTACCTTTGTTTTGGGTCATCTTTCCAAGAACTTGAGTATGATGAACAGCGAGGGGAAAGGGTAGGTGTGACCAAAGCTGCCCTCTCCACCATAAAGGTCAGATAGGCCTGTTGTCTGTGATAAAAGCCCTGGTTCCATGAGCTCAGGGCTCTCCTGCAGTGTCATCACTGAGGTGCAGGGTTCACCTGGCGGTCTCTGTGTGGCCCTGAGAGCTGGGGCCCCAGCAACCGGCACGGACGCTGCTGCTGCATCCTCCAGCTCTGACCCTGGAGTCCCCTTTTCCACCAGAACCATGAAACAGTGGTGGCTTCCTTGTAAGCAAAATCTCAGACTCTTCACAGCTTTTGATCAGGTGATGCTCTCCCAGGGGACCTTGAGTAAACACACTTCGGGGATCCCCAGGCTCACTAGCTTGGATATGGTGTGTCTGAGGTCCCCTCCCACCTGGACTCGGGGCCTGGGTCTCTGCCAGACACACAATCAGGGATGGGCCAGCTCCAGGCTGTACTCAGAGCTGCTGTCAGGAAGTTTGATGGACATTAACACTGCTTTCATTTACTGTGTTTTTAAGGCTAGCAGACTGGTCTCTATGGCATTTGGTACCTTTGTCTGTTAAAAGGAATTCTGTGACTTAAACTTTCTCTACCTGGAGGCAGTCATGCCCATCATTATCTGCAAATGAGTTAGCATGGGGAGGACCTTCATCCTTGGAGTGAAGGAAGGAGAACAAGAGAGATGGAGTTGACCCTCTTATGATGGGAAATCTGACACAGAGCTTGTTCTCTGGGAAGGAGGGGGATGGTCTGCCTTCCACTGGATGCTCCTGGCATTTTCCACATAGGAAGATGCGTGCATGCATGTGTGTGTGCTCAGTCACTTCAATTATGTCCAACTCAATAACCCTATAGATGGTGGAGAAGGAAATGGCAATCCACTCCAGTATTCTTGCCTGGAAAATCCCATGGATGGAGGAGCCTGGTGGGCCATAGTCCATGGGGTCACAAAGAGTCGGACACGACTGAATGACTTCACTTTCACTTTCACCAACACATCACAGAATTATTGGTTCAAGTGCAACAAGATTATGTGTGAAAATAATCACGCAGCCTGATGTGTAGTGAGTGTCCTACAAGTGGGATGCTGCCCCCGCAGACCCTTCCCAGTGGGATGTGGCAGAACACCCCAAGACGGGGAAGAGCCACCTCGGCAGTGGCTCTGCGGTTTCCCAGGCAGAGGGGAGAAGCCGAAGGACCAAACGCACTGCCATGCTGAGCAGAGGCCGGGGCACAGGCTGTGGCTCCGTGAGTGGGTCCCCAGGGGCCCCTGGTTCTGTGGGAGGGAGGCCAGGCCCTACAGCTTCCTCGGGCAGTTGGTTAAAAACATTTTCCTAGTATTAAAATGGTTTCCATAACAACAACAAAAATAACCCTACAGATGGAAGCCCACCAGGCTCCTCCAAGGGATTCTCCAGGCAAGAATACTGGAGTGGGTTGCCACACCCTCCTCCAGGGGCTCTTCCAACCCAGGGATCAAACATGAATCTCTTACACTTCCTGCAACGGCAGGTGGCTACTTTACCACTAGTGCCTCTGAAGATGATAACTAGGCAAATGCTAGCGAGAGATAAGACTTTAAAAATTGCTTTAAAATGAAAATAATAGACATACCACTTGTGAAACTGTCACACGATACAGAAGCTTATTAACCACAGCATCTAAGTTCTGCCCAGCGTCCCATGGTTTGCTGGCTGTTTCATCAGGCCTTTTTCTGTGCCCATGTGGGGATGGGAGAAATGTGTCTGTGACGGAGGAGATTGATGGCTCCCCAGGAACACCATGGACGCAGATGGGGACTTCACACATGACCAGTTCGGACGGAGCCTGAGAATATCTCTGAAGAAGATCCCAGAGCTGCATATAGAAAGCAGACTCTAGGGCTTCCCTGGTGGCTCAGTGGTAAAGAATCCACCTGCCAATGCAGGAGACATGGGTTCGATCCCTGATCTGGGAAGATCCCACATGCTGCGGAGCAACTAAGCCCCTAAGTCACAACTATTGAGCTTGTGCTCTACAGCCTGCGAGCCACAACCGCTGATCCACGTGCCACAACTATTAAAGCCCGTGCACCCCAGAGCCGGTGCTCCACACAGGAGAAGCCACTGCAGTGAGAAGTCCATGCGCTGCAACAAACAGCAGCCCTGGATTGGCACAACTAGAGAAAAGCCCGCGCAGCAACAAAGCACAGTCAAAGATAGAGTGAAGTCGCTCAGTCGTGTCCAACTCTTTGCGACCCCATGGACTGCAGCCTACCAGGCTCCTCCGTCCATGGGATTTTCCAGGCAAGAGTACTGGAGTGGGGTGCCATTTCCTTTTCCAGGGGATCTTCCCGACTCAGGGGTCGAACCTGGGTCTCCCGCATTGCAGGCAGACGCTTTTACCCTCTAAGCCACCAGGGAAGCCTAAAAAAAAAAAATTAATTAATTAAAAAATAGTAAAAGTAAAAGTCACTCCAGTCGTGTCTGACTCTTTGCAACCCCATGGACTGTAGCCCACCAGGCTCCTCTGTCCATGGGATTCCTCCAGGCCAGAATACTGGAGTTGGCAGCCATTCCCTTCTCTAGTGGATCTTCCCAACCCAGGGATTGAACCCAGGTCTCCCACATTGCAGGCAGATTCTTTACCATCTGAACCACAAAACAGACCCTAAAACAGAAGGATTCCATTGATTTGTTCACTTGAAATGGGTGAATTATATGGCATGTGAATTATATCTCAATAAAACTGTTTATAAAAAGAGGATTTCAGATCAAGTCAGATTACTTGTACACTGTTTGTGCTGTTACCAAACCAAACCTGGGGCCACTCACCTGAAAAGTAAAGTCAGTTCACTGACATGGGATTGTGGTGAAGGAGAGTCAGCATCTATTGCAATGTTTATTATTTCGTCCAGGCAGCTAGTGCTTAAAAGACCTGAACCCCATGGAAGCTTTCATGGGGAGGCTTTTAAAGACAAGGTGGGTGGGGGGGGAGGTTGGTTCACGGGGTGCCTGATCAGCTCGTGGACATTCTTCTGATTGGCTGGTGGTGAGGTAATCAGGAGTCAACATCATCAACATGGTTCCAACCTGTCTGGGGTCTGTGTGCTTGTGGGCAGCATACAGTTACCTGCTTCCACCTTCCAGGGATTTCAGTCTCTGCAAAAAGGCTGAAAGGATGTGGCTCAGAATGTTATCTAAAGTCCTTGAGGAGGAACTTAATGGCTAAACTATTATTATTTTGTCGTTTGACTGTTTTCCTTTCTTTCTGCATTTTCTCACTTCTCCCATTAAAGGTATTCTTTTATTTTAAAGAATTTTTTTTTTTTGATGTGGACCATTTTCAAAGTCTTTATTGAATTTGTTACAATATTGCTTCTGTTTTAGGTTTCGTTTTTTCGGAAATGAGGCATGTGCGATTTTAGCTTCCCCACTATAAATCAACCCAGCACCCCCTGCACTGGAAGGTGAAGCCCTAACCACGGGGCCTCCAGGGAAGTCCCTAAATTTATCGTTAAAGTTTCTCTACAGACACAGGCACCTGGAGGATATTTGGAGGCGGCAGTGGGGGTGGCAGGTGTCCCATGGGGTCCCGCTCGATTACAGTGGGAATGTAAGCTGGTGCAGCCACTGTGGAAAACAGTATGGAGGTTTCTCAAAAAAAACAAAAATAGAACCACCATATGATCCAGACACTTCTGGATATTTATCTGAAAAATACAAGAACAGCAATTCGAAAAGACATATGCACCGCAGTGTTCATAGCAGCATTGCTTACAATTGCCAAGGTACAGAAGTAGGGTAAGTGTCCATCCATAGATGAATGGAAAAAGGAGATGTGGCACACATATACACACAATGAAAGACTACTCAGCCATTAAGAAAATGAAATTTTGCCATTTGTAGCAACATGGATGGACATTGTGCTTAGTGAAATACATCAGACAGAGCAAGATAAATACTGTATGATATCACTTATATGTGGAATCAAAAAAATACAACAAATCAGTGAATATAATGACAAAGAAGCAGACTCACAGATATAGAGAATGAATTAGTGGTACCAGTGGGGAGAGGGGAGGGGGAAGGGATAAGATAAGAATAGGGATATAAGTGGTACAAACTGTTGTGTATAAAATAATCTACAAGGATATATTATACAACACAGGGAATGTAGCCAATAGTTTATTATAACTGTAAATGGAATATAAGCTTGATAAATTGTGAATCACTATATTGTATACTTGTAACTTACATAATACTGTACATCAACTATACTTCAAGTCCAAATATATTTTTTAATCAAGTCAGGTTAGTAAAAAAGAAAAGAGAGATTCTTTTAAATCCTGGATATAGGTTTACATTTTTTTTTGCTGTGTCTATTTTTGCTATTATTGAGAGGTTGTGTATATATGAGCTTACTCATAAATTTAGCCTTTTCACTATACGAGATGCTCCCCAGTGGTTCAGTCAGTGAAAAACCCTCCTGCAAAGCAGGAGATGCAGGTTCAATCCCTGAGTCAGGAACCAGTTTCATTATTCTTGCTTGGGATCCCATGGACAGAGGAGCCTGGTGAGCTACAATCCATGGAGTCTCAAGTCAGACATGACGCAGTAACTAAATCACCACCACAATAGGAGAGGTGGAGTAGGGGAAGAAAAAACAGCCCCTGGGGATTACAACTGTACTTATTTCTGATTTCTTAGCCTGGGTTAACACTCCAGTGTTCTTGCCTAGAGAATCCCAGGGACAGGGGAGCCTGGTGGCCTGCCATCTATGGGGTCGCACAGAGTCGGACACGACTGAAGCGACTTAGCAGCAGCAGCAGCAGCCTGGGTTAAAGGCATATAGATACTTATCATGGTGATGTTGTATAATTCTTTGTATGCCTAAAGTGTTTTATTTTTTTTTCTAAGGGAAAGTGATTAGAAATAGCTAAAATTCATTCGGAAAAAAAACAATCTCACATACCATAGATGTATGGTATGTATGTATGTATTGTTTTATCATTATTTCACTTCCTTTTATTTTATTTTTTTTCACTTCCTTTTATTTTAAAATGAAGCAAAACCAGAAGATCTGCTGTAATTAAGAGTTACGGAATTACTCCCAATATAAACACAACCCCAATCTGATGAAACAAACATACATCTATGGTGTGTGGCATTATTTTGTTGAGTGAATTTTAGCTTTTGGGCTTCCCAGGTGGCTCAGTGGTAAAGAACCTGCTTGCCAATGCAGGAGATGTGGGTTCCATCCCTGGGTCGGAAAGATCCCCTGGAGAAGGAAATGACAACACATTCCCAGAATTCTTGCCTGGGAAATCGCACAGAGGAGCCTGGTGGGCTGCCGTCCACCGGGTGGCCAAGAGTGGGACATGACTTGGCTACTGAGCACACACACACAAGGACATGGGTTTTAGGGCTTAGCTGGTACCATCTGGACGGGTTCTGATGCCATCTAGTGGAAATGGCAGGTACTGCTTCAAAAGGGACTGCTTTGCAAGCAACGGACTCAGACTTGAAAATACCGCAGGAAGTTAAAAAAAATACTGATACCTGGGCACCAGCCCCAGAGATTCTGCCTTGACTGGTCTTGGGTGTGGCAGGGGGAGCAGGACTTTTTAAAAGCTCCTCAGGTGATAACAGTGCAAAACCGCGATGGAGAACCACCGTCCTAAAATGAAAAAGAGAAACATTTAACGCCAGCGCTATACTGACAAGCCCTTCCTTTCCTCCTTCAGCAAATATTTATTGAGTACATATTATATGCCAGGCACTCTTCAAGGTCCTAGGAAAGTAAAGCAATTAAGACAGTTAAGATCTCTGGTCTTGGACTTCCCTGGTGGTGCAGTGGATAAGAATCTGCCTGCCGAAGCAAGGGACACAGGTTCAATCCCTGTTCTGGGAAGATCCCACACGCCGTGGAGCAACTGAGCCCCTGCCCCACAACTACTGAGCCTGTGTGTCGAAATACTGGAGACTGTGTGCCTAGAGCCTGTGCTCTGCAAGAAGAGAAGCCACTGCAAGGAGAAACCTGCTCACCAAAATGCAGAGTAAGCAGCCCCCGCTTGCTGCAATGAAGACCCAGTGAAACAAAAATAAAGGGAGAAAGAATGCAAATTAAAACATTTAAAAAAAGATTTCTGGTCCTATGGAACTTAGACTCTCTTGAGAGGCGAAAGGCCTGCATGCGTGCTAAGTCACTTCAGCAGTGTCTGACTCTTTGTGACCCCGTGGACTGTAGCCCACCACGTTCCTCTGTCCATGGGATTTCCCAGGCAAGGACACTGGAGTGGGTTGCCATGCCCTCCTCCAGGGGATCTTCCTGACCCAGGCCGAACCCGCATCTCCTACGGCTCCTGCATTGCAGGCAGATTCTTCACCACTGAGCCACTGGGGAAGCCCCTCTATGTTCATAGGTTTGGTCTTTTTCATCAGAAAGATTTAGAAATGCTTAAAGTTAATTTCAAGTCAGATGTCTTGAAATTATCTAAAGGCTGAAATGAAAGTTTTATTGAATGAGGTGAACAGTAAAAGCTAATTTTGGGGGGAGGGGGTCATTTGTTTGTTTTTGGCCACACTCCGTGGCACATGGAATCTTAGTTCCCAGACCAGGGATCAAACCCACGTGCCCTGCAATGGAAGCACAGATTCTTAACCACTGGACCACTTCTTAACCAGAAGTCCTACTAAAGATAGTTTTATGCCTAAAAATCCACAATCCGTAAAAGATTAACTTAAAAAAAAAAAAAAACCCACACAACTCTTCTCTTTCTCAAGAGAGGTATTTGAGGCAAGGGGAGCCCAAAAGAACAGCTCCCTTGCTGTGGATCTTCTGTTCCCGGCTGTGCTGTGCTGGGCTGGGCTTTGTCACTCAGCTGTGTCCGACTCTCATGGACTCTAGCCCGCCAGGTTCCTCTGTCCATGGGATTCTCCAGGCAAGAATACTGGAGTGGGTTGCCATGCCCTCCTCCAGGGCATCTTCCCGACTCAGGGATCGAACCCAGGTCTCCCACACTGCAGATGGATTCTTTACCGTCTGAGCCACCAGGGAAGCCCCTGTTTCCCAGAAGAGGAACCTGAGGCCCAGAGAGCCCCACTCGAGGCCAGTGTTACAAAGCAGGGGATGCTAAGCGCCTCCTCATCCAGCCTGAAGGCTCCGCAAGAGCAGGGACTAGGTCTCCTCCACGTTGTCCCCCCACCACTCCAGCTCATGTTCGGGCTCACAAATTGTGCTAGGGAGGGGTTTACTGAGCTGCACCCCGGTGGCGCTAGTGGTAAAGAACCCACATGCCAATGCCGAAGACAGAAGAGACGCAGGTTCGACCCCTGGGCCAGGAAGATCCCCAGGAGGAGGAAATGGCAACCCACTCCAGTATTTTTGCCTGGAGAATTCCATGGACAGAAGAGCCTGGCGGTTACAGTCCATAGGGCTACAAAGAGTCGGACACGACTGAAGGGACTTAGCAGGCACGTACGGGCAGACCAGGTGAGCCTGCTTCTGTAGCTCTGCCAACCTCCCTGGCTTACACCTATTCCAGCTGAGTCGGTCACATCACTTGAAAGCCCTGAATTGACAAGATATCCCAAATGACTGGTGACTATGTGCAGCATATAGAAGGGCTTTGGGGAGATTCAGAGATGGAAAGAGCTTTATGACGCCAGCACACTCACAGGGGGTGACCGTTCATCTGATGGGCAGGAAATCAAAGGTTTCCACTGAGGCTTCCTTCCTCTTGTTTGCCTTTCCTGGTTTTTCTGGAAGAGCCGCTCAGGACGGATAAGAAATAAACCAACTGCAAGCTCTCTTCGATGGCACCACAGGGACACCTGCACTGCTCTGCCTTCAGTTTCACAGTGATCCACGTGGAACATGGATGGAAGCTGCTGGCACCCCAAAAAGAGGGAGCAGGTGACAGACCAGGAAGGAACACCTACCGTCCCTTTCAGCTGAGGAGCGGAGGAGGCTTCAGAAAGGCCTCATGGGCAGACGTCTGAGTAAACGCCAGCGGATTCCAATCACACACCCAGAGTGGGTGTTTCCTGCGTTTCAGTACAATCTTTTCCATCCTAAAAGGAATACATTTTATTTGGAAGTCACATCAATGTAAGAAGAAACAAAGGACCTAGAGATATTAAGTGAAGTAAGCCAGACAAAGACAACTATGGTATCACTCATTTGTGGCATCTAATAAAAACAATGTAAATAAACTTACTTCCAAGATAGAAGTAGGTTCACAGAAATAGGAGACAAACTTATGGTAATCAAAGGGAAGAGTGTGGGGGAGGGATAGTTGGTGATGAACATATAGACTCCTATATATACAATAGATAAATAACAAGGACCCACTGTATAGCACAAGGGGCCATGAGGTTCCTCTGTCCATATAATTTCCCAGGCAAGAATACTGGAGTGGGTTACCATTTCCTTCTCCAGGGGATCTTCTCCACCCAGGGGTTGAGCCCATGTCTCCTGCATTTCAGGCAGATTCTTTATCACTGAGCCACCAGGGAAGCCAAATATATTCAATATCTTATAATTTATAATGGAAAAGAATCTGAAAAAGAATATATAACAATCATTTTACTGCACAGCTGAAACTAACACTGTAAACTATACTTCAATAGAAAGCTTTTTTTTGAAAAGGCAAATATTTAAGAACAACCACTGTTTGCAGTTTTAAGCGTACATGCATGCACACACACACACAGAGAAACACATTTATTTTGCTTTCTGCATTTAGCATTATGCCATAGGAATGTTTCTATATTAAAAAAAATTTTTTTATTTTGAAATAACTGCAGGGACTTCCTTGGTGGTCCAGTAGTTAAGACCTAGCCTTCCAATGCAGGGAGTAACGGTTCGATCCCTGGTTGGGGCGCTAAGATCCTGTATGCCTTGCAGCCAAAAAAATCAAAATATAAAAGAGAAGCAATACTGTAACAAATTCAATAAAGAGTTTATTTTTTTTAAGCAAGTGTTTTTTTTTTAAACAGAAGAAATAACTGCAGATTCACAGGAAATTGCAAAAACATGTAGGGCGAGTGCTACTTACTCTTCACCCAATTTCCCTCAATACGGTTGCATTTTGCATAACTCTAGTACACAATCGAGACTGGGAAACAAGCAATGTTACAATATATGTGTTCAGGTCTATGCAATTTTATCACATGTACACATCTGTGTAGCCAACATCACAACTAAGGTACAGAACTCTCCCATCACCACAGAGCTCCCCACGTTACCCTTTCAGAGGCAGATCTACCTCTCTGCCACCCACCCCCACCGACCCCCCGATCTCTGGAAACCATTAATCTATTTTTAATCTCCAAAATGTGGTCTTTTCAAAAATGTTTTATAGGGTCTTCCCTCATGCTCCAGTGTGGGCTCCCAGTGCAGGGGGCCCAGGTTCCATCCCCGGTCAGGGCACTAGATTCTCCATGCTGCAACTAAAGATCCCACACGCCGCAATGAAGAGGGAAGATCCCTCGTGTCGCGACTAAAACCGGGTGCAACCAGGGTGCAGGAAACCCTGGATACTGCTGTTAAAAAAAAATACAACCGGGTGCATTTTAAAGATCTAATTGGTTTCACTGAACCATTCATAAGTCAGGAAGCATCCCATCTGGGAAGCAGAAAGGAGCTCCCAACGGCTTTAGGAAGGAAAGGTTTTCAAAGGCAAGACAAGGAAGTCATCAGCAAAAAAACGTATTTCAGGCATAGGTAACTCGCTTATGGGGCTCCTTAGGTCGCTCAGTGGGTAAAGAACCCGCCTGGAACGCAAGTGATGCAGATTCACTCCCTGGGTCAGGAAAATCCTCTGGAGAAGGGCATGGCAGCCCACTCCAGTATTCTTACCTGGAGAATTCCACAGATAGAGGAGCCTGGCAGGTAAAAGAGTCGGACATCACTGAAGCAAGGAGCACAGCATACAACTTGCTTATGGGGAGCGGAGGGGTCTCTGTGGCAGGCTACCTCATCTTCCTTTGGGGAATGGGGAGGGTCCACAAGACCAATTACTTCACTGATGCCGCCTACAGCATTCCTGGTTAAGCCTACATTTTGGCTTTCCTGGTGGCTCAGACAGTAAAGAATCTGCCTTCTATACGGGAGACTGGGGTTCAAGCCATGGATCAGGAAGATCCCGTGGAGGAGGGAATGGCAACCCACTCCCAGTATTCTTGCCTGGAGAATTCCATGGACGGAAGAGCCTGGTTGACTGCAGTCCATGAGGTCGCAAAGAGTTGGCTACATCTGAGTGACTAACATTCACACTTTCTGGGGGAGGATGAAGTTTTAGTTAGGTTGGTGGTGTGATCTAGGAGAAGTGACTCCATCTGGAGCCTCTGGGTTTCTTTTTAACATCAACCTAATTTTGAAAATGCTCCTACAGAAAAAAAAAAATTAGTTTATTGGGGCTTGGGGGGCACATAATGTTCAAATGTTTTGAAACAACTTAAAAAAAAACAACGAAACAGTGAAACTGGACTCACCCAGTGGTGCAGTGGCTAAGACTCTGTGCTCCCAATGCAAGTGACTTGGGTTTGATCCCTGGTCAGGAAACTAGATCTCACATGCCACTACTAAAGATCCAGCATGCCACAACTGGCCAGACCTGGAACAGCCTAAAAAAAAAGTTAAAAAAAAAAACTCTGCAGTACAAAAATAAAAAGACCAAACCCCAATAACAAACAGACCTCCCAAACACAATAAAGTTTATTTACTGTAGTAAATAAGAATACCTTCAAGATAATTTAAATCAGTCTCCCAAGTTAGCAAGTTATGTCTGCTGCTCTTAATTGTCAGGACCTTTCTAGAGGGATAGCTAACAATTTTTTAAACTTAAAAAAAAAAATTTAGCTGCGCCAGGCCTTTGTTGTGACACATGGAATCTTTGCTCTTCATTGCATCAGGCATGATCTTAGTTCCCTGACCTGGGATCCAACCCAGGCCCCCCTATATGGGGGGAACAGAGTTTTAG
The DNA here is from genome assembly GCF_910594005.1 of Cervus elaphus. Taxonomy (NCBI): domain Eukaryota; kingdom Metazoa; phylum Chordata; class Mammalia; order Artiodactyla; family Cervidae; genus Cervus; species Cervus elaphus. Next base: position 96,434,898 of record NC_057825.1, on the reverse strand, counting down.
CCACTGGACCACCAGGGAAGTCCTTCTAATAGTCAATTCAACAAGTCTTCAGAATATGCATCCTCAATGACCAACCAGTTTCTCTTCTTTCAATTTCACTTTAGAACTAAGGAGGCACTGAACTAGAGAATTCTCCAGTTGCCAGCGTTAGTTAGCTCACACGGGATTTCCCAAATTTAGGATTCCCAAATTCCCTGGCAGGACTCCCTGCTGGGTTTTGCAGGTCTAAGGGAGGAACCGAGCAAGTTTGGGTGGTTCCCACCTGGAACGAGCCCTAGTCACCTGGGCAGGTGTTTCTGCGTTCTGAAACCATTTTCCGGAAATTTTGTTAAAACAACTGCGTACAATAGGTCGTGCGCAGTATGACTCCATTTCTTCAAATAGTGTAGGATTGAAAATTAATTTTGGTTATGAGAAATGCGTGGTCTGTAGTTATTGGCACTTAAAAATCTTCTACCATGAATAGTCATGTGTGTTAACTAAGAGAGCTTTTCAGTTTCTTATATGCGTTTTTCCAGACATCAATCTGGACGACGGTTTCTCCCGGGAACAGTGCCCGGTGGCGCGCCTCTCGCTCGCGCACGCGCAGATGACAACTCAGCGCCGCGCTGTGGCTCCGCGAGACTTCCTCAGGGCGATATACGGGCCCCGCCGGCGGCTCGGCCCCTCCTGCAAGCTCCGCCTCAATTTCCGGCTTTTTGCCCCGCCCGCTCGGCGTCTCGGGATCTTCTCCCTGGCCTGGCTCCAGCAGCCTCGCTCTGGCTCCGCGCTGCCCTCTTGTACTGCCGGCTGGGTTCCAGGCTTGTTTTGTTTGCGACGCTGTCGTGCCACGGCGCGCTTTACGGCCGCAGGGACGGAGCGAGCCGGTGCCAGGGCCCCTCCGGCCGGGAAGCAGGACGGGCGAAAGAGGTTGATGCCCGGCGGCGGGGCAAGCGCGGCATTTGGCCGGCTGCTCAACGCCGCGGAGCAAAGGGGAGCCCGGGAAGCGGCGGGGTCGGCGTCCAGGAGCGGCCCGGGAGGCTCGGGCTCTAGCGGCAGAGGCGGAGCGGGCGTCCCCGGGCCGGGGAGCGGAGGCCCGGGGGGCTCCGCGGGCAGGATGAGCCTGACCCCGAAGGAGCTCTCGAGCCTGCTGAGCATCATCTCGGAGGAGGCGGGCGGCGGCAGCACCTTCGAGGGCCTGTCCACCGCCTTCCACCACTACTTCAGCAAAGCCGACCACTTCCGCCTGGGCTCGGTGCTCGTGATGCTGCTGCAGCAGCCGGACCTGCTGCCCAGCGCGGCGCAGCGCCTCACGGCGCTCTACCTGCTGTGGGAGATGTACCGCACCGAGCCGCTCGCCGCCAACCCCTTCGCCGCCAGCTTCGCGCACTTGCTCAACCCCGCGCCGCCCGCCCGCGGCGGCCAGGAACCCGACCGGCCGCCCCTCTCAGGTACGGCTGGGACCGCCCGCCTGGAGCTGCTGGGCCTTCACCGGCCCGGGAAATGCATCGTCTCCTTTTGAAATTCCCTCCCCACCCCCTCCACCAAGTACGGAGGAGTGGCAGCTTCCTGGCACCGAAAATTAACCGCTCCCCCCGCAACAGTAGGAGCCGTCAAACCGTGCAGCTTAGCGTGGGGCTTGACGCTTTTCTGCCTCACATGCGGTTCGTTCTCGTCTAGCCCGTCAGAGGTGTGTGAAGTTGTAAGTAACGACACACTTTATCTGCCCCCGGCTTTAAGTCTCAGGGGAGTCAATGAGAAGTCATTCAGAACCGGAAGACGTGGTTGAGCGGAGATACACATTACTCAGGGCTTCCCCGGTGGCTCAGTGGTAAAGAACCCGCCTGCCAATGCAGGAGACACGGGTTGGACCCCTGGGTCACGAAGATGTCCTGGAGAAGGAAATGGCAACCCACTCCAGTATTCTTGCTTGCAGAATCCCATGGACAGAAGAGCCTGGCAGGCTACAGCTCATGGGGTCGCAAAGAGTGGGACCCGACTTAAGCTAAACAACAAAGGACTATACTAGCCACCTTCTTGCTGTTAGGTGTCTTTGGTTAACATGATGGGGTCACAGGATAGAAAGCGGCCTCGAATTCACCGCCTAAATTAGAAAACTACTACTGGACATTATGTAAAAGGTGTGTTTTCTGCAACTTTTGTGAGACCGGTGGATTTGATGCGATGCTGCTTTTATTTGTAACTCAATAGATGGTTTATGAGACTTGATTTTAGGAGAAGACCTGAAGCCAGGAGAGGAGAAAGGAACAGAGGAGATAGATGGTGATGAGTATCTGGGAGATTTAGACAGGGACCAGTGTAGTGGGCAGAACAGGTGGTCAGAGGTGGGAAGCAGATCTCATAGTCCTTAGGCAGTGAGGAAACAGGTAAGTCACTCCTTAGGAAGGGACTGCTATTCTGGGCGCCAGAAGGTGAAGGCAGAGGATTAATGTAATACTAGAGAATTTTTTCTTGCAGGAGAGGGCTTCTACAGGTAAGCTAGTCATTGTTGCTGCTGGCAATTCTTCTAGATCTAAAGCATCTTCTGATTAGTTTGAGAATGCCCAGAAAAACGACTGCAGGATTTGGGTCTGAGAGCTTCCGAATTCTGTAGGATGAATTAGGTAAAGGAACTGTGATTTATGTAATGTTATTCTCAAATGCAATGAGTGTGAAACTAGATCTAGGCTGTTAACTGTATTGTAAACGGATTTCCCAGTAAAGAAATCCATAGATTGGTTATTTTGCCTGTCTCTGCCTCAGTTTACTTGTCTGTAAGCTGAAGATAATAATTCTGAGCTGGCAGAGTTATTACCTACCTGCAAAGCAGGAGACCAGAATTTGATCCCTGGGTCAGAAAGTTCCCCTGGAGAAGGGAATGGCAACCCATCCAGTATTCTTGCCTGGAGAATCCCATGGACAGAGCAGCCTGGCGGGCTAGTCCATGATGTGGCAGAGCTGCACATGACTTAGGGACTAACAAACACAGAGTTGTTACGAGGAATAGAAGTGTTACCCACGATTACCGTTGGTAGGGATGGTGCTTAAATCCACAACAGAGGGACTGTCAATGCCAAGGCTTATTACATTGTACATCAAGGGGAGTATGTAGTGGGTATATATATAGTTTTAATTTGGAGTGTGACTGCGCTACAGTGTCACCGCAGCTTCCCGTCTGGCGGGTGCATGTTTTTTGAGCTTTTCAGGTGACTCTGCTGCAGAGCCAAGGTTGAAAATGTATCTGGATGCAAGTAAGAAGGCGTCTTCACACTCAGGAAACTTCAGCCTGGCTGAGGAAACACAAACGTGCTTGTGACCCGACACCCAGGGCTGTGCTGGCTGGCACGCACAGGGCCTCGCGGCATGGGGGAACTGCACCCGTGGAGCTGGAGGGACTTCAGAGGGACTGAGGTTTTTGCTGGATGTTGATTAGAGGTGGTGGGGAGAGAAGGGTGCGGCCCTCTCAGGTATTCAAAAGAGCTGCTTTGTGTTGTTGTGTTGTATGCTTTGAAATCAGGAATCAGAGAAGAGGTTTTGTGCAACTGGAATGTAGAACACAAGCGTTGGAGGGGAAAATGCGATGAGGAGAGTGCGTCAGGACCAGATGAGAAAGGTCTTATAATGGTGCAGAGCTAGTGGTTGCTTCCTTGTCTCTTTACCTTTTACACAGTTGCTGGTCGCTGCAGAGAAGAAAAGCATTTCTGAGCACTATAGTTCTTGATTTGTTTTGGTCTGTATACATAAGCTTATCTTTGCAGGAACTGAATGAAGCATATTAGAAAACAAAGTTCTTAATAGCTCCAGAAACTTTTAAGTTTCATTGACATCACCACAGATCATAGTGAATCAGTTGAGATACAGTCAGCCCTGTACATCTTTGGGTTCTGCATCTAAGGATTCAACCAGCCCCTTGGGGGTGGGGTGGGGGTGGGAGTTCCAAAAAGTTCCCAAAAGCAAAACTTGAATTCTGGCAGCTATTTGCATATCATTTACATTGTACTTACCTAGCATTTACATTGTATTTATGTAGCATTTACACTGTCTTAGGTATTTTAAGTCGGAGAAGGCAATGGCACCCCACTCCAGTACTCTTGCCTGGAGAATCCCAGGGACAGAGGAGCCTGGTAGACGGGTCGCTAAGGGTTGGACACGACTGAGCGACTTCACTTTCACTTTTACGCATTGGAGACGGCAATGGCAACCCACTCCAGTGTTCTTGCCTGGAGAATCCCAGGGACAGGGGAGCCTGGTGGGCTGCCGTCTATGAGGTCGCAGAGAGTCGGACACGACTGAAGCGACTTAGCAGCAGCAGCAGGTATTTTAAGCAATCTGGAGATTAAAGTATAAGGAGGGTGTGTGTAGGTTACTTTCAGATACTACAGCTTTTATGTGTAGGACCCAGGCATCCCTGGATTTTAGTGTTTGCAGGAGGTCCTAGAACCAGTCCTTGGGATGATTCCTTAATTACATTTTCATAAATGTGTGTATTTGGTTAAATGAATATTTGATTATAATTGTCTTTAAAGATACGTGAGATGCTAGTTTTATCAGGCTCAAGATAATTTCTAAAAATAACCATTAGTAAAATCATACATTTTTTGCTTGTGTGTTTACAGGGTTTTTACCTCCTATAACTCCACCAGAGAAGTTTTTTCTTTCCCAGCTGATGCTGGCACCCCCACGGGAACTCTTCAAAAAGACACCCCGGCAGATCGCCCTCATGGACGTGGGGAACATGGGCCAGTCTGTGGACATTAGCGGGCTTCAGCTTGCCCTGGCTGGTAAGGTGGAGCCGAGGTTCGGGTACTCTTGTGCAGAGGCCAGTCTGCAATTCAGATGTCTTTACAGTGAGATCCAGGGACCACAGATATATTTATGGATGATGCAATTGTGTTTTCCTGACTTAAAGAAAACAAGGAAATAAGCATCAATGACTATAAGGGACAGTTATAACTACAGTGTGTATGCACTAGTATCTTGTGTTTTAACAGATTTCCCCCTGGTTTCTACTGAGGTCGAATATCTTTTGAGGTGTTTATTGGCCATTCAAGCTTTTAAAGATAAAATACTCAATGAAGTCATTAGCCCATTCCCCCCCCCCGCCTGTTTTTAAAGATGGATTTGTAGGAGTTTTGGAGAAAAAACAAAAGAACTTGAATCTGGCCCTTTGCTTGTATGTTGTAGACAAGTTTCTCCAGTTACTAGCTTGTCTTTTCACTCTCCTCGTGCCGCATTTTAAAGTGTTTTCTGTTTTAATCTTTTTCAGAACGCCAGTCTGAGTTGCCAACTCAAAGTAAGGCCAGCTTCCCTAGCATTCTCAGTGACCCGGACCCAGACTCATCTAACTCTGGATTCGACAGTTCCGTTGCCTCTCAGATCACGGAAGCTTTAGTCAGTGGACCAAAGCCACCTATTGAAAGTGAGTAAATCTGATTTTATGTTCCTTTATATTCTTGATTTTATTTTAGCAGAGTCCCCCTGAGACTCTGGTGTTCTGAAACATGTTGTTTTCGTTGATGCTGAAACATGAATCTTTTAAAAATTTTATTTCATTGAAATAGTTGATTTACAGTGTTGAGTTAATTTCTGCTGTACAGCAGAGTGATTCAGCTGTACGTTCTTTTTCATGTTCTTTTCCATTATGGTTTCTCACAGGATATTGAGTTTTGCTTTCTGTGCTATATGGTAGGACCTTATTCTTTATCCATCCTCTGTGTAATAGTTTGCATCTGCTAATCCCTGAATCCCAATCCATCCCGCCCCCATAGCAACCACAAGTCTGCTCTGTCTGTGAGTCTGTTTCAGTTTCATGGATAAGTTCATTTGTGTCACATTTTAGATCCCACATAGCGGTGATATCTTTCTCTTTATCTGTCTGGTTTACTTCACTAATGTGATAATCTATAGGTCCATGTTGCTGCAAATGGCATTATTTCATTCTTTTTCTTTATCCGTTCACCTCTCAATGGACAGACTGTTCCCATGTCTCAGCTATCGTGAATAGTGCTGCCCTGAACATAGGGGTGCGTGTTGTGTTTTTGAATTGCAGTTTTGTTGATACAGGCCCAGAAGTGGGATTGTGTGATCATATGGCAACTTGTTTTTAGTTTACTGAGAACCACCATGATGTTTTCCATAGTGGCTGCACCAGTTTACAGTCCCATCAGTAATGAAGGAGAGTTCCCTTTCCTCCACACCCTCTCCAGCATATTTGTACTGACTGGTGAGGTGGTACCTCATTGTAGTTTTGATTTGCATTTCTCTAATAATTAGCTACATTGAGCATCTTTTCATGTGCCTGTTGGCCATCTGTATGCCTTCTTTGAAGAAATGTCTCTTTAGATATTGTGCTCATTTTTTGATTGGGTTGATTTTTTGCTGTTGAGATGGATGAGCTGTGTGTATATTTTGGAAATTAAGTCCGTGTTGGTTGCATCATTTGCAAATATTTTTTCCCAGTCTGTAGGTTGTCTTAGTTTTGTTTATGGTTTTCTTTGCTGAAGAAAAGCTTGTAAGTATGATTAGGTCCCATTTGTTTATTTTTGCTTTTATTTCTATTGCCTTGGGAGAAAAACATTGGTAGGATTTATGCCAGAGAATGTTAAACATGAATTTAATGAAAAACTTCTAGTATGGTGTCCAGAACATAGTAGATATGCTCAATGAAAGTTTCTTCTTTAATAAAAATACCACGTTTTTTTTATTACATACCTAAAGCTATAAATTCCGATTTTACTGAAATGAGCTTATTTTTCTATCTTATTACCTTTTTTTGTTTTATACCTCTTTATTAACCTTATCATTCTCCACTAAAGTTTTACTGATCTTACGGCTCTTATTTTAATTCAAAGAAAACACCTATTGAAGCTTGTGGAACTGCATTCTTTGGTTTTATAGGCTTCTGTGTGGTTTTAATGATGAAGGCATGCTTTTTGCTTAGGGATAAGATTATCTTCTCCAGACTATAGTGTTACCTTGAGTTTGAAACCTGCACTGTGACTCTTTATGCCATTTGTAGCAGATCTTTGGCATAAACAGGTCTGGGCTAGTCACAGTGTACGGGAAGGTCCAAGGCACACAGAGGCGGTTACTGATGCTCGCTGTGACTGGAACGGGCCACTGGAGAGGGATGTGAGAAGTAGACCGGTCAGGAATCAGGCCCGAGTCTAGCTGAACACCAAGCATCCTTACCTCATGGGAACATTCTCTTGATCACATAAGTACTGCATCTCCTAAACTGTTGAAACACTTTCTCTTTGTTAACAGTCTGCAGAGATTCAGTGCTGGTTCTGATGAAGAGTTGGTATAGTTTAAGATAAAGGGATGGGGCTCAGGAGACACGGGCTCGATCCCTGGTCCAGGAAGACCCTATATGCTGAGGAGCACCTGAGCTTGTGCACCACAGCTATTGAGCCTGTGCTCTAGAGCCCATGAGCTGCAACTTCTGAAACCCATGTGCCTAGAGCCCATGCTCCTCTGCAATAAGAGAAGCTGCTAAAATGAGAAGCCCATGCACTGCAGCTGGAGAGTAGCCTCCACTCTCCGCAACTAGAGAAAAGTCCATGTAACAACAAAGACCTAGCTAGCACAACCCCCCAAAAAAGAGAAAGAGATGATTCTTAGCCAGAAAAGACATTTTCAATGAACTGGAGTATCCAGGTCTGAAACTTGACGGGGGCTTGGTCCATGGGAGGAGACAGCCGTCTTAGGCCCTGTGTGAAAACCAAAGTGAGGGGTGAAGTTTGCCCAGGAGTCCAGCCAGTGTTTGTTTTCATTCACTTAAGAGCATGTATATCTTAGGGATCAATCTTTATAAAACAGTTGAGGTATCGAGTCACTCCCGTCCTGTTTTTTTTTTTTTTTTTTTACTATTTTATGAAAATGCTGTGGCATTTGTGAATTTATGGGTTTATGAAACTCTAGATTCGTTTGAGAATGTCCAGTCAGCCATAGTTCTTACATGCCCATTTTATCTGTACATAATTTGCTACTGCAAGGTTTTAAGATGCAAAAATAAAACTGGTACACATTATATAGTCTCTGAATAAAACAGTGCTGAGAATAGGATGACTGAGATCAAATAGTGTTTTATTTTCCACATCAAAAGACTTACCAATGAAGTAAGTGGTGTCCTTTTGCTACTGATCATGATTGAACCAGGACTTGTCAGGGGGTGGTATTGCTTTCCTTTGCTCTCTAAAGATAGATAGATTTGGCCTCTGGTATAATAATTCTGTGTCAGTGTTTCATTCTTTCATTTGTGTTCTGGAAAAAACCTACTTTAAGTCATTTCTGCTTCTGACTTTTGAATCAGTATGACCGTGTTGTCCTTATTGAGTGTTAACTGCACTGCAGTAAGTGGCATCTGAGGTTTTGGCAGCCCACTCCGGTGTTCTTGCCTGAGAAATCCCATGGACAGAAGCTGCCTGGCAGGCCACAGTCCTTGGGGTCGCAGAGTCAGACATGACCGGGCACGCCCGCATGCACAGACGTGGGGTTTATACGTGAGTGTCGGCTGCCCCAGAGCAGAAGTCACACAGGCTCCTCTGATTGCAGGCCATTTTCGGCCCGAGTTCATTCGCCCCCCGCCTCCGCTGCACGTGTGTGAGGACGAGCTGGCCTGGCTCAACCCCACCGAGCCTGACCACGCGATCCAGTGGGACAAGTCAATGTGCGTGAAGAACAGCACTGGCGTAGAGATCAAGCGAATAATGGCTAAAGCCTTCAAGAGCCCCCTGTCCTCTCCTCAGCAGACACAGGTATGTGTTACCATCAGCATTCTCCTGTAAGGAATTCACCAAGCGTTCTTGTTTCTCATGAAGTGATAAACGACCAGTGACACGGTGTTGTCAACATGATCCACTGGTAGGAAGTGTCTTGGTCCCTGAAGCTCGGTTCGGCCTCCCACTCTGCCCACTGCGCTGTGGTGGGGCAGCGAGTCTGGTGCCCGAACACCTTGCAGCTTCTGTCTGCGATCAGCTCGACTCCGGGCGAGGGGCCTGAGGTGGCGCTCACGTGGGGCGCTCTGCTCTGGGTGCTCCGTGTACGCTGTCGCTAAGCTGAACGGGACTCACGGGAGGCCGAGTCTGCAGTGACTCACATCTCACCAGGGAGGTAAACCAGCGCCCATCACACGGTTGGTCGGTCGTGTATTCAGAAGTCCCTGTGCCCGACGACGAGATTCAGGAAACACAGGACGCTGTGGGTAGTTCCTGTTGGTGAATTTTACCCAGTTTGCACCCTTTCCCATTAGAACTTGTCAGGAGGTACCTCTCCAATCCGGTGTGCCACCTAACACCATCTTCAGAGCCAAGTAACAGCCTTGTTCGTAGTTCCCTTTGCTAACTAGTCAGCCCTGAAGGAGTGTGTGTGTCCATGCAGGTAGGTGGGGACAGCATAGAAAATGTATGTAAAGGAAGGTACAGATCTGGCAAAACACATCATTTTTGAGCACACATACTTGAGTAACTGTGCGTGTGACTTGCACGGCAGTGTGCGCAGTCTGACCCCGACTCCCCGTCCCCCGGGCGCTGGGCAGGGCTCCAGTTCCTGGGTTTCCTGATGACCTCTGTGGTCTGTGCTTTTCAGTAGTGCGCGTTGCTAAGATTATTTTTGATTATAATCGAAAACAGAAAAAAAACCTACCTACAAGGGATGTAAGGATATGATTGTTAAAATCCAGACAGTATTGATTCTGGTTTCAGGCCCAGGAGGCATCAGTGTTATTTATAAACTCTTGTGATGGTGCCTGGTTGTAATACCTGACAATTCAAATGTAAGTGTCAAAATATCAAAGCATGATGATCATGGGTTTGAGGGAAGATACTGATGAAGTTGGTTCAGTGCAGGTAAATTTTATAACATTTCAAAAATAAAATAGTTGGGTATTTTTATATGCGGGAAAGAGAATTTCTAATTTGACTTCTTTTTCTCTCTTTAAAAAAACTTGATTTTATTTAGCTCCTTGGAGAGTTGGAAAAGGACCCCAAACTTGTTTATCATATTGGCCTCACTCCAGCCAAACTTCCTGACCTAGTGGAAAACAATCCTCTAGTTGCTATAGAAATGTTGCTGAAGTTAATGCAGTCAAGCCAGATCACTGAGTATTTTTCAGTTCTGGTCAATATGGATATGTCATTACATTCGATGGAAGTTGTAAATCGGTAAGTTTCTGTACTCGATCAAATGCTGGGTGGGTGCCGGTGGGGCAGGTATATAGATCCTGATTAAATGATTAGAAGGGGAAAAACCTGCAAGTTTTTTTTTCCTGACATTGTTAGTCTGAGAAAACCCATTAAATAATCTAAGCTTTAGTGTTAACTGCATATAAATTTCGCACCCCCAAGGAAGAACTTGGAGGGTATTCTGAGCCTTTAATACTATCTTAACCACTGGACCACGTGGGAAGTCACCATCTGTGAAACCTAATTGCTAAAGTTTATTTCCCTATATATGGTTATATATTCTTAGTTCTCTGTGCTTAAGTCACTCGGTCATGTCTGACTCTTTGTGCTCCCATGGACTGTAGCCCAGCAGGCTCCTCTGTCCATGGGATCTTCTAGGCAAGGATACTTGAGTGGGTTGCCATTTCCTATTCCGGGGATCTCCCTGACCCAGGGATCGAACCCAAGTCTCCTGCATCTCCTGCATTGGCAGGTAGATTCTTTACCACTGCACCACCTGGGAAGCTGTATATTCTTTATCTCTACATAAATTACAGGTGTTACATTATTTCTGTTAGTGACTAAAGCTATATCATGGGAAGGTAGGGGCCAAGAAGCTGAGACAGTTCTGAGAATACCTTCCTAGAATTCCTGGCACTGTTCTCTGAACCGTTCTTTGATTAGGTCTCCTTGCTCTGCTGTCATCGACTGTCAGGGAAGCAACAGTGGGTTCTCACTTTGTTATTTTGCTTACAAGTAAGTTTTAAATACATCACAAATTTCACAGACTTGAAGGTTAGCTTGGGAACCTACTATTAAGCTGTTTATATGTAGTGTAGGTCAGGAAGATCCCCTGGAGGGGGAAATGGCAACCCGCTCCAATATTCTTGCCTGGGAAATCCCATGGACAGAGGAGTCTGGTGGGGTACAGCAAATGGGGTCACAGGAGAGTCAAACACGACTTAGCAACCAAACAACAAAGAGTGTAGCCTTATAGGCAGGCTTGCCTGCTCTGCTCCCAATGTAGGCTTCTCATCCCCAAACGCCCCCCACCCCCCACACACGTGGTGTCCTGTTTCGGGGGCTAAATGTTATGGACTTCCTGCTTACGGGGAGATCCATTCTGAGTGCCAGGCAACTACACTTCAATTGGAGCACTCGTTTGAGAGTTGGGGATTATTGTTTCTAACCTGTTTATAGCTGTACTAAGCTGGGAACTCCCTGGCAGTCCAGTGTTTAGGACTCAGCACTTCCACTGCCGAGTGCCAACAGTCACTCCCTTGGGCGGCGAGGGGCCACACGACTAAGATCCCAAAATCTGCATAGTGAAGCCCCCCAGAAAAAGTCCTTTTAAGTTAATCGGCTGGTGGGAAAAAGCCTAACTGAAAGCCCAGGGCAGGTGTGTGCTAGGGCAGCACAGGTCTGGGGAGGGAGCGAGGAAGCGCGAGGTTTTCAACCTTCATTTTCTGTCGCTTGCAAGACCGGTTAACCTGCTGCTTCTGCCGCCTTCTTGTTTGAGCTTTCTTCTGTTCGGGTCCTCCAGGCTGACCATGCTGAGTGCTCACTTACTGTCTAAACCAGATCGCAGGCACTTTGTCCAAGGATAACTACATCCTGTTATCATAGTGTGGACATGTTTCAAGGGTGGGGTCTGCTGTGGGAGCCCACCCACCCACCTCATTGTGCATCACCCCATCCCGCGCGTCACCAGCAGCCCATGGCTGCGTTTCCTTGGAGCCTTGTGGGAAAAAATTCTGTAGTCAAGCAAGTTTAGAAACGTGCCACGCCACCCCCGATTCTACACTTTACTCAGATCATTTACTGATTTGAAGGAACACTTCTGTCCGTGGGTTTCAATTTAAGTCATATGCCCTATGAAGCCTTTCCACTTGCACTGCTCCTTGTGCCTCACGTAAGTACTTAGTCATGCATTGTGCTGTTCAGTTCCTACCACGCCTTCCTTCACAAGCGCTCCCTGCATAGCACTCCTGTGTAATCAGGAGTTACTGATTGGTATTACTTACGTAGACGGAGTAACTGCCCACATTGTCAGAGCCTGGATGCTGACTAGGAATTACAGTTCAGCCAAGACCACACAGGGACATGGTGCTCAGCGCTTATTACACATGATGTGCAGACTTGAGAAATGGCAGTGTCACTTATTAACAGGGGTGAGTGGGGTGGGTGGCGCCGATGTTTACTTGCACGAACCATTAATATCAGAATTTTTACTAAGTGACTGAAATTAACAGGCCTGCCTTTGTTTTTATGAAACAGACTAACCACAGCTGTTGATCTACCTCCTGAATTTATTCACCTTTATATATCCAATTGCATTTCTACCTGTGAACAAATTAAGGATAAATACATGCAGGTAAGTAACAATTTTTGTAACCTTTATAAATACCTGCCCTGAAAACAGACGCTAACACAGGTTCCTTTTTCAGAATCGTCTGGTGCGTCTTGTGTGTGTCTTTCTCCAATCCCTGATCCGTAACAAGATCATCAACGTGCAGGACTTGTTTATAGAAGTGCAGGCCTTCTGCATCGAGTTCAGCAGGATCCGTGAGGCCGCGGGCCTCTTCCGGTTGCTGAAGACCCTGGACACTGGGGAGACACCTGCCGAGACCAAGATGTCCAAGTGATGCCTCTTTGGGACCTCCCGTTCGTTGTTCAGCTGTGCTGTGCTTTCCTTTTTAAAACTGTCCAGACCCCAGTGATTGCTTGGTTTAATGCACATAAACATCACTCCCTCCACTTAAAGAGTCTTGCCTCCCTGGGTGACTTTTCCCTTTAGATGAATTTTTGGTAAGAACCTGGAAGAATGCGTCCTGTAGGTATCTTGCTGATGGCTATCCACAGGGAAAGGTCATCCCAAAGTCACTGCACTCGGGAGATGAGGCCATCAACATTGAAGAGCAACAGGCTTGTTTTTGCTTAAGATGTAAGTCACAGGCTTCTGATAAGGCTTTAGGGAGAGTAAATGAAGACCCTCTTTAAGAACATGAATTCCTGCCCCTGGGGCCTGGAGTCATCCCGGGATGGCAGTCTGACCCCTAAACCTCTCACTGGGCCCAGTGTGAGCCATGGACACACGTGTAACCTCATGCTTTCCTTTCACGGGAACCTAAGAGACAACAGAGTAAGTGCTTTTCTTGGGCTGCCTACCAACGTGGGAATTCCTAGAAACCACTTTTGGGGACTGTAATAGCTGGTAGTTCTCTGGGCTTTCTCTCTTGATGTTCGGTGCTCTGGGAGGACGGTCCTGGGGAGCTGTCCTCGCCAAGTGGGGTGTGTGCCCCGCCTGTGGGCTCCTGTGGGCTGTTACCCCTCTTTTAACTCTGGACAACAGTGCCTTACATTAAAGTTTTCTATGAACTATATTATCTGACGTTTTTACTTGAAGAAATCATGAAAAATCCCCCGTCTACTGATGTACTTTCAAAGCATACTCTACAGAAACCTGAGTCACTCACCTTCCAGTCCAACTCTTTTTTTTTTTTTTTTTTCAGTCCAACTCTTAAGCAAAAGTTAAAGGCTATACCAAAGCAGGGCAGGTTTTAAGATTAACATAAATTCCAGCCTTGTAATACTGGCAAAAGAGTATGCCTAGATGATGAGGAATTTTAGCTTAGACATTCTCATAAAGGGAAGGGATTTATAAATATATATGCTTCAGAAGGACCCAAACTGGTGTAACAGGTGTGCCTTCAGAAGTCTAAAATGATTGTGGTAATGGACTTTCCACACCTAACTTTTCTGTGCCCAGGGCTGACATGCGGGCATCACCATTTTACATGTTAGCACTGGGCAAAGAAAGTTTATTAGTCAGTACTCTCTGTGATGGTGTGACCACACCACTGCTGGAAGACCCCCAACCTCGGGTTCAGGCCCTGCCGATTCTCGGTAAGCGAGCGCTCCTGGCCAGCAGCCTGGACGCACACATGAAGCTCACCTAACACACGTTTTGTCTGTGAGGCACCTCAGTCATGTTGCAGCCCTATGCCTGGGCACTGTCCCAAGCTACGCAATCACCAACTGAAGCGGCACAAAATGTCAGAAATGTGGCACCACGCTGACCACGCAAGGACACCTGTTGTCAGTCTGACACTAGAAGACCACGTCCTCCTGTCCAGCCGCACCTGGGAACGCGTGTGCCGGAAGCTAGGCACCTCACTGCCCCCGGGGCATCCACAAGTCGCCACCCACGCAAACACTGATTTGGGGCCACAAACCGGCTTTTGTGGGCAGATCTGCAACATGGCCTGTGACTAAAGACAGACCACTGCTCATCATTTCCAGGTTACAGTCCCGGTGTTTACTTGACAGAAGAAAGGGTTTCAGATGTATTTCAAATAAATAGCTTACAAAGAACAGTAGTTATATTTAGAGAACATTTTATGGGAGGAGGAAAAAAAAACCCAGATACATTTACAACACCAGCAAAAAGTTCTTCGTTAAACATGTTTAAAAGTAGAAGAAAGTTTACCTGAAATAAAAGGAACTATAGTCCTGGGATTTGATAACTGCATCAACTTTTAAGTTTAATTAGATGAGTTCATGTTTTTTAAAAACCACGTCTTGAATTCTCTGGACTTTCAGTTCCAATTTCTAGCTTTAATATCTTCAAATCACCTGTTTAAAAGATGACAGCAAGAAGACCTATTAAAATGACATCTTAGGGTAGAAAGATGTTCGAAAAAGTATTTGTGATCCTAAAATATAACTATTTCAAATACCTTTAGCAATACTGTTTACTTATGCAACTCTAAGAAAATGGTATCATTCAACTATTATTCTTACAGAAATAGACAAACTTTCATAAATTTTAATGGACTCAATGGACATGAGTTTGTGCAAACTCTTAATGCGGAAAATCCTTAAGAAAAGGACTTCCAAAATCCTGAGATTCAATAACTGTAATCAGCCTAACAGAAAGCATAAGTGTTTTCCCAGGTTTCTCTTCATCCGTTGATACATAAGCCTCCAACGCGTCAAAAAGAATGGATTGACTTTTTTTGTACTAATCTTCAACTAATGTAATGCAAATACTTTTTTGATTTACAACTTATTTTATACTTTCCTGTTAGGATGAGGGCACACTTCTAGCTGCATGGCTGATGATGACATTGTTTTACTTTTGTAACTAGTAATAGGTGTGCCAGTACTTTGGAAAATGAAATGCTTTTAAGTGTTTTAAAACTTCAAAAATGAAAATTAACTGGGAAAAGCATCAGTGACTTTTCTAATTGGTGACCTCGTGACAGAAGCACAGTATGCAGAAAAATAAGCTGAACTCTGGTTCAGGCCAAAGTTCTGTGCTCTGTAAGTTGCAAATTGGAGTTTACACCAAGCCTGGAGAAATGCTTTTGACTAAAACATGTAAGTACCTCAGGTTCTAGTTAGCCATGTATATGTGCTGACTTACCCTCAGCCCGCATTGACCATACGAGCTTTAATGTGCTCAGAAACAGAGACTATAGCTAAGCTAAGCCGTCTTACCGGGGCATCTGGTTGTGTTGGGCATTTTGTCCCAGTGAGAACAGCCTGGTTCTTGAATGTCTTGTGTGCTTCTGCGCTCAGGGATGTCTGACTCTGCGACCCCGTGGACTGCAGCCCGCCAGGCTCCTCAGTCCATGGGGTTTTCCAGGCAAGAGTACTGGAGTGGGTTGCCATTTCCTCCTCCGGGGGATCTTCCCGACCCAGGCAAGGAGCGAACCCATGCCCCTTGTGTCATGTGAATTCTTTACCATTATGGTCTATTACTATTGTTATTGTTTTCATGATTCTTGTCACTAGTCTTTGATGTAGCAAGTATACCATAAAACATGTAGAAAGGTGCTTACTGCACGCTGAAGCCCCAAAGTTGCCCAGGGTTTACCAATCATCTCTTCTTAACAATGTCTGAGCTTGCTGGGAAGGCCCATTTTGGAAACCGTGCCCCGACATCACTGAGGTCAGACCAGAGGTTCGCTTCAGGAGGTTTTGTCATCGTGCACCCACAGAGAGCCAACTGCCAAGGGACACACTGCAATTCGGCCTTTTAGTGTCATCACTCCTCAGTAACGATGGGGCAGTCCTCCGGGAAAGGGTCTGGGTGCCCAACATCCCCAGCAGGACCGCAGGCGAGGAGCTGTTACCTGCTGCAGGTGCTGTGTGCACATCCCTCCAGGCGGCATGGCTTTCTGAGGGGAAGCCCTGAAGCTGCAAGGCAGGGGCGCTGGCATCCATGGGCACATGCTGTCCTCCACACACCACCGAGGCCCTCACAGTTAAAAAGAAAGAACACTGTCTCTACGTTATTTGTGAACAAAGCTTTCAAGACAGCTGTCAGAAGGAAAGTGATTATTGCCATTAAGGAGTACAATCTGAACTAAATCTCTCTGCTTTACTAACCGTTCTTCATTTATATTCCCCAGATTCCCAGCATTTTATCAATGTTGTGTTTCAGCAAAAATTCTAGCAACTGACCCTTCATCACGTCCACCTAAGAAAATCCTTTTGAAAGGAAACATTTTCCTTACCAAGTACAAAAGGGTTTTCTGTCTGCTCTTGCAGATTTCTTTATTTGCTGTTAAAGACTTGTGTTTCTAGAGATGACAGTACTATAATTTTTCCAGTCTCTTATGTTTATAACTTAGGGTCAAAGTCTCTTTTTTTTTTTGACTGTGCCTCACAGCACAGGGGATCTTAGTCCCCTGACAAGGGATGGAACTCGTGCCCCCTGCAGTGGAAGCACAGAGTGCCAAACAGTGAACCCCAGAGGAGTCCCTCAACCTCCTGAATTAGGTAAAGCTCTGGTTGACAGCCGCTGATAAGAACTCACTCGCTCATAATCATCAAAAACAATTCACCTTGATCTGTCAAAGCATGCTTTAAAGTCAGCTTCATTGGCTAATGGGAAGAATTAAAGCACTTTCCACTAGTATGTGTCTTAAAATACAAAGAGCAACCTACTTGGTATAGAATCAGGGACATATTTTCCTATCTGCAATGAATGACACAAAAGGCAAATTTCAAAGATAATGGCCATTATGGAAACCCACTGCAGTGTCTGCTGAAATTAGCACTCAAGAATAAGGCAATTTCTATTCCCATAGCTCTTCCCTTGGAGTCTGGCCTCGGTGATATCAGTAACACTGTTGAATCACCTAGAGTTTCACTGAGTGGCTGGAATAGAGTGTACTAAGTAACTTGAAAAAAAAAAAAAAAAAACTATATAGATACAGGTATAAGAATGAATTGTTTACACTTTAAAAATTATGTACTCTAGTAAACATTTATTTTTACCATGAAATAAAGATGTACACAGTAAACAGCTTGGAAGCTACAAAGGACTACAACGTCAAGCTGTAAAAAACTAACTTCCTCACTCTGGACCTTCCACCTCTAAGAAGTAACAGCAGAGCACAATGTGTGTGTGTTTTTGTTGTTGTTTTTTTGGCCACCCCTGTGGCATGCAGAACTTCCCCAATCAGGGATCGAACCTGCGTGCAGCCCCTGCAGGGGAAGTGCAGAGTCTTCACCACTGTGTGTGTGTTTAATCACTTTTTCAACTTAGAGAGTGGCCCCCAAAGCTTCAGAGCAGCCTAATCCCCCTGCCTTCAAGGAAGAGCAGCAAACAAGAGTGAAAGGGAGAGATGATGAAACAAGTTCACTGTCATTAAGCTCACTTTGAAATTAATCGAGAAAACTGGTTACTTGTTTAACAGCAACTGAAAGTCTGCATCTATCACCCTTTTAATTGTAAAGATTAAACTCTAGTTGAAATCAGTAAATTCATCATTTACCTAAAAAAAAAAAAAATCCACATCAGAGTCTGTTTACTCCATTTCCTTAACAAGCAATGCTCGTGTGAGATACAGAATCTTAGCTTTTTTTATTTGTAGGAAAAAAGGGACAAAACTTCCCTCCCCATCAAGCTTACTGGAAGAAATTAGGTAATAAAAGGGAGAGATGAAATCACTCAAGTCCGCCAGTACTTTTCTCATAATTCCAAATTTAAAAACAACAATGGAAGTGCTCTCAGGTTTGGAAACCGCTCTAAAATACAGAGGTGCAAGAAAGCAACAGATTTCTCACCACATTGACAAGTTTAATGTTCTAAGAAAGGCTTTCCTCCAGGGAAATACACATGACCAACTACTGAATATAATCACGCAATCACGCAACTCCATTTCAACTAGTGTAAAGTCAACGTGCTTAGGCTAGAACCATCCTTGAGAAGACAGAATCATCTTTTGATACATTTCAATAGATAAATATATCAAGACTAATCAAAAAGTCTCTTGAAAGAATAAAATAGTTCTTTGTATACCAAATTAGAACCTGAAAGGTAAAAGAATGTACATTATTTTCACATATACAAACTATGCAGTAAAGTAAAAAAAATAAAGTGTCCTTTAATTCGAGCCTAGGCTCTGTCCGTGACACGGTCCACAGGTCGCGCGCTAGCAGGTGGGTCCGTCACGCTGAGCGTCGCTCCTGCCTGTCTCTACAACAAAGCAATGGGAGCCAGTGTCAGTCGCTGGGCATTTTCTGGGCTTTGGTTACATAAACATTGTTACATTTGGAGATCCTAGTTCATGAAACAAATTACAGATATTTTTAAATAAAACTTACATGGAAAGACAGCAACCTATTCCAGACAGAGAGTTAAGAAAATATAAAAACACCTTCTTCATATAGAGCATGAGAGGTTTTCTAGTCTAATCAACAAGCATGTGGTCAGCTCCGTGCAACAGAAAAGACGCAGGCTGAGCTGGTGGGATTAACCGGAGTGTGCTTTTAGACACGCAGCAATGGCATCACCACCCAGGAAGACAGCAGCTTGCGTTTACCGGGCAATGTATATTGACCCTACAAGCTAGAGACAGCTACACTGTTATCCCCAATCTAGAGACTGGAAATTGAGACACGGAGAGGTTCAAACTGGCATTCGAGCCCAGTCGGATGTTACCAGGAAAGGAGAACAGAATAATTTTGGTGCAGAAGGTTTCTTTCAGGAGTACAGTACCTCCTCAAATACAGGAGAACCAAGCACTGTGAGTTCACCTACAATCAGACCTGAGGTCAAGTGGGCCAAAGAGGAGCCCACTGGTGCAGACACCTTCTGCAGGGAGTGGGCTGCCCTAATAACCCCCACCTTCATCTCTCGAAAGTGTTAGCTTAGCTACTGGTGAAGTTACATTGTACTCTGGAAGTCCTAAGGTCAGCTGGAAAGAATTAACTTTTTCCCAGTGTAATAGTTCTCAAATGATGCTGTTATGATGGCAGGCTAGAAATAATATTAACACATAAATTACCTGTCAAATTTACTGGTGAACAAATACTTAGAAATTCAGGTTAAGAATTTTACCTGTCCTGAAATATCTCAAGGGTAGTCAAGTAGTAGAGGAAACAAATTTCGTTTCCCTTCTGGAGACTGAAGGAAACAGCAAAAATTACAATGGAATGCATCTGAGCTCAATGCAACAGATTTGCTAAAAACAAGGTAGTTCATTCTCAGCAGGAGACCCAGCTAGGAGAACAGGCTAGGAGACCTCCTACGTGATCCACCTTTCTACTTCCTAATTCTCTGAAATTCATTCTCCCTTTTTCTTACACAATGCATTCTTTCTTCCTCAGGTTCTGCTTTAAAACTTCACTTCTCATGTTTCTATCTTTGCCTCCCAGATTCTAAAAATGTATAAAAAAAAGACAAACTGATTCAGTTTGAATATTACCAATTTGGAAAAACATGCTTCTTTTTCCAGGTTGGCAAATTCAAAATTAGAAGCATCAATTCTTCTCAGTTAAATCTATAAATTAATTCAACTATAATAAAAATTTTCATGGGATTTTCTTATACATGGTAAATTGATTTTTAAAATTAATCTTAAAAAATGAAAAACAGCTCAGAAACTTTTTAAAATAAGAAGAATAAAGATGAGGAAATTTGCCTTGCTTTGTGAATATCAAAACATTATTCACAAGTAATGATCGCTAAACAACTGATAAGTGGTTAAATATTTGGGAAAAATAGTTGAGTTAAATCTTTTCTGAAGCTATGTGCATTAAAGATTTAAGCATAAAATACAAAACCACAACTGTTAGTAAAGTATAAGTTAATAACCCTGAGAAAGACTTTCCTAAGTTAGCATTCTATCAAAGGCAGAATCATGCAAAGTATGAGAAGGCTGGACTAGATAAAAAACAAAGCAAAGACCAAAGAGCTCTTAGAATCAATATGAAAAAATTAGTTTTTCTATAGAAAAATAAATTAAGGATGAAATGGGCAACTCAGAAAAGAAATATAAATAACCAACAAATACGAAAAGAAGGTAGTTGCATCAGTAACTTTAAAAATGCAATTCACTCTATTTTACCTATGAGAAGGGCACAAAATAGACAGTTGGTAAACACACACATGAAAATTATTTCAGTGTTACTGATGATAAAAGTCCATCAGCAGGATGTGGTTTACAGAAACTATACTGAACCCAGAATGTACTAGTACACAGCTGCACAAAATCACAGGTCTTGTCTACAGATACAGACATAGTTTCGTACACCAAGAGGAAGAAGCGGGTTACCTGAGGGCACATAAATGATATTCTCTTCCTCTTCACACACAAACACAAAAAATCTGAGATATATTTATCAAAATGTTGAAACAGTATTGTATCTGCAGGGGTAAGATCATGGTTTTCATTTTTCCTTTACGTTTTTTCTGCACGTTATGGGCTTTTTCACTTTCATTTAAGCACTGATAACACCACTGTTTGCTAACCGGCGAGTGACTCACCCAGCAAGGCTGTGTTTTCACCTGCATCCTCTTTAAAGCTGGCGTCACAGGGTGGCACAGGGTCACTGGTGGAGGGCAGCTCGGAGCTGCCGGCGGCACTTCTCTCGCCGTCTGCTACCACGAGACTCAGATCTGCAGCCGAGACGCCCCCAGCGGGGGATTCTGGGGCAGTCGCCTCCTGTGCGTCCTCAAGCTCACCCTTGAGAGTCAGAGCAAAGAAACACCTTTTCTCAGTAACACCATCAAACTTGTCTATCATCATCTGCTCATAATTCAAACAAACTATTTAAACATCAATATTGCAAAAAGTACATCAGTGTCTTCTTAGCATCACCAGAAAGTGAGTCACTTCTCAGTAAGTAGCTTTTCATGGCCTAAATGCTTTTCCTCCAAAAAACCATGTTTCCCTTGACACAAGCGATGCCACCTTTTAAACTACGTATTGACAGAAAGTGAAGCTCTGTCACAAATGATTGTCCTGACTTCCTGAGCAGCCTGGCTGGCTGCTGACCACTGAGACCAGGGTCCTGAGCTTGAAAGACCGCCGCAACCGCTGCCAGCGGCCAGCACTCAGGAGACACGCAGGTCCCTGATCATCAGGGGGCGCACTGCCCGGCTCACTCAGAGAGCGCCGATTCTGCACAGGGTGTCTGTCTGCTGCCAGTGTGCCTCCACTTCCCCACACGCTGCTTTAAAGAAGAAAACGAGGCCATGAAAGTGCACACAGGAGACCCTACAAGCACCCTGCATTAAGTCTCAAAACCTGGGGGCCATCCAGAAATCTTTTTTGATTAACGCCAGAGTCAGAGTTGTGATGGACGCATCTGCTGGTAAAAGGCCGACTGGGGGCGGGTGGGTGTCCCGTGGACCTGGGCTGAGACTGAACATCACACAGCCTAGCTGCCCGCTCCACTCCTGGGGTCCTCAGGGCCAAAAGCACTGCTGCTCCCGCTGCCGGCTCCGCCTGTGTTCTAGAACCTTCTTTTGACTCCTGGACCCCGCGTGGCTCACTGCCTTCCCACAGGCACCCCCAGAGAAGACGCCTGCCACACCAACCACCAAGTCCTGCCGGGCTGCTGTCGTACGCGCTCCCGCTCAGCCCGCCCTGACCTGTGTTTCCAGGTCCTCGTCTGAGCACCTGCCAGGCTGAACTAGCTGCCCATCTCAGGCCCCATGTGGTCACTCGCCATTGACCTGTGATAACGCAGATCCATTAACACGCAGCTCAAATGTCCCTCCAGCAACCCCTCCCTGAGCTCCCCCATTGCTGCTGGCAGGGTCAAGGCCTCCCCTCTCTGTGCCCCCCACTCTCCAAACAGGCCTCCTTGGCCAGCGCGGTGGGGTGCACGCTTGCCCCTTGCCAGTCCAGATGGCGGAATCCCTGGGAGCCAGTGAGCAGAAGGGTGGAGTCCTGTCCAGCTCTGTCTCTCCAGAGCCAAGTCCAGACCCAGCACTGCACACCCCTGATAAGGGCTGACCCCGGGAGCAAACACGACAGTGACAAGAGGCATGTCAAAGTGGTCACAGCTGCAAAGTCGGGCACCACTCTGTGAGGGCCAATGGCTGCTCTCACTGTGGTCATTTCTCACTGTGGAAGTTAGAACTAGTTACCACACGAGAGGAGAGTGTAAAACTCGCTGCAACTCAATGCAGGAGGGTCAGCGGGTCTAAAGAAAAAGGCAGATCTGTCAAAGAATTAAAAAAATAAATAAAGGCAAGACAAGTTAATTTCTTAAGTGTGATTTCAAATTACTGTAGGTTTCTTCAAAACAGAAAACAACCTTTCTGGGAACACATATTCTAGCCTTTTGAAACGTTCTGAAAGCAAGACAACCTAATGTAAAATGAGTCTTGATTTTTAACGTGTGAAATATACGTAGATACATTTCCAAAAACAGTCTCAATGCTAAGGTCAATGGAATGCCTTTTCCACTAATGTTTAGAAATGAAAAGCAGGTTTAAAGTTACCAACTAATGAAGATAGCAACTCAAAGAGTTTGAGAGTGCATCCACAGAAGGAAAAGGAGGAAAACTGCTAGGAAACCACGTTTAATTAAAATTAAACCACTGTTTAATCCCTGGCTTCCACTGTTTAAGACCCAGTCCCAGTAAGGCTGGGCAAGACAGGAATGAGCCATGGTCACTAAGAAAGCCCAGGACACCAGCCAAGCTGAGGAGAGCCACCAGTTATCAAAGACAACCAATCAATGAACATTAGAGATTCTAGAGCAAAGACACATTTTCTAGACATCCAGGTGAGACAGTGCTGCCTCCCTCTGTGTATCCACACTGAGGCCTCTGCAACTCACACTTGAACACTGTAATTCACAGAAAATCACACTGGTTATTAAGACAGTGCGTGGTCCCTTAGCTCTCTTTTAAAGATATGCTGAGCTGGAAAACGAAAAATATTTTGAAGGGGGCCTGCAGCTTTGAGGGCTGATACAGTCACATAAAACCATTATCATAAGAAAAAAGTCTCTTTAGTAAATACTGCAAAAACCTCCTATGTTTAGCAACAAGAATAATATTATCTGATATTTAAATTACTTCTCTCAAAGATAGATCTGTTTCAAAACAACTTATATTTAACCAAGAGTATCTTGGGACAGTAACAGATTCTATTTAGACTCTAAAAATATAACAATCTAGGAAAACCTGTTTTCCCTCTTTTGGGTAGGAGGGCTTGGACCCTGGAATTAAGCAAACTTACACCTGAAAGCTGACACCCCATCACATCACGCGTGACTTTAGGTAAGCGACTTCTCCCTAAGCTCGTGTTTCTGGCTACTAAAGGTGGCTACTAAAGGTGGTTACTAAAGGTGGTTACTAGAACAGTGCTCCCCTCCCAAGGGGCCAGGAGTCAATACTTTGACTTGCGTAAGTCATTCAGTGCACGGCTGCAATAACCTGCTTTCACTCCGCCCTCCTGGCTCTGTTCTCTGAGCGCCGTCCTGTGACCAGGCCAGAATGGCAAAGTGATGGAGCACGTTCGCTGCAGCAGGAATTTCCCCTGCGGTATCTGACTCTGAAACCCAGGTATTGGGCGAGCTCGTGTCCAGAGGTGCTGGCTTTTGCTTCTTGTATGTAAAGTGTGCACCTGGCTCCTTGCAGGTCAGATGTTTTACACTCACTATTTCTAAGACACTGACCAGGATCAACATATAGCAAAAATACCACTCTAAGTATGAACTTTAAGCATATACCTAGTGTATTATTCGATAACTCCGTAAGTTCATTGATTTGGGGGGAATGTCTTAAGAATTCACTTTTAGTATAGAGGAAAATTTCTTTAGGAACCAGCAGAACCCTAGAAGGAGCATCTGGTTCACTCCTCCTGCCTCTGGTCAGGAACAGAATCAAATCACTCAGGGAAAATGGGGGCAGTGGGGTGGGGGGAGCAGAGATTGAATATAAACAAAAACATAACAAACCCAATATCCCAGGGCTTTGATGACATCAAGTTTACACATTGGACACGTGCGGTGATCCAAAAGCCATGGGTCAATGCATATTCTATGAAAAATATGCCTAAAAAAATTAAGTATGTGTTAATATCTTAAAATAATTGCTTATACCTTATAAAGGAAATAACACATCCTACCAACTCATCTTCTTGTTTACAAGTCAAATGCCGTCATATCAAAATTCCAGTGTATCCACTTACCCTCGGTGGTTACCTGTTCTACTTTCCAAATTAAATGGAATTTGGCATTTAGAGGGAAATTCCCCCTTCACTTCATGAAAACAGCATGGTTTATTTCTGTATCATGCTGGAATGTATTTTCATGTGCCTCTGTTAGCCTTATCGGAATGAATGTGACCTAAGAAACTGAAGAGTAAACTACAGTAACAAGCTAATAAAAAACTGATAGTATCTTATATAAAGTGACTCCAGTAGAAATACAACAAAATATCAATTAAAATATTAAAGCCATCTTTGGGCTGCAAGTTACACACTTATTTTTTGTCTTTATGTATTTTTGTAGCATCTACATTTTTCTAGAATGAACACATTAGTTTCAGAATCAAAAAAAGAAATCACACATTTTCTTCTTTTACTGATGTCTTCACTGGCTCACCTCCCCTCTTGGGTGATGAATCTACAGTTTATCTGTGCTGCAGGTAAGCGGGTGTGGGGATCAGAACCATACCGATTAGGCTCAGATGCCAGCGGTGTGATCGGAGGCTATGACTCTGAGCTAGATCCTGAGGTCCCTCTGCACCTACCCCAAAAGCTGTTCTGAGGAGCAAACATGCCACGTGACTACTAGGGTAGTGGGCACTATAAATCCTCAGCAATTTTTCATTATTATTACTGTCATCATTGTCTAAAGACCTTTTCTCCAAAGGGAAACCTGTCACGGCAGTTAAAAACAGCAGCAGGTAAGGACGTAAGGTGGTCCAACCCAGCTTGTCTTGTGACCTGTCCATCCTTAAACTGAGACTGACCCACAGGAATAGTTTTGAGAAAAATAAAACAAATATGTTGGTTCCATCGGGAAATTAGTTGAAATAAATCATAGGAGAAAACTGGGGTGGGGTGGGGGCAGGAAATGAAAACCCCACTAAGGAGACCAGGATACATGCACATTCAGGATACACTCAGCTGTTTATGATATGAGTGCAAGTCCCAGCTCGGCCACAGGAGCATCTCCATTTCCTGTAAAAGGAAATCTGGCTTCTCACTGTGTGGCATTCAAGTCAGAAAGGCTTGCCCTCAACCAGCCTAGAATAATAATTCTTTTCTATTTTAATAATGTTCTACAGGACACCATCAACTGACACTGACCTCAATTCATTAAGTACCCAGCACACCAACCCACATGAACTCCTGTAGATTTAAGTTCACTATCTTGAAGCCGGGAAATTAATTTTGTTATTCTGATCCTCATTACTTCATGTCCTCTACAGAACTCCTGAGAACTTTATCTCCTATAAGGTACTGGTATGTACTCTGAACACTCGCAAACATAAAGTGAGGCACAACTACATGATAACTTGTGACCTGCTTATAATCGGTGCGAAGCAGAATTTAAAATGACCAGCTTTAAAACATAGTCTCTGTACACCTTTCTGCTGACAAAGCAATTTTTAAAGAAAAGTTATCAAAGCACCTCATGATTAAAAAGGAAACAATTTCCTATTGCTTAAAAAAAAAAAACTAGTTAAATAAAGGAGGAATATTTATTTCACACAACCCCAGAAAGAATCCAAACTCAGGGTGCAAATAACAGCAGAGCCTAATCTAAGATAAAAGCCATCTCCATAGAAAAATAACAAATAAAAATACATAACCAGGAAATGTCTTTAAGGATAACATTTCTAATAAATGTCTGAGAAAATGTTCACTAGTTTAAAACATAAGAATTAAAATATTTAAAAGCTAAAAAAAAACCAATGATAATAGCAGCAGAGCCTGAGCCAGGTCTGTTGACTGTCCCTGGCCCTCTCACCCAGGGCCTTCACCTGGTCAGCTTCAGGTTCCTTTCTCCCAACATGGCAGACTTTCTCCATTGATAAATGTACAGTATAGACCCCCAGGACCCTACTGAAGCCTCCTTGCCTATAAGATAAAAAGCCAATCTGCAACAAAATGAGACAGTGGGTCTTAATGGTCACCTAAAGTCTTCAAGCAAAACAGTCTTAAAGTCAAACAGTACAAGAGGACCTTGAAGACTTTGAGCTTCTTTTCTAAGAGGAGAGATGATTGCAAGATATCACCTGATAGTAAGATCTTCATATCCTGAAACTTGTCAGGATATTTGGTCAGAAACCTGAAACTTGTGAATTTTAACATCTCAGGAAGTAAGAGAACGTACTTGCATGGCAGAATTCTGATAACGTCCCTTCCTTTAAAATTTTCAATACACACTGCACAACTTTCAGCATCGACATCAATCCCCTGTAAAAAAGAAGAGCAAAGAATTTGCTGTATCCTTAGCAAATAGTATGTGCTTCCCTGGTGGCGCAAACTGTAAAGAATCCCCCTGCCAATGCAGGAGATTTGGGTTCAACCCCTGGGTCAGGAAGATCCCCTGTAGGAGGAAATGGCAATCCACTCTAGTATTCTTGCCTGGGAAATCCCATGGAGAGAGGAACATGGCGGGCTACAGTCCATGGTGTTGCAGGGTTGGGCATGACTGAGCGACTGACACTAGTAAATAATATTCTCTTGGTAAAACTCACTACAACAAAAACTAAACAAAAACGAAACTCACTACAACTCAACTAAAACAATGATGAATTCTAGTCAGCATTGTTACATCCTGAAATTAAATACAGATAATTTCCACTTGGTATTTATTTTTACCACTATCAAAAGATTTTATTTTTAAAAGAATTTGTTTGAACAGGAAAAAATTTCATTGCCTACCTAATCAGACACGAATGTTTAAATAAGAGGCTGTTCATTTTTTTAAGTGATCATATTTTTAAGGGCTGTAGAAATTCAAATGCCTGTTTTATTATAAAAAAATTTTCAAATATAAAACTTAAAAGAGGATGAATATTTAATAAGATATATGTTTTTTGGAATCATTGGAAATATACAAAAGCAGTTTCATTAGAATATGCTAAAGAACAAAGTTATAACTTGCAGATGAGAAAATGCAAAGTTACAACTCACAGATGAGAAAATACAAATGAGATACTTTCGGACTAAGTATCTGAAAATATTCACCTCACTAGTGATAAAAGAACCACAAATTAAAATAAGTTACCTTTTTTTTTTCAAAGTCACTACGTCATGTCCAACTTTGCAATCCCATGGACTGTAGCCCACCAGGCTCCTCTGTCCATGGGATTTCCCAGACAAGAATACTGGAGTGTGTTGCCATTTCCTCCTCCAGGGGATCTTCCCTACCCAGGGATCAAACGAACGTCTCCTGCACTGGCAGGTGGATTGTTTACCACTGGGAAGCTTGAGTTTCTTTTTCATACATCAAGTTAACAAAGGTAAAAAGAAACAAAAATTTCTGGGGAAGCAGTCTTGTGACACAATTTCAGCTTCTGAGAGTCTGTGGGTCATGACCTTTCTGGGGGTGTCAGCTCATCCCACTTTCCTGTGTACCACCTGGATCTGTCCACCTGGCTTCAGCCCATCAACCAAAGTAATGAGCATGGCCGACCTGGTCACCTGACCCAAATCTGGCCAATGACCTTGTCTCCTCCAGGACTCTGGGATAGGGACTCAGTTACCAGTGTCTGTAGCTTTAGCAAGTTAATTTTATGGAACACAGCTTCACAGTCATCATGTAATTATTTAAAAGTACCTTTAAGCACATGAGTCCCTTGTTAACAAGCAAGCAGTAAAAACTGATTTTATATGTGGATATTGCTATCAAAGATTGCACTAAAATTAACTTTGTCACTGAACTTAAAATTAGATGTTGCAACTAGACATTATCACCTTTTCTCACACGCCAAGAAAGAATGATGAAATCATTTTTACTTCCCTAATGGTCTGCAAGCTTATACAGTACTGTGATTGAGTCCATAAGAAAAACTAGGAAACAACCAGTCTCTGGAACTCAACAAGATGTAGATTTAAGAAAAAACAGTCTTTATTTGCACAAATTAAACATGTAAGACTGCCTGAAAATCCAGCTATATACCTCATGGATCATTTATGGAGACTTTTTTTAACCATTATTTCTGACAATAGTCTGTAGAAGCATATTTTCAAAACTGTTCTGTACAGGAAGAGGGTAATATCAATTGACTTATGTTCCCAAAGACGTTGTGCAGTAAATTACACATATCAATCTATGTCTTCTCATACTTAAGGACAGATTTCCCGCCAGAGAGCAGAAGATACATTTCAAGAGGAACATAAAACTGTGCTTATCATGGAAGTGCTAGCCGAATGCACAGCCTGTCTCAAGATACTTGCTGGGGACTCTCTCCCCCAGGGGGCTCTTCCCTGATGGTTCAGCTGGTAAAGAATCTGCCTGCCAATGCAGGAGACTCAGGTTAGATCCCTGGGTAGGGAAGATCCCCTGGAAAAGGAAATGGCAACGCACTCCAGTATTCTTGCCTAGGAAATTCCGTGGATAGAGATGCTTGGCGGGCTATAGTCCACAGGGTTGCAAAGAGCTGGACATGACTGAGCTTGCATGCGTGCACCCCACGCACGCACGCACACACACACACACTCTCTCTCTCTCCAAGCCTCCGCCAGAGACCCTCGTCATTTGTAAATCATATGTTAATCTTTCCATGAGATGGGATTTTTTTTTTTCACTTTTCCTTTTAAATACAGCCACATGGAAAGAAACCTGGACTCTGCACCAAGTCTGCAAATTCACCGTCACTACAATGTAAGGCATCTGGGAAAGGATGCAGCCAACAATATAATTCCCAGAGTCTCCTAATGGTAAATATTCCACAGGAACCATCAGTATCTGATCCCAAAGCTTTAAAGTCAAAGGTCTATAAATGTAATGAGTATTGTCCTAAAGCTCTAATCCTTTAAGTAGGCCATAAGAGGAGACGTGAACCCAAGGGCACTTGGGTATTGGAGGCTGCAGTGTCGGCGTGGGCCAGGTCTCAACAACTCAGGGAGGAAAAAAAGAAAACCAAAAGGATGGAACCCACTCGTAGCTATGTCACCTCAACATTTCACAGCACTGAAAACGGACCATTAAAGAGTAACTATTCTTGCATTGGCAACTGTTTTCCTTGTAAGGAATCTATCCTTTAAGAACATGAGGTTCTGGGACTTAGGGTTTATTGCAAAAATGCTTCTGAACTCTGCTGAGTTTGGCCTTTTAAAGACTTCCCTAGTGGTCCAGTGATTAGGACTCAACATCTTTTCTCCTCTTCTCCATAAATCCCAGTCTTTTCTCCCTGTAATTAAGGGAGTCAGAGAGAATGGACAGAGTATAAGATTTAACAGAGGTGGATTTAAGCCTCAGTGTCTCTGGTAGAGAGACTGGAGCTTCAGTGCGCCATCCAGTCTGGCAGCAAGTAACCAGTATGGCCACCTGAGCACCGGACATGCAGCCAGGGTGACTGAGGAGCTGAGTTTTCAGTTTAATTCAGTTCATTTAAATTCAGACAGGTGTATGCGGCTAGGGGTACCTTCCTGGGCAGCAAGGTACAGAAGGCTCTTCACATACCCTGGAGTGTTTCAGTCAACTCTTCTTTAAAATGAACACATGTCAAAATTAACAAACTAGCCAAAACTCCATGATCAACACTGTTAGATGAGACATATAAATGGATTGGTATTTTATATATATACATATATTTTTTAAGATTTTTTTTTTTAATGTAGACCATTTTTAAAGTCTTTATTGAATTTGTTACAATTTGTTTTGTTCTATGTTTTGGTTTTCTGGCTGAGAAGTATGTGAGATCTTAGCTACCTGACCAAGGGGATCTAACCCACGCCCTCTGCATTGGAAGGCAAAGTCTTAGGGATATCCCCAGATTTATA
This sequence comes from Cervus elaphus, assembly GCF_910594005.1. Classification (NCBI taxonomy): domain Eukaryota; kingdom Metazoa; phylum Chordata; class Mammalia; order Artiodactyla; family Cervidae; genus Cervus; species Cervus elaphus. The sequence continues at coordinate 96,404,528 of NC_057825.1, read as the reverse complement.
TTATAAACAAACAAAAAACAACCATGAAAATATTACCTTTTCTCCATGCTTTACAGTATGAAGAGGAAGCTGCCCAATAACTTTCTTTGTTTCTTTTCTATGGCTCTTAGGGAAGAAAATTATTATTATTATTATTGAAATGTTTAAGTTGCTATTTTAAAAATTCATATAGTGTAAGCAAGCTATGGGAAAAAAAGTCATAAAAAGCAAAAATTTGGTGACTACAATGAAATAACTTAAAAAACAACAAAAAACTACCTTTTAAGCCCTAAGGTACAGAACAGTCATGTGTAACTTAAGAGCTGTTTGATCAAGAATACTTATATTCAATTCCATGCCTGAAGAAGGAACCAATCTTATGTTTGATTATTGGTAAGAATGTAGTCAGCTGAGGACGGGGCTCCATACACTCATCTGTGAAGGCCCCTAAAAGGACAGAGGCTTCCTGGTCAGAGGCAGAAGGTGACCCAGCAATGACCATCTGCTGCCTCAGCAGCCAGGAAGGGTGGTTCTCCAGACAACAGGTGAGTGTGGGACCCACAGGGCCCTGGCTCTGCTGCTACTGAGCCAGCACCCCCACAGACAAATGGCTCTGAATGCAGCTCCGCTGTGGAGACAGGCAGGCCCAGTTCTCTTCCAAAACACAACCATGTCCCCCCACCCCCCTCGACTTCATGCCTTTTTGTCACCCCTTTATGTCTGGAAAGGAGAGAGGATCTTTGCAGGAGTGAGAGATGACCTGACTTCCTACAGCACATAAAGTTGAATATATTCTAATTTAAAACTTATTTTTAAAAAAACTCCCACATATCAATACTTAAATATTATAAATAATGAAATTAAGAATATTGTCTAATAGTTTAAAAAAATATACACAGGAAATATTTACCAACGATCTTTTAAAAAGCAAAGTTAAAGAAAGACAGTTACCTGACTTCCGAACTGTGAGCCGGTGTATAGGAAGCGCTGTATGTAGTAAAATATTAGCCAGGCCAATGAGATAATCATCATGGTGATGAAGGCAATGGCTACAAAGACCACGGACTGACCGCTGATGTACTCCTGGACGTGCCGGGTGCCCACCCCGATGGTAACGGTGACCGGAATGTCCTTCTGCACAAGTTCCACAATTTCTCTTCCTTTTGGGTAGCTAACCATAATGACCACTATGTTTCCTGTTCCTTAGTAAAGAACAAAGCAATCAACACGAGAACACAAAATAAGATATGGAGACAGTATGGCTCCATGCACACGTGACCGAAAACTGATAAAACGGGACATAAGCCCAAGTTACCAACATGGGTGACCAAGGAGAACACAGACTGTTTACACAAGGAACAGAATGAACAGAGGCTTCTCTGGTGGCTCAGTGGTAAAGAATCTGCCTGACAATGCAAGACACTCAAGTTCGATCCCTTACCCAGGAAGATCCCACATGCCAGAGAAACTCAGCTGGATTTTTCCACAGCTAAACAAGGCTCACCTGTGACCTGAACACTAGATGCCTAGCGCTTAGTAAACAGCTTTGAAAAAGTGTCCAGACAAAAACTATCACACAATTATACACAGCAGCTCTACTTGTAACAGCTAAAAAAAAAAAAAAAAACAGAATAAATCACTAAGAAATACCCCCTTGAAAGCAAGAGCCCCCCCACCTCCCCCATTCAGTTTCATAAGAGAATTCTACTCTCAAATCTTTAAAGAGCAACATATAAAGTGTTCCACAGCAGATTTTTAAAAAAAGAAGTCTTAAAATTATTTCTAGCATAATTAAACCAAACATGGTAAAAAAAAAAAAACAAAAAAACACACAAAAACCAATTTCACTTGTAAATATTAATACAAACGCCCGAGTGTGCCCATTAACTCAGGGAAGCAACTGGAGAATTCCTCCTCTGTTCGGTATTATTTCATGTTGTTCTGAATTCATGAGCAGACAGGACAAAAAAGTAAGAGAAATAAAAAAGAAGGGATATAAATGCCAATTTTACATGAACCTATCTATAAATTGGGCTTCCCTGGTGGCTCAGATGGTAAAAAAAAATCTGCCTGCAATTTGGGAGACCCAGGTTCAATCCCTGGGTCGGGGATATCCCTGGAGAAGGAATGGCGACCCATTCTAGTATTCTTGCCTGGGAAACCCCAGGGACAGGGGAGCTTAGCGGGTTACAGCTGGTGAGGGTCACAAAGAGTTGGATATGACTGACCAACTAACACTTTCACTTTTCATCTATAAGTTAATCTTTAGAATTATCAATGGGATTTTAAAAACCCTAAAAATTCTGCTTCTAATGTTCACTTAGGGGAAAAATAATCAAGATTAGGAAAACTTTGTAAATAAAACTTGAACTAGCCTTTATAGTCAAAATAATTAAAAGAGTGTGGTAGTAGCATATGACAGCCCAGAAATTAGACCCCAAAACATAAAAGAATTCAGTAAATGATGAAAGTGGATTTCAAATCAATGGGGTAAAATGGACTATGTAAAAAAAAAAAAAAAGAAAAAAAAAGTATGGGAGCAACTGAGTACCATCTAAGGATAAAAAAGATGAATCCTTTCTTCACAACTTACAGCCAAAATTAAATTCTAAAAAAATCCAAGATGTAAATATATAAAAAAGAAAAAATAGAGAAGAGCCAGAAGAAACATGGACATTAAAAAATAAATAATATTGAAGAAAAACCTTTCCAAGTGTGAAAAATCACCTCAGAACTTCTTTTAAAAAAAAAGATTTGAGCAACTAACCAATTACATAAAAGCAAAAATTGTCTGTTCTGACTAAAAGAAAGCAAAATCAAGGACTCAAGATGAAAAGAGCAAATGGCCAGCAGGGGGAAAATACATGTAACATAACAAAGACAAAAACTAATTTCCTGTAAGAAAAAGAGCAACAGAAAGACAAAGAAAATGAAGTGAGTTTGCAGAAAACACAACTGGGTTTTGATTTTTAAAAGGCAATTTTAGTGAGATATAATTCACATGCTAGAAAATTCACTCTTTTAAATAAGTGTACAATTCAATGTTTTTGTTGCTCAGTTGCTAAGTCATGTCTGACTCTGCAGCCCCATGGACTGCGGCGCGCCAGGCCTCCCTGCCCAACACCGTCTCCCAGAATTTGCTCAAACTCGTGTCCATTGAGTCGGTGATGCCATACAACCAACTAATCCTCTGTCTCGCCCCCTTCTCTTCTTGCCTTCCATCATTCCCAGCATTAGGGTCTTTTCCAATGAGTTGGCTTTTCGCATCAGATGGCCAAAGTTTTGCAGCTCTAGTATCAGTCCTCCCAATGAATATTCTGGGTTGATTTCTTTTAGGATTGACTGGTTTGACCTCTTTGCAGTCCAAAGGACTCTTAAGGGTCTTTTCCAGCACAATCAGAAAGCATCAATTCTTTGGTGCTCAGGGTTCTTTACAGTCCAACTCTCACATCATATATGACTACTGAAAAAACCACAGCTTTGCCTAGACGAACCTTTGCCAGCAAAGTGATGTCTCTGCTTTTTAATACTCTGTATAGGTTTGTCATAGCTTTCTTTCCAAGGAGCAAATGTCTTTTAATTTCATGGCTGTAGCTACCATCTGCAGTGATTTTGGAGCCCAAGAAAAGAAAACCTGCCACTGTTTCCACTTTATCCCCTTCTATTTGCCACGAAGTGATGGGACTAGATGCCATGATATTTGTTTTTTAAATGTTGAGTTTTAAGCCAGTTTTTCTCTCTCCTTTTTGACCTTATCAAGAGGCTCTTTAGTTCCTCTTCTCTTTCTGCCATTAGAGTATCATCTGCCTACCTGAGGTTATTGATATTTCTTCTGGCAATCCTGAATCCAGCTTGTGATTCATCTGGCCTGACATTTTGCATGATGTACTCTGCATACAAGTCAAATACGCAGAGTGGCAATATACAGCCTTGATGTACTCTTTTTCCAGTCCATTCTTCCTTGTCTGGTTCTAACTGTTGCTCCTTGACCTGCATACAGGTTTCTCAGGAGACAGGTATGGTGGTCTGGTACTCCCATCTCTTTCAGAATTTTCCAGTTTGTTGTGATCCACACAGTCAAAGGCTTTTGTGTAGTCCATGAAGCAGAAGCAGATGTTTTCCTGGAACTCCCAATCCCCCTGCATTGGAAGGTGAACTCTTAACCACTAGATCACCAGGGAAGTCCCTTTTCTAAGTTTTTGCTATCAAAATCTAAATGTCAATCAACAAGAAAACCATTATGTAAATTATACTATGTGTACAGACTGAGGCAGCAGCTCTATTACTATTGACGGCAGTCAAGACAGAGGAAAAAAAAGCATCATGTAAAAAAACCTGCGTGGACAAGAGGTCTACGTGGTCATATCAATACAGACACCCCTGAAGATCACACGAATACAGAGCAGCACCTGCCTTGGCGGAGGTGGTGAGGGGAGAGAGCTGGACACAGTAGAAATTCTCTGCCCTGTGTACATATTATCTATTCAAAAACTAACCTAAAAAAATACATTTAAAGATTGTTCTCCGGCATTACACTGAAACCACATTCTAACACTATTTTATTGTGGGGAGAAAATTTAATCCGTAGCAAATCCGCTGTGGCCCTCGACCGTGGGGATTTAGTTACTGAAACCCTAGAAGAGCAGCCTTCTAAGGTGGCTCCTGTCTAGAAGCCGATGCTGTGACCCGGCCCTAAAAGTGTCACTTGGCAAGTGCCACGGCTGCCCGAGTGCTCGCACAATCCTCTACGTCATCCCTGGGGAGGCTCAGTAAGGAGCAAGGCATTTCCTGCCTTCAGGGAAACAAACAGCTAGTAGCTGAGAAAGACGAATACAGAAACAATTAGGAGAACTATACCATGTACGATTATGGGGTGCCTTGTAAGCTGCAGACCCTTTTCATAAACTAAAAAAGTTTCCTTTAATGGAAAATGTCAAGCACATACTAAAGCAGGACGGACAGTATAGTGAACCCCATGAACCCGTCTCCATGTTTATACACAAAACAAAAACGTTTCTATGCTATGGTTACAGGTACAATTTCTGTACTCACAGAACAATCTCTGGTTGCTAATGCAGAAACCAACTCTCAAGCATTTTCATGTCTGTATCATACTTCACTTGAGGCAGAAAGAGGCGAGTGATCATTTTACAGACCAGGGCTGAGACATCTTAAAGAGAATTGCTCAATGTGACGCAGCACCTGAAAAGCCAGTTGCAGGGCCTGAAGACCCAGTTCCTAAGTGCACCTCTGCCTCTCCCCCTTGTGACTGGGGGGTGGGGGAGGGGGTGGGGGAACAGAGGCTTCAGGACCACCAGGCTGGGCTCCAACCTTCCCCTGACAATTCATGTCTGGGTCCTCTGAGACTACTTCTTCAGCTGTACAATGGAAATGACAGTTTTTCTATTTTGGACTGTTGATTATTGAATGATAATGTGGAATAAGGAAAAGCTGCAGAAATGAGGTGATCATATTTACTGGGATGGGAAGGAACTTTCCCCTGGGCAGGGAGTGCATCTTGATGGACAGGAAGAGTTTATCAAGCAAAAAGAAGGGAGGTTTTCTAGGCGGTGTACCATCATAAAAGCATATTTGCATTGGTGACTGGTCTGGCTTGCTTAGTGACTCAATATACATAAACGTATCCTGTTTATCTCATTACCACCAGTGCCCCATGCAGCTTGGCACATAGTAAGTGTTCAATGAATATTTGTTACCTAAATGAGTGAGGGATGGCGGATGAGCTGAGAACACCTGAAACTTCAAGGGAGGGGCTGCAGAAACACGCTGGCTATCAGAAGCACACCTGAACGGGAAACTTCTCCAGTACCAATCTCATGTTTTTCCCCTAAAAAATGCTTAGTTCACTAAGTTGTAAGAAATCATTAAAAAGTAATAACACTGTGCCTGGGCTGAGGGCTAAAATTTGCTACACTCTAAGTACAGAGAGTCCCTTGGACTGCAAGGAGATCAAACCAATCAAACCTAAAGGAAATCAACCCTGAATATTCATTGGAAGGACTGATGCTGAAGTTGAAGCTCCAATACTTTGGCCACCTGATGCGAAGAGCCGGCTCACTGGAAAAAGACCCTGATGCTGGGAAAGATTGAGGGCAGGAGCACAAGGGGGTGATTGAGAATGAGATGGTTGGATGGCATCACCGACTCAACGGACATGAATTTGCGAAAACTCTGGGAGACAGCGGAGGACAAAGAAGCTTGGCATGTTGCAGTCCATGGGGTGGCAAAGAGTCAGACATGATTTAGCCACTGAAGCAGCAAGACTGCCTCTGTGAACTACTCTATTTTAAAAATATTTACTTAACATTTATTCATTTGGCTGCACCGAGTCTTCATTGCAGCATGTGGGATCTAGTTCCCTGACCAGGGATTGAACCTGGGCCCCCTGCATTAGAAGTGATGAGTCTTAACCACTGCACCATCAGGAAAGTCCCTTCTGAAACTACTTTAAATCATGAAATTCAGAATTAAGACTTCTTCTATCCCATGACTGGCTTTTCTGGGACGTGTTGGGGGATGAATGGAGGCAGGGCAGTTGAGCTTAGGGTCATTGGGTGCATGGCCCCCAGGGGTACCTAGCACAGGCCCCTGTCTGGCTCTGCCCTGTCCTCCTATCACAGCCTCCCTGGGCCAGTCTTAGAGCCCTGGTGGCCTGAGAGAGCAAGTCACAGCTGATTTCCAAACCAAATAGCTGAATTTCCTCACAGAAGGCAAAGACGCTCAAAGTCCTGGGACAGGGGAAGAAAAAACCCTTTGAATGTTTTTCTTCCCCAAGCCACGCGTTGCCAGCAATCACCAAAAAATGTCGTTATGTGCAATGCCCGCCCCTCCCCGCAAACAACCCCCAGTCACTAACTCCTGGAAGGCAGTTTGTTGTATTCCTTAGATGTAACTCAAGGTCTTGCATAGAGCACATGACCATAAACCTTCTTGAAAAATAATAGTTCCTCTTACCACCTTGTCAAAAACAAACAGAAAATGTAAAAAAAAAAAAACCTGTCTTGGTCTACAGCTTCAAAATTCTGCAGGGTCATATGAGTCTAGTGTACCACTTCTCCTCCCTAGGAAACTATTTAAAGTAGATTTCAACATTCTCTTGAAGGAGACAGGAACTACTAAAATATTTAAAGTGGTAGATTAGATTTCTGGTCTAGAAAACTGATGCAGGCAGCAAGAAATGCATTTTATCCCTTTGCTGTTCACCTCAAACCATCACAACACTGTTAGGGGTATTTGCGTACCCCGACACAAAATAAAAAGTTTAAAAACATAAAAATAAATAGCTTCCTTTGGAAGGAAAAATACACCAAAGATACCCAATGGTGAGAGGTTACTATTATAATTTTACTTTAATATGCCAAAACATAAAAACTGGTATGCTTTCATAACTGTAAACTTAACAATTTGTAAATGTATGTAAATATGACTATAAAACTATTAAAAGTAAGAATTTTTTTTTAAAAAAGCACTTTAAAGCTCCAGCATGAGAATCCCATGACCTTTTAGGTTTTCTTTTTTTCCAATAACATCCACAGTCTCTCCATCCTGCACCCAACATGGAAGAATTAAGATTCAGCACAGGTTCAACCTTGGTTTCCAGCATCCCCACACCTCTGTGTATACGATACAGCAATGCCTCTTAAGTACACTTGTTTTTATTCACCTGTTATAGAATGTCTTGGGCTTCCCAGGTGGCGCTAGTGGTAAAGAACCTGCCTGCCAATGCAGGAGACATAAGAGATGTGTGTTCAATCCCTGGGTCGGGAAGATCCCCTGGAGGAGGCCACAGCAACCCACTCCAATTTTCTTGCCTGGAGAACCCCATGGACAGAGGAGCCTGTCGGGCTACAGTCCACAGGGTCACAAAGAGTCAGACATGACTGAAGCAACTTAGCACACACATACACACATAACGTCTTCGTGAGTCTCCTCACTAGACAAGGACTACTGTTCCTATTTATTAGTTTTTGTAGCTCCAGCGTCACACGCAATGACCCAATAGAATGGTTTCTATATGAATCAGTCGACCTGAAAAACTGGTTTCTCTTCTGGTTATTATCCTTAAACTGACCCAAGGGGAGGAGAATATCAGAGACTCCTTTTGCAGGGGAAATAGTACATGGAATATGAATGGAATGGAAACGTCTCCAGAACGTGAGCTATCATGCAAAAAAACCAAATGTCTTTATGGTTGGCTGAGATGAGTGATGAAGACTCAAAAACACATGCAATTCTCATCTTGGAATTTCACATTTTGTTTTGGAGAAATCTGGCTTGCTCAAGAATATTCTGTATTTGTCGAGTACAGCACTCAACAATCTTTGCAGTTTTGCTAAATGCATTACTTCATCTCAGTCCTTCGGTCTTAGGCAAGGCAACTCTTGTCACCCAGAAGGTCCTACAGCTCCTCACATAGCCCCCATACCACATTCACCCAGAAACCTTCAACTTAAGCTGTCCTTCAAGACTCCGTCTGCCTGCTAGCTGGGAACAGTCTGAGTTAATCCCACCTGCTATGAGGCTGCAGGGCACCATCTCTTCCTAGAGCACCAAACTACAAGCTAAACTCAAATCTAAATGTTTAGCTCATTTGTGAGGGCAAAGCATTCAAGATCACTGAGCACCACTCACTCATAAAAGACCATTTCCCACGCTCTGCAAACACAGACTGTACATCTCTCTCAAGCTAAGGGACTTTCTATCACGTGTCATCTCCTGCCACCCCCACACTGGCCCCTTCCCCAAACACACCTCTCAGCCCTGCCAACACCTGGCCTCAGTAAATTGCTGACACAAGGAAAGTGCCAGTCTAAACAGCCACTCAAGACGTCAGCTGGAGGATTGGCCTGTAATTAACTAGCAGTCACCACATCAAGGCCAATCCTCTCTAAAAGCTTTCGTTTCAACAGCTTGATTTATATCAATTTTTACTCTTCTTGGTCAAAATAGCCTCTAATACCTTTGCAGGACCTACATTGGATGCCTCTCCTTTATGCTTTCTAAGCACTTGGGCATATAATTCTGTTGAGGGCCCAACCATAGGGCCTGGAAAGGTCTGTTTATCACTCCACTAAGCCGTGAACTCCTCAAAGGCTGGTATGTGTCTTAGGCATTTCTACCCGCAAGCAGGTGCCGTATGTGGCCCAGACTGGCCACTCTCTATTCATCTGTCAAAGGAAAGGGAACCAACCCTGGGCATCACAGTAACAGTCCTCACACTGAGGGCTGTTACAGTCCTGACAGAATATTATCTTAAAGTCACAACTTATTTTGGAGCCACAATAAAATACTGACTTAAGTTCACAACATCTTGTACTAGATCTTGGCAGTCAAGCAACAGGGTTTAAGAAAAACTGCTGAGGGGCTTCCCTGGTAGCCCAGTGGTAAAGAATCAGCCTGATAATGCAGGAGACACGGGTTCAATCCCTGATCGAGGAAGATCCCATGTGCCAAGAAGCAACTAATTTAAGCCCTTGCCCCACAACTACTGAGCCTGTGCTCTAGAGGCCGAGCCCAGGAGCAGCAACTACTTAAGTCCGCGCCCCGCAAGAGTATGTGTGCATGGGAAGTCACTTCAGTCGTGTCCAACTCTTAGTGACCCCATGGACTGCAGCCCGTCAGGCTCCTCTGTCTATGGGATTCTCCAGGCAAGAATACTGCAGTGGGTTGCCATTTCTTCCTCCAGGGGATCTTCCCGATCCAGGGACCAAACCCGAGTCTCTTATATCTCCTGCTTTGGCAGGTAGGTTCTTTACCACTAGCGTCACCTGGGAAGCCCCCACAACAGCAGAAGGCACCACAGTGAGAAACCTGCAACTAGAGAGTAGTCCCCGTTTGACACAACTAGAGGAAAGCCCGTGCAGCAGTGAGGAACCGGCACAGCCAAAACAAAGAAAAAAGAAAAACTGTTGAAATTCTGAGACTTGGGAGGAGATCATCACAATCGGAGTTCAGTAGCAGCCACCTGACCTATGTACACAGACCCCGAGTATCACAGGAACATTGAGAACCACGGATCAGTAGTTTTTACTGGCTCCAGCCACATTCTGACAAAATAGGAAAAACTACAAAGTCTGAGCTGCTGTCAAGGTTCTGTGTAACCTTTAAAATCTAAGTCTGTCAAAGCCAGCTCCTCTTCTGACTTAGTTCCATTCACTCCATTCTTAACGCCAATCCATTCTCAAAAAGACATGATACAGTTGTACCCTTGTCCCCGGCAGGACTGAGTTCTGAGAATGAAAGGGACCTTCTTTTCCATTTCTAGTCACCAACACAGCACAGGCCCTTATATTTCTGCTTGGACTAGTCAATGGACTAAGTGGATTTCAGCTTTTCCTCTGTGTAACCCACTGGTCTCCTTTTAAGTCAGCAGTTCAAATCTGGGATGTTACTGCCATCCTCTCTGCCCCCGGACATTTGGCAATATCTGGAGACATTTCTGGCTGTCACAACGGGAATCCTGTGGATACAGGCCAAGACAGGCCCCTGCAATAAAGAATTATCTGGCCATAGATTGCCTTGTTCCCGGGGGCCAGTCATTTCAATTCTTCGAACATCAGTCTCCTCATCTGTAAAATGGGGTTAAAGCACCTACCTCAAAGGGCTGTAAGCAGAAAACTGACTCTGCACTGGGAACTTTCACACATTTTTTAAAAAACTGCTAATGCTGTTACTTTTGTCTCTTTCCTCAAACAGAAGTAATCTTACACTGAAACAGACTAAAATGGACACTGAGAATGGTAACAGAAGCTTGCAAGAAGATTTAAAATGAGCATCAATGAGGGGCTTTCTGAGCCTGGATAAATTATATGTCCGTAAGATAAGCAAGCAAGACTGCTGAACCATGGTTAGAAAAGTGCGATTAGCCTGGAAGGATGTTAGTGTCATTGCCAAAAAATGCAGTAAACACGTTGAGAAAATTGTGGGATGGAAAAGAACTGCCATGGAAAAGAGAAAGCCCACAGGAAGCTGCAGACTCAGAAGTGAACGCAAGGACCCAGCATCGGAGAATCCTGGCACACTGCCCTCTCTTCTCCAACAGAACCCTGTCCACAGGATGCGTCTGGAACGCTCTGTGAACTCCAAAAGCACTTCTCATGAGTTTTGCAGAAACATGACTTGGGTAAAAAACAACTGGAATAACTGCACCAAAGGTGCTGCCTTGCCCAATGCCACCGCATGGACATCTGCTCCCATTTCCTCCCCAAACCCACTTCCTCTCTGTTGCAATTGAGGAATTCCCCCCTCTTCTATCAGAGGTCAACCCCTCCGAGAATCCTGGACATAGCCGCCATCCTTCCCAAAGACCTGACTCTTTCAGTTACCTCTTCTCCACCATCCAACTTCAACATGCCTCACTCACTATACCGTTCATCCCACCTCTCCCCAGCTTTTACCCATTGCTCAGCACCTCCCCAGCCCTCGCCAGCCAACGTCTTGAAAGAATCATTCTAACAGTCTCACTTCCCCACCTCTGAACTGACTTCCGTCCCATCACTCTGCTAAGACAGGCCAAGTCCAAAGTCACCCTTCGGTCCTCATTTTACAGGTATTCTGAACTTTCATTCAAGAAGCCAAAACAGAACAAAAGTCAAAAAGTACAGAGGAAAAAGGATGTCTGACTTGCAGCAGGAGAAACTGAAGATTTTGATCCCAAGAAGTTCAGAGTGAGTCTGATCTTAGAAGGCCATCACACTCTGTATCAGTTGAATAGTACTTGGAATTTCAGTTCTGAGAATGATGCATGCCTGTGTGCTAAGTTGCTTCAGTTGTGTCCGACTCTTTGTGACCTTATGGGCTGTAGTCCACCAGGCTTGTCCATGGGATTCTGCAGGCAAGACTACTGGAGTGGCTTGCCCAGGCCCTCCTCCAGGGGATCTTTCTGACCTAGGGATCAAACCTGAGTCTCCTGCATTGCAGGCGGATTCTTTACCGCTGAGCCACCCAGGAAGCCCTTTCTGAGAATGAGAACCCTTGCAAAATAAACCTTTCAAACTCTCACAAGTGCTTGAAGATGTAACCTGTTGCCTCCGAAAACCGCCTGTGGGAAGGGTTGCCTAGCTAAGAACAAAATCTTTCCCTGCATGATCACTTTAAAAAACTTCATCTAAACTCCATTAGGACTCTGACAAAGGAGCCAGTATCACAATCTTCTCTTTAGCAAGTGAGAAAACATATTCAACTTAAGGCCGGGTTTTCGGACTCAGTTAAATCCAGACTGTCTCACTTTAAAGTTTAGAATATTGACGTACATTATTAAAGTGAAGAAACCACAGCGTCACCGAGCCACCGCCTTACATGGTGAAGGGACTGCCAGACCCTGCAAAGCCCTGGAAAAGAGCTTCCACTCCAGCCCCATCTGACTTTGGGAAACACTGGCAAGGGACTCCTGATTAAAGAGACTTTCCGCCGGTGAGAACCACAATCCTCCTCATGCGGGTTTTAAAGTCTTCCGTTCCTGCCTCCTCCTTCCTGCACAGGGTACCTTTCACCTGAACGACCCGGGGAGAAGATGTAATCCTGTCCGGGCGCTCGCCTCCCTCCTTAGAGCACCGGGGGTCACACCGAGCCAAGCTGGCGCTACCCTCGCAGGTCCCGACGTCCGGAGCCCATCACCGCCGCCCCTCGGGGTCCCGGCAGAGGACCTCGCGGTCTGCTGGGGCTCCGGCGCACGGCCGCCCCGCCCCGCCCCGCCCGTGCCCGCGCGCCGGCGGCTCACCCGCGTGGGACATGGGCGCGGTGAGGTTGCCTTGGCGCTGCTCGTTGTACAGGACCACCGCCGAGGCGTTCCTCCGCGCCGCCGCCAACACCTTCTCCTTGAAGGTGCAGCCCCCGCGCGCCACCAGCGCGACCCAGGGCGCGGCGCCCCGGCCGCCGGGCACGAGGAAGCGAGTGCTGGCCTCGCAGCCCTCGGGGTCGCGGTCCTCCGCGCGCGGGACGCCCACCAGGCCCCGCGCGCCCTCCTTGGGCGAGCTGTCGCCGAAGCGGCCGCTCTCCGAGACGCTCCTCACGCTCCGGTTGGTCTGCGGGTCCACGTACTCGGTGCTCACCACAGCCGAGAACCACTCGTGAGCCCGGCCCCGGGCCCCAGGAGCGCACAGGGCCAGCGCCAGCAGCGCCAGCGCGCCCCGGGCCTCGGGCCGCCGCCGCCACGCCATGGACCACAAGGGGACCGGCCGGGAGCCGGGCGACTCCCGGCAGGGGCCGGAGGGCGCCTGCCGACGAGGCCGCTGAGGAGAGCGGAGAAGCGAAGTCTCGCTACCCAGCCGGGAAAGAGCGAGTCCAGTCTGCAAGCGGCGCCGCGGCGCACGCGCACCTGAAGGAGCGGCGACGGGGGGCGGGGCAAGGGCGGGGCTGGCGGGCGGGGCGGTGGCGCACGCGCACCTGACGGAGCGGCGGCAGGGGGTGTGTTGTTGCTGTGGGGGCGTGGCCTGCTCTGGCACCTCCCCTGCGCAGACCTTGGCGCCAGAATCGCGGGCCCAGGCTCCACGAGTGTTATAGAGCATCTCTCTTTACCTAGCGGATCTCGAGAAGCGGGTGTGGGATATCACGCCGCGCCTTGCGCCACGCCGGGCCCCAGTGGCCAGGGGCCGAGCTTATGCAACAGGAGCTCCAGTGCCCAGAAACCTGGGGAAGTGACACACCCGCCCCCACCCGCACCCCGCCCCGAGAAACGGGGAACTTCTCGAGCCGGCCGAGAAGCGTGGGAGCGTGACTGTGTAAAATCACTGAGCGGATGTTTATGAAGAATTTACTGTGTGAGGCACGTGGCAAAGGCCTTGCTTGTCTAAAACACTGGAAAACAGCTTAAAAACTCCAAAGCTGCACGAATTTTTCAGATCACTTTTGTTGCCGATTTTCTAAGGCTAATTGATCTCGGTATTTCATGTATAGTCTGTAGTTTTTAAGTTAGTGCATCAAACTACTTGTTTAGACGAGCACTTAAATGGTACAGCAGTAAATAAAAAGAGAAAATTACTGTTTGGAAATAAAAACTGGGTGATAGTCCATATGAAATTGCCCTGGAAAGGAAGCCTTACTGTTACAGGAAAAGAAGTTTAGAACACCGATTTCTGACTCATCTTCCTTCTTTGCACAAGAACCTATAATTGCAGGAAGTAGGTTGCTGTCACACAAAGCATTTTGTTGGGCTTGACATACTCTTCTGTGTCCTTTTTGTTGAAAGGCTTTCTTGGACTGCATTTTAAAACTCTGCTCCAAAATTCAGCCCACAACACAAGTTTTCCTTGAAGTTGGATCTCCTTTCCATTAACCACTTGGAAACTAGCCTTAAAATCCTGAAAGGGGACTTCCTTGGTGATCCAGGGGCTAAGACTTTGTGCTGGCAATGCAAGAGGCCCAGGTTCAATCCCTGGTATGGGAATTAGATCCTGCATGCCATAAGTAAGACCAGGAGCAGCCAAATTAATAAATAAATAAAAATAAATATTAAAAAACAAAAGACTTGAGGCCTTCCCCTTGTTCCAAGCCTAAAATAAAGGAAATAAGGTATGGTGGTCATGGCAGTGTAGGACCTCCACCATAAGCTCTACGAGCAAAAAAATACTTGTAATTCTCAGAAAAGGTGTTTATTGTTGCGTGCTATGTCTTGCCACTTCATTTCCTTCTTCCTGAAGTCCTCCTGCTCCTGGCTCTTGTCCTGGAAAACACCAACTTCATCTTCAATGTTTAACTCCCTGATCAGGGATCAGAACCCAGGTCCCTGCATTGGGAGCATGGCGTCTTAGCCACTGGACCACCAGGGAACTCCTCAAAAGCTCTTTCTTCTGTGAAACCTTTCCTGGTTCCTAGAAGCAAAACCTGAGTGCTCCAAAGTTCCATGTTGCTAGTGCATGTTTTGCTTGCGCATCAATGTTATAGTAACCAGCAGCACTGCTTTTCAAACATAGTGTTTTGTCTTCTTAATAATACTGTGAGTTTCCTGAGGATCAGGGGTGTGTCTTTGCTGTTTTCACCAGCCTACAGCATCATGTGTGTAATCCATGTTTGTTAAATAAGCAAAATAGCTCTTTTGTACTATTTGAGTTAAAACTTATGATTACTTACAGGCTTCTTGCTCAGAGAAGTTTGCAGGCTAATAGGCACTTTCACTGCATCACCAGGGAAGACCCTCTGGTACCTACATTTTGACTTTGCCCCTTGAGAAATGATATACTGCAGTGTTATTCTAGAGGACTTCCTTTGTGAGATCCACGCCCCCCCCCCCCCATTAGCTATGATATTCTTTTTTTTTTTTTTTTTTTTAATTTTTTGGCCATGCCCCCATAGCATATGGGATCTTAGTACCCTGACCAGGGATCAAACCTGTGCCCCCTGTGTCAGAAGCATGGAGTCTTAACGGCTGGACCGCCAGAGAAGTCCCAATATAATATTATTCTTAATGGAATTCCAATTCAAAGTTGTAATTAAGAGACACTTATTTAAATGTGTAATCTACGAACCAATTTTATTCACACCTGAGACTTTAGTTGTGTTACCAAGATAGCCTTTTTTTTTTTTTTTTTTGGCCTGTATCTGAATAAAGATATTTTTTTCATGTCTTCAGATATTTTAACTTTTTCAGGATAGTATCAATCAGGAAAGACCTGGGTCTGCTGCACTGCAGGCAGATTCTTTACTGTCTGAGCCACTAGGGAAACCCCAAACTCTGCCTCAGTTCAGTTCAGTCACTCAGTCATGTCCGACCCTTTGTGACCCCATAGACTGCAGCACGCCAGGCCTCCCTGTCCATCTCCAACTCCCAGTTCTTTTAATTTCATTCTTCTTCATAGTTTGTAAAAAAATCCCTAATAAAGAAATACCTTAAAGGGTGAGGTTGATAAAAAACAGAAACTATCATTCATTACCCCATTAAAGAATTTTGTATTCATTGAAATGGTTCTTTTTCTCATTTTTTGACTTTATAATATATGTAGTGGGGAGGAATCTCAGTTTACTAATACAATTTTACAACTTCAAAGAATTCTTTACTTTGTTCTTTTTAATTGTTTAATTAGTCCACCTAATTGCTTATCTAATTGCTCAAGCTAGGACTTCCAAATACTGTGTCAAGTAAAACTGGCAAGAGTGGGCATCCTTTTCTTGTTCCTGATTTTAGAAGTAACGTTTACAGCTTTTCACCTTTGAGTATGGTGTTAGCAAGGGCTTAGCATGAACGAAAAAGTTAGTCGCGCAGTCATGTCCGACTCTGCAATTCCACGGACTGCAGCCTGCCCCGCTCCTCTGTCCATGAAATTCTCCAGGCAGCAGTACTGGAGTGTGTTGCCATTTCCTTCTCCAGGGGATCTTCCCTACTGGGGGATCAAACGCGGGTCTCCTGCGTTGCAGGCAGACTCTTTACCAACTGAGCCACCAGGGAAGGGCCTTTAATACGTCGAGGTATGTTCCCTCTATGCCTGTTTTGTTGAGATTTTTTAACATAAATGTTAAATTTTATCAAAAGCTTTTTCTGCATCTATTTAGATGATTATATGATTTTCACCCTTCATTTTGTTAGTGTGGTGTATCATATTGACTGCTTTGTGGATATTAAACTAGCCTTGCATCCCCAGAAAAAACACCACTTGATTATTGTGTATGCTCCTTTAATGCATTGTTGAACTTTGTTTGCAAATATTTGTTGAGGAGTTTTGCATCTATGTTCATCAGGGATATTGGCCTTTAATTTTCTTTTCTTGTGGAGTCCTTGTGTGGTTTTGATATCAGGGTGATTCTGGCCTTGTAAAATGAGGTTGAAAGAGTTCCTTCCTCTTCTATTTTTTTGGAAGAGTTTGAGAACAATTGGTATTAATTCTTCTTGGATAGAATTCACCAGTGAAACCATCTAACCCTGGACTTTGATTTTTTGGGAGAGTTTTCAATCTCCTTAGTAGTAATCAGCTTATTCAGATTTTTAATTTCTTCATGATTCTGTCTTGTTTTTAGGAATCCATCCATTTCATCTAGGTTGTCCAATTTGTTGGTATATAACTGTTCACAGTAGTCTCTTATTATCCTTTGTATTTCTGTGATATCTTTTGTAATATCTCCTCTTTTATAGAAAACACTAAAGACTCCATAAAAAGCTGTTAGAACTAATAAATGAATCCAATACTGTTGTGGGATGCAAAATCAATGCACAAAAATTAGTGCATTTCTATGCATTAATGATGAAATTTCAGAGAAATAAGAAAAAATTTCAATTTACAACTGCATCAAAAGGAATAAAATACCCAGGAGTAAATTTAACCAAGGAGGTAAAAGACTTGCACACTAAAAAGTACAAGACATTAAGGAAAGAAACTGAAAAAGACACACACAAAAGAACCATATCCGCCCCCCCCAAAAAAGAACCATATCCCATGCTCAAGGATTGTTGTTGCTTGTTGTTGTTCAGTTGCTAAGTTGTGTCTATCTCTTTGCAATCCTATGGACTGCAGCCCATGGGATTTCCCAGGCAAGAATACTGGAGTTGGGCCATTTCCTTCTCCAGGGGATCTTCCAGGCCTAGGGATCAAACCAATGTCTCCTGTACTGGCCCACAGATTCTTTACCGCTGAGCCACTGGGGAAGCTCAAGGACTGGAAGAATTAATATTGCTAAAATGTCCATACTACCCAAAGCAGTCTACAGAGTCAATGCAATCTCTATTAAAATACAAATGACAATTTTCACAGAACTACAATGAATAATTCTAAAATTTGTATGGAACCACAAAAGACAAGATTGCCAAAGCAATCTTGAAAAAGAAGAACAAAGTTGAAAGTATCATGCTTCCCAACTTCAGGCTATATCACAAGGATATACTAAGGGTATGATATTGGCAAAAAAATGTGGATCAATAGAATAGAATAGAGAGCCCAGAAATAAACCCACACACTTATGGTCAATTAATCTACAACAAAGAAGGCAAGAATATACAATGGAGAAAGGACAGTCTCTTCATCAGAAGCCTGAGCACGGCAACGAAGAGTAACCCCTGCTCCTGGCAACTAGAGAAAGCTTCGCAGCAACGAAGACCCGGCTCAGCCAAAAATAAATAAATAAACACTAAAAAGAAAAAATCTGATTACAAAAAAATTCAGAAGTTCCAAACAGACATTTTTCCAAAGAAGACTTACAGGTGCTCAACATGTACACGAGAAACATGCTCAACGTCACTAATCATCAGGGAAACACAAATCTAAACCACAGCAAGATATCGCCTCAAACCTGCTAGGATGGCTATTACCAAAAAGACAACAAATAAGTTTTGGAGAGGATGTGGAGAAAAGGGAAGTCTGTGCTCTATTGGTGGGTATGTAAATTGGTGTAGCTAATGTGGACATTTGTATGGCGGTTCCTCAAAAATTTCAAAATAGAACTACCATATGATCCAGCAATTTCACTTCTGGAAATGCATCTGAAGAAAACAAACACCCTAATTGGAAAACATATAGCACTTCCATGTTCACTGCAGCACTGTTCACAATAGCCAACCTAAATGTCCGTTGATGGATGAATAGATTAAAGTTGTGGTGTATACACACAATGCAATATCATTTAGTCATAAAAAACAAAATCTTTCCATTTGCAGCAACATGGACCTTATCTCATTATGCTAAGTGAGATAAAGCAGACAGAGAAAAGAGTTTACTTTGTGTGACCTCTCCTGTGTGTGGAACCTAAAAAGAAATAAATAAAACCAAGCTCATAGGTACAGAGAACAGATAGGTTGTGATTGCAGGGGTCGGGGAGAGGTGGCAGTCAGGGGTGGAAAAAAATGGATGAAGGGGTCAAAAGTTAAAAAAAAATAATAATTATAAATTTACCTACCCAGCATTTCCATGTCTAAGTATTTATCCTGCAAATAAACCTCCACATAACTGAAGGGATAAAAAAAAAAAAAAAAGCTCAAGACGTCAGGTTCAGGATGAGCAACTTAAGACATGCATTTTCTTTGCACTCCCAAATTGTAATAAACCTAACATTTTGAACCTCACCATACCTGTTCCTTGGCTAACCATGAAAGTATTTGAGTCTGTGGCCCCTATTTTGGGGATTCTGTCTTGTTAGTGGGAAGCCCTGAGGCAGTTCTGTGGTCGGGAAATTTTGAGCCAGGTCAGAGGGACCTGTGGTTTTTCCGGTTGTCATGTACAGATGTGAGAGCTGGACAAAGGAAATCAATCCTGAATATTTCCTGGAAGGACTGTTGCTGAAATTGAAGCTCCAATACTTTGGCCACCTGTTGTGAAGACTCATCAGAAAAGACCCTGATCCTGGGAAAGACTGAGGGCAGGAGGTGAAGTGGGTGACAGAGGATGAGATGGTTGGATGGCATCACTGACTCAATGGACGTGAGTTGGAGCAAACTTCTTGAGACAGTGATGGACAGTCCAGCACTGGCCTGCTGCAGTCCATGGGGTCCTAAAAAGTCAGACACGTCTTAGCGACTGAACAACCACAACAGCAGCAGCAGAGGGACCAGTTAACGAGCAGGATCACAGGTGCCTTGCCCCTTCCTCCTTCCTCACCTTCTCCACGCCCTCTCCTAACCCCGAGTCTGCTTCTACAGGTTGGACTCAAGGCAGGAGCCCTGGCTCCAGGAGCCCAAGTGCAATTCCTCAAAGTGAGTCACCGCCATCAATCAGTCAGGCTGTGGGCTCTGTCCCCGGATGCGTGTTTCACCACACGGCCCTGCGGAATGCCGTGGGCTCCAAAGGGGTCCGGACACAGGGCTGGGGGCCCAGGCAGGGCTCTGATAGCGGCCCACTGTGGACACTCTGACCTTCACGGTCAAGGCCTCCGGCGGTTCCTTGAAGTTCACTCACACCCTGCTTCGCTGCCTGTCGTGGGGGGCAGGAGGAGGCCGGGCTGGGAACCCCAGGCCGCCTCGACTGAGCTCTCAGCATCTTCCTGGGTCCCGCCCTGGAGCCTGGCTCCTTTCCTCCCTCCTCCTGCCCTTCGTCTCTTGTCACCTTTCCTCTAACGCAGTGGCTCCCTCACCTTGGTACGTGTGCTCATCGCCTGAGGAAGTTCTTACAAGATTTCCCTGGGCCTCACCCACACAGGTTCTGATTCCAGGGACCTGGTGGGACCCATGGGCTCACATTTATAACAAGCCCACAGCTCCTCAGAGGACCACTCTTTCTGTAACACTGGCGAGGACCCCTTCAAAACATGAAGAGCCTTAGGACAGCTTCTGTGGTCTGCTCTGCAAACTTCCCAAGGCCAAGAAAAGCCAAGCCCTGGACCTGCTTGTGTGGGGGAGGGCTGTGAGATAATGTGGTCATGGATAAGAGAACAAACGAGTATTTCACAACGTGCTTGCCTGCTAAGTCGTCTCAGCTGTGTTGGACTCTGTGCGACCCTGTGGACTGTAGCCCACCAGGCTTCTCTCTCTGTGGGATTCTCCAGGCAAGAATACTGGAGTGGGCTGCCAGGCTTTTCTCCAGGACTTCTCGCCCATCCAGGGGTCAAAACTGCAACCCTTGTGTCTCCTGCATTGTCAGGCGCACTCTTTACCAGTAGTGCCACCTGGGAAGCCACAAGTATTTCAGAACAGATATGACCAGTTTGAAATTATAGAATTAGGTTCCACGATGAAAGCATCACTTATCTGGATTTCTGTGTGGACTATATGCACATTAGAGTTCCACTGAGATTTAAAGACGTTTCTAAAGAAGCTTAAAACCCCCTTTCCTAGACAAGGGACCTTCCTGATGGTAGGGGCTATGACTTTGAGATTTGTGTACTCACAGTGATGAATGAATGAATGAATCATAACTTACTAAAATTCTACAAGACACACATTCACCTTGACCCAACCTGAGTATGCCTGAGAAAGGACCTTAACGGAAATCACGTAGCTGTTAATAGTAATTGTTTTCATGGTTGGTACTACTCTGAGTAAATTTTCTTTTCTTTTTTTTTTTGGCCATGCTGTGTGGTATGTGGGACCTTAGGTCCCCAACCAGAAATTGAACCCACACTCCCTGCATTGAAAGCTTGGAGTCTTAACCACTGGATTGTCAGGGAAGGCCCTCTCTGAGTGAATTTTCTGGATTTAGCTTTATGTCACTATGAATTTTTAAATTTTTATGGGCTTCCCTGGTGGCTCAGTTGGTAAAGAATCTGCTTGCAGTGCAGGAAACCTGGGTTCCACCCCTGGGTTGGGAAGATTCTCTGGAAGAACAAATGGCAACCCACTCCAGTATTCTTGCCTGGAGAATTCCAAGGACAGAGGAGCCCAGGGGCCTACAGTCTAGGAGGTTGCAAAGAATTGGACATGACTGAGCAAATAACAAACAAACAAACAAAACTGTAAAAAACTCTATTTTAGAACTTCTCTTTAATGCACTTGTCTGACTTCAATGGTAGAAAAATAAATCTTAGAAACTTAAGTGAAACCTAGGTTTCCAGGTCTGCGAAGCCTTCCTGGTTTGGTTTGGGGAGTGAGGAGCACATCAAGAGAGCACACAGCTTGACACCCGGTGGAACAAGGGCAGCGCTTTGCTGGGCTCCCTGGGTGTGTGGCAACAGCTCTGCCTGCCTGACACCAGGTGGATGGTAGATGGATGGCACACACCCCAGGGTGAACTTCTACTTGACTTCATTCAATCTGAAAACCCCTGGTGGCTTCTAGGGAGAAGAGATCTCTCTAGGCTCGTGCGTGCGTAAGTCGCTTCAGTCACGTCCAACTCTGGCAATCCTATGGACCATAGCCTGCCAGGCTCCTCTGTCTATGTGATTCTCCAGGCAAAAATACTGGAGTGGGTTGCCATTGCCTACCCCAGAGGATCTTCCCAACCGGAATCAAATCCATATCTCTTGTGTCTTCTTCATTGGCAGGAGGATTCTTTACCGCTGAGCCACCTGGGCAGCCCATGATTCTCTAATAATTATTTCTAAACGGATCAATGGAAATTTTGCCTTACAACCATCTGAAAGTTTAACACCAGTATATGAAACAGATAGGTTACCAGATGGTGGGAAATTGTGAGGTTGGATATTTACCAAAACACTTATAAACCTTTCTCTATCCTACTGAAGTAAGCGACTATGACATTCTACAAACTTCATAAATACATAGATTTATAAACGGTTGCTAAATGCTCACAAACAGGGGTGTATATAAGGCTTTGCTGCTGGTGCAGCCTGCAATTTGTAAGTTCTTAAGTGCATTCCTAATACTAGGTCATCCAATGATTATACCTTGTGTTAGCAGAGCCTATTATGCAATGTCATAGTTCACCCTGGTAAAATGTCTTCCATTTCCTCAAGTTGTGGGTTGCACTGCTTTTCCGAAGCAAGTAGTACATTAATTCATTTATATAATGAGGGGCTCTTCTGAGGACATTTAAAAGAAGAGGCAAGGTT
This sequence comes from Cervus elaphus, assembly GCF_910594005.1. Lineage (NCBI taxonomy): Eukaryota > Metazoa > Chordata > Mammalia > Artiodactyla > Cervidae > Cervus > Cervus elaphus. The sequence goes on along the minus strand of NC_057825.1, from coordinate 96,382,172 downwards.
CTTCAACAGTCCTTCATTAATCCTATTTAGATAATCACTTGTACCTTTAGGGGTTTCCCTAGCAGCTCAGATGGTAAAGAATCTGCCTGCAATGCAGGAGACCCGGGTTCAATCCCTGGGTTGGGAAGATCCCTTGGAGTAGGGAAAGGCAAGCCATTCCAGTATTCTTACCTGGAGAATTCCATGGACAGAGGAGCCTGGCAGGTTACAGTCCGTGGGGTTGCAAAGAGTCAGACACAACTGAGTGACTAACACTTGTACCTTCAGAGGGGAACCTAAGAACAAAATGAAAGAAAGGAAGGCATCTAGGGACTTCCCTGGTAGCTCAGTGGATAAGAATCAGCCTGGCAGGGGACACAGGTTCGATTCCTGGTCTGGCAAGATTCCACATGCTGTGGAGCACCTAGGCCTGTGCACCACAGCTACTGAAGCCTGCATGCCTAGAGCCTGTGCTCCACCACGGGAGAAGCCGTGCAAAGAGAAGCCTGTGCTCTGCAACTACAGAAAGCCGGAGCAAAGCGGTGAAGATCCAGCAAGGTAAAAAAAAAAAAAAAAAAAAAAGAGGCGTATGACAGGCTCACTTAACAATATTCAAAATGTTCTATCTCCTTCCTTAATTTTCAGTTAGTCTTTGAACATATGTGCTTATGGACGGGCAAATAAATATAGCTGCATTTTGTAGATAACTGTTATATTTGTCTTTCTGAGAATTTTTCTGTTTCATCTAGTTATCTATGTGACAATCTATTATGATTGTTCATAATATTCTCTTAGAACTCTTTATTTCTGAAAGGTCAGAAATAATGTCACCTCTTATTCCTGATTTAGTAATTTGAGTTCATTTTCTCTGGTCAGTCTAACTGAAAGTTTGTCAGTTTTTTCTGCCTTTTCAAAGAGCCTATTTGCATTGATTTTCTCTATCATTTTCCCTATTCTCTCTCTCGGCTATTTCTCTTTTAAGCTCCATTACATACTACTTTCTGCTTGCTTTGGGTTTAGTTTGCTCATCTCTTTCTAGTGAAAGTTTAGATTATTGATTCGAGATTTTTTTTAATGAAGGCATTTACTGGTATAAATTTTACTCTAGGCACAGCTCTACCTGAATCTTGTTTGATATGTTTTGGGTATGTTTTATTTTTTATTTTCACTCATTTCAAATTATTTTCTAATTTTTCCTTATTTAAAAAATTTTTTTTGACCCATAGGTTATTTAGAAGTGAGTTACCTAATTTCCACATATTTGTGAATTTCCCAAATTTATTTCTGTTACCACTTCTAATTTAATTCCACTGTGTTTGGGGGGCACACTTCTCATGATTTCAGTTATCTTAAACTTATCGAGAACTTTAAAAGTGTTCTTTCATTTCAATCTAACAGACCCTCTTTAAATTTCTTGTAAAGCAGGTTTGCTGACAAATGCATTCTCCTAATTTTTTGTTTGTTTATCTTGCAATGTCTTAATTGCTTCTACATTTTTTTTTGAAGTACAGTTTTCCTAAATATAGAATCCTTGGGCTATATTTTCTGAATATTCATATTAATATTTTCTGAATATTGGTTAATGAATGGTCTGAGATTTTCTTAAGTGCCTTGAACGCTTTGCTTCAGGGCTTTGTGTACACAATGGGGCATGTTTTTCTTCAATGTTCCGGAAGACAGTTCACAATTCTGCCTTAATTTTCCTTTCTGAGTTGTGCAAAGCCTCAAGGTTATCGTAGGTGAGAGATCAGGACGTTCTCAGTTCTGTGCAGGCATGTACCTTTAGATTCCCAAGAATATGCTGGAGCTGGATAGGAGGGGAGTATGGGGGAGAACGGATACCAGTATAGGTATGGCTGAGTCCCTTTGATGTTCACCTGAAACCATCACAACATTGTTTGTTAACCAGCTGTACTCCAAAGTAAAATACTACAAAATAAAAAGTTAGGGGGGAGAAAACAGAATATGCTGGAGGTTTTCAAAGTCCCTATACTTTAATTCATCACCTTTTCAAGTTTTTTGATCAGCTTCTCATTTGCTGCAACTATTAATACTACTTCAGTACAGTACAGTTCAGTCACTCAGTCGTGTCTGACTCTTTGCAGCCCCACGGACTGCAGCACGCCAGGCCTCCCTGTCCATCACCAACTCCCGGAGCTTACTCAAACTCATGTCCATCCAGTTGGTGATGCCATCCAACCATCTCATCCTCTGTCGTCCCCTTCTCCTCCTCTTCTCCTCCTGCCTTCCATCTTTCCCAGCATCAGGGTCTTTTCCAAAGAGTCAGTTCTTCACATCAGGTGGCCAAAGTATTGGAGTTTCAGCTTCAGCATCAGTCCTTCCAATGAATATTCAGGGTTCATTTCCTTTAGGATGGACTGGTTGGATTTCCTTTCAGTCCAAGGGACTCTCAAGAGTCTTCTCCAACACCACAGTTCAAAAGCATCAATTCTTTAGTGCTCAATTTGCTTTATAGTCCAACTGTCACATCTATATATGACTACTGGAAAAACCATAGCTTTGACTAGATAGATGGACCTTTGTTGGCAAAGTAATGTCTCTGCTTTTTAATATGCTGTCTAGGTTGGTTATAGCTTTTCTTCCAAGGAGCAAGCATCTTTTAATTTCAAGGCTGCAGTTACCATCTGTAGTGATTTTGGAGCCCAGGAAAAGAAAGTCTGTCACTGTTTCTATTGTTTCCCCATCTATTTGCCATGAAGTGATGGTACCAGATGCCATGATCTTCTTTTTATATATATATATATATATTTATTTATTTATTTATCTTATTTATTTACTTGTTTGGCTGTGCCAGGTCTTAGTTACAGCATGTGGGATCTAGTTCCCTGACCAGGGATTGAACCTGGGCTACCTGTATGGGGAGCACAGAGTCTTAGCCACTGGACCACCAGGGAAGTCCCCGATCTTCATTTTTTGAATGTTGAGTTTTAAGCCAACTTTTTCACTCTCCTCTTTCACTTTCATCAAGAGGCTCTTTAGTTCTTCACTTTCTGCCATGAGGGTGGTGTTATCTGCATATATGAGGTTACTGATATTTCTGCTGGCAATCTTGATTCCAGCTTGTGCTTCATCCAGCCTGGCATTTTGCATAGTGTACTCTGCATAGAAGTTAAGTAAGCAGGGTGACAGTATACAGCCTTGACATACTTGTTTCTCAATTTTGAACCAGTCGGTTGTTCTATTTCCGCTTCTAGCTGTTGCATCTTGATCTGCATACAGGTTTCTCAGGAGACAGGTAAGGTGGTCTGCTTTCCCATTTCTTGAAGAGTTTGCCACAGTTTATTGTGATCCACACAGTCAAAGTCTTTGGTGTAGTCAATAAAGCAGAAGTAAATGTTTTTCTGGAATTATTTTGCTTTTTTAGAATTGAGTGTATGTTGGTAATTTGATCTCTTGTTCCTATGCCTTTTCTTGAACATCTGGAAGTTCTTGGTTCATGTGTTGTTGAAGCCTGGATTCATACAATACTTATGTACATACAATACTACTTCTGGCAGCTGACAAATATAAAAATTGCTGGTTATTTTGAACCAGTATCCCTAGGGAAAGGCTAGTCCCACTAAACAAGCTCTGGATGAGGTCAAACAAAGATAAACTCTATTGTGTTTCCAGGGAACTTCCAGACAGCTCAAATAATGCAGTTCTTTTGGAATGGGGCATTTTTGGGAGCTCTGAGCTGGCTGCTAGATCACTGGTTTTCATGATTATCACAATTGCAAGGCGGTTTTTGGTTTTTTTTAACCTTTTGTAAATGTTCAACAGCAGATTTTTTAAATTTATGTGGTACTGTGCTGTGAGACATGTGGGATCTTAGTTTCCCAACCAGGGATGGAACCCATCCCCCTGCAGTGAAAGCTCAGAGTCTTCACCACTGGATTGCCAGGAAAGTCCCAGACTGGTTTGGTTTTTTTTGAATTATTTATTTATTTATTTTTGGTGGCACTGGGTCTTCATTGCCGTGCTGGAGTTTTTGCTTGCTGTGGAGAGCAAGGGCAGCTCTCTGTCGGGGGGCACAGGCTTCTCTTGTGGAGCACAGGGTCTAGGCGCACAGGCTTCAGTAGTTACAGCGCATGGCCTCGGTAGTTGTGGCACATGGGCTGAGTTGCTCTGATACACGTGGACTCTTTTAGGACCAAGGATTGAACCCATGTTCCCTACATTGGCAGGCAGGCTCTTAGCCACTGCACCACCAGGGAAGTACCCAAGGTTGGTTTTAAAGGTTACTGTGGAGCTGGGGAGCCGTGGATGGAGGCAGGGTATGTGAAAAACACCACAAAGCTTGCTGTTCTCATGGAGATTTGGCCATTTTTCTTGAATTAATGCCTTTCAGATTGTTGCAAAACTTTGGCTAACTTCCACAGATCTGAAAAGTTGATTTGGACTATTTCCTGGGAGTGTTTTTAGTGCTTTTGTGAAGATTTGGCTTTCAGAGGTCCTTAACTGGCTAATCCAGAAGTTTTCTTTCTCTGTGTATTACATTTGATAAACTTATCTTCATGTTAACTTGCCAAGATGAAAGATTCTATGTCAAGAAGCAATGAAAAAATAATTACAGGAAACTAATACAGATAGGGAACTAGCATGTGGCAGTGAAAACTAGTCAATAAGATTATCAATAACGACTTTTAATAGAGAGGAATAAGACTACCCAATAAGTTTGTACTTATTTAAAATATGTATTGAAAGATACTGTGTCCCAGGACAGTCTTACCTGTATGTAGTCTGGTGCAAGTCAGTAAGCTGTTTGTCGATGGTCTGCCAAGGGACAAGGGGCTTGTGCCAGAGGGTAAATCAATCTACTGTTTCCCTTATCAAAAAAAAAGTTTTGATATAAAAAGAAAAAACCTCAGCTGAACTGACTAGTGTACTTAGTGATAGGGATCATACTCTGCATGAGGCACTCCATTGCTGTTGTTTAGCCGTTAAATCGTGTCCCACTCTTTTCAACCCCATGGACGGTAGCCCACCAGGCTCCTCTATCCATGGGCATTCTCCAGGCAAGAACACTGGAGTGGGTTGCCATTTCCTCCTCCAGAGGATCTTCCCAACCCAAGTATCGAACCCAGGTCTCCTTCGTTGGCAGGTGGATTCTTCACCACTGAGTCACCCGTGAAGCCCATGAGGCACTGTATGGAAAGATGCAAAGAAAGATCAGATAGAAGATTATTTACAATTGAGTAGCAGGGATAAGATGCACATTTTCCTGTCTCATTACTGGGTAAGTTGTAGTAGGTATCAGGGAAGCTCCAAATAATAAGAGAACTTTCTAGTGGAAAAATCTGGTGATGCTTCAAGGAAGCAGTGAATAGGAACTAAAATTTGAATAATGTTGAAAAAAACTTTTAGGGAGAAAAATGTTTGTTTTCAGGTTTATTGAGGCATAATTGACAAATGAAAATTGATGTATATGATGTACAATATGGTGATTCGAAATACGCTGTGAAATAATTACCGGTCAAGTTACTATAATAATCTCACGTAACTACCCAGGCTTCTCAGGTGGTGCTAGTGGTGAAGAACCCGCATGCCAATGCAGGAGACATAAGAGACATGGGTTTGATCCCTGGGTCAGGGAGATTCCCCTGGAGGAGAGCATGGCGACCCACTCCAGTATTCTTGTCTGGAGAATCCCATGGACAGAGGAGGCTGGTGGGCTACAGTCCATGGGGGTCACAAAGAGTTGGACACGACTGAAGTGACTTAGCACTCACCCACATACATAACTACCATTTTTAAAGCAATTTTCAAGTATTAAATATAGTATTATTCTTTCCACCATCTTGTACATTACATCCCCAGAACTTATTCACCTTATAACTGAGAGTTTGTGCTTTTTGACCAACATTTCCCTATTTCCCCTACCACTCAGCCCCTAGAAACCACCATTCTACTCTCTGTTTGTACAAGTTTAATTTTTTTTCTTCTTTTTAATTCACTTTTTACTGGAGAATAATTGCTTTACAATATTGTGTTAGTTTCTGCCATACATCGATGTGAATCACCTATATGTGAGTTCAGTTTTTTTAGGCTTTAAATATGCCATACCATATCTCCCAGTGCCTGGGTTATTTTACTTATCATGATGTCCTCTAGCTTCATTTATGTTGTCACAAATGGCAAAATTTTCTTCTTTTTTATGGACGAACTATATATATTCTTTATCCATTCATCCATTGACAGACACTTAGGTTGTACCATATCTTAGCTATTGTGAGTAGTGTTGAATGGATGAAGATATCTCTTCAAGATGTGGATCTCATTTCCTTTGGTTATACAAGTGGAAATGAGATGGCTAGATTGTATGGTGTGTGTGTGAGTCGCTCAGTTGTGTCCAACTCTTTGTGACCCCATGAACTTCAGCCCACCAGGCTCCTCTGTCCATGGAATTCTCCAGGCAAGAATACTGGAATGGGTTGCCATTCCCTTCTCCAGAGGATCGTCCCAACTCTGGGATTGAACCCAGGTCTCCCACATTGCAGGGAGATTCTTTACCATCTGAGCTACCAGAAAAGTCCAGATTGTATAGTAGTTCTATTTTTAATTTTTTGAGGAAACTACGTAACGTTTTCCATAGTGGCTGTACCAGGTCACATTCCCACTAACAGGGTGCTCTTTCTCCACATCCTTGCCAACACTTATCTCTTATTTTTTGATAATAGTAGTTCTAACAGCTGTGAGGGAATATCTCACTGTGGTTTTGAGTTGCACTTCCCTGATGATTAATCTTTTCATATACCTTTTGACTGTTTGTATGTCTTATTGGAAAAACTCTACTTGGATCCTCTCCCACTGTTTAATTGGGTTGTGAGTGATGTTTAAGATTTTGATGGGGTTTATAAGGTGAAAAGACGAGGCATTTGATTTAGGACGTAGTATAAGAAAAGATTTGGAAGTGGGAAAATGAGGGTTGTGTTTGGAGACCAGCGAGTAGCCAATTTTGAATGGTAAATAGGTATAGAAGTTAGAGCGAGGTAAGGTCAGAATGTATCTGAGGCCAAGTGACATAGGACTTGTATTCCATACTACAAAGTTTACCCTTCATTTGGTAGACAAGAGGGACCCACTGACATTTTTTGAACCAGGAAGTGACGTGATTCTACTTTGATTTAGAAGATTAGCCTCATATCTTTGAGGAACAGACATCTAAAGAGGATGAGACTGGAGTGAAAGAGACTAAAGTGAAGTGAAGTCGCTCAGTCATGTCTGACTCTTTGCGACCCCATAAACTGTAGCCTACCAGGTTCCTCCATCCATGGGATTTTCCAGGCAACAATACTGGAGTGGGTTGCCATTTCCTTCTCCAGAAAGAGACTAAGGGACTCTTTAAATAATAAGAGACCAATAGGATGGACTGACCGAGCATATTGGCAGTGGGATCTGAGAGGAATGACAGGGTATAAAGAGCTATGATTGAGGCGGTATTTATAGGCCTTAAAACTGCTCAAATAGGCACAACAAGGGAAAGAAAGGGTGCTTGGAAGGATGGCAGTGCCAAGCAGAGGTGAGCAAGCAGCAGGAAGAACTGGTTTGGTGGGACAATGATGAGTTGGCTTGGACTGAGTTTGGGGCGCTTGGCAAGCCACTCATGTAGAAATGTGCATTGGCGATGTAGGTCAGCAGCTAGAGACAGGTGAGGTCTAGAGATCCTAATTTGAGAGGTGACAGCATAAAGATGATGAGGGAGCCATAAGGACTGAAATCCCAGCAAAGGAAACTATTTGATGCAAGAAGGTAGAAAACCTTGAGGGGAAGAAGGAGTAGTGGTCAGGAAGGGCAAGAGAATGAAGAAGAGGCATTGGAAGGAAGAAGACCCCAAGGATACTACTGACTGCAATACTGGGGGCTGTAAGAATAGACCCTTTTAAATCACTTGAGGAGAAGCAAGACTGGTAATGCAGGTTCGATCCCTGGGTCAGGAAGTTCCCCTGGAGAAGGAAATGGCAACCCACTCCAGTATTCTTGCCTGGGACACCCCATGGACAGAGGAGCTGGCAGGCTATAGTCCAAGGAGTTGAAAAAGAGTCGGACATGACTGAGCAACTAAACAACAAAGTAGGGTTGAGGGAAACGTTCTCTTCCTTGGAGTGGGGGAGCTGGGAATGTATGTAGGCCGAGGAGACAGAACCAGGGGTGAGTGGAGATGAGGGTGGAGGTTACAGTGAGTGATTGACTGAAGTTGCAAAAAGGGTGGGATTGACAAGCTTAGAAGGAAAGGGGTATACACCTTCTTTCATCACAGGAGAGGATGAAATGGCAAGTTTGGATCTAAAGACAGATCGGGAAGCTGAAGGCATTCTCAGTGGGCAGCTCACATTTCTCAAGAGGACAGAAAGTGAGGTCACCAGAGATTGGGATGGGGCAGGTGTTGGGTTTTGAGAACAAAGGGAAGAACTGAAACCGCTGCTGGGGAATGAGACTCAGAGTCGACTGGATATGGGCAAACAGATTTCTGAAGACCGTTGGGAGCCCACCTGCAACTAAATCCAGGAACGCGTGGTAAAACCAGTTGGCAAGGCTCATCCATGCGGGGCCCCTGGAGGATGAAGAAAAGAAAGCAGAGAGTAGAATCTTCTAGAAATAGCATCTAACCGTTTATCTATATATTTTACATTATCACTGCAAGTGAAGAGCAAGCTCATGCCTTACTCAGCACTGTAGTCCCAATACCCAGTACAATTGCCATGCTTATACTTAATAAATGTTTATTGAACAAATAAAGGAAAAGTGCAGCAAGATCAAAATTCTTAAGTGGCTACCACAGAGCAGAAAGAGAAAAGTAGAGATATTACTAAGGCTAAGTCAGTGTTCTGATGGCAGCCGCCCTATCTCCACTTGCCAGAAAGAAGATGCCAGAATCTTGGCTCCCTCTCCTCTGCAGAAGCTTCCCACACCTGCTCATGTCATCGCTGAGATCCAGAAAAGTCTCCCCACCACCTCCGTCTTCCTTTGTCATCAAGCTTACCTTGCAGTATTGCTCTCTAATTTGGCTTCTTCAGACCTAATAGTTCTAATATCAAAGCCAACGATTATGGTTTACTACAAATATTTTACTCTTTTAACATTAATAAGTTAGCATGACGGCTTATGAATCAGTTGCATGTGTATTCAATTCATGTTGTTGTTCTGGCAATAAGTCGTGTCCAGCTCTTTGTGACCCCATGGACTGCAGCAGGCCAGCAGGCCAGGCTCCCCTGTCCCTCACTATCTCTTGGAGTTTGCGCAAACCCATATCCATGGAGTCAATGATGCCATCCAACCACCTGATATGAAGAGATGACTCATTAGAAAAGAAAGATCCTGATGCTGGGGAAGATTGCGGGCAAGAGGAGAAGGGGACAACAGAGGATGAGATGATTGGATGGCATCACCACGTTCCCTCAGCCAGTGTCCTGAGGACAAACCCCAAGGCTGACAGGTTTACTGGCTCCTGGGAAGGGAGACTGCGTTCCAGCAGAGCCTAAGGCATTTCATCAGTGAAAGAAAGAGATCAGGTTATTATGGGATATAGGGGAAAGGAGTAAAATTTAAATGAAGCAATGTTTGGGTAATCTCAATGAGGCAAACAGGGGTCAGCTTTGGGTCTAAACTGCAAAGTGGACTTAGGGCCCTGTTTCTGGAAATGACAAGTCAAGATACCAACACAAGGTCTTTCCTATAAAGACTTATGTTTGGAGCCTGCACTGGGGTTGGAAATAGAGGATACTTTCTATGTTAAAGACATAGGTCTTCCAGGCAAAGTGGAGTATTTCCTTCCTACTATAGAAAGATAAGGAGAAAAAGAACCAGAGGTAGCTTTTTTTTGGCTGCACCATTCAGCATGTGGGATCTTAGTTCCCCAACCAGGAATTGAACCCGTGCTCCCTGCATTGGAAGTGCCAGGGAAGTCCCCTCGATGTTGCCGTTTGACACAAGAGAAGCCATTTTAGGTCTTAAGTGTTTTTCGCTCAGTCACGTCCAACTCTTCATGACCCCAAGGACTGTAGCCCACCAGGCTCCTCTGTCCATGGGATTCTCCAGGCAAGAATACTGGAGTGGGTGGCCATTCCCTTCTCCAGGGAATCTTCTCAACCCAGAGATCGAACCTGGGTCTCCTGTGTTGCAGGAATATTCTTTAACGACTGAGCCACCAGAGAAGCCCCATTTTAGGTCTGAGTCATTAAAAAATATATATATATATTTGGTCTTCTACTATTTTTTACTTTTTGGTTGCACAATGTGGCAAGGAGGGTCTTTTTTGTTTTGCTTTTTCAATTTTTTTCTCTTTTTATTTATTTATTTTAGGATCTTAATTTCTTGACCAGGGAGTGAACTATGTGCCTTGCATTGGGAGCTTGGGGTTTTAACCCCTGGGCCACCAGGGAAGTCCCAGGTTTAAGCCATTTTGTGATCTAAGCCTGGTCACAACGCTTGCCCTTGAATAGGTCTCTGTAATACTGATCTTATGGGAACAAAGAACAAGCAACTGTTATCAGGCAACAGAAATAACAATAGCAAAGATAATAAATCAGTTGTAAAGACTCCAAGTTCTGTTTCAATGGTAAAGATTAACCTGAAGCTGTCTTGAGCTGTTTTACAGAATTTAAACCCCTCCCTCCTTGAGCACTCAACCACCAGATCAACTGGAAACTGTCCAGTTTGTGGCTTGTCTGCTTGGCGCTCTGTGGTGGGCTAATGGCGACCTTCTCCAAGAGGATTTATGCCAACGCTGCGCTTCCCAGGTCTGCTGCAGCCAGAGCCCCTGTCCCTGAGGCAGGCCACTGCTACCCACGCCTCTGCAGGAGACACTCAAACACTCAAAGGCAGGTCTGGCTCAGTCTCCTGTGAGGTCTCTGGGTCCTGGTGCGCACAAGGTTCTGGCGGGTATGGGCTTTGATTCTAAACGCAATTTTGCCCCTCCTACCATCTTGTTGGGGCTTCTCCTTTGCCCTGGGACTTCGGGTATCATTTTTTGGTGGGATCCAACATTCTCCTATTGATGGTTGTTCAGCAGTGAGTTGCAATTTTGGAGTTCAGGATTTGCTCACAGGATAAGATGAGCAAATTTGGAAAACTCAGCAGTGGCCACAGGACTGGGAAAGGTCAGTTTTCCTTCCAGTCCCAAAGAAAGGCAATGTCAGAGAATGCTCAGACTACCTCACAATTACCCTCATCTCACATTGGCAACCCACTCCAGTATTCTTGCCTGGAAAATCCCATGGACACAGTCCACAGGGTTGCAAAGAGTTGAACACGACTGAGTGACTTCGCTCACATGCTAGCAAAGTAATGCTGAAAATTCTCCAAGCTAGGCTTCAACAGTACATGAACCGAGAACTTCCAGATGTTCAAGCTAGATTTAGAAAAGGCATAGGAACAAGAGATCAAATTGCCAACATCCATTGGATCACAGAAAAAGCAAGAGAATTGCAGAAAAATATCTACTACTGCTTCATTGACTATGCTAAATCCTTTGACTGTGTAGATCACAACAAATTGTGGAAATTTCTTAAAGAGATGAGGAGGCAGACCACCTTACCTGCCTCCTGAGAAACCTGTGTGCAGATCAAGATGCAACAGTTAGAACCAAACATGGAACAACCGACTGGTTCCAAACTGGGAAAGAAGTATGTCAAGGCTGTATATTGTCACCCTGCTTATTTAACCTATATGCAGAGTACATTATGTGAAATGCTGCATTGGATGAAGCACAAGCTGGAATCCAGGTTGCCAGGAGAAATATCAAAAACCTCAGATATGCAGATGACACCACCCTTATGATAGAAAGTGAAGAGGAACTAAAGAGCCCTTGATGAAAGTGAAAGAGGAGAGTGAAAAAGCTGGCTTAAAATTCAATATTCAAAAAACTAAGATCATGGCATCTGGTCCCATCACTTCATGGCAAGTAGATGGGGAAACAATGGAAACAGTGACAGACTTTATTTTGGGGGGCTCCAAAATCACTGCAGATGGTGACTGCAGCCATGAAATTAAAAGATGCTTGCTTCTTGGAAGAAAAGCTATGACCAACCTAGACAGCATATTAAAAAGCATATTAAAAAGCCAACAAAGGTCCGTCTACTCAAAGCTATGGTTTTTCCAGTAGTCATATACGGATGTGAGAGTTGGACTATAAAGAAAGTTGAGCACTGAAGAATTGATGCTTTTCAACTGGGTTTTGGAGAAGACTCTTGACAGTCCCTTGGACTGCAAGGAGATCAAACAAGTCAATCCTAAAGGAAATCAACCCTGAATATTCATTGGAGAGACTGATGCTGAAACTGAAACTCCAATACTTTGGCCATCTGATGAGAAGAACTGACTTTGGAAAAGACCCTGATGCTGGGAAAGATTGAAGGCAGGAGGAGAAGGGGACGACAGAGGATGAGATGGTTGGATAGCATCACCAACTGGATGGACATGAGTTTGAGCAAGCTCCTGGAGTTGGTGATGGACAGGGAAGCCTGGCATGCTTCATTTCATGGGGTCACAAAGAGTCGGACACAACTGAGCAACTGAACTGATAGACTGATAGAACTGATGAAGTGATAGACTGAAGAGATGATGATGTTAACTTTTCCTGACCCTTGACTTTTATCTACTAAAGCTTGGACTCTGTTGACCTTTGCCCCAATTCTATGCTGAATTGTCCTCTACTCAAGCCCTTCATGCATGTGCATGTACCCTTTAGCTTAAAATCATCTTGATTTTGGGAGGCACTGCTTTGGGAAAGATCCCATGTTTTCCTTATTTGTTGCAGGTAATAAATTCCTTCTTTCCCATCCTTCCTTCTTCCCAACTTTGGCTTGGTTGTGTCTTTTGGCTTGACACTCACCAAGAAGTGAGCCCAATTTTGCGGTAACATTACTGATTAGACTTCAAACATCAAAGTTTCTGACAGCTGCTGAATTTAGAACATGATTTCTCACTGAGAAATCAGAAGTCACTCAAAAAGGAGTTGGTTATGGCATTTTACAGTTGTAGCATGATCTTGGGACAAATGTTGCCAGTTAAGTTTGCAACTGACTCATGTCTAGTGTGCCAGCCAGATTCAGGGCAAGGGCAGGGCAGTTTTCCTTTCTCAGTATAGTGTCTGGAGAGAGAATCGAGTCTTTATTCAAAAATTAAAAAATCACCAGCTACATTCCAGAAGGATACCATGAGTACAATTTTTATTTAAAAATAACTTCCAGGGACTTCCCTGGGGATCCAGTGCTTAAGACCACCTTTTAATGCAGGAGGTGCAGGTTCAACAGCTGCTCTGGGAGCTGAGATCCCACATGCCTCATGGCCAAAAATCTGAAACATAAAAACAAAAACAATATTGCAACAAATTCAACAGAAGATTTTTTAAATGATCCACATTAAAAAAAAAATCTAAAAAAAGAAATTTGTTGTTGAGTGGCTAAACAGTGTTTGAGTCTTTGCAACACCATGAAGTGCAGCATGCTAGGCTTCCCTGTCCTTTGCCATCTAAGAAATTACAAACATTTAAAAAACAAACAAACAAACAAAAGATCAAAACGCTGCTATGTTAAAAAACAAATAAACAAAAATCCCTGTTTTATTATTTCCATACACTTTCGGGAACTTTTTTAAGGCCAACTACAAAATCCTTTTAAACTGCCTATAAACAGTGGCATTCATATAAGTTCAGAACAAAGGTTTATTAAAATATTATATGATAAATTAGGAAATGTCAGACACAGTCATGACAGAACAAAGGCTTTTTTCTTGCATGAGAAACTCAGAGATCAATGCCACAAATATTTCTTTTATGTTGAAAGGCAGTCAGGCAGCATTCAATCACTCCAGGTATTTCAAATAAAGAGGGGTTTAATGCAGGGACTTGGTCAAGAAGACACTGGAAGATCTGAGGAAGTGGGAGGTTGGGAAGGTGGGGTTGGGGGCCGGGAAGATGGGAAAAGCTCCTACTGCCTGGCTGGAGGCTGTGAGTGCACACTCCAGTTACTGTTCTTGGACGTATTATTGAATCAAAATAAAAATGTGAATCACAATTTGATACTGAAAAAGACACAAAGAAGCCTGAGGAAGCCTCCTGGGTGGTGGTTCAGAGCATGGACTTGAAGGTCTGGGCTCACATGGGTGCCACTGCTGACCTAAACAAGGGTCAGCTATTTCTCCAGCAAAAAAAAAAAAAAAAAAAGGGTTAAGTGGCAACTCACTCCAGTAGTCTTGCCTGGGAAATCCCACGGACACCGGAGTCTGTTTGGCTAAAGTCCCTGGAGTCCCAAAGAATAGGACACAGCACACGCAGGGATCAGCAGAGAAACATAGTTTGGGGTCTGCGACCCTGAGGAGCCAAGTGCAAGTCCATACACAGCACGGGAAGAACTCTTTTGGAGCAGGAAGAGGAAGCTGGGAGGGCTGGAGGAAACAAAGAACCCATGGATTTCCACTGGCTCAACTCTACTCAGAATTTTTTCCCTGTCCTGTAATGCAGCTTCCTCCCACAGCGTGAGAGCGCCCCCGTCTGGTCACCTGGCTCTATATAACTGAGGTTTCTGTTTCAGTTCAGTCGCTCAGTCGGGCCTGACTCTGCGAACCCATGGACTGCAGCCCGCCAGGCCTCCCTGTCCATCACCAACTCTCCGAGCTTACTCAAGCTCATGTCCATCAAGTCGGTGATGCCATCCAAACATCTCATCCTCTGTCGTCCCCTTCTCCTCCTGCCCTCAATCTTTCCCAGCATCAGGGTCTTTTCCAAAGAGTCAATTCTTCGAATCAGGTGGCCGAAGTATTGGAGTTTCAGCTTCAGCATCAGTCCTTCCAATGAATATTCAGGACTGATTTCCTTTAGGATGGACTGGTTGGATCTCCTTGCAGTCCAAGGGACTCTCAAGAGTCTTCTCCAACACCACAGTTCAAAAGCATCAATTCTTTGGCTCTCAGCTTTCTTTATAGTCCAACTCTCACATCCATACATGACTGCTAGAAAAACCATAGCTTTGCCTAGATGGACTTTTGTTGGCAAAGTAATGTCTCTGCTTTTAAACATGCTGTCTAGGTTGCTCATGGCTTTTCTTCCAAGGAGCAAGCATCTTTTAATTTCATGGCTGCAGTCACCATCTGCAGTGATTTTGGAGCCCCCCAAAATAAAGTCTGTCACTGTTTCCATTGTTTCCCCATCTACTTGCCATGAAGTGATGGGACCAGATGCCATGATTAGTTTTCTGAATGTTGAGTTTTAAGCCAACTTTTTCACTCTCCTCTTTCACTTTCATCAAGAGGCTCTTTACTTCTTCTTCGCTTTTTGCCATAAGACTTTCAGTTTAGGCATTTTTTATTGTAATTTTTTTTGTTTCTCTCTCTCTCTCTTTTTTTTTTTTGGCTGCGCTGGGTCTTCGCTTTGCTCGGGCTTTTCCTAGTTGTGGAGAGCGGAGGGCTGCTCTTTGCTGTGGTGTGAGGCCGCTTCCCTGCGGCGGCGTCTCTTGTTGCCGAGCACCGGCTCCGGGCGCTCGGGCTCCAGCAGTTGCGGCCCCCAGGATCTGGGGCACAGGCTCGGGAGCGCACCGGCTTAGTTGCTCCATGATATGTAGAATCTTCCTGGATTGGGGATCAAATCCGTGTCCTCTGCGTTGGCAGGTGGCTTCTTAACCACTGGGCCACCAGGAAAATCCTGTGAATGATTTCTTTTTTCATCACCGTTTACTAGTTGGGGGACTCTGTTCAGGTTTTCTCACTTGGCAGTTAGAATTCTCTACATCCCGCGGTTGGTAGGGCAACTCAACCACGTCCAGCTTGTGAAGCGCTAACAGAGCCCTCGGTAACCTGTCCACTGTCTGCGCACCTGCCCCTCCCCGAGCCTGAGGGCACACCCGGGCCAGCCAGGCACCTGGGGCCGCAGAAGGCAGGCAGAGCAGAGAACCTGGAGACCCCCGGGCTCTCCTCCCATCCCCTCCCCGCCCACCCAAGCGTGGAGAAGAGGGAGATGGGGCTGGTGTCAGTCCTCAGACGGCCCTGGGGTTAGCACCACCGGGCCTCCTAGCTGGTCCCACTTCCCAGGAACGCTGGCCCGAGAACTGCTTACTGAGCAGATTTTCCGCAGAGAAAACTCCAGTTTTTTCCTTCCTTGCAGGGCGGATGTAAAAACTAAAAGAGATTTCTTAAAAAGTATATAAAATACCTAGCTCATAGGATGAGTTAAATTACAGTAACGGCTGCAATTAGCTAATTATTTATAAACAACTAAAATATAAATAAATAATTAAAAAATGAAAGAGTTAGTCATTCAGTCATGTCTGACTCTTTGGGACCCCAAGGACTATAGCCCACCAGGCCCCTCTGTCCATGGGATTCTCCAGGCAAGAACACTGGAGTGGGTTGCCATTTCCTTCTCCAGGGGATCTTCCCAAACCAGAGGTTGAACCCAAGTGTGTTGTCTTGCAGGTGGATTTTTTACCTTCTGAGCCACCAGGTAATTAATAATTAATTATCAATGAAAATATCACTATCCAAATGTCAAAGTACTTGTGTTTGTCCTGCAATCACATGCAGGAAAACACTGTATTTTCCAAGTGAGTGCAGAGCACTCGGTGTGCGTGGCTGGTGCCTCTGGGAACTGGCCTGAACTGTATACCTTCTAGGTTGTTCCTCTGCCAGGGTCCTGTTCTAAACAAGGGGAAGTTTCCAGATCTAGTCACCAGGGGGCGCGACGGTTCTTTACCGCGGCTGTTGGGAGTGACTGCTTTGTCAGAGGCTCTGGGAGGGTGGGTCAGAGGCTCATCTGGAAATGGTCAGGAGGATGGACGACCTCGGTGAGGACAAGCAGGCTAGGAGGGGAGCCAGAGCTGGAGGGGGCGGAAAGAATACGTGTGACTGAAAGGTAGCGGCTCTGGCCCACAGCCCACAGATCATTTATCCACTTGCCAAGCGCTTAACCATGAGCCACAAATGGGTGGCGTGTTAATCAGCCCCAGCAGCTCACAGCCTTACTGAGGAGGCTGACACGTGGGCAGATGACCAACATGCACAGGAAAATAATGAGACATATGACGCCTTCATCCCTAACGCTGTGTGCCCTGCATTGGCAGGCGGATTCTTTACCACTGAGTTTCGAGGCAAGCCCCTCAGTTTATGCCTTTAAGCCCCTACTCTTAAAGACACTGTAAATTCCCCCTTGTCTGAGCCTCCTCGATGGCACTTGCTATGATCTCCCATAAATCTAGCCTTGCTCCCACTTGCATCCAGAAAACCCACCGAGCTGCAGAGAGTGTTCTGAGAGGGGAAGCAACAGAGGAAGAGACAATTCTGTGACTGAGGTTGTGTTTATTTGAAGGTTCTCCAGGAAGTACCCTTTTCTTTTTTGGCTGAGAGTGAGGAGGTTGAGGGGATGCGGTCCAGGGGCTGACGACTGTGGAGGGCCCTGGAGACAACTGCGTCTGAGCGTGGGAGAGAGCTTCAGGGAGAACCATGTCGGGGTCCCCGGGCTGCTGGAGGGCCGGTCAAGGATAAGGAGCCCTGATTTAAGGTGAGACCGCTCCTGGTGGTTGTGGCTTTTCTCTGTTACAAATGAAGCTGCAGAGACGGTCACGGAATTTATCCAGGACAGGGTCTGCTGTGTGGTTCCCACAGAAAAGAGTGGGGATGCTGAGGATCCTAACTAATGTGGTGGAGCTGAGTCCACAGACATTACCGGATCACCTGGCTTCAAACCCTGCTTGTTCACCTGTTGTTTACAAAACACGAGCTTCCTGGGGACTGCACCTTCTTCTCCACTGTAATCCCACCACATTGTCCGACGCCTGCTTGGGCAAGTGAGTCAGATGGTGTCAGAAAAGAGGCTCGGGGCTCCAGAGCAGGAAGAGAGGGCTGGGAGGAGGGGGAAGAGGTTGGAGGACGTGCCTGAATGTCTGAATGCATTTTCTGAGGTGGGCCAGCTCTGGAGATGACCCACTCAGGACCTGGAGTGTGAGATGGAGTGGAGGTAGGGTGACCGATCTGTCTTAGTTTGCCCTGAACTTTCTGACTTTACCACTGAAGGTCCTGTTCTGTGTCCTGGGGACCCCCCAGCCCTGGGTCACCTGGGCTGCTGGTCTCTAAGACAAGAGCGTCTCTGAGATGCCAGGGTGTCAGAGGGTGGTCTGTGAAAGCTGCAGGATCGGTCACGCTTGCAGGCGTGTGTCATCTTTTGACCTAGGCTTAAGTGTGTGTGGGTGTGTTTTCTCATCAGCAAAAGGGAACTTTTTTTGGAAGCCCTGAATTCTAGGAATAACAACTATGCTAAAAATGGCAAAGATTTCTAAGAGTGGGAATACTGAAATGTGGTTATATCAGCATTTTCCAGTCTGCAAATTAACTGCATTGTACTCAGAGCTTTAAAAAAAATCGTATCAAGGGACTTCCCTGGTGGCCCAGTGGTTAAGACTCAGTGCTCTTAATGCAGGGGGCCTGAATTTGATCCCTGGTCAGAGAAGTAGATCCCACAATCCAATCCCACACGTGACAATGACGTGTGCTGCAGCTAAATTTAAAAAAAAGTAATATCAACAACAGTCACCCAGCTAGTTCTTTTCTTTCTGTTGGAAATGTAACTGTTGATTTATTATAATAGCATCTATTTTCTTATTAATCTAATAACGTCAATTGGTAATGTCCCATGAAAGGGCTGTGTAGAAATATTATACATTTGTTTAATTGAGCATGGAAATCATATCTGGAATGAAATGATGTTTAACTAGATAGACATATCCAGTTCCAAAAATATATTTTACACTCCACATGCATTACATAGTGCAAACCATAGCTTCATTATAATTCAAATTTTTTTTAGCAATTGACTTGGTATAAGCGATCAAATAAGCATCAAGAAATTAGAGAATTTTTTTTTCAGAACAGTATTTGATGGTTAAATTATTAAAAATGAAATAGACTTTCTGGAACAATTGTAGAAATACATTTCAACCCAAACCTCTTAGAATGAGTCAACATACAAGACTGTATATGTTATGTATGTATATGTATACATATACAAATATATATGTATATGCTGACATATAAAAGGCATATTGAAATAAGTCACGTCAGAATTACACTGTCTATGTCAACATCATAGATGTGTACAATCATGGAAAATAAAAATGTGTGGGGTAGGATATAGCTTATTCATAGAAACAGAAAAAGAATTCTTAGTGGAGGATGACTGGAAATACAGCTGTTTGCTATGCACATCAGTGGAGAGTCACTGTGCACGGACTTCGAGAACTATATATGCCTGTACCTTGATGTGTTTCTGCCAGAAACTGGAAGATTTCCTCCTCTTCTAAGTGTCCCATATAAAATCTATACAGCAGATTTGTTGAATTCATACTAATCTGTATTCAGTATTAAGTTGAATACCTCTTGAAAACTTTGAAAGAAATATTCTCCCTCTTCCAAAAAGTGCATATATTAATGGCTAAAGAAAACAAACTGTCATCTGTTCTGCTAGGCTTTGGCACATAGATCAGTTCTTCACTTGATTAGGAACCAGTGAGAGGACATAAATGTCTTATTTAAGCTAAGCCTTAAATTTTGTTTATTAAACTTTTTACTCCAAAAGAATTGCTGATAATTGTACATTCACAGGGAGTTAAAAGATTGAATAGGGAGATTCTGTGTGCCTTTTATCTATTTTTGCCCCCAGTCTTGCAAAATGATACAGTATCACAACCAGGATTTTGACATTGATACAAACAAGCTAGAGAACATTTCCATCACAGTAAGTACCTTTTTTATGGTCATACTCATCTCTCTCCTTCTCCACCCTCCTCCCTGGTGACCCTGATCTATCCTCAATTTCTAGACTTTTACATTTCAAAATGTTCTATAAATGGAGTTACTTTGTGGATGAGCTTTTTCACTCAGCATAATTCTCTGAAGACTCATGCAAGTGGTTGCTTGTATCAGAAATTAGCAGTTATTGCTGCATAGTATTCCATGGCTTGACTGTATCACAACTTATTTCACCAGTCACCCATTATAGGACATCTGGTTATTTACAGATTTGGAATATTATGAATAAAACTGCTTTGAACATTCATGTACAAGTTTCTGTGTGAACATAAGTTTGCACCTCTCTGGGATAAATGCCCAGGAGTGCAATTGCTGAGTGGTATGACAGTCACTTGTTTAGCTTTGTAAAAAACTGTCAGTTGGTTCTCCAGAGTGGCTGTTCCATTTGATTTTCCCATCAGCTATAGACTGATCCCATTGCTCTGCATCTTTGCTAACATTTGATGTTGTTACTATAATTTAGCAATTTTGGTAGGTGCCCCATGGTATTTATTAGAGTTTTAATTTGCAATTCCGTAATGACTGATGATGTTGAATATCTTTTCATGTGCTCACCTGCCATATTATCTTCAGAGAAAGTTTGTTCATGTTCTCCATTGTCTAATTGGATTTTTTAAAAACTGTTGAGTTTTAAGCATTCTCTATCTATTCCAGATGGTAGTCTTTTGTTGAATATGCCATTGGCAGGTTTTTCCTCCCAGTAGGTAGCCTGTCTTTTCATTTTCTTAACATGATGATCTTTTGTAGAATGAAAGTAAAATTTTGATGAAGTCCAATTTATCAAACTTCCCTTTTATGGACTTTAGGCCTTTGGTGTCAAGTCTAAGAAGGCTTAGCTTAGATTAGCCCTAGATCTTAAAGATTTTCTATTTTTAAAAAAAGTTTTATGGCTTTATATTTCATGTTTAGGGTTAGGATCTGTTTTTTAAATTGATTTTTATTGACGTATAGTTGCTTTGCAATGTTGTATTGTTTTCTGCTTTGCAGCAAAGTGAATCAGTTATATGTTTGCATGTAATCCCTCTTCTTTGGATTTCTTTCCCAATCAGGTCACTGCAGAGCATTGAGTAGTGCTCCTTGTGCTACACGTCAGGTCCTCATTAGCCATCTGTTTTAGACATAGTAATGTATATGTGTCAATCCCAACCTCCCAGTTCATCCCCTCCCCTCCCCATCCATACATCTGTTCTTGTCTGTATCTCTATTTCTGCCCTGCAATTAAGTTGATCTGTATCATTTACTCTAGATTCCACATGTAAGTAACATTATACGTTATTTGTTTTCCTCTTTCTGACCTACTTCATTCTGTGTAAGTCTCTTGGTCCATCCACCTCTCTCCAAATTGCACAGTTCTGTTCCTTTTTATGGCTGAGTAATATTCCATTGTATACATGTACCACATCTTCTTATCCATTTCTCTGTTGATGGACATTTAGGCTGCTTCCTCCTCCTGACTATTGTAAACAGAGCTGCTATGAACATCAGGGTGTATGTGTCTTTTTGAATTATGGTTTTCTCTCCTCTTGCCCAGGAGTGGGATCTCTGGGTCATATGGTAGCTCTATTTTTACCCTCAAATTTACTTTATTCTTCTATATTAGACATTGCTATTGTTAAAGAATGCTTTGTGACTTGACTTTTGATAAATAAAGAATTCTGTGCATTTGACTATGCTTTTAAGAACAGGCACTTAAAAATATTTTGACAACTCAAACTCTCTTCATGTCTTAATTTTTTAAACAAAAGTGTAACAATTAATAACACTATTATTTATTTTTTAAGTGAATATTTCCTATATTTTTTGTGTTGTGTTTTTAATGTTTATACAACATACCTAACCCACCAAAGAGGGTTTAGAGTCATTATAAAAGGGCAGAAAACTGGGTCTTGCTAGATCCCTTATAAATTTCAAATGTAAGTGGTCTCAAATGTGTACTCATAGGTCCTTGAAGGCCTTAGGTATACACAAAGGTATGATTTGGGCACTCCTGTGTATAATTTGTAGAAAATTTAAAATCTAAAGTAATAATCAAATTTCAGAGACTTGTTCTCTTTTTTTGGTAGAAAATAGTAGCCGATCATCCACAGTTAGGTCAGTCATCGCTTTATAGATTTTGCCGATTCAGTGACTGCCTGTGTATTTCAGGAACTCTTTGTCTTGTTCTTAGAACTGGACGTTGTTTGGGCCCCACTCTGTCCACTGTGTGCCGTGCATGCTGGAGTCAGGCCCTGGATGCTGACTTCAGCTCTCTGAGCGTCAGTGTTCTTGTCTGAAAGTGGCAACGATGATGCGTCTCCTTGGTTGTCAGACTCCAGTGAGATGATCCTGTTGAGGGCCTGGCCCACGGATGGGCAGGAAGCATGCCTTCGGCTACTGACTTCTTTCCTCCCTTTTCTTAGATGTGGCCTTTTCTTCCTTTCCAGCCTCTCCCTCTCCCCCTCTTCTCTCTACACCACAGACTGAGCACCACTCCCTGTGTCTAAGAGAAGGGGACGCTTTGTCACAGCACCAGGAGAGGGGACCTGGGGAGCCTGATGCCGAAGCTGCCCCTCCCGTAATGCACTGTCATGACCTGACCATGACCTAGACCAGGGCTGTGCACCAAACTCAGACATTCTCACGTGGTTTGTCACGTTGCAGGGGGAAAAAGCTTCATGAGTGACCAGTGCATTTTAGCAAGTGAGACTCAAGCATGCATCCTCCATTCAACAGAGGGATGGTAGTGAAAAAGTGAAAGTGTTAGTCACTCAGTCATGTCCAACTCTTTATGATTCCATGGACTGTAGCCCATCAGGCTCCTCTGTCTATGGGATTCTCCAGGCAACACTACTGGAGTGGGTTGCCATTTCCTTCTCCAGGGGATCTTCTTGAGCCAGGGATCGAACCTGGGTCCCCTGCACTGCAGGTGAGATTCTTTACCACTGAGCCACCAGGGAAGCCCAGCAGGATGGTAACCCATAGACGAAGATTCCTGCACCCTCACCCTGAGCCCAAGATGACAGCTGTCTGACGCGTATTTAGCTCTTCTGTGGTTGCAATGAGCTTAGAAGCAAGACACGGCTTTGGGCACAACGAGCAACAAACATATTCTCATAATACAAAACAATCACGTTGTACACACAGGCAGAATTTTTGTTTGAATGGAACAGCAGCTGTCTCAACACGTCACTATAACAACCAACAGTGCTCCCACACAGGTGAGTCTGGTTTGAAAGCATGTGAACAGACTCTCTAGGAGGAGTCCCTGTGTGATCTGGGGATTTGCAAACGGCCACTTCACTCTCCTGCCAGCACAGGGGTCCCCGGTGACCTGCTCTCGTCCTGCTCGCTGTCAGGGTGACAGGCCTGCTGTGAACCCTTCCACAAAGAGACAGCAGTCAACCGCTGTCCGGCGGCGCTGCGTAAAAGGTTTCCATTTTACGCAAGCATCGAGGACTTTCCTCTCCCTCCATCAGGCCTTTCTTGGAACGGCTCTGAAGTACTCCTCCCTGGAGATGTCGGCTACTCCTCCATACCATTTCTGAAGCCAGATGTGTTCTATCTTCATCTTCATGAAGAACCACTCATACGGCCGAGGCCACTTTCTCATCACTGGGTGTCTGTGGAAATAAAGAAGTCACCATAGAGCAGTTTTCATTGGAAGGCGTGCCCTCTGGAGCAGAGGGCAGGACGCAGCCTGGGCCGGGTCACAGGGCAGACGCCAGGTCTCTTGGGCTCAGTCGCTTCAGTCGTGTCTGACTCTGTGTGACCCCATGGACTGTAGCCCCCACCAGGCTCCTCGGTCCATGGGCTTCTCCAGGCAAGAATACTGGAGTGGGTTGCCACTCCCTTCTCCAGGGGATCTTCCTGACCCAAGGATCGAGCCTGCGTCTCCTGCATTGCATTCTTTACCCACTGGGCTACGAGGGAAGCCCCCTCTGTGAAACCTGCTCAAACCAGCCAGAGGCCAAAGCCAGGGAGCCAGGGCTGGGGCCTGGGACCCCGAAAGGAGGGCAGGACGCTGTCGTCCCCAGAGGGTGGTGGACAGCTCAAGTCTGGAGCCAGGCAATGTGGTTTGAACCCCAGTTTGGCTGCTGATAAACCAGGATGCCTCACGGGCTATTTGCCCTCTCCTCATTGGTCATGTGGGGTGAGTGGGATGCTGCTGGGATCACAGGGCTGCGTGGGGAACAGACAGTGAGGCTCCCAAGGAACCTGCATGGAGGAAGCATTCAGGGGATGTGGGCCATTGTTATCAGGAAGCATCAAGAAAGGCTTAAAATATCTTTGTATGAAATGTTAAAAGAATTTTGAGCCCTATCTCTTTTTATTTTGTTGTTAAAAACCTGAGTATTTATTTATCTTCTAAATATGTATTGGGACTTCCCTGGCTGTCCAGTGGTTAAGAATCCACCTTCCAATACAGGAGGGGTTTCAGGTTCGATCCCTGGTCTGGGAACTAAGATCCCACATGCCTCAGAGCAACTAAGCCCATGAGCTATGACTAACAAGAAGCTCCAGTGCAGCCAAAATAAATATAAATATATGTTGTTGTTCAGTTGCTCAGTCATGTTCAGTTCTTTGCGACCCCATGGCCTGCAGCACGGCAGGCTCCCCTGTCCTTCACCATGTCCCAGAGTTTGCTCAGACTCATGTCTGTTGAGTCGGTGATGCTGTCTAACCATCTCATCCTCTGTTGTCCCCTTCTCCTCCTGCCTTCAATCTTTCCCAGCATCAGGGTCTTTTTCAGTGAGTCAGCTCTTTGTATGAGGTGGCCAAAGTTGGAGCTTCAGCTTCAGCATCCGTCCTTCCAATGAAAATTCAGGGTTGATCTCTCTTAGATTGACTGATTTGATCTCCTTGCTGTCCAAGGGACTCTCAAGAGTCTTTTCCAACACCACAATTTGAAAGCATCAACTCTTCGGCACTCAGCTGAAGAATTATGGTCCAGCTCTGACATTCATACCTGACTGCTGGAAAAACCATAGATTTGACTAGGTGGACCTTTTTCGGCAAGGTGATGTCTCTGCATTTTATTTTTTCAGCATGGTTGGCAGGATGTCTCTGCGTTTCAGTGTGCTGCTTGTTTATTTGGCTGCACTGGGTCTTGGTTATGGTGTGCAGGCTCAGTAGTTGAGCTGCTTGGGTTTGGTTGCCCCACAGCATGTGGGATCTTACTTCCTGGACCAGAGATCGAACCCACGTCTCCAACATTGCAGGCAGATTCTTTAAGGCTAAGCCACAGGGGAAGCGCCTTAAACCACATACCAACCTTGAAAACATGGCTTGCTTGGCGAATTCTACTTCTTCTGGGGACACGGCGACCATCTGACCAGTGAGCACTAGCCGGGCACAGCGAGGGTCTTCTGGGTCCACGATGTTTTTTCTGCATTTGAAGGACATTTTCCAGATATTAAAAGGATGATAGAACATCAGTTGGATATATGGAGGATTTTACTAAAAAGAGGAAGAAAGTTACATTGCTAGTTATATCATTCAGGTTTTTACATTTTTCTGGAATTACTTGAAAACACTTTGACACGTATGATCCAGAAATCCCACTCCTGGGCATCTATCCAGAGAAAACCATATTCCAAAAAGATACACACACCCCACTGTTTCACTGCAGCACCATTCACGACAGCCAAGACAAGGAAACAGCCTCATGTCCGTTGACAGACGGATGGATAAAGATGTGGTCAGATGAGAGATGCCCCCGGGATCTGTACAGAGCAGCGAGCTGACTCTGAACAGGGGCTCCCAGTGAGGGCCTTGCAGAGCCCTGGCCTGGCCCGTGTGCTCTTGACTAGCACTTCCCAAGTTGTCTCCTGCCCCGAGGATGCAGACTGACATCTAGTGTCCACAAACACACCTGTTACGCTGCCTGTGTGAAAATATTTTAACTTTTTAATTTTATTGGAACACAGTTGATGCACTGTGTTCCAATAAAATTACAGGAATGTTGTGTTAATTCCTGCTTGCAGCCAAGTGCTTCAGTTATAATATATAAAATAGTAAAATATTTAATATATTTTATTATTTAAAAAATATTCTTTTACATCACAGTTTATCATAGGATAGTGAATATAGTTCCTTGTGCTATACAGTAGGACCTTATTGCTTATCCATTCTAAATGTAATAGTTCACATCTACCAGCCCCAAACTCCCAGTCCGTCCCTCCCCCAATACCCTCCTCCTTGGCAACCTCAAGGCTGTTCTCTACGTCTGTGAGTCTATTTCTGTTTTGTAGATAAGTTCATCATGTCATAGTTTTGATTCCATATATAAGTGACATTATATGATATTTGTCTTTTTCTTTCTGACAGATGTGGTACATATGTACAATGGAATATTACTCAGCCATAAAAAAGAGTGAAATAATGCCATTTGCAGCAACATGGATAGACAGACCTAGAAATGATCACACTTAGTCAAGTCAGAAAGAGATTTGAGGGGCTTGAGGTGTTGGGGAAAAGTTCTTTTTATTTTATATACTTCTATATTTTGAATATTATAATTATGTAATGAAGAAAAGTGGTTTCCAGGGGCTAGGGGCCAGATAGGGAGTTTGGTAAAAGGGTATGAACTTGCAGCTATAAGATGAAAAAAGTCTGAGAATCTAATTTATAACATGGCAACTCTTGTTAACAATGCTATATTGTATAGTTGAAATTTTCTGAGAAGAGAACTTAAATGTTCTCACAAAAAAGATAAACAGGAGGTGACAGATATGTTAATTAACTGCATGGTGGGATTTTTTTTAGCTTTTTATTTTGCACTGGTATCAGCCAATTAATAAAGTTGTGACAGTTTCAGGGGACAGCAAAGGCGCTGAGCTGCACAGATACATGTATCCCTTCTCCCCCAGACTCCCCTCCTGGCCAGGCTTCCAGGTAACATTGAGCACAGAACATTGTGTATCCTTGTGGGACCCAGTACATCCTTGTTGCTGATCCATTTTAAATGTAGCAGTGTGTACATACCCATCCCAAATTCCCTAAGTATCCCTTTTCCCCTTCCTTTCTCCCACCCCCCCCCCCCACCAACAACCATAAGTTCATTCTCTAAATCTGTGAGTCTCTTTTTGCTTTGTAAGTAAGTTCATTCGTATTTTTTCTTAGATACCACATATAAGGGATATCACACGATACTACTCCTTCTCTGACTTACTTCACTTGATGACACTCCCTAGGTCCATCCACGTTGCTGCAAATGGCATTATTTCATTCTTTTTAATGACTAAATAATATGCCATTGTATATATATATATATATATATATATATATATACACACCACATTTTCTTTCACATCTTCTTTATCCATCCCTCAGCTGAGGGCCATTTAGTTTGCTTCCACGTCCTGGCTATTGTTAACAATGCTATAATGAACCCTGAGGTGCAGGTATCCTTTCGGATCATGTTTTTCTCCAGATATATGCCCAGGAATGTGACTGCAGGGTCATACGGTAGGTCTAGTTTTATTTTTTTAAGGATTCTCTCTACTCTTCTCCTTACTGGCTGTAAGGTGGTGGGAATTTTTGCACAATGTGTATGTATATCAAATCATCAGGGTGTGTACTTTAAATATCTTATAATTTTGTCAATTATCCCCAATAAAGCTGGGAAAAGACCAAAAAAATAACGGTCATATACCATTATCTCCTGGTGGGCAGTGAAGGGGTAAGTCAGCAGACCTGGGTTCTGAAAGGCCTGTCTTCAGGAGGACCAACCCCTGACTGGCTCCTCGAAGATACCTCTGAGCCCTTGAGATGTCCTACTTCATAAGCATGTTTTTGTGCCTGAGGCCCTGGGCCATGCTGGGTCAGCTTGACCTCCTGGGCCCTGAGTCTGAGTAGCTAAGAAAAATCATGCAGATGTTGAAACTGCCAAGTGACTGGATTCCAATAAAAACCCTGGATACCAAGGCTCAGGTGAGCTTCCCAGGTTGGCAATATCTTGCACTTATTGTCACACATCATTTGTGGGAGGATTAAGTATATCCCCATGTAATTTTAGTGGGAAGGGGCCCTTGGAAGCTCAGGCCTGTTTTTTTCTGGACTTCATTTCATGCACATTTTGCCCTTGATGGCCTTGATCTGTATCCTCTCACTGGAATAAACCACGAGCTCTTGAGTCCTGTGAGTTCTTCTAAGGAGTCTGAGCCCGGTACAGTCTTGGGACCCCGGTACAGCTGACCAAGGAGACTCTGAGGATGCTCTTTTCAAAGATGGTGTAAATCACAAAACGGCAGCTTTGAGGCTTGATTCATTAGAACTCATTCCTGTCCATTATAACATTAACTTGAGAAAGGTATATTTGTTAAGCAAAACATATATTTTTCTTATACTTAGGGAACTTGTTTTCACCTGCCTACAAGTTTTTCTTTATTACACACCCTGTTGAGTCATAACAAGAGAAAGAGTGGACACGCCCACAGGTTCAGGTAAATTGCTTCATGTGAGAACATTGTGTACCATTTGAAAGTGTTACCATTCGTAGTGGTTTTGACACTGCAAAAATGTTGTTGCTGAATTGTGAATTTTTCTAAGATGAAAGAAGGATGGGAGGCAATCTACATAATAGCTGTAAACACTGAATTGACAGTGAAGCTTGTATGAAAACCTGAGATGGATAGGAGAAAGTAAAAATAGTAAATGGGAACGAAATTTACATATACCCGACAAGACTGTCATCAGTTGTATCGAATTTGTTTGCTATTAAAGCCATTTTTTCCCCACAAACTTGCTCCATCATGAAAGCAATGAAATGAAGATTCATAAGTAAGTCATGATAGAAGAACACATTGCATTTAAGAAGGGAGCATTTTGCATCTCCACTGGTGGTGATTACACCAGCTAGAAAGAAGGGGTGTGTGTGTGTGTGTGTGTGTGTGTGTGTGTGTGTGTGTGTGTGTGTGTGTGTGTGTGTGTGTGTGTGTGTGTGTGTGTGTGTGTGTGTGTGTGTGTGTGTGTGTGTGTGTGTGTGTGTGTGTGTGTGTGTGTGTGTGTGTGTGTGTGTGTGTGTTAGTTGCTTAGTCGTGTCTGACTCTTTGCAACCCCATAGACTGCAGCCCTACCAGGCCCCTCTGTCCATGGGATTCTCCAGGCAAGAACACTGGAGTGGGTTGCCATTTCCTTCTCCAAAAGGAACTAAAGAAAGAAAGTGAAGTAGCTCAGTCGTGTCCGACTCTTTGTGACCCCACGGACTGCAGCCTACCAGGCTCCTCCATCCATGGAATCCTCCAGGCAGGAGTACTGGAGTGGGGTGCCATTTCCTTCTCCAAAAAAGAAGATAATGTGTTTAAATAGGTAAATTGAAAGCTTTTCATTTACACAGTAGGTAACCCCTCTAAACATCATATAACTTCCTTCCCACCTATGATAGGCAGGATAATAGCCCCTTAAAAAGTCCACATACTAATCTTTGAAACGTGTGACTATGTTACCTTCCTTTTTTCTAAACTTTTAGTTTTATATTGGCATATAACCAATTAACAACGCTGTGATAGTTTCAGATGCACAGCAGAGCAACTCAGCCATACAAATACATGTGTCCACTCTCCCCCAAACTCCCCTCTCACCCAGGCTGCCACCTAACATTGAGCAGAGTTCCCTGTGCTGTAGAGTAGGTCCTTGTTGGTGACCCAGTTTAAACATGGCAGCGTGTACACGTCCACCCCAAACTCTCTAATGTGTCACCTTTCATGGCCAAGGGGAGTTAATCAGCTGACCTGGATTGTCAACCTGGGATCAATGTGATCCCAAAGATCCTTAAAAGTGGAAAAGGGAGGCAAAAGAGAAGGTTGGAGTGATGTGATGGGAAAAATACTCTCCTGGCCATAGCTGGCTTTGAATATGGGAGGGGGTCCTGAACTCAGGAGAGAAGAGAGCCTCTGGAAGCTGGAAAAGGCAAGAGAATGAATTTTCCCCTGAAGCCTGTTGTCTGTTCTTTAGACAAAATATTACATCTTATAAGGATTATAGAGCAAAATAATGGAAGAGATGTTGCTGGTGCTGTTTGGAAGCCTTGAATGGCCTTGTTCTGTCTGGACCAGTCCAGGGTTTTTAGGGGCCCACTCCCCTACCTGGAGGTGTTGGCACTACGGGCACAAAGGAACCGCCTGCTCTGCCCCCTTGAACTTCCAGAGGTCTTCTGTATTCCTCTTGTTTCCTGCTCAGCATCTACACAGGCTCCCTCGTCTGTGACACCATCTGCTATTCCTTGACCCCTGACTCTAGCTTAACTTCATTCCTTGGCTCCTAAGGGAGCAAGAAAACATCACTATTAAAGATTTTTAACAGTGACTGCTGCCGATTTTGCATTTGTGCATCTCTGTGCATCTCTGAGGTTGAGGTGGAGTGGAGTGGAGCAGATTCATCTCAGGAAGGGTCACTTTTTCTTTTCAGATAGTCTTTTTTGTAATATCTTGGCCCAATTTATGTATTTATATTTATTTATTTTTACTTTTTGTCATGTGGCATGTGGGATCTTAGTTCCCTGACCAGGGATCGAACCCATGCCCCCTGCCTTGGGAGCACAGAATCTTAACCACTGGACACCAGGGAAGTCCAACACTATTTTTTTTGTTAAACAGTCTGTTCTGGAATAACAATGAAAGTTATTTGGGTTCATCTGCAGGCCCTTCCAGCCTCTATTTTCTGAGCCTCTGAACAAGTTGGTCCACTTTCATGCTGTTGATGCCATTTCCCGTCCTGTTTGATGTTCTTATCCATGGCTGCTCTGCGTTTCTTGGGATGAAATCTTTGTCATTTGGAAGCCTTGGCCATGTGTCTTTGTAGGACAGGCTGCTACATTTCTGTGTGTGTCTTGGGCTAGGATTTTCTCTGATCTAGCATCAAGTCTTGTGATTCAATAGACTCCAGAGGGACACATGCAGAGGGACAAGACATGCAAAAGGGGGGACTAGGTCCACTCCCAGGCAGGAGAGCAGCAGGGATGCTAAAAACAGTTCACTCTAACGGGCAAAGCACGACTTCACAGGACTGTCCAATTTACAACCCATTCGTCTGCAGTTCTCACCTGTCTCTATCATTTTGCAGTGCTAAGAATATATTAAAATTTATATTCATTGATTGCATATCACATGTGAGTCATTTTAATATCTATATTTAAAAAACATGTATATTATAAATACAAACAATCATGACTCCCTCAAAATACCAATGAGAGCCTCAGCATACATCAGGATGAATTACTGTGTTTCTCTCCACACTTGCAAATGCCGTGAAACTGGTACATCCAGTGGGTTGAATAAAGCCTCCCCGCAAAGATGTCCACATCCTATCCCCCAGAACGTATGACTGTTACTTATACGGCAATAAGGACTTCATAGATACGATTAAGTTAATGACCATGAGATGGGACATTTCTCCTGGATTATCTGGATGGGCCCAATGTAAACAGAAGGGTCCTTAGAGAGGGAGGCAGAAGGTCAGATTAGAGGACATGTGCTCAGTCGCTCAGTGTCCAACTCTTTGTGACCCTATGACCACAGCCTGCCAGGCTCCTCTGTCCATGGGATTCTCCAGGCAAGAATACTGGAGTGGGTTGCCCTGCCTTCCTCCAGGGGATCTTCCTGGCCCAGGGATCAAACACATATCTCCTGCATCTCCTGCATTGAAGATGGATTCTTTACCCATTGAGCCACCTAGGAAGCCCAAGAGAATACAGTGCAGGGTAATAGCATTCAATTAAATATGGCCTGAGATGGGAGTCAAGAGAACTGTACTGGCAAAAACATACATACATATATATACATATATATATTTTAAACATATATATATATATATATTTTAAACATACATATATTAATAGATGAATGGAACAGAATAAAGCCTGGAAATAAACCCATACACCTATGGTCAACTAGTCTTTGACAAAGGAGGCAAAAATATACAATGGAGAAAAGACAGTCTCACATAAATCAGTGAAGTTAGAACACTCCCTCACACTATACATAAAAACAAATTCAGAGTGTTTTAAAGACCTAAATAGAAGACATGACATCATAAAATTCCTAGAACAGAACATAGCCAAGGCATTCTCAGATAAAAATTGCAGCAATTTTTCTTAGCTCAGTCTCCCAAGACAAATGAAACGAAAACAAAAATAAACAAATGAGACCTAATCAAACTTAAAAGTCTTTTGCACAGCAAAGGAAACCATCAACAAAATAAAAAGACAACCTGTGGGCTGGGAGAAAATATTTGCAAATGATGCAACTGACAAGTGGTTAATCTCCAAAACATACAAACAACTCAAAAAACTCAACGTCAAAAAGACAAACAACCCAGTCAAAAAATGGGCGAAATAGACATTTCACCAAAGGAGACATACAGATGGCTAACAGGCACATGAAAAGATGCTCAATATCACTGATTATTAGAGAAATACAAGTCAAAACCTTGGTGAAGTATCACCTCACACTGGTCAGAATGGCCACCATCAAAAAGTCTACAAATAATAAATGCTGGAGAGGGCATGGAGAAAAGGGAACCCTCCTACATTGGTGGTGGGAATGTAACTGGTGCAACCACTACAGAAAACAGTGTGCAGGTTCCTTAAACTAAAAATAGAGTTACAACATGATCTAGCAACCCCACTCCTGGGCATATATTTGGAAAAGACAAAAACTCTAATTCAAAAAGATACATGTATGCTGAAGTTCACAGCGGCACTATTTACAACAGCTGGACATGGAAGCAATCTGTGTCTATCGACAGATGAATGGATAAAGATGTAGTACATATGTACAATGGACTATTATACAGCCATAAAAACAGTGAACTAATGCCATTTGCAGTGACATGGATGGACCTTGAGGGCATTACACTAAGTCAGATAAAGACAAATGCTGCATGATATCCTTATATGTGGAAGCTACAAAAGCCAAACACATTGAAACAGATTCAGTGGTGGTTATGAGAATCTAGGGGCTTGGGAACTGGGGAGATGTTGCTCAAAGAGCACAAGTTTGCAGTCAGAAGATGACTAAGTCCTAGAGATCTAAAGTCAGCACAGTGATCACACTCAATGTTGTCGTCAACAACATTCAGTCATTCCGTCGTGTCCGACTCTTTGCGACCCCATGGACCACAGCACGCCAGGCTTCCCTGTCCTTCACCATCTCCCTGAGCTTGCTCAAACTCATGTCCTTTGAGTCATCGATGCCATCCAACCATCTCATCCTCTGTCGCCCCCTTCTCCTCCTGCTCTCCATTTTTCCCAGCATCTTTTCCCAGGGTCTTTTCTAGTGAGTCGGTTCTTTGCATCAGGTGACCAAAGTACTAGAGCTTCAGCATCAGTCCTTCCAATGAATATTCAACATTACTGTGTTATAAATGTCAAAGTTGCTATGAGACTAGATCTTAAATGTTCTCACCACAAAAAAGAAATGATAATTATGTGATGTGATCAAGTTGTTAGCTAGGACTGTAGGGGTAACATATTGTAATACATAAATGTATCAAATCAACATGTCAATTATCACAATTTTTAAAAAAGCACTTCTGAGCTACATGCCAAACACATACATCAGCTTAGATGACAAGTTTTCAGGTTGAAGCTCTACACTTAATAGAGTTAGTTGCTCAGTCCTATCTGACTCTTTGTGACCCCATGGACTGTAGCCCACCAGGATCCTCTATTCATGGAATTCTCCAGCCAAGAATACTGGAGTGGGTTGCCATTCCCTTCTCCAGGGGATCTTTTCAACCCAGAGATTGAACCTGTGTCTCCTGCATTGAAGGAGGGCCTAAATCACATATTAAGTGAATTATTAATTATTAGGGGTCATTAACTTAATTATTAGGGATCATATTAATTATTAGGGATCAGGCATTATTTTTATTCTGAGAGGTAGGTGGCACCCCTAGGCAGGGTCTCCTAGGCCATATTCAGGATTTTGTTATCTTTTCCTAATGAAAGAATTTAAGCAGGAGAATCTCAGGATTGTGTGGATCTTGTCTGGGTTTTGAAAGATGCCCAGGTAGAGCGCTGGGTAAACTGAACTGCCTCCGGCTGGATGGACGGATCTCCACTGTCAGCTCCGGTGCAGGGGGTGGGGGGAGCGGGGTGGAGGGTTGGGGTGGGGTGTAAGTGGCAGGGCCTTATCCAGGCTGCATTTTATGGTGCACTGTTGCTCTGATTATTACCACCTCCCTCCCCCAAAGAAGCGCTTCCCTGGTGGCTCAGCAATAAAGAATGCTCCTGCAATGGAGGCGACTTGGGTTCCATCCCCGGGTCAGGAATATCCCCTGGAGAAGGACACGGCAACCTACTCCAGTATTCTTGCCAGGAGAATCCCATGGACCGAGGAGCCTGGTGGGCTACAGTCCATGGGGTCACAAACAGTCAGACATGAGTGAAGCGACCGAGCATGCCCCTTAAGAACTGACATCTATTCACTTAATATGTTTTTCATGCCTTGCATAAAGAAGTACAGCATTTTGGAGCTGGGAGGAATTTTACCTGAGTTCCTAAAGCATCACTACATTACAGGTGAAGACAACTGAGACTCCGGGGGTGAAGGGACTCTCCCGAGGTCTCCCCCCACCTCTGCCACTCCTGTGGGGGTGTCCCTCCTATGCACCCCCCCTCCAGAAGCTAGCTGGGTGCAGACATCTCCCTAGCAGCACCACATTTTTATTTCAGACAAAGGTGTTACAGTGTTCCATTTTTGCCTAACTGTCCTTTCTTTTTTTTTAAAAAGAAGTAACATTTATTTATTTTAAAATATTTATTTAGTTATTCTGCTGTGCTAGGTCTGTTAGTTTCATCATGTGGGATCTAGTTCCCTGACCAGGGATCAAACCCGGGCCCCCTGCATTGGGAGTGTAGAGTCTTAGCCACTTGACCACCAGGGAAGTCCCTAGAAAGTTTTCGAGAAAGTGATTTTAGGGACTCTGGGTCTTCATTGCGCATACCTCATGGGGACAGGTAGAAGAACAATAAATAGACTATGCAGCATGTTCCTGGGGGACAAACCACTGGCTCTTCCGTCTCTACCCTCTCCTCCCCACCTCCACCTTTGCCATCACAACAAGAGCCGTCATTTACTCACCCGTGTTATGCAAGACACTCAAATCTTTCCAACCCTCCCCATAGGAGGTGGAAATTACTATTTCCATTTCACAGATGAGGAAATGGAGGCTCCCAAAGTTCACTAACTTTGTGCCCCAAATCACACGCCTCATGAATGGTAGAATTCTATCGATCTGATTCCATGGCTTATAATACATTCTTACAACATATGTTGCTGATGTATCTGGAACACACTGACACTAGACTTTTATAGGTTTTTTTTGGCTGTGCCCCTTGGCATGGCGGGATCTTAGCTCCCCAACGGGGATCAAACTGTACCTCCTGTGTTAGAAGCAGAGTCTTAACCGCTGGACCACCAGGGAAGTCCCTGGCATTAGACTTGAAAAAAATAAATTTTAGAATATTTTATTTATTTGTTTATTTATTTGACTGTGCTGGGTCTTAGCTGTGGCATTAGGGATATATTTCCCTGACCAGGGATTGAACCCAGGTCCCCTGCATTGGGAGCTCAGAGTCTTAGCCTGTCGACCACCAGGGAAATCCCCCCAGCACTAGACCTTTAATTGCTTGAAATGATCTGTATTTTAAACCAAGATCAGCTTCACATTTCAGTTTCATATCTTCCAAAGGTGTGTCTTAGGGACATAAAATAGAAACATGAAAAACCATCTGGAAGCTGCCTAAGTGGTTACGATCATTGCTATCCTCAGAATAAAGTTGTTGCTTTGATAATTTTTTTCAAAACAAAAAAGAACCTTCAAAACTCCCTAGCTCATCACTTAATTCCATAGATGATGAAAGCAGCATGGAGACCCCAGTGCCTTGGCCACAGTCTTGGAATCTGGTGAGAGCCAGAGCTGGGATCAAAAACAGCGCTGGCCGAGTGGCGAGGACACGGCTTTGCATCTCCGGGCCCCACGAACGCCACAAGCTCCCTGCGTTGTGTAGGGGAGCTGGGTGAGGGAGGCCAGGCCTTTGCTTACCTGCAGAACTCTCCCTCAGATTCTGGCAGCAGGAGCGAGGCCATGGGGTTCTTCATCAGATCGGCCACAAGGAGGTCCTTGGGTGTCACATAGAAGAAAGGAATCCCAGTACTGTTGTCGAAGGGGCCATCACTGATGGGCAGGCAGGTCCCAAATGGCAGGCCTGGGATCTAACAAACATCAAGGAAAAAAAAGACCTTTTCAATACAGGGCTGTGGACTGACTTGAGCTGGGAGCTAAGCCTGTGTCTCTGACCAGAAAACAGAGCCCTGGGGATGCGAAGGCAGCATGACGTGACCACGGTTTTGACAGGTCATGAGCCCAGGCAGAGTGGTTCCAGTCTACCCACTTTACCTGTTGATGGCTTCATGATTTCTATAGAGGAGCTTAGCAGTGGCACCTGTGGATGGGGGATGGTGAGGGAATTACTCTTGAAGCTTCAGAAAAACAGCAAACACACTGTATTGGGACTTCCCTCATGGTCTAGTGGTTAGGACTCCACTCTTCCACATGGGGCCCAGGTTCGATCCCTGATCCGGGAACTAAGATCTCACATGCCATGTGGTGTGGCCCAAAACAAACCAAAAAATTAAGGGACAAAATAAAAAACTAATTAATTAAAAAACCACTCTATTAAATTGAAAGTTATTTGGGGGAAAGGCAACGAAATTCTTGGAGGGGTGGTGGGTCACTAAAGACCTTTCTCACAAGCTGCCCCGGGAATCCCACTGCCTTCACCACCTGCCCCAAATTTTTGGCAACTCTGGGGGTAGAATTTAAACCTCACCTTTTACCTGGTCTTTGGAATCCAGGAACTTTCTGTTATAGTTTCCTTTAGGGTTATACTGCTTCCTCACTTCTCAGTCAAAATTTTATTATAGTAAATAATATTTCAGTCATATAATTCAGTAACTTAAGGGAATTTATTTCTTATCCCATTAGCTTCAAGGAAGACACAGAAGCAGGCAAAAGCAATTTCTGTTCACGCTCATTCAGTACAGCAGGTGAAATTCTCAGACATAGACACAAATATTTCTCAGGTTTTTCCCAAGCCCTGCTGGGTCCAGCATCATGACCTTTACCCTTTATAGAGTGTGTTTCTCATTGTTACTTAGCTCAGCACTCGGGGCTGTCTTTGAAGTGTCACTCAACAACAGTATGTAGAATTGTGATAAGGGGAGGCTTTAACCTTTGAAGAAATCCTACAAAATGGTAGCATGTCATTACCAGATCCTGTTTTTCAGCTGGTCATTCACAAACTTTGCGATGGGGTCGCAAATAGTCGGATACGACTGAGCGCCTGAACTGAACTGATTCACAAACTGGCTGGAGTCACGCTGAGCACATACTCCAGGCACGTAGTACATGTTCTCTGAATTTATTGGATTTGGTGTAAATGTCGATAGTGGGAAAGGGACCTACTAACAAGGTTAAGAAAAGGGATGTTGAAAGTCATAATATCTTTGAATACTTTGGCCTTAGACTTCTAAGTGCTGGAAGTGATCTATATTTTAAACCAAAATCAGCTTGATATCCTCTGAAGGTGTGTCTTAGGAGCATAAGATATTGCTGTGGAAAACTATTTGAAGGCTGTGAGAGATGTTAAGATCATCACCATCATCAGAATAAAGTTGTCATTTAGATTCTTTTTTTTCCCAAGGCATAAAAAGACCTTCAGAACTACCTGCTGCTGCTAAGTCACTTCAGTCGTGTCCAACTCTGTGTGCCCCATAGACGGCAGCCCACCAGGCTCCCCCGTCCCTGGGATTCTCTAGGCAAGAACACTGGAGTGGGTTGCCTTTTCCTTCTCCAATGCATGAAAGTGAAAAGTGAAAGGGAAGTAGCTCAGTCGTGTCCAACTCCCGGCAACCCCATGGACAACAGCCCACCAGGCTCCTCCATCCATGGGATTCTCCAGGCAAGAGTACTGGAGTGGGGTGCCATTGCCTTCTCTCCAGAACTACCTAGTCCAATATAATTTCATAGATGAGGAAAGAGAAGTGAAGGACCCAGTGACTTAGCCACAGTTTCGGAGCTGGTGAGACCCGGATCTGGGCCCAGAAACTTCCACCGCCCCCCACCCCATGACCTACAAGTGCCATAATAAAATAAAACATTTTTTGCATTAAATAAATAGGGGTTCAAATTATTGCCCTGTAATAAAACCCTTACAACTATCTCTTTTTAAAAATTTATTAATTTATTTTAATTGGAGGATAATTACTTTACAATATTGTGATCGTTTTTGCCATATGTCTATCTCTTTTTTTTCTTTCTTTCTTTCTTTCTTTATTTTTTCAGTGGGTTTTGTCATACATTGATATGTTTTTAAAGTTTTTTTTTTTTTAAGTGGACTGTTTATTTACTGAATTTGTTACAATATTGCTTCTGTTTTTTGTCTTTTGGAACTCAAGGCAGGTGGGATCTTAGCTGCCCATCAGGGATGGAAGCACACCCCTTGCATGGGAAGGCCAAGTCCCAACCACTGGACCACCACTGGACTCCTTGCATCTATCTCAACAGCCCTAAAATCTTTATGGGGGTGTTCATGTAGGAATGCTACGTCCTCATCAAGTAACCATGTTATTTCAGCTTCAGGTGGAATCACGTCTAGCAGGTGAATAAAATAACCTGTGAAATGAAGGATGACAGCTGCAGCTGGTAACAGCGCTGACACTCCAACACTCACAGCTTCAGCACAGGAAGCCTCCTTCCCAGAACAATTCTCGAATGCCATTGTTTTAAACATAAATTTCCACCAAAGCCACCGTCCTGGTGCCAGCAGGTGACAGGGCAATTCCGGTCGGTGCGCGGGAATGGGGCTGGACGCAGGGAAGGGCTGGATGTGCTACTTGATGATGCCAAAGGCAGCTCTGGCTTCTTTTGTCCAGGTCTCTGGTCAGGCGTGGTGATCTGCACCCCCTCTTTGGCCATTTCAAGACCGCGCTTAGGTCCTCAGCCACCTGGCAGGGAGCCTGCTTGTCTGTCGTCCTTCCCCTCGCACCCCCCCGCCCCGGGTTTGCCCCGGTAACCGAAGCAGAATCTGCTTTCATTAATTACACGCTGTCCACCCCAATCCAGACCCCCGCGCGGGTCTGCTAGACCTGGATCGGAGCACGGGAGTGGCCCCAGGCTCTCCGGGTCCCCTGGGCGCGCCAGGCACGCCCCTGCACGCGGCTCCGGCGGGGGCGGCTTACCTTCTCATGGGCGGACACGGTGGCCAGACAGCCCCAGGCGCTGGCGTGGGCCAGGAAGCGGGCGATGCCCGGGCGCAGCCTCGCGCCGCCCTCGCGCGGGTAGGAGAACATCCCGGGCGGCGCGGGGGGCGGCCTGGCGCGGGCCGCGCCCTCCGGGGGAGGCAGGTGTGCGTCCTCCTTGTGCGCCGAGGCCGGAAAGCTCCGCTGCCAGAGGCTGCCCGAGTCTCCCAGCAGCGCGGGCAGCGCCTCCTCCGTGGAGGCTCCGTCGAGCTCCTCGTCCACCTCGTTGGTGACGGCCCAGGACACGGAGCTCACGATCACGTAGCCCGCGGCCGGGGACAGCAGGGCGCCACACCACAGCAGCCAGGACAGGCGGGGCCCGGGCCGCCGGCCGCGGCGCCGCGACATCTTGCGGAGCGCGCGGGGCCCGGGGGACCCCGAGAGGGACGCGCCGCCCCCGCCGCAGGTGCCCGGGTGGGGCCCCGGGCGGTCCTCGCCGCCGCGCGCTGCGCTGGGAGGTGGGGCTCCGCACGCACTGCAGCCCGGGTGCGCAGTCCCCGCTGCGCGCCCGCCCGGCCGGGGCTGCGCTGCTTCTCCGAGTGGATGGCTCAGCGTTCTGCAGCCAGATGCGGGGTGGTTGAGGTCCAGCGCGCTCCTCCACTCACCAACTGTGCGGCCCTGCAGAGTCACGTAGCCTTTCTCTGCCCGGCTCCTTTATTCGGAAACACAGAAAATAGTATTTACATCGCGGGGGTGAGGGATGGGAGGATGAAAGCGGTTAATGTTCGGAGACGTTTAGGCCAGTGCGTGGCGTGGAGCAAGCGCTGTGTCTGTGAAATAGACAAGAGGCAGGGGTGGTTGTCATTTGGTCGAGGAGCAAGCAGAGCGAAGGGGGATGGTGAGATTCGTCTTACCAAGTCTTCTGAGGCCAAAGCCCTGTCCGCTTGCTCTGTAAGGACCGTGGTCGTCTTACACTTGGCTGTGACAG
This sequence comes from Cervus elaphus, assembly GCF_910594005.1. NCBI lineage: Eukaryota > Metazoa > Chordata > Mammalia > Artiodactyla > Cervidae > Cervus > Cervus elaphus. The sequence continues at coordinate 96,342,191 of NC_057825.1, read as the reverse complement.
GAGAGCGTTGCCACCAGTTCATCTAAAACTCCAAGTAAAGAACCCACCTGCAGGAGACTGCAAGTCCATCCCTGGGTCAGGAAGATCCCCTGGAGGAGGGGATGGCAACCCACTCCAGTGTTCTTGCCTGGAGAATTTCACGGACACAGGAGCCTGGCGGGCTGCAGTCCATGGGGTCGAAAGCAGTGAGACATGACTGAGCACAGGGCAGGGCATCTAAAATCACAATCAAAAAATGAATAAAATAAAATAAAATCACAATCAAAGTGCTCACTACTCACATGTTGTGGCTCACACAGCAGGTAGGGATTGCAAGTGGTCGCCGCACAGTTTGGGAAAAAGAAACTAGAGACTGAATTAAAGTTTTAAAGATGGGACCGCGGACTCAAGACCTCTTGGGTCCAGAGCCCTGTTCCTCAGGCCCACATCACTCTTATTTAGTCTTGGCAAGCAGGAAGTACCCTTTGTGCTACGATGAAGTCAGCCTCCTGTGTCCCCGGTCACATCTCCCATTTTATTGACTACTTTAAACTATTTTCTTGTACAAGGGCTATCACCTAGCTGGAGGTCATAAACCTGCATATGCCTTGGGAAAACATCTTAGTGTGTGCACAAGCAGTGTTCTGAACTTGTGCTGACCCGGTGTTCCAAGGTCCACACTGTTTTTCTTTAGCTTAGCAGGGGATGACAACCCCAATTGATCAACCTGATGTATTTTTATTTGGCTTATGCTGTATTGCTATATTTTGCTTTTATTCTTTTCCCATGGTGATTTTCTCAAGGCTTAGCCAGAGCAACAGGTGGCTGATTATTAACCCCTGCACTTATACACTAAAATAAAGGTGAGGGACTTCCAGCTCCCATGCAGGGGGCCCTAGTTTGGTCCCTGGTTGAGGAACTGGATCGCACATGCCTCAACTGTAAGTTCATATGCTGCATCAAGCATGCGAACTCTTGATTATCCCTCGTGGGTCAACTGAGACCCTGGCGCAGTCAGATAGAGAGAGAGAGGGAGAATAAATGCCCGCACCCGGAGAGAATGTGGCCAGGATGGTGTGAGAGAGGGCTGTGTGAGACGACCACTATTTAAAAACATTCGCTGATTGATGGGCAGCATCACTGACTCAATGGACATGTGTCTGAGCAAACTCCAGGGGACAGGAAAGCACAGGGAAGCCTGGTGTGCTGCAGTCTGTGGGGTCACAAAGAGTCAGACACGACTGAGTGACTGAATAACAACAGCTGATGGATGGGAATTTGACTTGTTTCTGTTATAAAGTTTTGTGAACAGTCTTGTATGCCGGTGTGTCGGCGTCTTTTATGCCCTTTCTCACGTCTCTGAGCCCCTCTGTTCTCTCCGGGTGTTGCTGTGGTGACTGACGCATGGGGTACAGGCAGCCTCAGGTCACCTCAGCGGTCTGCATGTCCCTTGCTTTCTGCCTCAGGGCCTCTGTGCCACCTGCCACACGGAACATCAGTAGGGTTCGGCTGAGCAGTGTGAAAACACACAGTTGCGGAACATTAATCCCCACTGGGACAACCTTTGGCCAATGGGTTAAAGAACCAGAGGAGGAACACTCACCACTTCCAAGTTGCAGGTGGATGATTCTGAAGGTCAAGCTACACAGTTTATTGGAGGGTCTCCAACAGGGCTGAGCCCCGGTTACTCACTAACCAACTCGGTGATGCTCCCTTGGAATGGCTTTCCTTCCTCCATATTCCCGTAATTCTGGTCAGTCCCCTCCACTTTGGTTCTGTAGGACCACATCCCAAAGCGAGTACCTATGTCAAGTCCTCTTCTTAGACTCAGTTCTTGGGAGGAAGCCAGGCTCAGGCCCAGGTGCACACACACAAGAGGTCTCTAGAGAACGTACCTTGCAGTGGAGTTGCGGGTCTAGGCCATGAGTGTGTTTTACTTTATTATATAACATCACACTGATTTCCTGAATGATTGTATCAGTTTACCACTACCATCAGTGTGTGGTGGTTTCTGCTACTCTATATTTTCATCGGCATATTATGCTAGGTTCTATGCCCGCCCCCTGCAATCTATAGATGAGTAATGATAATTCTTTTTTTTTTTTAATGTTTGATTTTTGTTTTCTGGCTGTGCCACACAGCATGTGGGATCTTCCTTCCTCCACCAGAAGTTGAACTTGTGCTCCCTGCGTTGGGTGGACTCTTATCCCTGGACCACCAGAGAAGTCCCTGATAACTCATTTTTATTTAATGGCTCATGTGGCTCATTGCCTTCTCATACATGTGTCAGTCTGTTGGATACTCTCATTTTGTGAAATGCCTGTTAATACCTCTTGTCTGTTTTTATTGGGTTGTCTGTGTTTTCTTGTATTGATTCATAAGAATTAATTTTATTTCCTATGTTCCAGGTTTTGGGTGTTGTGTTACAAATTGTCTTTGGTCTGTGGTGATGGTTAATTTCATGTGTCAGCTCAGCTGGAGATAGAGATGCCCAGATAGCTGGTAAAATGTTATTTCTGGGTGTATTTGTATTACTGGGAGAGATTAGCACTTGAATCAGGTTGAATAAACAGTGGGCATCAACTGCTGAGGACCTGAGCCGGACAGAAAGGCAGAGGGAGGACCGATTTGCTCTCCGCCTGGTCGGGACATCCTTGTGTGGCTGCCCTTGGACACTGACACGCTTGGTTCTGGAGCCTTTGGACTCGGGCTGGGACCCACTGTATTGGCTCCTCTGTTCTCAGGCCTTTGAGTTGTCAGGTGTTGGGCTCTAGAGCCCACAATCCTCACAGACCAGCTGGTACCTGATCTTGTACTTGCCAGGCTCTAGAACTATGAGAAAATGAACTTCTGTTGTTTAAGCCATCAGCCTGTGGTATATTAGATGAATACCATAAATACACTGAAATTGGCTTATCCACTCTCCCATGGATAGTTATTAGTATTGTTTTCAGGTGTTATCTATTAGGACTAAAGTTGCTATAGGCCCTCTTCTACAAGTCTTTTTGTGAATATATGTTTTCTTTCCTTTGAGTAAGTACGTAGGAATGAAATCATTGGGTGCTAGAATAGGTATATGTTTAATTTTATACAGAATTTTCTGTTCTGGTCTGAATATTTGTGCCCAGCAAACTCATATGTTGAAGTTCTAATCCCTAATGGAATGGTATCTAGAGGTGGGGCTTTTTGAAGGTAATTAGGGTTAGATTAGGTCATGATGGGTTTAATGGCCTTATAAGAAAAGGAAGAAACAGAGTGCGCATACCCCTGCCCCGCTCTAGGTACCGGGGAAAGCCCATGTACGGACACAGCCAGAAGGCAGATGTTTGCAAATAGGAGGAGAGCCTTCATGAGAAACTGGACTCCTTGATCTGGGAACTTCCAGTCTCCAGAGAAGGAACAAATGTTTCTTTTCTAAGTCATTCAGTTTATGACATTTTGTTATGACAGCCCAAGCAGACAGAAACACTTTCAAACCATTTTCCAAAGTGAATTGTGTGTGTGTGTGTGTGTGTGTGGCCATGTTATAGTCCTACTGGGAATATATGAGGACTCCATGAGGTCACTAAACGATGCAAAGGAGCTGTTTGGAATTGGAGCTCAGTTACTTGGCTTAGTAACATTTCCCATAGATTTCAGATTTGTGTATTGTAAACAATCCTGAGCCATCATGTATGTGTAGTTATAGAAAAGTATTCCCCTACTAGCAAATAATGTGAGGTTTGGTTGACGGAAATTGGTCCTGGGTATATTTACAAGCAGATTTGACTAGTACTAGGAGAAATTAGATTGTAGGTCTGCTGTTTACCCATCACTTCCCATTAATGAATACTTTGTTAAGGACAATGAGAGGCACACAGTCAAAGGTAACAAAGCACAATTTAAAGTTTGGGGCTGGAGATTTATAAGAGGAGCCTGGGATGTTTTCTTGAGTCAAAAAAAAGAAAGAAAGAAAGAAAGAAAAGAAGCTGAACATGTCAAAGAGGCAACTTGAAAGTTCTTCCACTGGGAAAAGATGGAATAATTTAAGTATCAAAAAGAAAAATGATGGCAGTTAAAAAAAAAAAGTCTAAACTTACGTTTACCAATTTACCATACTTCCCAGCAATTGCACTCCTGGGCATTTGTCTCAGAGAAATAGAAAAATGTTCCCCACAAAACCCTATATACACCACTGTTCATAGCAGCTTTATTCATGATAACCCCAAACTGGAACCAATCCAAATATCCCTCAATATGTGAATGAACAGCAGTGTATCCATACCATGGGATACCCCTCAGCATTAAAAAGAAACAAACTATTAATACATGCAACAACTTGGGTGGATCTTAAAAGCATCCTGCGAGAACAAAAGCTAGTCTCAAAGGTTACATATTGTATGATTTCATTTCCATAACACTCTAAAAGGACAAAATGGTAGGAGTGGGAAACATGAGTGGGTTGCTAAGGGTTAGTGATGGTGTGTGGCTGTAAGAAGCTGTAGCATGAGGGGGCTCTCTGTGCAGAATCACAGTTCTGTATCTTAACTGTGGGGTTAGTTACCCACAGGCGAGAGAAAGTCCTAGAGCTATACACACGGACTGCACCCATGGCAAATTCCGGCTTTTGATGTTATAAAATAATTATGTAAATTAGTACTCGGGGAAACTGGGTAGAGAGTGCACACGTCTCTGAGTTAATAATGATTAGAAACAACTGAAAACAAATCCTCATTAGTCATCAGTGGAAACTGTTAGGACATCCAATTTAATCTGAAAAAAACTTTTTTTTCCCCCAGATAATTCTAAACAATTAAAAATTTTACTTTATATTGGAGTTCAGTTGATTGACAGCGTGTTAGTTTCAGGTGTACACCAAAGTGATTTGGTTATACACATACACATATCTATGCTCTTTCAAATTCTTTCCCCATTTAGGTTATTACAGAATATTGAAAACAGTTTTCTGTGCTACACAGTAGGTCCTTGTTGGTTACCTTTTTTATGTACACTAGTGTGACTATGTCAATCCCCAATTCCCAATTTATCCCTCCCCCACTTTTATTTTTTTAAAAGCAAAAATAATTCAAGCATTGATCCTGCCTTCCCTCTATGAATTATATTTCAAGGTAACCAAATTGTTTTGGAGAAGACTCCTGAGAGTCCCTTGTACAGCAAGATCAAACCAGTCAATCCTAAAGGAAATCAACCCTGAATATTCATTGGAAGGACTGATGCTGAAGCTGAAGTTCCAGTATTTTGGTCACCTAATGCAAACAGCAGACTCATTGGAAAAGTCTCTGATGCTGGGAAAGATTGAAGGCAGGAAGAGAAGAGGGCATCAGAGGATGAGATGGCGGGATGGCGTCACTGATGCAATGGACGTGAACTTGGGCAAACTTCGTGAGATGGTGAGGGACAGGGAGGCCTATTATGCTGCAGTCCATGGGGTCACAAAGAGCTGGACACGACTAGGCGACTGAACAACAGCAACAAGCAAACTGTTGATGAAGGAAAAATTTGCTTTCTATGTGAATTCCAGCGAATATGTCTAGACACAATTATAAGATTGAAAAAGTCATCATTTTGCAACATCTGTTGGATCATACAGAAAAAGCAAGAGAATTCCAAAAAAACATCTATTTCTGCTTCATTGACTACTGCAGTCTTTGACTGTGTGAATCACAACAAACTGTGGAAAATTCTTAAAGATATGGGAATACCAGACCACCTTGCCTGCCTCATGAGAAATCTGTATGCAGGTCAAGAAGCAACAATTAGAACCTGTCATGGAACAACAGACTGGTTCCAAATTGGGAAAGGAGTATGTCAGGGCTGTATATTGTCACCCTGATTATTTAACTTATATGTAGAATACATCATCAGAAATTCTGGACTGGATGAAGCACAAGCTGGAATCAAGACTGCTAGGAGAAATATTAATAACCTCAGATATGCAGATGACGTCACCCATATGGCAGAAAGCAAAGAGTAACTAAAGAGCCTCTTGATGAAAGTGAAAGAGGAGAGTGAAAAAGCTGGCTTAAAAGTCAGTATTAAAAAAACTAAGATCATGGCATCTAGTCCCATCAATTTATGGCAAATAGATGGGGAAACAATGGAAACAGTGACAGACTTTCTTTTCTTGGGCTCCAAAATCACTGCAGATGGTGACTAGCAGCCATGAAATTAAAAGACTCTGGTTCCTTCAAAGAAAAGCTATGACCAATCTAGGCAGCATGTTAAAAAGCCTATTAAAAAGCCAACAAAGGTCCATCTACTCAAAGCTATGGTTTTTCCAGTAGTCATGTACGGATGTAAGAGTTGGACCATAAAGAAAGCTGAAAGTCGAAGAATTGATGCTTTTGAACTGTGGTGTTGGAGAAGACTCGTGAGAGTTCCTTAGACTGCAAGAATATCCAACCAGTCCATCCTGAAGGAAATCAGTCCTGAGTATTCATTGGAAGGACCAATGCTGAAGCTGAAACTCCAGTACTTTGGCCACCTGACCTACTGGATGGACATAGGTTTGAGCGAGCTCCAGGAGTTGGTGATGGACAGGGAAGCCTGGCATGCTGCAGTCCATGGGGTTGCAAAGAATCGGACATGACTGAGCGACTGAACAGAACTGAATGAATCAATCAGTATAGGCAGCAATAATCAATATAAAAATTATTAAATGAAATACTGATGTGGAATCCTATAATGGAAGGATCAGCCTGGTCCACATCACATCTGAGTCCACTGACCTATCTCAATTCTTAACGTCACTCAAAGTGGGACAAAGGGCTGTCTTAGTCTGTTTGGGCTGCTATAACAAAATACCATAGGCTAGGTGGTTCAAACAAACGACATTTATTTTTCATGGTTCTGAAAGCTGGGAAGTTCAGGGTAAAGGGGCCAGCAGATATCTGGTGAGGACTCTCTTCTTGGCTTTAAATTCTTTTAGGTAGTCAACGTTGTTGTTGTTCAGTTGCAAAGTGTCTGACTCTTTGTTGCAAAGTGTCTGACTCTTTGTGACCCCATGGACTGTAGCACACCACGTTTCCCTGTCCTTCACTATCTCCCAGAGTTTGCTCAAACTCATGTCTATTGAGTTGGTGATGCCATCCAACCATCTCATCCTCTGCCACCCCCTCCTCCTTTCGCCTTCAATCTTTCCCAGTGTCAGGGTCTTTTCCAATGAGTTGGCTCTTCACATCAGGTGGCCAGAGTATTAGAGTCAAGTATAGGTAGTCAAGGGAGGGAATATATTTCTTTGAAGCCTGCAGGGCCCCCATGCCAAAGTGGAACATTGTGTGGAGGCTTGTTCTGAACTTCTTCATCCCCTAAAAGCAGGGAGATGCCTCTTTTGTTCATTGATGATCCCCCATATTTAAAAAGTACATGGCAAAAGAATGCATGATAAGTTTGGAACACATCACTCTACATTTTAGATCAAATTTCTGGTTTTGGAAAAACCCACTGACAGAGTGTTAGTGGGCCTCTAGCTCACCACCATCATGAGTGAAAATTCCTGTTCCAAGATCTATGTGGGTGTAGTTATTATCATGTGAAGGAAATTCGATGTGCTGCTCTCGCTGTAGGCACCACACTGACAGCCAGTGATGTGCCCTGGGGAGATTTCCATCTGTACAAGTTCTCACTGTTATTCCTACTTAATGTGACTGTTTCGGAAACTACTGTGGGCTCTTTGCAGCACTAAGGAGCTAATGTCTATGTTTCGTATCAGGTTATGTTGCATGAAGGCAGTGCTGTCAAAGTGTCAGAGTGGATGATGCTGTGGGGTGACTGTGGACCCTGTTCTGATGATCAGGGTCTCACTGTTGTCCAAATGACCTTGAGCAGGTCATTCTCCTGCAAAACTGTCTCCCTAATCAACCATCTGGGATAATGATTTGGGCAGCAGGTAGCATTGATCGTGATATGGCAGATTGGAAAAATCCACCCATTCGACATCTCCTGTGTGCACACCCTTTCCTAGAACCGTCTCCACTTTGCTTTGGGTGGTAGGACAGGCACTGATGCAAACAGAGGCATGAAAACCTGTTTCTATGTCTGCTTCCTTGGCTCCCAGCTCTGCTGTGAGAACATGCCTGGGCTGGGCTGCTGGAGGGACGTGGGAGAGGAGTCTAGGGACCCCAGGGGAGACGACCCTAGACCTGCCGGCCCCCACAGGCCTGTCAGGGACAGCAGCTGGCTGCGTGAGCCCAGCTCAGGTTTGCCGAGTCCAGATGAGCAGAACCATCCAAACACCTGCCAATGACGGGGAATGAAAAATACAGGGCCCTTGCTGCTTTCCAAATCCTCCTGTGTGCTTCTTAGCCTCCTTCTCTCCTACTGGGAACCCCCAGTACAATCTCCACGATGTGTGCACTGATTTCTTTTTTTTTTTAATTTAAGCTTTTTATTGAAGTATAGTTGATTGGTGATGTCGTGCCAATCTCTGCTGTAGAGCAAAGAGATTTAGTCATACATATATAGACCTTCTTTTTAAAAGAGTCTTTTCTATGATGGTTTTTCACAAGATATTGAATATAGTGACCTATGCTATACAGTAGGACCTTGTTTATCGATCCTATATATAATGGTAGTGTGTGTGTGTGTGTGTGTGTGTGTGTGTGTGTATATATATATGTAGTTTGTAGTAGTTTATGGGCTTCCCTGGTGGCTTAGCAGTAAAAAGTCCACCTGCAAAGCAGGAGACTTAACAGACCTGTGTCTGATCCCTGGGTTGGGAAGATTCCCTGCAGAAGGAAATGGCAACCCACTCCAGTATTCTTGCCTAGACAATCCCATGGACAGAGGAGCCTGACAGGCTACAGTCATAGGGTCACAAATAGTCAGACACAACTGAAGTGACTGAGCACTCAGCACTCGCTGTAGTGGTTTATAATAATAGTTCTCTAGCCCCCAAACTCCCTGTCCTTCTCTCCCCCACCCCCTCCCTACGTGCACAGACTTCTGTTTTTAAAAGTACGTTGTCCAGCGCACCATATGAATTAGCCAATCCCCCTAAGCTTCCCTTCCCACCGTCCCTGCTAGACAGTATAAAAAAGACTTGCCGCTTTCACTCGGGGCTCCTTCACCATTGTGTGAAGAGAGTCCCTGCTTGAGCTTGTAATACAGTTCCTCACTGCTTTTGCATCCATGAGCGGCTCCTGTCATGTTTGGGGGAATTCCGCAATCCGGGTACAACATATGGGGGCTCGTCCGGGATCCCCCGAGCCCTTCAGGACCCGCGCTTCAGAGGACGAACGGCCGGTTCAGGTGAACTGAGAAATATTCAGTATTAAATACCTGATATTAGAGTCAGTGTCGGAGGGGGAAGAAGGGAGCAAGGAGCCGAGAAATTCAGGCAGCCTCTAGAAGCTGGGAAAGATCTATCTTCACATGCAGTGTTGAATAATTTATCATCACATCATACTCTGTGCTGTATAGTTGGAGAAGTCCCGAGACTACAGGAAGAATAAAACTGAAATCCAGAGGCAGGAGACTTAAGCCCCAAACCTGAGAACACCAGAAAACTCCTGACTACATGGAACTTTAGGTAATAAGTGACCGTCCAAAAGCCTCCATACCTACACTGAAACCAACCACCACCCAAGAGCCAATAAGTTTTAGAGCAAGACATACCACGCAAATTCTCCAGCAACACAGGAACATAGCCCTGAACGTAAACATACAGGCTGTTCAAGGTCACACCTAACACATAGACCCATCTCAAAACTCATTACTGGGCACTCCATTGCTCTCCAAAGAGAAGAAATCAAGTTCCATGCACCAGAACACTGATGCAAGCTTCCCTAACCAGGAAACCTTGACAAGCCAATCGTCTAACCCCACCAACTGGGTAAATCCTCCACAATAAAAAGGAACCACAGACCTCCAGAATACAGAAAGCCCACTCCAGACACAGCAATCTAAACAAGATGAAAAGGCAAAGAAATACCCAACAGGTAAAGGAACATGAAAAATGCCCACCAAGTCAAACAAAAGAGGAGGAGATAGGGAAGCTACCTGAAAAGGAATTTAGAATAATGATAATAAAAATGATCCAAAATCTTGAAAACAAAATGGAGTTACGGATAAATAGCCTGGAGACAAAGATTGAAAAGATGCAAGAAATGTTTAATAAAGACCTAGAAGAAATAAAAAAGAGTCAATTAAAAATGAATAATGCAATGAATGAGATCAAAAACACTCTGGAGGGAACCAAGAGTAGAATAACGGAGACAGAAGATAGGATAAGTGAGGTAGAAGATAAAATGGTGGAAATAAATGAAGCAGAGAGGAAAAAAGAAAAAAGGATCAAAAGAAATGAGGACAACCTCAGGGACCTCTGGGACAATGTGAAACGCCCCAACATTCGAATCATAGGAGTTCCAGAAGAAGAAGACAAAAAGAAAGGCCATGAAAAAATACTCGAGGAGATAATAGCTGAAAACTTCCCTAAAATGGGGAAGGAAATAGCCACCCAAGTCCAAGAAACCCAGAGAGTCCCAAACAGGATAAACCCAAGGCGAAACACCCCAAGACACATATTAATCAAATTAACAAAGATCAAACACAAAGAACAAATACTAAAAGCAGCAAGGGAGAAACAACAAATAACACACAAAGGGATTCCCATAAGGATAACAGCTGATCTATCAATAGAAACCCTCCAGGCCAGAAGGAAATGGCAGGACGTACTGAAAGTAATGAAAGAGAATAACCTACCACCTAGATTACTGTATCCAGCAAGGATCTCATTCAGATATGAAGGAGAAGTCAAAAGCTTTACAGACAAGCAAAAGCTGAGAGAATTCAGCACCACCAAACCAGCTCTTCAATAAATGCTAAAGGATCTTCTCTAGACAGGAAATGCAGAAAGGTTGTATAAACGTGAACCCAAAACAACAAAGTAAATGGCAACGGGACCACACCTATCAATAATTACCTTAAATGTAAATGGGTTGAATGCCCCAACCAAAAGACAAAGATTGGCTGAATGGATACAAAAACAAGGCCCCTATATATGCTGTCTACAAGAGACCCACCTCAAAACAAGAGACACATACAGACTAAAAGTGAAGGGCTGGAAAAAAATATTTCACGCAAACGGAGACCAAAAGAAAGCAGGAGTCGCAATACTCATATCAGATAAAATAGACTTTCAAATAAAGGATGTGAAAAGAGACAAAGAAGGACACTACATAATGATCAAAGGATCAATCCAAGAAGAAGATATAACAATTATAAATATATATGCACCCAACATAGGAGCACCGCAATATGTACAGCAAACGCTAACGAGTATGAAAGAGGAAATTAATAGTAACACAATAATAGTGGGAGACTTTAATACCCCACTCACGACTATGGATAGATCAACTAAACAGAAAATTAACAAGGAAACACAAACCTTAAATGACACAATGGATCAGCTAGACCTAATCAATATCTATAGGACATTTCACCCCAAAACAATCAACTTCACCTTTTTCTCAAGTGCACACGGAACCTTCTCCAGAATAGATCACATCCTGGGCCATAAATCTAGTCTTGGAAAATTCAAAAAAATTGAAATCATTCCAGTCATCTTTTCTGACCACAGTGCAGTAAGATTAGATCTCAATTACAGGAAAAAAATTGTTAAAAATTCAAACACCTGGAGGCTAAATAACACGCTTCTGAATAACCAACAAATCATAGAAGAAATCAAAAAAGAAATCAAAATATGTATAGAAATGAATGAAAATGAAAACACAACAACCCAAAACCTATGGGACACTGTAAAAGCAGTGCTAAGGGGAAGGTTCATAGCATTACAGGCTTACATCAAGAAACAAGAAAAAAGCCAAATAAATAACCTAACTCTACACCTAAAGCAATTAGAGAAGGAAGAAATGAAGAACCCCAGGGTTAGCAGAAGGAAAGAAATCTTAAAAATTAAGGCAGAAATAAATGCAATAGAAAGTAAAGAGACCATAGCAAAAATCAACAAAGCTAAAAGCTGGTTTTTTGAAAAAATAAACAAAATAGACAAACCATTAGCAAGACTCATTAAGAAACAAAGAGAGAAGAACCAAATTAACAAAATTAGAAATGAAAATGGAGAGATCACAACAGACAACACTGAAATACAAAGGATCATAAGAGACTACTACCAGCAGCTCTATGCCAATAAAATGGACAACTTGGATGAAATGGACAAATTCTTAGAAAAGTATAACTTTCCAAAACTGAACCAGGAAGAAATAGATCTTAACAGACCCATCACAAGCAAGGAAATCGAAACTGTAATCAAAAATCTTCCAGCAAACAAAAGCCCAGGACGAGATGGCTTCACAGCTGAATTCTACCAAAAATTTAGAGAAGAGCTAACACCCATCTTACTCAAACTCTTCCAGAAAATTGCAGAAGAAGGTAAACTTCCAAACTCATTCTATGAGGCCACCATCACCCTAATTCCAAAACCAGACAAAGATGCCACAAAAAAAGAAAACTACAGGCCAATATCACTGATGAACATAGATGCAAAAATCCTTAACAAAATTCTAGCAAACAGAATCCAACAACATATTAAAAAAATCATACACCACGACCAAGTGGGCTTTATCCCAGGAATGCAAGGATTCTTTAATATCCGCAAATCAATCAATGTAATACACCACATTAACAAATTGAAAGATAAAAACCATATGATTATCTCAATAGATGCAGAGAAAGCCTTTGACAAAATTCAACACCCATTTATGATTAAAACTCTCCAGAACGCAGGAATAGAAGGAACATACCTCAACATAATAAAAGCTATATATGACAAACCCACAGCAAGCATCACCCTCAATGGTGAAAAATTGAAAGCATTTCCCCTGAAATCAGGAACAAGACAAGGGTGCCCACTCTCACCACTACCATTCAACATAGTGTTGGAAGTTTTGACCACAGCAATCAGAGCAGAAAAAGAAGTAAAAGGAATCCAGATAGGAAAAGAAGAAGTGAAACTCTCGCTGTTTGCAGATGACATGATCCTCTACATAGAAAGCCCTAAAGACTCTACCAGAAAATTACTAGAGCTAATCAATGAATATAGTAAAGTTGCAGGATATAAAATTAACACACAGAAATCCCTTGCATTCCTATATACTAACAATGAAAAAACAGAAAGAGAAATTAAGGAAACAATACCATTCACCATTGCAACAAAAAGAATAAAATACTTAGGAGTATATCTACCTAAAGAAACAAAAGACCTATACATAGAAAACTATAAAACACTGATGAAAGAAATCAAAGAGGACACAAACAGATGGAGAAACATACCGTGTTCATGGATTGGAAGAATCAATATTGTCAAAATGACTATTCTACCCAAAGCAATCTATAGATTCAATGCAATCCCTATCAAGCTACCAAAGGTATTTTTCACAGAACTAGACCAAAGAATTTCACAATTTGTATGGAAATACAAAAAACCTCGAATAGCCAAAGTAATCTTGAGAAAGAAGAATGGAACTGGAGGAATCAACCTGCCTGACTTCAGACTCTACTACAAAGCCACAGTCATGAAGACAGTATGGTACTGGCACAAAGACAGAAATATAGATCAATGGAACAGAATAGAAAGCCCAGAGATAAATCCACGAACCTATGGACACCTTATCTTTGACAAAGGAGGCAAGGATATACAATGGAAAAAAGACAACCTCTTTAACAAGTGGTGCTGGGAAAACTGGTCAACCGCTTGTAGAGGAATGAAACTGGAACACTTTCTAACACCATACACAAAAATAAACTCAAAATGGATTAAAGATCTAAATGTAAGACCAGAAACTATAAAACTCCTAGAGGAGAACATAGGCAAAACACTCTCCGACATAAATCACAGCAAGATCCTCTATGACCCACCTCCCAGAATATTGGAAATAAAAGCAAAACTAAACAAATAGGACCTAATGAAACTTAAAAGCTTTTGCACTACAAAGGAAACTATAAGTAAGGTGAAAAGACAGCCCTCAGATTGGGAGAAAATAATAGCAAATGAAGAAACAAAGGATTAATCTCAAAAATATACAAGCAACTCCTGCAGCTCAATTCCAGAAAGATAAATGACCCAATCAAGGAATGGGCCAAGGAACTAAACAGACATTTCTCCAAAGAAGACATACAGATGGCTAACAAACACATGAAAAGATGCTCAACATCACTCATTATCAGAGAAATGCAGATCAAAACCACAATGAGGTACCATTACACGCCAGTCAGGATGGCTGCTATCCAAAAGTCTACAAGCAATAAATGCTGGAGAGGGTGTGGAGAAAAGGGAACCCTCTTACACTGTTGGTGGGAATGCAAAGTAGTACAGCCACTATGGAAAACAGTGTGGAGATTTCTTAAAAAACTGGAAATAGAACTGCCATATGACCCAGCAATACCACTTCTGGGCATACACACTAAGGAAACCAGATCTGAAAGAGACACGTGCACCCCAATGTTCATCGCAGCACTGTTTATAATAGCCAGGACATGGAAGCAACCTAGATGCCTATCAGCAGATGAATGGATAAGGAAGCTGTGGTACATATACACCATGGAATATTACTCAGCCGTTAAAAAGAATTCATTTGAATCAGTCCTAATGAGATGGATGAAACTGGAGCCCATTATACAGAGTGAAGTAAGCCAGAAAGATAAAGAACATTACAGCATACTAACACATATATATGGAATTTAGAAAGATGGTAACGATAACCCTATATGCAAAACGGAAAAAGAGACACAGAAATACAGAACAGACTTTTGAACTCTGTGGGAGAAGGTGAGGGTGGGATGTTTCGAAAGAACAGCATGTATATTACCTATGGTGAAACAGATCACCAGCCCAGGTGGGATGCATGAGACAAGTGCTCGGGCCTGGTGCAATGGGAAGACCCAGAGGAATCGGGTGGAGAGGGGGGTGGGAGGGGGGATCGGGATGGGGAATACGTGTAAATCTATGGCTGATTCATATCAATGTATGACAAAACCCACTGAAATGTTGTGAAGTAATTAGCCTCCAACTAAAAAAAAAAAAAAGTACGTTGTCATATAGAACATATACAGAAGAGCAGTCAAAGCAAATGTGAAGCTTTGAAACACATTTTCACAAGGCAAACATGCCATAGGGCCACCCCCAAACCAAGAGCTGGAGCAGATGAGGGCCCCAGAAGCCCCTTCCTCTCCTCTGTTACTACCCACCCTCCCCTACCCCCTCACCTAACTTCAAACCCTGCAGATAAACAGGTAAGTGGAATTTTCTTTGATTGCCTGGATGGTCTTTTCAAGGATGAATGCCCTCTGCCAGCTCTCAGCTAATCAGTTTACCCCAAAGTGTGCAAACACAATTCACTGTTCCCCGACCCATAAAGCTTATTGTCGCCTTTGTTCCCTGACTCGGCCCATCACCTGTCTGCTTAGATGTAAGCAAAGGATATGCAAAGTCACTGAACAGTAAGCCAAGGGATGAGGGACTCTGAGTGTGGGGTTTTTGTTTTTGTTTTTTTGTTTTGACAGATAACTGCTCCCAGATGGCTTAAGAAATGAGATCACATATTCAATGTAATAGTAAAGGCTCTAAAACATGATTACTCTTTATTTTTTTTATAGTAACTGTTTTTTATTTTATTTTATTTTTTTTCTTATTTTTTTATTAGTTGGAGGCTAATTACTTCACAACATTTCAGTGGGTTTTGTCATACATTGACATGAATCAGCCATGGAGTTACATGTATTCCCCATCCCGATCCCCCCTCCCACCTCCCTCTCCACCTGATATGATTACTTTTTAAATCATAATGATGAATAATTCTTAATGAATCTAGTGATCTAGAGTTTCTGATGTTTCTTTAAAATTCCCAAGCATTTCAGGAAATTTAATTCATTTCTTATGTAATAGGAGATCAATAAAACATTCCCTTATTTCCACTGCTCCCAGACATTGTGTTAAGCAGGAATTGCTAAATTCCTTTCAAATATCATAATCGGTTACATTAAAAATGGTCTGGTTTAGCAGGGATCTATGCTTAGTTTCAGGATGTTTTTAGGATTTTGCTAGAGAGGAACAGAGCATCAGCGGGACATCCACATTTGTGGCAGACATTGTTGGATTCATAGTTCCGTATCACTTTAAGAGCCATGTGAATGAAGCCAAGGTGGGCTCCTTAGCAGGGGTTCCCAAACTTTATGGCACCAGGGACTGGTTTCTTGGAAGACAATTTTTTCATGCACTGGGGGGCTGGGGGATGATTTAAGTGCATTACATCCCTTGTGCATTTTATTTCCATTATTATTGCATCAGCTCCACCTCAGATCATTAGGCATTAGATCCCAGGGGTTGGGGATCCCTGCTATATTGGAGCAGTGAGTAAGTCTAACAGTACTACCAAATAATTGAGTTTCCCCCCTCTTCCTCAAGGCCTGAGGGGATCTTTCTACAAACTCTATGTTGATTAGGGTACTACTAAGGGGAAGAAAACTATTATGTGGAGCCTTTGCTTGTATTAGTTGCTATTCTACAAGCTTTATCTTTCACTGGAGAATGATCCATGGTTTTTTTTTGGTTTGTTTTTATTTTTTATTTATTTATTTTTTCTTTTTTAATTTTTTTATTAGTTGGAGGCTAATTACTTCACAACATTTCAGTGGGTTTTGTCATACATTGATATGAATCAGCCATAGATTTACACGTATTCCCCATCCCGATCCCCCCTCCCACCTCCCTCTCCACCCGATTCCTCTGGGTCTTCCCATTGCACCAGGCCCGAGCACTTGTCTCATGCATCCCACCTGGGCTGGTGATCTGTTTCACCATAGATAGTATACATGCTGTTCTTTTGAAATATCCCACCCTCACCTTCTCCCACAGAGTTCAATAGTCTGGTCTGTATTTCTGTGTCTCTTTTTCTGTTTTGCATATAGGGTTATCGTTACCATCTTTCTAAATTCCATATATATGTGTTAGTATGCTGTAATGTTCTTTATCTTTCTGGCTTACTTCACTCTGTATAAGGGGCTCCAGTTTCATCCATCTCATTAGGACTGGTTCAAATGAATTCTTTTTGACGGCTGAGTAATATTCCATGGTGTATATGTACCACAGCTTCCTAATCTATTCATCTGCTGATGGGCATCTAGGTTGCTTCCATGTCCTGGCTATTATAAACAGTGCTGCGATGAACATTGGGGTGCACGTGTCTCTTTCAGATCTGGTTTCCTCAGTGTGTATGCCCAGAAGTGGTATTGCTGGGTCATATGGCAGTTCTATTTCCAGTTTTTTAAGGAATCTCCACACTGTTTTCCATAGTGGCTGTACTACTTTGCATTTCCACCAACAGTGTAAGAGGGTTCCCTTTTCTCCACACCCTCTCCAGCATTTATTGCTTGTAGACTTTTGGATAGCAGCCATCCTGACTGGTGTGTAATGGTACCTCATTGTGGTTTTGATTTGCATTTCTCTGATAATGAGTGATGTTGAGCACCTTTTCATGTGTTTGTTAGCCATCTGTATGTCTTCTTTGGAGAAATGTCTGTTTAGTTCTCTGGCCCATTTTTTGATTGAGTCATTTATTTTTCTGGAATTGAGCTGCAGGAGTTGCTTGTATATTTTTGAGATTAATCCTTTGTCTGTTTCTTCATTTGCTATTATTTTCTCCCAATCTGAGGGCTGTCTTTTCACCTTACTTATAGTTTCCTTTGTAGTGCAAAAGCTTTTAAGTTTCATTAGATCCCATTTGTTTACTTTTGCTTTTATTTCCAATATTCTGGGAGGTGGGTCATAGAGGATCTTGCTGTGATTTATGTCAGAGAGTGTTTTGCCTATGTTCTCCTCTAGGAGTTTTATAGTTTCTGGTCTTACATTTAGATCTTTAATCCATTTTGAGTTTATTTTTGTGTATGGTGTTAGAAAGTGTTCTAGTTTCATTCTTTTGCAAGTGGTTGACCAGCTTTCCCAGCACCACTTGTTAAAGAGGTTGTCTTTTTTCCATTGTATATCCTTGCCTCCTTTGTCAAAGATAAGGTGTCCATAGGTTTGTGGATTTATCTCTGGGCTTTCTATTCTGTTCCATTGGTCTATATTTCTGTCTTTGTGCCAGTACCATACTGTCTTCATGACTGTGGCTTTGTAGTAGAGTCTGAAGTCAGGCAGGTTGATTCCTCCAGTTCCATTCTTCTTTTTCAAGATTACTTTGGCTATTCGAGGTTTTTTGTATTTCCATACAAATTGTGAAATTCTTTGGTCTAGTTCTGTGAAAAATACCGTTGGTAGCTTGATAGGGATTGCATTGAATCTATAGATTGCTTTGGGTAGAATAGTCATTTTGACAATATTGATTCTTCCAATCCATGAACACGGTATGTTTCTCCATCTGTTTGTGTCCTCTTTGATTTCTTTCATCAGTGTTTTATAGTTTTCTATGTATAGGTCTTTTGTTTCTTTAGGTAGATATACTCCTAAGTATTTTATTCTTTTTGTTGCAATGGTGAATGGTATTGCTTCCTTAATTTCTCTTTCTGTTTTTTCATTGTTAGTATATAGGAATGCAAGGGATTTCTGTGTGTTAATTTTATATCCTGCAACTTTACTATATTCATTGATTAGCTCTAGTAATTTTCTGGTAGAGTCTCTAGGGTTTTCTATGTAGAGGATCATGTCATCTGCAAACAGCGAGAGTTTCACTTCTTCTTTTCCTATCTGGATTCCTTTTACTTCTTTTTCTGCTCTGATTGCTGTGGTCAAAACTTCCAACACTATGTTGAATAGTAGTGGTGAGAGTGGGCACCCTTGTCTTGTTCCTGATTTCAGGGGAAATGCTTTCAATTTTTCACCATTGAGGGTGATGCTTGCTGTGGGTTTGTCATATATAGCTTTTATTATGTTGAGGTATGTTCCTTCTATTCCTGCTTTTTGGAGAGTTTTAATCATAAATGGGTGTTGAATTTTGTCAAAGGCTTTCTCTGCATCTATTGAGATAATCATATGGTTTTTATCTTTCAATTTGTTAATGTGGTGTATTACATTGATTGATTTGCGGATATTAAAGAATCCTTGCATTCCTGGGATAAAGCCCACTTGGTCGTGGTGTATGATTTTTTTAATATGTTGTTGGATTCTGTTTGCTAGAATTTTGTTAAGGATTTTTGCATCTATGTTCATCAGTGATATTGGCCTGTAGTTTTCTTTTTTTGTGGCATCTTTGTCTGGTTTTGGAATTAGGGTGATGGTGGCCTCATAGAATGAGTTTGGAAGTTTACCTTCTTCTGCAATTTTCTGGAAGAGTTTGAGTAAGATGGGTGTTAGCTCTTCTCTAAATTTTTGGTAGAATTCAGCTGTGAAGCCATCTCGTCCTGGGCTTTTGTTTGCTGGAAGATTTTTGATTACAGTTTCGATTTCCTTGCTTGTGATGGGTCTGTTAAGATCTATTTCTTCCTGGTTCAGTTTTGGAAAGTTATACTTTTCTAAGAATTTGTCCATTTCATCCAAGTTGTCCATTTTATTGGCATAGAGCTGCTGGTAGTAGTCTCTTATGATCCTTTGTATTTCAGTGTTGTCTGTTGTGATCTCTCCATTTTCATTTCTAATTTTGTTAATTTGGTTCTTCTCTCTCTGTTTCTTAATGAGTCTTGCTAATGGTTTGTCTATTTTGTTTATTTTTTCAAAAAACCAGCTTTTAGCTTTGTTGATTTTTGCTATGGTCTCTTTACTTTCTATTGCATTTATTTCTGCCTTAATTTTTAAGATTTCTTTCCTTCTGCTAACCCTGGGGTTCTTCATTTCTTCCTTCTCTAATTGCTTTAGGTGTAGAGTTAGGTTATTTATTTGGCTTTTTTCTTGTTTCTTGATGTAAGCCTGTAATGCTATGAACCTTCCCCTTAGCACTGCTTTTACAGTGTCCCATAGGTTTTGGGTTGTTGTGTTTTCATTTTCATTCATTTCTATACATATTTTGATTTCTTTTTTGATTTCTTCTATGATTTGTTGGTTATTCAGAAGCGTGTTATTTAGCCTCCAGGTGTTTGAATTTTTAACAATTTTTTTCCTGTAATTGAGATCTAATCTTACTGCACTGTGGTCAGAAAAGATGACTGGAATGATTTCAATTTTTTTGAATTTTCCAAGACTAGATTTATGGCCCAGGATGTGATCTATTCTGGAGAAGGTTCCGTGTGCACTTGAGAAAAAGGTGAAGTTGATTGTTTTGGGGTGAAATGTCCTATAGATATTGATTAGGTCTAGCTGGTCCATTGTGTCATTTAAAGTTTGTGCTTCCTTGTTAATTTTCTGTTTAGTTGATCTATCCATAGTCGTGAGTGGGGTATTAAAGTCTCCCACTATTATTGTGTTACTATTAATTTCCTCTTTCATACTCGTTAGTGTTTGCCGTACATATTGCGGTGCTCCTATGTTGGGTGCATATATATTTATAATTGTTATATCTTCTTCTTGCATTGATCCTTTGATCATTATGTAGTGTCCTTCTTTGTCTCTTTTCACAGCTTTTATTTGAAAGTCTATTTTATCTGATATGAGTATTGCGACTCCTGCTTTCTTTTGGTCTCCGTTTGCATGAAATATTTTTTTCCAGCCCTTCACTTTTAGTCTGTATGTGTCTCTTGTTTTGAGGTGGGTCTCTTGTAGACAGCATATATGGGGGTCTTGTTTTTGTATCCATTCAGCCAATCTTTGTCTTTTGGTTGGGGCATTCAACCCATTTACATTTAAGGTAATTATTGATAGGTGTGGTCCCGTTGCCGTTTACTTTGTTGTTTTGGGTTCACGTTTATACAACCTTTCTGCATTTCCTGTCTAGAGAAGATCCTTTAGCATTTGTTGAAGAGCTGGTTTGGTGGTGCTGAATTCTCTCAGCTTTTGCTTATCTGTAAAGCTTTTGAGTTCTCCTTCATATCTGAATGAGATCCTTGCTGGATACAGTAATCTAGGTGGTAGGTTATTCTCTTTCATTACTTTCAGTACGTCCTGCCATTCCCTTCTGGCCTGGAGGGTTTCTATTGATAGGTCAGCTGTTATCCTTATGGGAATCCCTTTGTGTGTTATTTGTTGTTTCTCCCTTGCTGCTTTTAATATTTGTTCTTTGTGTTTGATCTTTGTTAGTTTGATTAATATGTGTCTTGGGGTGTTTCTCCTTGGGTTTATCCTGTTTGGGACTCTCTGGGTTTCTTGGACTTCGGTGGCTATTTCCTTCCCCATTTTAGGGAAGTTTTCAGCTATTATCTCCTCGAGTATTTTCTCATGGCCTTTCTTTTTGTCTTCTTCTTCTGGAACTCCTATGATTCGAATGTTGGGGCGTTTCACATTGTCCCAGAGGTCCCTGAGGTTGTCCTCATTTCTTTTGATCCTTTTTTCTTTTTTCCTCTCTGCTTCATTTATTTCCACCATTTTATCTTCTACCTCACTTATCCTATCTTCTGCCTCCGTTATTCTACTCTTGGTTCCCTCCAAAGTGTTTTTGATCTCATTCATTGCATTGTTCATTTTTAATTGACTCTTTTTTATTTCTTCTAGGTCTTTATTAAACAATTCTTGTATCTTTTCAATCTTTGTCTCCAGGCTATTTATCTGTAACTCCATTTTGTTTTCAAGATTTTGGATCATTTTTATTATCATTATTCTAAATTCCTTTTCAGGTAGCTTCCCTATCTCCTCCTCTTTTGTTTGACTTGGTGGGCATTTTTCATGTTCCTTTACCTGTTGGGTATTTCTTTGCCTTTTCATCTTGTTTAGATTGCTGTGTCTGGAGTGGGCTTTCTGTATTCTGGAGGTCTGTGGTTCCTTTTTATCGTGGAGGATTTACCCAGTTGGTGGGGTTAGACGATTGGCTTGTCAAGGTTTCCCGGTTAGGGAAGCTTGCGTCAGTGTACTGGTGCGTGGAACTTGATTTCTTCTTTTTGGAGAGCAATGGAGTGCCCAGTAATGAGTTTTGAGATGGGTCTATGTGTTAGGTGTGATCTTGGGCAGCCTGTATGTTGACATTCGGGGCTATGTTCCTGTGTTGCTGGAGAATTTGCGTGGTATGTCTTGCTCTAAAACTTATTGGCTCTTGGGTGGTGGTTGGTTTCAGTGTAGGTATGGAGGCTTTTGGACGGTCACTTATTGCTTAAAGTTCAATGTAGTCAGGAATTTTCTGGTGTTCTCAGGTTTTGGGCTTAAGTTTCCTGCCTCTGGATTTCAGTTTTATTCTTCCTGTAGTCTCGGGACTTCTCCAACTATACAGCACTGATAATAAAACTTCTAGGTTAATGGCGAAAAGATTCTCCCCCGTTAGGGACACCCAGAGAGGTTCACAGAGTTACATGAACAGGAGAAAAGGGAGGAGGGAGATAGAGATGAGCAGGAGGAGAAAAAGGGGGACTCAAGAGGAGAGAGACAGATCTACGCAGCTGTCTGTTCCCAGAGTGTTCTCCGTATCTCAGACACCTACAAGGATTCACAGAATTGGATTGGGAAGAGAAGGGGAAAGGAGGAAATAGAGGTGTTCTGAGGTAGAAAACAGAGAGTCAAGATTGGGAGAGAATAATCTTCGGTTTAAAGATAGGGCTTCTCTCTTTTTTTTTTTTGTAAGGTTATAGTGTAGTGAAAATGAAAATGAAGAGTAGTAGAGGAGTACTAGAGGACTTTAAAAGAAATAAGAGAAAAAGAAAAATAGAAAATAAAAGAGAAAACGGAAAGGAAAAAAAAAGAAGAAAAAAGAAAAAAAAAGAAAAAAGAAAAAAAAAACAAAAAAAAAAAAAAAGAAAGAAAGAAAAAAAAAATTTTTTCTTTTTCCCCTAATTAAAAAAATCGTAAAAATCTATGAAAATGAAAGTTAAGGAGTAATGGGGGAGTAATAGGGAATTTTAAAGGAAAATAAAAGAGAAAAAATAAAAAAGAAAAAATATAAAAAGAAAAAAAAATTTTTTTTTTCTCCTTACTTAGAAAAAAAAAAGTAAAAATATATCTAGGAGTTTCTCTGGAGCTGTTGCGGTCAGTGTGGGTTCGGCTCAGTTTCAGATAGCTCCTCGTTCCAGCTTACACTTCTCGATATCTACAGGGCCCTTCCGGTGAAGTCGGTGTTTCCTACAGGGATTTTAATCTGTTGCACCAGTCCCTTCTGAAGCGGTTCCCTTTGTTTATTTGGCTTCTGTTTGCCGGTCTCTTCAGAGCCTCATTTCCGCCCTGACACAGGCGGGCGGAGGTGGACTCTTATTCAGTTAGCTAGTTCCGTTGCGCTGCTGGGAGGGCTGACGCTGCGGGGATGGGCTGGCGCTGCGGGGCGGGGCTGACGCTGCGGGGAGGGGCTGGCCCTGCGGGGGCGGGCTGGCGCTGCCGGGAGGGGCTGACGCTGCTTTCTCCGTCTGCCGCTGCTCAGGCTCCCGGCTGTTCTATATGGAGCGCGCCCCGCGCTGCGCTAGGTTCCAGCCCTCGGGTGTTACACAAAAGCGCGGAAGGAAAAGCTGCGCCTGCTCTCTGTGCCTTCCCCGTCAGAGCGGTCCAGGCAGCGAGGGGCTTGGTGGGCGCGCTATCCCCAGGTGTGGCGCACTCACTCCCTTCCGCGGACCCAGTCTCAGTTTCCGCTGGCGCCAGTCAGCTGCGCGCGCCTTCCGCCCTCTGCGTCTCCAGCCCCAGTCCCCGCCCGCGGCGGTCGGGTGCCTGCGCCCTGTGTCTCGCCGCGACCTTCCCCTCCCCCCCGCCTCCTGCCTCCGGCGGGGCTGGGCGGGTCCGCAGCCTGCGACCTCTTCTCGGGACTTTCTCTGTCCCTTTGTTCTGCGAATGGCCGGCAGTGTGTTCCGGCCGGTTAATTTTCTCTCTCTCTTTCGGTCTCCCACAGTTCAAGTTGGCACCTCACAGAAGCTCCCTCCGATTGTCCTCAGGGCACTCAGGCCCGGACCCCAGCCCAAGCAAGGCCGCCTAAGACTCCCTTCCCGGGACGGGTCTCCGTCCTTAGCTCTTTTGTCTCACTTTTTATCTTTTATATTTTGTCCTACCTCCTTTCGAAGACAATGGTCTGCTTTTCTGGGCACCTGATGACCTCAGCTAGCGATCAGAAGTTGTTTTGTGAGGTTTGCTCTGCATTCAGTTATTCTTTTGATGAATTTGTAGGAGAGAAAGTGGTCTCCCCGTCCTACTCCTCCGCCATCTTGGCTCCTCCCCCCTGATCCATGTTTTTATTACCAACAAGATTTCTCAAATTTCTCTCAAGTCCCCACAGAAATACCGGGAAAGCCCCGAAGAAAGGCAACAGAGGCAAAAATTATTCTCCAAATCAGTTTATATGATTGATCAAAACCAATTCCTTGAAATACATGTAAACAGGAAACAGTGCTACCTCTACTATTTACACAAAATCTTTCTCACCAATAAAAAAGTATTATCATTTACTCTATTCTTAAGAACGAAAATAATGTATGTTTTCTCAGTCCAATAAATAGTCTCCCGTGTCAGCATTACTTTCCCTAAGATAAATATCCTCAGAGCTTTGGGATACATCTGATATGTGGATCACAAATTTTTGTCCGTCTGTCAGGGTTATGAGGGTCTCTTGTCCCAGAGGAAGGCTGAGTTTGATGGTGTTTTCTGTGGCTCTATCTTCCAACAACACCTGGATGAGCTGTGTGGGGTGGGTGGGGCGGGGAGGCGGTGTTTAGAAGAAAAATTGAAAAGAGACAGTTACACTTTTCCATTTCAGGACCCACCATTTGAATTCTTCTTCCACACGCTCATCTCACCCTGGACCTAGTGCAGGGGACCCCGACTTCCCAGGGGAGCACTCGGGCTGCTGAAGATTTGTGGGAGGAATCTCAAACCCAGGATGGCACAAGAGAGGGTGTTGAGTGTTGGTGCAAGAGTGGGAGCAGGTGGCTCCCTTGAGGAGAAGGATGTGGGCACTGCAGGTGTTTGTGAGGCCTGAGAGGGAAGCAACACTGCCATGAAAGGCATGGGGAGGGACTTCCCTGGCAGCCCAGGGGTTAAGATCCCATGCGGCCATGCAGGAGGCGGGGTGCGATCCCTGGTTGGGGAACTAGGATCCTTCATGCCACGAAGCTCAGCCAAAAAATTAAAAATTAAAACAGACTCAGAGAGCCTGGGTTGGTTGTGAAAGTCAGGAGGGAGCCTGTGAAGTGCCCACGGGTCTCCTTGCAGCTGTAATTCTCAGCACCTTGTCTGCTTTCCAGATGGATACTGGCCCTCTGAGCCGACACCGTTGGCTCAAGTTCCCACATAGACCCTCCCTCCACCACTGGTCAAATAGACCAGTATATAAAGGAGGAAGCCTGTGAAGACTCTCATGGGTTACATTAACACTCCATAGGGTAGTAATTGACATGAGACATTCACAGACTCTGATGTTGGCTCTCAGATAGTCATCAAGTTGCCTGAGCAAACCTTCCTATCGGAGAAACAAGAATAATACGCCACCCTCAGCTCCAAGGGTATTCGAAAGATGGGCAAATCCTCAGATATGATTACTTTCACACTGACAGAGATGTATTTTCTTGGTCTGATTTCTTCAACAGTGCCCCCCCACCTTCATCCCCATAAGCTAGCATATTTTGACCAAGATGTGCAAAAGATAACTTTGAATGCAAGGTTAATGAAAGTACATATCTCACTCATTCTCCATAAATTTAATGATAACCATCACCAACCAATGAAAAGATGTTTTTCTTCTGTCTCTCAAAACAAAAAACAAACAAAAAAACAAATACCACCTGTCTTCATCTTTACCTTGTGGCTGAAGTCACTTATTTTAAAATATTTTTGCCACGCTTTAATGCTTGAGTATATGACCCAAACTGAAAACTGTGTGTGTGTGTGTGTGTGTGTGTGTGTGTGTGTGTGTGTGTGTGTGTGTGTGTGTGTGTGTGTGTGTGTGTGTGTGTGTGTGTGTGTGTGCGTGTGCATGCTCAGTCGTGTCCGACTCTTTGCAGTTCCACGGATTATAGCCCACCAGACTCCTCTGTCCGTGGGATTTCCCAGGTAAGAATACTGGAACTGGTTGCCAGGTTAAGGAGAATGGCCTTTATTTAATATCAGTATAATTTTCCCTTTATTCTTAAGACATGCCTTGGCATCTTACTATTTTGAGCACGGGTACAATAGAGAGGAGCAACAGATGGAAGTGGTGGTGGGGCTTCTGACTTGAGTTGGGCGCAGGGACTGAGCTGAACTGTTCGGGTCGGGCAGCCCCAGAGGTGCCGCTGAGCAGGTGTTAACTTGTGGTAGATGAGAGCAGATGGGACCCTGAGCATGTGCTTTTTTGCTGAAGACAAGTGCACATGCTGACTAGTGAGTGCAGTGGAAATTAGATGAGCCTAACTTTTCAGTGTTAGAGTGTTTAAGTCATTATAGCTAATTTGGCAGGCTCACCCGAGCAGAAGCAGGTTTAATTAATCTCTAATGCATATTACCTTGGATTATCTGACATTTATCTGCTTGTATTGCTTTATTATGTTGTTCAATTATTTAATGTCCTCTCTACTGTTGCCACCAATTAAATATAGGTGGAATGCACCCATTGCAATAAACTTCAGAGTGGCTGGGGATTGGGTAGAGAATGTTCTGGAAAGGTGTTCAGATTAGGAGGTTTTGTTGGAGAAATAATAACAATAACTAGGGTTATGGGTACTTTTTATGCTTCTAAGAATTTTACAAATAAATAACTTATTTATACCTCATTATAGCCTATGGAATTAGATGTCTTTATCTCCATTTTGTAGAAGAGAAAGCTGAGGAGCAGAAAAATAAAGCAACTTGCCCAAGGTTCTCAGCTCCTCTGTCCATGGGATTTCCCAGACAAGGATACTGGAGTGGGTTGCCATTTCCTTCTCCAGGGCATCTTCCCGACCCAGGGATCGAGCCCACGTCTCCTGCACGGGCGGGGGGCGGGGGGGCGGTTACCACTGAGCCACCCAGGAAACCCGCTTAAGTGGAAGACGTGGAATTTGAACCCAGAAAGTTATGTACCAGAACTGCTCACAGTGGGCTACAGATATTTTCCCAAATCATCAGACTTGAACGTCCAGCTCAGACACGCGTCCTGTTAGCGCTCCCAAGCGACTGGGGTAAGCCCCCTGACGGGTCCTGTCACCAGGACAGGGTGTGTTCTCCAGAGGGTCAGGGGCCAGGAGAGGGCTCTCTAGGGCACAGTCTGGCCAACCCGTCCCTCCTCCAGACCGAGCTGGGCCTTCTCTCTGCCCACGGCCCTGGACCACCAGCTCAGTGAGAGGAGCCTGAACCGCCTCCATCGGCTCCTTCTCTTGGTGGCCCAGCACCCCTCACTGCCACCCCCCCAGTCCCTGATCGGGGCCACTGTTTTCCCGGCCCCAGTCTCTTCTGTCTTGTTGGCTTCATATACACACGCCCAGGGGAGATGAGTTTCCTATTTACAGACACACATTAGTGTCTCTAGCACCGAGAGTACGGAAGCATTGGGTGTTGAATTTACTATCTCAAGGTCAGCAAATGAACGCCTGATGGAGACAGAGGACTGCTGACTGTGAGAAGTGGCTCTTTTGCTCCTGTTTCATTTGTCCAGACCAGTGGGTGTCTCGTCCAGTCCGCTTAGTAACAGTCTGCCGAGGTTCTGTGGGCTTGGGATGGGGAAGGGCTGCAGGGCATGGACGGGCGTCCCAGGTGGTGCTAGTAGTAAGGAACCCAGCTGCCATGCAGGAGACACAGGTTTGATCCCTGGGTTGGGAAGATCCCCTGGAGAAGGAAATGGCAACCCACTCCAGTATTCTTGCCTGGAGAATCCCACGGACAGAGGAGCCTGGCGGGCTACAGTCTATGGGGTCACAAAGAGCTGGACACAACTGAAGTGACTTAGCATGCACGCAGGGCACAGACAGTTCCAGCTGTGACTCAGCCATGTGGTTCTGACCACGTTTCATCCAGGTTGAGGTCACGCCCCTGCCTTCAGTGGTCTCCTAAGCAGACTCATCTACTCAGAAGGGGAACTTGTGGATGTGAAAAGAATGCCACGTAAAGAGGCCAAGCTTCCAAACATGTGTGCAGGAGTTTTAGAAATTACTACTGACAGTTGTCAAGGTTTTTTTTCTCAACCAGCCCACTCCCCTGCCTCAAATCCAGCTGAACTTCCTGCTGAATGTGCCTCCCCTCCCTGGCATTCGAAACCCCATCTCAGATCTCTGCATCCTGCGTCCTACTCTTCTGGGGGCCTGGGCCATCCTCCTCCCATCTAGCATTGTAGAAGAATGATGAGATCAGGCAGGCCAGGGTGTCAGCCTCCGTTCTGCAGTTCACTTCCTATGGGCCTCTGGGCCTCACTTAGCTTTTCTGAGCATCTGTTTCCTCATCCATGGCATGAAAATGATAAGAACAGATACTGTGCAGGGTTGTATGGCTTTGAGACAACATATATCAAGTGTGCACAGTACATTCTTACTTTTATTATTTTTTTAATATATGTTTTTTAATTTACTTGGCTGCCCCAGGTCTGAGCTGCAGCCCGTGGGATCTAGTTCCCTGACCAGGGATCGAACCCAGCCCCCCTGCATTGGGAGTGTGGAGTCTTAGCTATTGGACCACCAGAGAAATCACCTTACTTTTCATTATTTTAATTTTTGGGGCCATGCTGCAAGGCTTTCAGAATCCTAATTTCCCAACCAGGGATCAAACCTCAGGCCCTGAAACTGAAAGTGAAGAGTCCTACCTACTGGACTACCAGGGAATTCCTGCAATCCTTATTTTTTAATCTTTCAAGATGGGCCCCAATTCCATCCTTTCAAAAATCCTTTGTACTCAGACTACTCAGCGTTTCCTTTCTTTAAACGCCCCCAGAGGCATTTTCAGTACATGTCACTCCCCTTGGGTGTAGTGATCTGCCGCTCAGCAAGCCTGTTCACACCTGGCAGGCTCTGGGAGGGCCAGGTGAGAGCTGTCCCCGTGTTCCTCGGCTCTCGTCAAGCCAGGCACGTTTCGGAGCTGAGCAGTGGTCAACAGACACACTGGCAAAATCGCTTAAAGCAGAGATGAATCTAGAATCCTGTGTCCTTGTTTGGACAATGTATAACCCCCTCGATTCTTAGGGCTTCCCTGGTGGCTCAGAGGGTAAAGAGTCTGCGTGCAATGCGAGAGACCTGGGTTCAGTCCCTAGGTTGGGAAGACCCCCTGGAGAAGGGAATGACAGCCCACTCCAGTACTCCTGCCTGAAGAATTCCATGGACAGAGGAGCCTGGCGGGCTAGAGTCCATGGGATTGCAGAGAGTCAGACACCACCGAGTGACTAAGCACAGCGCCTGGGTTTCCTAACCCCCGGGTTCTCACTCCCCTGAGGACTCTGCTGGACGGAAGGCGGGCCACGGTGTGCCTACCTTGCTGCCCGTGACGGTGTCCACCAGGAAGCCGGGCACCCTGACCACCACACTGCTCCCCGCCGTGGCACTGGGGCTCTGGCCCCTGCATCTGAGCACCACCCGGGGGGGATCCGCACTCAGGCTTTCACGCTCCTGAGCTGGGGGGCAGTCTGGAGGGTGGTGGGGCTCACGGTCTGGCTGGACAGGACACTGGCCATCTGGCAGTGTCTCCTTGAGACTTCCCACGTCGTCCTCCTCCTCTTCCTCCTCAATGCATGACTGAAGTATGTGAATCACATATTCCAAAAGCAGCAAATGAAACAGGTGCCAGGAGCCTACATTGAAATAACAACCCCCCAGTGAATAAGCAGACAGACAGATGGACAGATAAACAGATCCCAGTGGAACGAACAGCTTTTCCAGGGCGCTCAGCTCCTGTGCACTAGAGCCTCACTCCTCTTGGCAAAGTCCAAGAGCCCCTGCAGGATCCATCACCCTCGCAGCATCCCACACCCAGAGGACCCCAGAAGGTGACTTTAGCACCAGGCGCTCAGTGAGCTGAGTCATGACGGGGAACATCAACACAGCTGCTGTGAGATGGGGGGAGAGCCGCCCTGCAGAGAAACGGGCGCCCTTCCCAGAGGTGGAGAGCGAGCCCCTCAACCGCCCACTACCTGGCTGCATCTCCTGGGGGGTACCGGTGAGGGGCTCAGGGGCTGTCCTTAGGGAGTTAGCGGGCAGGGGCCAGCTGAGCGCTCTGAATCCCAAGGCTTCTGGCTCCAGAAAACAAAAGGATAATTAACATTCAGTTGAGAAATGGGGTAGGGGGAGATCTGGCCTAGAACACTTCTTAAAAGATAATTTTTAAAATTAGTCTTTAAAAATCTTTATTTTAAATTTACTTATTTTTTAATTGAGGGATAATTGTCTTACAGAATTGTGTTGGTTTCTGCCAAACATCAAAAGGTAATTTTTTAATGAAGATAAAACTGTGATTCTCTCACAGATGTAAAATGAATGCATTTCAAAGATTTTATAGGACTCAATTAATGAGAGAAATAGCAAGCTGCTGCAACTGATTATAGCACTGGGAACTCAGCCAGGTGCTCTGTGATGACTGACGGGGGAGGGATGGGGCAGTGGGAGGGAGGCCCAGGAGGAGGGAACATAAGTATACATGTAGCCAATTCATGTTGTTGTACGGCAGAAACCAACAGTATAATTGTAAAGCGATTATACTCCAATAAAAATTAAATTTAAAAAAGAGAGAATTCAAAGGACTAAACATACACAGACGTAAAGAATGCCGCTGACGTTAATGGCTGTCCTCAGCTGCACCCACCTGACATACTATAGTTTGCATTTCTGGGCAGGAGAATCATATTACCTGTTTGATACAATTTACAAGATTTGTAAAATAACTCAGACCATGAACATGGCACCAACCCCAAAAGGGTGTGTTGACTCTTTCTGTCCAAGTCAAAGCTTTGCACAAGGGCCACTTGTCTCTGCTAGGTCTTGGGTGAGAGAACCTGGTTCTGTGGCATGACATGGCCTGGTCTGGAATAAGTCTGACCCCGAAACAACTCTTTGCTTGTTTGACTTTGTGAAACCACGGTCCATGTGCAGAGGAAGGATGGGTGGTAGTGAGTACTCTGACTTCATATGAAGGTCCAAGAAGGTGCAGGGTGAGACCACAGTAGACCAAGAACGGCACCCACTCTATGAGTAAACAAAGGATGCTGCAGCCATCAAGCCATCACATTACAGCCCCCGACAGTGAGCCCTGGGGGAACTCAGGATAGAGGCAGGGTGTCCACCCCTCATCTAGTAATCAGCTGTTGCAGCCGCCCCAACAGCACCCCCTGAGGAGACTCAGGATGAGAAAACACAGGATACTGGTCCTGGAGAGCTGAGAAGCATATTGAAGGAAAGATTTCAGCGAGCCTAGACTCTTGCATCCTCCCATAGATAGAAGAGTACTAAATTCCTTAGGACTTCCCTGGTGGCTCAGATGGTAAAGAATCTGCCTGCAATGCAGGAGACCCAGGTTCGATCCCTAGGTCGGGAAGATACCCTGGAAGAGGGCATGGCAACCCACTCCTGTATTCTTGCCTGGAAAATCCCATGGACAGCGGAGCCTGGCAGGGTGCAGTCCACAGGGTCGCAAAGAATCGGGCATGATTGAGAGACTAATACACACACACACACAAATTCCTTAACTTGAGATGTCAGGTTTTCTTTAATCAACAGCAAACTTTTGATGTTCCCACTACTTGGTCTTTGTTGCAAAAACCTCATATACAGCCTGGCTCCGCCCCTCACCTCTTCAGTCCCTTAGAGCTACCTGAGATGCTGTGTCCTAGGCTTAAGTCCTCAGTTTTGTCCACTGAATAAAACGTTACTCTTAACTTTCAGGTTGTGCATTTTTTTCAGTCGGCAGTACCAACGACTGAAAGGGCTGGTTTTCCTTTTGTGGTTGTACCTGAACTCTGCCCTGGAAGAGCGTCAACGTTAAGCCTGTCATCCTGACCTTTGTAGGCAGAGCCTCACGAATGGGTGTCACCTGTGTGGCTGCTTACAGCCGAAACCCTCCACGGAGACCTGGAGTTTGCAGAATGGTCTAGAATAGGGTGTGTCTGCTCTCTGTCCGCTCTTCCTGACCCCCGTACCCGCTGCAGGGGCCTCTGGCTGCCCTGGGGCAGGGGTTCCTCCCCCTGACTGGTGTGCTAGCTCGTGCGGTGGAGGCTCTGTCTGTCTGTCCATGGCTGTGTGTCCAGTGTCCAGGAAGGTGCCTGGGACTTTGCAGGGATGCACAGGTGTCTGCTGAAACGAGTGATCCCCTCCATGGGGCCGCGGGCCTCAGGGGTGACGGTCCCTCCCCACGGCTCTCCTGTGCTGTGCGTCAGCCCCACAGCTGTGACAGGTGAGACCTCCCCTGGCATAGGAAGACCATCCACTTGACAAGAAAGTTTGCAAGACACGCTCTGCTTTATCCTTCTCCACACAGCGGCGTCAGTCACTCAATCGTGTCCAGCTCTTTGTGATGCCAGGCTCCTCTGTCTATGGAGTTCTCCAGGCAAGGATACTGGAGTGGGTAGCCATTCCCTTCTCCAGGGCATTGTCCCCATCCAGGCATTCAACCCAGGTCTCCTGCATGGGCAGGTGGATTCCTTACTGTCTGAGTCAGCAGGGAAGCCCACAGAGGCAGCTTTATCAATTGTTATTCCTGGAAGTTAAATCCAGGTGCCCCAAAGAACCCATTTTTCCCCTCCATTTCGGTTGGGAGTAAAAGAGGGTGCCTGGTTCTTTTCTCAGAATGTCCCAAAGCAGATAATTCAAAAGTCAGGGGAGGTTTCCTGCGTATCTGACAATGATGGCAGGGGAATGATAAAAGAAACTTCTACATATTGAACTCTAGAGGAGGCATCTGGCTTTATACATGAGTGAACTTGACTCTGATGCTAACGAAAATAGTATCAAACTTATGGCCTATCAACCCTACACAGGTCCTCTGCTTTGAATGTTAGAGAAAAGGACATATTGACCAGAAGTAAAGAACGTCCATGTTGAAAACAAAGATTAAATGCCTCCCTTCTGGGGACACCAGCACTGGTCCTCCTTCAATGATAAGACTCCCTTTCCAGGTGCCAAGGCCATGCTGACTTGCTGTGTGCGTGCTGGTCTCTTTTTTTTTTTTTTAAACCTTGAAGAAATGTAAGCCTGACTTGTTAATGTTCTTTGTTCTGACGAGATATGAAACTGTGCTGCTCTCCAGAGCAGCTTCTCAGGGTCATCTGGGGAGCAGGCTTGTGGGCTAGTCCTAATGTGTGTGTGTTAAGTCATGTCATGTCTGACTCTTGTGACCCCATGGACTGTAGCCCGCCAGGCTCCTCTGTCTATGGGATTCTCCAGGCAAGAATACTGCAGTGTGTTGCCATGCCCTCCCCCAGGGGATCTTCCTGACCCAGGGATCGAACCCACAACTCCGGCATTGACAGGAGGATTGTTTACCACTAGTGCTACCTGGGAGGGCGAGTCTTCAGTCTGGCTCAAGTAAAACTTTGTTCTTATTTTTTATTGTTTACTGATTATTTTCAGGGACAGGAGAGTGAGGCAGGGCCCAACCATTTGATGAATTATCGTGTTGTCATCATAAAAAGATTAGCGTGGTTTTGTGTGATTCTGTGTGTCCGTGTTGTATTTTACATAAAAAGGCGAGAAGGCAGTGAGTGGGTTTCACGTGGCCGTGTGGAAAGCCCTGAGGCTGTGACCACAGCTGTGACAGGCAGGCTTCGCAACACCGCGTGTTCTCGGACTTACCGAAGCTGTCTCTGTGACAGAGGGTCATGGCTCTGCTCACCGCCGTGAGGAGGAAATTCCACCTCAGCTGGAAGCTGGCGGCCAACTGGATAAACTCCTCTTTGCTTCTGCTTGGCTGTTACATTTTAGAGAGAGGGAAAAAACAAATGCTGGGGTTTATGATAAAAATTGAGGAGAGCATGTTGTCAGAGTCGCCCACGGAGGGTGCAGACACTGACGTGGCCTGAGGGGGAGAGGAGGCAGGAAGGGCCGGGTGAGAGGAGGCCCAGGCCTGGTCTCTCGCCATCCCCGGTCGAGGGTGATTCCTGGCAAGACCTTTTGAAGTGGGGGAGAGAAGGCAGGAGGTGGGA
This sequence comes from Cervus elaphus, assembly GCF_910594005.1. Taxonomy (NCBI): domain Eukaryota; kingdom Metazoa; phylum Chordata; class Mammalia; order Artiodactyla; family Cervidae; genus Cervus; species Cervus elaphus. Next base: position 96,308,223 of record NC_057825.1, on the reverse strand, counting down.
GAGGGGCCCACTTCTTTTTTTAATCCCTCACAAGTTTTTAAAAAGAGGTCACTTGTGAGGACCCCTTCAGGGTCCCCTGCCCCTGCAGGGCAGTCTTGCTGAGGCCCCCTTGGCAGTTGCCGTCGGGGACATCGGGGGCTAATTTATACTTGGCAAATCTGATGCTGTGGTAAGGGGGCCCAGAATCCCACAGTGATGGGAGGAAGGGGGCTGATTTTGGAAAGCACCACGCTGGCTGCTGCACTGGGTGAGTTATCGAGGCCCGGAAGGTCCACCCGTGTGGTCATCCGATGGCCTGAGTGGCACTAAACCAGGGGATGCTGTATGTATGTGCAGACCAAGGCACTCCCCCGCCAGACCGACAGCAGCCTTGGGTTGCAGTTCTGGTGAATTACAAACGGGCAGCGCCACAGGAGTCCCCCAGCACAGGCTGGGGTGAACCCCCTGAACCTCCCCTGCGTGGGGACCACCCACAGTCTCAACCACAGTCTCCAAGGAAGAGTTGCGGTGACTGGCCAGGAATGAAGAGGTGCCCTTCCATCTCTGCTTATCTTCAGCCCCCACTGAGAACACCCAAAGGACCACTCGGGACTCTGGGTAGGTGTGGACCTGTAACCAAGCAAGACCCTATGGGGGGGCCTCCCTGGGACAGACACCCCCCACCCCCACCCTCTGCTGGGGCTCCTTGCTGAAGTACCCAGATGATAGCATCTTCTGTATTTTTCCCGAGTTTTTCCAATGCTAAACATCACTAACAAGTGGAAGACACTAACTACTCGATGATGAGGAGCACACAGCCCACAGGCCTTCTAGTGTCTAAGGACCAGTAAGGTTAACTGCCCTGTTATCTCAACATCAGCCAATCAGAGAACCGTGCAAAAGCTAATCACACACCCGAGACCCGCCCCCCTGACCCGGCCCTTGGGAATGCTTTGCTGAAGGCCTCTGGGGAGTTTTGAGCATAAGCCACCCATTCTCCTTGCATGGCCCTGCAATAAACCTTTCTCTGCCCCAGCCTCTGACCTTCCAGTCTGTTCGGCTTCACAGTGCATCCTGAACATGAACCTGGGTTTGGTAACAGACTCCCCTTAGCAGCGGCATCCTCTCCCCATGCCTCTAGACCTCCTGGACAGGGGGGCTCTTGGGAGGACCCCTGCTGGGGTTCAGGACACACAAAGATGTCCCTAAAGCACCCAGAGAAGGCGCAGTGGGCAACCTCAGCCCAATCTCCGAGCCTTCCTCCTCTTTGCCAGTAGCATGACGCCTTGGGTTTCCACGTTTAGAAATTCCTCTTTGGCCCAAACTGCACGAGAACTGGGGGAACCAAATGAAACACAACACGGCTGAGTGTCTCCATGTGTCCCAGATGCTGACAACTTGAGATGATTAGTCTGGGACATGTCTGAAGCTTCACATCTTAACAGTCTGAGCATTTTACTGACAATAGTCTTTTTTTTTTTTTAATCAGACAAGCTATTTTGGAAAAACAAGCCCATCAAATGCAGGCGGTCACAAAACCACCGCTTTCCTAAGATGTCTCCTTCATGAGGGCTGTGGGGGTGAGGGTGGACACACCACGTCACGTGGGCTCGGACGCAGGATGGGCCTGTGCCGCTGTGGGCAGGACTGGTGCCCATGATCTCAGTGGGTTTAGCTGGGGTACAGCTGAGGCCGCGTGGGTGCCCAAAACAAGGACCAGAGGACAGGGAGCTTCACCCTACTGAACAAATCGAAGCCTCCACAGCTATGCAACTGCACACGTGACCTCTGGTACAAGTGAGCTTTGCCAAGGACCAAGGAGGAGGGAAATCAAAACCACATGGCGGAGCTTCCCTGACAGCTCACTGGTAAAGCGCCCACCTGCCAACCTGGATGCTGGTTCGATTCCTGATCTGGGAAGACCCCACATGCTGTGGAGCAGCTAAGCCCATGTGCCACAACTACGGAACCAGAGTTCTAGAATCTGGGAGCCACAGCTACTGAGCCCATGTGCTGCAACCACCAAAGCCTGTGCACCCCAGAGCCAGTGCTCTGCCCGAGGAGAAGCCAATGCAACTAGAGAGTCACCCCCTCTCACTGCAACTAGAGAGAAGCCCATGGAGCAAGGAGACCCAGCCAAAAATAAACAGACAAGTAAAATTATTAAGGAAAACACACAGAATCTGGAAAGATTATTTCTAAGAAGCAAAGAATAAGAATAGACGCCTGCCAAGTCTTAGAACCCAGCTGTCAAGCTCCTCCCTGGGCTTTCTGGGGGAGGGATGGGTTGGGAAGACCTGTTGTTGGAGACTTCTGGAGAAAACTCGAGTCACATTCTGGTTCCAGGCCCTCCAGGTCCTTGCTCTCTGCTGCAGAGATGTCTCCCCTCTTCCCTAGACTGGTCCCCCGCTTTCCCTATGCCCACTCTGCTCCTGCCGACCTCTCTCAGGAAGGCTGTCTCCCTTTCTCAGCTGATTTTACTCTTACCTGCCCTTTACCTCCCAGTCATTCCCATTCCCAGATGCCTTAGCTTTCAGAGGGTGGTGTCTTCATAGGCAGAAGGCCCGCTGTTTGGGGTCCACTGGGGCCTGGTGCTGGGGTTCCCCCAATAGCATCATCAGCTCCGACAGAGTGACTAGAAGCAGCCTTTGGCAGGAGGTGCTCTCTGGAGGAGGCCCCTTCCATCCTGTCTTTAACCTCGAACCAGGCACCAACCCCCACCACCTCCCTGGCCCTGCTCTGCTCATTTCCTGCCCAAGCACACCTTTCAGACCTTTTGATCATGCAATGCTCTGCCTGAACTATTGCTTCTTTCTGCAGATTAAAGATGTAGAAATGAAGAGTAAGGGTCAACAGATGACCGGATCTCTTCCCCAGCTTCCCCTTCAGTAATCTCCTGAACAAACTGTGTGAAGAAGAGCGCATCTAAAGAGAAGGAAAACGGTAACCCACTCCAGTATTCCTGCCTGGAGAATCCCATGGACAGAGGAGTCTGGCGGCCTACAGTCCATGGGATTGCAAAGAGTCGGACACAGCGGAAGCACACATGCATGCATGACAAAAAAATAAAAAGAGAGAGAGAAACCGCAAGGAGTAGACGAGCCTGGACACAAGCCTGGATGCAGTGGAGGACGGCGAGGACCCTTCCCTCCTCTTCTCAGCAATTAACTGAGATCACCTCCCCGTTTCCCTTTAAAGATGTTCAGAGCCACGCAGAGTCTCCAGAGGTGGATTTGAGGACACTGAGTTTCATCATCTCTCCAGGCTGCAAGCATTCTGATCAAAAGCAATTTTCTTCTCTACCAACATTTGCTTCACTCCAGTACCGATTTCTGAGCAGTGAGCGGCCGAACCTGATTCAGTAATGTGACTGCTGGTACCACTCATGATGACAATCAAGCCAAAGCACGTACTGAACCCAAGTGACGTGTCTGTCAGAAGGACCAAACCCACTCACATCCAAAACCAATTCATCCTGGCTTTCATGAACCCAAGCCTGACACTTTACTGAGACTGCATATAAAACCCCCATATGAGCACCGTTCTCCCTGAGAAATGGAGCATCTCCTGCCATATCAGTCAACAAGGATGTCACAGTCATCAGTGATTCCAGCCCTCCAAAAGTGAATTCCTGAGCCCTAAGGGCACACCGAGGAATGAAAAGAATACCTGCAATCTGGCATCCATAAGGCTGCAGCCACTCCCTACGGTGAGCCCTGAGGAACTCTGGGTGTGAAAAACACAGGATTCTGGCCCCAGATAGCTGAGATGCATATGAAAGGAATGATTTAAGAGAGCCCAGACTCTTGCATCTTCTTGCATCTTCCATACACAGAAAAGCACTAAATTGCTTAACTTGGGATATCTGGTTTTCTTTAATTCACAAAATACTTTTGATGTTCAGACTACCTGCCCTCTGTTGCAAATTTCTATATAACCTGACTCCTCCCTCTGCCTCCTTGCAGCAGTTCTCTCAGGACCATTTGAGATGTTGTCTCCCACGCTTGAAGTCCTAAAAATTTCCACTGAGTTAAACATAAAACTCTCAACTTTTAGGTTGTGACTTTATTTTTAAGTTGATATCCCTCCATAGACAAACCCATCTCCCTCCTAAACACTCCTGCTTGGTGTTCACACACTCACAAGGGCAACACACTCACACTTACCTGCCTACACCCACCCACACACATGCTCACCCATGCACACATGTGCCACTTGCAAGCAGACACACACACACACTTGTATGAGGCACAAGCCTCCGAGACACCACTTCCGCATCCCGAAGTGCCATCCCGGCCATAACACACTGTTGTCAGAGCCCCAGAGAAAACGCTTTCCCTCTGCATAGGTCCTCTGAGCGCTCAGTCCCATAACGTAGCCAGAATGACCAACACTTGCTTCTTCTCTTAAAAAAAAAAAAAGTATATATGATTTTGTACCTGGAAGACAAATTCTTGGAGATTTGAAGACAGACAATTCATGAATACACTGAGATCTGTTGACGTCCCCAGCAAAGAAATTAAACTGCTCAAACCTATCAACAGACAAAACAAACCAAAAGATGGTGAGCCATGCGGCAGAATTTCCCGGTAGGTATTTGTATACCAGGTAACCTAGGGGACCATATCCTCACAGCGGGTTCAAAGGCATCCCCTGGGGCCTCACACTCATTGTGAACACAAAGGCTGCCTTCTTGGGTCAGATGTGTCAGCCCAGGTCGTCTGGTTCAGAGCTCTGTGCTCTTGCCTTCCAGCGACCCCCTCTGCTCCTTGTTGAAATGGGAAAAAAGATTTTGAAATCATAACTACACCTTGTAATTACGCAGAACCTGGCTCCAAGTGAGCTCACTGCATGATACAGACATGACCTCACCCATCCCCGCTGTTTTTATAAAGGGGATGAAGGACATCAAAGCCGCTGAGGGATGTTAGGTGCCTTGCCGGGGGCTGTGGACTCTGGCAGCACAGACCTGAGGGGTGGAGGCTGGGAAGTGATGGAGGGACTAGGGCCCCCCACCTGTGCAGGCAGCAGTGAGGGAGACAGGGTGGAAGGACAGCCTTTGGCCCCCCCACCTGAGGACCACCACATGCCAGGAAGATTTGGAAAACCCAGTGGACTGCCTCGGCCCTGGAAGAGGCCCCACCAGGCTCTGTCTGGAAGTATTTCCAGGCACACCTCGAGCATTTACCTGTCACATGTCATGCTGTCTCCCTGCCGGATCTGTGCTCCCTTGGAGAGACACACAAGGAAGCCATCAGGAGCCCGGGAGCCCCTGGAAGGCTGGCAGGCACCTGGGGGAGAGGCCTCAGGCCTCCCAGGCCCCCCTGAGCTTGGGCTGAGGGTGAGAGCAAGCTTTGGGGAGTCACCTGGGGTTTCCAGCGGAGTCAGCGGCCTGGGAGGGGGGTTTCCATAGCCCTGAGGTCTACTGGGTTTGGTGTACACTTTTCAGATGCTGGCTTGGTTGGAGGGGAGTCTCCTGGGGGAGGATCTGTGATTTGGGACAGCCAGGTAGTAGGGAGTGGGGAGATCTTCAAGGGACAGTTGAGTGGTGGGGGAGGGGCTACTTATCAAGAACTGTTGTTGTTTAGTTGCTGGGTCACGTCCGACTCTTTGCAACCCCATGAACTCTAAACCTGCCAGGCTCCTCTGTCCATGGGATTTCCCAGCCAAGATTCCTGGAGTGGGTTGCCATTTCCTTCTCCAGGAGATATTCCTGATCCAGGAATTGAACCCATGTCTCCTGCATTGGCGGAGGGATTCTCTACCACTGAGCCACCAGCGAAGCCCCGAGTTATTTCAGTAGTTTCATATATTAGGGATGGCCATGCCAGCCCCGATCATATACCAAACACTGAGTTATTTCAGTAGTTTCATATATTAGGGATGGCCATGCCAGCCCCGATCATATACCAAACACTGCACAAAGAGGCGGCTGAAGGAGGATTACATTTCATCTCTGTGTTCTCTTCCAGGACATCGGCACCGCTCAGGTCCCTAGGCAGGACTTTATGGGAAATATCCAAAACGCCCTGATGTAAGATGGTGCATAGATCCGTCTTCAGGACGCTGACCCTCCTGCTGTTTCTCAGCACCATCCTCATGGTCTGAAGACAAAGGGCACACACAACACTTACTGAAGTCTCATCATCCTACTGTAGCCTGATGCCCCCCTCTCCAAATTACCATGGTTTTGTAGTTATCAAAGAGAAAGAACAGTGGATTGAGGGTATTGCCCATTAAAATGGAATCCCAGCAGACAATGAAAATGTCTGAATTTCCCACATTCTAGAACTGCCTTTCTGAAATGCAGCATTTAGAACACTTCTGCCTGGGGGCAGGTGGGTGCGGGGTCTCAGGGCCTGTGGTGCCTCCTCTCCCAGCCCCTGATCCTCTGTGCCCCCAGCAAGGAGCCTGAATGCTCCAGAGAGACAACCAGTGGCTGACTCGGGGTCTGCAAGGCAAGTGTGTTTCTGGAAAAGCAAAAAAGGTGGGCGGACTCTACAGGGTGGCCGACGGGACACAGAAGTCGTGTCTTTTCTTCCTCTGGGAGCCCTGGGCAGTGAATTTGGCCTCCAATGTCCAAAGGGATGCTTCCCTGGTGGCTCAGCAGTAAAGAGTCAGCCTGCCGATGCAGGAGACGCAGGAGATATGGGTTCAATCCCTGGGTTAGGAAGATCTCCTTGGAGAAGCGAATGGAAACCCACTCCAGTATTCTTGCCTGGAGCAACCCATGGACAGAGGAGCCTGGCGGGCTACAGTCCATGCAGACACAAAGAGTTGGACACGACTGAGCACGCACATGCACGTCCAAGGGGACGATCCAATTCCTGCCACATTCAGGGTGGGTCACCCGTATCCCAGCCCCGGGAGCAGGCGCCACAGCCACTTCAGTTTTATGGAGAGGAAACGGGCCCTTGGGCGCTAAGTAAACCCCCTGGGCAACACTGAAGGGCCGGTTCTGGAGCCTGAGGTGGCTGCTCCAGACGGGTTGGGATGGAGGTTGTGTTGCAAAGTCGCGGCCATCGGCCCTCGAACACAGAAGGGGGAACCAGCTAGAGGGGCTGGGTCTGGGGGAGAAGTTCTGTGCTGGGAGGATGGAGACTGTCAAAGGCGGGCTTGGCTGGATGCCTCCCTGGCTGGGGCTGCTTTAGGGCAGAGGGCTGGTCCCCGGCTCTGTCCCCATCTGCTGCCATGGGATTTCAGAACAGATTCCAGAACCTTTTCTCTGGCCCCTCTCCCCGCGCCTCTAACACTGAAGCTGCGTGGTCACACAAGACAGAGAAGGTCAGAGCCCAGAACCTGGCGGCCCCAACACGCATCGGGGTGGGTGGGTGCGCAGCCAGGACAGGGCCTGCTGTCTGCTCCGGGGGACACTCAGGAAACCTACCTTCGCCATGTTGGAAAGGTATGTCTTTCTTCTTAGCCTTTTGACAAACACAGTAACCTCTGTCAAGAACAATACACACGGCCATTACTGATCCTGTAACTTCACGTTGACGTGAATGACTGGGGGTGGGGGCAGGGAGCAGGCTGGGAGAGAAGGCACACACGGGTGGTGCCCAGAGCTGGCACACCTGTCTGCCCAGAATGGCCAGCCGCCTCCCTGCCCCACACAGCCAGGCCCCCAGTACCCTTGCTCCCGTGCCTTTCCCCGCATGGCTCTAGATCCTCTGGGGGCAAGGTGATAACCCCCTACCCCTCACCCAGTGCTGGAAAAGTGATGTCAGCAGCACCTGCCTCGGGGGCTCTGTGGACTTGAGCTTTTTGCCCAGGAACTCTGAGTTCCTCCAACTTCCACATCCTTGCATGCTCTCCTTGGGAAATGACCAGAAATGAGAAAATGAGAGAGGGGATGCCCTCCTGGATGGACTCATTCACTCATTTTATTCATGCGTTCGTTCACAGGGATACTCCCTCCAGCGCCTTCACGGCTGGAGGAAGGAGAGGGACCTCCATTCTCCAGGGGCTCCCGGCTAAGGACAGGTGACCAATGCACAGTCTCCCACCAGCAGGGCAAGCGCTCCCGCCAACACAAGCCACAGGGAGAAAGAGCGAGAAGGCTTCTTGGGGTAGAAAGTGCCGGGAGCAGCTCCACCTGGAAGTGGATCTTCAGTCTGGGTAGGAGTTGGCCAGGCAAGGGGTTGGAGGAGGCTGATGGGGTACAAACAGCAGCAGGAACAGGGCTTCTTGGGCACCACCAGTCAGGAGTCTCTGGGGAGCACCAGTGGGTGCTGGAGGTTCCTGGGGGCAGGGGGGCAGGGATGGGTCAGAGGTCAAGCAGTGGTGGAGAGTGGCCCACCCACAACGGGGACATGGTGATCACACAAGCTGGGCCTGTGAGTTTCCCAGCGGGTCAAACAGGGATCAATGCAGCCAGGGGTGCTGGGGGTGATGGGAGGGGAGGGCCGTGTGACCAAGGAGAGTGAGGCTGGAGGCAGGACCATCAGTGTGGAAGCTATTGAAGAGCCTGGGCGGCAGGGATGAGAGCTGGGGGGCAGGAAGAGGGCAGGTGGGGAAGGGGCCACCGGAAAACTGGACCCCTGTCCTGGGCGTCCAGCACACACCAGACCTCACTGTTCTCTTTGGGGGACCCTTCCTGCCATATTCCTGACTGCCGATCACACGCCCTGGGCCTGTGAGTTTCCAAGTGGGTCAAACAGGGATGAATGCAGCCAGGGGTGCTGGGAGCGCCAGGGGGTGAAGATAAGTCATGGTCTGTTCTGTGGGCCCTCGGGGGAGATGGCACACACAGGGTGCCAGGGAGGCGGACTCGCAGGGCGGAGGGGAATAGGTGGGGAGGGCTGGGCGCCGGGAGAGGCCTGAGCTGCCCAGGAAGGGTGGGGCTGGGCGGGGAGAGCTAGAGGCGATGATGGAGAACCTCACAAAGGCAGGAGGGAGAAACAAGGGTATTTCCAGGACCATAAAAGACACTGTCCGTCCAGTGGGCGTGTGCTGGAGTTTACGAGGGCCACGGTGTCGGAGAGACACTAACGGTCAGCTTCAGGAAGGCCTGGAGCAGCCGCTGCAGGCTTGAGCAGACCAATAGCCTCCTGCGTTCACACTCCACGGGGGCGTGACCGTCCGGGGGTCTGGAGTGTGGGCAAGCTGGGCCTTGGGAAGAATTTCTAAGGAGGGAGCGATACTCTTGGAGCCTCATGGGGCCTGAGCAGAGCACAGGGAGGGGGGGGTACGCTAGGCCAGGACCCTCGTTGGCCCTGCTTGGGTGGGCAGTGAGTCAAGGATGGCAGCTGCCTCCCGGAGTTGGCTGGAGATGGCCAGAGGCACAACTGGCCTCCCCCTTGCCCTTTGCTACCTCTCCAGCCCCTTGGCCCTGCTTGGGGAATCGGCAAGAGGGTGTGGATGGATCAACACACGCCTCCCTTATGGGCATTAAAGGAAAAGCTGAGAAAGCCGAAGCGCAGGACATGTGGACTGCAGTTCAGCTCATGAGGGCAAAGCGACCCCAGAGGGGAGAGCGGGACTTCCCCGGCAGTCCAGTGGTTACAACTTCATGCTTCCATTGCAGGGGGTGCAGGTTTGGCTCCTGGCTGGGCAACTAAGATCCTATATACCCCAGGCTGCAGTAAAGAGGAGACGACCTACCCCATGTGGAAAGCTAGATGCCTCACTTGCATTCACAGGATCCACGTTCTCCATGGAAACCCACCTTTGAATTTGGAGATCTGTAAGAGGGCTGGAAAGCCCTCCAGAGCAGAGAGGAGCCACAGCTTGAATTTCTTACTAAACAACCGGACAGATTTCAAATACTGAATAGAAACATCTTCCAAAAAGTCATGGAGGAGAATGTCCTCAATTCCCTACAACAGAAGTGACAAGACATGTGGACGCCAGCCCGCGCTGGCAGCCTCTGGTCACAAGAGGCCAAGGGTCATGCGAGCCACAGGCCAAGAGAGGGGCCCCCACCCAGCTAAGGACGCAGCCACCACGGAGCCTTGGCTGCTGCCCACTGGGTAAGGACATCAGGCTGGAGAGGCTTGAATCAGAACTCTTTCAAAGATTTCAAAATATTGAGGACTGATTCACAAACGTACACAACATGAATGTTGGCTAAGACTGGTTTTGGTTTTGAGGTCAAACCAAAATCTTTAAGGGCTGAACCCAGCCTCAAGTTTTCAACCTTTGGGTTAAAAATTTAGAAGCCCTGGATTTTTTCCCCCCTAAAAACAAATATAAAATAAAAGGTAAAAGTTCATGACAAGCTTAAGGAAAGCACATTTTCACTCCAGAAATTATATATAATTGATGCCCAAACCACAGTTCATCATTCTAGACACAGAGTTGAAAAAACAAACCTACAAACCCCAGGAGTTGTGTACAATCGAAAGCAACGACTCCAATTGCCTATTTTAAAAAGTCCTCTTTTGTTAAAATATCACAGTAAGGACTCTGACTCAATTCGGGGTTCACTGAAATGAATGATTCACTGGACCCACCAGTCACCCTGTGTCCTTCCCTCTTTCTCTCTGATGTCATCGGATCCCTCAGTCCAACCTTCTTCCCGTGTCACCTTGACTGTGGCAAAGCCTCCCCCCAACCCTCTGCTCCAATAATACGGCATCCAATGCCGCTGCCAACCCACTGTCTCCTCGGTAACTCCAAGTCTCCCACAGGGCAAGTGAGGTAAGTCCGGTCACAGCGACCTTCCTGCCTTGTGATGCCTATGACCACCCTCTGCCTCTGCCGGCACCACGTGCTCCTCCCAGAATCCACGTGCTCCACCAGGCGTTTTCTCTTCCATTTTGAGTCTGCAGAATTTCTCCTTTCCTACGAGACTTGCCAGCAACACAGGCTCCTCTGGGAAGCCCTCTGAGGCATCTCTGCTCTTCCTTTGGGTGTCCAGAACAGCCCAATCACACTGTGTTGTAGAACCTCCCATACTGTAGCACACTCACTGGCTTTTTCTCTACACGAGGTCACTCGGACTCTCAGTGAATTCAGAAAGGAAAACTGAGTCTTAGGGAAAGATCTAAGGCACGTGGTCCATTGGCCCCACCACTGATTCCTCAGAGGATCTGAGATCCATGGACACCCCAGAGCGTGAGGGCTGTGGCTCTAACCCCAGTGTGTGAATGCCAAGTCGCTTCAGTCGTGTCTGACTTTCCTGCAACCCCATGGACTGTAGCCCACCAGGCTTCCCTGTCCACGGAATTTTTCAGGCAAGAGTATTGGAGTGGGTTGCTATTTTCTTCTCTAGGAGATCTTCCTGAACCCAGGGATCAACCCCACCTCTCCTGTGTCTCCCACACTGGCAGGCGGGTTTGTTACCACCAGCGCCACCTGGGAAGCCCCCAGCACTGGGTACCAGTTTCTGGACAGGACAGAAGCCGGCACCCGGAAGGAACCGCCTACCTTGTACAGCTGCGCGTCGTAGCACTTAAGGAGCTGGCACACGTCAGGGAGCGACAGGAGCATCACTGCGTCTTGCTGCAGAGACTTCCAGAAGGACATCAGCAAGTCCTCCACCTGACGCAAGGGACAGAACATAGCTTTGAACCCTGCTTTTGTGCCTGGCGAGACCAGTCCTCCACAGGCAGCTCATCAAACCTGAATGGTAACTGGATTAATTTCATTCCAACTGATGTTAAGCTTTGCCTGTCGGCTTTTCCAAGCTGTATTTAATGTATCATATTTTATTTTAAAAAATGTTTATCTAAGTAAATAAATCTCATTAATAAATAAATACTTTATAAATAATATTTATTTATTAATAAATATTAAATTTATTTGTAATATAATTAAGACCCGTTCCAGGTCTCAATTGTGGCACACAGGATCTTTTAGCAGCAACAATCGAACTCTTAGGGCTTCCTGGTGGCTCAGATGTTAGAGAATCTGCCTGCAATGCCGGAGACCTAAGTTTGATCCCTGGGTGGGGAAGATCCCCTGGAGAAGGGAATGACAACCCACTCCAGTATTCTTGCTTGGAGAATCCCACAGACAGAGGAGCCTGGTGGGCCACAGTCCACAGGGTCGCAAAGAGTCAGACACAACTGAGAGACTAACACTTCCAGTTTCATGAGAACTCTTAGTTGTGCCTTGTGGGATCTAGTTCCCTGACCAGGGATGGAACCCAGGCCCCTGGCCTTGGGAGCACACAGTCTTAGCCACTGGAGCACTAAGGAAGTCTCCCAAGCTGCATTTTAGAAGGGATTTTACATCCATCAGAGAGCACCTGCTGGGTGGGTGGAAGACTGGTCCTGAGGCAGTTTTCTAGAAGGAAGGCTGATTATGATAACAAGGGGGCTCTCCTGATTACAGTAGGACAAAGATCGGACCCTGAGGGTACAAACCAGAGTTCAGAATGCATTTTCAGTGACTGACTGACCCCATCAATTATTTTCAGCTCAGAAAGATGTGTAACCATATATAACCAAAGATATACTGCCTCCTCCTTGACATGTTGGAATTCACCTACAACAGTTCAGTTCAGTTCAGTCACTCAGTCATGTCCAACTCTTTGCGGACTGCAGCACACCAGGCCTCCCTGTCCATCACCAACTCCTGGAGCTTACTCAAACTCATGTCCATTGAGTCGGTGATGCCATCCAACCATCTCATCCTCTGTTGTCCCCTTCTCCTCCCGCCTTCAATCTTTCCCAGCATCAGGGTCTTTTCAAATGAGTCAGTTCTTCGCATCAGGTGGCCAAAGTATTGAGTTTCAGCTTCAGTATCAGTCCTTCCAATGAATACGCAGGACTGATTTCCTTCAGGATGGACTGGTTGGATCTTCTTGCAGTCCAAAAGACTCTCAAGAGTCTTCTCCAACACCACAGTTCAAAAGCATCAATTCTTCAGTGCTCAGCTTTCTTTATAGTCCAGCTCTCACATCCATACACGACCACTGGAAAAACCATAGCTTTGACTAAAGACGCTGCCGGCTAAAGGGAGCCAGTGTGATGCTACAAAAGGCATTTCTTTTTTTTTAGTATTATTAGCAAAATATTTATTCATTTGAAAGTGAAACAGCATTTTATGACGATCTGAGTTAATGCTATAAACCTTGGTAAAAGAGCCTATAATTCCATAAGTAGTGTATTTGCCACTTTATTCTGAGTGTACCTCCTAAAAGCCAGCTACACCTTTTTAACTTTTTATTCTGTATTGGCGTCTAGTCAATTAACAATGCTGTGATAGTTTCAGGTGGGCAGCAAAGGGACTCAGCCACGTACACATGTGTCCATTCTTCCCCGAGCCTAAGGAGCCTTCTTTAAAGACTTCTGTTGAGGAGCAAAATGGCAGGGTCCTTTCTTTATTTCCTCCCATGTGGACCTGGTGGCCCATCCGAGCTGTCAGCTCAGGAAGACTCCAGCCTTCTGAGATTTCTGCAGCTCAGATATCCTGAGCCAACACAGTCCCACCCCAGGTCCTCCACGCACCCCAGACTTGTAAGCTGTTTCTTCTGTGTAGGTTGTGAGCGCTGACCCGGAGTACCTGATTTGAAAATCTCTTCTAGAGAAGACATCTCCAAAGAGACTCAGGTATTTAATGAGACAGCCAAGAACGCTGAGCAGGGTGGAGTAATCCTTGGACCCCCAGGCTGGAGGCTTCTGGGGCTCATGGGTCTGGATGAGACAGCACTGTCTCAGCCCACCCCTCGCCCCACCTCCCACGTTCCGAGTCATCCGTCCCGATTCGCCTGCTACAGAAATATTTCTCTGATTTGTCCCTCTTTCTCTCTGGTGTCATTGTCACTGTTCCCGACCCAGCCCTCCTTCCTTGTCACCTGGACTGTGGCAGAGCCTCCTCCCCACCCTCGGCTCCCATAATATGGCATCTGATGTCACTGCCAACCCACCATCTTCTCAATAAGTCAGAGTTTCCCAAGGGGCCGTGAGATAATAAATCCGGTCCCAGCAACCTTCCTGTGCTGTGATGCCTGTGACCACCCTCTGCCTCTGCCTACACCATGCGGTCCTCAGGGAATCCTTCTTCTCCCCCATTTAGCATCTGCTGGACTTCTGCTTTTCTATGAGACTCACCAACAACATGGCCTCTTCCGGGGAAACTTCTCCAGGCGTCTCTGTTTTTCTTCCCTTGGAAGTCCAGAACAGTCCAATCACACTGTGTTCTAGAACGTTCCATACTGTATCACACTCATTGGCTTACACTGTTCCTTTCAGTACCAGACTATCAGCTTCTCAAGCCTCCAGGGGAATACCCTCTTTGTTCTGGAAACGGTGCTGGTCACAGGGTAAGAATTCAGTTAGTACTTGATGAAGCATTGTAGACAAGGAGTGGATTGGATATTCAACTTGGGGAGTGTTTATAACATGGTGTTAATAGGCCAGGGGTCACTCTGAAGACAGTCTGGTCCCTCCCTCAGGCCAGTGCTTTCTACAAAGCAAGAAATGACTTCAAGCTGAGTAAACATTATCTCGCAAAGCGGAAGTGCTTAGAACACTGAATCTTCAGAAGACTCTTCATTTAAATGTGTACTTCTCTGGATTTTCATTTTATATGGTAAAAGACAGGATTCAGAATGGTTAAAGGATTTCTTCATGCCTTTCACGGCCAATTCTAGAATACAATCCACTCTTGATGATTCCCATGTGTCAGAGCACCCTGCTTCGAACTGCTTCTAGTGCATTAGCATGTATCAATAACAGCTCTGAAAACCATCACTGAGAATCCCAGGGTAAATAAATTTGTTGTTGTTCAGTCGCTAAATTGTGCCCAACTCTTTGGGAACCCATGGGCTGTAGCCCACCAGGCTCCTCTGTCCATGGGATTTCCCAGGCAAAAATACTGGAGTGGGTTGCCATTTCCTCTTCCAGGGGATCTTCCCGACCCAGGAATAGAACCCATGTTTCCTGCACCTCCTGCATTGGCAGGCAGATTCTTTACCACTGAGCCATCAGTACTTTATTTCAGATCAGCTGGAATTAGGATCTAAAAATAGCTGAGTTTATATTTAAAGTGTAAAATTATCCATATGGGCACCTTGGAAAATTTCCAGATGATTAAACTGAATAAAAATATCACCTTCAAGAGCTTACTGACTATAAAACAGCTGCATTCTAAGCACTTTAGTGCGATGAATTCCTAGTCCACATCCCTTGAGGGGTCTTTTCAAGCCGAAAGGTTAAGAACAAGTCATAAATGCTTGCGTTTTGTAGATAAAACCCTACCCTCTCGAGTTCTTGGTTTCTCACATGTTGCAAAATGTCTTGACAGCAGTTGCAGTATTCATCAGCAAGAAAGGCCACCTAGGAGAATAAAGAGAGTCATTTCAGCTTGCAGCCCACTTCTAGAATTACCTGCTTCTCACAGACCTTGCCGAAGCCCTAGGGTGTGTCAGTCGCTCAGCTGTCTCCGACTCTTTGCAACCCCATGGACTGTAGGCCACCAGGCTCCTCTGTCCATGGAATTCTCCAGGCAAGAATACTGGAGTGGGTTGCCATGTTCTTCTCCAGAGGATCTTCCTGACCCCAGGATTGAACCCAGGTCTCCTGCATTGCCGGCCCTACAATAATACTATCTGGCTGTGACATCAGCCAAACTCTTTCCTGGGGCTGTGTGTTTTTACTGAGAGTTACGTGAAGTGGTACCCCACTCCAGTATTCTTGCCTGGAGAGTCCCATGGACAGAGGAGCCTGGTGGGGTACAGTCCATGAGGTCACAAGAGTCGGACACGACTGAGTGACATTTTCATTTCATGTGGAGTAATGAATAACTTCAACTAAAATTGAAGTCACTTCATTTTTGATGCCATAACTCATTTATTTCCGGGTCTGTACCACCCACTCTGAAGACTACCGATCTTTGCCACCTTTCCCTCTAAAGCCCAATTTCCCCTTCCACATGCCCCCAGACCCAGTTGCTAAAAAATGCACAGACCTGTTTCTTGCTCTGTGATGGGGACCCTCATTCTAGAATGTGACATGATCCCAGGGGGAGTCTTTCTATAGCGCGTGAGGAAAAGCCCTGAATTTCCTGACCATCACCCAGCCCGAGAGGGAATGACAGTCCTCACGGGCCTGGCAGAAGGCAAATCTTACTCCATCTTGTACAACTGTGACCACTGGCAGACTAAGAAGCCATTTACTGCTCTAGGCAGCCAAGGCACGGAGCATTAGTCTTCCTGATGTGTGCAAACTTACCATTAAAAAACAATTTTTCCCCCACACTGCAGTATGTGCAACTTCCCAACCAGGGATCAAATTCATGTCCCCTGCAGTGGAAGCACAGAATCTCAACCACTAGACCACCAGGGAAGTCCCAAGCCTACCATTTGATAGGAGTATTTCTTTGCCAGTTCCTGCTCCCAGAATGGACATCTCCTGAATTCAGACAAAGGGGATCCAATGGGTTCTGTCTTGATCGGTGAATGATTGTCACCCTAAAACCATTTTCACACGGATTATTTCTTTAAGTCAGATAATAATTATTCATTGCTACTATAGGTTAATATTTTATCCACACCCCTGGGCAGTTTTCTTGATTCCAGCAACTATTCCCTCTTATTTCATTGCAAATGATACTAACCTTCCTCTATAAGGCTATACTCTCTAGTCATCAGGGAGTAATTAGGATTTAATATTTCACATATTTAATATTTCAAGGTGGCTATGCATTACAAATGCTGTATGCGTGTGTGCATGCTAAGTCGCTTAAGTAGTGTCCAACTGCCTGGGACCCTATGGACTGTAGTCCACCAGGCTCTTCTGTCCATGGGGTTCTCCAGGCAAGAACACTGGAGCGGGTTGCCGTGCCCTCCTGCAGGGGACCTTCCTGACCCAGGGATCAAACCCATGCCTGTCTCTTGCACGGACAGGTGGGTTCTTCACTAGTGCCACCTGGGAAGCCCACAAATGCTGTGTAGTAACAAACGATAAAAAGACGACCTATGAAAAATCCGGTGCCATAAACACATTCTGCAATGCTTGTCTACGTGGTTGTCCACCCTTGAACTAAAACCATCTCCTGTCTGGGTCACCGTCCCTGGACTACAGAAATGGTCAGCCATATATAAAAATCTCAGGGCCGAACGAACCAGGGAAGTAAGGGGCACTGACTTTCCTTTAGAAGAATAGATTACAGAATGTAAAACATTTTCATTAAGGATGGAAAAAGGCAACATGGCAAAAAGTGAATTCAATATTCCTGCCTTGTGTCAGCCACACTGCTGTTTTTACCTCCCCACCCTACTCCTACCCCCGGAACAAGGGGAGGCATTTTTGCTCCTGATTTGCATGAAGGACTGTATTGAAATGATTTCTTCAGGATTTCCCTGACGTCTTTTGAATAATTTCCATTTTAATAGAGTAGGTGAGAGCATTCCTGGGAAGTTGGAAGTTGAGCCCCACAGCCTGCCCTGTTGGACTGCACCTGGGTCAGGGGAGTCCCCTTCATCCTCTCCAACCTAATGGCCTGCTCTGGGTCAGCTTCAGGGTCAGGATATCCTCCTTGGCTTTCTCAGTTCTGCACTCTGCCGCGCCCATTGAGAACAGCCACGGGCTTCCTCCTCACCAGATGCTCCCTCATTATCAGCCAGCATCATTTTGAGGATCAGGGGGTGAGTGGCTAAGGGCTGCCCATAATAACGTTATACACAGGAAAACAATTGCATCTAATTCAACAATTACTGAATATTTCAGGGTCTATCATAGCAAATCTATTTTATTCAACACTCACTGCTCCTTCTTCTTGGAGAATGCGGTTATAATTAGTAGACTTTTCAAAGGCAACAATGTCTCCACTGTGACATAACAGATAAGAGAGAAATAATTTTAGTTAGACCCTTATTTCTGAGCTCAGGCATAAACCTTTTGCAGTGAGGTTATTTGTATGGGGGGAATACCGTCCATAGGGTTGCAAAGAATCGACTGAGCACACAGCACACACACACACCTTTGATTTCTAAACCCTCCTCCAAGTTTCTCTCCACAACTGCTGATTATCACCTGCTTAAAGTTTTTGTTTTTAAATTCATTTGTATAACTATGACAACCACGTATTTATTTTTTTAAAGTTTATTCCCTTCATAAAAATAAATGAAAAAAAAAAGTTTATTCCCTTCAGAAGCAAGAATATGATGTCCTCATGGGTAGAACTTGCTCTGGTGAGAAAAGAAAAATCATCATGCCAATGAAGTCTTCTATTTCCTGATTTGGGGCTTTGAAAATGATCAGCTCAGAAATGATAACATTCTCTGAGTCAATGGATGGGGCAGGGCACTTTCACAGAACAAGGAAACTGAGAAGGAATAATATGTAAGGTCCATGTCCCCGCACTGCGTGGGTTCACATGTCATATTGGAGAAAAGATTCTCTACGTCATGGAGAACAGATTCAGTTCTGTGTATGTGGTATGAGGTAGCAGGCCAACACTCTGCTTCTGCTTCTGGACTCAAGTGCACGGTCTTCAAGGCAGGGATGGCCTGGGATGGGTGGTAGTTAGAAGGAAGTGGAGGAAAACGGCTTTCATCCTTCATCCCCTCCAAGCCTCTCTAAAGTCCCAGGAGCTCTCCCTTGACCTTAGGTTTGGGTCAGTCCATTCTCCAGCAGTCATGTATGGCTGTGAGAATTGGATCATAAAGAAGGCTGAGCACTGGAGAACTGATGCTTTCGAACTGTGGTGCTGGAGAAGACTCTTGAGAGTCCCTTGGACAGCAAAGAGATCAAGCCAGTCCATCCTAAAGGAAATCAACCCTGAATATTCATTGGAAGGACTGATACTGAAGCCGAAGCTTCAATACTTTGGCCACCTGCGGCAAAGAGCTAACTCACCGGCAGGAGGAGGGGGGCCACAGAGGATGAGATGGTTGGATGGCATCACCGACTCAATGGACATGAATTTGAGCAAACTCCAGGAGATACTGAAGGACAGGGAAGCCTGGTGAGCTACAGTCTATGGGGTTGCAAGGAGTCAGATACGACTTAGTGACTGAACAACAACAAAAAAGATGCCAAATCACCACAGCAGAAAGCCAGGGCGCAGGAGTTACCTGGAGGTGAGTCGGCTGGGAGAGGTCACTTGGCTTCCTTGCGGGCTGTCCCCTTGGCCCCTGCCACACAGGCAGGGCCCAGGCGGTTAAGATTTAACTGCTGGGGGACAGGCAAGGGCCAGCTGGGGAAGGAGGTGGCAGCTAACTCCACAACAGAACGGGCATCCTTGGCTGCTCTTCCTTCTGTCACTTGAGCTCTGAGAGCCTCAATTTTACACCAGATGAAGGAGAAGGATG
The DNA here is from genome assembly GCF_910594005.1 of Cervus elaphus. Classification (NCBI taxonomy): domain Eukaryota; kingdom Metazoa; phylum Chordata; class Mammalia; order Artiodactyla; family Cervidae; genus Cervus; species Cervus elaphus. Next base: position 96,289,040 of record NC_057825.1, on the reverse strand, counting down.
GGGTAGGTTCCATCCTTTAGTTGGGAAGATCCCCTGGAGAAGGGAATGGCAACCCACTCCAGCATTCTTGCCTGGAGAATTCCATGGATAGAGCAGCATGGCAGGCTATGGTCCATGGGGTTGTAAAGAGCTGGATACCAACCAGCGTGTAAACAATAACAATCTCCCACCACTAAAAGAACTTTTCCAACCCCCAGAGCCTGTAACCTTCGCTCAGAGTCTCCAGGGCATGCATGAAGGTTAGCGGATTCTCCCAGCCTCACAAAGGGGGTCAGAGGAAGGTCAGGGTCCGTTCTGGGTCCTGCAGACTGTCTGCTTCACTTAGCACAGTGTAGACGCATGAAAAACACATTTCACTTTAATTAGCTTTTACAATCAATTTGGCTAAAAAGGGTCCAGTGTAAAGAGGGCTGGGACATGATTATATGCCACACGACTCAGCCTTTTTATTTTTCCTTTTCCCATAAAATCTCAAGTGTTGTGTTAGCTTAATACACTTTCTGGCATGTAGCTTTCTTCTAGCCTAACTACAATTTGCATCCACATTCTCAGGTTCTGACATCATTTGTCATTAATCTAGACTTTCATTTGAATCATTTTGGCATCATCATTTGCCCCTGCAAATCATCCTAACAGCAGTGAAACAACAATGTGAAGCAATTGCACAGGTAAGAAGATAAAAATGTAATAAAACCGAATTCACGTCCCAGACTTGTTCGGCCTCAGACAGCGGAGGGAAGGTGTTTTCATCTTCTCATCGTTGAAGGACTTCATTTCCATTTTTACTCAAAGAACATGAATCAACGACTCTGTTTTTGGTTAGGAGTGTGTGTTAGTTACTCATTCGGGTCTGACTGAGGACCAGGCTCCTCAGTCCATGGGATTTTCCAGGCAAGAATCCTGGACTGGGTTGCCATTTCCTCCTCCAGGGGATCTTCCTGACCCAGGGAATGAACCTGGGTAAGACACCCTTAACTTGGTTTTTAAATTTTAGGCCATGCCGTGCGGCATGTGGGGTCTCAGTTCCCCAACCAGGAACTGAACTTGTGCCCCCTGCATTGGGAGCTCAGAGTCTTAACCACTGGACTACCAGGGAAGTCTCTCAACTTGATATATTTTTTTCCCCACTTTATTTTTTTTTATCAACTTGATACTTTTATATCTCAAGTTAAATAGTCAATGTATGTATTCATATCACAGTAGGTCTTATGATTGCAAAAAGCTCTATTTAATATAATTTTGATTACACATACAATGACACTAATGACTAAAATATACTGAGCATTTACCCATTGCTAAGGGCCTTATTAACTCCCCCTTACTCCTCACAACAATCCATTAGGTAGTGGATAATAATTCATTATTTTCCCCAGTTATGTACAGGAAACAAGAAGCAACTCACAGAGCCAGAAATCCAGCTCTGACTTCACATCTTAATCACTATTACCTCTTCCACTCTTCCTGTCTTTTAAGACAGGGGTCCCCCAACTTCCAGGAGCTAATGCTGAATGACCTGAGGTGGAACTGATGCAGTAATAATAGAAATAAAGTGCACGGGAAATGTAGTGCACTTGAACCATCTCGGAACCATCCCCCACCCGTGGTCCGTGGAAAAACTGTCTTCCATGAAACTGGTCCCTGGTACCAAAAAGGTTGGGGACCACTGCTGTAAGACACACGTATGTGTGATATAAGTGATGTACACAAGGAGGGCAAAGGAAGATGCGAGGGTTTTGAAACAAAGTGGAAAAGAAGAACTGTCTTTTTAAAAATTCTACTTTATGTTGGAGTATAGCTGATTAACAATGTTGTGTTAGTTTCAAGTATACAGCAAAGTGATTCAGATATATATATACATATATATATACATATACATGTGTCTGCTGTTTTTCAAATTCTTTTCCCATTTAGCTTATTACAGAATGTTGGGCAGAGTTCCCTGTGCTATACAGTGGTCCTTGCTGGTTATGTGTTTTATTTTATATTGGCGCAGAGTTGATTAACAATGCTGTGTTAGTTTCGGGTGTGTAGCCAAGTGATTCAGTTACACACATACACGTATCTATTCTTTTCCATTCTTTTCCCATTTAGGAAGAACAGCCTTCTTTTTTAAACTGGATTGGCTGAGTGTGGCTAAGTGGTGTGGATTCCTCATTTTCTGTGCTGGGGGCTGTTGCTTTTACATTGCTTAAGTCTATTCCCATTAGATTTTTATGAGCAACTTAACTGCAAAATGATGATCTAACGGGACACCTTTGAAACTGCTGAAAGTCTAAGTCGTTCACAAGGGAAAACAGCAACCGGAAGCCAGGCCTCCTCAGCAGACGGCACGCTGCCTTGTCTGGGCGTCTGGGCTGGAGAGGAGGATGTGAGGGGTGCTTTGAACAGGTGAGATGTTTTGGGAGCTTCACCTGCTTTCAAACCTCCCCCCAGCAAGGGTGCAGTCCAGGGCGGGATCTTCCACACCTATGTTTTGAGAGCTGCTAGACAACAGCCAGGTAATGCCTATGTTTTTAAAAAAAAAAAAACCTTAACAAGTTCTAACCAGCCTTGCAAAGCACGGGGTGGACATGGCCCAAGTGCGGGTTGCAACTTGGACCCCTGATTATACCTGAGAAGGAGGCCGCCCGGGACTCGGCAGAGCTCTGCTGTGTGGGGAGGGCTGGCCCCAGGAGGGTTCACCTCCTGCAGGTGCTGGGGCACGTGGGCTCCACGGGAAAGGCTCCATGGGAGTCACCGTGATGTTCTGGGTCTGCGGTGCCCACAATCGCTTGGCTGACGGCTCCCTTGAACGCACCCTCCCAGGGTGATGAATGTGAGAGATAAACCCAAGCCCTCTGCTCCCTTGGGCACCACCAGCCAGCCATGGACCCAAGGACCTGGGTTCTGCAGGCTGCCGGGCAGCCCCCTGAGCGCATGAACTGGCAGAGGAACAAAGGCTCAGAGAACAAAGGCAGGCGCAACTCAGGAAGGCCCAGTGTTAGAAGCTTCTTACAGGCTTTTAATATGCTAAGTTGGAAAAGCTGAGTGAGTGAGTGAGTGTGTGTGTGTGTGTTTGTGGGTGTGCACGCGTGTGGACTGAGGACAGATGAGGGCAAGGGCTAGTTTTCATATGTCCTGAGAGAAACCTGGGCCTCCGTCCCACTAATCTCAGAAGTCACAATAGACAGACCAGGGACTCATCTATTTGGAAAATGACAAAGTTTTCCTTGTGACATGTCAGCCAGGAATGTTGCTTACGAGGTGGAGAATAAACATGTTAAGCAGAGCCGGTCCTCTAGATGTGACAACCACTCACACGCTCTCTCTCCATTTCCCTCCCCTTCCCCTGACGATAACAGAGCATTTTGTACTTTGGCCTCCATTCTCCAAGAATTTCTAGGTCAGCGCTTAGACCCTGGTCCAGGGCTCAGTCCAGCTGCCAGCTAAACAAGACTGGGATCTGGGGAGGTCTGTTCCCTGTATAGAGATGTTACCCTGGAGAGGGGAGCAGGGCAGGGAGTACCCTGGAGTTGGGAAAGGACTCCTTCGCATCTGGCACACGCTGCATATTTATAGTCATTTTCCTTAAAAAAAAAAAAAAGCCTCAAGCTGCTCGTTGGTTTTGCAAATCAAGTCTTGGTCTCTTCTTGGAAACGCTGCCTCAGCAGTTTTCAGTGGGATCCACCACAACACGGTCGTCCACCCCCTGCCCGCCCCTCCCTCACCTCCGGGGAAAACAAACGCTGTTTTGACACCGGGACTCCCGGTCTGCTTGCTCCTGGACCCCCTGTGAGGAGTCCGGTGAAAGAGGTCCCTGGCTAGGGATCCTGTCCTCCTGCTAAGCCGCTGGCATGGGGGAGAGGGAGGGGTGGATGGTGGCAGAGAGCTGACGGTAGAATTTCTCCTCTGAAGGGGCTCGGAGGGACAATATGGGGAGACAGGGAGGAGACAGGGGCTTATCTCAAGACTAAACTGATTTTAATTAGATCACCTGCTTTTTCTGCAGTGCCTGGTGGTGGCAGTGATGAGAAAGCAAAAAAACCCCAGAGTCCCTTAAGGGACTCCGGCCGGCCACCAGCCTGGCTCCCAGCCAAATCTCTATGCTGATGCTCTCATCCGTGGTTTCCATTTCTTTCCTTAACATGAGGTCCAGAAAAAAAAAAAAAAAAAAAAGATGCCCTTGAAAAATCCAGATGCCTCTTCCTTCCTGAGGCAAATATTAGCAGGAAAGTGTAAATCAGACCTCAGTTGGCTGCACCCTCAGAGAAGCGCCTGGCTCACTGGAGCTGTCACTCTGGGGTACAAGGAAGATGCTGGTCTGTGGTTGGCTGGGGGATCCCCTCCGGGTTCTGAATGCTAGCGAGCTCTTAACAGCGGGACCTGAGGGTGTGCCCTGGGCGGACATAGCAACCTGCCCGAGGGGCAGCCTACTTCCAGGTGTGCAAGGATAGAGGGGCAGGTGCTTGGTTAGGGCACCGTGCGAACACCTGTGCTACCTGTCCAACCCCCCGCCCCCCACACCGGCCCCTCAACACACACACACACAGCACGCGTGCGTGCACACACACACACAGAGGCCAGAGTGAGGAGGGCTCTGAGACTCAGGGACATTCCAGACCCTAACTGCCGATGGGGGAATGGATGTCAGCAGGAGACGTCGGCAGGGTAAGACTCGCCACTCCCTAGGACCTGTCATCACATGTTTTCCTGGACTGAAGGGTCAGGCCTGATGCATGATTTGTAATGTAGGTAGCAGTAGTAAGAAATCATTCAGGGTACCACGCAGAGCTCCCTGCTGACAGCAGGCCCCAGCTATCTATTTCACACACGGTAGTATATACATGTCAATTCTACTCTCTCAATTCACCCCACCATCCCCTCCCCTGCTGTGTCCACATGTCTGTTCTGTATGTCTGTGTCTCTACTCCTGCCCTGCAAACAGGTTCATCACCACCATTTTTCTAGATTCCACATATATGCGTTAATATACGATATTTGTTTTTCTTTTTCTGACTTACTCCACTCTGTGATGACCTAGAGGGGTGCAGATGGGGCGAGGGGAAAGGAGGGAGGTCCAAGAGGGAGGGGATGTATGAATACTTATGGCTGACTCATTTCATTGTACAGCAGAACCTAACACAACATTATAAGGTAATTATGCTCCAAACAAAAATAAAACAATCATTCAGAGAGCTCAATTTTACCCCCGGCCTGATCGCCCCCAGTGGTGACATCCTGCCAAACTCTAGTACAATATCACAACCTGGGTTTTGACACTGATACAAACTCACTGATCTTACTCGGATTTCCCAAGTTTTACTTAAACTCATTTCTGCATGTGGGCATGTAGCTCGCCTATGGAAATGCTTGCACCCAACACCACGGATGAGACGCAGTGCGTGTGCTCCATCACAAGGTGACCAGGGCTCTGCCCTGAAACCCCACCCCGCTCCCTCAGCCCGATGTCCCTGACTCCCGGCAAGGAGGAAGCTGTCGTCCAATTAGGAAATTTTGTCTTTTCACAAATACCACATGAGATCACTTATTTGTGGAACCTGAAATATGACACAAAGAAACTACTCTACAAGACACGAACAGGGACACAGACATAGAGAACAGATGAGGTAGTCAAAGGCAAGTGGGGTCGGGGAAGCATGGATTTGGGAGTGTGGGATTAGCAGATGCAAACTATTATATAGGATGGATAAAGAAGGTCCTACTGTAGAACACAGGGAGCTGTATTCAATATTCTGTGATAAACCACAGTGGAAAAGAATATGAAAGAGAATAATACATGTGTGTGTGTAACTGAATCATTGCTCTACACTTGAAAACTAACACAACATTGTAAATCAACTACCCTTCAAACAGAAAAGAAAAAAAAACTTTGTCATTTCAATATGTTTTATAAATGAAATCACACAGCATGGAACCCTTTGAGATGGTTTTCTCCACTCTGTAATTCCCTGGGGATTCATCCAAGCGGTTGGATTGATAGTTGGATTGAGAGAGACGGTATGACGTCTTGCAAGGACGGGATGATGGGAGCCAAGACAGACACGCATTTGATGTCCCCAGAGCAAAGCCAGCATGGCTGAAACCAAGGCTGTGCATTAGGGAGAAACTGGCAACGTGCATAAGTGCCTACAGAAGGAGCTGGGGACGGACACCAGTCTGGGAAGAGCGGGCTGTAGGCTCTACGCAGGAGGTAAGAGCAAGCTCCTGAGATTTCTGAGCAAGAAAGAGAAAAACTGAAGAACGGGGGGCAGGTTAGTCTCATGGCTGTGTTCAGATAGTGGTGAGGTGAAGAGAGGGAGTTTATACAGGACCCATGCAAATAATCTTGATGTAAGATGATGAGGACATACAGGAAATAACTAACCAGAAATAGCCATCAGGAGACCCAGAAGGGGGGACAATTAACAGGACTTGTGACCCGAGGGAGTCAGGGAGGGCTTTGGGGTGACCCTCTACATAGGTTCCATCTCTTGGGATCATAGATGGAAATGAGGACGTCAAGAGGCTGAGGTGACGGGAGGGAGAGAATTAAGTTAAATTTCTCCACCTTCAGTGGGAGGTACCAGTGGGTCCTCTGGATGGAAACATCCAGGAGACGGCCAAACAGAACATCTCCAGGGGTGGGTGAGATGAGGAGCAGGAGAAGTGATTCAGAAGGAGGACTCGTCCATGGAGGGAGCGGTAGGTGAAAGACAGAAAAGAATGCGGTGCCCTGTGGCCAACGTGTACGAAAAACATCATTAATGATGAAGCTTCGGGTCTCTGGGAGATGCCTGCCCTGGTGGGGAGGGGAGAGGTCAGGAGACCAAGAAGGGCTCATTCTAGGGAAGGGACTGGATGACGCAGAGTCCTGAGGGCTAAAGGAAATTTCAAGAAGGACGTGGCCAATTCTGTCAAACGTGACAGAGGAGAAGAACAAAGACAGTGCAAAATGGCCCTGGCTGTTGAGATGATGGTGAAAATGAACCGTAACTGAGGAAGTGAAGGCGGTAGACATTTCTCTGGCAGATGACATTGGCAGAGATTGGCGCTGCCCATGTCAGGGGCATGCTGATGTGATGGGCACGTTTCCAGCCTTAAGAAGGATGACTGGCACAACAGCCAAACAGCCAGTTTGAGTCAACTCAAGTACAAATGGTCCTAATACGAATCAGGCTGTGACCTATGACCGAAATACCTAAGTGACAGTTACTAACCTGGGACACCTTTTTTCACCCAGAAGGTAGCAATATTGGGCATAGAAGAAAGAACTTCTCTTGATACAGATTCCGTCGTAATGATACCTGAAAAATAAACATGGTCTTAAACACCATCTTAATAAAGCATCTTAAAGATGGTGTCCAACCACTAAGTGGGCTTTAGAGAAGAGACAGGACAGACTAGCCAAGGAAGACTTAGAGCTGTCCTCTGGGTTTCATCACTGACCCCATTTATCAAGGAAAAGCTAATCAGCCATTCAGCCTGCCCGGGCTCTGGTAGGTGGACCATTTCATACTATCTCACACGCACCGGATTTGAAACAAGCTCACGTATGTCCTCCTCTGCTTTCCCGACTTATGACACTTGAATCTGAGAGATGACACAGGGAAAGCCTCCTGTTGTCTCTGCCATCGACCTTCTCAAAGAAATGCAGACCAACGCCAGTGTTCCCTCTGCTGAATGGAGTCAGGTTCTCAAACCCCCAGAAGGAAGTTTGGTTCTTCCTCTGCTAAGCCCAGGAAAGGCAGCAGCTTGTATGGGCTCATGGCAGCCCAACAAAACTTTTTTTCAAATTAACTATTGCCCAATGCTTAACTTGGCAAACACTTCCCAAGCCTTCAACTCCTTCATGGGTGGCAAGCCCTTCCCTTAATTTGGCTTCTGTCCCTTCTTAGTGATTTCTTGCTCTCACTGATTTCTCCTGATTTTTCTTGATTTAAAACAAACAACAAGTAACAATGACAACTGAGTGATAATTATAACAGGATGCACCCGATAATGCTGGAATTTCCTTTTGTGTTAAAAATATCACCTGGGTACCTTAGTCTCGAATATAATTCAAATATGCGAATTAGATGGAACACTTAGCAATTTTAGTTCAAAGAGTAATTAAAATAGTTTTATTGTTCTAGGGATATCATTACTTAACTATCAGACATTTACATGTCTAAACACTGAGAGTGTTGAAACAGAAAAATACACTGTGACTTTTGTACTTGAACACAATCTCTTGAGATGGTAGAGACTCAAATTCGGTTCTGGCATCACCTGAATTGTATCAGGCACCGGGAATTTAATCTAATTATGGGAATTCTTTGGGAAGAGTTGATATTTATAGTTTGTTTAGTTTTGCACTTTTTGGTCATCCATTTTGTGATTTTTCAGGATGTATGTTTTTAACATTTAGAATAAAACCCAAATGATCAACCTACCTGGCACTGCCTCTCGTTCCCAGCCTCCGGGTGCCAAGATCAGGGAAAACCAAGCGTACGAGCTAAAAGAATAAGTTAGACTTGAAGTTGCAATTTGAAAATTTAGAAATAGAACTTTCAGCTTCATCTCTTGCCATGTTTAAACTGTATTCCCTCTTTTCTAATCATCAAGAAAATATAAATAAATGAAATTTGGAATAACCAGACAAGTATAAAGAAGGAAACACACCACTCCAAGGAAACCACCACGTAAACCCCAATGCAGCTCACGCCTGACTTTTTCCCAAAGCCTCACTGTGCAAGTGGTTTCTGCAAGTCTACACTGGAAACACAGGCATCATCACAATTCCCGTGTTAACAGCCCTGCTTCCCACTTTCTTCCTCTACCTTGTACTGTAAACATTTCCCCTTGTCATTAAAAATCCTCTAAAAACAGGGAATTACGAACACTGCAGAACAGTCCATCATGCTAGTTACCTTTTTCCAATGTGATTGGCATTTTCATTTTAAAGTTTATTCATTTACTTTTCATTTGAAAGATTTTGCTAGCAAATGTTACAAAATATTAAATGAGAGCTATTTCTGACTCAATGTTTCCTCCCCCCATCATTTATTTATTTTTGGCCATGCCAAGTGACTTGTGGAATCTTAGTTTTCTGACCAGGGATCAAACCTGCATTGGGAGGGCAGAGTCCTAACCACTGCACCACCAGGGAAGTCCCCATCCCCACTATCTTTAAAAAAAAAAATTATTTATTTTTAATTGAAAGATGCTTGCTTTACAGCATTCTGTTGGTTTCTGTGAAACATCAGCATGAATCAGCCCTCAGTATACGTATGTCTCCTTCCTCCTGAGCCTCCCTCCCACCTCCCTCCCTACCCACTATCTTTCTCATGTACATTCTGTTAGCACTGATATGATATCTATGACCAATTACATTTTTTAAAAACCAGAAGTCTGTTCTGTCTAAAGGTCCGTGACAAACATAGTATCCAAGTGCATGACTGTTAAAAAGGGAAATCCCGTATCCTGGTAAAATTACAAAACGACAGAGCAGGAAGGCAGGATGTTCCAGGCGGCCATGTGATGATTTCATCCATATTCTCTATGTCTCTGGGTCTGCCTCCCTCTCTCTTTTATTCTCAGCTTCCAAGTGGGAGGATTGGCGTGTCATGAAACATTTCTCCTGCCTGCCTCAGACCCTACCTCTTCCTACGGGAAGGCTTCCTCACTTTCCCCCGCCCACGCCAGACCAGGTGTGGAGGCTCAGAAAGGGAGGGGAGGGCAGGTCTGGAACATTATTTTTTTCCATAGTTACTTTACATATATTTTAATTGGAGTATAATTGCTTTAGGTCTGGCACAATTAACACCAAAGTCATGAGGCCAAATCAAGGAAGAAGAACCTAAACTGACACGAAACACAAGTGACAGGAGAGAGCTCCTCAGAGCCTCAGGGCTTCCCTCCCTCACAGCTGCCTCAGACCCACCCTCACTCCGAGCTCCCTCAGACCCTCTCTTCCTCAGAGCTAACTCAGAGCAGCAAACCTCCAGAGCTCCCTCACCCTCGCACCCTTTTCCACTCAGAGCTCCCGAGGACCCTTCCTCACTCAGCGCTCCCTCAGACCCACCATCACTCAGCGCTCCCTTGGAGCCTCTTCATCACAGCTCCCTCAGAGCTTCCCTCACTCAGAGCTGCCTCAAAAACACCCCTCATCAAGAGATCCTATAGAGTCTCTCTCTTTCACAGCTCCCTCAGACCCTCAGACCCGCTGTCCCTCAGCGCTCCCTCAGGGCCTCTCTTCACCACAGCTCCCTTGGACCACCAGACCCTCCCTCACCCCAGCTCCCCCAGAGCCGTGCTCCCCCAGACTCTCCCTCCCCCAGCCCTCCCTCCCTCAGAGCCTTGCTCGCTCAGGGCTCCTTCAGGCCTTATCTTGCTCACAGCTCCCTCAGAGCCTCTCCCCCTCGGGGCTCCCTCAGATCACCCCTCAACCTGTGAAGAGTGGGTAGGATGGGGTGGTCCAATCACCTCAGACCCTGGGGAAGAAGACTCAAGAATTAGCGTCAAGGACTGATGTTGAGGCCCCTGCGTTCAATGTCTGGCTTGGGCACAGGACTCCAAGTCAACGAGAGACAGCTGGCCAGTGGCCTTGGGGGCAGGCTGAGGCGTGTGGTCGCTGCCCTGGCTCCAACACACCTGCAGCCTGTTCAAGACAACTATGGCTGAGAAGCTTCCACAGCCAGACGCTGGCCACAAGTGATAAAGAACTGACAGGTAGGGGACATCCCGGGCAGTCCTGTGGTTAAGAGTTTGCCTTCCAATGCAGAGGGTGCGGGTTTGATTCCTGGTCAGGAAGCTAAGATCCCACATGCTTCACTGCCAAAAAACCAAAACATGTAACAGAAGCACTAGTGTAACAAGTTCAATATAAACTTAAAAAAAAAAAAAAAAGGTCCTCATTAAAAAAAAGAGCTGACAGGTGAGAGGCCCCAGATTCTGCCTAGCAAGGACCCAGGATGGGCAGTCAGGCTTTGGAATGAGTCATTCACTAAAGCCAGGGATGCATTCTAGAATATTCTCAAGGGTTGCCCTGCAGAAGCCACCAGGGGAACCAGGAGACAAGGGTCTGCTTAGCCCCCAAATGTGAAGATGTGTGGTAGAAATTTTCCATCCACTTTTACTTCTCCCAAAACCCAGAGAGGTGGCGGGAGAGGGGAGGGAGGAAAAGGAGGTCCCCATTCCTAGTAGTCTGCTCATGAGAAGCCTTGCTGGAGGATTGGGGAAACCATTCCACTTTAACCTCAGCTCAGAGTGTGGATGTCACATGGGGCTGGACCTTGTTAGACAGGTACCCTCTGGCAAACTAGCATGACAACGGGGCTTTGTATTGCCCAAGGATTTCTAGGGAGGTCAGGCTCCATCTCTGGACAATGAGGCCATGGCCAACATTTGCCTTCTTTAGTACATGTTTCTCAAATCTCCACATTTTCTATTAAGGGAATGTATTATTTCATAATCAGAAAAGCATCAGGAAATGTTACTTCAAAAAAAAGGAAGTCAGCGTTTGGGAAGTTTCCTCATCCACGTAAGCCTGTTACTTGCACTGGGAGTGAGATGACCCGTCATGTACCCGGGACTGTGGAGCAGAGCGAGAAACACCCCAACATCTGCACAGGAACTTATGTGGAACCTGGAATCAATTCCATTCCCAGGGGAGGAGGCAGGAAGTGAGAAGTGGGTATTTTGTTGTTTCTCTTGTAAACAAGCTTTGGGATCACATCCTTTTCCCCTTCCTCTCCCTTCTTTGAGTCACATATTCAGCAACTCAGAGTCCCTTTCCAAGACCAGCACCACCGAACTGGCTCATTCTCTGGGCAAATTCCCAACAGGAACTGAAAGCCAGGACCCCAGTGTCTTGGGGGATGGATTTGAAGGGAAGTCGGAAGATCAAAAACGCTGGACAAATGCCCTCCATCACATACCAGAGGCTCTTTTTTACACTTCCTTCAGAACACTGCAGTGGGACCACCCTGGAGGAAAAATGACTGAGAAGAAAATCGAAGACAGGTTTTGAACAGGAGCCTTAGGTTTCTTAAAAAAGGAGGCAGGGATGATCCAGAGCCCAAATGTGTCAAGCTCAAGTCACCCCACTCCCATCTGATAAGGCTGCCAGATAAGGAAAATACTGTAGTGCCAGGATGCCCAGACTCAAAAGCCTTAGAGGAAACGTCCCAGTGTGTTGAGTGAGGAAAGGGCAAAATGTGGGCTGAGTGATAAGACAGCTGGGGAGTTCCTGGTGGGTTGGAAAACCTCACCCAGAGACATCCAGGGAGCTCCAGAGCCTAACACCTCGTTCGTGCCCACATCACTTTTGATTTATCGAGGGAGGGATATGTGTGAGCTTCAGCAGCTGACACGGCTGGATGACTCTGAGTCTAGAAGATTCAGCAGGTCAGAACTAAGAAGCTACAGCTTGGAATAAGGAAGCAACCACTCTTGGGTTCCAACACCCATCTGCATGGACAACAATCGGATAACAAGGACAAAATATTTATCTGGAGTGTTTTACAGTTTACAAAACAGTTTTGGGAGGCCTGTGCCCAGTCTCTCAGTGTTGTCCGACTCTTTTGTGACCCCCAGGACTGTAGCCCACCAGGCTTCTCTGTCCATGAGATTTCCCAGCAAGAATACTGGAGTGGGTTGCCATTTCCTACTCCAGGGGATCTTCCCAACCCAGGAATTGAACCCGCATCTCCTGTGTCTCCTGCATTGGCAGGTGGATTCTTCATCACTGAGCCACCTTACTTCTAATTCGTGTGGAAAAAAAATAGTGAAGGGTTACTTTTGCTGACCACAAGCTTTAAACCAACATAATGGCAGGGAAGGATAAAAAGGTTAGTACCCAAAAAAGTAAAAAAAAACAGCATAAAAATAAAAGCTTCATCCTGAGCCCTCCTGAGACAGAGTTGTACCCTTGGGGAACCTATCTTTGAAGAGAAACACCAATACATTGAAGTCATAATGAAACAAATGGGCAGGGAAGTTAAAAGTTGGGAGCCAAGAATATTCAGTGGAGAAGTGAATATCAGTGCTTTGGAAACATCACTGGAATTCACAGAATTGCCCGTGGGAGCCCAGTGGGAGCCATCATTTCAGAAAATGATGTCAAAGAACCCATCAGCTTGCAAATTCACCCCCAGGCACACACCCAAGAGAACAGCTCCACGTGTAAAGTAGCAGACACATGTGAATGTTCACAACAGCAAAACTGGAACCAACCCAAATGCTCATCAATAGGAGAGCGAACGAGTCAACTGAAATATTACACAGCCATCAAATGAATGCAGAGGAGTCTTGATGTAAGAGTAAGTGGAACAAGTCCCCAAGGATGATACATAACATGATCTTCCTTCTAAAAAAAGTTCAAGCCACAAAAATTAAAACTGGGCTTTTTAAAAGAAATGCAATCTATAAAAAGTCAGATAGAGAACGCCAAAGATTTTATGATCTTGCTTATACGTGGAATCTAAAAAACAGTGACAAAACAAAAGCAAAACTGAAAACAAACAAACAAAAAAACTCACTGATCACAGAGAACAGACTGGTTGTTGCCAGAGGTCACAGGAGGGGTAGGGCATGGGTTAGGATCAAAAGTTTAAAAAAAAAGAAATGATATAAATGTACTAAGCTTCTTTTTTAAAAGGCAAGAAAGGGACTTCCCTGGTGGTCCAGGTTAAGACTCCACGCTGCCCATGCAGGGCCACGGGTTCCATCCCTGGTTGGAAAACTAAGCTCCCACATGTTGCACAATGCAGCCAAAAAAATTAAAAAAAAAAAATTAAGGCAAGATAATGATGAAGGGGTTCCCAGGAGCTGGGGAAGTCAGGGAGAGGGATTTCTGGCCACATGGTTCCTACAGGGTGGTGAATTCACAGATGCTTATCATGTTGTTTAAAAGAACAGAAGAACCACAGAGAATCAGGCCGTGAGTGGATGGAAGGTGAGGGCATGTCAGGAGCCAGTTCCACTCTGTCCACTGAGGAACACTGAGAAAGGCGGCAGACAGGAAGGGAAGAAAGACAGGAAACCGGAGGGAAGCTGGACTGACACCTCTGTGGCCCAGGAGCAGGCTCCTCATCCTAAGGTCATTTCAGCACCAGCTAGGGGGCTCCTGTGGGGGTCTGATCCTGCAGGCTGTGAGCTGCCCCAAGGCCTGCAAGGAGCCAGGCAGCCTTCCATCTGCCTGTGCTCTGCTTGCCAAGCACGGATCCTGGGGGAGGACTGTTTGCCCAGGGGAAGAGTCACTTCCTTGTAACGGACACATAGGAACACGCTGCCCCCTCACAGCTGAGTCCCAGGCCTGCCTCTGCCCCAAGAGGGCATTCTGTTCTCATATAAAGCTCCCAGCTGGAGGTGACTTTGAAGGGCTTGTCATTGGATATGGAGTTGGACCAGTGACCTCCAAGGTCTTTTGGAAGTACAAGGATAATTTTGAGGGAATAACAGGTGGAAAGAGGTCTGAATGAAGTCAACTGAATGAAGTCCATAATGAAGTCAACTGCCCAAGCGTTGTAGTAGGCTGTGGGAACCTTGCCCTTGGTCATTTGTGGTTTGTTCTTTGACTTCTAATGCTACCTGCCTTGGCTGATGGCTGTCACAAGACCAAGCATTAAAGATGCCGACTGTTTCCTCCCACCCACCCATCCTTCCTGCAGGCCTCTCTTGCCTGCAGATTAAGAGTCGGGCCCTGGGGCAGAAGGTCAAGTAAAGCATCTTGGGAAGCAAGCACCATACAAGCAGCCATCATGGGAAATCGTGACACCGGGGGAGGAAGCTGACTTCTGGGATGGGGCCTGGAGCAGGTCTGGAAGGAGAAGCGGCATCATTGTGGTTTACAGACACCCCAGAGGGAGAGAGGAGATGCCTGGTGACTTAGAATCTAGTCTAGGTTGTCTGAGAGGGGACCCACCAGCCACATGTGGCCACTGAGCACTTGAAATGGGCTGATCTGATTGATGGGCTGTACATGGGAAGGGTCCATAAGGTCAAGGCTATGGTCTTCCCAGTAGTCATGTGCGGTTGTGAGAGCTGGACGGTAAAGAAGGCAGAACACCGAAGAATTAACACCTTTGAACTGTGGTGCTGGAGGAGACTCCTGGAAGTACCCTAGAGAGCAAAGAGATCAAACCAGCCAATCTTCAGGGAGATGGACTCTGAATACTCACTGGAAGGACTGACACTGAAGCTGAAGCTCCAGTATTTTGGTCATCTGATGCGAACAGACGACTCACTGGAAAAGTCCCTGATGCTGGGAGAGATTGAGGGCAGAAGAAGAGGGCGTCAGAGGATGAGATGGCTGGACGGCATACTGATGCAATGAGCATGAACTTGGGCAAATTACGGGAGATGGTGAGGGACAGGGAGGCCTGGTGTGCTGCAGTCCACGGGGTTGCAAAGAGTCGGACATGACTAGGTGACTGAACAACAACAACGTGTAAAATAACGCATCTGATTTTTGAGATCGAGCATGAAGAATGGACAAAACAACTCAGGGAGTTTTAAATACTGATTCCATCTTGAAACAATAGTATTTTGAATATTTGGGATGAAATTTAAAATTTATAAAATTAATTTCACCTTAAAAACTTTTAAAAGGAGGATCTAGAATATTTAAAAATTATATATCTGGCTCCTATTACATTTCTATTGGGCAGCACTAGATTCCATGAGGTCTGGTCAAACTTCTTGCAATTGGATTAAATGAGATATCCCTCTAAAAAAATTCTCCTTTTGAGACCTTTGGTGGTCCAGTGGTTAAGAATCCACCTTCCAATGCAGGGGATGAAGGTTCAATCCCTGCTCAGGAACTAAGATCCCACATGCCATAGGGCAATGAATCCCAAGTGCTGCAATCAGAGAAGCCCACATGCCACCATGAGGACCCAGTGCAGCCAAAATAAAATTTAAAAAATGATAATAATCAAAATTCTCCTCTTAACTTGTTTTGAGTGGATTCTGTCTATTCTTGAAAGCCAGATTGAAAGTAAATGTGATGCAATGTGAAAGTTATTATTGTTATTTTAATAACAATTAAGCTCTGTGATTCTATTAATTCTTTCCATCAGCAAATCCTACTGGCTGTCTTCCAAATACACCCAGGATTTGACCCCTACACCCCTGGGCTTCTCCCTCCTCCCAGAGTTGAGCCTCTGATCCTCTCTCCCTGGTCTCTGCCCTCCAACCACTGCAGCCTCCTTGCTGTGTCAGCCCCCTCCTGCCTCGCGTCTTTCACATTGGCTCTGCCTGCTCTGCTCTTTGCTCATATAGCGTCATACTCACTGCTTCACCTTCTGGAAGTCTGGACTCAAATGTTACTTCTTGCCTCCCCTCAAATTACAGGCCTTCCCCTAACACACACCCCCGTATACACACGCACACAGACACACACACGGACCCTTTACTCCTTCTACTCTACTTAGCATTCACACAATCTAATAGACGGTATATTCTATATCCTTTATCTGTCTCCATCAACTATAATATATTGATAATAAACGCAGGACTTCCCCAGCGGTCTAGTGGTTAAGAATCTGCCTGCCAAGGTAGGGGACATGGGTTTGACCCTTGGTCCGTCCGGGAAGATTCCACATGCCACAGACCAACTAAACCCATGTGCCACAATGACTGACCTGCGCTCTAGAGGCCGTGCTCTGCAACAAGAGAAGCCACTGCATTGAGAAACCCGAGCATCACAAGCAGAGAGTAACCCTGGTTGCTGCAAGTACAGAATGCCCACATGCAAACAAAATAAATACATAAATAGAGTAAACTTAAATTAAAAAATAATAAGTGCAGTGAAGGCAGGAACGTCTCTCTGTTCTCTGTTAACCGCTGTACCCTCGGCATCTAAAACAGTGCTTGCCGTAGCAGTTGCTCAGTGAATATTTGTTGGATGTAGAGGGTCTCAGATGGGCCATCCTTGCGCTAACGTTAGATGCGTACTGTGTGGTCTGAACAAAGCCCCTGATAGAGCTCTTCACCTCCAGAGGAAACCTTTGGGAACCCAAGAGTTCTCTAGATATGAGCAAATTGTGGGAAGGATCAGCTGTTTGACCTCACAAGGCAGCTCTTAGCGCTTGTGGGGTCCTGAGCTGTGGCATGTCCGCGCAGCGAACAGTGACCCGGCAAGCCTGGCTGGGCGCTGGGGGTGTCTGGGGCTGCCAGAGCTGTATTCTCTCTGGTGAATGTAACCCAACCCCTTCCGTTTCCTGGCTCCTCACTATGAAGTGTGGACAAAGGATGGGACGGCTTTGGGAAGGTGTGAGGAAGTAGGCTAACCATCTGGCTGGTTTCCAGGGTGAAGCCGGTTATATCCACTTAGACCCAAATAAATCCCAGCATTTCCTCATCGATTATTAATAACTTGCATACTTTTTCACTCAGTGGACACTGTATTTTTATCTTCACAACATACCTTCCCAAACATGGCTGGGTTGACTTGGTTCTGAGCATTCTGCCCACAGGTCTCCACATATATCTCATACATGAGGCAGCGAGGCACACTGTATCCTTCGCAGATGCAGAAATTGTCAACCAACCTGGGGGTGGGGTGGGGAGTAAGAGCAGGAAGAGGAGGTTGGCATCAGTGTTTCTAGAGCGGGACGCTTTGATAAGGGTCAGAGACAAGGGTGGATCTAACTAAATGAAATATGCTTATTGAATGAATGCAATGGCTCATCTGTCAGTATCTGCAATGTACCCTTTTGTGCTTAGCCCAGAGTTAAGTATCAATATGTTGATTGTGATTTTGGACTTCCCACATGGTGCAGTATTGTTGCTTTTATATCTTTTTTCTGTGCAGGCATATTAAAAAGAAGCCCAAATTATTGCGTTCAGCAGACACTGCTTCATGTAACTTTACAAAGGTGGCAGCCAAGATCTCTGTAACTATGATATAGAGGTTTATTTACTCACCAGGACACAAAACAAGGCCACTCCCCCTCCCCCATAGAGTCAACACCTCTGGGGGTGACAGCTGGAGCCCATGTGGCTTCCCAGTGCCCATGTGCCTGTGACCTGGGACATGTGTGCACAGCCCTCCCCTCCCCTCTTTCTCTGAAACCGTTGTTTACATAACTTTTAAACCCAAGTGACTTAGGGCAGCCACTATATTTTGATTCATTTTTAAAAATTAATTTGTATTGAAGTGTAGTTGATTTACAGTTACATAAGTTTCTGTTGTACAGCAAAGTGAACTGGCCATGAAGTGTTAGTTGCGACCCATGGACTGTGGCCCACCAGGCTCTTCTGTCCCTGGGGTTTTCCAGGCAAGAACACTGGAGTGGGTAGCCATTTCCTTCTCCAGGGGATCTTCCTGACCTAGGGATCGAAACTAGATGGCTCAGAGGCTAAAGAACTAGCTATACATATACCTATATCCCTTCTTTCTTGGATTTCTTTCCCATTTAGGTCATCACAGACCCCTGAATAGAGTTCCCTCTGCTATACAGTAGGTTCTCATTAGCTATCGATTTTATACATAGTATCAGTAATGTATATGGGTCAATTCCAATCTCCCAATTCATCCCACTGACCTTCCCTCCTTGGCGAAGCCAGCACAGTTCTTAAAACACAGAAGCATTTTTTAGCAGGGAATTTACCAACAATGTGAGTTTCCTTTGTAGCTTAGTTGGTAAAGAATCTGCCTGCAGTGCAGGAGAACTGGGTTCGATCCCTGGGTCGGGAAGATCCCCTGGAGAAGGAAATGGCAACCCACTCCAGTCTCCTTGCCTGGAAAAATCCCATGGACAGAGGAGCCTGGTGGGTGGCAGTTCATGGGGTCGCAAAGAGTCAGGCATGACTGAGCAACTAACACTTTACCAACAATGCATCTCCTTTCTTACTGATGACCTATGGCTTATTTTCTGGGATGAGGCACACTGAGGCCTAAACTGACTTTCCTTGCAAGCTAAAGGCCACAGTTGTTAATCCCATCTGCTTCGTGGAAGGAGGAAAAGTCAACATATGGGGATGGAGGGGAGCTTTGACCCTGTCTTGATTTCCTTAGGTAACAAATCACCATAGGCCAGGTGGCTTTAAGCAACAGAAATATATGCTGTCACAGTTGGGGAAGCTGAAAGCCCAGAAACCAGGTGTCAGCTGAGTCGGTTCCTCCTGAGGCTTTGAGGAGCATGTGCTCTGTCCTTCCCTCCTCACTGCTGCAGACGCCAGGAACCCTTGGCCTTCCTTGGCTTGTGGATGCTCCCCTCCGTGCCCCCAAGTCCAGTGAGATCTCCTCTTAACTGGCTACATCTGCAAAGACCATCTTCTAACATCCTCCAGGACACCAGGCTGGCTCTGTTACAAATGGAGGGGTTCTGTTTTGTTTGCTTTTTAACTGTTCATTGTTAAAAATTCTGATAAAATATATATAACATAAAGCGTATTTTAAACTGCAGGGTTCAGTGCCATTAAGTATCTTCTCATTACTGTGAAATTGTTGATGCCTTGTTGTACATCACCATCCATCCAGAGAATTCTGGCTGTCTCACAAAACTAAAACTCTGTACCAGCCAGAAACACTCTCCATTCCCTCCCCTTGCCCGTGTGTGCGTGTGCATACTAAGTCACTTCAGTCATGTCTGACTCTTTGGGACCCCTACGGACTGTTGCCCATCAGGCTACACTGTCTATGGGATTCTCCAGGCAAGCTGGAATGGGTTGCTGTGCCCTCCTTCAGGGGACCTTCTTGATCCAGGGATCGAATTCTCATCTCTCCAAGTTTCTTGCATTGGCAGGCAGGTTCTTTACAGCTAGCACTTCCTGGGAAGCCCCCCAGCCCCTGCCAACCACCATTTTTCTTTTTGTCTCAACGAATTTGACTCCTCTCGGTGCCTCATATACGTGAAATCATACAGTGTTTATCCTTTTGGGACTGGCTTATTTCATTTAGCATAATGTCTTCAAGGTTCATCCATGTTGCTGTCTGTGTCAGAATTTCCTTCCTTTCTATATCTGAAAAACAGTGCATTGTTATGTACAGACCACATTTTGTTTATCCATCCATCCATTGATGGGACACTTGGGTTACATCCATCTCTGACTATTGTGCATAATGCTGCCATGAACATGGGGGTACAAATATCTGTTCTAATCCTTGCTTTCAAGGGGAATTGCTGGATAACACAGTGGTTCTCTTTTCAATGTTTTGAGGAATCGCTATAATTTTCCATAGTGGCTGCACCAATTTACATTCCACCGACAGTGCACAAGGGTTCTAATTTCTTCACGCCATCCAACCATCTCATCCTCTGTCATCCCCTTCTCTTTCTGCCCTCAATCCTTCCCAGCATCAGGGTCTTTTGCAGTGAGTCGGCTCTTTGCATCAGGTGGTCAAAGTATGGGAGCTTCAGCATCAGTCCTTCCACTGAATATTCAGGGTTGATTTTCTTTAGGATTGACTGGTTGGATCTCCTTCCAGTCCAAGGGACTCTCAAGAGTCTTCTCTAGCACCTCATAGACTGGATGCCTAAAGAGCAGTCCTCCTGGGAAAATTCTGCCCCTCCTCACCTCCTGCCCTCCCAAGCTTGAAGAGCACAACCCCCTGGGATCCCAGGCCTGCAGGGGAAGAACTGGTGACATAGGACTTGAACACCATCCTGCTTTTAGGGCACCAGCTTTGTGGGCATCCTGCATCCCACCAGTTTACAAATGACCTGAGGAGAAGGTCCAGGTATTTTTTTGAATCTCTAATCATTCTTTCTAGTCTCTAGACTTTTTCCAGTCCTAGAAAGTCTAGTTGACTAAAGGGTGACCTGAAAATTGACAACGGCCTCCTCAGAGCCCTTTTTTGTGAGGAGGTTGCTGATATGATGAGGGGTCTGAGTAAGTGTGAAAGAAGCAGAGTCCTGTGGTGTAACACTTTGAAAATACTGTGTGTACTGTGGTTATTGTTTTCAATATTTTTAAATTATTTTAAAACATTAAAAAATATTTACTCTCTTGATTTTCTTTCTTATGCCAGAGAAAAGACATCAAGAATCTCCTTTTGGAGAAAAGGGGTGACCAATTAAGACTTTTTGGGTTCCAATCACAAACACACTGTTCATTTTTCTATCTCACCCACTGAAACTTTTCAGAAAGTCCTTCTTGAGAAATACGCCTTAAAACTTAAAAAGAGAAGTAATCAGCTGTCTACTCATTGTTCACCTTCTAAAGGGAAGGTTTTAGGGCTGGTTTCAATTATTTTATTACTTAGGAAGAGCTACAAACCCCCGAGTTCATCAGTCCCAAGGGTTTGCGGTGCTTTTCTTCAGGTTTCTTCTTCCTCTATTTAAATAGCCAGAAGTGAACCTCACAAGCAAATGTGGAGCGCATTGTCAGTGCTAAAAAAACAGCTTTGCCTTAAATTAGAGAACTTCCCAGGCGGAATGGCACATTCAGAAAACATACTTCCTCTCCTGGCCTAGCAGGGTGCTCTCCATGTACAGGAAGCCCAGACCCACCAACAAGCCCCTCCAGGGCGGGCTGGATTACTTCCTGCAGGGACCAACGAGGGGAGCGCCCAGGTGGGAGACCCCCATGGCCCATGGTGTGCCTGTGTGTGACAGAGGCCAACAAGGGAGCCCCCAGGTGGGAAAACCAAATGACCGATAGTGTGTGTGTGTGTAGTCCCATCCCACCAGCAGTAAGTGGGAAAACCACATGGCCCATCGTGTGTGTGTGTCTGACAGAGACCAACAAGGGAGCCCCCAGGTGGGAAAACCACAAGGCCCATCGTGTGTGTGTGTGTGTGTGTGTGTGTGTGTGTGTGCCCCCAGGTGGGAAAACCACAAGGCCCATCGTGTGTGTGTGTGTGTGTGTGTGTGTGCCCCCAGGTGGGAAAACCACAAGGCCCATCGTGTGTGTGTGTGTGTGTGTGTGCCCCCAGGTGGGAAAACCACAAGGCCCATCGTGTGTGTGTGTGTGTGTGTGTGTGCCCCCAGGTGGGAAAACCACAAGGCCCATCGTGTGTGTGTGTGTGTGTGTGTGTGTGTGCCCCCAGGTGGGAAAACCACAAGGCCCATCGTGTGTGTGTGTGTGTGTGTGTGTGTGTGTGTGCCCCCAGGTGGGAAAACCACAAGGCCCATCGTGTGTGTGTGTGTGTGTGTGTGTGTGTGTGTGCCCCCAGGTGGGAAAACCACAAGGCCCATCGTGTGTGTGTGTGTGTGTGTGTGTGTGTGTGTCTAGACCCATCCCGCCAGCGTTAGAAAGCGCTGCGCTGGGCCTTCCTGCGTGTGAACGGCTGTCCTTTCCAGCCTTTTATCTGCCCCAGGCGCAGGCAGTGGCCCCCGGCACTTGGCCGGAGGTCCCGGGGCAGCAGCGGAGGGAGCTGAGCCCCCTTTCCTCGCCCGGCTCTCCCCTCCCATCCGCCGGCCGCCCCCGCCCCCCGCCGCCGGGCCACTCACCACTGGATGATGCCGCTGTGTAGGCCCCGGCCGCCCGCGCCGCCCACCGGGGAGGCCGGTACGCCCTCGGCCATGGCTAGACCCGCCCGCGGCTCCGAGGAGGCGTCCGCAGCGGCACCGTCGGGCCGCCGCCGCTCCTTGGTGTTTACTTTAGAGCCGGCCGCGCGGGGGTCGGGAAGAGGCGCGCGGGGGCGCGGGGGCAGCGAGGGGCTGGGGACCTCGGGGGTCCGCAGGGCGCGCGTGGAGGTCGGGGCAGGGGCGGGGGACCTCGGGGGCGGGGCGCGCATGGGGGGC
Organism: Cervus elaphus; assembly: GCF_910594005.1. Lineage (NCBI taxonomy): Eukaryota > Metazoa > Chordata > Mammalia > Artiodactyla > Cervidae > Cervus > Cervus elaphus. The sequence continues at coordinate 96,266,385 of NC_057825.1, read as the reverse complement.
GCGTGGTTGGAGGAGGGCTGGAGAGCGCGGGGTGGGGGGTTGCTGCGGGCCGTGGGGGGACTCGTAGGGAGCTGGGCTGGAGGCCTGCGGGGGTCTGGGGACCCCCGGGCCAGTGGTGGCGTTGGGCCACGCCCCGCGCCTGCTGGGAAGGTTTGAGGGGCGGTGTTCTCGCCTCTCCCAGGATCCAAAGACGGTAGAACAGAAATACACTTGGCGCTCTCCCGCTTCCAACCAATCAGACAAAACCCAGTGCACGCAAGTCAGGTCAGGGCATCTGATGAACGGTGCTCCTCAACCTTGACTGCGCTTTGGAGTTACTTCCGCACGTTTCAAAGATGCAGCCTCCCAAGGGTCTGGGGTTTGAGGGGAAGGCCTGCTCAAGTCCGCTTTTATAAGCTCCTCAGAGGTTAGTGATGCTAACCTGCGACCTGGGGTGAGAACCTCTGGTGCTGGGAATTGGAGGGAGGGGAGGTGGGGGTGACTCCAACTGGAGCCTAATGAGACCCCCTGCCCTAGACGAGCCCCTGGACCTGCAGCCCTGCCTTGGCGGTCCTTCCCTCAAGAACTATTTAATTACTGCCTTTCGGTGAAACCAGTTGTTTGCTCTCTCCTAACCCCGCTTCTCTACCTGGCATGTGTGTTTAAGTATTAAGCAGCCCATAAATGTAGGGCATGTGGCAGGGACACAGGCCCAGTCAGGCCACTGTTACTTGGGCAACTGACAGTTCCAAAGTCCCAGGAAGGACTTCTTTGTCTAGATTAAAAACACATTGGACAGCTGAATGATAAGAACAGTCATGTCTGACTCTTTGTGACCTCCATGGACTGTAGCCCACCAGGTTCCTCTGTCCATGGGATTCTCCAGGCAAGAAAACTGCAGTTAGTTGCCATTCCCTTCTGCAGGGAATATTCCTGACCCAGGGATCAAACCCAAGTCTCTTGCATTGCAGGCAGACTCTTTACCTTCTGGGAAGTGAAGCCATAAGAACAATAGAATAGCCCGGTTAAAAAATGAGCAAAGAATTTTGTTCTCCCAAAGAAGATATCCAGATGGCCAATAAGCACAAGATGTTCAACATCATTAGTCATTAGGGAAATGCAAATCAAAACCCATGCTGATTTACCATGCCATACTCATTGAGACCGCTATTATTTTTTTTAAAAAGAGTAAAGATAAAGAGTATATATTAAATATAAACAATTGTATCAGTTCAGTCACTGAGTTGTGCCATCCCATGGACTGCAGCATGCCAGGCTTCCCTGTTCATCACCAAAGAATTATATATAAAGTATATAAACACTGGGGCTGGGGAAGAGAGATGGAGAGTTGTGTAGTGGATACAAAGTTTCAGTTTGTGATGATGAAAAAGTTCTGGAGATTAATAGTGGCAATAGTTGCATCACAAGTAAAAGTACTTAATGCCACTGAATTGTACACTTTAAAATGGTTAAATGGTAAATTTTATGTTCTATGTGTATTTTCCAGTAGTAGTGTATGGGTGTGAGAGTTGGACTATAAAGAAAGTTGAGCACCGAAGAATTGATGCTTTTGAACTGTGGTGTTGGAGAAAACTCTTGAGAGTCCCTTGGACTGCAAGGAGGTCCAACCAGTCCATCCTAAAGGAGATCAGTCCTGGGTGTTCATTGGAAGAACTGATGTTGAAGCTGAATGTGAAGAGCTGACTCATTGGAAAAGACCCTGAGGCTGGGAAAGATTGAGGGCAGGAGGAGAAGGGGACGACAGAGGATGAGATGGTTGGATGGCATCACCGACTTGATGGACATGAGCGAGAGTTGGTGATGGACAGGGAGGCCTGGAGTGCTGCAGTCCAAGGGGTCACAAAGAGTCAGACACGACTGAGTGACTGAACTGAACTGATGTGTATTCTACCAAAATTTCTAAAAATGTCAAAAACAGATCAAAACAAGAAACCAGGCGCCAGCAATAACAGCACATGTACATTTGACAACCATTTCTGGAAGCAGAGCAAAGACTCAGTCCACAGAGAGTGCCTTCCATGTGACAGCACTGTGATGCAGTTGTCAGGGGGACCCCATCATCAGGGGGTCAGGGGAAGGTTCCAGGGCAGTCCAGGAGGGACTGGAGGATGTGGAGGCATCACAGGATGTTCATTGCAGAGCCTGAGCCTTGAGTTTTGACCAGGTCAGTGGAGCCGACCGGATGATACCCACTCTCCTTTGCTGAGCTATGCCAGGGATCACCCTGGTTCTGAAACTTGGGGAGGTTTTTTGGGAGGAAGGTAATAGTAGGATGGGCGGACATGTGGGAAGAATTTGAAATTAAGTGATGGGGCTGCTGTCTGCCCTATTTCTCTTCTCAGCTGAAGGTCCTTTTTTAAGGACTGGCTGCTTTGAAACAGGAAACAGCTGACCCCACGTCGTGCGTGCACGCTGAGTCCTTTCAGTCACATCCGACTCTTTGGGACCCCGTGGACTGTAGCCCACCAGGCTCCTCTGTCCATGGAATTCTCTAGGCAAGAACACTGGAGTGGGTTGCTGTTCCCTTCTCCAGGAGATCTTCCTCACCCAGGGATTGAACCTGGGTCTCCTGCATTGACTGGAAGGCTCTTCACCACTCTACCACCTGGAAAGCCTGACCCCACGTCAGCCCCTCTCAAGACAGGAACTGAGGAGAACAGTGTCTGTAGAGGCCCCTTCATGGAGCAAGCATGGGAGGCCAGCCGTGTGGGCGAGGAACATGTTGGGGCAGGTTTCAGGCGGTGCCAGGAAGCACCGCTGATGGAGAAAGCGGAAAGGCAGAGGTGAGGGAGGACCCGCAGGAGAGAGGAAGCCACAAGGTAAAATGACATGGCCCGCTCCTCCAAGGTAACTTGAGGGCAGCCCTTCTTCTCTGGTTGTCTTGAGAAGAGGTAGCACCCACTTGGGTGGGGGCCCTGTGAGGCCCCCATGGGCTTTGCTTTGGCCTGAGTGCTCAGATCCTGGGTCCCCCGCGGTGGGCATCCTTTTTGGTGGCTGGTGAGAGCTGAGAGCATGTCCGCCTCCATCCTGTAGTAGCTCTCTGCCACCCAAGAAGCTCCCCAAGATGCCCACCCATTTCCACAGAGATTGGAAATAACCAAGAAATGAGCTCACTGTTATTCAAGGCCAACTTGTGATCCTACTGTGTCATTGCTGATTATGTAACACTGGCATATTTACTGAGCCCCGGCAAGCACCAGGCACTGAGACAGGCCCTGGAATTACAGTAGGATACTAGGATTCTCTGGTTGACTGTTGGTCTCTCTGCTGTTTACCGCATCAAATATGAGATGCTGCAAAGTGCACACATTACCTCGTTTTACTCCCAGTTATTGAGATCTGGTGGTGAGAGAACGTTACTAATGAGGCCCTTGGGTCAATTTCACACCCTCCACCCAAAGGACCGGTTAATTTCACCCACCGCAGGTAACAGCTGGTGTCCCTAGTTCAACCAGTCCCTTACAGATGAAGCATTTGCATAGATACATGTTAGTGCTCAGGTTTTTTCACGGTTCCTGCCTTCCTTATGTGCTGGATGTGGAAAGGACACTTAGCTCTGTACATGATCCTTCCACTCCAGCGTAATTACGGCTTTCATTTGAGTTGACCATATAGCCACATAGACTGCTAAACAGAATTAGGTATAAAATCCATTTTCTTTTCAAAGAATGTGGCCTTGCAAGGGACATAACAAAATTTTTCATGAGGCAGTCAGACCTAGTTATAGGCTCTCTTGCACCTGAAAAGTCCAACCTCTCTCTAATTCAGGTTCAGCATCTGCCCTCAAAATGTCCCCTGCCATCACAAGGGAAAGGAAACCTTAAAGCTTATATCCACAGAATTCCAACTCCTGATGCCACATTCTGTGCACACAAAGCTCTTTCTCCCCTCTGCCAGAGAATGTATCTCTTTTAGCCAAACAGCGATATCTTTTGCCTACTTCAGTCTAATTGGTTTCCAGATGATCCAGTTAGTCTCATTTCACCTTTTAAAAGGGCAACAGCTGTGCCTTTTCCTTGCACAAAACCTTCTCTGATCCGGGGTGTTAATTTCATTCTGCTGCTGCTGCTGCTAATTCGCTTCAGTCATGTCTGACTCTGTGCGACCCCATAGACGGCAGCCCACCAGGCTCCCCGTCCCTGGGATTCTCCAGGTAAGAACACCCGAGTGGGTTGCCATTTCCTTCTCCGTAATTTCATTCAATCCTCACAATTATTCACTTTCTGTGGATGTACCAGGTATCTCTGGGCAATAGATGTAGTGTTAAATACTGCTAATGAGTCGGATGCACTCGGTCAAGAATGTAGAATGTATTTGGCATCTGCACGGACAGAGCATTATAAACAGACAGCTGGATGTTCTGTTTTTGCCTGGAAGGGGGCTTTGTTAATCATTTATTTCTTTGTTTTTGGCTGTGCTGGGTCTTCACTGCTGCGTGGGCTTTCTCTGGTTGCAGCGAGCGAGGCTACTCTCTAGTTGCCGTGTCCGGGCTTCTGGGTGTGGTTTCTTCCCTTTTTGCAGAGCACGGGCTCTTGGGCGCGAGGGCTTCAGCAGCTGCAGAGTTCAATGGTTGCGGCTGCCGGGCTCTAGGGCACAGGCTCAGTAGCTGTGGTTCCTGGGCTCAGCTGTTCCAGGCCATGTAGAATCTTCCCAGATCAGGGATGGAACCTGTGTCTCCTGCATTGGCAGGCGGATTCTTTACCACCAAGCCACCAGGGAAGCCCCTGGAAGGGACCTTTTAAGATCACTGGGCCCTAAAGCCATACGCCATGGTGACTTTCAAACTGTGCTGGAGCAAGACAATCTCATTGGAGAGATTCCAGATCACTACCGTATGTTGAAATTTTCCTTGGTCTGGATTCACCTTCTGAGTGTGTGGCTCAAGCTCTAGTTGAAATTGCTGGGGGCATGACAGTCCCAGGCATGTGGGTGATGGGCAGCTCCAGGTTCACACCAAGTACGTCTCTGCCATTTCCTGATCTGAAGCCCATGATCTGGAGCCTCGCAGGGGCATGCCATTTCTGCATAGCTTGTTTTCCACTAACCCGTGGTCTCCCTTCCTCTCGGTTCACAGAGGTCACGTGAAAGGTGGGCCACGTGCAGTGTGATCAACAGTATTATCTGCCGGGAACTCTCAGACTGTGTGGAAAGAGAAGGAATGGCCTTCATTCCTCACTGACTGCTTGTAAAGTGTAATTTGTAGAGTAACACATTTGAACTCTTTTGTTACATTCAAAGGGGGATTTTTCTGGAAGCCTGATAGAACACAAAGCAAAAACAAAAGGAAAAGTGGTTTCCTTGTGCGCAAAGGAACATAGGAATTAAAGAAGTCATCTTTTTAGATGTCACATAACCTCAAAAGGCACTTGTTCAAATCATGATTGTGTGCAAAACATAAATTATACCTTGCCTCATTTAATAATTTCCCAAGAGAATGGACAAAAGCATATTAAGCAATTACCATGCTTGTGCAGCCATGTCCAATTCTTTGTGACCTGGTGGACTGTAGCCTGTCAGGGATTTCTGTCCAAGGGATTTCCCAGGCAAGAATATTGGAGTGGGTTGCCATTTCCTCCTCCAGGGGATCTTCCTGACTCAGGGATCAGACCTGAGTCTCCTGCATTTCAGGTGGACTCTTTATTGCTTGAGCCACTGGGGATGGCCCAGCAATTACTTTATACTTCCATAAATACTCTTTTCTTTTTAAGTTTTCATGAGTGTGGAGGAATTATTTTCTAAGCAGTTTTAAAATGGTAGCATGAGCTGACTTTCTGGTATGATAAGCCTTCGTCTCGCTTCATAGTTCATATTATTCTTTGGTAAAAGAGTATGCTCTGACAGCTGTTTGTTCCCTGCTGTCTGCATGGAATTATCTCATGATGCTCACCATGAAATAACTTTCACTGAAGCATCCCCAAAGTCATTGTTTGCCACATCTCTCTGAAAGCAACTGAAGGACAGTAGAAGCCTTTCAGTTGGTTGTGTGACCCCCTCCTGCTAATTAGCAAACAGAATTCCCCAGCTGGGAGAGGCGAGAAGCCTGCTTTATCAGACGGAGCTCGGCTCAGTGCTCTGTGATGGGCTAGAGAGGTGGGATGGGGTGGCTGTGGGAGGGAGGGAGGGTCAAGAGGGAGGGGATATATGTACACATATAGCTGTATATAGGGGCTTCCCTGCTGATTCAGATGGTAAAGAATCCACCTGCCAATGCAGGAGACCTGGGATCTATCCCTGGGTCAGGAAGATCCCCTGGAGAAGGGAATGGCAACCCACTCTATTGTTCTTGCCTGGAGAATCCCATGGACAGAGGAGCTTGACGGGCTACAGTCCATGGGGTTGCAAAGAGTTGTACAGAACTGAGCAACTAACACTCTCACTTTCGTAGCTGTGTCTTGGTATACATATAGCTGATGCATACAGCAGAAACGAACACAACGTTGTAGAGTGATTATACTCCAAATAAATAATTAATTTATAATTACAAAATAAATCTAAAAACAGAGGCTTGTCTTATAAAGAGCATCTGCCTGGATGCTTTGTTTCCAGACCAAAGTACTCATCCAAATAGGTGCCTAAAGATTGTTAAAGTCTGTTTGATGAAAAGAAGCATGTCTCCACTTGGGTTAAAAATTGCTCACATTAAGACCCCAAAGAGGGGACTTCTTTGGTGGTACAGTGGTTAGGACTCTGTGCTTATCCTTTCAGGGAGCTAAGATCACAAAAGCAGCACAGTGCAGCCAAAAAAAAAAAAAAAAAAAACCCATAGAGCAAATCCAAGATGCAAACAGTTTGTCAAGATCGTCATTCTCAAATATCATTTTCATGTGCCATCACTGTGCCGGAAGCCTAGAAGCTTATATAACCCCTCCTATCCATGTTTACATGCCCTTGAGCAGTCAAGGGAGATCCATCTCCCACCCGGACCACTTAGCTTGGCCACACTTCTTAGGACCTTGCCCAGGAGGTAGATGAGCTGAGGGAAGCTCTCTGCAGTGAGGGGCCACAGATACAGGTGGGGAGAGCTGGAGAGGGCTGATGCCTGAGAACTTTCTATTCCCCAGGTGGCTCAGCTGTCCCTCCTGAAGCTGAGTTCTGCAGGATTCCTCTGTGTTTTCCAGCAAACTGCCTTTGCACTTGAGCTAGTTAAAGAAGTTAAAGATCATCCTTATGATGAGTGGATGCGGTTTTAATACTTGTATCTTCTCAGGGAGGATTCTGGGAGAAGCAGGTTGCTCCCACCCCACGCTGGAGGAGACCACTTTGAAGTGTTCTTGGTGGTCATGGCTTAGCATAGGGATGGCTAGGTTTGAGCCATTGCTCAGTGAATAATTATGAAGCACGTGCATAAGATATGCATGCTCGGGGGTGCAGAGGCCTCAGTAAGAACACACTATGATGACACCTGACCTGGTGGTACCCACAGTCATCACGGTCACTAACCTGGCCTAGGAATGAAAACAGGGCTACCCCCAAATATTCTGTACAGTAGAACACATCAGGCAGTGGTTGATAGGGATCTCATCAGAAAGGTCATGTAACTCAGGGTCCCAGGGTGGGTCTCTTGGCATGGAGCCACCTTGGGGGAGGCACATCCAGACCTCCTTGGTCCTCAGAGCCCTTGGGAGGGAGAGAGGGCAAGTCTCCAGGGAGGGTGACCGAGGTTCAGCCATGCCCAGCCTCAGACACTGGCCTTCCTTCCGCCAGAGGACAAGGCCATGGCCTCTGAGTCCCAGCAGCCAGAGAAGAGGGCAAGACGTGCCAGGGGCCCACGTGGGTGGGTTTGCTGGGGACAGTGCAGTTCATGCCTGAGGCCCTTGGGCTGTCTCTGTCATGCTCCAGAGTGGCCTGGCCTGAACCATGAGTAATGGGGTCTTCCACACCGACCCCATGTGGCCTCGGGCCATCCTGGGGAAAGGCAGAGGAGGGAAAAGAAACTGAGAGAGATCCTGTTTACCTAAGGAGACCGGGAGTGAGCTCAGAGGGCTGAATGAATCATTACACGGGGCTAACTCTAGAGGATCGGACTAAAATTTAGTTTCCCCCCAAGCCGGTACCCCACACATGCAAGAGAACATGACACCGCTTAGGGTCCTATTCACCAGGCTGTAGGTCCACTTGAATTGATAGTACTGTTCGCCTCATTCTACAGGGAGGGAAACAAGGCTTGTAGAACCATGTCCAAAGTCACACGGCTGCAGAGGGCCACGGGCTTGACCACTCCTGGGGGAGGTCTAAGAGGCACTTTCCTTTATTCGGAAATAGGGCACTTGCTACCAGTGAGTGTAGCTGGGAGGTTAAGAGAAGGTGGGTGAAGCTTTTAGCATGGTGCCTGGCACATAGTAAGTGCTCGGTAAACTTGTGACTGTTACCTATGTCCAGATGCCTTTGGAAAGAAATTGTTAACATGATTTCAGTTATTTCATATATATACTGTTGTTATTGTTCAGTTGTTAAGTTGCATCTGACGCTTTGCGACCCCATAGGCTGCAGCACACCGGGCTTCCCTGTCCTTCACCATATCCTGAAGTTTGCTCAGACTCATGTTTATTGAGTCGGTGATGCCATCCAACCATCTCACCCTCTGTTTCTCCCTTCTCCTGCCTTTAGTCTTTCCCAACATCAGGGACTTTTCCAGTGAGTTGGCTGTTTGATCAGGTGGCCAAAGTTTTGGAACTTCAGCTTCAGCATCAGTCTTTCCAATGAATATGCAGTGTTGATTTCCTTTAGGACTGGCTGGTTTGATCTCCTTGCAGTCTAATGAACTCTCAAGAGCCTTCTCCAGCACCACAATATGAAAGCATCATTTCTTCGGTGCTCAGCCTTCTTTATGGTCCAACTCTCACATCTGTACATGACTATACACACACACACACACGCTGTATTCTAGGGGATGATCCATAAAAGACATTGATATATGCACAAAGTAGTTTCAGGCCTGCCTTAAAAACTTTCTTCAACATGTCAGATACTCAAATGAGGTATGTTATTAACAGTATAATTAGCACTAGTGTTTTATCAATGTGGCATTATGAGGACTCTGCCAAAAAAAAAAAAAGTTCTCCTTTTGAAACTCCCAAATCCTATCTTGATGATTCATGGGTGTGAGTGCTAAGTTGTATCCGACTCTTTGCGGCCCTATGGACTATAGCCCATTAGTCTCCTCTGTCCATGGGGATTCTCCAGGCAAGAATTATGGAGTGGGTTGTCCTGCCCTCCTCTAGGGGATTTTCCTGACTCAGGGATTGAACCTGCATCTCTTATGTCTCCTGCATTAGCAGGTGGGTTCTTTACCACTCACGCCACCTGATATTACTGTATTATTGAGAGGTCCTGTGGGAAATAAGTTTGTTTCACTTCATTTGACTTCTTGTTTCTGAGTTTCATTGTCTGCAGAGCCCCACCCCTCCCCCATTTTTGGCTTGTTTCTGCATGACATTGATTACACAAAGGGTCCTGGGGTTCCACGGCGCTAAGTCTGGCAAATGAGCTGCAGTGAGCTGCAAAGTGGAATAAGTCAGATATCTCGGGCTGTCCCGGAAGCCAGCCTGCTTTAAACAAATGGTCCTAGTCTCTGGCTTCTTCGAGCACCTCTCTGCTCCTATAACCTCCCCCCCACGGCCCACACCACACCTAGAGATGGGGGGAGGCACCCCCTGAGCTCACACTCACCCACAGGAGCAATGTGAACAGGAGACGCTAGCGACATTTCCTCTCCCTGGGAATGCGGGTGAAGGCCTGACTCCCCCCCAAGCCCCCACGATCGCCCGCAACGCCATTTCTTCCGTCACAGGATCTACGCCAGCCTTCGGCTGTGTCCAAGGAGAGGTAACATATGGAACTAGAAACACATATGGAGTCGTGTTTTATACACTCTGCATTCTGCTAGGATATGAATAGACTTTCCGGGATTTTCCTCTAGTCGGCACTTGAGCTTGCGTGTTGGTTGTGCACTGGAAGGCTCTATGCAACCTGAACAGACCCATCACTTTAGGATTTCCGTGCTTTTATTCGTTTAAAAACAAAAAACAGAGTGTGATCATAGCTGCTCAAGAAATATGCTGAGAGCTACAAACTGTTGATTCACAGGCTCACTTTTTTATTATTTCATTTCTCTGCCCGCCACACAACGAGCCACTTCCCCTTCCTGCCCCTCATGTGGCCCAGCCAAACGCCACAGCCGCGGCCATGGCCTTCCTCCTGGCCCTGCATGCAGCCTTCCCTCTGCCGCTGCCCCCAGGGACTCTGGGGTGTGGAGTCCCTGGGCCTCTCCTCCCTTCCCTCTCTACTATATCCTCTCTATTCCCCTTTCTTTTCATCGCTCATCATGCTGGGAGGTAATTCACTTCATCAAGATGGTGAAAACTATGGTAGTAATATAATCACAAAAATTGTGATAGTAATAACACTGATGGTAAACCCAGTGAGACTTGGTGCATTCGTGGTCACCATCACGTCACATTTGCTCGCAGAACACGTGCATCCATTTGTGGAACAGACACGTTTATTGCTCTCTAGGTAAATCAACCAAGAAGTGGAGCTTTTAGCTCGGGATCATACAGTTGCAATTTTTATTGCAACTAAATTTGTGCCCTGATTGTGCACATTTCTGTCATACTCTGGGTCTTGTTTACCAAAAAGCATGACAAGTCCATGACCACATGCCTGAGGACTTCTTTTCTTCCCTAGAGATGGAAGCCTATAGTTTCAAATATTTGTACAGAAATTATTCAGATTTGAACAACTGCTACTCTAGCCCTATCTCACTCACCTTCCTAAAGCACAGAACTTGCAGTTTCATGAGGAGCTGCCTATTTGCACAGCTCAGGGCCTTTGCACAAGCTGTTCTGACTGCCTGGAATTTTGGGTCTTCTCATCTTCTGGCTAACTGGTGTCCAGGCTACTTCAGCTTAATTTCCCCTTGTCCCGGAAGACTTCCCAGGACCCCCTCTTCTTCAGCCAGTTTAAGTGGGGGTTCCCAGTGTCCTCCATACCCACCTGGGCTCAACCCCACTCCAGCATTCCTCACACTGGGCTGTCCCTCCTCTTACATGTTTTAAAAAATAAAACGAATTAATTATTAGCTATGCTTGATCTTCATTGCTGTGCAGGGGCTTTCTCTAGTTGCAGCAAGTGGGGGCTACTCTTCAGCTGCTGTATGCAGGCTTCTCACGGCCGTGGCTTCTTTTGTTGCAGAACATGGGCTCAAGAGTGCACAGGCTTCAGTAGTTGTGGTGCCCAGGCTTAGTTGCCCCATGGCATGTAGAATCTTCCTGGACCAGGGATCAAACCTATGTCCCCTGCATTGGCAGGCAGATTCTTAACTGCTGGACCACCAGGGAAGTCCTATCCCCCCTCTATAAAGGAAGCTCCTTAATGTGGGAAGTTCCTAGCATAGTACTGGATAGATACTGGTAATGTTTGTTGAATGACTAATGAAAAAGGGCCTCTAAGAAGAGGTGTTAAAAAAAACTTGAGTTTTGTGTTTCTTAAAAAGACCATTTCTTGCATCTTTTGCTCCAGCATAGTGTTTTCTACTTTATTAGATGGAGGTGGTATTTTTTGTGTTTGGGACCATCCAAGGAGACAACGTTTAAACTTCCTGAGTTTGTTGCCTTTGCTACATCAGATATAGCCCACCATAAAGACGTCTGCTGTACTTGATTTCCTCTGCAAGGAAGAAAAACAAAACAAACAAAAGTCTCGATTTATCACGAAATGCAGCACAGGAAAGCTTAAACAATGGCGCCCAAACCCAGCTCTTGTGTAGCTGAAAAACTATGTGTCTTACTCAAAGAAGAGAGGTCCTCAAACCCAAGAAAGGTGACTCTTCTTCCTGGATAAAGCAACTTTGCTGGGAATGAGAGGAACATTCACAACACAGGGTGACAGTCAAGTCACTTTGCAAATCCACAGGCGGGTCAAGGGAGGAGGGGCTATCAGATCCCCACTGGAGTTTGGAGTCACTTCGCTTTAAGGATGGGGTGGACTGCAAATACGAATTGGTGAATTGTAGCATCTTTGGACAATACGCACATTTAAAAACACACCATGAATCATCAAATGTGTTAGAGAAAATAGGGGCCAATGAACCCCACATGGTTGTGTAAATGGTGAAATAGAGACTCTGTCTGTGTTCTTGTTTACATATGTAAGCAAATGAATAAAGTTGTCTTCCAGTAAAACTTTGTTTACAAGAACAGGTGGCAGACAGGATTTAGCCCACAGGTCATAGTTTGTTTACTCTACAGTCATTTATAGTAACATGTAATCATTCCTGTAACCGACAACCAAGTTAAGATATGAAATATTGCCTTTCTCAGCCCTTCTTAATCATCATTCCTCTCACAAACAGAATCACTATGTTGACTTTTATGATAATCTCATCTTTGCTTTTCTAAACAGCCTGAACACCCAGGTATGCATCCTTAAACAGTACAGTAATTTTACCTGTTTGGGGTATTGCATATGAAATCACTTAATTTTTTTGCAGCAGGACATTTTTAACTTATGGTTTTAAAATTCACCCACGTGGCCTCATCTGGTTGCACTTAGTTCATGTTCTTTGCAGTACAGCAGTCCACATAGTTGCATAATTATACTGCGATTTATCTATCCTCTCTACTCTTCATGGATATTTGGGTTGCTTCCAGCTTGGGATGTTTTGAGTAATGCAGTGCACATTTCATCCTATGTAATGCCTTTAGGTACACATGCGCAAGCATGACATCATGTACCCATCCCCAGGATATCACGCAGAACAATTTCATTGTCCTAAAAATCCCCAGAGGTTTTTGTTCCTCCACTCTTTCCCCCTGAATCCCTAGCAAACACTTGATTTTGTTTATACCTTCTGATTCCCTGCCAAAAATTTCAAGCTTTTACTTCTTTGAGCATAGTGATTGTGGTTTCTTTATAATCTGACAATTCCCCTATCTGGAGTTCCTGTTTCTACTGTTTGTTGTTCCTGAAAATTCACATTAATATCATCTGTCTTTTGGATGCTTGGTAATTTTTAGTTTGTTTCAAATATTTTTCTCATTGTTTTTTATTATGGTAAATACTTGGTGGTTCAGATGGTAAAGAATCCACCTGCAATGCGAGAGACCTGGGTTTGATCCCTGGGTTGGGAAGATCCCCTGGAGGAGGGCATGCCAACCTACTCCAGTATCCTTGCCTGGAGAATCCCAAGGACAGAGGAGCCTGGAGGGATATAGTTCATGGGACTGCAAAGAGCTGGACATGACTGAAGCAACTTAGCGTGCTAGCTCTTAGAAACCACCATCCTTCTTTCCATGTCTCAATGAATTTGACTATTCTAGGTACCTCGTGTAACTGGAGCCATTCAGCATTTGTGTTTTTGCTACCGGCTTATTTCACTTAGCATAACGGCTTCAAGTTTCATCCATGTCATAGCAAGTGTTATAATTTCCTTCCTTTTTTAAAACCGTTTTTCTTTTTAAAATTGTGTTTATTGGCTGCACTGGGTCTTCGTGGCTGCACACAGGCTTTCTCTAGTTGCAGGGAGCAGGGACTACTCTTTAGTTGCAGCGCACAGGCTTCTCATTGTGCTGGGTTGTCTTGTTGCTGACCATGGGCTGTAGCCAGGAGGGCTTCAGTAGTTGAGGCTCCCAGGCTCTGAAGCTCAGACTCAGAGGTTGTGGTGTATGGGGATAGTTGCCCACCCTCCACCCTGCTACATGTGGAATCTTCCTGGATCAGAGATTGAACCTATGTCCCCTGCATTGGTAGGTAGATCCTTAACCACTGGACCATCAGGGAAGTCCTCCTTTCTTTTGAAGGCTGAATAACATTCCATTGGGTGTAGAGACCACAGTTTACTTGTCCACTGATGAACACTTGGGTTATTTCTACACTTTAGCTATTGTGAATACTGCTGCTATAAAAATGGGTATAGAAATATCTCTTTGAGATGCTGCTTTCAACTTTGAGGTATATACCCAGGAGTGGAATTGCTAGATAACATGGTAATTCTATGTTTAATTTTTTGAGGAACCAGGATAGTATCGGAGAAGGCAATGGCAACCCACTCCAGTACTCTTGCCTGGAGAATCCCAGGGATGGAGGAGCCTGGTGGGCTGCCGTCTATGGGGTCACACAGAGTCGGACATGACTGATGTGACTTAGCAGCAGCAGCAGCAGCAGGATAGTATTTTCCACAGTGGCTGCACCATTTTACATTCACACCAACAGTCCACCAGGGTTCCAATATCTCCTATCCTCATCAGTACTTGTTATTTTCTGTTCTTTCTTTTTTTTTTTTAATAGTCATCCAAATGGGTGTGATGTCATACCTGATTATTTCTTATTATGTGCTTGATGTTGTTTGAGAAATAATATGTAGCAATAATTTGAAGTTTAGAATTATGTTGTCTTCCTTTACAAAAGGTTTTCACTTCTGTCTGTCAGATGTGTGGACGCTCTAGCAATACAGTATGACCTCAAAATATCTTCAGCATTACAGATTTTCTGAGTCACCAAAAGGACTCAAAATGTCGTTTGTATTTCCCTGGGCTTCCCTGGTGGCTCAGTGATAAAGAATCTGCCTGCCAATGCAGGAGATGCAAGTTCAGTCCTTGGTTTTGAAGATCCCGTGGAGAAGGGAATGGCTACCCACTCCAGTATTCTTGACTGGGAAATCTCATTTACAGAGGAGCCTGGCGGGCTACAGTCCATGGGGTCACACTTTGCTATATAGTAGAAAGTAACAAAACGTTGTAAAGCAGCTATACGCCAATAAGCATTTTTAAAATAAATATATCAATTCATTTAATTAAGTTTTAAAAAATGCTCACTGATTCCAGGTCATGCCTAATTCATTTGGTGACTCACTTTGGAATTATTGGTGCCTAAGGGATGAATGTGGGGACTCGATGAGACCAGAGCTCAGAATTTAGCGCCTAGCTTGGCCACCATGTGATTGTGAGTGAGCTTCCTAACTTCATGAACTTTATCCACTCACCTGTAAAGAGGGGGGGAGTAGCCCCTCCTCAGGGCTAGCTGTGCAGGCTCAGTGACTTGAGACAGTGACCGTCACGTGTCCAACGTGGGCAGCACCTACTCTTGTTGTCTTGGCTCAGGGATGGCCCGCAGACCCCCTACCCCACTCCTCGGCAGTGGGCAGGACAGCACAGCACCTTACGGAAAACAAACACTCAACATATTTACTGCTGTTTCCTCTTGGGGATAGAAGAAAAGAAGTGTGGTGGCGTCTCTGTTTCCTGTTACAGGGCCTCCTCACTTGGGGCCTGGGTGCCAAGCCTCCAAACTGATGTCTCTGTCCCTGTGTGCCTTCCCCAATCCAGCAGTCCTCTAAATTAGTGCTAGCTAATTCTGTTAAATTTGTAATTATAATTGAAATATAATTTTACTTATTTATTTTGTGTGAATCATTTATTTAATTTGAAATGAATTATTCAATTACATAGTTATTAATAGCTAATTATTCCAGACACTGTGATACATTTTCTCCCCTGGGCTAAGGGCTTCCTTAGGACCTCCAAGTGCCTTGAGTCAGCTAATACATGTTTTTCTAATTGAAAATGACTTAGTGGTGTTTTTTTTTTTTTCTTTTTTTGGTGGGGGTGCTTCCCTGGTGGCTCAGGTAGAAAAGAATCTGCTTGTAATGTAGGATACCTGGGTTCAATCCCTGGGTCAGGAAGATCCCCTGGAGAAGGGAATGGCTACCCACTCTGGTGGCCATTCTTGACTGGGAATTCCCATGGACAGAGGAGCCTGGTGGGCCACAGTCGATGGGGTCACAAAGAGTTGGACACTATTGAGCAACTAACACTAGTACTTTTCTTTAGTTAGAAACAACTACCTCCCACTGCATTGTAAGGAATCAGGCCTGTTCCCTGTCTTCAGCAAATGGCCCCAACTGAATCCACCCTGGAGAGGTGGATAGCTATTTTCGTAGTATAAGCAGAGTGGCTTGCTGTGAATAGAGTGTCAGATTCTGATGGGTGAGATTAAAGATGAGGTCCCAGATGAATTGCAAAAGGGCTCTATTAGACTTTATGTCTGCTAACATCACTGAAATGGGGCTGACACAGAATCCCCAGTGTCACGCTCCCCACAGAACAGCCCCCATGATGGGCCAGATGACTGCTCCCTAACAGCTTTTTTTTTTTTTTAAGTGTCTATCTCTTCATTTATTTACTTTTGGCAGCACAAGGGCTTTCTTCCATGGCAGTGAGCAGGGACTCCTCTTCCTTACAAGGCACCGCTCCTCTTGTTTGGGAGCACGCGCTCTGACACGTGGGCTTCCGGAGCTGTGGCTCCAGGGCTCCGGAGCGCAGGCCCGGTGGCCGTGGCACATGAGCTTGGTTGCTCGACGGCATGTGAGATCTCAGTTCCTGGGCAAGGGGTGGAACCCACATTCTCTGTATTGACAGGCAGATTCTTAACCACTGGACCACCGGAGAAGTCCCCATAACAGCTTTCTTAAGCCTGAAAAGCCTCAGTTTCCCTCACCTGCCTGCCCTCTGGAATTTAAGGCTTGGACCTTTCAGTGGCTGAAAATCTGTCAGCAAGCTTTGACCTAAGATAACACAAAGAAGGCAGGAAAAATATCTGGATCACCTGGAAAAGGGCTGGCACAGGGCATTCTAACTGAAGTCCCTGGAGGATGCTAAAAAACCCCACAAAGACAAAAAAAAAAAAAAGGCTGATAAAAATATTGGCTGATGACTAACTGGAGGATGTGTTACCAGATATCAAAAGAATTAACAATAGGACATTTGGAAACGAAGACTTGGATGGAGTAAATGTCCAATAGGAGAACAGGGAGAAGATTTTACTGCTTTTTGTCAAAATACAGTGTCCGAAACGTTAGAAGTTTATTTGACTTTCATTCAAATGTAGAGTGTTTATTTAACACATTAGTTGGAGATTCAGCAAGACGCTAAAGCTCCTTCTTGGAAGAGTTTGTTTATTCAGTCAGGAAAGTAGGGCTGAAATAACTTTGCTAAGTGTGTTGGTTTTCTAAGGCTACCATACTAAGCGGCACAGGCTGCAGGCCTTCATGGCAGCAACCTGGTAGCTCATGTCTTAGGGGATAGAGCTCAGAGATGGAGGTGTGGGGGGTAGGTTTTTCTATGCTCTCTCTGGTTGGCTGAAGATGCCTGGCTTCTCTGTGTCCTCCTGTGGTCTGTCCTCTGCGCATGTGTGTGTCCTGATCTCCTCTTCCCCTTAGGACACCAGTTCTATTGGATTGGGGCCCACCCCAATGACCCCACTTTTAACTTAATTACCTCTTTAAAACTCTCTCTCCAAGTACATTCTGAGGCACTGGGGGTCAAGGCTTCAGCATATGAATTTGGTGAGGGTACAACATTCAGCCCACAAGACTGAGTGTTAGAAACAAAGCTAATTACGTCCTGCCAGGGCAAGAAAACTGTAACCTTTGGTGGAACTTTCTTCACCAGACAAATCTTTGCAAGTCTGCTGGACAAAAACCTACAATTAAGAATCTGGGCCATAGTTAGTAGACATTAATAACAAACAAAGCTATGTTCCCTGGAGAATCAAATAATCTTTGAGCAGGACTGTTCAACAATGTCCCAAAATAATACTGAAAGGAAATGCAGTCAGTCTTTTATCGCAATCCCAATTTGGCATACTTTTGGGCTGTTTTTTTTTTTTTTCCACCTGTGTAACAAATACACCAAAAATGTAAAAACAAACAAGAGACAATGCAAGAGGTTAGGAAAATAAGTAGTCTACAATGTGTATTGGAGAATTGTCAGTCTGGAATTATACTCAATGGAATTTCTCCAAGATTAGGTTATTTGCAAAATTCATTTAATAAGAGTGAAACTCTTGTATTGCCTCTTTCAATTTATATATAGATTGAAAAGTCACAGCAAAACTCATAATAAATGTATAAGTATTCATTCATTAATTTAGTCACTGGCTTACTTTTTTTTTTTTTTTTTTTCTTTTTTGACCATGTCACGAAGCTTGAAGAATCCCCATCGAGGGATCAAATCCATACCCTCAGCAGTGAAAGTGCCAAGTCCTCATCAATGGACCACCAGGGAATTCCTTATTTTAGCCCCTGGTTTAAATCAAGTCATTGTACTGGGGGGAAAATGGATCTAAGAAACTAATATTAATTTTTCCCCGTAGATGTTTGCATTTATAAGAGCTATTTTCATATGAATAATTAATATCAGTTCAGTTCAGTGTGTCCCAAGAGCCCATGCTCTGCAACCAAAGAAGCCGCCACAGTGAGAAGTCTGTGCACTGCAAGAAAGAGTAGCCCCTGCTCACTGAGATAAGAAAAAGCCCTCAGGTAGCAAAGAAGACCTAGAGCAACCAGAAAAATAACAATCACTTTAAAAATCAAATATGCGATATGGAGAAGGACATCCTTAGAGGTATCATCTTGAGGCTTTGGGGCATAGAATAGTCATGCTTAATCAGCAATGACTCTGTGCTCCCCCCAGACATTGGCAATGACTGAAGACATCTTTGATTGTCACAGCTGGCCAGGGGCTGGGGGGAGGATGCCATTGGCCTTTAGACCAAAGGTGCTGTTCAGTTCAGTTCAGTTCAGTCGCTCAGTCGTGTCCGACTCTTTGTGACCCCATGGACCGCAGCACGCCAGGCCTCCCTGTCCATCACCAACTCCTGGAGTCCACCTAAACTCATGTCCATCGAGTTGGTGATGCCATCCAACCATCTCATCCTCTGTTGCCCTCTTCTCCTCCTGCCCTCAATCTTTCCCAGCATCAGGGTCTTTTCCAATGAGTCAGCTCTTTGCATCAGGTAGCCAAAGTATTGGAGTTTCAGCTTCAACATCAGTCCTTCCAATGAACACCCAGGACTGATCTCCTTTAGGATGGACTGGTTGGATCTCCTTGCAGTCCAATGGACTCTCAAGAGTCTTCTCCAACACCACAGTTCAAAAGCATCAATTCTTTGGCGCTCAGCTTTCTTTATAGTCCAACTCTCACATCCATACATGACCACTGGAAAAACTGTAGCCTTGACTAGACGGACCTTTGTTGGCAAAGGAATGTCTCTGCTTTTTAATATGCTATCTAGGTTGGTCATAACTTTCCTTCCAAGGAGCAAGCTTTTCATTTCATGACTGCAATCACCATCTGCAGTGATTCTGGAGCCCCCAAAAATAAAGTCAGCCACTGTCTCCCCATCTATTTCCCATGAGGTGATGGGACCGGATGCCATGATCTTAGTTTTCTGAGTGTTGAGCTTTAAGCCAACTTTTTCACTCTCCTCTTTCACTTTCATCAAGAGGCTCTTTAGTTCTTCTTCACTTTCTGCCATAAGGGTTGTGTCATCTGCATATCTGAGGTTATTGATATTTCTCCCGGCAATCTTGATTCCAGCTTGTGCTTCATCCAACCCAGCATTTCTCATGATGTACTCTGCATATAAGTTAAATAAGCAGGGTGACAATATACAGCCTTGACGTACTCCTTTTCCTATTTGGAACCAGTCTGTTGTCCCATGTCCAGTTCTAACTGTTGCTTCCTGACCTGCATACAGGTTTCTCAAGAGGTAGGTCAGGTGATCTGATATTCCCATCTCTTTCAGAATATTCCATAGTTTATTGTGATCCATGCAGTCAAAGGCTTTGGCATAGTCAGTAAAGAAGAAGTAGATGTTTTTCTGGAACTCTCTTGCTTTTTTGATGATTCGGCGAGTGTCACAACTGACAATAGATCTAGTTGAATTGTCTTAGCTATTAACGTTACACTGGCTTAAATTGACCTTTGCCTTGTTTTAATGTTTGACAGACACTCTCAGCACTCAGTCACCTCTCAGATTTCCCAAATTATGTCAAGTGAATGAGGAATTATTGCTTCTTTATAAATGTGCTACCCTCTCCAGTATTCTTGCCTGGAGAATCCGATGGACAGAGGGGCCTGGCGGGCTATATAGTCCATGGAGTCGAAAAGAGTTTGACACAACTGAGTGACTAACACTACAGTATAAATAAGAAAGAATTCTACTCATTTATGGAAAAGCTTCAATCACATACTTTATTTCCTCTTCAATGATACTAGCTTTGTTGTTGATATTTAATAGGCAGTATTTTTTGTCATTTAAACAAATAGGAAATCTCATCCTCTCCCCTCATTTTAAACAATAGAGCAATGAATACAATTCTACAGGGTTCTCTCTACAAGTGGATGATTCTTTTCTTAATATAGTTTCTTAGACATGAAATCGTTGGGTTAAGAAGCATGTTTGTTGTTTTTTAGTTGCTCAGTCATGTCTGACTCTTTGCAACCTCATGGACTGTAGCCCACCAGGCTTCTCTGTCCATGGCATTCTCCAGGCAAGAATACTGGAGTGGGTTGCCATTTCCTCCTCTAGGGGATCTTTCCCATCCAGGGATCAAACCCAAAGCATGTTTAAATTTTTAATAGAGACTATCAAATTGCTCCTTGGTAAAGTTGTTCTTACTTTTCATGAAACACACAACCCTTGCACATGCTTGCTCATGTCTTCATATCCTGATTTATCTTGTAAGCCAATTCCACCTGCCCACCCCCAAAAGTTGTTGATCTAATCAGTACTTTTGTTCTCATTTTGATTTTAAGTTTTCTTTCTTTGATTATTACTAAAGTTGTTTTCCTTTCTCAGTTCATGCCTTTGAATCTCTTCTGTGAAAGTAATAATCATGTCCTTTACCTGCTTTTCTACTAGGGTGTTTGTTCTTATTGATTTGTAACAGCTCTTCCTATAGTAAGGATATGTATATTTTTTATTTTGTATTGTGTTATAGCCAGTTAAGAATGTTGTGATAGTTTCAGGTGGACAGAAAAGGGACTCAGCCATTCACATACATGAATCCATTCTCCCTCAAACTCCTCTCCCATCCAGGCTGCCACATAACATTGAGCAGAGTGCCCTGTGCTATGCAGTAGGTCCTTGCTGACTACCCATTTTAAATATAGCAGTGTGTACATATCCAGCCCAGACTCCCTAATTGTTCTTCCCCCCAACTTTCTCCCCGGCAACCATAGGTTTGTTCTCTAAGTCTGTGTGTTTCTGTTTTGTAAGTAAGTTTGTTTGTATCATTTCTTTTTAGAGTCCACATAAGGAATGTCATACGGTATTTCTCCTTCTCTGCCTGAATTACTTCATTCAGTGTGATGATCTTTAGGTCCATTTATGTTGCTGCAAATGGCACTATTTCATTCCCTTTAATGGCTGAGTGATCTTCCACTGTATATATGTACCACATCTACTTTATCTATTTCTCTGTCGATAGACGCTTAGGGTGCTTCTATGTCCTGGCTACTGTAAACAGTGCTGCAATGAACATTGGGGTGATATATCCTTTTGGATCATGTTTTTCTCTGGATATATGCCCAGGAGTGGAATTGTATGATCATATGGTAACTCTATTTTTAGTTTTTTAAGCAAACTCCATACTGTTCTCCAATACTGTGGCCACCTCATGTGAAGAGTTGACTCATTGGAAAAGACCCTGATGCTGGGAGGGATTGGGGGCAGGAGGAGAAGGGGATAACAGAGGATGAGATGGTTGGATGGCATCACCAACTCGATGGACATGAGTTTGAGTAAACTCCGGGAGTTGGTGATGGACAGGGAGGCCTGGCTTGCTGCGATTCATGGGGTCACAAAGAGTCGGACACGACTGAGCGACTGAACTGAACTGATACTGTTCTCCATAGTGGCTGCACCAATTTACATTCCCACCAACAGTGTAGGAGGGGTCTTTATCTTTAAAAATAAAATTTGTGATCCTAGTATCAAGACAAAATAATATATATATATATACTTTTGCAGCTTATACTTTCTTAGAAAGTAGGGATTGATGTTGCATCCTTACCTATTGATATATCCTGGATACTCTGGAAGTTGGGTAATTATTAAGAGTCAACAAATTTAGGTCTGGAAGGAAAAGTTAATTGCATAGTCATGAACAGTGGCATGCTATGAAAGAGATGACATTACTAGAAGAACAAAGATTGAATAATTTTTCAAGAATGTATTTAAAGGAGAAGTTAAAAGTTTACATGTGAGGCAGTGGATAATGGAAGCCACAGTTAGTAATATTCTGGAATTTTTTTTTTTTTTGCCAGTGTAATTGATCTTTAAAAAGTCGAAGACCCTGAAAAAAGAAATGAAAGGCTCTGGGAAAGTAGGATCATTTTGTTTAAAAATGCATGAAGCTCTTTGATAATACAGCATGGCTGGGGAAATGCCAGGAATCAAGATGGAGCCATAAGAACAAAGCTCAAGTGTGTTATGTCATGAAATGAAAAAAAAAGTTTAAAGGATAATTTCAGCAACTTAACGGTGATTTTCCAGGAGATCACTTACAACCCCAGATCTGCAGCTGCGACCAGAAGTTATCTGGGTTCCCCCGGAATGAGATAAGAAAACAAAGAAGGGCTCTGAGTTCACACACATCCAAGTCTATAGCCAAGAATAATTTAAGAACCTCAGCTCCAAAAGATTGGCAGCCCGCCTTCTTTGTATGAAATCAAGTGTGTTTGTAGTCTTAAAAAAATAGAAAATATATTGTCGGTCTAATTCCCCAAGAGCCACGTGAAAATCCTGAAGGCATGTTCAATGGCAGGTGGGCGGACACCCTTCCAAGCCTGTGCCTGAGGCTTGGTTAGTTAGGCTCAACTGTCTTGACATCTGGGCTATCAAGCCCCAAGATATTTTGGTTTTCTCCTTCCTTCTTTCTCTACCTTATGTCCAAATGGTGGACAGAGGGCATTTCTTCTCAGAAATCTTCCCAAACCTTGGTGAAAATTAGTCATTTCCTCCACCGTGCTTCTAGAAGGAAGGCACTGTTTCAGTGACGGAGCTAATCATAGCTGCTTTGTCTATATGGCCCATGTACACTTTGGCATGTGCTTCCCCAGTGGCTCCGTGATAAAGACTCCACCTGCCAATGCTGGAGACATGGGTTCAATCCCTGGGTCAGGAAGATTCCCTGGAGATTGAAATGGCAACCCACTTCGGTATCCTTGCCTGGGAAATCCCATGGACAGAGGACCCTGGTGGGCTAAAGTCCATGCGGTTGCAAAGGGTTGGACATGACTGAGCAACTAAATAAGAACAACTCATCCTGGCACATCATAGTTTCTCTTAGTTGTTTCCTGAGTTGAGGTTGAATCTAGGGAGGCCAGTCATCTGTATGATGTGTTTTGTACAGTGAAATTCATCTGGGTGCTGTTTTATCATTGTTGCTCCTTAATCCTTGCAGATCCTATTGCTATAATTTTTATGATGATTCTTCTCCGCCCCAGGATTCACGATGTTTTTCTGCAGCTGTTAGTAACCGCCTACAAAATTCTAGACTGTATCCCGGGGCTTGAATTAGTCTCTGTAAGTGAGTAAGCTACTGTGCTTACTTTTTATTACCAAATCAAAGAGCCATGGAGTGTGATGCAAGTTATTTTGTAACCTTTCAGAAAAGTATTTCTGCACATCATTCTCAGGCATCTTGTGAGTGGCAAAATGAGAAGACATATTGCTTTTTTTCTAAACAAAGAATTCTTTTTAGTCTATTCGCAGAAATAGCTTTCAGATTATTTCATTAAAAATTAAAAAACAAGATCCTGTACTGTAGGACCTTGTTTATCTGTTTTATGTAGAGTAGTGTGTATCTGCTTTCACACTGTTTTATAAAGTACACTTTAAGCATTTTTGTGCAATATGTATCAAAATAATGTTACTCGAGGTAAGTTTGGAAACAGGTATCAGAGCAGGAAGGCTAAACTGTCCTCCACCTCTGAAGAAAGCCTAATTCAATCATCACAACAGACCAGGCTCCTGGCCGGGTAGACAGGATGGGAAAGCTGGGTAGGCAGGTGGTCAGGAGAGATGTACTGCCCGGCTCCTGAGTTCCTATAGGCAGGGACTTGATCCTAGTCACCGTTTATTCCAGGGTCTTCCCAGGTGGCGCTAGTGGTAAAGAATCTGCCTGTCAATGCAGGTGACAAAAGAGACCCGTGTTGGATCCCTGGAGAAGGAAATGGCAACCCATTCCAGTATTCTTGCCTGGAAAATTTCATGGATAGAGGGGTCTGGTGGACTAAAGTCTATGGGGTGGCTAAGAGTTGGACATGACTAAGCATGCGCACGCTCGCGCGCGCACACACACACACACACACACACACACACACGAGCGTGCGTGTGCCATTTATTCCAGAATATCATCCCCAAAAGGCCCCCTGGAACAGTTAGATATTTCTGAGATATGCACAGACTTCAAACAGAGGGTGTTCTGTACTTACTTCCTTGGGATGCACGTGATGGGTCAGTAGGATTTGGTTTTTCTGAATCTTAAGTAATTAGTACCTGCTCTTGGCAAAAGTGTGTGGTAGTCGAGCTTTCTTTTCTTCACTCCTCTCACCTTTGGGGGTCCTCCAGACTCCTCTGTCCATGGAATTCTCCAGGCAAGAATACTGGAGTGGGTTGCCATTCCCTTCTCCAGGGAATCTTCCTGACCCAGGTAGCGAACCCTCGGCTCTTAGCTCTTCTGCTTTGGCAGGTGAACTCTACCACTAGCACCACCTGGGATAAGGGGAAGCCAAGGGGCTCATGGTTGTGTTTCTGCTCTGCTGGGAAGTAACTGTCTGATCCAGAAAGTTCTTCCTTCCTTTGGGTCCCAGGTTCTCAGCGGCTCACCGAGAGCAGAACAAAGGGAGCAGCCACCGAAGCTGCAGGCAGTAAGGAGATGCACCATCTGCAAATAATTTTAAAATAATAAGACCAACTAAAAGTCCATCAGCTTTTTATTATCACCATGCTCAAGCAATTCAAGCAAAATCAGTGATAGAATACTCCTCCCTTCAAGAATCTTTTTTGGATTATGTCCTAAACAATTGGTACAATTATTGCTGACTTTTAATAATGTTTGTGTAAACTTTAGCATATTTGTGTTACTTATCCCTTATTAGTGTTTCTATTTCTGCATAACACAGGGCCACAAACACAATGACTTAGAACAGCTCTTACTTCTGAATAAGCATCCAAAAACATGGAATCAGTATCTAGAAGACACATCTGTACTCATCTGTTCATTGCCACACTGTTCACAGTAGTGAAGATGTTTGTTGTTCAGTTACTAAGTGGTGTCCAACTCTTTTCGACCCCACAGACTACAGCACGCTAAGCTTCCCTGTCCTTCACTATTTCCTGGAATTTGCACAAACTCATGTCCATTGAGTCGATGATGCCATCCAACCATCTCATCCTCTGTTGCCCCCTTCTCTTGCCCTCAGTCTTTCCCAGCATCAGGGTCTTTTCCAATAAGTCTATTCTTTGCATCAGGTGGCTGAAGAATTGGAGCTTCAGCATCAGTCCTTTTAATGAATATTCAGGGTTGATTTCCTTTAGGATTGACTGGCTTGATTTCCTTGCTGTCAAAGGGGCTCTCAAAAGTCTTCTCCAGAAGCATCAATTATTTGGTTCTCAGCCTTCTTTGTTAAGACATGGAAACCACCTAAGTCCTTGATGGATGGAGAACATAGTACTATATATATATATATATAATATATATATATAAACATTATTCATAAAAAAGAAAGCAGCCTTGCCATTTTTGACAATGTGGATGAACCAGAAGGGCCTTATGCCAAGTGGGAGAAGCCAGACACAGGAAGACAAATATTGCATGAACTCACTCATATATAGACTAAGAAAAAATCAATCTCAGAAGCACAGAGTGCTGTTTTTCTAGATTCCATATATTTGCATTAGTATACAATATTTGTTTTTCTCTTCTGACTTACTTCACTCTGTATGAAGGACTCGAGGTCCATCCACATCTCTACAAATGACCATATTTTGTTCTTTCTTAGTGGCTGAATAATATTCCACTGTATATATGTACCACATCTTTATCCATTCATCTGGCCTCGGACATTTAGGTTGCTTCCACATTCTGGCCATTGTAAAAAATGCTGCCGTGAACATTGGGGGTGAACCTATTTCCAAGGCAAGATTAGATCTGCAGATGTAGAGAACAGACACAGGGACGCAGCTGGGGAAGGGGAGGGTGGGCTGACCTGGGAGAGGAGCACTGACGTGGATACATTACCCTGTATGAGAGGGAAGCTTTGTACAACACCGGGGCTCAGCGTGGCACGCGGTGATGACCGAGAGGAGTCGGGGGGAGAGGGCGGGAGGCTCATGAGGGCGGGGATATACGTGTGTGTGCCTGCTAAGCCACTGCAGTCCTGTCCGACTCTCGTGACGCCAGGGACTGAAACCTGTCAGGCTCCTCGGTCCATGCGATCCTCCAGGAAAGAATACTGGAGTACGCTGCTATGCCCTCCTCCAGGGGATCTTCTCAGCCCAGGGATGGAACCTGTGTCTCTTATGCCTCCTGCATTGGCAGGTGGGTTCTTTACCCACTGAGCCGCCGGGGAAGCCCAATAATAGGTATACATATAGCCGATTCACTTTGTTGTGCAGCAGAAACTAACAAACATTATAAAGCAATTATATTCCAATTTTTAAAAAGACAGTGGTTGGTTGTCAGGGGATGGGGGCAGGAGAAGGGGAAGATGTCAGTCAAAGGGTGCAAAGTGTCCAATACACAGAATGATTGTGTTCTGGAATCTCATGTACAGCTTGGTGACTGTAGTGAGCAATACTGTATCATGTATGTGAAATTTGCTGAGAGGGTAAATCCCAAGTGTTCTCAGCACACACAGAGAGCAACCTGTGAGGTGATGGACAGGTTAATTAGCTTGATTGTGATGGTCACGTCAAAATGCACACATATGTCAAAGCATCAAGCTGTGCATCTTAAATAGAGACCATTTTTGCTTGTCAATTTTGCTTCCGTAAAGTGAAAACCAATTAAACAAACCAACCCCAGCACCTGCTCATTAGCTCAGCCATGATCATCAGGATACAGCACAGTGATCCTTAGCCAGCTCTCTGCTCGGGGTGTTGGCCAGACTGAGTGCCCACCTGGAACTCCAGGGGATAAACCACCCACTCCAAGCCCATTCTGGTGGCAGAATGCAGCTCCTTGTGGTGGCAGGACTGAGGTTCCCACCTTCTGGCTGATGGGCAGGTCCCTAAGGCCACGCATGTCATCTGCCACATGGCCCCCTCCATCTTCACACCAGCCCCAGAGCATCCGGTGTGTCTCCTGCTTCAAATCTCTGATTTCCTGGGTCTCTGACTGTACATACATGTGTGTGCTAAGTCGCTCAGTCATGTCCAAGTCTGTGTGACCCCATGGATTGTAGCCCATCAGGCTCCTCTGTTCATGGGATTCTCCAGGCAAGAATACTGGAGTGGGGTGCCATGCCCTCTTCCAGGGGATCTTCTTGATGCAGAGATTGAACCTGCGTCTCTTGTGTCTACCTGCATTCTCGGGCTCTTTATCACTACGCCACCTGTGAAGCCCCTCTGACTACTCCCAGGTTGAAAGGGCTCCTGTGGTCACGCCAGTCCCACCTGTATAATCTTCCTAAAAGGCCAGCTGGTTGGAGACCTTCATTCCACCTGCAAAGTCCCTCGAGAGGTGCTTAGATGAGTGTTTGATTGAATAGTGGGAGATCGTGCCCGGACACAGGAACTGGGAATCTTGCTGCTACTGCTGCTAAGTCACCTCAGTCATGTCCGACTCTGTGCGACCCCATCCCTGGGATTCTCCAGGCAAGAACACTGGAGTGGGTTGCCATTTCCTTCTCCAATGCATGAAAGTGAAAAGTGAAAGTGAAGCCGCTCAATCGTGTCCGACTCTTCGCGACCCCATGGACTGCAGCCTACCAGGCTCCTCCATCCATGGGATTTTCCAGGCAAGCGTACTGGAGTGGGGTGCCATTGCCTTCTCCGGGGAATCTTGAGGCCATTTTAAAATTCTGCCTACCCCAAAGTTGAATAAACCTCATCTGCTACAGGA
This sequence comes from Cervus elaphus, assembly GCF_910594005.1. Taxonomy (NCBI): domain Eukaryota; kingdom Metazoa; phylum Chordata; class Mammalia; order Artiodactyla; family Cervidae; genus Cervus; species Cervus elaphus. The sequence continues at coordinate 96,238,472 of NC_057825.1, read as the reverse complement.
AAGTGAGTCAGAGGATTCCAGTTATGCCCTTGGCCACAGATTAGCCTGGGTTCAGCTACACCCATCCCTTTGAGAGCAAACTGGTCATGCGTTCCTTTTGAGTGAGTTCACTCCGAGTTCATGTCTAAGCTTCTGTGGAATGGCATACTCCTGCCGTTTAAACAGTAGATTTGAGATAAACGTGAGAGCAGAAAGGTTGTAGAGATGAAGAAATGGAATATGATTTCCTTCTACTCTGGCATTCTAGATGATCACCTGGAGTTTCTATTTTTAAAATTTAAAACCATGAAGTCAGGCACCCCGCAAGGTGTAATATTTTTGTTATGTGCAAATTTTCCATACATGAAAAACATGGTTAAATGTGAGTAATGTTTGAAAATGTATTTAAAATTCAAGTGTATTTTTTCTATTTGCCCTCCTTTTTAAAGAAGCATTTATTTGTTTATTTCTGGCCGCCCTGGGTCTTCATTGCTGCACGTGGACTTCTTCCTCTCCTGCACCGAGCGGGGACCGCTCTCGAGTCGCGGTGAGCAGGCTCCTTGTTGCGGTGGCTTCTCTTGTTGCAGAGACGGGCTCTAGGGCGAGCAGGCTTCAGTAGTTGCAGCCCCCCGGGCTCTAGAGCCCAGACCCAGGAGTTGCAGCCCACGGACCCAGTTGTTCTGTGGCATGTGGGATTCTCCCACACCAGGGTTTGTGTCTCTGTCTCTTGCATTGGCAGGTGAGTTCTTTACCACTGAGCCCCCAGGGAAGTCCCTTGCCTTCTTTTTTATTCCATTGCTGTGAAACTGTAGTATTATTCATTACCATGGGAGACTAATGTTTAGGTATAACCTTTTCTCCTTTATAAAAAAATTCAGCCTGCCAGGCTCCTCTGTTCATGGGATCCTTTCAGGCAAGAACACTGGAGTGGATTGCCATTTCCTTCTCCAGGGAATCTTCCTCACCCAGGGATCAAACCCTGGTCTCCTATCTCCTGCATTGCAGGTGGATTCTTTAACCGCTGAGCCATTTAGGAGGCCCATGTAACTAGAAAGTGCTATTCTGTTGCTCCTTTTCTTTGTTGTACTGGAAATTTATTTCCTTTGTTGAACAGAGTGTTTCTTTCATATGTTTTGCTGTCATCATTACCTATAAAGTTCAATTAAAGGGACACTTTACTGTGTTTTTCTGGCCATTATTATTATTGATTCCATTTCTTAATTACTACTGAAAGATGTTTTATTGTAAAAGAGGGAGGGGGATAAAAATCCATCTCTCTGGATGTCACATGGGTTGGGTGCCCACTGCAGGTGCTTGGACCTGCTTCCAGGGACATTAGCAGAGGCCACCATTTCCTGGCACTGCAGTAAGTACTTTGTATATAGCAAGGGTCTGCACCCCTCCAGATTGTGGGCTGGTACTGGGCTATTAGGAACCAGGCTGCAGAGCAGGAGGTAATTGAGTGATGCTTCATCTGTGTTTACAGCCGCTCACCATGGCTTGCATTACTGCCTGAGCTCCACCCCCTGTCAGATCAGGGGCAGCATTAGATTCTCTTAGGAGCTTACACCCTCCTGGGAACTGCACAGGAGGGATCTGTGAGGGGTCTAGGTCATGTGCCGCTGATGAGTATCTGATGCCTGATGATCTGATTCTTTTATTCAGTTGCTATGAAACTGTCATCTTGTTCATTATCACAAGGGACTAATTTTCAGGTAAACCTTTTCCTCCTTTATAAAAAGAAATTATAGTGAGTTGTATGATTATTTCATTATATGTCACAATGTAATAATAATAGAAATAAAGTACACAATAAATGTAACATGCTTGAGTCATCCCGAAGCAACCCCTTGCTCCCCTTCCCCAGTCTGTGGAAAAATGGTCTTCCACGGTCCCTGATGCCAAAAAGGTTGCAGACTGCTACTATTAAGTATTTCATTTAATCCTCACAAAAACGTCACTTTACAGATGACAAAGCAGCCCAGGGAGCGGCAGGCCTGTCAGTGGAGTAGCTGAAAGTCAAGTCCTTGCTGAGGCCACTAGACACAGCATTAAAATACAAAGCCTTGGTTTGCTGGAAGCAACAACTTTATATTCTGTTTGTCCTGCCTGAGTGTGGGCAATAATATCGTTTCCTGACACGACTTCTCTGCCATAGACAGCTGCATGGCCAAGCCCTCTGCACCCCACTGGAGGCTTCGTTGCTGGGCACAGCTGACCCCACTGACGCCGGATTTCTGACTCACTCCCTTCAGATGCCTCCCTTGGCCCATCCCTACCTGCTGCTGTTCTGATGTAGTAAATGAGGTAAGACTCGCTTGGGATATTTTTGAATCTGCTTGTTGGCACTCTAGTCCTTTCACAGCAGGGATGGCGTGTGGTCGGTAGGTGTAACCCCAGCATCTCCCAGAGTACTTGGCACAGAAAATGGGCTTAAGGAACATTGGTGGAACTTCCTTGGCTGGCTACTTGAAAACTGCTGGCTGAGAAGGTGTTTGGAAATGCTCTGGGAATACTGTTTAATAACACCACTCTGATCTCCCATGAACGATGATCAGTTCCTTCCTCTGGCAGGAAGTAGTGGTCAGGATTCCTCAGCCAGAGAGATTTATTCCTCTGCAACTGTGGGTGGATTGGAGCAAGGAGCAAGCAATGCTGAGAGCCGGGCGGGATGGCCAAGGTCAGCCTGGCTGACAAACAAGGCCAGCCACACTGTTGGGAGAAGGCAAATCTGGGAGCTGGGCTCCAAAGCCCTGCAGATAATCCATGCAGTTCTGCTGTCTTCCTGGCACATGGCGGGACCATCCTTCACTCCCACTGGGATGAGGCACAGCCGTGTGGCTGGTTAGGCCAATGAACTATGGCAGGAGGCTTTGGGAGCTTGTGTGTAATTCACCGTGTTGCCTTCATCTTCCATCCACCCTGGTCCCTTTATAATTCTAGTGAGCTGAGTTCCTCCACCAAGCCAGAGTGGGCGTGTAACATGAGCAAGAGATCAGCCCTTACTATCGTGGGTCGCCAACATTTTTTTTTTTTTATTAGTTGGAGGCTAATTACTTCACAACATTTCAGTGGGTTTTGTCATACATTGATATGAATCAGCCATAGATTTACACGTATTCCCCATCCCGATCCCCCCTCCCACCTCCCTCTCCACCCGATTCCTCTGGGTCTTCCCAGTGCACCAGGCCCGAGCACTTGTCTCATGCATCCCACCTGGGCTGGTGATCTGTTTCACCATAGATAGTATACATGCTGTTCTTTTGAAATATCCCACCCTCACCTTCTCCCACAGAGTTCAAAAGTCTGTTCTGTATTTCTGTGTCTCTTTTTCTGTTTTGCATATAGGGTTATCATTACCATCTTTCTAAATTCCATATATATGTGTTAGTATGCTGTAATGTTCTTTATCTTTCTGGCTTACTTCACTCTGTATAATGGGCTCCAGTTTCATCCATCTCATTAGGACTGATTCAAATGAATTCTTTTTAATGGCTGGGTACTATTCCATGGTGTATATGTACCACAGCTTCCTTATCCATTCATCTGCTGATGGGCATCTATCACAGCAAGATCCTCTATGACCCACCTCCCAGAATATTGGAAATAAAAGCAAAACTAAACAAATGGGACCTAATGAAACTTAAAAGCTTTTGCACTACAAAGGTAACTATAAGTAAGGTGAAAAGACAGCCCTCAGATTGGGAGAAAATAATAGCAAATGAAGAAAGAGACAAAGGATTAATCTCAAAAATATACAAGCAACTCCTGCAGCTCAATTCCAGAAAAATAAATGGCCCAATCAAAAAATGGGCCAAAGAACTAAACAGACATTTCTCCAAAGAAGACATACAGATGGCCAACATTTTTTAAAAAAATACTTGTTTATTTGGCTGCGTCCTTCTCTGTTGCAGCACGTGGGGTCTTCGTTGCATCATGCAGACTCTCTAGCTGTGTTGTTCTGGCTCTGTAGTTGTAGCACTTGGGCTTAGTTGCTCCATGGCATGTGAGATCTCAGTTCCTCGACCAGGGATCAAACCCCCATGCCCTGCATTGCAAGGTGGACTCTTAACCACTGGACCACCAGGGAAGTCCCCCCAGTTTTTTGGGGGGGATATAATTGCTTTACAATGTTGTGTTAGTTTCTGGTGTACAACAGTGTGAATCAGCTGTACATATACATGTATTCCCTCCCTCCTGAGCCTCGCTCCCATCCGCTGCCCCATCCCACCCCTCTAGGTCATCACAGGTGCCAGGCCGAGCTCCCTGTGCTATACGGCGGGTTCCCACTAGCTGTCCGTTTTACACGTGGTAGTGTATATATATCAGTGCTACCCTCCCGATTGTCACGCCCTCCCCTTCCTCTGTGCCCCTCCAATACCCCTCTCCCCCATTGTTGGGTCTCCAGCAGTTTCAGAGGGATTGCTCTGGTAGCAGCAGCTAGTAACACAGAGAACCTGAGGGCCTGAGTAGGACACCAAGGGCCTAAAGAGTTAAGGAAAAGAGACAGGAAATGTGGGCCAAGAGGTCAGCGGCGCGGAGTCTGGACGGACTCAGATGCTAGGCTGTCCACTGTGCTCGGCTGTCTGCGCTCTGTACGGCGGGCTGGGTCCCTCTGAAGGTTGGGAGGGAGTGGGGAAGGGAAGCACAGGCCGTGCGGTGACACCACCCAGGAAGTACGCTCATGGGGATTTTGTGGGACACCCTGACTGTGGTCACTGCCGACTGGAGAGGGTGTGTCCTGCACGGGGCCATGGAAGCCTGGAAAGTTCTAAGTCTCCTCCAGGGTGAGTGATCTGGGACACCTACCAGGGAGGCTAAGTCCAACTTCCTGCCTGGGGAGAGTACCCAGCTGTGGGTGAGCTGGTACTTTATCACACGTGGCTGGTGGCTGATGCCCTGGACTCAGTGGCCGCTTCCTGGATAGAGAATTCCTTTGGTCATTATTCATGTATTCCTTCTGCAAATATCGGAGGTCTGAGGCTCTGAGCCCACCGCGGGGAGTAGACTGGCTGCCTGGATATTACGGGCTGCATTTGCTGTCGTTCAGTCGCTCAGTCATGTCCGACTGTTTGAGACCCCATGGACTGCATCATGCCAGACTTCCCTGTCTTTCACCATCTCCCGGAATTTGCTCAAACTTGAGTCCATTGAGTCAGTGATGCCATCCAACTATCTCATCCTCTGTTGCCCCCTTCTTCTCCCACCCTGAATCTTTTCCAGCGTTAGGATCTTATTTCCAATGAGTGGGTTCTTCGCATCAGGTAGCCCAAGTATTGGAGCTCCAGCTTCAGCATCAGTCCTTCCAATAAATATTCAGGGTTGATTTCCTTTGGAATTGACTGGTTTGACCTCCTGGCTGTCCAAGAGACATAGCCCAATAATTAATAGTGATTTGCTGTGGATCGCTAAATCTTCCGGCAGAGGTAGGCACACTCGTCCAGAGGAAGGACACGGAGACTAGTGCACGAGGTCACAGAGAGTGAGGCTGCTCGTCCTCCCGCTCAGGTGAGTGAGAGTTAAATCCTAACTTAACTGCTGCAGAGCCGGTGCCCCCCACACTTACAAATAAACACAGCCCTTCCTTCCAAGGCCAGCAAGAGCAGGAGAATACTGAGTTGCCTGAGGATTTGAATGCAATATAAAAAGTTCTGAAAGTTCTTGGAATAAAACATTCATGAGATGAAGGCTGATGATTCATACTCTTGGGTTCACTTTGTGGTCAAACCAAAGGAGAAAAAAAAATATCTGGGGAATTTGAAAAAAGCCAGGTATCTGGAATGAATTAACTAGTCCTTTTTTCTCTCTCTGTCTCTCTCTCTCTTTTTTTTTTAAATTATAAGTACTATCAGAAACTCATAGGGCCTGAGACTATCAGAAAATTCATATATCACAATGATAACGTGGCTGAATGCTCACCTGGAATTAACTCTTTCCCTTCCAGAGAGTCCCACTCTCCTGTCTCTCTCCCATTTCCTCCCACTGACCGATTCTTTTCATCCTTTAAGGCCCAGTTTAAAACTTCCAGGAATTACACAAGTGAACCCTAAATAGAGGAGGTTTCCTGCTGAGACTGGAAGTACATGGGAAGTGAGGGGAAAGTTCCATTCTGCTTTTTTCAAGTTTCATAAGTGTGTGTTATTTTGTTTAACTATAACCAAAAATAAACCCAAAGAGGAAAATAATCCCACCTCCCCATGGAAGCGTCTTCCCTGATTCTCTGTTGCAGGGTGACATCTCACTAGCCTTTTCTCTTTGGCTAATTTTGCATGGGTGAAGCCTTTTCCTTCCTTTAGACCTCAGGTCAAAGCTGGAGCTATCAATGCACACCATAAAGCCCACATACTGGGAACTCAAGTAATATTTGGTGAATGAATAAAACCCTGCAACGCTGGCATCTCTGTTTATGGGAATCATGGATTGCTTTTGTGTATGTGTTAGAGGTCCATAACTTTAACCGAGTTCCCAACTTTGTGCAGTCTAGCAGAAAAAAGTGAACATGTTAGTTGCTCCGTTGTGTCTGACTCTTTGCGACTCCATGGACTGTAGCCCGCCAAGCTCCTCTGTCCATGCAATTCTCCAGGAAAGGACACTGGAGTGGGTTGCCATTCCCTTCTCCAGGGATCTTCCCGACCCGGGGATCAAACCCGGGTCTCCTGCATTGCAGGCAGATTCTTTACCATCTGAGCCACAGGGGAAGCCCATAGTTCAGTAGATGTAACAACTATTTTTCACCCCCTTCTGGTCCTCACACATGCACATCAGGCCCATCGCCTTCCCCAAGAAATGAGATAACAGGACACAAGAGCTGACGGGAGTCGAGGAGACTGACCGCTCTTCTTCCTGAGAAGAAATCGGACTCTGAGTCCTGCAGGGCCCGCTCCCCACCCTGGGCACCCGAGGCCCTGGTCTCCCCGAGCACCGAGCATTTTTCCCGTGGATCCACTAGATGGCCTTCGTCGAACACTGTGGCTGGAGGAGGCCCTTCTGTCAAAGGAAGCACTTTGATTATCTGTTCACTTGTTTGCTTTCCCTTTCTCTGTGTATCCCCTTAAATCCCCTGAAGCATCACTACTATTAAAAAGAGATCCCTTGTGGATGTGAGAATGGGACAGTGCTATGTCAGTATCAGATCTTCAGGTCTTCAGGCACAGATTTCTGATCGTTGGCAGAACAATAACTGATTTTCTGAGTGCTGGCATTTTGTCCATCTCAACATGACTCTTCCCAGAAAGAAAATAAACAGAAAAAAGCTAAGGGCCCATTAGGTACCTAATAAACTGACTAAAATAAGGAGAGATAGCGGGACCTAGGATGTCTGCGTGTGGGCTTCTGTGCATGGCTGATACCCTGCGTAAAGTCATGGCTTTGTGAAGCAATGTGGCTTCAGAGAAGAGCCGTGAAATAACTCAAATGCTTGAACCAGGAAACTTCTCTCTGAGGAACAATCTGAAAGTTAGAATAAAGTGACCAGTATAAAAATGTTCAGAAAACTTGGACCAATATCAGGGAATGACTCAGTCACCTGTGAGAAATCAGTAGGACACACAGGCATTAAAAACAGTGAAAAGGGTGACCTCTGTCTGTCTCTGTGCTTATGAAGGTTGTTAGGTGACGTTTCCCCTAAAGACTAATTTTCTAGTTTATCGAGTGAGATTAACGGCAGGTACTTTTCTCAAAGTGAGTCTTTATACAGACGGTGTCCCCAGGTAGGAGTCAAACAAAAGTAAACTCAGGGACTTCCCTGGCGGTCCAGTGGCTAAGAATCTGCCTTCCCCTGCAAGGGACGTGGGTTTGATCCCTGGTTGGGGAACTAAGATCCCACAGGCTGTAAGGCAACTAAGCCCATGCGTCGCAAGAGCTGAGCCGGTGCTCTTGAGCCTGGGTGGCCACAACTAGAGAAGCCTATGAGCTGCAACGAGGACCCAGCGCTGCCAGAATTTTAAAGAATAAAAAATAAATGAAAAAGCAATATGTAAACTCAGTAACTGCCTTTCATGGAGACTCTGGGAGGAAGTAAGCCATCTCCAGACCAGAGAGAATACAGTGCAGGCGTGGAGGGGTGGGGTGGCTGGAGGGGGTCTTAATATGTTTGGGCTGCTATAACAAAGTACTTCAGATTGGGTAGCTAAAACAACAGAAGTTGATTTTTCATGGTTCTGGAGACTGGGAAGTCCAAAACCAGGTGCTGTGAGTTCACCTCCTTGTCAGGGCTGTCTTCCTGTCTTGCAGACAGCTATCTTCATCCTATATCCTCCTTGTGCCTGGAGACAGGGGGCTCTGGTCTCTTCTTATTCTTTTTAATATTTTTATTTATTTATTCGGCTGCACTGGGTCTTATCTATAGCATGCGGGGCCTTCACCTGGGTATGAGAAGTCTTAGTTGTGTCTTGTGAGATCTAGTTCCCGGGCCAGGGATTGAACCCAGGCCCCCTGCATTGGGAGTGTAGAGTCTTAGCCACTGGACCACCAGGGGTGTCCCTGGTCTCTTCTTCTTATAAGGTCACTAATGCCTTCATGGTGAGGGGGTCCCATCCTCATGACTTCAGCTAAACCTAATCACCCGCCCAAGGGCCTGCCTCCAAAGACCCATTGCATTGGGGATAAGGGCTTCAGCCTTGTGAATATGAATTTTGAGGGAGTCAAACATTTAGTTTATGACAATAGACAATCCCACCCATGTTGATAGATACTAGGCTATTCACAGAATAGCTAAGGCCAGGGGAAGGCTGGAGAGCTGCTTTTTCCGCGGGATTAGCTGGGTGCAGTCACGGCTCCGCGGAGAGAGGCTGGGTGCGCCAGGACTAGCCCGCACTTGCCTGGATGAACTGTCATCTCCTCCGATTGCAGCGCTGACGGTCACTCACAGGCTGGTCTCTCAGATCTAGCATTTGGCCTACATTCAAACTCTCACACAGTTACACACTGCACCATTTTGTATACAGCTCCAGGCCCACGGGCTTGAACCGCTTGAAGGGACATTCTGGTAACCACAAGCAAAAAGCCAAGTGATAAGACAGCATTCCCTGGAAGGCCGAGGTTCTACTGGGAGATTTTTCTGGCATCCTTTCTATGCAGTAAACTTGGCGGAATATAAGGCATCAGTGAAACTTCCCTGGTGGTCCGGTGGTTAAGACTTTGCCTTCCAGCACAGGGGGTGCTGGCTTGATCCCTGGTGGGGAAGCTAAGATCCCACATGATCCATGACCCCTCAACCAAAACATATAACAGAAGCAGTACTGTAACAAATTCAATAGACTTTAGAAATGATCCACATTAAAAAAAAAAATCTTTACAACAGCACCAACGACTACAACATAAACATATGTATTTTAGCTGATAAAATTCATAAAGCTGACATATGTATTTGAACTGAGTTCTGTATTACAAAGTAAGAAGGGTGATACAAACTCTAGGACTGGTTTCCTTTCTCCTATAAGGTTGTAGAAATAGAAACAAAATTTTAAAAACTGCTCCAGAAGATTTCTTCAAATTTGGGGACAGCTTTCATGATGACATCTTAAAAATATTTATAGAGCATTTACTATGTGCTGGATCCTGTGTGCCAGATGCTGGGTTTATGTCACTGAATGACCCAGAGGCTGTCTTCACCTTGAGCAAGCACGAGCTGGTGGAGAAGCCCTGATAATTACACGATCAAGTAAGGCTACTGTGAAAAGTACTGCAAAGGAGAATATCACCTCTGCAACACTGAGAATCAGGGGTCCTGTCCAAACGGGAGTGTGGCGCAGGAGTGGGGGATCAGAAGTGCTTTAAATAGACCTGAAGCATAGAGGTTAGTTGAGTGTATTCATCAGCTAGAGCTGCCATAACAGAATATGTGTGTGTGCTCGCACGCGCGCGCGTGTGTGTGTGTGTGTGTGTGTGTGTGCGCGTGCGCTCAGTCACTCAGTCGTGTCCAACTCTTGCGACACCATGGACTGTAGCCTGCCAGGCTCCTTTGTCCATGGGATTTCCCAACCAAGAATACTGGAGTGGGGAGCCATTTCCTTCTCCAGGACATCTTCCTGACCCAGGGATCAAACCCACATCTCCTGCATGCCAGGCAGATTTTTTACCACTGAGCCATCTGGGAAGCCCCACCATAACAGAATAGACAACAGACATTTGTTTCTCACCTTTTATGAGATGAGAGCTCCAGCCAATCTGGCTTTTGATAAGGCTCCCTTCCTAGCTTGTACGTGGTATAGATAGATGGCTGTCTTCCCGCGGTATCCTCACCAGGTGGGGTGGGGGAACCCTGGTGGCCCATGGTGTTTTCTGTTTATATGACCATGAATTCTATTGGATCAGCGTCCCATCCTGATGACCTCATGTAACTGTAATAACCTCCGTAATGGCCCTATCTCCAAATACTCCAAACACTACGGACTGGAGCTTCAACATGTGGATTTTGGGAAGGATACAAACATTCAGTCTGTAATATCAAGGATGGATGGAAGGAAGGATGTTGTGAGCAGAGGCCCAGGGGAAGAAGGGGGAAGGAGTAACCAGATGGCTGGAAGACAAACCAGAGGCTGGAGGAAGGGGTGGGTCAGCCTGGGCCTGGGAGGCCAAGTGAAAGATTTTGTTTTATCCAGAAGCAGTGGGAAATGACTGGAGGGTGTGAAGCAGGGGTCTGACCCTGGAGAATGGGAATGAAGTAGGATGGGCAGTCAGCAGGCAGGAGGTGATGGCAGCTGAAACTAGGGCAGTAGTTGTGGGGATGGACAGAAAGAGATGGATTTGCCATATGTTTTGGAGGTCTGCGGGTCCCCCGCATTCTAACAGCCTCTGCAGTTCCATAAGGAAACTGGAGGTCTAGTCTGTGGACAAAGCAGACAGGACCATCAGCAAACTTAAGAGGGGACCTGTGCTGAGAGGTGGGGAAATGACCCGTGTTGTGCAGTAGGGCAGCCCCCGTCTCCCTTGACTCCCGGAACCCTAACCTGCAGACCTAACCCCTTATCCAACACCCTGTAGCCCTTCCCCGCCCTCCACCCGAGAAGTACCTGACCAGTCTTTTCCTGGCATTTTGAGAGTGTTGTAATGTCGATGGTGGAGAATCTTGGCTCCCTGTACTGCCAGGTTTGGCTTTGATATGCTATTCAGCATCCAAAACCTTGTGATATTTTCCCCATGTTCAGAAGGGTTTCGGGAAAGTCCAGAATCAGAGGCAGGTGTTGAGGTCACCATCTTTTCCCAGAGGTCAGCACCTGAGCAGTGGATGGGGAAGGACTACTTTTGCTTTTGTGAGAAAAGAATTCCTTCTTTTGTAAGAAAGGAATTCAGTCATGGACTCCTTGAACCAGCCAGGGTGGTTTCTGTTTGCAAAATTCTGTTTAATGTTTCCTCCAACTCTGGATGGCATGATATCTAATATGGATATTAAAATTTAATAAGTAAGTGTTAATCGCTCAATCGTGCCCGACTCTTTGTGACCCCATGGACTATAGCCCACCAGGCTCCTCTGTCCATGTGGATTCTCCAGGCGAGAATACTGGAGTGGGTGGCCATGCCCTGATGAGGATGCCGGTCCATGAACGCCACTCTGAGTAGCAAGGGTGGGACAGTGTGGCATCTGTAGATGAGGAAAAAGTACTTCTGAACTCGCTTAGGGTCCCTGGCTGGGTCTGAAAATCAAACTGACTAAGACAAATTAACAGGAGAAAAGCATACACATCTGTTGACTTAAAAAATATTCACACACTACAACTAGAGAATAGCCCCTATTCACCACAACTAGAGAGCCCAGGTGCAGCAATGAAGACTCACCACAGTCAAAAAATAAAATAAATAAATCTTAAAAAAGAAAATAGTCACAACCTTAAAATTGAGAGTTATGTTTTATTTGGTGGAAATTTTCAGGAGACAGTTCAGATGCTGTCCAGGAGACAGCATCTCAAGTAGACCCTGAGAGAACTGCTCCAAAGAGGTGAGGGGAGTCAGGTTATATAGAAGTTTTGCAAGAAAGGGCTGGTAGTCTGAACCTCAAAAGAGTATTGTTAACCAAAGAAAACCAGATATCCCAAGTTAAGGAATTTAGCACTTTTCTATGTATGGGAAGATGCAAGAGTTTGGGCTCACTGAAATCATTTCTTTGATATACACCTCAGCGATCCAGGGCCAATATCCTGTTTTCAGATCCTGAGTTTCCCCAAGGCTCACCATAGAGAGTGGCTGCAGTCTGGTGGCTGCTAGATGGCAGGTGTTCTTTCCTTCTGGAGTGTCCTCAGGGCTCACCAGTTCACATTGGAGGTCTGTAATCGCTGATGACTGCGACATCCTTGTTTACTGATATGGCAGGAAATGCTCCATTTCTCACATTTATGCATGACATGGGAGCCCACACAAGGGGAAGAAGACATGGAGAAACAGTCAGACCTGAGTGCTTCTCTGCTGGGCTTGTTGAGGAGCAGGCAGACTTGTAGAAATGAAAGTGAAAGTGTTAATCACTCAGTCGTGTTTCTCTTTGTGACCCCATGGATTGTAGCCCGCCAGGCTCCTCTGTCCATGGAATTCTCCAGGCGAGAATACTGGAGTGGGTTGCCATTCCCTTCTCCAGGGGATCTTCCTGACCCAGGGATCAAAACTGGGTCTCCCACAATGCAGATAAATTATTTACCATCTAATAGGGGAGGTCAAACAGGGCAAATAAGGGTTGTAAACTGGTTGAAACTCAGCCAGGCCTGTTCTCTTGGGTTCTTTTTGGTGTCCCTTTGTCTTTGGAAATAAGGCTGCTGCCTTCCTTGGGGTTTGCAGAGGGCACCCCTCTTGAGGGATTTATGGCCCATCTCAAGGGAGAAGAGTCAGGGAAAAGAGTAGTGACCTTCCTGCACCTGCCGTTTGCTCAAACGCCTTCAACTGGAAGCATTGATGATGCCAAGGTGCTATAACTGGGGCAGTGTGTCCTGAACCCCATCCCATTGCACTTAAAAAAAAAATATTTATTTAGCTTCCCAAGGTCTTAGTTGCAGCATGTGGGATCTAGTTCCCTGACCAGGGATCAAACCTAGACCCCCGCATTGGGAATATGGAGTTTTAGCCACTGGACCACCAGGGAAATCCCTCACTGTTGGTTTTGAATCTTCTCTCTCTCACTTATTGACACTTCGTTGTTGTTCAGTCACTCAGTCATGTCTGAAGCTTTGAGACCTTATTGACTGCAGCACACCAGGCTTCCCTCTCCTTCACCATCTATTGGAGTTTGCTCAAACTCATGTCCATTGAGTCAGTGATGCCATCCAACCAGCTGCCCTCTGTCACCCCCTTCTCCTCTTGCCCTCAACCTTTCCCAGCATCAGGATCTTTTCCAATGAGCTGGCTCTTTGCATAAGGTGGCCAAAATATTGGAGCTTCAGCTTTAGCATCAGTCCTTCCAATGAACATTGAGGGTTCATTTCCTTTAGAACTGACTGGTTTGATCTCCTTGCTGTGCAAGTGACTCTCAAGAGTCTTCTCTAGCACCATAGTTTGAAAGTGTGAATTCTTTGGCGCTCAGTCATCTTCATAATCCAACTCTCACATGATTGCTGGAAAAATCATAGCTTTGACTATATGGATTGTTGTTGGCAAAGTGATGCCTCTGTTTTTTAATATTCTATCTAGGTGTGTCATAGCTTTTCTTGCAAGGAGCCAGCGTCTTTGAATTTCATGGCTGAAGTTACCATCTGCAGTGATTATGCAGCCCAAGAAAATAAAATCTTCCACTTTTTATTTTTCCACTTCCACTTTTTTCCCCCATTTTTTAACCCATCTATTTGCCATGAAGTGATGGGACCAGATGCTATGATCTTAGTTTTTTGAATTAACACCGTAGTTGGGGTCAATTCATGACACTAATTTAACCTCTCTAAGGCTCAGTATCCTCATCTCTAAAATAAGGACAGTCACATCAACCTCACTGGTAAATTTCCATCCAAGGAGATGAAAACATGGAAAATTATCTCACTCATTCCTGTGAGAATCAGAGGAGCCGCCTCCGCCAATGCAGCGCATTAAGGCTGCTATCCAGACGGAGCTGTTAATGTTTGAATCAGGGCCCAGATTAGGGAGGCAGCTCTCATCGTCACCCAGGAAAAGTGGTCTTAAATGCAGCCTGCACTCCTTTCAGAGTGGATGTCCGGCAAGAGGGAAATTGCACGTTAAGTAGGCAGGATCCAGACCTAGGTATACACACATGTGCCTTATGTGGAACTTCAGAAATGGTTCCTCCCAACCTCAGGGTCCAGACTCTCCCTCCAACACAACTGAAAGAGGCAAAGCTAGATCCACTTCTTTTTTTTTTTTTTTTTTTGGTCACACTATGTGGCTTATGGGATCTTAGTTCCCTGATCAGGGATTGAACCTGTGCCCTTGACAGTGAAAGTGCCAAGTCCTAGCCACTGGACCACCAAGGAATTCCCAAACTAGCTCCAGTTTATCCAGAGAGAACAAGAAGATGGGATCTCATTTCCTCAAGCCCAGACTGTAGACAAATAGATCAGAACCTGGGTCTGTGTGGCCACCTGATGGCCAAGCTGGAAAGAGGTGGCCCTACTGTGCGCAGGTTGGAACTCCGCCTGCTGCCTCTCCATGTGTTTCCTTTCCTGGAATAGCAGTTGATTCTCAGTGCTCAGGGTTGCCAGCATTCCCATTCAAGCCCGTAGTATCAGGGCTTTATCTTCAAGTCAGGCAAAAATCGGGGTTTGAGCTGAAAATTTGGAAGTTGGGCAATTAGCATATTTGAAAAGAAGCCACTTGATCTTCTGTGGAGGGCGAGGGGCCTTTCCTTCTGAGTGACAAAAAGGGTTTGTGTTGGGCACTTGGGCTGTTTATACTGAAGTTCACAAGAAAATTGTCTCTGGGCTGTCTGGTGTGCTGTCTGCTTTGAGGCTTCAAGACCCAGACTGACCTTCAGGACTTCTGCTGACCAGAAGGGATCAGAGCACTTGAACATGAATGTGGGAAGGCAAGGAACTTGATATTTCATGTAGAACTGTTGGAAGTGGCCAAGTCCAGTGCTCTCTTCCATAATGGCATCAGGAAAAATACTGGTCAGCTGACAAATATATACTGAGTGCCTTCTCTCTGCTGACACTGGAAGCCCGAAGTTTGGAGCTCAGACTGGGTGGTGATATGTGATTGAAGAAAGGGGGTGGTCTGTATCTAGAGAGGTACCAAGGCAAGTGGGGCTTCCCTGGTGGCTCAGATGATAAAGAATCTGCCTGCAACGCGGGAGATGTGGGTTTGATCCCTGGGTTGGGAAGATCCCCTGGAGAAGGGAATGGCAATCCACTCCTATATTCTTGCCTGGAGAATACCATGGACAGAGAGCCTGGTGGGCTACAGTCCTGGGGTTGCAAAGAGTCAGACATGACCGAGCAACTAAACAACAAGAAGACAGGTGACCAGTGCATCCGGCCAATGGATGACCCAGATGCAGAGTGTTTGGGAAGTTTGGTGGGGAAGAGATTGGGAGTCCTGAAGAAAGATTCCAGGGTGTGTGTGTATTTATGTTTACAGAGGTCAAGTGGAAGGAATAAAGGATTTGGAAACTCTCACTAGCTGTGCGACCCTGGCAAATTTCTGAGCCTTGGGGAAGTACCAGAAACTATAAGAAACCTAGGAATGTATGCTAAATTTATGTAAGAGGTATCTTACTGTGCTTTCTTTTAGCCAGTTTATACCTCTACCAGCATGTATAAGTGTTCTGCTCATTTCACAGTCTTTTCTACATCTGCCAATCAACTAAGGACAAAATGATATATTACTATGGATGGATTTTCCATTTCCCTGCTTACTAACGATGTTGATCATCTCTTCATATGATCGTTGATCATTTGCAGTTCCCTTTTCTGGGGAGAGACTGTTGCACTCTTTGTCCATTTTTCTGTTGCATTTATCTTTTTCTTATTGATTTGTAAGTACTTTTAACATATTTTGCATTCTAATACTTTATAGGTTAAATAGGTTACAAATATTTACTTCTGTTTTGTGGCCTGCCATTTTATTTTTTATAGTGTTTGATATGATCCACAAAGCATCAAATATTTACTATCTGGACATTTATAGAAAAAATTTGCTGAACTTACTTTCAATTGTTTTCTACCTGAGTTTTTGGTATGCTTCATTTCACTGTTTTAGTGTAATTTTTTTTGTTACATTGTGATACAATATCATGTGTTTCTGTTTTGGTTTCTGGTTTCCCTGGTCTATTCTATTGAAATGCCAATTTACTAGTGTTCCAAAATAACCTTAATATCTGATATTGCAAATCTGTCCCCCAAGTCATTTTCTTCATTTAAAAAAAATTATATATATTTATTTACTTTTTGGCCGTGAGGCTTGTAAGATCTTAGTTCCCCAATTGGGGATCAAAACTGTGCCCCTTGTAATGGAAGCACAGAGCCCTAACCACTGGACCTCCTGGGAAGTCTCCCCATTTTCTTCTTTCAGTAGCCCCTGACATCCTCCCTATGTGGTCATGATGATCAGCGTTGATTTATTGCATGAGCTGATTTTTATACTTACACATTTCAACTGCCAGTACATAAGAATTAATGGGTTTTTCCTTTTTCTGGCCAATTATTTTATTGCTGTTCTTGACAGGAAGTGAGTATTTTCCAGCCCATGGCACCTGTTGGTATTAGTGGTAATTAGGAAACTTGCTAGGAGAATCAAAGTCATTTTGGGGACATCTGTTTGGCTTTCTTTGCCTTTCTGCTAGCTTCTAGCTCGGAGTTGAGCTCTTAATTAATTATTACTTATATCGAGCAGTAATACCCGCTGAGAAGGGCCACAGTTTGCACTGAACAAAGCATAGCAAATAGTAAATTGCTGTAGAGACAACAGAGTTTACTGAATATTTATATCTTTAAATATCATTGTGTACCTAAAACTAGTCTTCTTGGAGATCTATCAATTAGATTTGCATACTCATTCCAAAGTCTAAATTCACTTCAGCAGCAGAAATGTTTCATAAAAAAATAGAGTCAATGGGATTGCAGTTGGATTTCTAGATCTCTCTGTTTCACGTTTTCAAATTTTTAAACCATCTTGTTGAGGCATGATCTATATACCTTTAAATTCACTCATCATAAGTGTACAGTTCAATGATCTTTAACAAATTTACGGAGTTGTCTGACAATCACCACAATCCAATTTTAGAACATTTTCATCGGCCCAAGAAGTTCCCTCATACCCGTTTACAGTTGATTAGAGTAATTAGGCAACAGCTAATCTGCTTTCTGCCTCTATAAATCTGCCTTTTCTAGACATATAATACAAAAGGAGTCATATAATAATTAGCCTTTGTGTCTGGCTTCTTTCATTCTGTTTTAGCTGTGTTTTTGAGCTTCATGTATGTCAAAGGATGTTATTAGTAGTTTTTTTCCTTTTTATTGCTTAATATTCTGTTGTGCTTTGTTTATCCATTCATCAGTTAATGGGCATTTGGATTGTCCCTAGGTTTGGTGTTGTTATGAATAATGCTGCTCTGAACATCTGCATATGCATCTTTGTGTGAGCATGTGTTTTCATCTCTCTTGGGTAGATTCCTAGGAGTGGAATTGTTGAATCAAGTGGCAAATTTAACTTTCTATGAAAATGCCAGACTGTTTTCCAAAGTGTCAGCACCATTTTCAATTCTCACTGGCAACATATGAGGGATACAGTTTCTCAATATCTTTGTCATACTTTGTTTTTTATTAACACCATCCTGTGAGTGAATTGGAGAAGGCAATGGCACCCCACCCCAGTACTCTTGCCTGGAAAATCCCATGGATGGAGGAGCCTGGTGGGCTGCAGTCCATGGGGTCGCTAAGAGTCGGACATGACTGAGCGACTTCACTTTCACTTTTCACTTTCATGCATTGGAGAAGGAAATGGCAACCCACTCCAGTGTTCTTGCCTGGAGAATCCCAGGGACGGGAGAGCCTGGTGGGCTGCCGCTATGGGGTTGCACAGAGTCGGACACGACTGAAGTGACTTAGCAGCAGCAGCAGCAGCAGTGAGTGAAGAGTACCATCTCATTGTGTGGTCTTAACTTGCTTTTCTCTAATAATTAATGATGTTGTTAATAGCCATTTGTTTAACTTCATTAGTGAAATTTCAGTTCACATCTTTGACCATTTTTACATTGTGTGTTTGTGTGTGTGTCTGCATTTAGTTGCTCAGTCACGTCTGACTCTTGCAGCCCCAGTAATGTGGGCTATAGCCCACCAGGCTCCTCTGTCCATGGGACTCTCCTGGCAAGAATGCTGGAGCAGGTTGCCCTGCTCTCCTCCAGGGGACCTTCCCGACCCAGGGACTGAACCCGAGTCTCTCAGTCTCTTGCATGGGCAGGAGGGTTCTTTACCACTAGTGCCACCTAAGGGGGTTTAGTTGATGAAATGGTAAAAAAATATCTTCCCCAGGAGACATTTTCCCCAGTGTAACCATCCTCAGCAGAGACTGGTAGATGGAGCTCCAATGTATTAGTTTATAGATGTTTATATATTTTAACACTCATGTCTTCAAAATTTTCAGCATCCCTCAGTGGGAGATAGATGATGACCACTTAATGGCTGGCATGGCTATGTCCTTAAAAGATGACGAACAAGAACACTTATTCAGAACTCCAGTGGTCCAGTGGTTAAGAATCTACCTGCCAGTGCAGGGACAGTTTGATCCCTGGTCCAGGAAGATACCACATGCTGCAGAGCAACTAAGCCGGCACGCTGCAATTACTGAAGCCAGCCAGTCTGGAGCCTGCACTCTGCAACAAGAGAAGTCACAGCAGTGAGAAGCCCTTGCACAGCAACTAGAGAGTAGCCCCAGCTTGCTGCAACTAGAGAAAGCCCATGTGCAGCAATAAAGACATAGTGCCGCCAAAGGGTAAAAAAAAAAAAAGAACACACCTGTTCAATGGTTCAGTCCCTGGCCATGTACTGTTTCATTAACTATTCATTGTCTAGTCCATTAACTGTTACAGGCCACATTATAGCATTGAGGAAGGGACCCGCCAGGAGTCCCCAGCTAATAACTAATAACTGGGCTCTGAAAGCACCAGGGGGAGCCCCAGGGTTTGCGTCCTTCTTTACTGCCCCCTGTAGCTTTGGGACAACTCTTGAAAGCTAGAGGCCTGAGAGTGACGAAGCCAGGGAACAATCGTGGGTTGTAACCTCGCTGTTGTTCAGTTGCTCCGTCGTGTCTGACTCTTGGAGACCCTTCGGACTGCAGCCCACCAGGCTCCTCTGTCCATGGGATTTCCCAGGCGAGAATACTGGAGTGGGCTGCCATTTCCTCCTCCGGGGGTTGGTCCTGACCCAGGAATTAAACCCATGTCTCCTGCACCTCCTGCATTGCAGGCAGATTCTTTACCTGCTGAGCCTTCGCGGAAGCCCCCTTAGAGCTCCCTGCCCAAGGACCAAACCCACAGCCTCCTACATTAAAAGGTAAAATCCTAACCACTGGGCCACCAGGGAAGTCCCCCACTTTCTTCATTTTAAAGATGAAGAAACTGAGCTTTAGAGAAGTGATCCTCCCATAAATACCCCAAGGGTCCAGTTGAACCACTTCCTCCATCCCGAAGCCTTCCTTGTAGGGATCACTAGTCCTTACTGCTGCCCTGTCTTTGACTTCTTTTAGTGAGGTCAGTATGCAGTGTCCATGGCTGAGCTGTTTCATTCTCGTGGGGAATGAAAACCAAAGCACAGACTGGCGCCCAAATTGGGCGGTGACCTTTGTCCGGAGAAGAGTCGTTCTTCTCTGTGTCCACCAAAGTGAAGATGGGGGGGCATCCTGTCCTGTTTTTGGGGTAACATCTCAACTCAAACCCAGGGCCTGCTGAGAGTGGACATCATCTTCTGCTTCCACGGTCATGAAGAATTCTTTCTCCCTCTCTCCTTCCTTCTGCCTCTCTTTCTCCAGCTCTTGGAAACCAGAGACAAATAGGACTCTGGACAAAACAAGTGCTTCCCCAAATGGGGCCTCATCCCCCTGTGGCCTTGGACAGAGGGAACTTTTCCCTTCCCAGCCCTCTTCTCCTCACTGTGTCTCCGCCTCAAGAACTGGTAGATAAATACATCATGGGAAGCCCTACCCTAATGTCAGGGATCCTGGGAACTAGAGACCACAGGAATCTGTTAAGTAAAATTCCATCAAGAGCAGGAATTTGGACCAAGTTGTCCAACTATTTGTGGTTGGTTGGTGTTGCTAATGCCGCCTTAGTTCATCCCTTCCTTTCCTTTTCTTTGTATATTTCTCAGATTAAAGGGATGATGGGCAAGGGCGGAGATATTTAACTTTTAAAATAAAGCAGCTCATTTTCTATGCTCTGCTCCCCTTGCCGGGCTAGAAAAAGCCCTACAGTGATTCTGTATAATACTGTAGACTTGATAAGAATGAGTCCATGCATGTATATGGGCTCATTCACAATTTGTCCCATTTTTTGAACCAAAAGGACAGTGAGGCTGGTTCTACAACTAGGAGCTGCAAGGATAGTTTGCAGCTGACATTCTGCATTGTCATGGACTCCCTGACATATAGATTATAAACAAAGTCTACTCCATCCTTCATTCGTGCAAGGCTCCTGGGTGGATCTTCATGTCTTACAACACTCATGGGTGGAGTGTGGGTGCCTCTTCCCCATTATGTATCATATAAAGCTTCCTAGGTAACTCAGTGGTAAAGAAGCTGCCTGCAATGCAGGAGATGTAGATTTGATCCCTGGGTCAGGAAGATCCCCTGGAGAAGGAAATGGCAACCCACTCTAGTATTCGTGCCCGGGAAATCCCATGGACAGAGGAGCCTGGTAGGCTGTAGTCCATGGGGTTGCAGAGTCGGACATGACTGAGCGACTAAACAATAGCAATAACAATTCTAGGTATAATGACAATGATTTCAGTACATAAGCCCTTCACTTCCTTTTCCATCTGCTGGAGTGAGACCACAAACATTTAAGTTGAATTAAGAGGTTGCTCAAAACCATGTCATTTCTCATGTGTATCAGCTTACTGCCAAGACCATCATAGGGTCAGTTGTCCAGTTTTGCTCCTAGGTTCTTAGCAAGAAACTGGATTTCCTTTTTATCCTCTGGCTCCATGTTTAAAAAATAACTCCCACTAACCTTCCACTTCACCACTGAGGATCTGATTAGGCATACAGGCAGCAAAGCTGTAAGATGAAAAACTATCAGTTAGTTAATTGAACTAATAAATAACTCATTTGACACCAACCACTTCTTGGTCTCATCCCTTCTTTAGGTTTCTGATCCCTAGGACAGGAAGCTTCATGCCCGGTTTTCTTTTCTTCATTCCTTTAACCCTCACTCCCACCTCCCACCTCCCATACCTCCAGGACACACTCATCTACTAGAAAGGGATGCTCAGGGACTTCTCTGGTGGTCCAGTGGTTAAGACTCTGTGCTTGCAATGCAAGGGGTATGGGTTTGATCCCTGGTCAGGGAACTAAGGTCCCACATGCTATGTGGCACAGCCAAAAAAGAAAGCCTAGAAAGGGGCACTCACCCCACCCCTCCCAGCACCTGTGAGGTGATACACCCTTGAGTGTCCCCCTGGCCTCTGGCCCTGTTCCTTGCTCAAGCTTCCACGGGCTACTCGATTCATTGGTGACAGTCATCAGTCCATGTCCTCCACTGGTAGGATCTAATCTATCACAAGACTCTAAGCACAGAGGTATCGATCTCTCTTCTTCCCTCTCTGCTGCAGGCCAGTGTAAGGCACAATCTCGGCTGAGAGGATGTGCTTGCAAACCCAGCATGTGGGCTCTGTGTAACCACGCTGTGGGGGTGGGAGGACAAGGGTGAAAATGAGATGAAGAGCATGTTAGTAAGTCAATGGGAGCTCCTCTCCTGCACCTCATCCTCCAACCTAGCTTTCGTTAGTAACCAACCTGATATTTTGATCACCTGACTGTTGCATCTACCATTCAACTGGGTCTGTTCGCAGGAGGGGAAGAAACCATCCCTTCTGTTGTTGCCATTCAATCACTCAGTCATGTCCGACTCTGCAACCCCATGGACTGCAGCACGCCAGGCTTCCCTGTCCTTCACCATCTCCTGGTATTTGCTCAGACTCATGGCCATTGAGTTGGTGATGCCATCCAACCATCTCATCACTGTTACCCCTTCTCCTCCTGCGCGTAGTCTTTCCCAGCATCAGGGTCTTCTTCTGTACATCCCTTCTGTAACATTGCCTAAAGTGAACCAGTGATGAACGGTAGTAACTAGCTAAGCAGTTGAGCAGAGAAAGATCACATACCAAGGTGACATGATACTTAGATTCACCGTCTACAGGAATACAGACAGAGGTCAACAAAGTCCACTTCCCCTGCTCCCAGGAGGTGGAAACTCTCCCATGAAATCGGTTCCTCACTTGCTGGTAGATGTTCACCATCACACATGCGCTAACATGGAGGGGAGTTCAGTGGACAGCAGGGGAGTTGGAAGTTTGGACAGAGCTCAGATGGAACTGTTATCCAGGAAACACCTTGACCCCGGGATCCCACCCTCACTTACAGGGCTGTTTCCTGATGCAGGAGGAGGAATTCTGTGTGAAGCGCTAAATATAATGCTTGAGGTAGTGTTTCTGGACGGGAAATGCAGTTTGAAAGTGAGGAAGATAAACATATCGACAAAGGAGATGCAGACACGAGAACTGAGCCAAAGGAAAAACCAATGGCCTTCAAGCTGCAGACCTCAAAGAATGTATTGGAGGGGTGGCGGGTTTTGTTTGTTTGTTTCTTGTTTTGTTTTAGGGTGGCCTGAAGCAGGATGTGATGCAAAACTGGAAAATCCAAACTTCAAGGGTTTTTTGTTGTTGTTGTTGAGAAACTCAGCACCTTTGACTGAGGTAGAAAAAGCAGAAACAAAAGTATTTATGAGCTTCTTATAACTTCTGCTTCATATTGTGGTAGTGTGTATCTTTTTCATTTTTAAATACCAGTATGTTTCTTTCAGTTTAAATACCAGTATGTGAAGGCTTTTGATGGTAGTGGAAGTTTCATGGCTTTAGTCTATCTTCAGAGACACTGGGTTTCCTTTTTTGATAGCGTCTGGACAGTCCTCTGTATATCTGACTTTCCAAAGTCTCATGCAATCCTAAAAGCAAGTATGGGTCTCCCCTATCAGCTGATGATCTGTGTGTGCAGGCGTGCCCAGGTCCCTATTAACCATCCAAGTGACGGCTTAACGCCAATTCATAATCCAGACTTGAACCCGTAATTTCATGACCTTGATTTCTAAGCTTTATACTCAGGAAAATGCCAAATAGATACTGAAGTAGAAAGGAACTTCTGATGAGACCCTCACATGCCCATCTCACAGCGTCAATGATGATCACCATCTGTATGCCCACCAGCTCCCCACTGCCCAGTTTATTTTGAAGCAAATCCCAGAAATCACTTCATCCCATCTGTAGACAGTTCATCATGCATCTCGCAGATACAAAGACTCAAAACAGTACCCAGAATATCATTTTCACACCCAAAATTTTAATCATTCCTTAGTATTTCAAATACCTCCACTAGATTATTTTGAAGCACATATTAATATCAAGCATCGTAATAATGTATCTACAAATAATTGTCTATACGTCTAAAACATGAACACTGTTTCCTTTTTTCTAAGCAAAACCACAGTGCAGTTATCACAGTTTTTAAAAAATTAACCCCTTAATACCATCAGATATATTGTCATTGTATAAACTTTCCTGACGTTCTCATAAATGTTATTTTATGGATGGGTTGTTTGAACCTTGGTCCACGTAAATCTACAGATTGTGTTTGATAGCTGTGTCCCTTACATTTCTTTTGATTTCTGGGTTCCCCTTCTCTCTTTGTTTTTATTTTTGTTTATTTATTTATTTTTTGCTGCGCTGGGTCTTCCTTGCTGTGTGAGGGCTTTTCTCTAGCTGGGGTGAACAGGGCCTACTTTCTGGTTGTGTTCCTTAGGCTTCTCATTGTGGTGTCTCCTCTTGTTTCAGAGCATGGGCCCTTGGGTGTGCGGGCTTCAGCAGTTGTAGTTCCCAGGCTCTAGGGCACAGGCTCAACAGTGGTGATGCATAGGCACAGTTGCTCCTAGGCATGTGGGATCTTCCTGGACCAGGGGTTGAACTTGAGTCTCCCGCCTCTGCAGTCGGGTTCTCCACCACTGAGCCTCCAGGGCAGCCCTCTCTTCGTTTTCCTTGATAATTAATTCACGGAAGCACATGCCTTGCGTTCTGAATTTTTCAAAATTACAATCCAGTCATGGTTTTCCCCCCCAAAAAATTTTTATTTTTGCCTTTACTTGTTTAAAAAGAAAGTTTTATCGAGGCACACTTGTCAGACAGTAAACTGCACACTTTTAAAGTATGCATTTGGTAGGTTGTGACATAGGGCTTCCCAGGTGATGCAGTGGTAAAGAATCTGCCTGCCAATGCAGGAGACACAAAAGACACAGATTTGATCCCTGGGTTGGGAAGATCCCCTGGAGTAGGAAATGGCAACCCACTCCAGTATTCTTGCCTGGAGAATCCCATGAACGGAGGAGCCTGACAGGCTACAGCTCATGGGGTCACAAAGAGTCGGACACAGCTGAGCGATTGAGCACACACACACACACACAGGCTGTGACATAGGCATGCACTTTGACACCATCATCGCCATCAAGATAATAAACATATCTGTCCCCCCAGTTCCATTTTGCTCTGAACTACGGCCCCCACTTGACTCATTCTGGTCTCACTGTCTTTTCCATAAAATGAGGGCCTACAAAGGACAAGTGTATGAAACCAAATGATTGCCAATGTTCTACATGTTTTGAACCCTCTGTGATTGTTTCTTACTTGGTTCATCGCACTATCAGACGTTAGGATTATATCACATGTATAGATACATGTGAGCCTCCCCTTCAATAAAAAATCCACGGATGGAACCTCTAGGTTAAATTAGTTTTTTTTCTATTTCATAGAGTTTTGTTTTCCTTTCATTAAAAATACGAGTTTCTCTAGCTGTTTTTTCTCCTGTGTGTGAAAACGGTTCATAAATTGGTTGCTCAGTGCTGGAAACTGGCATATTGCTATTTAAATTCCTGCGTCACAAATATTTCATTTTGAACCTTTGTGAATCATCGCCCTTCTCCAAAACCAGACAATGCGATGTCAGTCTGGGGTCCTGCAAACTCTGATCATCCTCTAAAATAAGAAAGTGCCTGGGGAGGGGGATCAGTCATCTCCCTGGAAGAGGCCAGAGAGGTGTCGATTTTAGAATGTTCACAAGATGATCAAAATGGGCATAGCAGGAAAGTGTTTAAAGCTGACAAAACAGAAGCAAAGGCCGTTAGAATAATACAATGTCTATACACTGGGGTCTCGGCAGAAACTGCTGGCCGGCCAGAAGCAAACTGGGCTGTGAGCTGATGGTCTGAATAAAAGAATGGTGGCATTTTCCCTGGAGACATGCACATTTCAAGGACTCTAAAGCCTTCTGAGTAACAGGTCATTCATCTAGTTATCCACTTGACGCTAAGGGGCTGTTAGGTCTCCGAACACTAAAATAAATAATCCATGGCCCCCTAAGGAGTTTATTTTCTTGAGCTTCAGGATCTCAAGACAAAATACTCAAAGACAATTCAAAGGGAAGCTAAAAAGTTTCATTTCAGTTGCATTCTTGAGCATCTCTGACCCCAGGAATCTTTTCCCATCCTTTTCCCTGGTGAATACCTATTCACTTTCATATCTTAACTGCATGTCTTGTGTTCTAGAATGTCCTCTCCCACCTCTGAGTTTTGGCTACTGCTCTTCTCCATGTCCCCCATCGCTCTGCCGATCAAGAATCTGGTACTTCTTGGCACTGTCCACACTCTGCAGTAGGAAAGAGGCCTTGACTACGTCTATTAGCTGTGTCTGCTTTTTAAGAAAAGTCCCAGACTGAATGCCTTAAATATACAGCTAACTAGCCGGCTCATAAACTTAAATTCCCACCAACTGCGTAGGAGGATTCTCTTTTCTCTGTGACCTCTCAGCATTTATTGTTTGTAGATTTTTTTAATGATAGCTGTTCTCACCGTACACCTGTATCACTTCTGATTTTTCCTTTAACATGAGCAAGTTTAAGGATCATCACTGGGTCCTATATTTTTACTTTAACCAATACTGCCTTTTTTTTTTTTTTTAACACACTTTACCAGGAAAGTATTCAAACACATATATAAACAGACAGAACAATCTTCCTCTTAGGGAGAATCCCCCTCTACCTAAGACCTGCTTCCAACATGGTCAATTCCTGATCATCTGTTTTGTCTGTGCCCCCATCCCTGTCTTCCTCCTTCCACATTTTAAAAAACAAATCCAGGATTTCTCCTCTGTAAATATTTCAATGTGTATTTCTAAGAGACAGGGAATTGCTTTTAAAATGTATAATCACAAAATTGTTATAGCAACGTCAGATGAATGGATAAAGAAGATGTGGTATACACAGTGGAATACTATGCAACCATAACAAATGAAAATTTTGCCATTTTCAGCAACACCGATGGACTTGGAGGGCATCATGCTAACTGAAGCAATTCAAACAAATACCAAATGTTATCACTTACATGTGCAATCTGAAAAATATAACAAGGGAGTTCCCTGGTGGTCCAGTGGTTAGGATTCAGTGCTTTCACTGCCAAGGGTCAGGGTTCAACCCCTGGTTGGGGAACTAAGATCCCACAAGCCACTGGGCAAAAAAATAAAATTTAAATTAAAAATACAACAAATTAGTCAATAAAACAAAAAAGAAGTGGACTCTCAGATACAGAGAATGAACTAGTGGTTATCAGTGGGGAGAGGGAAGGGCGAAGGGCAATATAAGGGTAGGTAGAAAGGGTTAACATGGGATTACATGAAATCGTGTGTGTGAAACTTCAAAAAATTCTAAAGCACTATAAAGTTAAAAATTAATCACTATAAAAAAATTTTTTAAAGCACTTGAAAGAAACATTTGAAAATACAAATAAGAAAGGGAACAACAAGGGTTGCTCAAAGGTTCTAGCAGAGATGGAGTGGATTTGAATCAAGAGTTTGAATGCTGCAACTAAGACCTAGTGCAGTCAAATAGATATGTAAATGAAAATAGGTATTTTTTTCTAAAAAGAGCGTAAATGGAGAAGTGAGCCTTGAATAAGACAAAGGTTGTGAAAGCAAGGAGGCAGTGGCTGATCATTCCTGGCCCTCTCTGATGGGATGAGGGGCCCTGCTCTGCGGTCTTGCAGCCCCATGTCCATGCCTCTCTCTTATTGTTGTGGGGCGTGCTTTTCTCTCCAGTAAACTGTGAGTTTCCTACCAAAAAATAAAATATAACAATAATTCCATAAAATGATCAAGTATCCAGTCATTGTTCAAATTTCCAGTCGTCTCCACGCTAATGTCCGCGTATTACCAGTGACCTGTATGACTGAGTCTATTGATCTACAAGATCCTCCTCTTTCTCTCTTCCTTCTAAGATACTGAAAAACACCAGGTCATTTGTTCCACAGAGCTCCCCCTGATCTGGATTTTTGTGGATGGTGACTCGAAGCAACCATTTGACGTGTTCATCTGTTTTCTGTATTTCCTGCAAATGGGTAATCGGATCTACGGGCTTGGTTTGTTTCCAATTCGTTTATTTTGGAAAGACTACTTCATAAGTGATGTTTATTCTGGAAGATTTTTTTTTCTAGATTCATGGCTTTCCAACTCTGCCCTTCAAATGATGTCCCTTTGTGTCTTGAATCAATAAAATATTCACAATCTTTTTCTCCGCATTAATAAAAAATTTTTTTTTTGATTTTTCCATGTTTACTACCGTGGCAAAAAACACACAGGTTTTTGAAATGCCAAAGCAATAAATTTTCAAATTCATTTTGTTTGGAAGTGCATTTGCTGTCTAGGTGCTCTAATTCCAGCCTTCAGCAGTAAAAGTTTATGAGGAGATCTTGTGAAATGTCTCACACGCTGGTGAGAGCAGTAAAATACCAGCAAGTGGTTAGAGAAAACGAAAGCTGTAGTCACAGGGAAGTTTGGATATTCGGAAGGAAGAGAGAGATGTAGAGGCTGTTGATAACATCTGGTCCCACTGTCAACATCAGCTGTGTAAGTAAGACATCCCTGCCTCCATCGGCCATCAGGAAACATCCAGGGTAGTTGGCAACCCTTCTCGATCTTGTATCAGTTAAGATTTGAAGACGTGGCTGTAATTTGTTTGTAAACACACATAGAATCATTGCTGACATGGTATCTTTTCAGTAGAATTGCCTTCCCTGTTTGAACAATGCAGCTATGCAGACTACCGAAGCAAAGCTTTTTTTTTTTTCTAGATTAACCACTTCATCTAACAATCTCTTTTTTTTTTTTTAATTATTTTATTTTATTTTCTGGCCATGCAGCATGTGGGATCTTAGTTCCCTGACCAGGTATTGAACCTGTGCCTGTTGCATTGGGAGCGTGGAGTCTTAACCACTGGACCAGCAGGGAAGTCCCTAACAATCTCTTTTTAAAATAATTTTATTTAGTTAGCTTTGGCTGAGCTGGGTCTTCGTTGTTTTGCAAGGGCTTTTCTCCGGTTGTGGCAAGGGGAGGCTACCCCCAGTAGTGGCTGGGGGCGCCCCTCACTGCAGCGGTTGCTCTCGTGGAGGACAGCCTCTAGGGCTCCATGGCTGTAGACCACAGGCTCAGTCGTGGTGGCCCACGCGCTCAGTTGCTCCTCAGGCAGGTGGGATTTTCCCAACGCGGGGATCGAACCTGTGTCTCCTGCACTGGCAGGCAGATTCTTTACCCCTGAGCCACCAGAGAAGCTCCCTAATAGTCTCTTTTAAAAGAACAGCGACTTTAGAGCTGGTGGGAGCACGAATACGAAGAGAGGGGGGGTGCAAAGTGGAGCAGCCTGCTCTCCCAAGCCCCCGCAGATGGTGAGGGGAGGTGCTCCCCTGGGGAAAGGCCCATCTCACCAACTCACTATATGTGGAGTTCAGGCAGAGAAAGCCACCACGCGCCTTGCACCCAAGGGCCGTCAGGCAGCAGGCCTAATGCTTAACACAGCCTCGCTTTCAACATCCAGGTCTTTTATTAGATTCTTACGAGAGTGTGTATGGGGCTCTCTGTTCTCCCTCTTCTTTATTCTTGTGTTTATTTGTGTTCTCTTATTTTTAAGCAGAGGAAGCAAGGCACAGAGGTGACTTCCATGAAGAAGCGGTAAAGGGTTACATTCTAACCTGATAGCATCAGCTGAAAAAAAAAAGCACAACCTCAAAGTTGAGAATTGTGTTTCATTTGGCGGGGGGAAAAAAAAATAAGAGGACTTAAGGCTGAGACACAGCATCTCAGATAGCTCTAAGGGACTACTCAGAGGATGTGAGGGGGGAGCCAGGATATATAGGAGTTTTTGTACCAAAGACCAGGTATTTGGAACAGCCAGAGATTACTGTTACCTAAAGAGAACCAGACATCTCAAGTAAAGAAATTTAGGGCCTCCCATGTGGCTCAGACAGTAAAGAATCTGCGTGTAATGGAGAAGACGTGGGTTCGATCCCTGGACTGGGACGATCCACTGGAGAAGGGAATGGCATCCCACTCCAGTATTAATGCCTGGAGAATTCTATGGAGAGAGGAACCTGGTGGGCTACAGTCCCTGTGGTCGCAAAGAGTGAGTGACTAGTGACTAACACACACACATACACGTATGTTTGGGAAGATGCATCATTCCTTTAACGTGCACCTCAGCTCTCTGGGGCCAGTATCCCGTGCTTTTTCATCCCGAGTCTCCTCAGGGTACACTGTGGGCGGCAGCTGCAGTGCTTGATGGCGGGGCATCCCATTCCATCCGCAGTTCCCTTGGGGTGGCTGCAATGTGAACGGCTGTGACACCTTTTGTTCACTGATACGGCAGCAACACCTTTTCATTGACAAGTAAATACCACGGAGGCTTCCCTGGAAGCTCAGTATAGGGTGGCGGTGATATTATGCCAGTTCACGGAGGCGGGGACAAGCTCAGCCAGCAGCCAGGTTGATGGGAGCAGCAGGGAGTGGGAGGAGATGGAGGTGGAGACCCCAAAGCCTGGTGCCCTGCAGTCTCATGGACCTCATCTGCCCTCTCACATGCCCCACCCCATCCTCGCCCCTCCTTCCTCCGGCAGTTGTGCTTGAGAGGAAAGAAAATGTGTCTAAGTTTGTTGTTGTTTCTAAGTTGTGTCCAACTTTTTTGTGACCCCATGGACTGCTGCCCTGGGATTTCCCAGGCAAGAATACTGGAGTGAGTTGCTGTTTCCTCCTCCAGGGGATCTTCCTGACCCAGGGATTGAACCCTCAACTCCCGCATGGCAGGTGGATTCTTTACCACTGAGTCACTTGGGAAGACAGCAGTAGATGAGATAAAATGAGGAAAGTCATGGACTTGGTCCTTATAAGGCTAAAGGGATAATGGTGGTTTTGGCATGGAGGTTATAGGTTGTGCGTGTTCTAGCTTTTGCCTCTGGACAAGGTGTGCTGATTGGATGAATGGAAAAACATCACCAAAACAGAAGTCAGGTGATTAGAATTCACAGTTGTTGAGTGTTTGTGCATTATTTTTTTTTTCTAATGAAAATGGAAGCTCTCTGTCCAACCACTGGGGTGGTCGTCACCTGTTGTCATGTAAAATCCACTTTTGGTCACATGTCACAACCTGATGGAGTAAGTTTGTTGTTGTTGCATAGAAAAAGAGAAGATGAGGCTTCAGAATGATGATTTTTTTTTTATTTTCAGCCAGCTCATGAGGCACCCACTTACCAAGCTTTTTCACCTTTCCAATTTGCTTCACCTGCTGGATGACCATAGAGTGGTTGATGTTGAGTTCTTCAGCAGCTTCTCGTGTAGTTGTAAAAGCATCAGCTTTGATTATTACACTGAGTTGGTCATTGTCAACTTCTGATGGCTGTCCACTACTCTCCTCATCTTCAGGGCTCTTGTCTCCTTTGTAAAACTTCTTGAACCACCACTACACCATACATTTGTTAACAGTTTCTGGGCCAAATGCACTGTTGATGTTGCAAGTTGTCTCTGTTGCTTTATGACTCATTTTGAAACCAAATTAAAAAATTGCTCCAAAAAAAGAAAAGAAACTTTTCTTTTTTCATGTTTCAAACTTGGAACATGGCCTAATAGATCCCAGGAAGAAGGTCTGAATAAACCCCAAAGGGCAGGAGTTAACCTTGCTTACAGATAATACAGAAAGAACCAGCTCAGTGCTAAGTAAGCCCTGCAATGCTTTCTGTTTAAACTTCAAAGAGGCTCAAGGACAGTTCGGCTGCGTCCCGGCAGCTTCTCCTTTGATGGTGGGACCCCTTGCCCCGGCTTACCAAGGACAAGCTGACAATCTGTGTGTGAAGCAGAGGGCAAACATCCCTGAGAAAATTTCTCCCCAAGGCCAGAGCGAGTGCAAATACTGCAGATCAATACCTAGGTTCCATCTGATGTAGGATCAAAGCAGACCGTTTACCCACAAGTGAACACAGTGAATCAATGCCTAGAAGCAATTTTGGAAATGTAAATATACAAGTTTATAATAGCATGAGGTATGTATATAGCTCACAAATAAATAAGGATGTAAATATCAAGTTTGGTCAGACTCGACATCGGTTTGATCTTTCTGGATAGCAGTGCTGCAAAAAGCATAATGATAGCAACAAACTTGTTTTATGACTTCTAACCCAATACTCTACCCCGGCAATTAGAGCACATAAAATTGTTTATATACGGGACTTCCCTGGTGGTCCGGTGGTTAAGACTCTGTGCTTCCACTGCAGGGAACATGGGTTCTAAAACCCTGGTATGGGAGCTAAGATCCTGCAAGCTGCACTCTGTGGCAAAAAAGGAAAAATTTTTATTGAAGTTTAGTTGATTTTTAATGTTTCAGATATACAGCAAAGTAGTGGTTCACTTTTCGGTATACCTGAAACATTGTGAATATATATTTATACATATATATTTTACACATAATATTTTATACACATATACATGCATATATAGCATACATATACATACATGCATGTATACATGTATATTTTTACACACATATATACACATATATTTTTATGTGCACACACACATATATGTATATGTGTATATATTTTTCAGACTCTTCTCCATTGTAGGTTGTTAAAAGATATTGAATACAGTTCCCTGTGCTATTATTCAGTAAGTCCTTGTCGTTTTATCTACTTCATATTCAATAGTATGTATCTGTAAATCCTCAGTTCCTAATTTATCCCGCCCTTTCTCCTCTGGTAACCGTAAGCTTGCTTTCTAGTCTGTGAGTCTGTCTCTGTTTTGTAAGTAAGTTCATTTGTATAATTTTTTAGATTGCACATAATAATTGATGCTGTATGATATTTGTCTTTGTCTGACTTCACTTAGCAGGATAATCTCTAGGCCCACCCATGTTGCTGCAAATGACTTCATTTTTAAAAAAATAACTTTTATTTATTTATGATTTTGGGCTGTGCTGGGTCTTCATTGCTATGCAGGCTTTTCTGCAGTTGTGGAGAGCAAGAGCTCCTCTTCTTTGCAGTTCGCAGACTTCTCACCGTGGTGATTTTTCTTGTGGCGCGCCAGCTCTGGGGCACGTGGGCTTCAGGAGCTGCGGTCCCTGGGCTCTAGGGCACAGGCTCAGTAGTTGTGGCACTTGGCCTCAGTTGCTCCATGGCGCGTGGGATCCTCTTGGACCAGGGATGGAACCCATGTCTCCTGCATTGACAGGTGGATTCTTTACCACTGAGCCACCAGGGAAGCCCATTACTTCATTCTTTTTTATGCCTGAGTAATATTCCATTGTATATATGTACCACATCTTCTTTATCCATTCATCTGTCAGTGGACATTTAGGTTGCTTCCAAGTCTTGGCTGTTGTAAATAGTGCTGTTATGAATATTGGGATGCCTATATTTTTTGAATTAATAGCTTTCTCCAGATATCTGCCTAAGAGTGAGACTGCGGGATCATATGGTAACTCTGTTTTTGGTCGTTTAAGGAATCTCCATACTGTTTTCCATACTGATCATGTCAATTTATATTCCACTAATGGTGTAGGAAGATTCCTTTTTCTCCACACCTCCACTATTTATTGTTTGTAGACATTTTATTTATGGAAATTCTGACTGGTGTGAGGTGATACCTCACCAGTAGTTTTGATTTTCATTTCTCTAATATTTAGCGATATTGAGCATCTTTTCATGTGCCTATTGGCCATCTGTATGTCCTCTTTGGAGAAAGGTATGTATAGGTCTTCTGCCCATTTTTATTTTTTCTTATTGAGCTGTATAAGCTATTTGTATATTTTGGAAATTAATCCCTTGTCAGGCACATTATTTGCAAATATTTTCTCCCATTCCATAGGTTGCCTTTCCCTTTTTTTTGATGTTTTCCTTTTCTGTGCAAATAAACTTACATGAAGTTTTTAAATGTCAGCTTAAAATATGCAGTGGAGTGAACAGTTTCAAAATTCTTTTAAGAAGATGTAACAAAAATCTTTGCAAACTATAGTTTTTCGAAGTCCTATTAGAAATGCCTCACAAAAAGAGTGCCTTGATGAAATAAATTTGGGGAATGCTTCAAATCCCTATTTTGAAAACTTAACAACTCTTACTGATTATCTAAGAAATCCTATGTAAAGAAGTGTGTTTAACTTGGTTTAATTCAGTGTCTCCCAAACTTACTTGTTCACTGATGTATATTTTCTCAAACACTCCTTTTAATATCCTCGGGGTTGTTGGGGAAAAAGCTACCCTTTCACATCCCTCCAGTTACTTAAATGAATGTCCCGATAAAAGAAAATTGTGAACGAAATACTGAAAACAGTAGACCAAAATAAGACACGTGTTACAACTATGCAATACTCTTTATGGAATGAAATACTTTGGTGATCAATGTAAAGAGCTTAGCATTTCCTGTTCTGTTGTAAAGTTGCTGAAGACAAAGATGATAAGTAAGAGGAGAAGGCAGGAAGGGAGGGAGGGCGTGCGTGGGCGGGCAGGCGGGTTAGCTGGTTGACTGATTGATTGAGGAGAAGGTCCTGAGAAGAACAGGACTGTGGGCAGATATCCTGGATGCACACCAGATGACCGTCTCTGGGGAACTATCCCAACAACCGAGGAAGTTGTTTTAACCTGCAGAGCTCGGCTCTTGAGAATAATTACTCAGTGCAAGCTGGTGGACACATAAGCTTTACATTGCGGGGGCAAAGGCCAGCTTCAAATTTGGATGTGAACATTTTATGTGGCTTGGATGAGCCATCTCCAGCTCATGCCCGTCCTCCGGTAAAGAGATGGGAAGAGCTGGAACAGCGGGCTGGCTTTGATGATGTCCAGGGGAGCTGTGTTTCTTCTTCCCAGAGAATCCAGCTCTTGGCCAGTGCTGGCACTTCTGTGGCAGACTCAGCTTGTCACATCTTAGGACCAACATCAGAGCATCTATAAAACAAAGCCTCCCGGCTTTGAAAGGAAGAATGGACCTTAGGGGAACAATGCCACAGAAAATCCAACAAGAGGCCTTTTAGTGCTCAGAGGGGCAGGAACATACCTGGCGGAGAGCCCCGAGAGCCAGTCCTCAGAACGGGCCAGCCTCCCTTGATGAGGATGG
This sequence comes from Cervus elaphus, assembly GCF_910594005.1. Lineage (NCBI taxonomy): Eukaryota > Metazoa > Chordata > Mammalia > Artiodactyla > Cervidae > Cervus > Cervus elaphus. The sequence goes on along the minus strand of NC_057825.1, from coordinate 96,203,904 downwards.
ATATGAATGACAGAGGACCGTCTTCACTCCAAGGATCAGTCAGCTTAGCTACCAAAGAAAGCTGGTATTTCTTAAATGACAAAGTCTGAGGTAATCTACTCTTGACTGTCTGAGCGTTTATCTAATGACAGATTATCTATATCAATCATGTGCTTGTATTCTGAAAACAACCATAATTATCTACTCTCCTACTAATCTTTTCATATTTTTATTGAGGTAAAATTTACATAACATACAATTAACCATGTTAAAGTGTACAGTTCAGTGGTATTTAGGATATTCCCAAAGTTGCACAACCATCAGCTCTGGCTGGTGTCAAGTTTTTCTAATTATCCCATTAAAGCACCCCATACCCATTAAGGAGTCACCGCCCACCTCACCCTCTCCTCAAAGCCTCATTGTTGTTCAGTTGCTAAGTTGTTGTGTCTTAATCTTTGTGACACTATGAACTGCAGCACACCAGACTCCCCTGTCCTTCACTATCTCCTGGAGTTTGCTCAGACTCAAGTCCATTGAGTCGGTGATGCCATCCAGCCATCTCATCCTCTGTCACCCCCTTCTCCTCCTGCCTTCAATCTTTCCCAGCATCAGGGTCTTTTCCCATGAGTCAGCTCTTTGCATCGGGTGGCCAAATCCTGATAATAAATTCAATTTCTTTGTTTGTTGGAAGCAACTGCGATTGGTTGTTGCTTCTGACCAAATATTCCTTCCTAGGCCCTCTTGGACTAGTCACTTATCTTCACAATGTTTTCATTTCTTCACCTACAAAGCAAGGAAATTTGCCCAGATACCACTGGACCTCTGATTTGCATCTCCCCGGAACCTGACTCCAAGGTGAAGCTAGGGTTTTGCTTACCCTTGGAGGCCACCGAGATCTTCTACTGTGTAAGTCAGCTCTCTACAAGTTACACAAAGGCAGAATCTCACTTCCCCCAGGGGATGCCAGCCAGAGGGACTTTTCATTTTTATGTATATCTGTTAGGATTAAAATCACCAAGAGATAAAATATCTAGGTCGGCAGAAGTCTTTGCGAACAGAATATGGTTAGAATATTTTTTTCCAGATGGGAATCTGGGGTTTGACCCCATAAACATGGAAACATTCTGGTCTCTATCCATTCTCTATGTTCAGTCAGTCCCATGAATTACCTATTCCATCCTGAATTATATACTTTCTGATATTGTCAAGTATGGTTCTGTGATCATATATCACATCTTCCTAATGAGATTAAATATTCTTTCAGTGTGTGTGCATGTTAAGTTGCTTCAGTGTTCATCTGCCAGGCTCCTCTGTCCACGGGGTTCTCCAGGCAAAGATATCTTAGTGGGTTGCCATGCCCTCCTCCAGGGGTTCTTCCTGACCCAGGGATTGAATCCATGTCTCTTATATCTCCTGCATTGGCAGGCTGGTTTTTTTTTTTTTACCCCTAGCACCACCTGGGAAGCCCATTCTTCTTGAGTAAAGTTTGGAAATGTATACTGCCTGTTCTGAACCTTTACTGTATCCATCCCATTTTGGGATGTGGTAGTTATTTTTGAAAAGCCACTGTTAAACTGCATTCACCATCCAATCAGAGCAATGCTGTTCTTACTTCATCAAGATGCTTAAGAGACGTGTATGCCATTTCGTGACTGAAGGGACAATGGATTGAATAAACGAATGATGCCGATAAGGATCCACGGAATTCATGCTGAGCATCAGAAAAAGTGCATCCCCCACCCCACCCCGTGTACCCACAGCTCAGCTCTCCACAAGCCAGGAGCAAGGAAACAGGTGGGCGACTCTTCTGTTCCCATTGGCAGAGGTTTGTCAAATGTGTTGCAGAAGGATACTTTGCACATAGTAGATGCTGCTTTAATCCAGGTCATTGGAGAAATAGATGGAATTAAATGTGCAAGAATATATTGGGGGATGGGGAATGCCTGTGTGAGAGAACATAGAAAAGAAGCTGAGAAAGGCTGGAGACTGATTCCAGTTTGACTCTGAGTGATGTAGAGTGGGAGGAAAAGTTGGGTGAGGGTCTCCTGGGTTGCCGTGCTGTGAGGCTGCTCCCAAGAAGCCAGAGGAGTCCTGTGGCTCCCAGGCACAGACCTGCCTTCATACTGTGTGCAGCTCAGGCCCCGGTGGAGAGCAGCCCATGGGACGCACGGTCCCGATGCAAACACACAGGACAGATTTCAGTGGAGCAGCTGGGGTCCTTGATCATCACACCCCCATAGTCGGCAATCTGTAGGGCATGGCCATCACAGATGCTCGTATTTTTGCTTCATTGAATTGATGATTTTACCTGAAAGAGTCACGTCCCTCTTCTTTTCTTACCATGTGCATCCTTTCCGTGACAGAAGATGCTACAGTTCTCGGAGTGTAAGTGGCCTCAGCCATTTACACGCTGGGCAAATCCCCATGAGGACGTTTACAGGATCCATGCTTTCTTCTTTTATTTTTTATTGAAATACAATTGAAGTACAATGTTTCAGGTGTACAACAAAGTGATTCAGTCCTACATATATATGCACACACATATATATGTGTACATTCTTTTTCAGGGTCTTTTGCATTATTGTTGTTTAGTTGCTAAGTTGTGTCAAACCCTTTGCCCCCAAGGACTGCAGCCCAACAGGCTCCTCTGTCCGTGGAATTTTCCAGGCAAGAATACTGGAGTGGATTGCCATTTCCTTCTCCAGGGATCTTCCCGACTCAGGGATTGAAACTGGGTCTTCTGCGCCTCCTGCATTGGCAAGCAGAATCTTTACCACTGAGCCGCCTGGGAAGCCCCATTATCAGTTATTACGATCTATGGAATCTAGTTCCCTTTAGTTCCCTGGGCTATCCAGTATGTCCTTGCTTTTTATCTACTTTGTGTGTAGTAATGTGTAGTAATGTGCATCTGCTCACACACTTTTTTCAATTGCAGACAGTTCAGATCACCTGATAAACATCTTATTTCTCTGAAATAGCTCAAGATGTGGTCTCCAAAAAATAAAGGGTGCAACAGGAGTGTACGTATGTGACAGACAGACAGACAACACGTTTGTGACAGACAGACAGACTATAGACACTTGTCCTATTCAGAATTTGCTCCAACTAAGCTATGACTCAGAATGTTTCAGTGCTTACCCTCTTCTGACTAAAATGAAAAAGCAGAGATAATGCAGCCAGATCCACTTAATATCAAGTCATTAATTAAAAAATCTGTTTTATAGATCTTTTTCTTTTCAGATTCCAAGCAATTTGGCAAAATTGCAAACCAACTAGCCAAGTACTCACTGACATAAAAACACCCTCAAGGTTAGCATTACAAAGAAAAACATTGCTTTCTGGTACTACTAAAAATTACCTGCCATCAACCAAAGCAAAAAATCAATAATTATAATAGATCGGAACTTGCTATTTTTTTTTCCATCCTCTATGGGTGTGTTGGTTACACACAACAGAACCACTTGAGCGGACCATAATAATGTCAATTCTGTAGAATTAAAAGGCTAAGACCTTGCTCCTGCTTTGATGATGTCATTTTCTTCCAGTTTTATTTTTAGAAAACCCTGTTTACCTTACTCTGGAAAAAGAAGTCTAATCACATTAAAATCATGGTTTCTAGTAGTTCTTAGCAGATTAAACCAGACTTTCAGAGGGTCTAGAAATAAAAGTTTTATGATATTTGCAAAGACGAAAATTTGACTGGAAAGTTAGACTCATATTGTGTTCATGTCTCATTGTCCTACATAGCCAGGGCAAGAAAAAGACATTTTGTTCATGGAAAAGCCATTTGGCTATTTTCCTTGGACCCTCAAGTCTAATTTCATGAAAACCAAAGGCAACAGGCCCTGGAGAAGGTAATGGCAACCCACTCCAGTGTTCTTGCCTGGAGAATCCCGTGAACAGGGGAGCTTGGTGGGCTGCAGTCCGTGAGGTCGCAAAGAGTCGGACACGACTGAGCAACTAACACACGCAAAGGCAACCGGAGGGCTTCCCAGGTGACTCAGTGGTAAAGAGTCCACCTGCCAATGCATGAGGCGTGGGACCCTCGGGCTCGATCCTTGGGTCTGGAAGATCCCTTGGAGGATGGCACGGCTACCCTGCAGTATTCTTGCCTAGAGAACCCGCAAGATCAGAGGAGCCTGGTGGGCTACAGTATTGGAGTTGCAAAGGGTCAGACAAGACAGTGACTAAGCAAGAAAGGGCAACAGGAAGCCAAAGGTAAATTTATACAGATGGCTTGGATCAGTTTTAAAAATGACCTTTTGTTCAGACGTCTCATTGAAAATGGGAATACCTCCTCTCAAGTTGTATGATGTACTTTGTTCTTGAACATTCTTTTCTTTTTAAAAAATTTTTATTTATCTATTTGGCTGCCCTAGGTCTTAGGTGCAGCATACAAACTCTTGGTTGCAGAATGTGGGATCTTGTTCCCAGACCAGGGATAGAACTCGGGACCCCTGCATTGGTAGCAAGGAGTCCCAACCACTGGACCACCAGGGAAGTTCTATTCTTGAATACTCTTTCATTCAGCTATTCCTTCCAACATTTGTTGGCTAGACTGTGCCTATCATTCTATTTGGGTCTAACAGAAGGATATAAGGTATATGGAATGCATCTATACTATCAGAAAGTTTTTCAATTTAGTTGGAGAAAGAAGACATGTACATAAATTCCTACAACACATGAATGACCACAGGCAATTAGTGAAGGAAATTTAAAGCTGAGAGTAGGAATTTTGACCCAATTCTTTGGTGGTATTTAAAGTACAGATTTGGAAAGATGCGTCTGAGGTGAAAGAAGACAAAGAACATAGCAGACAATGAGAAAACTATGGAGAAAGAAGAGAAACATAAAGCACAGTCAGTTTTGTTGACGGTGAGGCCCATCTAGGGGAGCAGTGAGTCACTGAACTGGAAAGGCAGGCAGGGCCTGACTGTGGAGTGTTTTAAATTCCAGCTAAAGAGTTTAGCAATTAGTTGGAAGGCAACAGAGAACTCTTAATGGCTCTTAATTTTTTTTTTATTTTTATCTTTTATAGATATTTGAATCTATGAACCTTGTTGTTTTTAAGTTTTTATTTACTTATTTTTGGCTGTTCTGGGTCTTCGCTGCTGCACGCAGCCTTTCTCGAGTTACAGGGAGTGGAGCTACTCTTCCTGGCAGCGTGGGGGCTTCTCGTTGCAGTGGCTTCCCTTGTTGCAGACGGTGGGCTCTGGGGAGTGCAGGCTTCAGTAGTTGTGACACGTGGGCTTAGTTGCCCTGTGGCGTGTGGGATCTTCCTGGACCAGGGATTGAAGCCACGTCCCCTGCATTGGCAGATGGATTCTTAACCACTGGACCACCAGGGAAGTCCCACTAATGGCTTTTAAAAGAGGAGTGACAGAAAGAAATGTTTGAAAGTAAAAGTGAAGTTGCTCAGTCGTGTCCGACTCTTTGCAACCCCGTGGACTGTAGCTACCAGGCTCCTCCGTCCAGGGGTGATATGCAGATTCCTGGAAGAGGCAAAAACAAGAGGCTGGGGACCAGGAAGTAACCCAAGAATCAGAGTGTGAAGAAGGGGGGTCGATTAAGATTGTGGTGATGGGGATGGAAAAGCAGGGTCAGAAGGAAGAGCCACTAGAGGAGGACAGACAGGACACGGCCCCTCAAAAGGGATGAAGAGGCAAGAGAGGTGAACTCAGAGGTGACCCCAGTCTAAGGCTGGGTGATGGAAAATGGCTGTGCAACCAACAAAGATAAAAACAGTGAAGACAGGGACATGCTGGTATGGACAGAAAGGACGTATGAATGTGCTTCAATATGATTTCATTGCATCCCAGTAAACTCATCTTAAGTTGAAAGAATCGTTAAGTCGAAATTCATTTAATTCACCAACCTACCGGACATCATAGCTTAGCCTAGCCTACCTTAAACATTCTCAGAAGACATATTAGCCTAGATATAGGCATAATCTTCTAACACAAAGCCTATTTTATAATGAAGTGTTGAATAATTCATGCGTTGATAACTGATTAACTACTATACCAAAAATTAAAAGACGCTTACTCCTTGGAAGGAAAGTTATGACCATCCTAGACAGCACATTGAAAAGCAGAAACATTACTTTGTCAACAAAGGTCCATCTAGTCAAGGCTATGGTTTTTCCAGTGGTTATGTATGGACGTGAGAGTTAGACTATAAAGAAAGCTGAGAGCCAAAGAATTGATGCTTTTGAACCGTGGTGTTGGAGAAGACTCTTAAGAGTCCCTTGGACAGCAAGGAGATCCAACCAGTCCATCTTAAAGGAAATCAGTCCTGAATATTCATTGGAAGGACTGATGCTGAAGCTGAAACTCCAATACTTTGGCCACCTGATGCGAAGAGCTGACTCATTTGAAAAGACCCTGATGCTGGGAAAGATTGAGGGCAGGAGGAGAAAGGGATGACAGAGGATGAGATGGCTGGATGGCATCACTGACTCAATGGACATGGGTTTCTGTGGACTCCAGGAGTTGGTGGTGGACAGGGAGGCCTGGCGGGCTACAGTTCATGGGGTCGCAAGAGTCAGACACGACCGAGCAACTGAACTAACTAATACCAAAAATGAAAAATAGAATGGTTGTTTGGTAGCTTCATGGCTGTAAGTGAACCAGTTATGTATCCTCATGATTGCATGTCTGACTTGAAACTGCAGCCCACTGCCCAGCATCATGAGAAGGCACTCTTCTGCCTATCACTGGCCTAGGAAGAAGTCAAAATTCAAAGCATGGTTTCTACTGAGTGCATATAGCTTCTACACCATCATAAAGTCAAAAACTTGTAAGTCAGACCATCTTAAGGCAGGGCCATCTATAGAGGAAAAGTGAAGATGTGAAGCTGAACCTTGATCACATGGAGTTTGAGGGGTGAACAGTAGTCCCTCGGCAGGAAATATGGGACTAAAATCCAGGAGAGAAGTTCCAGGCTTGTGATAGAAACTTAGGAGTGCAAAGAAGGAGGAAGAGGTTGAATCCATAGGTGTATGTCAGCCCATGGAAGTAGGCAATGTGGGGAAGAGAGGACAGGTGTGCTGGAGAGTCGGGGTGGGGAGTGAGAACAGAAAAGAGAATTCAAGGGAGAGCTTCATGAAGTCTGGCCCCCCACAGCCGTGAAGGTGTACCTTCCTCTGATATATGTGGGGATGAGCTTGCGTGCGGTGTGGCTGACCCTCCATCGTCCTATGCTCCCCTGAGTCCCTCTCGGCACGCCTTGGGCTGCTCACACTGCTCCTCCTCACTTGGACCTCCGGCTCCTATTCTCCCTAAAAGAGGAACCTGGGTGGGGTAGGCTCTGTGCTGAGATGTCAGTGTGTTTCCTCCCTGGGCCGCCCCTTATTTATCCATAAACCTCTCAAGTAAGGCTCGGGGGCATGCTGAAAGCTTTCTTAAACCTTTGGGAATAGGAACTCCCCTGGTGATCCAGTGGTAAAGACTTCGCCTTCGAATGTAGGGGGTGCAGGTTTGATCCCAGGTCGAGAAGCTAAGATCCCACATGCCATGGGGCCAAAAAATGAAACAGAGGCAATTTTTTTAACAATTCAATAAAGTCTTTAAAAATGATTCCCATCCAAAAACATCTTAAAAAAAAAAAAAAAAAAAAAGCTTTGGGAATAACTACAGGAAGTGACAGTGTAGGAAAGAAGAAAAGGCAAGTTTGTGTGCTAAATAGACGACTATAGCCCCGAATCCCAGAGAAAAGAAGTCACCCCTTTCCCAGGGCCCACTCACTTCCTAGTCTTGCTTTCATGACTTCAACCCCTTCTGTCTCTCTTCTTAAAGAGAAGCCCATCTTGAGACTTCCGTGGAGGACCAGGGGTTGTCCCAGGTGGCGCTAACGGTAAAGAACATGCCTGCCAATGCAGGAGACCCAAGAGATGCAGGTCAATCCCTGGGTCAGGAAGATCCCCTGGGGGAGGAAATGGTAACCCACTCCAGTATTCTTGCCTGGAAAATCCCACAGACAGAGAAGTTTGGAGGGCTACAGTCCATGGGGTCGCTCAAAACTCAGACAAAACTAAGCAACTGAAGACACACACACACCAGTGGTTGGGACGCCAAGCTTCCAATGCAGGGAGCGGGGATGCAGCCCTTGGTCAGGGAACTGGGGTCCTGCGTGGCACGTGGTGTGATCAAGAAAAAGAAAAGCCCCCTTTTCCTTGCAAATCTCCACTTCTCTATTCTGGACCCAGTGGACTATCTAGCCCTGCTCCGCACTGACATGCAGTCCAGGGCACAGAAAGCTACCGGGACATCCGTCAGAAGGTGAGCTAATCAATCTGGCAGGACAATGCAGGGGCTTCAGGAGACCAGTCCACAAAGGGCTTTCCTCCTCCAAGTTCAGTCTCTGTTCAGACATCTTGAGGCGGAGGTGAGGAGCCCTCTGAATTGTTCTGCAGATGATATGAAAACACGATCTCACACCCTCTTTTCAAGGACAAACAATAACTCCCAGAGACCTTGTAGTCTAAACACACATTAAGGAAGAGAAACATTTTCCTAAAGGTAGTATAACCCGTAAAAATTTCCCCAGTCTATCACTGAAATGGCCTTTGAAGCTGTTAGGCAGAATGATTTTTTCTCCTTTTTTCATTCTCCTGCTCTAGGATGTGCCTGGGGCCCACCTGTGAGACGCTTGACTTTCCAACAACAGAACCATTCATCTGCTCCAAAGGCCTTGCAGAAATTCTTAAATTGTGGTTGTCTCATAAGGAATGTGGGAAAGGCAGCCGGCTGCAGTGGCCGAGACATAATGGTGAGAAAGGTAAAATGATAAGGGAAATAGAATTGCACTTTAGGTCAAGGGAAAAAGAAATTTAAGAAAAGTAGGCCACAGTTTCATGTTCTCCAAAGAAATCAACACAAAAGAAAATGACAAAAGTCATTGCCAACCTAGATGTCATTGGTCACCGTCTACAAAGGAGTTTCCATAGAATGGGGTGAAGGTGGAATGGAAACCAGATATCTTCAGGAAAAAATATCCATGTCGAGAAAGGAAAAGAGGAGCTGACAGTCTGAGATGGTAGGAGATTTGGGGTGAGGTTTTATTTAGGTTGGAGTCCCTGGAGATGGCAACCCACTCCAGTATTCTTGCCTGGAGAATCCTACGGACAGAGGAATCTGGCGGACTACAGTCCATGGGGTCACAATTGGGCGCGACTAAGTGTCTAAGACTTTTACTTTCACTTTTCACTGGGAGACGGCTAGTAGTATATGGACAGGAGAGGTTGAAGACAGACTGTCCCCAGTTGATGAAGCTAAGGTGAGATGGGGTTGGAGGAGAAAGGCTAGAGAAAGCTGCAGCCATACTAATAATAGTCAAGCCGTTTAATTTATCTTAAAGTATTTATTTATTTATTTATTTGGCTGCGCTGGGTCTTAGTTGCAGCACAGAGGGTCTTTATAGTTGCAGTGTGAGAACTCTTAGTTACCACATGTAGGATCTAGTTCTCTGGTAAGGGATGGAACCTGGGCCCCCGGCACTGGGAGCTCGGAGTCTTAGCCATTGGACCACGAGGGAAGTCCCTCCAATCATCTTATTTTGAGAAAGGGAGAAAGGAGGCAATAACATCAGAAGATACAAAAACAAATAAACAACCAAACAATTATTTAAAAACTGACTCTGAGGCAGAGAAAAGGGCGTTGAGATAGATATGCCTCCTCCAGGGGGCAAAAACCTAGTGTTGAGACAGAAGAACAGACATTGTCTTGGAAGCTTGGAAGTTGGGATGAAGGACACAGTGGCTCCTGTGTGCAACCTGAGAGGCAGTAACAAAAATCGTAGAATTTAAAAATCCACTAGAGGAACTTCCCTGGTGGTCCACTGCTTAGTTCCTTACCTGCCAATGTGGCAAGGGTCGACGGGGAGTGTGGGTTCAATTCCTGGTTGAGGCTCACATGCCATGAGGTAAAAAACAAAACAAAACATAAAACAGAAGTGATATTGTAACAAATTCAATAAAGACTTTAAAAATGGTCCACATCAAAAAAATCTTTAATTAAAAAAAAGAAAACCCACTGGAAAAGAATGTATATATGTGTAACTGAGTTAGTTTGCTATACAGCAGAAATTAACACGACATTGTCAATCAACTATACTCCAATAAAATGTAAAAACAAACAAACCTTGCAATGCATACAAACTAGAAAAACAAACAAAACAGAAGAAGTAACTATTGGGAGGGGGTAAAGATCTGTAAGAATTACTCAGCTAGATTCAGCAGATCTGGACAAGTAAGTCTAGCATTTGGTGTCCTTTCCCCTTGAGGGTGTTTGCTCATTCTTGCAGAGGCATCTTGAGCCATGTCTTGGACCTCACGGGGTTATAAGGCAACATGAACTTAATTAGTCAGATACCCTGGGAAGATGAAGACTGAAGGACCAAGGACCGCAGTGAGGGAAGCAGAGGGGGTGTGGTTCATGGATGGGAGAGTCTGCAAGAAGTAAGGGGTGTTACATGCCAGGGAAAGCACCAGTGCACACTCCAATACAATGCAGTATAGTTGGTTTTTGTTTTTGAAGTATTGTTGACTTACAATATTATGCCAATCTCTGCTGTATGGCAAAGTGACTCACTTTTACACATATATACATTCTTTTTTAAAAGATGTTATTCTCCATTATAGTTTGTCCCAGGGACTGAGTATAGTTCCCTGTGCTATGCAGTAAGACCTCGTTGTTCATCCAATCTAAATAATAGTTTGCATCTACCAACCCCAAGCCCCCAGTCCATCCGTCTCCCTCCCACCCTCCCCCTTGGCAACCACAAATCTGTTCTCTGTGTCTGAGACTCTGTTCCTGTTTCGCAGATAGGTTCATTCGTGCCACATCTTAGATTCTGTCTATAAGTGAAATCATATGGTATTAAATGCAGTGTACTGATAATACCATGTGCATAGAACAAGCACCTTTTAACCTAGTGTTCACTCATTCATTCAACAAGTGTTTACTGAGCATCAGGAATGGTTTCAGGTGCTGTACAGAGTACAAAAAAGCTGTAAGATAATTGTTCTCTTTCATTTTAGCCAAGATAAAACATGGGCTTTCCAGCTAGTGGTAAAGAACCCACCTGCCAGTGAAGGAGATGGAAGAGATGCAGGTTTGATCCCTGGGTCGGAAAGATCCCCTAGAGTACAAATGGCAACCCACTCCAGTATTCTTACCTGGAGAATCCCGTGGACAGAGGAGCCTGGCGGGTTACAGTCCATGGGGTCGCAAAGAGTCAGACATAACTGAACGATTGAGCACATGACATATCTCACATTGAGAGGTAGGTACTGTTATCCCCTTCATGGTCTGAGTGATGTAACAGGCCCAGAGAGGTTAAGTAACTTGTTCATAGTCACTCAGCTTGTAGGTGCTGGAGCAGGATTCCAGTCTGGCTCCAGTGGACATGCTGTTAACAACCACAGGCATCTTTCTCTTCAAACCCTTTCTTCTTGCTGTGGCTTTGGATTGCTTCCTGCTGGCTTCTTCTCCATGGAGACAAATCTGTTCATCTCCCCAAACCCAGCTTGAAGGCCACCTTCCTACGGAGCCTTCCATGGCCTCCTCCTCAGGGCCAGGCTTGCCCTTGATGTTTCCTGGCTTTTGCTAACCCTAACAAGTCCCTGGAAGTCCCTGGAGGCAGAAACGTTGACTCATTTGTCTGTCTGTCTTCTCCAGGATCGGTCACACCTGAGATCATTGGGAACAATGAACTGGATCCAAAGAAGAAGGTAAATCCTGAAGAAATGTTGTCAATATTGACATTAAAGTTAGAAAGTTAGAGTCATGACATTAAAGTCATTGAAGTTAGAAAAAAGGGAGGCTTTGTAGTCTAAGTAGCTGGGGGGAGGTTTCTGAACCTTCAAGGATGAGCAAAAACATGCATGGCTGAGGAGGATGGAGGGTGGCCAAGGTGGGAAAGGTGGGTGAACAGGCCTGGAAGCTGCAATGCACATGTGTCTCTAGCCTTCAAATCCTTCCTTCAAATCTAGCCTTCAAATCTCAGTCTTCAAATCCGCCAGATAGGAGGCTACAGGCCATGCAATTGAGGTTCGGGAAGCAAGCATATCCAACTCCCAGTATGAATGCCTACCTACCCCAGTGGGGACTTCCCTGGTTATGACTTCATGCTCCCCATGGGACTTTGCTTAGCGTTATGTGGCAGCCTGGATCCATTTGGGGGAGAATGGATACATATATATGTATGGCTGAGTCCCTCTGATATTCACCTGAAACTATCACAGCATTGTTTACTAATCGGCTATACTCCAATACAAAAAATAAAAAGTTAAAAAAAGAAAAAAAGACTTCGTGCTTCCAGTGTAGGGGGCATGGGCTTCATCCCGGATTGAGGAACTAAGACCCCACATGCTGTAGGGCAGGGCCTTAAAAAAATAAAAATACCTACTCTGGATATTCTCAAAAGGTTCTTCTCCTTAAGTGAATCCAAAAAAAACTGGAATACACATAAGTACAAGAGACCTGGCAACCGGGGGGAAGACAGATTCCAGTTTAATCAGATTTAGATTTTTTTCCATACTTTTTAATTGGATAGTGTGGTATACAATTCTTACATTCTTAAAGAGATGGGAATACCAGACCACCTTTCTTGTTTCCTGAGAAACCTGTATGCAGGTAAGAAGCAACAGTTAGAACTGAACATGGAACAACAGACTAGTTCCAAATCAGGAAAGGAGTACATCAAGGCTATATATTGTCACCCTGCTTATTTAACTTATGTGCAGAGTACAGTATGAGAAATTCCAGGCTGGGTGAAGCATAAGCAGAAATCAAGATTGCCGGCAGAAATATCAATAACCTCAGATATGCAGATGACACCACCCTTATGGCAGAAAATGAAGAAGAACTAAAGAGCCTCTTGACGAAAGTGACAGAGGATAGTGAAAAAGTTGGCTTAAACTCAACATTCAAAAAACAAAGATCATGGCATCTGGTCCCATCACTTCATGGCAAATAGATGGGGAAACAATGGAAACAGTGACTGACTTTCATCTCTTGGGCTCTAAAATCACTGCAGATGGTGACTGCAGCCATGAAATTAAAAGACACTTCCTCCTTGGAAGAAAAGCTATGACCAACCTGGACAGCATATTAAAAAGCAGAGACATTACTTTGCTGGCAAAGGTCTGTCTAGTCAAAGCTATGATTTTTCCAGTGGTCATGTATGGATGTGAGAGTTAGACTATAAAGAAAGCTGAGTGCCAAAGGATTGATGCTTTTGAACTGTGGTGCCGGAGAAGACTCCTGAGAGTCCTTTGGATGGCAAAGAGATCAAACCAGTCAATCGTAAAGTTAATCCGTCCTGGATATTCATTGGAAGGACTGATGCTGAAGCTGAAGCTCCAATACTTTGGTCATCTGATGCGAAGAGCTGACTCACTGGAAAAGACCCTGATGCTGGGAAAGATCCTAATGCTGGGAAAGATTGAAGGCAAGAGGAGAAGGGGACGTCAGAGAACGAGATGGTTAGATAACACCGCTGACTCAATGGACTTGAGTTTAAGCAAACAGAGGAGATAGTAAAGGACAGGGAAGCCTGGCATGGTGCAGTCCATGGGCTTGCAAAGACTTACATGACTTAGCAACTAAACAGCAACAAGCAAAAGCTTTATTGGTTGCTTAAGACTGCGAAGTTACTAAGTCGTGGAGTTAGGGCCCAGCCTAGGACCTGTGTCCAACTCTGTCCCCCGTGAGAACAAACACATTACAACATAGTCCCATTCCACAGAACATATAAATTTTTGCTGTATAATTTTTATAATTCCAATTTGGAGTTTTCTTATACCTTATAAATATTTTCTCATGATTCAAAAGGTTCTATTTTTAGGTAACCACACAGAGTTTAAGTTGAGTAACAGCTGACTCATTGAGATCACATTACATTTTGCAGACTCCTAATTAAATATTTATTTCAATTTCAACTTTCTTTTTCATATTTAGGAGCCAATACATTTTTTCCAGCTTTGGAATATTGCCACGGGTCCAGGAAGGCTCACAGGGTACTCAATCGAGCATGCCTTATGGCAGAAGGAGCCCTGCTCTGGCTTCGGCAGTACTGAGCCTCCAGCACAGGGGTGGGATGTGAGCAGAGGCTTGGAGGGTGAAAAGCAGAAAGCAGAAAAAGGTGGCCGTCACAGCCTCGGCTGGCAGGCGCAGAAAGAACAGGCTCCAGTGACAAGCTGGCCTTCTAACAGCCACGTCTCTCTCTGTGGATCTTCCCTGGGACACTCCGGTGCCTCTGTTCAGGATCAGGCTGTGCCCTTATGTTAACCAGTCTATTAATCCACAGAGTGAAGCCACCATCCAGAAAAATTTCAAAGATGATCAGCGGGAGAGTTTATTCTATTACATATGTTAGTAGACCTCTCCCTACAACAAACCTCATGGGATTCAGCGACCCTGGTCCAGACTGACCTCCTTACCCCTAAACTCCCAACCCCAGAGAGCACTAGGATTGGAGACAAACTCAGAGCAGAAGGGAGCCCCTTCTTCTGTTGCCATGGAAACACGCAGACCACCCCCCCCCCCCACCACCACAGACCACGGGAATTCAAAAGCTGTTTCCATTGCACCTCCCTGGGCCCCATCCTTGCTTTATAGGCAGCGCATTCCCAATAATTCTGAGTAAGCTGAGATTTTGTGAGATCCATTTTAAAAGCACAGGCCAGGGAAACCTAACTATTTAAAGGGACACTGCTTCAAATTTGTTTAGGAGAGGAAAACAGAGAAATCTTTAATTGTGTAAACTGTCAGTGACTAGATTCACTCTTTGGATGTCCATATTTTTATGTTCTGCAGTTTTATGAAATCAGAACACATGACCACAGCACTTGCTAAAAAACCTACTGCATCAGGCTTTGGGATTTAGAAAGAAGACCAGGTTGTTGTTTATGCCACATTTCTTCAGTAATTGACACAAATTTGGAAAGAGAGAGAAACCTGGGGATCTGGGTGAAGCGCTGTACTCTGTTCTCTCAGTTGCCATGGAGAATAACAGCTTTAAAGGCACCTTTGGATACAGTCAACCCTGAGTGAAACCTCTTTTGTTGAGTCAGAGAGAACATGAAGCAGATTGGTGGGGAGAGAGGTGTCTTTGGGCTCCAAACAACAAATGAGTCCAGGAAGACACTCCTCAACTTTGTGCTTGTGCAGAAGAGGAACTCATGGGGAAGACAAAGCAAGCTCCTGGGGTGGCATACTGGTCAGAACTCAGGGCCTCCCTCTCAGCCTTGGGATCCAGGCTCTGATCCCTGGCTACAGGCTTCCTTGCGAAAAGCTGGTTCTCTCCATGTTCACCAGCCTGCATTTACCAAAACTTTTGCTTCTTCCACCCGTGGTCCTGGGAGTCCTGAGAACGCAGTTCACCCTGTCTTATTGCTTGCCAATATTAATAACTCTCTTAGCCCATCTTATACCCTCTCCCTCTCCTTCAAATTTCCCCTCTGATCCCTCATTCCCAGGGGCCTCCTTTATTCTGTTTACCATAAAGAAGGAGGGGATTGCTAATCTAATGACAACTATAATCATAATCATATATGTCAAAGGACTTCCCTGGTGGTCCAGTGGTTAAGACTCAGTGATTCCACTGCAGGGGAGTGGGTTCGATCCCTGGTCAGGAAACTCAGATCCTGCATGCCATTCAATGTGGCCAAAAGTTTTAAAATAAAAATAAAATATTATCATTAAATAATAATATACATCAATTAAGCACCTATGAAGCACCTAATGTGCGATTTTATCCATGGATTTTAAAATTTTTTCCTCACTTTATCTTCCAACGGTCTTAAGATAGATCCTAGTTTGACCCCATTTTACAGAGGAGGAAATAGTCTTAGGAAGTATGATTGCCTTGGCTACACAGTTGGCGGCGGCAGAGTTGGGATTCAGCCCACACTGTCCAACTCTGAAGTCTCTGCTCATGTAATCTCTCCATCAAATCATTCACTCACTGATGCACCAGATACTTACTGAGACCTCATTGGGGTCTCAGATGGTCAGGGTTTATAAGCGGTGATCAAGGCAGAAGAGGTTTCCACCCTCATTAGGATTCTTTGACTCCAGTAAGGGGAATTGGACAAGAAATGAGCAAATAAATTAGGAAATTTTGGAGTGATAGGAGCCACAGAGGAAATACATCAAGGAATGGGGGACAGAGCTGTCCCATTGAACTTACATGAGCTCCCCTGGGGGGCTTTGTCTTTAGTCACTAAGTTGTGTCCAATTCTTTGTGACCCCATGGACTGTAGCTCACCAGGCTCTTCCGTCCATGGGATTTCCCAGGCAAGAATACTGCGGTGGACTGCCATTCCCTTCTTCAGGGGACCTTCCCCACCCGGGGATCAAACCTGCATCTCCTACATTGGCATGCAGGTTCTTTACCACTGAATCACCTGGGAAACCAGCTGAGAAGCCCCTTGGGAGGCTTGCTAAATTGACAACTGCTAGGCCAGCCTTTCAGAGTTCCTGGTCAAGGTTGGCAGTGAAGCTTGGTGCTTTGCTTGTCTAACAAGCTCTTAGCTGAGGCTGATAGCGCTGGTCTGAAACCACACTTGAGAATCACTGGAATTGTGTATACTGGAGTTGGGGTGAGGGAAACCTCTCTAGGGATGCATGCTTCTGACCTGAGACGTGATGGATGAAAATGAGTCAGCCATCCTGAGACGTGAGGAAGAAGGATTCCAAGCGGAGGGTCCAGGATATGCAGAGTCCTCATGAGCTCCGACATTGAAGGGACAAAACCAAGATGTGCAGGGAGTTTAATGAGTGAAAGGAGAGAGACAGACAAGGGCCAGCTTAGACCCGACCAGCTGCGCCCTTTCTTTTCCTTCTGCTCCACTGGGCTGTGTTGTTTTAACAGAAAAACCAGACCCTTTCTAACTGACAAAATAGTGGTAGTTAGGTAATTCAAAATATAAAGCTCCCATATAAGATGCAATGTACACTGGCACTGTATATCTTTTCAATGTCGTTGTTCAGTTGCTAAGCTGTGTCTGACTCGTTGCGACCCCATCGACTGTAGCATGACAGGCTTCCTTGTCCTTCACTATCTCCTAGAGTGTGCTCAAACTCATGTCCTTTAAGTCGGTGATGCCATTCAACCATCTCATCCTCTGTCGTCCCCTTCTCCTCCTGCCCTCAATCTTTCCCAGCATCAGGGTCTTTTCCAATGAGTCGGCTCTTCGCATCAGGGGACCAAAGTATTGGAACTTAAGCTTCAGCATCAGTCCTTCCAATGAATATTCAGGGTTGATTTCCTTTATATTTAAAAAATCTGGCCATTTGTCAAATCTGCCAGTTGTTGCAATAACCCGCACCTTTTCTTTCCTCATTCTTTTTTTCTTTTGGCCGTGCCATACCACAAGTGGGTACTTAGTTCCCTGACCAGGGATTGAACATACGTCCCCAGCATTGGAAGCAGAGTTTTAACCACTGGACCACCAGGGAAGTCCCTCATCGTTCTTCCACTTCAGTGCTTTCCTAATGCAAATGTGCTTAGAACTGAACTCACCTACCAGGAAAGGGGCATTTGTGAAGGAAAAGTGATCTGGGTGAAACTTATTCTTGCCAGAAACCCTTGTCCCCACTCTTCCCCCCACCTACCCTGAGGTGCAGGAATGCCAAACTGGGAAAGCATGGGGTCCAGGCTTCCGCTGGGGTCTCTGCCAAGGTGAGCCTGACTGTTGGGATCATTGTCTGCTCTCCATCTCTCAGTAAACACACCTAGAGCGACTTCTGCAGCCAGGGTTTCATTAACTTCCTTTGCTTTGATCTGTTCTGATTAAGCCATGATGTTCTGCATGATTGATAAAGCCAGCCTGTTCGTCTCCTTCCTAAAAGAAATCGGGGCAATCCATCAAACATCGGGGATTTCCCAACTATGGTGCAGTGGATGGTGGGAGCATCTGGAAACTAACCATTGGTGAGTGTAATGGGCTGAATCTTGTCCTCCCCAATTCGTATGTTGAAGTCCTAGCCCCTGGGGCCTCAGACTGTGACTGCATTCAGGGACTTTCAGGTTAAAGTGGGTAAGTGCAACTAAAGATCCTGCAGGTTACACCAAAGATGGACGATCCCATGTGCCACAACTAAGACCCAGCACAATCAAATAAATAAATACATATGTTTTATAAAGTATATGTTTATGGGAAAAAAAATATACTCTTTAAAATGGACATGAGTTTGAGCAAACTCCAGGAGAGAGTGAAGGACAGGGAAGCCTGGTATGCTGCGGTCCATGGGGTCACAAAGCGACCAAACAACATTTATGCAAATCATTTAAAAAACCCGAAAGTTAATAGGGCTTCCCTGGTGGCTCAGATGCTAAAGAATCTGCCTGCAATATGGGAGACCTAGGTTCAATAACTGGGTTGGGAAGATCCCCTGGAGCAGGGAATAGCAACCCACTCCAGTATTCTTGCCTGGAAAACACCGTAGACAGAGGAGCCTGGCGGGCTACGGTCTATGGGGTGGCAAAGAGTCGGCCCGACTGAGCGATAACACACACACAAAGTTAATTTAAAAATTTTGTGGAGCAAGTCAGTGCTGATTTTATAGCATATATTCCTGCTGCATTTACTTTAAATCTTTACTGAATTTGTTACAATGTTGCTTCTGTTTTATGTTTTGGATTTTTGGCTGTGTGGCTTTCGGGATCTTAGCTCCCCCCAGGGATCAAACTCGAACCCCATGCGCTGGAAGGCAAAGTCCCAACTACTGGACCACCTGGACTGGGCCACCTGGGAAATCCCTCTTGCTGCAGTTTTTTCTAGTTTTATCTAATATACATCAAGGGTGTTTTCCCAAGTGAAAGTCACTCAGTCATGTCTGACTCTTTGTGACCCCATGGACTAGTCCGTGGAATTCTCCAGGCCAGAATACTGGAGTGGGTAGACTTTCCCTTCTCCAGGGGATCTTCCCAACCCGGAGATCAAACCCAGGTCTCCTGCATGGCAGGAGGATTCTTTACCAGCTGAGCCACAGGGGAAGCCCAAGAATACTGGAGTGGGTAGTCTATCCCTTCTCCAGTGGGTCTTCCCAACCCAGCAATCAAACCAGGGTCTCCCGCATCGCAGGCAGATTCTTTACCAACTGAGCTGTCAGGGACCAAGTCACTAAATATTCTTCTAAATTATGATTTTTCTAAATGGTTGCGTCTATCATCAGCCCTTAATAGATGTACCATAATATATGTTTCCAACTCTTCATAACTATAAATGTTACCTATTTGTTACTATTAACAATAAACTTGTGCACACACTTTTAAATAAATAGATGAAGTCAGCGGAGTGGACCCTCATCTGATTTGAGTGGGGTCCTTGTAAGGAGAGGAGATTAGAACACATACACCAATAGAGCAGCTTCCTAGGTGGCTCAATGGTAAAGCACTTGCCTGCCAAGGCAGGAGACACAGGTGTGATCCCTGGGTTGGGAAAACCCCCTGGAGGAGGGCATGGCAACCCACTCCAGTACTCTTGCCTGGAGAATCCCATGGACAGAGGAGCCTGGCGGGCTGCCGCCCATGAGCTTGCAGAGTCGGGCACAATTGAGCAACTGAGCATTCCCACACGCACTCACAGAGGTGAGGCCGCGTGAAAATGCCGCAAGCGGAGGTCTAGCCACAAGCCCAGGAGGGGGGCCTCAGGAGAAACCCACCCTCCTGCCATCTTGGTCTTGCCCTTCTGACCTCCAGAACAACGAGAAAAGGCATTTCTGCTGTTTGAACCCTGTGGTCTGTGGTCCTCTGTCATGGCAGTCGGAGCAAAGTAATATAGGGAGTACTTGTGTCTTAGATTTTTATAGAAGCTTTGTCATCGTTTTCATGCCATGCTGCAATGTTTTTTTGTCTTTTACAAAATAAAAATTAAGAAAACCATGCGGCTCCTCTGAGCGTATCTTGAAGATTTCAGTTCAGCAGGAAGTCTGTCGGCCAGAATCAGAGTGTGGAACTCCTCTCTCTGAGACAATGGTGGGTGGGTTGGGGGGGGAGGTGTCTCTTCTTTCTGCTACAGACCAACCTCAAGCTCCAGTGATACCCAAACTTGTCATTCCCACAGAAGAAAACACTGAAGCAGCAAGGAAGGTGCAGCTGAGGGCCCACAGCAGATGGCATTGGGGTTTGCAGATTTTTTTCTATGATCTTATTTGTTTATTTTTGGCTGTGCTGGGTATTCCTTGCTGTGAGGGTTTTTCTCTAATTGCAGTGACTTGGGGCCACTCTCTAGTTACAGAGATCTGGCTTCTTATTATGGTGGCCTCTCCCGTGGAGCACAGGCTCTAGAGCGCTCTGGCTTCGGTAGTTGCCGCTCACGGGCTTCCTAGTTGCAGCTCCCAGGCTCTAGAGCGCAGGCTCAGTAGTTGTGGCTCAGGGGCTTAGTTGCCCCATGGTATGTGGGATCTTCCCAGGTCAGGAATCAAGCTCTTGTCTACTGCACTGGCATGAGGATTCTTTACCACTGAGCCACCAGGGAAGCCCCGGGGATATTTTTTAAGTTATCATTTGCTGACGCCTCACTGGGTACCAGGTACTGGCTACGTGCTTGCATGTCTCGCACTCATTTCATCCTCACAGCCAATCTTTTATAAGCTTTATTCAGATATAGTTGATACACAAAATTGCACACATGTAACACATACATCTTAATGAGTTTGCTTTTTTCTTTTTTTTTTAAGCTGGACGTCATGAGGGATAATAGTTCCCTCCACCAGGGATTGAACCTGCGCGCCTGTAGCGAAAGCATGGAGTCTTAACCACTGGACCCCTAGGCAAGTCCCCTAAAAGCCAATTGTGCAGTAAGTTTTAGTGGCCCCTATTTTATGAATGAGGAAACTGGGATACAGAGAGGTTGAGTAACTTGCCAGAAATGACACAGCTAGTAGAGGAGCTCAGATCCAGTTTCATTTCATTTAAGCCCAAACTCTTACCCACTTTGGTCTTGGGGCTCAGGCAGCCCTGCTTCTTTCCAGAGCCTCATACACCTCCCTCCACTCACCTACCCCCTCCCACCTGCTCGGGATCAAGGTTGACAGGGTCCAGATGGAGGCAGGCAGGTCTAATGAGATGTGAAGGGTATTGCTCACAGGGAGCCAAGAGTGACTGGGAGAGCATCCCAGACTCCCGCATCCCTGCTTGAGATGTCAGGAGCACACAGTATAGCCGTACATTAAAGACGAGCTCGGCCCCAGAGCCCGCGTCGTCAGGGAACTTGTCCAGCTCCCGTCCCTCCCGCCTCTGTGGTTGGTGTGTCTGGTGAACCAGGCCCCTCAAGCAGCCCCATCATCCTTCTGGGTTTTCAGAACAAGTGACTTAGTTTTTCAATGCTTTCACTGTTTTTCTCCCTTTAAAAACAAAACAACAAAACTTGATTTCAAATGAAGGAATGAAATTGTGCCATTTGTTGATATCTGGGTGGCCCTAGAGACTCTCATACAGAGTGAAGTAAGTCAGAAAGAGAAATCAAATATTGTATTGTTGTTGTTCAATTGCTAAGTCATGTCCGACTTTTTGCGACCCCATGGACTGCAGCATGCCAGGCTCCCCTGTCTTCCACTATCCTCTGGAGTTTGCTCAAACTCATGTCCATTGAGTCAGTGATGCCATCCAACCATCTCATCCTCTGTCGTCCCCTTCTCCTCCTGCCCTCAATATTTCCCAGTATCAGGGTTTTTTCGAGTGAGTCAGTTCTTCCCATCAGGTGGCCAAAGTATCGGAGCTTCCTTCCAATGAATATTCAGGACTGATTTCCTTTAGGATTGACTGGTTTGATATCCCTGCAGTCCAAGGGACTCTCAAGAGTCTTCTCCAACACCACAGTTGGACAGCATCAATCCTTTGGCGCTTGTGGAATCTAGAAAAAGGGTGCAGATGATTCTATCCGCAAGTGAGGCCCTCCGGGAGGCCCAGCTGTTGACTTTCCCCACCCTTCCTTCCCACAGCTCCTCCCCTCTGGGCCTGATGCTGATAACCAAGTTTCCAGGTTGGTCCTGGCTCTGGGTCTCGCTGAGGCCTGGGGGCATCTGAGCTCGTGATCTTCCTTCCTTCTTTGTCAGGAAGTTCTGATGAACAACTCAGTGGCCACCTCATCAAGTCCTCACTTCTGAAAGGCAGCCCATGATTGACAGGAGAGCCTGGCAGAGGCCAAGGCCACAGGCTTTTTATGGTAAATGTGACAGCTCTGTCAGGGACACGTTCTGAGGGGTTAACATCTCACTACGAAGGGACTTGCCTGTCCATCCAGTGGTTAAGACTTAATCTTCCAATGCAGGGGGTGCCAGTTTGATCCCTGGTTGGGGAGGCGGGGTCCCACATGCCTTGAAGCCAGAAAAAGAGATAAAAATATTGCAGCACATTCATTAAAGACTTGAAAAATGGTCCACATTAAAAAAAAAAAAATCACACCAAAGAAAGAGGCGGGCAGGTCTTAAATCAGGCCCAACTGCGCATGGACAGAGGAGCCAGTCCATGGGGTCACAGAAGAGTCAGACGTGACTTAACGACTAAGCAACAACAACTAGCTCAGAGACTTGAATGCAACACGAAGCAAAGTGAGTTTGGGTTCTAAAAGGAGCGGTTTGAAATTTTCCTCCTTCAGGGAAGGCTGAAACGGCGGGTTCTGAAGAGAAAACATCCCAGTTCTGTGCTGGGGGAAATTATGCAGGGACATTATGAGAATGTGTCAGTTAAACGTTATTACATCGATGGCTGTTTAGTTGCTCAGCTGTGTCCGGCTCTTTGTAACTCCATGCACTGTAGCCCCTGCCAGGCTCCTCTGTCCACGGGCTTCCCCAGACAAGAATACTGGAGTGGGCTGCCGTTCCCTTCTCCAGGGGATTGTATTGACCTGAACCCTGACTCCTGCGTTGGCAAGTGGGCTCTTTACCACCGACCCACCAGGGAGCCCCAGTCACACTGATACGAGATTTTAAAATGCAATTCAAGTTTCTTGCTGGTAACAATGGCAGTGACTCATCCTATATGTCTTGATTAAGAGTTCTATTTCAGGAGAACTTCATTTTAAAACCGCAGATTTGAGAATCTGACTTCCATTCAGTCACCTAAACAGTACACGCTGCCCAGAAAGAATGAAATTGCATTGCAGAGACCTACGTGATGCGGTTAGAGCTGATGAGGGGAGTATGTGGGTTTTAACGGCGCCTTCTGATTTCTTGTTTCCTCAAAGTTGCTCCCAATAAGCTGTTCCTCAGGGGACACGAAAAGGTTCTTTTCTGTTTTGAAAAAAAAAAAAAAACCTAACACATATTATAAAGAATTATTATGGAGAACTTCACGGGTGGTCCAGTGGTTAAGCCTCTGTGCTTCTACTGCAGGGGGCATGGCCGGGAAGCTAAGATCCCACATGCCACCAGGCCAAAAAAAGAATTATTGTGGTGCCAGCAGTCAAGCAAACAGAATTGATTTTCATGATTTCCTAAAGTCAGTTCAGTCAGGTAAGAAGAATAAAACTGTTACCTGAAGAATAAATCTGTCAGGTAACATTCACAAGATACCTAAGGTGTGATCTCTAACTGAGTCCAACATTTTAAAGATTAAAAAAAAAACAACACGATAATTCATAGGTTCTTTCTCCAGGGATTCCTCTGCCTTAGAAGAAATAGTTGTGTATCTTCATAGGTTAAATAGATCTGAGCTTAGAGAAGGAACTTATGGTTACCAGCTGGGAAGAATAGGGGGAAGGGATATTTAGGAAGCATGGGGTTGACATGTACACACTGCTATATTTAAAGTGGATGACCAACAAGGACCCACTGTACTGCACAGGACACTCTGCTCAATGTTAGGTGGCAGCCTGGGTGGGAGGGGAGTTTGGGCAAGAATGGATACATGTGTATGTATGGCGGAGTACCTTCGCTGTCCGCCTGAAACCAATACAACATTGTTAATCAGCTATGCCCCGATGTAAAATAAAGGTTTAATAAATAAATAGAGCAGAGAAACAGAGGCATCAGAACACACCTGGACAAAGCCAATGAGAAAAAGGCTCATACTGTTGGTGTCCAGCTGAGTGAATCCTCGCAAACCGAATGCACCTGTTGAATCAGCATCAGATGAAAGAAGCAGAACTAGAAGTCCTCATTCTCCCTCCCCAGAGGAGCCAGCATCCTACTTTGAACACCACTGAAGAATTTCGCCTGCATTTGTGCTTTTTGTCAGTAGGACGCTGCGGCATGTCCTCTTTTGTGCCTGCCCTCTTGCACACACGTCACGTCCGTGAGGCTCACCCATGTGTTGGTAACTGAGAGGTGGTTGACTCTCTGTGCCGGCGGGTGTTGCATTGTGTGAACGCACCACCGTCTATTTCTCCCTTCTACAGCTGATGGACGTTTGGGTTGCTTCCAACGCGGGGCTGTTACAGAGAGCCAGCTGCGTGGCTTCTCACACTGGTTGCAGTGTGCTGGCCAGTGCCCGGTCCCCCTCCTCAAGTGAGAGCTTCGTGAAGCCGTTTGGAATGGCACTGGCCCCCGAGCCCCCAAATGGCATTGTCAGACGCTGACAGATGTGGATCTTAGGAGAGAAAGGCCGCAGCACTCCACCTGTGAAAACTGCCTCTTGTTTTCATGAAAAAAGTTTCTTAAAAAAAAAAAAAAGACCAGCAACTGAGAACAGAAGTCAGCATTGTTCGCATTATCCCAGGGTCTTGAGCAGCTGGCCGTGGGGAATTTGGATGGGAGATAATAAGGTAACTTATCTTATTGAAACAGGATACAGCCTAACAGTTCTTGAACAAGGACCAGGGTTTACCCAGGGAAGTGGGGGATCATATAAGCTGGAAGAGGAAATGCTGCCAAGAAAGCCTAACTGAACCATCTCATCTCAGTGGGTGAAGGGTCTGAAATGAGGGCCAAAAGCCAAGATCCTTCATGCTGAAAGTTGTGAGCGAAAGTCTTCCCTGATGGAGCAGGTTCACATCACCACCCTGGACCACCTAGAGGATGCTGCCCGAACTTCCCGTGAAGTTCTGCTTCTCACCTGCAGAGACGCGGTGATAAGTGTGCCTTCCAGGACATTATGGTCGAAGAGACACCAGAATGGAAGTACAGGGAACACTGAATAGAGGCCGACAAAATGCTGTGTCTCCCGCGGCCGCCATGGGTCATGATTTAGCTGGGACAGGGGTTATAAATAAATAGGCTATAAAGGGTGAATTGGGGCTTCCCAGGTGGCACTAGGGGTAAAGAACCCGCCTGTCAATGCAGAAGACATAAGAAACGCGGATTCAGTCCCTGGCTCTGGAAGATCTGGAGGAGGGCATGGCAACCCACTCCAGTAGTCTTGCCTGGGGAATCCCATGGACAGAGGAGCCTGGCGGGCTGTTGTCCGTAGGGTCGCAAAGAGTCTGACATAACTCAAGCGACTTAGCATGCTGAAAGTGGGAATTAGTGGAAAGTCAGAAGGTTGACCGCTTGTTCCTTTCAAATTGAACGGTTGAACAGTTTCAAGTTAAACAGTTCTATGAAGACCTACAAGACCTTCTAGAACTAACACTCAAAAAAGATATCCTTTTTATTATACGGGACTGGAATGCAAAAGTAGGAAGTCAAGAAACACCCGGAGTAACAGGCAAATTTGGCCTTGGAGTACGGAATGAAGCAGGACAAAGGCTAATAGAGTTTTGCCAAGAGAATGCACTGGTCATAGCAAACACCCTCTTCCAACAACACAAAAGAAGACTCTACACATGGACATGACCAGATGGTCAACACTGAAATCAGATCAATTATATTCTTTGCAGCCAAAGATGGAGAAGCTCTATACACTCAGCAAAAACAAGACTGGGAGCTGACTGTGGCTCAGATCATGAACTCCTTATTGCCAAATTCAGACTTAATTTGAAGACAATGGAGAAAACCACTAGAGCCTTCAGGTATGACCTAAATCAAATCCCTAATGATTATACAGTAGAAGTGAGAAATAGATTTAAGGGACTAGATCTGATAGACAGAGTGCCTGATAAACTATGGACGGAGGTTCGTGACACTGTACAGGAGACAGGGATCAAGACCATCCCCAAGAAAAAGAAATGCAAAAAGGCAAAATGGCTGTCTGAGGAGGCCTTACAAATAGCTGTGAAAAGAAGAGAAGCCAAAAGCAAAGGAGAAAAGGAAAGATATGCCCATTTGAATGCAGAGTTCCAAAGAGGAGCAAGGAGAGATAAGAAAGCCTTCCTCAGTGATCAAAGCAAAGAAATAGAGGAAAACAACAGAATGGGAAAGACTAGAGATCTCTTCAAGAAAATTAGAGATATCAAGGGAACATTTCATGCAAAGATGGGCTCAATAAAGGACAGAAATGGTATGTATCTAACAGAAGCAGAAGATATTAAGAAGAGGTGGCAAGAATACACAGAAGAACTATACAAAAAAGATTTTCATGACCTAGATAATCACAATGGTGTGATCACTCACCTAGAGCCAGACATCCTGGAATGTGAAGTCAAGTGGGTCCTAGGAAGCATCACTACAAACAAAGCTAGTGGAGGTGATAAAATTCCAGTTGAGCTATTTCAAATCCTAAAAGATGATGCTGTTAAAGTGCTGCAATCAATATGCCAGCAAATTTGGAAAACTCAGCAGTGGCCACAGGACTGGAAAAGGTCAGTTTTCATTCCAGTCCCTAAGAAAGGCAATCCCAAAGAATGCTCAAACTACCACACAATTGCACTCATCTCACACACTAGTAAAGTAATGCTCAAAATTCTCCAAGCCAGGCTTCAGCAATATGTGAACCATATGAACTTCCAGATGTTCAAGCTGGATTTAGAAAAGGCAGAGGAACCAGAGATCAAATTGCCAACATCCACTGGATCATTGAAAAAGCAATCGAGCTCCAGAAAAACATCTACTTCTGCTTTATTGACTATGCCAAAGCCTTTGACTGTATGGATCACAATAAACTGTGGAAAATTCTTCAAGAGATGGGAGGCCACCTGACCTGCCTCTTGAGAAACCTGTATGCAGGTCAGGAAGCAACAGTTAGAACTGGACATGGAACAACAGACTGGTTCCAAATAGGAAAAGGAGTATGTCAAGGCTGTATATTGTCACCCTGCTTATTTAACTTATATACAGAGTACATCATGAGAAATGCTGGGCTGGATGAAGCACAAGCTGGAATCAAGATTGCTGGGAGAAATATCAATAACCTCAGATATTCAGATGACACCATCCTTATGGCAGAAAGTGAAGAACTTTAAAGAGCCTCTTGATGAAAGTGAAAGAGGAGAGTGAAAAATTTGGCTCAAAGCTCAACATTCAGAAAACTAAGATCATGGCATCCAGTCCCATCACTTCATGGCAAATAGATGGGGAAACAGTGGAAACAGTGTCAGACTTTATTTTCTCGGGCTCCAAAATCACTGCAGATGGTGACTGCAGCCATGAAATAAAAAGACACTCCTTGGAAGAAAAGTTATGACCAACCTAGACAGCATATTAAAAAGCAGAGACATTATTTTGCCAACAAAGGTCCATCTAGACAAGGCTATGGTTTTTCCAGTGGTCATGTATGGATGTGAGAGTTGGACTCTAAAGAAAGCTGAGTGCCGAAGTATTGATGCTTTTCAACTGTGGTGTTGTAGAAAACTCTTAGGAGTCCCTTGGACTGCAAGGAGATCCAGCCAGTCCATCCTAAAGGAAATAAGTCCTGGATATTCATTGGAAGGACTGATGCTGAAGCTCCAATACTTTGGCCACCTAATGCGAAGGTCTTTTCACTGGAAAAGACCCTAATGCTGGGAAAGATTGAAGGCAGGAGGAGAAAGGGGACAACAGAGGCTGAGATGGTTGGATGGCATCACTGACTCAATGGACATGAGTTTGAGTAGACTCTGGGAGTTGGTGATGGACAGAGAGGTCTGGCATGCTACGGTCCATGAGGTCACGAAGAGTTGGACACCAATGAGCGACTGAACTGAACTGAAGATTGATTGCTTTTCCTTTCAAATATGCAAAAGCAAATATGTGAAAAGACTGCATTGGTGCCAGGCCAGAGTGGAAGGGTGAGAATCTGGGTGCCCCTAAGAGAGCAAATGGTAGCCAAGAGGTAGGATGAGGGGAGGGAGAAGGCTGTGCATGGAGCTGCCTACCTGTCTGTTCCACTTGGCTTCACTCTCTGCCTAGCCGACTCTGGGTACCAAGAGAAAAGCCTCTATCATCATTTGCATCTTTGAGTATTCTCACCTCTCTGAACAAACCCACCTACTAAGGCACTTGACCACCTGGTTAGGTTAACAGACTAAGTCCTGAGGTCTCGGGATTTAGGGCTTCTCAGGCGGTTCAGATAGTAAAGAAGACCTGGGTTCGATACCCGGGTTGGGAAGATCCCCTGGAGAAGGGAATGGCTACCTACTCCAGTATTCTTGCCTGAAGAATCCCATAAATAGGGGAGCCTGGCGGGCTGCAGCCCATGGGGGCCCAAAGAATCGGACACCACTGAGTAACTAATACTTTCTCAGGATTTTGGTGGCCCCTGCCCAGAGCTTCTCTGTCCGGGCCCTGAGGTGGTGGGTCCAAGACAGCCCTTCATTTTTCTGCTGCAGTTGGTAACGACAAGTTTGGATTTCATGCAAAAGATGGTGTTATCTTTGGAAATAAATGGCAGGCAACACAGTGATGCTTTGAGGTCTTGCTGCCTGAAGCATCTCTCCTGCAGCTCTAGCTGGGCCTGGAGATGCCCTGCTGGGGTTTGCAGCTGGGCAGTCATCCTGGCCCATGAGAGGCTATGGCAAACAGAAAAAAATGATTGCTCTGGCATCAGGCAGGAAAGTCACTCAGCTGATTTCCCCATCCTGAGTGAGCCTGACAATGGAATTCCAGCCCCAATCATAACAATCCTTCGAATTCACTCATAGATGTGATAATGCTTCCCGGTCCTCAAAGCTACTAATTTCATCCCAACATGAAAGAGATATGGTGCATCTCATTACACCCATTTTACAAATGCGTGCTAAGTCGCTTCAGTTGTGTCCGACTCTTTGTGACCCCATAGACTGTAACCCACCAGGCTGTCTGTCCATGGGATTCTCCAGGCAAGAATACTGGAGTGGATCACCATGCCCTTCTCCGGGGGATCCTCCTGACACAGGGATTGAACCCACATCTCTTATGTCTCCTGCATTGGCAGACAGCTTCTTTACCACTAGGGCCACAAATAAACTCAGGCAAACCCAGAGACACTAGATGATTGGCTGGTGTAGGAAGAGCCACGGGTCATAGGTCCAGGATTCCTGGATGTGCTCACCAGACCACACCTTCCAGAAGGACAGACATGAGTCTCTGACACAGGCAGGCATAACTGCCTCTGAGTCTCCATATTACCAGACCCTGGATTTAGGGGTCAGATGGCAGTGACTGATTCCCACGTGAGGAGGATTAGCTTGTTGCTTCCTGGGATTCCCTTGTGGGTCAGATGGTAAAGAATCCACCTGCAATGCAGGAGACTCCAGTTCGCTTCCTGGATTGGGAAGATCCCTTGGAGAAGGAAAAGGCTACCCACTCCAGTATTCTGGCCTGAGAATTCCATGGACTCTATTAGTCCATGGGGTCACAAAGAGTCAGACAAGACTGAGCTCCTTTCACTTCACTTCATATCTGAGAAAATGAGGTTCACACCCACCTGGGTGTGATTCTGCCTCTGATGGAGCGCTCCACACTTACAGCATGGGCAGGAAGGAAAAGCCGGGCAGACATCGGCCCAGAGCTCCACGTCCTTACTGTTGCCACGAGGTTTACACCACACGTGGTGTGATGTGACCGGTTTCAAGTTGATTTTTAGAAACATGTGAGTTAGAAAGAGTTTAACTTCACACAGCACAGGGGGGAAACGGAGTTTAAGTTGAGAGTTTAAATTTAACTCCATTTGTTTGGAGTTAGAAGTCCCTTTTCACTAGACAATGGTCCAAAAATCCCTGTGTACTTTTTCTTGTTTACACCTCTGCCCACTGTGTTCCACTGTCAGTCCCAGTTCAGACAAATCTGCAAGCCTGTGATACCGGTTATTTGGAATAATTCATGATCATTACCGTTTTGAAGGAAAAGAGATGGTCAGTTCTCTTCTGGCTCAGGTCAGATCATAGACTTTATATCTAATTAAAAAAAGCCAGTGAAGGAATCCTCTGATTGCATTGATCATGGTAGAAGCAAAAGTCAAACCAGTCCCTCCATGATCAGTATTTCTCAAGGTGTACACAATAAAATTGTTGGACTGAAAAGAAGACAGTGAAGTGAACAGATTTGAGGGGTGCTCGGGTGGTGGAACAAGCAAGAGTCGGTGACAAACTGCTGGTGGGGAGAGACGTGGAGATGGCCCTAGGTTTGAACCTGGTTCTGCATGATCACCATGGGGTCGCCCTTGATTGGAGGAGAAAACCAGCGTGGTCTCAGCAGTCATTGCTCATTTATTTCATGACTAACCTGAAGAGCTGTAAGTGTGGAGCGCTCTATCAGAGGCAGAATCACATGGGGCTGGAGGAACTGGTGTCAGGAATCAGCTCCCCTGAGGGATAAAGGATGTGCTTAAAAGTCCTCCTGGCTGCCCACCACATTTACATAAGACTGGGGCTCCTCCCCAAGAAACCACCGGGAGCCGGCCTTTGCAGACCTCCCTGCCTCCTCTTCCATTCTCTCTCTGACCTCCAGCCTGGGGTCACCACCAACCTGCAGCCTTTCAAATCTGTGGGTTTGAGGCAGCTGTGGAATTCTCTTCATGGTCCCCAAATATCACCTCCTAAAAGAAACTTTCCCCCACCTCCTTCTCAGGTCACCCTCTAGCCAGTTTCTCTGGTAGGCTTTCTTCACAGTACTTAATGTTCTGAGAAACTCCCTGATTTATTTGTCAGCATGTCTGTTAACCACTTCCCCAACCACGTTTGTTTTGGGGTTTTTTTTGGTTGTTGTTTCTTTTCTGGAGTATGGTTGATTCACAGTGTCATGTTAGTTTCAGATATATAGCAAAGGGACTCCGTTATAAATATACATATGTGTGTGCATGTGTGCGAAGGTGCTTCAGCCACTTCTGACACTGTGACCCTATGGACTGTAGCCCCCCACCCCTCCCCCAGACTCCTCTGTCCGTGGGATTCTCCAGACAGGAATACTGATTGGGTTGCCGTGACTTTCTCCAGGGGATCCTCTCAATCCAAGGATGGAACCAGTGTCTCTTAGGTCTGCTGCATCGGCAGGCAGATTCCTTACCACTGGCAGCACCTGGGAAGCTCCAGGTGTAGGTATAGATCTATTCTTTTTCAAATTCTTTCCCCTTATAACTTATTGTGAAATACTGAGTCTAGTTCCCTGTGCTATACAGCAGATCCTTGTCGGTTAACTATTTTATATAAAACAGTGCTGCCCACCACGTTCCATGTCCTGAGCAAGACTGTGGGCCTGGGGCCACCCTGGGGGAGATGGAGAGAAGTGAGCAGAGTCATTGGGGTGATGCGTGGGAGGCAGAGCTGACGGTGTCTGTGGATCAGCCTTCACGGCCTGCGTGGTTGATGCTGCTCACCACTCACCCAGGTTTCCCCAGCAGAGGGTGAGATGTGGGTAGAAAAGGTCTGAGACGGGCTTGTTGCTTACTGTGTCTGTGGCGTTTGAGGCATCCAAGGGGCCCTGCTGGGTGTGCAGAGGGCCCCTGGGTCTGAGCTCGGCAGAGAACTCTGGGCTGGAGTGTAACTGTGAGAGTTACTGCTGGGGATGGGCACAGAGGGTGTGATGACGGGCCGAGTGGAGGTAGAAGGGGGAGGCAGTGGGGGATCCTGGGCTTGAAAAGGAATCAAGAAATGGAGGAAGAAAATCAGGCACAGTGGCCAAAGATGGAAGAGTGTGCTGGGGTGTGGGCGGACTCTCGGGGCTCTAGAGTGGGACCCCTCAGGAAGGCCGCTTCCCACACTGACAGCAGGACCCTGGGGCTTTCCAAGTGACGGGTAACACGGCCTCTGTGAGTGCTGACATGACAAGGCTCCACAAGCACCCTGTCGGTTACTTTCCCCCAGGCTTCAGAGCAGGAAATCGAGGCACACGGAGGGTAAAAGGCTCCCCTCCATCACCAGCCAGTGAGTAGGGGTCTCAGGGTTCAGCCCAGGGTCCATGGTCTTTATCACCACGTGTCCTAACACCCCATCCCCACCCCTACTTTTTTGCAGGCTCCCCTTTCGACCATGCTGGTCCAACATCAGATAATTTGCAATTGCCAAACATCGTCTTTAGCAATCAAAACAGCTCTGACTGTAAACACAAGATATGAGCCAATCTCCTCTGAACACTTTGGTTAAACCTGTGATGCAATCTGGGTTCTTTTTTTTTTTTTTAATTGCTTTGTCACTGTCTGGGATCATTCTCAAACCCTGGGAGGCTTTGAAGAAGCTTCTGAAGTCAGGATCCCTGCCCAGGATCCCTGAGCCTTGTGGGTCCTCCTTTCCCATCTGGCTCGAAGTGGCAGGAACCCCTGAGTCAGATCCACAGGTACATTCAGGTGAAAGCAGCTGCCCACCCAGCCTGCGCTGGCCGGCCCTGCACACGGCCGCTGGGCTCCTTGACCTACCTCACTAGGCTGTCTCAGTAATGAACTGAACGAGAAGGTGCTAACGCAGGCGGCACCTCAGCGTGTTTGTGTAACCTTGACACTTCCTCTTCTTGACAAGCTGCCCTCCAGCATCCTTCAAAGCACTGCTTTCCTCTAACACTGATGACGAACATCTCTTTGCTGCCACTCCCCTCACAATTTCAAGAGAGCCTCTTTAAAAATTTGAAAACCTGCAATGTAAATGGGAGAAAAAAAATCCTGATGGGCATTTAGTCTTGTCTTTCACCAGACTCAATAGGAGTTTCCCTTTGGTTTCATCAAATACCAGAACAGCCAGCCTTCATGTATATTTTAGTCCCTTGGTATTCAAATAACACTGTGTGATTCGGTGAAAAACCGCGTGTTCCTTATCATGAAGTACAAGTGTGCCGAAAACATCAAATTGCGAACGTGCAGCCTCTTCTAATAGTCTGCTGGAACCTCCTTCACTTCAGAAATGACACAGTTTGGGATAGAACTTCCCTTTTAAAAACCACATAAACTCCCCACCCATTCCCCTTCCAACACTTCAGTCAGATTGCAGTATTTTTCTTTCCCACTTCAGTTCTTTACATCAAACATTACCCAGCTATACAAAGTACACAGGAATGCAGTCACACTGGAGGAGAGTCACTTTGGTTATTATTATTATTATTTTGCTGTTAAAGGTTATGTCCATTTACTATTTCTACCATTCGGCTCATGGTAATCAGGATCTGTCTGGAAAATGTGTTATAGCCTCATGACCAGTACCCAGAGAGAAACGTGTTTGCCTTTTGCATTGATGGAATAATTACACGGATTATGTCATTAGGGAAAAAAAAAGCAACTTGGGACTGGTGGTCCAGTGGTTAAGACTCTGTGCTTCCAGTGCAGAGGGTGTAGGTTTGATCCCTGATTGGGGACCTAAGATCCCTCTTGCTAGAGGCCAAGAAAAAAAACATATATAAAAAAAAGGCAACTCGATGTTATGACTGCATTTTTTGTAGAAATCTTTCCTTTCATCAAACTGATTAATCTCACTGACCAATTAATCTGACACGGATTGCTCATTCATTCTCAGAAACAAACTGTAGGCAAAACTTGCACAACTTCCCTGAAGACTCACCTGGACTTGGTTTGGCTTCTTTTTTAAAAAATTAGTTAATACTTATTTGGCCACACCTTGTGTCATGTGTGATCTGAGTTCCCCAATGTGGTATTGAACCTCTGCATCTGAAGCACAGTCTTAACCACTGGGTGGCCAGGGAAGTCCCCGGTCTGGCTTCTGACCCTTTCTCTGAATTTATGTTCATGATGGTGATTCTCAGCCACAAGTCTGATTGGCTGGCACTTCTCTCATGCTTTCAGTCTCAACGGCTGTGGACGCCGAGGACCTGGGCACAAAACCTTCCTATACGGTCAACCATCCAAAGCAGAAACTTCTGTGGAGGGTCTCCCTTGATCTCCACCTACAGCCAGTCAATCAGTGCACCTACAGTCCTGTCCGTTCTGCCTCTTGAACCACTCACCGCCCCTGCTTCTCTCCATGGCCCCAGCCTGGCTCAGTCGCCATCACCCATGGCCTCAGCTGGTCTCCCAAGTGGTCTCCTTGCCTCTGTGTATGGGATCAATCTATAGAAGGGCTCCTTTAAAAATGTAGCACCCACTCCGGTATTCTTGCCCAGAGAATCCCATGGACAGAGGAGCCTGGTGGGTCTCAAGAGGCATGTAGTCAGGTACGACTTAGCAACTTAACCACCTGTGGAACAGCACTCAAGGCCATCCATCACCTGTAGGGTACAGCACAGGTCCCTTCATCGCCCTGAAGCCCCCTCTGTGACATGATCTGGCCCTTCCTGCTTCCCAGGCTTGCCTCCTACACTCCCACCATCTCACACAGCCCGAGCCCTACACCTACCATGAGCTGGTTCCCTTTCCTGTGTCATCTGGGCATCACTTTTGCCTCTCTTCCCTGGGTTCCTGGTTACAGCCTCTAGAAACTTGCTCATCTTTGCTCTGTACCCCACCCCACCCCCACTCCTCCTCCAGGTCTCCCCGAGTGCTTGCCTCCCAGGCTCGCAGGAAACCCTACACTTGATGGAATTTCTCTCTGGGTCTACCTCATCTTCCAGACCAGCATCCTTGTGGATGAGGGCAAGCTATGTTTATTTTTTTCCCCTTGTATCTCCAGCCCAGGACAGAGTCTGTCGCAAAGCAGGGATTCACTAAGCTCTTCTTTCTTGATGATGGGGTTGGGGTTCAAGGTGGTTCTTAGGGTACTGTGCTTCCATCTCTATCCCCTAGAAAGCACCATTCAGGTTTCCACAAATTTTGGTTCAGATTTCATGCTTAAAAGGTTGTTAAGCTATTTTTAATATTGTAGTGTAATAGGTTCAAATTTGTTACTGACAAACACGTGACACACTGCTGATTGATTGGCAAACTAAGAAGTGTGTTGCAAAGAAAAGTTATCTTTGTAAAGACTGAATAA
The DNA here is from genome assembly GCF_910594005.1 of Cervus elaphus. NCBI lineage: Eukaryota > Metazoa > Chordata > Mammalia > Artiodactyla > Cervidae > Cervus > Cervus elaphus. The sequence goes on along the minus strand of NC_057825.1, from coordinate 96,168,860 downwards.
ATATGTCATTGGCTGGTTCCTTAAATCCCAAGGTTATAAGGCTGGTTATTTTTAAAAAACTGTTACAGTTTACTGCCATTTGTGTGAATTAGAAATTTCTTATTACAATGTGACCAAAGCAAATGGTGGAAATAAACTAGACCCTGAGGCTGGTATCAGATTGCAATGGTTTCCCGTAACCACAATTTCTATTTTTTCCCATTTATTAAAACAGGCTATAATCCTCACTGGCTGGCTTCACGATGTGTGAGTATCATAGGTCTGAATGGAAATGTGTACCAATGAAATGTCAGCCCCTTGATATTTTAGGACTTTCCCTAAAGCATTGTTTGAAAGATGGGCTTAGCTATTTCTTTAAAAGTTTGGAAAGCACTGGCCAAGGGAATAGGGTCCTGGGCTGAGGCTGCCAAGAGATTCAGCTCTCAATTCCCACCCCTCCCCCCGCCCCCCCCAAAAAAAACAACAAGGCAGCTGCCTGGGACTGGGCTGGAAGGGCAATGGAAGAGCAGCAGAAACTGGGAAGAACTTGTCAGAGTTTTTCTGAGAGGATCAGAGAATAGCGTGGAGCAGCTCTGCATCCCTTTTAGGGGACTACTAACTTCCTCCAGTATCTGTGACCTCCTCGAGCATCCCCGACCTCCTCCAGCACCCCTCACCCCCTCCAGCATCCCTGACCTCCTCCAACATTCCTCACCCCCTCCAGCATCGCTCACCTCCAAGGTCGGTAGGTCGGCTCATTGCCTGCTTCACAGTGGCGTCCGCTCTGCCGGAAGACAAGTGATGGAAGGACAGATGCTCACCGCCCACGCGCTGCCTACTGGGAGGACAGTTCCTGTCCCTCCACATCTGCAAGGGTACTTCCAAAGGAACAGAGGTGAGAGGAAGCCGGGCCTCGGGCTCTTTATGGGAACCTGAGTGAGCTAAATGGAATTCAGTGACTGCCAGCGTTTGGGGGCAGCGCACAGATCCGTTCCACCTCCCACTGTTCCTCCTAGATGTCAAGCCAAGCTGCTGCTGTGGGTCAGCTGTCCGCAGGGCGTGGTGCCCTTCCCCCTGATTCTGGGAAATTTTCTTCTTTCTCATTTAACAAGTAGAGAGTGAGTCCTATCTCTGGAGTTTCTACAGCCATGCTTATGGGTAGCCATTCCCTTCTCCAGGGGATCTTCCCGACCCAGGGATCAAATCCAGGTCTCCTGCATTGCGGGTGGATTCTTTACCATCTGAGACACCAGCGAGGCCCTCATGCTTGCCCAGGACTCCCTAAATACCACCTGGAAAAAGTCCTTCACTCAGGTTCTGGACTCCCTTCAAGCTACTGTCCTGTCTCGTTCCTGCAATTCAGACTGAAACTTCTTGAAATAAGGATTCTCCACCCCTAGAGCATCGTGTCACATTCCTCACACCCTAAGTGCCCTAGATTTTTCCCTGCTGCACCAATGACATCATTTTCAAAGGTCATCAGTGACTTCCTGGTGTTGAAAGCCAGCAGCTTTCCGTAAACCCTGCGTCCCCGCTGATGGTTCACATCCCCTCTCCTCCTGCGGATTCTCTGTTCTGTGACTTGACCTCCTGCTTCCCCCTCTGCCTCCCTGACCACTTCTAGCCAGTCTCCAAGGGCTTTTCTGCCTCTTCTCAAGGGAGATGGCTGTGTTTGTTAGGGCTGCTGGAATGAGGTAGCACTCAGGGATTGAACCTGGCTCTCCTGTATTGCAGGCAAATTCTTTACCGCTGAGTAACCAGGAAAACATTTGCTTTTCATTGACATATAGTTGATTTGCAATGTTTCAGGTGTACAACAAAGTGATTCTACACCTATATATCTGCTAATCCCAAACTCCTAATGCATCCCTCCCCCACCCTCTTTCCCCTCTCATAACCATAAATTTATTTTCTATGTCTGTGAGTCTGCCTCTGTTTTGTAAATAAGTTCATTTGTATCATTTCTTAGGTCCCACCTGTAAATAATACAGTATTTGTCTTTCTCTGTCTGGCTTAATATGATCATCTCTAGGCCCATCCATGTTGTTGTGGCTGCTGCTGAGTAGTATTTAAACCAAGCCCAGGGCCCGTCAGAGAAGGTCATAGGCCCTGAGGCAGGCCAGCCTCCCCACCCTGTTACCCCCTCCCCAAGTCCCCCTGTGCCCCACCCCCATCGATATCCTGGGTTTCCACCAGGGCCTCCTGGCACCCCACCTCCTTCCCCTGCCCCCCTGCTACCCATCTCCCGATGACTCCCATCCTCACCGTCCACACAAGACATCCGCTGCTCAAAGCCTTTGGCATGGCCTCGCTTCCTCCCACGCTGGGCTTGGCCTCTCAGGACAGCACTTAAGGCCCTGATTTCCTGACTTGACTCCTACTCAACCGGACACAGAGCTTGGGGTGAGTGCTCTGGTCTCTCCCCTTGACTGTCCTCCAAGAGGCTCGCCCTCCAAGCCCTGTCTCTCTGAAACCCTAGCCCCTCCTGTCTGTATCAGCAGAACCTCTCCAAACGCCAGGGTCTTCCTCTTCCAAGTGTTTCCTGGCCTCTGACCCGGGTCTGATGGCTGCTTTCCGGTCAGCCCCACACATCCTGCAAGGGCTGGTGTGCTGTCAGCCTTTAAGCCTCCCACCCCCCAGGGGCAGGCTCCATCTCTTTCCCCAAGGCTTAGCTGGGCTGGCAAGTGGTAGTCAGGGGCTCCACCCCACTGGTTTGGCTCATCTGCCCGGCCTGTTCTGCATTTCGCTTGAACCCGAACTAGACAAACCCTTTCTAAGGGTTTAGAAAGAAAAGGATCTTTTTCATCTTCGTTTTCCTCAAGGCACTTGCCTTCAGCCCATATTGTTTCTGTGATGGAGCAGGAAGTTTTGAAACATTGGGTTAGCCCAGGAAGATGCAGTGACCAAATCTATTACCTTATGTTTCCCAAAACTCAACCAATTAAGGACTCTTTGGTGTGACAACAGTCCCTTTCAAAAGCAACATCCGTTGGGGACCGTTTAGGGAATCATGCTTGACTTAACAAATGCCTGCCTGCCTTCCAAATGAGATCCCTGGGGGTGGGGGGAGGGGGTCTCTGATGGGAGGGTGGCGGTCCAGGTTCCCCCACTGTTACACTTTGATTGAGTTTTGTGTTAAACCTCTGTCTCCATTTCACATTAGGCCATCAAAACTGAAGGAGAAAGCCAGATCTCTTGGTGTCCCGATAGCTTTCTTCTCACTGGTGCTGGGGGAGTCAACTTCTTCCAGGACTTCCGTGGCGCCCAGATGGGAATGGTCCTGTCTCTCCTCTTAGTCCATTTCCTGCCCCAGGGCCAGTGCTGCATTGAGAACTGACGGGAGCGAGAGGTCAGCAGAAAGTTAGGGGATGTTCAATTATTATACATTGTAGAGACCTCCCTGGGTCCAGTGTCTAACACTCTGTGCTCCCAGTGGTCTGACCCTGGAGGAAACTAGATCCCATACGCTGCAACTAAGACCTAGTGTAGCCAAATACATAAATAAATCAATTGTAAAATAACATTTAATAATATGGAAAATGTTCATCATATTACTGATCAAGGGAATAAGTGGGTTACAGAGCAGTATGTATGATAGGATCGCATTCTTATATTTTTATATTTAAATAAATACATGTATATTATATTTTACTCATAGACATTTCAGAAAATATTTATTGTAAAAAGGAAGACAAATTTTCCAAAGATATTCAGCAAAATGTTTTCAGTTTCCGGATAGTAAATTTTGGATGAAATCGTCTTCCTCTTTTAAACACATATTTTAAAAATTGTCTACACTCAGAGTGTATTGACATGTGTCCCTGGTGGCTCAGCCGTAAAGAATCCTCTTGCAGTGCAAGAGATGCAAGAGATGTGGATTCAATCCCTGGGTTGGGAAGATCCCCAGAGGGAAGAAATGGCAACCACTTCAGTATTCTTGCCTGGAGAATCCCATGAACAGAGGAGACTGGGGGGCTACAGTCCATGGGGTCACAAAGAGTCAGAGTTGGACTCAGCTGAGCGCACACACACACAAACGCACACACAGACACACACACACACACACACACACACACACACACACACACAGTGTATTAGTCCTTTGGGACAGGCGTGTTTTGCATGGAGTTGGAGACTTGCAAGCCAGTCTGCATCCCACATGCGGGTTTCCTCCTCTGGCACCCTCTCCTCACCTTTCACCATCTCTCCCCGAGATGCCAGCTCCAGAAAGAGGAAGTAGGTGACATCAAAAGTCCTGCTCCAAAAAAAAAAAAAAAAAAAAAGTCCTGCTCCGAGGTCAGCAGGCATGTGATTGCCTTGAGGGGCCGGAGCTTAGTCAGGAGTGCACTACTTCCCTCTCGGCGGGAATTCCAGGACTGAGGTGGTGATGTGGTTTGACCTGCGAGGTGTGACTGCCCGGAGGAGGAGGAGGGAATTGAGCTGAGCTGTCCTGAGTCCCCACGGGGCCAACGCAGTTCTTTGTTGCTGGGGTTTTTGCCGCACTTGGGGCTGGGTGACAGCCCAGGGCTCCCTGGCAGTTCCCTTCCTGGAACCATGTGAGGTGAGGACAGGGCTAGATGGCTCAGAGGGGGCCCTCCACCCCGCCAGCCCATGCCCTTCCAGGACCTTCCTGCTCCCCTACTCCAGAGTGCATCAGCTGCGCTGCTCCCAGTCTCTCCTCTGCCTACCAGGAGCTGGCACACGGCTCCTGGGGCAGGGCGGGGGGTGGCCTTCTAGATCTGCTGGCTTCACGTGCTGCCCTCTTTCCACCGTGCCCGTCACACCTCCCCTGAGACCGTGTCAGTCACTCACTTGGCTCTGACTTGGTGAGCATAGCCCACCAGGCTCTGCTCTCTGTCCATGGGCTTCTCCAGGCAAGACTACTGGAGTGGGTAGCCATTCCCTTCTCCAGGGGATCCTCCCAACCCAGGGATCAAACCCAGGTCTCTTGCGTTACAGGCAGATTCTTTACCATCTGAGCCAGAGATCCCTTCCTAACTCCCCTCTCCCCCTCCCTGCCCTGGAAATCCAGCCCGAGAAAACAGAAGGGAGGTCATGTTGAAGAACACCCTATCCCCCCCACCTCCACATTCCCTAGCTTCAGACAAGGTGAAAAGTTTTAATGTAAGTGAAGAAACCCATACACCAAGAAGATATAAAAATCATGAAATCATACCTATTTAATAGTATAATCTTAAAATTACAAAGCTAAAATTGATGGATTTACATGGGGAACTTGAAAAAATCTACACTCATAGCAGGAGATTTTAAAGCTTATCTCTCAGAAACTGACAGATAAAGCAGACCAAAAATTTTAGGAAATTAGGACCCTTCAAATTTGGGGAAAAAAATTAAAATAAGCTGTGCTCAGTTGCACCAGACTCTTTGCGACCCCATGGATGTAACCCACCAGGCTCCATGTCCATGGAATTCTCTAGGCAAGAATACTTGAGTGGGTTGCTGTGCCCTCCTCCAGGGGATCTTCCCAACCCAGGGATTGAACCCGAATTACTTAACATCTCCTGTATTGGCAGCCAGGTTCTTTACCTCTGGTGCCAAACTGACAAGCTAACTGTAGTGGGTAAGATATAGGTTCCTGTACCCGTCAAATAAATGTTTTTTCTCAAGCACAAATGAAACATTTTCACAACTCGATCACACTAGGCCACAAAGGAAGTTGTGACAAATTTTAATGATTCAATATCTTAAAAGCCCATGTTCTCTGGAAGCAATGTGATATTAATGATTATTAGAAATCACCAAAGGGACTTCCTTTGTGGTCCAGTGGCTAGGACTCTGGGCTCCCAAGGCAGGGGGCCAGGTTCAATCCCTGGTCAGGGAACTATGTCCCACATGCTGCGATTAAGAATTTGCATGCCACAACAAAGATCAAAGAGCCTTCATGCCTTAGATCAACGATCTGAGATCCAGTGCAGCCAATAAATTCACTTTTTTAAATATTAAAAAAAATCACCAATAAAGAGATATCCAAACCACTTCTCCCATGTATATCAAAACCCAATGGCACACTTCTAAACAGTTCATAATTTAAAGACAAAATTCAATGGAAATTATAAAACATTTAAAATGAATAGTTATGAAAATTCAACTATAATTCTTTTGGACTGAAGCTAAAGAAGCAGCTAAGGGAAAATTAGAGCCTTATATATGTATATTAGAAAACAAAAAAGACTAAATTACTGCCTGGGAGTTAAACTAACAAAACTAAGACAAAACAAAAGTGAATTGAAAATTTGTCTTAAGAAGTGTTACATTTCAATAGGATGACATATATATCTATATATATATATATGTACACATATATCTTTTTAAACAGCGTGCAATGAATTTCTAAGGTGCTCTTTTCTATTGCAGTAGCTATTATACTTACTCTGACTTAGCGCATATTAGATGCTCAATAAATTCATCATGAATTAATGAAAGGGTGGAAGCCCCCTAAATTTCCCATTTTCTAGCAGCCACATTAAAAAACAGAAGAGCACAAACACAAGGCCTTCCCAAGAGGCGCTAGTGGTAAAGAACCCGCCTGCCAGTGCAGGAGACGTAAGACATGTGAGTTCAATCCCTGGGTCTGGAAGAGCCCCTGGAAGAGGGCGTGGCAACCCACTCCAGTATTCTTGCCTGGAGAATCCCATGGACAGAGGGGCCTGGTGGGCTACAGTTCGTGGGGTCACAAAGCGTAACTTTGTAATGGACATGACTGACACCCAGGCACAGCACACCCACAAGAGCACAAAACAGGTAAAATTAATATTATATTTTATTTAATTCCCTATTTCCAACATATGATCACTTCAACATATAATCCATATAAAAAACCATGAAGACATTTTACATTCTCTTTTTCATACTAAGCTTTCGAAAGCCAGTGTGTACTTCATGCTTAAACCATATCCCAGTTCAGATGCTAAATTTTCATCAGAAACACTCGATTGGTTTTCAGATTTCACAAAGTTAACCGTGGAAAAGTATTTCCACATACCCAAGTTTTTGAAACTTATTTCAAGGGTTTTCAGTAACTGACTTGTCAGGTTTTTAATTTAAATGTTAAAATTAAATAAAACATTCAGCCCTTCCATCAACATTGGGCATATTTTGCATGTTTAATAGCACAGGCCCCAGAGACTACAGTACAGAACCATGCAGGTCTGGTCCATATAGACATTCACACACCAAGGAATTTCCACCTTCCCTTGTCTGTTGGCCTCTGTTAGGATCTGGGACTTTTCATTCTGACTTCAGAATGAAGCAACTTTCCTGCCTAAGCCACTATGTAGAGATCAGGTAGCCTGGGATGTCAAAGCGCCCCTCCCCCAACATCTGGTGAAAAATTCGGTGTAGCAATAGTACTGATTAGTGCTATTTTCTTTCTTTGTCAAGGATCAGCAGATTACACTTCCAAGAAATATTTTAAAACCTTAAGTAAGGGAAGCAGAAACCAGTGAGAATTCGATGGGTCACCTCTTGCCCCGGTCTCTACATTGGGCACTTCTGAGAATGGTGCTGAAGGAGGGCTCCGCCCCGAACCCACCCAGAGCCAGGCCCCCTGCATCCTCCTCCCTCCACTAGGCTCGGTCAGAAAGGAGGGCTTATTTCAGCTGAGAAACAGAATACCCCGATCAGGTCATTCTTTACACTTTGGCATAAGTTCAAGACTTGCAGAACCCTTCTTACCTCATAGCCTCTCAAGTCTGGTCCTCCCAACTCGTGGGAAGAGAAACGGGAAACAGTTCCAAGGCTCTGCTCCTGGGAGGCCACTGCCCTGCAGTGAAACCTGGGGCCAGTCTTTTTGGCTGAGATCTTAAAACAGGAATCAGAGGGAATCAGGGTTTCCCCACTTATATCATGGACTTTTTTCAGGAGGCTTTCCTGGTGGCTCAGATCCTAAAGAATCTGCCTGCAATGCAGGAGACCTGGTTTCCATCTCTGCGTCAGAAAGATCCCCTCGAGGAGGAAATGGCACCCCACTCTAGTATTCTTGCCTGGAGAATCCCATGGACAGGGGAGCCTGGCGGGCTATGGTCCACAGGGTCACAAAGAGTCAGACACGACTGATGTGACTTAGCACTAGCACATGGATGTTGTTCAGTCGCTAAGTCATGTCCAACTCTTTGCGACCCCACGTCCGACTCTTTGCGACTGCAGCACACCAGGCTTCCGTGTCCTTCACTATCTTCTGGAGTCCACCCAAACCCATGTCCATGGAGTCGATGATGCCATCCAACCATCTTATCCTCTCTTGCCCCCTTCTCCTCCTGCCCTTAATCTTTCCCAGCATCAGGATCCTTTCCAGTGTCTCCTCTTCTCATCAGGTGGCCATAGTATTGGAGCTTCAGCTTGTATATAGTTTTTATTTATTTACTTTTGGCTGTCCTGGGTCTTCGTTGCTGCCTGGGCTTTTCTCTGGTTTCTGAGAGCAGGGGCTACTCCCCAGCTGCAGAGTGGGTGCTTCTCATTGTGCTGACTTGTGCTGTGGGGCACGGGCTCTAGGGCACGTGGCCTTCAGTAGCTGCAGCTCCCAGGTTCTAGAGCGCAGGCTCAGTAGTAGTAGCAGCAAATGGGCTTAGTTGCTCCGCTGCATGTGGGATCTTTCTGGACCAGAGATCAAACCTGTGTCCCCTGCATTGGCAGGTGGATTCTTTACCACTGAGCCACCAGGGAAGCCCCATCATGGGCTCTTGTGAGGGTCAAAGGAGAACACATATTCCATATAAGAATTCCTGGAAAAGTGTATTTTGTGCACCCAGAGTATCATTTTAAAATCACGTTGGCTGCAAGTCTTCCAACATACACCCAGGAAACACTTAAAAAGGTAAGTCCAACAGGTTTTCTTGGTTCTGGCTGGGGATATAAACCAGAAAAAAAACATTTTCTGAAGGAAATTTGTGTGTATCTATCAAAATGTTAAATATTCATACCCTTGGAATCAATAAATTACATGTTTGAGGGTAACCAAAGAAATACTCCCTTGTGTTGAAAAAAATGTACATGCAGAGATTTTACTGTGGTGTAGTGCAAAAAAAAATTGGTGAACCTAGTGCCATTATTTGTATTTATTTATTTATCTATTTTTTATTTATCTCATTGTTTTTATTTATTTATATGTTTTTATGTTTTGGCTGCAGGACATGTGGGATCTTAGTTCCCTAACCAGGGATGGAGCCTGTGGCCCCTGCACTGGAAGTGCAGAGTCTTAATCACTAGACCTCCAGAGAGGTCCCCAGCATGGCTTTTAAAAGCAAAAATTAAAACCTGCTTGAATTTCCAACCATAAGAAGAGTTAATAAAGGAAGTTGTGAAATGATGGAAAAAATGGTATATTCCAAATGAGACCATAACATTTTGATGGTTTCTAAGAGCGGATTGCAGATAGACTGAGTAAATATATTATTCATATTGCGCTAAAACCATGGACAACATCAGTAAGTAGCCCCTTAGGAGATGGACCTAGTGAGATCTTTTTACTTTTTGTTCTGTATTATTTAAGGAGCTTTTCTGGCAGTCCAGTGATTAAGACTGTGAGCTCCCAGTGCAGAAGGCAAGGGTTTGAGCCCTGGTCGAGGAACTAATATCCTGCAGGATCCACTCCCCCCCCTAAAAAAAGAGGGAGAGAGGGACTAGAGAGTGATACCTTAAAAAAAAACATTCTCCACTTCTGTATTGTTTAAACTTTACATTTATCATATGCTACTTTATGATAAGCAAAAGAAATAAAGATGTTCCCATTGTCATAAACAATGAAAGAGAAAAATTAGCCTAAAACCTGTGCTAGGTAGTGAGGATTGGAAATGATTTTAAAATATGGCCCACCATCTTGAGGGATTCAGAGGTTAGCTGGGCATATTTAAAGAAGAGAGACTTCCTGACTTTCCCAAATCATTATCTCGATTTTCCAATTCACTTTGTAAATTTTATTTTTAAATGATTACATGAGACCTTCCTTCCACTATCTTTGAAGCTTTTCATTATTGCTTTTAAAGTCTCAAGATACACTTTACTTCAGTTTTTCCCTTGTTCATTCAGGAAATATTTACAATGCACCTCATGGTTCAGTACAGCCAAGGCACTGTATTATGTGCTATGTAAAAACCAAAGGATTTCTGCTTCTGATCTTGAGGAGTTTGCAATCTGATGGGAAACACAGAGATTTACATAAAGAACAATAGTGTGTAAGACAAGGACTTCCCTGGCGGTCCAGTGGTTAAGACTTCGCCTTCCAGTGCAGGGGGCATAGGTTCAATTCCAGGTCAGGGAGCTGAGATCCTTCGTGTCTCTGGGCCAAAAACCCAAAATCATAAAGCAGAAGCACTATTGTCACAAATTCAACAAAGACTTTAAAAGTGGTACACATCCCAGAAAATCTTTGAAAAAAAAAAAATAATGCGAGACAGAAGATGATGATAAGTGCCCAAAGAGATGAACTGAATTAAGAGTCCCAGGGCTTCAGACAGCATGTCCTGGGGACTGTAAGAGGTGAGAGGCTGGCCAAGGCTTTGTGAAAGGGCTGCTGACCCAGGGTGGGAAGGAAAGGTTTCTCAGTTTAGAGATGAATTGAGAAATGCACAGTAGTTACAGCAAGCCCTGAAGCTTACTGCTGTTGTTTCTATTTCCAATGACTAAACCTCACCCTCCGGCACACACCCCTTCCTTTATGTTGATAGCTGAAGCCTGAACATAGGGACTGGCTGCCACCCACGGTCTGCCGGCAGGTGCCTGACCCGGGGATGGGCCGGGAGCCCGCCATGGCCGAATGCTGGCACGGCTCTTCAGGGTCACCACCCCTCATCCCATCAAAGCAGCCCTTGGATAGACTTTTCTGGCAGTCGGAAACCTCTCAGCAAACCCGATCCTCTGAACTAAGTCAAAAGTCACGCATGTGTGAAACCCATGATCCACCTCCTGCATGTCTGAAGGCAGCTCAGGTTCACTGGGGCCCTGACACCAGCCATGTGAGTGCAAACAGGCCCTTGAGCAAACGCCCGTCTGTGAAATAGCAACTCTAACCATTTCCTCCTAAATCCTTCTTTCAACACTCTAGAATGTCCCTCGATGAAGATGCTCATTTTCTCCTTTTTTATTTTGTTCTCACCACAGTTTAAGGAAAGCCTTCATGAAGGTCACCCCTTCCTTTCCCGATAACCAAGAGGAGCTAAGTCGCGTGGTTGGTGGTTTTGGTGGAGAACATTCTAGCAAACACTTTGGGAACCACTGAGATGGTGAGCACAGACGTTCCTGGGCACGGTCGCCAGGGTGGGTCTCTGTCATCCCGTTCTGTAGACATTTATTAAGCAGTAGCATATCCCGGGCACAGGAGATACCCTAAGGACACACCTGGTCCTTAAACTCTAGCAGCTGCCGGCTGGTGACAGTGATGTGGCAGATCAGATCAACAGCTCCCATTATTTGGGATCTCCTCTAGGTCAGGGGCTGTGTCAGTGTGGTTTCAATCCTTCTCTCCAAGCCTGCAAGGTAGGTTTTGTGAGCTTCTTTCCACTGATGAGGCTTCCCAGGTGACCCAGTGCTAAAGAATCCACCTGCTAACATAGGAGACTTGGATTCAATCCCTGGGTTGGGAAGATTCCCTGGAGGAGGAAGTGGCAACCCACTCCAGTATTCTTGTGTGGGAAATCCCACGGACAGAGAAACCTGGCGGGCTGCAGCCCGTGGGGTTGCAAAAGAGTTGGACACAACTTAGCAATGAAACAGTAGCAGCTAAAAAATTCCACTGAGGAAGCAGTAGAGGACGTGCTCAGCGCCCGGGCGCGCCTGGTGGGGCTGGGGCGGGGTCTCTCCCACAGATAGAGGAGGGCGCCTGGGCCCCACGATGAGCACATGAGGGCACAGAGGCAGGGGCTCTGGGGAGACAGACAGCCCTGTACGAGGCCAGTGGGCAGACGGGTGAGCAGTTCTGAGCCCAGAGAGATCTACCAGGGTCAGAGTCCCCAGTCCAGGAGCCTGCAGACAAATGGCTATGCTTGTGATCAGGAATCATGCGAAGGCCCTGCTTCCAGAGGGGAGGTGTCTTTTTCTTTTAAGGAACTTATATTTAATTTATTCATTCATTCATTTATTTTCAGCTGCAATGGATCTTCATTGCTGCTCACAGGATTTCTCTTATGGCATCTCAAGGGTTTCTCTTTGCGATGGCTTCTCTCGTTGCGGAGCACAGGTTCTAGGCACACGGACATCAGTAGTTGTGGTTCCTGGGCTCTAGAGCTTGTGGCCCATGAGCTTAGTTGCTCCACAGCATGTGGGAGCAAGGGATTGAACCCTTATTGGGAGGCAGATTCTTTACTACTGAACCACCAGGGAAGTCCTCAGAAATGTCTTGAGCTCTGCCTTCTTCCACCCAAGAGCTTTCTTGCCTCTGGCAGCCCGCCTCCCTGGGTGAGCCACCCTGAAGTTGCAGGAGGACACATACAGGGAAGACTTGGAGGAGCATGGCCAATCTCCTTTCCGGGAAGGACAGTGCTCCCCTGCGAGTGATTTGGCAGGATCAGGGCACATCAAGTAGAGATCAGGGCACATCGTGTGTCTGTCACAGACTAGGTTCTCCAGTGGGAGGGGGTGGGCCTGTGGGTGGTCGAAGGTGGCACTGGTCCCCAGAGGTTTGTTTGCCTTTTCTGCCATTTCCCAAAAGCTCTGCATGTAGTGGTCAAACTCGATCTGTGACACTGGGCAAGACACACTTCCTGTAGAATCTTGTTCATTTGTTTGCATAATGGTCAGTGTTGGACTCGATGATTTCCAAGGTCCCTCCCTGCTCTCAATATTCACAAGCCTCCATCAGCGTTTTGAGAAGCAAGATGCATTCTCACAGTCGTCCCCGGTGGCTCAGACGGTGAACAACCTGCCTGCAACGTGGGAGACTCGAGTTCCGTCTCTGGGTCAGGAGGATCCCCTTGAGAAGGGAATGACAACCTACTCCAGTATTCTTGCCTGGAAAATCCGATGGACAGAGGAGGCTGGTGGGCTACAGTCTACGGGGTCGCAAAGAATTGGACACGACTGAGTGACTAACACTTTCACTTTTGTGCACGCTCACACCTCTTCAACCCTGTTAGATGAGTTATTTCTCATTGCAATAATCAAACTTTACTCATGAAAAGAAGTATCCTAAGTCCTAAGCCGCTTGTTACACATGGGGTGGGGGAAAGGTATCCTACGCCCTCATGTATTGACAGAATATGGAAATGTGAGTTTTACAGATTTTCAAAGGAGCTGGTGTCAGAGAATGCAGGTTTTAATCAGGTACTTCCCAGGTGGCTCAGTTGTCAAGAATCTACCTGCCAATGCAGGAGACCTAAGAGACATGGGTTTGATCCCTGGGTCAGGAAGATCCCCTGAAGAAGGAAATGACAACCCACTCCAGTATTCTTGCCTGGAGAATCCCATGGACAGAGAGTCTGGTGGGCTTCAGTCCATGTGGACACGACTGAGCATCACTTATTGGCTACTGAGGTTTAGGCTCTGCCTGAACCCCAGTTTCTACTTCCGTCAGTTCCACAGTGGTCCCCAACACTTTTAGCACCAGGGACTGGTTTCATGGAAGACAATTTTTCCAAAGACCATCAGGGGGTTGGGGAGAGATGGTTTCAGGATGATTCAAATGCAGTACATTTACTGTGCACTTTATTTCTGTTTTTATTACATCAGCTTCACCTCAGATCATCAGGCATTAGATCCCTGAGTCACAGGAAAGCATCTTACTGTGTAGAGTTGTTGCAAGGATCAAATAAGATGATGGATACAGAAGAGTTATAGGTAAGATGAGAAACCAGACACGTGTACATTAGGAATGGAATTTCCAGTATTAAATTCTTGATGACGGAAGATTCGGCTAGCCAGGCAAAAGACAAGAGGATGTGTATTATGTGTGAACACAGGCAATCATGGATCAGGACCCAGTACTGCAGGGGAAAAGTTGCTGAAAAAATGACAATCTGAAGAAGGTGAATTTATTTCAGTTGAGGAGAAGGGCGGGAACAGTGGTGAGCCTGTGGAGAATTTTAGAGGAAAGACAGAAATTTGTGAAGCGAGTTCTTCTTTATGTAAACCTATCTCCTCCCATGGGAAACCAAGCACTGAGGTCAGAGAGTGCTGGAGTTCATGGGGCTTCTCAGATTGCCTGCCTTAGGATCATCTGACCGCCCCAACCATGGCGTTGAAGGATGAGGGAACAGACCGGGGAAGGTGAGGTGACTTCCCTGAGGTCACAGGAGTGGGAGCAAACTCAAGGGATCCAGGAAAGGGAGCATTAAAGAGGGAGAGGGACCAGCGACACTTGAGCTGGCGTCTGGGGTTAGGCAGTGGGCAGATCTCTCCTCACTCCCAAGGTTGTACAGGATCCTGCCAGGAAAGGTTTCTGACCTCAAAGGTCAGAGTAAGGAGGTGGGCTCCCGTGGTCTGAGAAGTAGGCTAGGACTTACAGGACACAGATGCAGGCCTTAAGGGGCTTCCCCGGGGGCTTGGCGGTAAAGAATCCGCCCCAGTACAGGAGATATAAGACATGTGGGTTCGATCCCTGGGTTGGGAAGATCCCTTGGAGGAGGGTATGGAAACCCACTCCAGTATTCTTGCCTGGAGAATCCCATGGACAGAGGAGCCTGGTGGGCAACAGTTCTTGGGGTTGAAGAGCTGGACATGACTGAAGTGACTGAGCATGCACCCAACATAAGCTGAATTGAACTAGGCTCCATGACAAAAGTGTAAATTTATGTATCACCCACCACTATGTAATATCAGTAGATTCTTCACATTACTGTGAAGTAATTTTGTAGCCTGCAAGGCTTCCCTGCGCACAGGATGTGTAAATGAGCCACTACCATTGGTCTGTCGTGGTCGTGTGTGTATACTCTGTCGTTTCAGTCATGTCTGACTCTCTGTGACCCTATGGACTGTAGCTCCCAGGCTCCTCTGTCCATGGCATTCTCCAGGCGAGAATACTGGAGTGGGTTGCCATGCCCTCCTCCCGGGGATTTTTTTGATCCAGGGATCAAACCCGTGTCTACTGTGTCTTCCTGCCTTTCTTTGGGATTGGAATTCCAGTTGAGCTATTTTAAATCCTAAAAGATGATGCTGTGAAAGTGCTGCACTCAATATGCCAGCAAATTTGAAAAACTCAGCAACAGCCACAGGACTGGAAAAGCTCAGTTTTCATTCCAATCCCAAAGAAAGGCAATGCCAAGTAATGTTCAAATTATCGCACAATTGCACTCATCTCACAGGCTAGCAAAGTGATGCTCATATTTTTTTTAGCCAGGCTTCAACAGTACATGAACAGTGAGCTTCCAGATGTTCAAGCTGGATTTAGAAAAGGCAGAGGAACCAGAGATTAAATTGCCAACATCTGTTGGATCATCAAAAAAGCAAGAGAGTTCCAGAAAAACATCTACTTCTGCTTTATTGACTATGCCAAAGCCATTGACTGTATGGATCACAACCAACTGCAGAAAATTCTTAAAGAGATGGGACTACCAGACCACCTTACCTGCCTCCTGAGAAATCTGTGTGTAGATCAAGAAGCAACAGTTAGAACTAGACATAGAATAACAGACTGGTTCCAAATCGGGAAGGTAGTACACAAGGCTGTATATTGTCACCCTGCTTATTTAACTTATATGCAGAGTACATCATGTGAAATGCCAAGCTGGATGAAGCACAAGCTGCAATCAAGATTGCCGGCAGAAATATTAGTAACCTCAGATATGCAGACAACACCACCCTTATGGCAGAAAGTGAAGAACTAAAGAGCCTCTTGATGAAAGTGAAAGAGAAGAGTGAAAAACTCAACATTAAGAAAACTAAGATCATGGCAACTGGTCCCATCACTTTGTGGCAAATAGATGGGGAAACAATGGAAATAGTGACAGACTTTATTTTCTTGGGCTCCAAAATCACTGCAGATGATGACTGCAGCCATGAAATTAAAAGACACTTGCTCCTTGACACGGAGAAGGCAATGGCACCCCACTCCAGTACTCTTGCCTGGAAAATCCCAGGGATGGTGGAGCCTGGTGGGCTGCTCTCTATGGGGTCACATAGAGTCGGACATGACTGAAGTGACTTAGCAGCAGCAGCAGCAGCTCCTTGACAACATATTAAAAAGCAGAGACATTACTTTGCTAACAAAGCTCCTTCTAGCCAAGGCTATGGTTTTTCTAGTAGTCATGTATGGATGTGAGAGTTGGACTATAAAGCAAGCTGAGCACCGAAGAATTGATGCTTTTGAACTTCAGTGTTGGAATACTCTTGACAGTCCTTTGGACTGCAAGGAGATCCAATCAGTTCATCCTAAAGGAAATCAGTCCTGAATATTCTTTGGAAGGACTGATGCTGAAGCTGAAGCTCCAATACTTTGGCCACTGATGTGAAGAATTGACTCATTGGGAAAGACCCTGATGCTGGGAAAGATTGAGGGCAGGAGGAGACGGTGACAACAGAGGATGAGATGGTTGGATGGCATCACTGACTCAATGGACATGAGTTTGAGTAAGCTCCGGGAGTTGGTGATGGACAAGGAAGCCTGGAGTGCTGCAGTCCATTGGGTCTCAAAGAGTTGGACACGACTGAGTGGCTGAACTGAACTGAATCACTCTACTGTGTAGCAGAAATTAACACAACATTGTAAATCAACTATATTTCAAAAAATAAAATGAAAAAAAATCACCATTTCCACACTGTATCTAACTACTGTTTAGTTCGGGTCACCACTTCCTAAGTTTGGTGTTGAGAGCAAGTACCAAGGTAGTAAGCAGTCCATTAACATAAAATGTGTGTGTGACAGGAAAATAATATTTATTCTCAAGTAACGTTAGCTGAGTAATTCCAAAAGCACTTTCTGAGCATCAGCAGTTACTAAATCCTGTATACACTACCTGGGAAGGAGTGGTTTCTTCCTAAGACCTATAGGTGACACGTAAGAAGACAACATCTTTTTATTAATATTTGACTAATGCTTATAAAGGGCACCCTTGGTGACTCAGTGGTCAAGAATCTGCCTGCAGTGCAGGAGACAGGATTCAATCCCTGGGTCAGGAAGATCCCCTGGAGAAAGAAATGGCTACCCGCTCCAGTATTCTTGCCTGGAGAATCCCATGGACAGAGGAGCCTGGTGGAGTCACAGTCCATGTGGTCTCAGAGAGTCAGACACGACTGAGTGCACATTTGCTCACAATGCTTATAAATGTCTTGGGACTCTTTTTAGAGATCATCTTTATTAGCTGAATCAGTGATTTCATCCAGCTGGACCATGGTAGAGGCATGATGAAAAGAAGTCCTATGTTCATAACATAATTTAGAAGTCTAGAAGGGAAATAAAGAATGAAATTCAAGCGGTAAGTCTGGAGATGTGAATCAGTTTCTGAAACAAGATGAAGGGAAGTGTCACAGCCCAAGACAGAGCAGTCACTACAGCATCTGGAAGCTGCCACTGTGGGGATGGCCAGTGGCACTGGCCATAGAAGGCAGCTCCCTGGACCTCTTGAATCCCCAAGGCCACTCCTGTTATCCCATCCCAAATGTCAGGGACCTTGGAAGCGAGTGGGCAGCAAGCCAAGCTTGAAACATTCTTGTGAGGATAGTCCCGGGTCTTAGGAGTCCCTTGGCCTTATTTCAGGACATGTGTGTGTGCGTGCTCAGTCGTGTCCGACTCTTTAAGACCCCATGGACTGTAGCCCGCCACACTCCTCTGTCTATGGGATTCTCCAGTCAAGAATATTCTCCAGTCAAGGTTGCCATTTCCTTCTCCAGGGGATGTTCCCAACCCAGAAGTTGAATCCATGTCTCCTGTGTCTCCTCCATTGCAGGCAGATTCTTTACCACTGAGTCATTGAGGAAGCCCCTATTATTCTCTAAGGAAAGCAAAAAGTTGGACTAAAAAGAAGTGTAGTTTATTTTAGTTAATTATAGTACACCACATGGACTTCCATGGTGGCTCAGATGGTAAAGAATCTGCCCACCATATGGGAGACCTTGGTTCGATCCCTGGGTTGGGAACATCCCCTGGAGGAAGGCATGGCAACCCACTCCAGTATTCTTGCTTGGAGAATCCAATGGACAGAGGAGCCTAGCGGGCTATAGTCCATGGGGTCACAAAGAGCCGGACACGATAGTGACTAAGCATAGCACAGACAGCACACCACGTGGCTAAGTCTTGAGTAGTATTTCCATAACTGTGGTAATATAAATGCTGTATGCTGATTTCTGCTCATATACATGCACGTGTGCTTAGTCTTGTCCCACTCTTCTCCACCCTATGGACAGTAGCCCCCCAGGCTCCTCTGTCCATGGGATTCTCCAGGCAAGAGCGCTGGAGTGGGTTGCCACTACCTTACTTCAAGGGAACGTCCCAACCCAAGGATTGAACCTATTTCTCCTGCATCTCCTGCATTGGCAGGCAGATTCTTTACCAACTGAGTCAGCTAGGAAGCCAATTTCTATTTAATAGAATATATTTATTTATATTGGGAAGGGAGTACAATATATGAGACCTAATTCTTTTCTTCCACAGAAGGGAGACAAAGGATAATATCAAAGCAGAACAAATCAAGAAATAGCAGCATAGGCAAGTGGTTTTTCAACATATGGAGGCAAAAATCAAAAAAACAACTAAAGTAGTTGGAACTAGAAACCTCTTGATGCGAGAATCAAGGGTGGGCAGGCTGGCTTGGCAACTGCTGCTTTTGTTACAAGCTCATAAAACGATTTCACTTTTTTTTTTTTTTAGCCACGTGGCATATGATGTCTTAGTACCCCAACCAGGGATCAAACCCCTTGCTGTGGGATAGTGGTGTCTTAAGCACTGAACCACTGAGGAAGTCCTTTACTTTCTAATGTATGTGCATAACTTTAAAAATTGGAATTTTTTTTTAAAAAGGGAAAAAATAAACTTCCAGACATTTGTAGGTATCTATAGAGACACGAGTGCATTAAATGATGCAGGATCTCAAAACCCCTGTCCTGTAGGACTCAGCTGCCCACAAGTCCCCAGGGCGACATTCCAGCCTGCTCAGACCTGCCTCTGGCTCCTCCTAGCAAGTTGGTCTTTAGGTCACTAAAGGCTGACGGAGTTGTCTTTGGAGGTTTATACCCAGTGACCAAAATGCAAGCTCTAACAACAGTACTCTTTTTTTAGCATGAGAAAGAAACGCATAGGTTGCCAGCGAATGAACTAAATGTTATATTTAGCTGGGAAGATAACATATCCCTAATGTCTGGATTTATCAAAACAAATTCCAGATGGCAGGCAAGCCATAGCGTGGGGCCATCTGCTAAGTTACAGCAGGGCTCATTTTTCTAAAGGTGAAAAGTAGCAAATGTCAAAACTTCTGATGCTGAAACTGTATCTATCTGTTTCTACTACTGGATTAGTCATCCTGAGCTGTGCGTCCTATATGTGCTAATTTAAACATCTGTCACCATATGTTCTTTCTAATAACTGAATGAGGAAGTATATTTTTTTAAAAAAGAAAAAACACTTAGTGGGAGAAAAATCGTATGACAAACTTATATGTGGTATCTTTTTTTTTTTAATGTGGTATCTAAAAAGAAATGATACAAACGAACTTATTTACAAAGCAGAAGCAGACTGGCAGACTTAGAGAACAAACTGATGTCTCCTGTGGGGAAGGATGGAGGGGCAGGGCTAGTTAGGGAGTTCCGGATGGACATGCACACATGCTGTATTTAAAATGGACCACCAACAAGGACCTATTGTGAAGCACAGGGAACCTGCTCAATGTTGTATGGCAGCCTGGGTGTGAGCGGGTTTGGGGGAGGATGGATACGTGTGTGTGTGTATGGCTGAGTCCCTTTGCTGTCCACCCGAAACTATGACACCATTGTTAATCCTCTATACCTCAACACAAAATAAAGTCGTTTTTTTCCTTAAAGAAAAAAACCTCTGAGTGGATACAGTAAGTTTCAGTGTACACCTGCTAAACATATATTGTATGGTGACAGCTGTAGGCATTAACAAAACCGTTTAACAGGCTACCATGACACAAACTGGGAGTAGAAACCACTAAAAACCGATATCATTTTTTTTTCAAAATGATTTAGGATGTAGCTGCCATTTTTGATTTAGCGCAACAGTGGTATTTTTAGTGCATATTCTGTTTGACAGGATGTTTCTTGCACATATTTTCTGCTCTCCCCACTCCCACTGTTCCCTCTGAAACTAATCATTACATGCCTGTGTTTATTCACCCCCCACCCCACCCCCAGGCCCTGCTTGCACACAACTGCCAGCTTAATCTTCTTTAAACATGGCTCTGTTTATATAACTTCCCAGCTCAAAAAACAGTCAATAACTCTCCAATGTCTAGGAGATAATGTGCAGGCTTCTATTCACAGACACCCCTGCTTTTTCACCCACCCCTCACCGGAGTCCCCCATCTGCCCAGGCTGCAGCCAGGCTCTCCTCCCCCAAACTGGATGGAGCTGTCTCTAACCACAAGGCATTTGGCAGGGACCCTGATTCTTTCTGATGGGCTCAGCCGCCTTCTCCCCGAGAAGTCTGGTGGGTGCTCTGTCTACCGTGGACTGAATCCAGCATGCCATGCCCACCAAGAAGGCAAGAATTCCTCCAACACAGAGACTTCTGTGGCTAAGCCCACCCCCAGCTCAGCTTCCAGGGGTGATGCTATTATCCCTAGGTATGGTGTGATGGAAAACATTGGTCACCCCCTCAGGTAACTTCAGAAATGACCTCCCCACAATGTCTATGTCAGGACTTCCCTAGTGGTCCAGTGGCTAAGACCCCACCCTCCTGCTGCAGGTGGCCCAAGTTGGATCCCTGATCATGGAACTAGATCCCATATGCCACAAATAAGAGTTCACATGTTGCTACTAAAGATCCTGCACACGGCAACAAAGATGCCACCACTAAGACCCAGTGTAGCCAAATAAATAAAATAAATATATGTATTTTTTTAAAATAAATATATGTATTTATTTAAAGGTCTATGTCTTAATTCCTGAAACCTGTGAATGTTACCTTACAGAGGAAAAGAGCCTTTGCAGGTATGATTAAATGAAGGCTCTTAGGACGCGGAGATGATCCTGGGTTATCCCAGGTGAGCCCCATGTAATCACTTGAGTCTTTATAGGAGGGAAGTTGAGAGGATCAGAGGTAGAGGACGTGATGAGATAACAGAAGCAGAGGTCAGAGAGAAAGAGAAATTTTGAAGATGCTCAACTGTTGGCTTTGATGATAGAAGGAAGGGACCATAAACCAAGGAATGGAGACAGCCTCTAGAAGCTGGAAAAGGTGAGGAATCCACTTCTCCCCTCGATCCTCCAGCATGAGCCAGTCCTGCTGACACCTTAACTTCCTGCCTAGTGAGACTGACTTGGACTTCTGACCTCCATAAATGTAAGACAATAAATAACTCTGTGTTGGTTTAGGCCACTGAATCTGCAGTCGTTTGTTCTGACACCAACAGGAAATTAATACAACCTCTTCTGGCTCTCCTAGGTCCAGCCCTAACAATCCTGGCCTGAGTCCAACTCTCTGCGGACCCTTAGTGAGGTCCCAGCAGGCTTAGGCTGAGATTGGTTAAAACCTGCCTGGTCCAATACATTAACCACTAGTCTCCGGTGGTGATTTATATGTAGATTTCACTTGTTTAGTCTATAGGTCATGTCTGACCCTTTTGCGACCTCATGGACTGTGGCTGGTCAGGCTGTCCCAGTGTATGAGATTTCCCAGACAAGAATCTGGGAAAATGGATAGCCATTTCCTTCTCCGGGGGATCTTCTCCACCCAGGGATTGAACCTAGGTCTCCTGCATTGGCTGGCAGATTCTTTACCGCTGAGTCACCAGGGAAGCCCCAAATTTCACTTAATTAAAATAAAACACTTAGTTCTTCTGGTATACTAGCTACATTTTAAAGTGTTTAATAGTCCCATGTGGTTAGTGACCACTGGATGGTGAAAATACAGAATAATTCCTTCACCAAAGCAAGTTCTACAAGATGGTGCTGTTTATAAGGGTACACTGTGTGCCACTAGTTTTTATAAGCCCCCCAGTTTTTTAACCAATCTAGTTTGACTTTCCCCCCATTGAGCTATAAGGTAAATGGTGGAAGTTTCCTGAGGGGCGCTTTCCAGGCTGGGGAAACAGGGTTTAGAAGTTGGATAAACCTAGGGTCCGTCATACAGAGTGAAGTAAGTCAGAGAAAAACAAATGATGTGTATTAATGCATACATATGGGATCTAGAAAAGAGGCAAAGATGAACCCATTCGTGGGGCAGGAGTGGAGACACAGATGTAGAGATGGACCAGGGGACGCGGGGTGGGGAGGAGGAGTGGAATGAACGGGGAGATTGGGGTGGACACGTGTTCACCACCAGGTGTAAAGCAGATAACTCGGGGGTCCCTGCCGCGGCGCAGGGAGCTCAGCCCGGGGCTCTGTGACGACCTGGAGGGGTGGGAGGGGATGCATGTGTACACCAGGCTGATTCACGTGCTGTGCGGCAGGAACAATTATTCTGATACGTCACATCAATCAGAGGCCTGTTCACCATGGCATGTGGTTATCCTATGTTCGGGCTTTTATTTGATAAGATTTCATATGAATTACCAATAGGATGACTTAGAAAAATAGGAATTGAGGGACACTTTCTGCACTTGTTGTTTAGTCACTGAGTCGTGTTCAACTCTATGTGACCCCACGGACGGTAGCTCACCAGGCTCCTCTGTCCACGGGATTTCCCAGGCAAGAGTACTGGAGTGTGTTGCCATCTCCTTCTCCAGGCGATCTTTCTGATCCAGGGATTGAACCCAAGTCTCCTATACTGGCAGGCAGATTCTTTACCACGGAGCTACGAGGGAAGCCGCTATAAAGCAATTACATCCCTAATTTTAAAAAAGGAAGTGGGTGAAGTGAGTGCACCTGGGTGACCGCACATCTTGAAATGCTCAGAGGCACCCCCCCCACCCCCGCTGCTGGGGGAAGGTGCCTCCAGGGCATCCCCAAGTGCTGGGTGTGGGCCAGGGGCCTGCCACCTGCCTCCAGGGAGCATGTCTGGTTTTTCAAATTGCTTAGGAAGTCTGTTCCTATTGTTAGAGGATAAAAACATTCTTCACTATTTCCTTCTAACAAGCTCAGAAGCTTTTATTTTAAAACTTTCTGTAACTAATCTGAAATTTGTTTTTGTATGTGATATGAGACAGCGATCTTTAAGTTATTTTCCCCCATGGATAGCAACAGTCTTATCATTCTTTCCCCACAGTTGAAATGCCACTTTGGTTGTGCAATAAATTCTCATGTATAAACAGATGTTTTTCTACTTATCTACCTCTGCGTGACTATCATCCCATTTTACTTGCAATAGCTTTGCAGTTTATTTTGTCATCTAACAGAGCAATTCCCTCTCATTGTCCTTGTTCTTCAACATTTTATTTTTCTTTTCATTTCCTCCTCCTGATGCACTTCAGCATCAGTTTGCCAAGTTTCACCTAAATATTCAGTGGATTTTTTTTTTTAGAATTATTTTGGATTTAGGTTCATGAGTTCACTGACATTTTAAAAATATCAAGTCTCTCAATTTAAGAACAAGATTTGCTGTTCATTTATTTAGGTGTTTATTTTTGTACTTCTTGAAGGTTTTATATGTGTCTTCATTGGAAGTCAACGTACAATGCAATAATAAACAATAATAAGGCATTTGTCATTGCTAATGTGAAAGGCTTTTTCCCCCCATGGGTTTTTTAATTGCTTAATTTTAGTACATAGGAAACAGCTGATTTTTGTGTATGGCTCTCTTAACTGAACCCTTTTTCTATTTTAACAGTTTTTCTGTTGATTCTCTGGGATTTTCTAAATAGATTATCATCCCATCTGCAAACCAAGGCAGTTTTTCCTCTTTTGTCCCTAGAAACTTTATCTCTCACTTCTTTTTCTTGACTTGACTCAATGGAATATCCAGCATGCAGTTGAATACTAGTGTTAAAAGCTAATATTCCTGTATCTTCCTGGGTTTTTTTTCCCCCCTGCTTTTCTTAATTGGAATATTTCTGTTATCTCACGATTAAGTATAATGTTGCCTGAAGAAAATTTTTTTTCTTTTTCTAATTTGCTCAGAAAGAGGTGTTGAAATTTAACCAAAATATTATTTTACCTTTGAGATGATTATGTGCTTTATTTTCTTCTTTAAATCATAAATGTTGAATTATAATAACAGATCTCTTAATATTGAGCTGGCCTTATAGTCCTGGAATAAACCCCATTTGACCAATCGCATTAGAATTAACCTTTAAATAAACTGATAAATTCCGGAGGGGTTTGTCCTGTCCAGCTTATGTTAGCCTTGTACCATAATTTGGGAAACTTTCCAACTTTTTCTAGCCTCTTTATATGTTCTAAAAGTTTATATGTTCTAAAAAGTTTATATGTTCTAAAAGTCTGGGAGAACTTTGTGATAATTGTCTAGGACAAGTAGCTTTTTAAAGATAAAACTTTCTCGACTTTAACTTCTTCTGTAGTGATTGGTCTATTCTGTTTCCCTACCTCCACCTCCAGTGTTCATTGCACCATTGTTCCCAGTAGCCAAAATGTGGAAACAACTGGTGTCCATCAACAAATGAATGCTCTATACAGACAATGGGACATTATTCGCCTATAAAAATGAATACATTTGTGATACACGCTGCAACCTGGATGAACCCTGAAAAAACACTAAGTGAAGTAACCAGTTACAAAATGATGGTGTGATTCTACTTATAGGAAATGTCCTTGTTTAATCGCTCAGTTGTATCTGACTGTTTTGTGACCCCCCCAACCCCATGGCCTGTAGCCCACCAGGCTCCTCTGTCCAAGGGATTCCCCAGGCAAGAACACTGGTGTGGGGTGCCATTTCCTTCTCCAGGGGTTTTTCTCAAACCAGGGATCAAACCCGCGTCTCTTACATTGGCAGGCAGATTTTTCACCAGTGAGCCACAAGGGAAGCATAGCAAATTTGCAGAGACAGAAAGTAGAGGAGAGGTTACTAGGGGCTGGGAGGTGAGGGAAATGGGTGAGATTGCTCTCCTGTTTGGGGTGACAGAAGAGATTTGGAAACACAGAACAGTGATGGTTGTACAACAGTGTGAATGTAATTAACACACTGAATTGTACACTGCACATGATTAAAATGACATATTTTACATCATCTGTATTTTATCACAATAAAAATTTTAACCTACATAAAGTACTTTGTGTTAAAAAAAAAGTTATTTTTGGTAATTTGCATTTTTCTTAGACTATCTCCTATTTCCTCTAGATGGTGAAATGTATTATGTGAATTTATAGTTTTGTCCATTTACTTAATTTCATTTGTTTATACATCTTTGGGCTTCTCTGGTGGTGTAGACAGTAAAGAGTCTCCCTGCAATTCAAGAGACCCGGATTCGATCCCTGGATCGGGACGATCTTCTGGAAAAGGGAATGGCAACCCACTCCAGTATTCTTGCCTGGGAAGTCCCGTGGACAGAGGAGCCTGGTGGGCTACAGTCCATGGGGTCACAAAGAGGCAAACATGACTGAGTGACTAACACATACACGTATGTCTTAGCGTATTTTGTTATTCAGATTTGTCCAAAGCTTTCTCCAAAGCTTATTATACTGATTTTCACCCTTCACCTCCTAGGAAATAGTTTTGAGTTTGGGTTTCTTTTTTTTTTTGGTTTGTGTTTGGCTGCGTTGAGCAGCATGCAGAACCCCAGTTCCCCAACCAGGGATCGAACCTGTGCCCCCTGCAATAGAACTACCAGGGAAGTCCTAGCTTTCTGTTTTATTGATGAAAATGTACTGGGTTTTTTTTTGTTTGTTTGTTTCTTTTCAATTAACTCCTCCTATTCTCTTTATAAATTTCTTTTTTAATAGCAGTTATTTCATTGTCTTTTTAGCTTCCTGTCTTCTATATGTAGTCCCTCACTGTCCTTTACTTCAAAATAACTCACAATTTAGTTAAATGTTCTTTTTATCGCAGGGGTTAGACATTTTTTAAAAAATTGCAAGCAAATTGATTTCTTTTCTGCTACCTTTTTGCTGTTGCTTATTTTTTATTTTATTGCCTTATGGCTTGAGAATGTATCCTGATTGTATGATTTGAAATTTTTGAACTGCATTGAGGTTTTCTGTGTAGGCTAATTCAGAGTGGCTTTTATGAATGTTTTAAAATCAACTGAAAAGAATATATGTGAATATATATGCATGCATGTGTTTATAAATATAAATACATATGTATGTGTGATTCAGTGGTTGAGCTATGCACCAAGTCACTTCAGTCATGTCTGACTCTTTGCGACCCCTTGGACTGTAACCCACCAGGCTCCTCTGTCCATAGGATTCTCCAGGCAAGAATACTAGAGTTGGTAGCCATTCCCTTCTCCAGGGGATCTTTCTGACCCAGAGATTGAACCCGCATCTCCTGTGTCTCCTGTATTGCAGGTGATTCTTTATTGCAGAGCCACTGGGGAAGCCCTGTGATTCAGTACTTAATTATATTATTAAATATCCCACATCCATTCAGAATTAACTTTTTGTCTGTTTAGTCTTTTCATCTGGGGGGAAGGCATGTTAAAATATCTGCCTAAGATTTCTGATTGTCATCTTTTTGTGTATTTGCATACATGTTAAAGCTATGTTGTTAAGAGGACAATGCTTCATGACAATATGTTTTCTTGGCAGATAGTAGCTTTTACCACTACAAAATATCTTTTGTCTTTCTATCTAGTACATTAGTTATTTTGTTTAATTTATGATAAATTTTATTTATTATGATAATTTTACAAATTAAAGGTTTGTGGCAAACGTGTCAAACAAGTCTACTGGTACCATTTTTCAACAGCATTATTTTTAAATTAAGGTACATTCATTTTTTTTAACACATAATGAAATTGTATACTTTGACTACATTATAGTGTTATCACAACTTTTAAAATATGTTAGTCTTAAACTTTATTTTGTGTGATATTAATATTGCCATACTTACTCTCTTTAAATTATTTTTTAATTTCCATAGTTTATTTTATATGGGTGCGTGGTTTTAAAAATAATTTTACAAAATTTGTAACCAAATAAACTTCTTGCCCCAACCCTCCCACTCTGATTTTTCTTTCCCTAGAGGCAACCACTTACTATCCTTTTCATAGTTTCCTCAGATAATTGCTTCCACATTTTTAAGTAATAACCTTCCTGCTGTTATCTCTCGATTTTTCAGTTTTAGATTTTATCCATTTCCTGTTGTGGAACATTATTATTTAGCTCCCTTACATGATTCCATTCCCAAATCCTCCCCAAATTGTTACAATGTGGAGTTAGGTCAGTATTCAATATTCATTATTATGTTTATGAAAGTATGATTCATAGCCAACTTCTTTAGTATATGATGATTATATATCTTTTTAGGTATAACTTTCTGTTTTCCCTGGAGTCATTACATTCCTCCCTTCGCTTCATTGTTTAAGTATCACCATTTCATCCCCAATTTTCCACCAGAAGTTAAACCTGTGTCCACATGATACAGTCTTCTCTCTGCCCTCTGGTGACACTGGTGGATCTCAAGGCCTGTTGCACTGTTGCACTGCTGGGCTTCGGAGTCTCTGAATCTGGGTGTTCCCTTGATCATCCTCCTGTGTTTTTATTCCCCAAGTGGCGCTAGTGGTAAAGAATCCACTGGCCAATGCGGGAGATACAGGTTCAATTATCTGGGTCAGGAAGATCCCTTGGAGAAGGGCATGGCAACCCACTGCAATATTCTTGCCTGGAGAATCCCATGGACAGAGTAAGACGTGAGTGTGCGTCTGAGCACAGTCCCATGGTGGACCCTATGCAGAGCTTCTTAGGACAGGGGACAGGAGGGTGAACAGTCTGAAACTGTCTTTACTCTTACATTGGATTAAACAACGTTTGGGGGTCATGTCTAGGAACTCTAAGCTGCAAATCATTTTCCCTTGGGATTTAGAAGGCATTGCTAGTTTCTAGTCTTGCTGTTGACTTGTGTTGCCAAGCTGATTCCTGCTCCTTTGTGGCCTGTTTTGCTTCCTGGGAGCTGTTAGGACTCTCCTACGTCCTGGGTTTGCTCTGAAATTTCACAAGGAGCTGCCTTGGTCTGGATCTCTGTTCATCCACAGTGCTGGGCACTAGTCAGTGCTTTTCTTCTAGAAACTTGGGTCTTCTATTTCTGAGATTTCTCTTGAGTTGATGATTTGATCACTTCTCATTGATTTTCTCTCTGTAACTCCAGTTTCTCAGGATAATGATCCTATTAGATAGATGCCCTGATTTTCTATAATTTCTCATCCATTTACACTCTGTTTCTTATTATCTTAATTTATTACTTTTGGGAAGACTTTCTCAAATTTAACTTTTTATCCTTTCATTGAATTTGTCATGCATACTATTGTTTTTCATTTCCAAGGCAACTTTTGAATATTCCTTTGCAATCTACTGGTCTCTTTTTTTCATGGATATAAGTTTCTACGAATTCCACTTCTCTGAAAATATTGCTTTGTTTGGCTTTCTAAACTTCTGCATTGTTTCTGTCTCCCTCAAATTTAATTTTTCTCTTTTGTTGAACTTTTGTTTTCTACTTTTGTGGGGAAGCTTTCCTCAATTAACTGGTGATCCTTAGATGATCTTTCAATGTCAGAGGGAGTCACTTAAAAGCTTTTTGGAGGAATTTTCCTGGTGATCCAGTGGCTAAGACTCCATCTCCCAATGCAGGGGGCCCAAGTTCGATCCCTGGTCAGGGAACTAGATCCCACATCCTGCAATTAAAAGTTCGCATGTCGTGACTAAGACCTGGCACAGTCAAATAAATAAAAATAAATTTTTTAAAAATAAAAGCTTATTGGAAACTCTGAGTGGATGCAGCTTGTCTCCTAGTGGGCCTACTGTAAGAACATCTGGCTGGGCAGTATAGCTAGAGAACCCCAACCATTAACATTTGAAGGTCTTTTCACTTAGGTGAGGTGAAGAACTGAACTTTTTACTTAAGTGAAGAAGAACTAAAGAGCCTGTTGATGAAAGTGAAAGAGGAGAGTGAAAAAGTTGGCTTAAAGCTCAACATTCAGAAAACTAAGATCACGGCATCCAGTCCCATCACTTCATGGCAAATAGATGGGGAAACAGTGGAAACAGTGGCTGACTTTATTTTTCTGGGCTCCAAAATCACTGCAGATGGTGATTGCAGCAATGAAATTAAAAGATGCTTACTCCTTGGGAAGTTATGACCAACCTAGACAGCATATTAAAAGCAGAGACATTGCTTTGCCAACAAAGGTCCGTCTAGTCAAGGCTATGGTTTTTCCATTGGTCATGTATGGATGTGGAGTTGGACTATAAAGAAAGCTGAGCGCTGAAGAATTGATGCTTTTGAACTGTGGTGTTGAAGACTCTTGAGAGTCCCTTGAACTGCAAGGAGACCTAACCAGTCAATCCTAAAGGAGATCAGTCCTGGGTGTTCATTGGAAGGACTGATGTTGAAGCTGAAACTCCATTACTTTGGCCACCTGATGTGAAGAGCTGACTCCTTTGAAAAGACCCTGATGCTGGGAAAGATTGAAAGCAGGAGGAGAAGGGGACGACAGAGGATGAGATGGTTGGATGGCATCACCGATTCAATGGACATGAGTTTGTGTGGACTCCGGGAGTTGGTGATGGACAGGGAGGCCTGGTGTGCTGCAGTCCATGGGGTCACAAAGAGTCGGTCACGACTGAGCAACTGAACTGAACTCACTTAAGTGAATCAGGTTCCTGGGAGACAGCATCTCTAACGCCTGGGAGTAGAAGAGCAGACTAGCAGCATGCCTGAAGCCAAGTGGAGGCGGGAGACCAGGGGTTTCACGCTTATACTGTGTGATGTTTCCTTCAACACTGTAGTGCGTTTAACACAGTGTGTTCCTCTCTCCTTCCTCACCTAAGTCCAGGGTCACTCTGGTTCATTATCTTTCCAGGTATCTGTGGAGGTGGGGAGGACAGTTGGAGCTCTAACTACATCGTATGTGGACTTGAATCAATAGTCCCGTCTTTAGCCTCACATATACCACAATGTTCATACTCACACTGTTGCCTCCTCATGAGACTTTCTGTTGGTTTGTGGCCCAAAACTGCCTACTTCCGGGTTCCCCAACTGCCAAATGGGCATAAGCTCTTTTGGTTTTTTCAACCACTTACCAATTAGATGTCTAACCGCTTTCCTTTTTCCAAGACATCGTTGCATCCGTTATGGGTCTATCCCTGTATGAGAACATTCACCTCATGGCATCTTCAGTGGCTCTTCAGATGGAAGTGGGAGCACCTTCAACCCATCATACTTAACTCAGTGCTCCCTGTTTGTTTTCATTAGTATTAGCTTGCTCTATCTTTGCTTGTTGCTGTATTTTCAAACTTTAAACCCATCATTCTGTTTCAGCTGTCTCCTATAGTAACAAGAGCTGATATCTCTTGACACTATCTGCTAGGCACTTTACATATACTGTACCTGTACATGCATGGTCTAATTTATGACTCATGACGACACTCTGAAGTAAGAACTGCGTACTATTCTTATGCTCATGTTACATGTATCTAGTAAGCAGTGATGTACCCGAGATGCAAACCCACAGCCTGTACCACTGTACTAATCACTATAGTACCAGTAATGGCCCCTGGATTTTTTTTTAACACATCAGAGTCTTTGTCCTTTAATAGGAGAATTTCAACTCATCGTGTTTATTGGGCTAATGTATGTATGAATGTATTCTTACTATCTGTGGTGAATTATGTCATTACTAGAAAATATTCTCTCTCTTTTCCAACTGAGGGACGGTTACAGTTCAGTGCTCCTCAGATGTTGAGTGTGGATTTGTCTTTGTTTTAGGCCGCAGAATGTAGGTGGCTTCTCTTCTTTCCCCTCTGGCATAAACAGGCATATCTCAGATAAGGGTACTCCTTCATGGCAAGTCCCAGAGTGAGAAAAGAAAGGAAAAGGCCCACATCCTGAAGGAGAGCCATAGCAACCCATGGCCATCATACAATGTGAGCTGAAAATAAATGTTTACTGTCATAAGATACTAAACTTTTTGAATTGTTTGATATGGCAGCTCTTTTAGCTTCCTTTAAAAACTTGTTTTCTCTTGCTGAAGTACACTCAAATACTGTCTAAAGGGCTGATGGGATATAAAGTTTCTTAATCTTTGAATGTCTAAAAATGTCTTTATATTGCCCACTTGAATGTTAATTTGACTGGGTATAAAATTGGACATAATTCTCTCTTGGAATTTTGAAATTATTTTTTTCTTTTTCCCCCTTTTGTGTCTATTGTTTCAAATGCCAACCTGAGTATCATTCCTTTCTGGATAACCTGTTTTACTCTTCTGGAAGTTTTAGGAATTTCTCTTTATCTTTGGAGATTTAAAATTTTAAGATGACACTTCTGGATTTTTTTTTTTTTTTCCTTTTTGTCTCGCTCTGCACACAGTGAACTCTTAAATATGAACATTCATTTTTTCCACCAGTTCTGGGAAATTTTCTTCAATTATTTATCTAATATTTTTTCCCTTCTTTTGTCTCTTACTTTCAAATTCCTGTAGGGAAAAATGTTCAGTTCTCTCTCTCCCAGGTCTTGTATTTTCTATCTCCTAATTGAAAATTATCATTATTTTATACTTTAACGCTATATTGGGGGAGAATTTCTTGGGTTGATTGTACACTTTCAATATGAATCCATGCTTCTATTTAGCCCAATTATATTTTTATTTCATGAATCTTTTAAGTGTTGGAGCCAGGATTCAAATCTAAGTCTGTGCTATTAGTTACTACATGACTAGTAAATGGTATAATGACTTTTTTATTTAGCCCAAAGAGAGTCTTTTTCCTATAAGAGAGAAATTTTAACCCACCAACATTTATTGAACAATTGATGTGTAATTGAATGTACATTAACAATCTTGATTTAAGAACATGAAAACATTTCTCTGAGTATATCATTTATAAAGATTTTTTTCCCCCTTTCTCTATTGAGGCTGTTTACTCAGGGTTTGTTTCTTTCAGTGGGATGACTTTGATGTATTTATTTCCTGATGCATTTATTTCAGGGTTGCTTTTTCACAAGTAAGTATTAGAGTGTTCATACTTGATTCCCTCTTCACCTGTCTTTGAATGTCTTGATTAGGATAGCCTGCCTCCTTCTGATCACGAAGAAGGATTGGAATTTAGGATTCGGTGTGTGTGAGGGGCTGGTTTCTGGATCTCCGTCCCTTCTGTATTTTGCTAATTTTCTGACTCCTTAGCCCCATTACCTATGCTGTGGGTCTCTGGTGTCAGATTTCCACTTAGGAGCAGTACTTTTATACTCGGGAAACAAATACTGAATCAGAAGTTTTCACATATTTCCTCCAATGTCCCTACAAGGCTCCGGAGGTGCGTCCGAGTTCATCTGTATCGTCCTTTAATTCAGCCCAATATAATAAATATTTCTGTTTTGAAAACAGTTCTAAGGGTTTTAACCTGGGAACACACGCTGCTATCACCACTGGCTACACACAGTGAAGCAAAGGTACGAGAAAGGACTTCTCCGATTAAATTTACTTAACTAATTGCCCTGCCAACTGATGGAAAGTCCAGGTCTGTTCATCATAATCATTTACGCTGAGTGTGGAGACATTTTAGAATTGCTTTTGTGGCCCTGAATTTTAAAAAGGATTTTCCTGTTCTTGTTTTACCATCGTGCAGTCTTTAGTCACTCTTTGTCTTCTAGGAGTTCCTAAAATTTCTGGACTGTGGACATTTCGTTTGTGTTTCTTGTGCTGTTGTT
Organism: Cervus elaphus; assembly: GCF_910594005.1. Classification (NCBI taxonomy): domain Eukaryota; kingdom Metazoa; phylum Chordata; class Mammalia; order Artiodactyla; family Cervidae; genus Cervus; species Cervus elaphus. Next base: position 96,136,075 of record NC_057825.1, on the reverse strand, counting down.
GTTCTGTTTTAGCTGTTCCTTTAATGGAGAGAGGGATAAAACATGTCTTCCATTTTTCCATTAGTCACCTTGACTCAGCACTCTACTTCATTTTGAAAACGTTTTTTGTCTCCGAAACAAAGTAAGTAGGGGAAGTGAAAAGGGTATATTTGTGGGTAAATTGCCTCCTCACAGCCACTGCTGAGGGCTCATCTGAGGGCCCTTTCTCATCAGTCTCATAGCCCAGACCCAGTGGAGACTCTGGTGCTTGGTCAAACCAGCTAACTAGCTTTTTGATCTCTTAGAGCACTCTCCCTTCTACTTAGAACTTTTCACTCATCCTTCTCCCTCCACCACCTCTCACTTCACTTGAATGGTCAGAGTTGTCAAGTAGCCTACTTTCTCCTGTAGAGCAAATCACCCAAGACACTAACTTGCACTAAAATGTTAGGAATTTAATATATTTTCCCTACCAGTCATATGCGTACTTTGAAAATGATGAAAGAAGAAAGCAAGGCTCACAATAAGGGATTGCTGTGGGCTGAATGCTTGTGTCCCTGCAAAATTCACATGTTGAAATCCTAATTCTGACTTCCCTGGTAGTCTAGTGGTTAAGAATCTGCCTGCCAATGCAGAGGACACAGGTTCAACCCCTGGTCCGGGGAGCGACTAAGGTCATGTGCAACAACTACTGAAACCCGTGCTCCCTAGAGCCTGTGCTCCGCACAAGAGGAGCCACTGCAGTGAGAAGCCCGCTCACCACAACCAGAGAGCAGCCCCGCTCACTGCAACTGGAGAGCAGCCCCACTGCTACTAAGCCAGCATGCAGTAACCAAGACCCAGCACACCAAAAAACAAACTCCTGATGCTAATGTGACGCTATTAGGAGGTTGGGACCCTTGGAAGGTGACTAGGTAACAAGGATGGAGCCTCAGGGATGAGATTAGGGCTTCCCTGGTGGCTCAGATGATAAAGAATCCGCCCACAATGCGGGAGACCTAGGTTCAGTCCCCGGGTTGGGAAGATCCCCCGGAGGAGGGCATGGCAGCCCAGTCCAGTATTCTTGCCTGGAGAATCCCTATGGACAGAGGAGCCGGGCGGGCTACAGTCCATGAGATCGCAAAGAGTCGGACAGGACTGAGCGACTAAGCGCAGCACAGAAATGATACGAAAGCCCCTGCTTTCGCTGTCTGTGCTCTTTCTGCCTTGAGGACACACTCAGTCAGCAGTGTGCAACCTGGGAAGAGGGGCGCATCAGAACCTGATCTGCATTCCAGCCTCCAACTCTCTAGGAAATGAATTCCTGCTGGTTATAAGCTACCCGATCCATGGTATGTGGTTATAGCAGCCAAGCTGAGACAGGAGTAAATAGGTATTAGCAACAGTGGCACTTCAGGTATTTTGGAGGGAGAGCTCATCAGTGCACAATTTTCAGGCCGCTGTCACTTTTCATGCCCTTAAAGGTAGCCCTGGGACTTCCCTGGTGGTCCAGTGGTTAAGACTCTGCACTTCAGTGCAAGGGGCGTAAGTTCTATCCCTAGTCAGGGAACTAAGATCCTGCATTCTGTACAGGCGCAGCCAAAAAAATTAAAAAATAAAGGTAGCCCTGACTCCTACCTTCTAAGGGAAGTCTGCAGGGTGGGTTAAACTGTGGACGGTCATTTATTTTCTCTCTTTAGTTCTTTGTAGTTAAGGATATTCATGCTTAACTATTAACATTTTAGCAAAAAGTCAGGGGAGACCCCTGAATACTTGTTGGGGTGACCTGTCGGGTAGTTATAAATGGGCAACTTTGGGCGGGTGGAAGGCATGGTGGTATGCTGGCGGAGGTCGGGGCGGGGTGCGGAACCTTTTTATTTCCATCTCTTTTGACTTTTCTCCAGAAGTGAAACAAAAGCCCCACTCTCTGCCTTGTGGTTTCTCATTGTAGGAATTTTCCTATAAGGAGGTGATTCCACTCTGTTCCCCTGTGGTTGGGAGGAGGAATTCATACTGAAGTGGTCCGTCTATCAGGTGCATCACCTCACTGGGCTATGCACATGAAACATCTCGGTTATTCCTGATAATTCTCCCTGGTTTTTGGATCCCCTCTGGGCTTCCCATGTGGCACTAGTGGTAAAGAACCTGCCTGCCAACGCAGGAGACATAAGAAACAGAGGTTCGATCCCTGGGTCAGGAAGATCTCCTGGAGGAGGATGTGGCAACTCACTCCAGTGTCCTTACCTGGAGAATTCCACGGACAGAGGAGCCTGGCAGGCTCCATGGGGTCACAAAGAGTTGGATACAACTTGAGGACTAAACAACAACAACAAAATATAACATAAACGGTTACGGCCTCTGTGTTAGCCATACTTTTTACTCGTGTCCCTCCCCTGCCCCCCAACAAAGTCAGCATCAGTGGTCAACACAGTCTTTTCCCCTCCTGGGTGCCACCACAGTTATATCAGAGGCACCAAAACCCAGGCGTCAGCCAAACACCTGCAGAGCTGCAGTTAGAACTTATTTCTTTTATCAATTGTCTCTTGCACTTTCATACCTTGTAAGGGAAGAAGGTGTTCAGTAAAGTCTAGATTGTGTGTGTGTGTTTCTGCGTGTGTGTGACATATCAAATACATCTGAAATGAGCAGGCAAATCAGGGAATACTTTCCAGGGTTATCTTTTTCTTTGTCTTTAATGAATTTAAGTGTGCAGCACACAAACTGATCCCTGACATTCCAAAATGGCGCACAGAGTCATGCTTAGGGTCCAGTCTGTTGGCCTTTGTTCAGACCAACAAACTGGGCATTGTCCTTGCACAGTCACTCAGAGCTCTAAAGAGTTGTCAAGAATGTGTAACTAGACATGTAATTACCCAAAGTGCCCCCTGTTCAGACGGCCACGGTAACGGAGTGCATTCCCCTCGTTTCTCATGTTTGCCAGCCTTGCTGGCTTCTTAAGATTGAGAGCCCAGAGGACCAGAACCATCTGTATCTAGAACAGCATCTATTATGTGGCTGGAATTCAGCAAATGTTGAAAAATAATGATAATTACATGTAGAGCAGGTTCAAGGATTCCTTAATATAATGCCAAGTATTTCACTTGTCAGGCAACAGAATCTCTGACATCGAGGCTTTCTTCTTGATGAGAGGCAGTCGATGAGAGGCCAGAGCGTGACAAACCAGATGTGGTCCAGGCTCCTTTGCAGAGAGAGGTGTGCATTTCTTCCCTAATTTTTATTTTTAATTAAAGTATAGTTGATTTGGGGCTTCCAAAGTGGCACCATCTGCCAATGCAGGAGAACCCACCTGCCAATGCAGGAAACATAAGAGACCTGGCTTCGATCCCTAGATGGAGAAGATCCCTTGGAGAAGGGAATGACAACGCACTCCAGTACTCTTGCCTGGAGAATCCCACGGACAGAGGAGCCTGATGGGCTACAGTACACGAGGTTGCAAACAGTTAGACACAACTAAAGCATCTTAGCACACAGGCAACCTGCTTAAATGGCAACCTGGTTAAATGCATCAGTTTCCCAAAGCTTACTGATCAGAAGCATGGGTTGTTCACATGACTCTGGGTTTTAGTCCTGGATTTGCTACTTTCTGAAGGCGCCATTGTGGCCGTGTGAATTCATGTCTCCAGGTCTTGTTTTTCTCTTGTCTGTGAAACTGTGAGAATGGGAGGGCTGGCTGGCTGCACAAGCTTGTGTGAAACGAGCAGAAAGAGTGCCAGGCACAGGCAAGCTCCCAGCCAAGGGGAGCGGCCCGAGGGAGAGTCGTGGTGCTCGGACAGCCAGCCTTGCCTGGGCAGCTCGTCAGCTTATCTGTGGCCCTTCTTACAGAGCCGAGAAGAGGGGCTAGGGGCGTAAGAGTCTGAGGACTCAGGAAATCCCACATTCTGGGCACAGAGTGGGGAGAAATAATAGTCTTTGTATCCCAGCAGACTTCGCTGCCCCGTGTGAACTGTTCTGACGCATCATGTTCAGGGCAGCCGGACACCGGCTGCTGGGAGAGCAAGTCCTAATTTCCTGGCATGCGTAGTGAAGCGGCCTTCTACTGGCACGGCTTTGTGTTTAATTTCCTTAGTTTTTTGACACAAAGCATTGTCTGCAAGAAAATGGAACTAAAAAGGAATAACTGCACAGTGGGAGACACGTGCTGATCTGAAGATGTCACCGAGAGTCTCAAAAATACTCATTGTGTAAATGTGTGCGTGTAACAAATGAATGTTTTTGCTTCTGAAGGCACACAGCAGCAACGGAATTGTCTTTAGAAAATATAGTCCTGCTTGCTTTATCTGTGCCATACTATACTCCCTTATTTATATTTTTATATCAAGCAGATTCTGACAAACTTAGCAAAAGACAGCATTCTTTCAAAAAATTAAATAAACATGCTGAAATTTCAATTAAAAAAAAATGAAAATATCTTCCGCCATGCTGGGGGTAGAAGTCCCCCAAAATAGTTCAAAGCCAGTAAGACACTATTTTAAAACATTTAGTTAATTCCTAAATATCCCAACCAAACCCCAAATTACTCAATGCTGAAGAAACATTTTTCTATCTTTACAACAAGCAAAAATGATTTCTACTTGGACCTATTTCTACTTTAGTTTTCTTCCTTCTTTTTTCTCTACCATCTGTTTTATATTTGTAAGAAGGTCTAAGAAATTTTGTTACAATCTAACTTAAAGGTAATTCTTTATAGTGATTTGTAGACTGAAGTCATTGATTATAAAGTCAGTCTTTAAAAATTACTGTGTAGATGAAAGCAACTTGTTAGAGTTTCCTGTGATTTTTGATTTTGATAGATCTACACAGTGCTATGAACTCAGTATGAGCTTAAAAAATACATGTTAGAGACTGAGACGGGGTGGCAAGAGAGAAGGTGAGGAAGTCTTAGCAAAACCTATCACAGTGACCCTTCCTAAACTTCAGTTCAGTTCAGTTGCTCAGTCATGTCTGACTCTGCGACTCCATCAATTGCAGCACGCCAGGCTTCCCTGTCTATCACCAACTGCTGGAGTGTACTCAAACTCACCCATGTGCTAAAATGTGGAAACCACTACGTCACAATAAGAATGAATAATGGTCTTCAACTTCTATAAAAACATCAAAATTGTTAACATGGTTTGAAAGGATACATGCATCCCAGTGTTCATTGCAGCACTATTTACAATAGCCAAGACATGGAAGCAACCTAAATGTCCATTGACAGATAAATGGCTAAAGAAGATGTGGTATGTATATACAGTGGAATGTTACTCGGCCATAAAAAAGAATGAGATAATGCTATTTGTAGCAATACAGATGAACCTAGAGACTGTCATACTGGGAAGAGTAAGTCAGACAGAGTCAGACCTAGAAAGAGAACTATCATATGATACTGCTTATAGGCAGAACCCAAATGACACAAATGAGTTTACTTAGAGAATGAAGCAGACTCACAGACTTGGACAAGGAACTTATTGTTACCAGGGGAGAAGGATGGGGTAAGGGATAGTTAGGGAGTTTGGGATGGACATGTACCACTGTTGTATTTAAAGTGGGTAACCAACAAGGACCCACCATATGGCACAGGGAACTCTGCTCAATGTCGTGTGGCAGCCTGCACGGGAGGGGAGTTTGGGGGAGAATGGATACATGTATACATATGGCTGAGTCCCTTTGCTGTGCCCCTGAAACTATCGCAAGATTATTAATCAGCTGTACACCAATATAAAATAAAAAGTTTTAAAAAGCAAAATTATTAAATCATTGTTATAGATTGGATTGTGTCCCCCCCCCCCCACAAAAGAATTTTGTAACCCCCACTGTCTCAGAATCTGTCCTCATTTGGAAATGAAGTCTTTGCAGGTGTAATTACTGTAGTTAAGTATAGCCATCATGGAGCCGGCTGGGCCCTTAATCCACTATGACTGGGTCCTCATGAGAAGATGGCCTGGTGAAGACTGACACCCAAGAAGGTCCTGGGCCTGGAACTAAGGCGCTGTCAGCCAGGTGTACTGAAGATGGGCAGCCACCCCTAATTAGCCAGAAGAGGCAAGGAAGGCTCAAGTCCCCTGCAGGTTTGGGAAGGATGTGGCCTGCCAACACCTGCTTTCAGACCTCTCACCACCAGAACCACGAGACAGTACATTTCTGTTGTCTTAAGCTACCCAGACTGTGGTACTTTGTTAGGTCTGTCCTAAGGAAATGAATGCAATTAGTTTTATTTATTTAAACAGTAGTTTCTTTTATTTATTTAAATTATTTTATTAAAGAACATTGTGTGTGGGATGTCCCTGGTGGTGCAGCGGCTAAGACTCCATGCTCTTAACACAGGAGGCCTGGGTTCCATCCCTGGTCAGGGAACTGGATCCCACATGCTGCAGCTAAGACTTGGCTCAGCCAAATAAATATTTTCAAAACAGAGAAAAGTTTCACACAAATTTTTTAAAAAATGTTTGTATTCTTTATTTCACAAAATAAGACATGGTAATAGAAGAAATTTGTAGAATTATATGTCCTGAAAGAAGGGGAAAAAAAAATCACAATTTCCATCAATCAAAAGCTACTATAATTTGATATATTTCTTCCTTGTTTTCCTACACATAGTTTTAAATTTTCTGCAGCTATAACTATAACCTCATAACACTTTTGTAAAATGATGTTTCCAATTAACATGACAATATACATCTCTACATTACTACAAACATTTTGTAAATACCCCTTCTTAAGTTTTTCAGTATAAACAATGCCCAGATTATTGCTGGATAACTCTGCTATTTTCATCTTTTCAGTCAGTCTTTTGGTGCTAAGGAATTAAAAATATTTTTTATTATCTCATCAATTCTCTGTAAAGTGTGTTGTGAGAGACAGGAGTTAGGTGATTTGGTAAAAAAACCAAAAATAAAAACAAAAAACTGGGCCCTCGAATAGACCCTAGGTTTCAAGTGTATAGGAAAGTGATTCAGTTATATATGTACATATATATGCAAATATTCTTTTCCCTTTAAATTATTACAGAACATTGAACAGAGTTTCCTGTGCTATACAGTAGGTCCTTATTAGTTATTTGTTTTATATCTGGTACGTGTGTGTGCATGCTCAGTTACTCAGTTGTGTCTGACTCTTCAAGACCCTATGGACCATAGCCCGCCAGGCTCCTCTGTCCTTGGGGTTCTCCAGGCAAGAATGCTGGAGTGGGTTGCCATTTCCTCCTCCAAGGGATCTCCCTGACCCAGAGACTGAGCCCGCCAGTGTCCTACGTCTCCTGTACTGGCAGGTGGGTTCTTTGCCAGCGAGCCACCCTGGTAACCCCATAATAGGCTGTGGTCACACTCAAATAGTCGAGACACAGCTGATCCTCACATCTGTGTGTGAGACTTCATATGAGACGGAAGCTTGTGCTAATGACTGAAACAGCAGTTAGTGAATATTTGGTCCCATGACACCAGGCTGCCCCCTGACAGAACCGATGCTAGTGGCACCAAATCCAGGGCCTGGGTTCCCAATTCCTCCTCCTGGATCTTCCTCCGTCTCTGCTCAGGTCATAGCAATGATTTGAAAAGTGCCTCCAGTGCTTAGTTTTGAACTCAGCAGAAAGAGAGCTCATAGATGCGTGCCATGGGATCATGGAAATCTTGGTTCCAAGGGTACTTTAGCTTGTGATTTGCAAACTTTTCTTAGTGGTGGAAATCTTGTCTCAATAAACTATTACTCATATTCCAGACGTATAAAAACGTCTGAAAGCAGAAACTTGGTGGTGGAAGGAGGGAGGACCAGGCGGCCAGCTCAGCGGTTCCCTTACTAAGTCCCTCTGACTCTCATTGGGAAATCCAGGGAGACCCTGGGAACCCAGTTTGTAGAATAGAGCACACACTCTAGGTCTGTGTCCACTTTGCACAAATGGCCCCACAGAAAGGAACTTCCTTAAGGCCCAACGTGTGTAAGGAATTTTCAATTTTTCCGAGGCCCTGGTTCTCTCTTCTGAGTGACTGCCATGTTCCCATTTCCTGGAAATTTCAAGATGGGGGTTGACACATACATGTGGGTGTCTGTTGAGTCCACATTCACATGGCTCCCTTTTCAATTCCTCTTGCCAACTACTGACATCCCACCACCTCTGCATTTCTCCTCTGCTCAAGAGCTAAGCTGTGATTCTAAAGGCCATTATTGTGTAGCACTTCTCTACAAGTACTATTTTAACTCTGAATACATTTTTTACAAGCAAGGCAGCTAATAATAATTATACATTCTAAAGCCATAAAAGATGCAATTTTGTGAGGATAAGAGGTCTTCCCTTTTTGGACCCTGAGGTGCATTTACAGAAGTCAAGGCCCTCCACTGATCCAGACACACTTTCTTGTCCAACTCTTCCCCTCCTCCCCTCTCCCACTCCTCAACCTCCAACAACCTCAAGGACCATCTGTAGCCAAGAATTAGGGCAAGTCTGGGTGATCCAAAAGTCAATTGGTCATGGCCAGCCTCTTGACCAGGCCCTAACTATATTTTCTAAACTAGCTGGCTATCGAATATGGGATACAGACAGGGAAAAGAAGATGAAGATGATAATTACGTTTATTTAAGAGAATGGGACAGGCATTACAATTTTGTAATTCATCAATGACATGTATGGTTCAGAGTTTATCATTGGTGTATCGCCATTTAATCTTTTATCATAGGGTGTAGTTTAGGAGATTTTGAGACTGGAGTCAGTGTAATTAATTTAGAACTACAAATCAATAGGCCTGGCCAGCTTGCAGGATCACTAATGGAGGCTTGTGGTTCATTCATTTTTAAAGGGATAAACTTGATTATGACTGACTCCTCTCCAATGGCAGTGCTGATGCAGGCTGATGTGTGTCAGATGCCAGAATCTGATACATCCTATTCAAGCTCCAGATCCTTTCCTGGTTGTGACATACTCAATGACTGAGCATCAGAGAGGCCTACTGCTCAGGTCACTTTCTGAGATTTAGCTGCAGAAGCTTAGGACACAAATATGGACTCAAGGATGTAGAAGCCTATTGTCTCTTCAGCTACCAGGCCTGACTTACTTTTCCCTCATCAAAGCCCCTGGTTCCTGTTGCCCAATCAACTTTTGAAACTCGACATACCTGACAACTATTTAAGGTCCCCATCCAGCTTCTCCCAACCACTTCCAAAGGCTCCTATCTTGATTTCTAAAGCTGTAAGTCTACCTTTGGGCTTCCTAGGTGGCTCAGTGGTGAAGAATGTCTGCCAATGCAGGAGTTTGATCTCTGAGTTGGGAAAATCCCCTGGAGAAGGAAATGGCAACCTACTCCAGTATTCTTGCCTGGGAAATCCCATGGACAGAGGAGCCTGGTGGGCTACAGTCCATGGGGTGGCCAAGAGTTGGACGTGACTGAGCGACTGAGCACACACACATACACAAGACTACCTGTGACCTTATTCTTGAGACCCCTGGGGGATTTTTGCAGGTTATGGCTGAACTTGATTTAAACTATCCTTACATATAAAATAGAAACTTACAAAAAAAGATTGAGACTTCCCCAGCAGTCCAGGAGTTGATTCCATGCTTCCACTGTAGGGAGTACGGATTCCATCTCTGGTGGGGCAACTAAGATCCTGCATGCTGCATGGTGCAGCCAGAAAGAAAAAAAAGAGAAAAAATAAGAGGATAAATTAAGGGAAGTACTTCTCTTTACAGAAGATTTCAAATAGGTCCAAAATAAGTTCTTCTGCATGCAAAGAGCCAACTCATTGGAAAAGGCCCTGATGCTGGGACAGATTGAAGGCAAAAGAAGAAGGGGGCAACAGAGGATAAGATTGTTGGATAGTATCACTGACCTAATGGACGTGAGTCTGAGCAAACTCCAGGAGACCGAGGAGCCTGGTGTGCTGCAGTCCGTGGGGTTGCAAAGAGTCAGACATGACTTAGCAATTGAACCACAACAATGGTATTTAAAATACCATTTAATGTTTACAAAACCCTTTTCTGTGATCACAGGTACACATAAAGTAAGGTCAGTCAACATTTTCTCATTTCCTGACCAGCTCAATGCATTCAGCCCAGCTGCCCAGTAATAACCTGTCTGTGAACACTCTCCTTGTTGATGCGTCTCCATCCCAGGTTTCTCTTTCCCTTTTCATTCACTTATGTTTCCAGGCATTACCTCTGAAATAAACCACCAGCACCCAAAGCGTTGTCTCAGGATCTGCTTTTGGGAGACATCTGAGCTCACACCACTTCCTCATCACGGGAGTGGCAACTGTAGGGCCCTGGTAGTTGGGGTACGGTGTCTGTCTCGCCTCTGGCCTGCTTCTTCTTTTGTTGCCCTTTGATCCTGCTTCTGTACCCCACGCCTTCCATCCTGTTGTGCACTAGAGGATATGCTTCCTTTTAAATCAACCGATCAACTGGTTTAAAAAGATTCTCTGCCAATGCTCGAAGATAGCCTTTAAGGGTTGAGCTTGGCTGCTAAATCTACAGCATGCCATGGGTTCTAGAAACTTCCATTGGTCCCATCAACCCTCTTCTACTCAGATAGGAGGGGTGAACAGTTCCAGGGCTGATGCCAGGGTTCTAGAAATCTGAGTCTCTAAGTTCCCTAGAGGACCTTTCAATCATTTCCACACAATTCCATGTAACAGAAAACCGAGGGAGGTGGGAGGGAGGTTTAAGAGGGAGGGGATGTATTTTAGCTGATTCACATTGTTGTGCTGGAGAAGGCAATGGCAACCCACTCCAGTACTCTTGCCTGGAAAATCCCATGGACAGAGGAACCTGGTAGGCTGCAGTCCATGGGTCACTAAGAGTCAGATGCGACTGAGCAACTTCACTTTCATGCATTGGAGAAGGAAATGGCAACCCACTCCAGTGTTCTTGCCTGGAGAATCCCAGGGACGGGGGAGCCTGGTGGGCTGCCGTCTGTGGGGTCGCACAGAGTCAGACAAAACTGAAGTGACTTAGCAGCAGCAGCAACATTGTTGTGCAGCAGAAGCCAACACAATATTGTAAAGCATTTGTCCTCCAATTAAAAAAAACAAAACTGAGCGGCAGGGAGGGTGAACATTTGCAACACTGTCCATCAGAGAGTCAGAACTCAGATCTCTGACCCCCTACACCTCTGCTTTTCCTTTTCTGAGCTTCTGAACACATTCCACCATCATCTCCTTGTTCTATTCGTTCCCCTCACTGATCAATACTTCCAGGATTCATTTTCGGTTGCTCTAAGGCTTCAAAGACCCTGAACCCTTGAATTACGTTTATGTAGTTCAGTTTCATGGCTCTGCAGCCCCTCCTTTCCCTGCCCCATTCTGAGGTTGAAAATCAATTGCTACCAATATTTTTGCAACTAAGAAAAACTAGGAAATAAGTGGATGTCCAAGGGACTGTCTGTATAGACTGCTTCCATAATTAAGCTGCTCTTGGAATTTCTGTGACTGGAGGCAGATTATTGCTAGTCTGGTCCACTGTACCCTGAGAAGATGCAAATGTGCATCCATGGCCTGCTGAACTCAAGAGCATCTCACCTGCCACCTGAACTCCTCAAAGCCAATGCTCAGCTGTTTTTCCCTTGACCTGACTGATAATCTCAGGTCAGACAAGGCCTTGGTTTTGTCCCGTTCCCACCTGGCTTTCTCAGAACTGAGTCCCCCTAGCTCAGAGTAGCCAGTTTCCTCATTCTTTCAACTTCTCATTCTTTGTCCAAGCAAGCTGTTTTTTCCTCCAACCTAAAATGCCAAATTAGTATTTATTTTCCACATTCTTATCTTGATCGTCTTTTGGGTGGGTTTATTTGTGTTCTCAAACAGATGCTGGAGGACAAAGCCCTGACTTTGATCTGCTTTCTGGCATCACATGTAGCTTGTTAGGGACCAAATATGTGTCCCCCACCCCCTTCCCATGCTGAAACCCTAGTTCCAGTGTAGCTGTATTAGGTGATGGGGCCTTCACAGAGCTAATTAAGGGTAAATTCATAAGGTCATAAGGGTGAGGCCCTGATCTGATAGGATGGGTGTCTTTATAAGAAGAGGCACCAGAGAGCTTGTTGTTTCTGTGACGGAAACGCGAAGGAAAGCCCATTTCCGGACAGAGTGGGAAGGCAGCCATCTACAGGCTAGGAAGAGAGCCCTCTCCCGGGACCAAATCAGCTGGAACCTTGATAGTGGACCTCCAGCCTCCAGAACTATAAGAAAAGAAATCCCTTTCACTTAAGCCACCCAATGTATGGTATTCCATTATGGTGGTCTGAACTAATTCATACACAACTGTTGATTGAGAATGTGGTCCCCAGCCTCAGAGCTGCTTCTGCATGAAAAGCCAACTAACTTTGTAGAGTCCCAAACCAAACCTTCCTTTGCTACCACCATTCAGGAAATCCCATCCTTGCCTCGCTGTGTGTGACAGCCTCTTCCCAAGTGTGAACAAGGATCTGTGCTGTGTTCAGTTGCTTGTCATGTCCGACTCTTTGCGACCCCGTGGACCATAGCCCAACTGGTTCCTCTGTCCAAGGGATTCTCCAGGCAAGAAAACTGGAGTGGGGTTGCCATTTCCTCCTCCAGGGGATCTTCTCGACCCAGGAATCGAATCTGTCTCTCTTACGTCTCCCACATTGGCAGGTGGGTTCTTTGCCACTAGCACCACTGGGGAAGCCCTTCCCAAGTGTGAACCAGGTTTTGAACCACAAGCAAATCTTTTACCTCCTTGTCTACGTTGCCTCTGGTATTCCATTAGATGTCCAGTCTTCAGAATGTCTGGCCCGACACCTCTTGTATCTCCTTTTCCCAGGCCTTATTACCCTGCCCTGTGCCCTTGAGATGTCCTCTTAACAGGCCTCACTGCCATCATTATCTAGCACACAGAAGAGGAAATGGCAGAGGCTCAGAAGTGACACGTGCCGGCTTGCATAACTGATAAATAGAACTAGGTTCAAACCCAGTTCAGTTTTGCCCCCAGTCCAGTATACTTGCTGCTAACTTGTTTAGCACTCTTTCTATATCACTAGACTTTTTAATGTTCTGCCTTTAACTGGAGTGATTTATGAAACTGTCCTACACCCGTTAGCAGATGGTAAGCTCTTGGAAGGTAGCTTGTCTTGATCGCCCTTATACCCTGGGTGCTGGCTAAGCCCTTGCCCTGGGGAGGGACTTAAGAAAAGGTACTGAATTGAAACTAAGAGACAGTCATCACAATGCTGATACAGGGAAGAGTAGCTTAGGAGATTTAGAAGAAGCTGGTAGAAAGAGGAGTCGGTTTTTGGATTGAACTGGAGGTGATGAAGAGAATTTGGCTGGGCAAAGGAGGGGGTGGCCTGGGGAGGCCTCGGTGTCATGAAGTTGCAGTTGAGGCAGACGGTGAACTTGTGGGCTTGCCTGGTGGCTCAGGTGGTACAGAATCTGCCTGCCAATTCAGGAGACACAGGTTCCATCCCTGGGTCGGGAAGATCCCCCGGAGAAGGAAATGGCTACTCACTCTAGTACGCTGCCTGGAGAATCCCATGGACAGAGGGGCCTGGTGGGCTGCAGTCCATGGGGTCACAAAGAGTCGGACACAACTGAGTGGCCAACACACTAACTGTGAATCTGTGAAAGGAGGCCGACTTGGTGGACCCTGGAGTTTCTGCATTGGGTTCAGCTGTGGACACCTGTGAACACCGAGCAGGTCAATTAATTTCTTTATATGTTGGTTTCCTAATGCAGGGATCCCCAACCTCCGGGATCTGATGTTAATGATCTGACGTGGAGCTGATGTAACAATAATAGAAATAAAGTGCACAAGAAATGTAATGCATTTGAATTATCCCCCAATCATCTCCCCCATCCCCCGTCCATAAAAAAATTGCCTTCCACGAAGTCGGGTCCTGGTTCCCAAAAGGTTTGAGGCTGCTCTTCTAATGTGTAAAGTAAGAAAAGTAAGAGTACCTACCATTTTGGGTTAATGTGAAGAATAAGGAGGATAGCATATGTAAAGGATTTAGTACATTGTTTGGACCCAAAACATGTTACCTATTATTAATAATAAATACTACTAAAATACTATTACGAATACTACAATCTGAAAGCTCACACTGACACCAGTCTAACTCTCTGAGTAAATTATTTACTTTATACTCATAGATAAGTCCACTGCTGTTGGTAGATTAAAAAACAAAATTATTTAAAAGCACCACTAAGAATTCCCTGGCAGTCCAGTGGTTAGGATGAGGTGCTTTCACTGACATGGCCTGGGTTCAATCTCTGGTTGGGGAACTAAGATCCCACAGGTCGTGCACTGCAGTGCCATGCCCCCCTCCCTCCTTCAAAAAAGGCACCATTACATTCATAGAAACACTTTGCTTACTATGATTTTCCTGATCAATGGATTCCAGGAGTCCCTGAATATATTTTAGCCTTATGAGAGACTCTCAGAGTTGGGAATCTAGGAGTTTTGGGAGACAGAGGAGTGGGAAACATTGATCTGGTACAAGACTAACTTGACTGAGGCACTTGGTTTGGGAACAGGCTGGTGGGAGTCCCTGCTCCACTTATGGGCTATGCCTTTAAAGACTTTAGGAAAATCCCTTCTCTTCAATACTTTGGCCACTGGGTGTGGACAGCTGACTCTGATGATCAGCAGACCCTAATGCTGGGAAAGACTGAAGGCGGGAGAAGGGGTGACAGAGGATGAGATGGTTGGATGACATCCCTACTCAGTGGACATGAGTTTGAGCAAACTCTGGGAGACAATGAAGGAGAGGGAAGCCTGGAACCATGCAGTTCATGGGGTCACAAAGAGTCGCTCGGACCTGACTGAGAGACTGACCATCAGCTTATCTTTCAGCTTCCTCAGCCCTAAAATGAGGTTAACATCACCCTAGGGCCATAGGAGGGGTTCAGTAGACACTGTGTGCAAACCAAGAATTGGTAGATAATGATGCCGGTGAAGCCCAATCACAAAGGGCCTTGGAGTTTCATCCTGTGAGGCCCCAGTTCTCAAACTTCCCATCACAGCAACTCATCATCGCCGCCTGTACAGAGAATGAGGCTTCTCAGGCCTACCCCACACCCCAGATCAAACTCTGGAGGTGGGGTCGGCAATCAGCGCTTTTGCAGTCCCTCTCGGTGATTCTTGGACCTTCACGATTGAGACACTCTGAGGGAATACGGAGCCATTAGGGTGTTTGGCCAGTGGACTGACAGTGAGACAATGACTGTTTGCAGACCATTTATTCACGTTCAACAGGATGAAACTGTCTAACTGCTGACTGGCTTCCAAAGTTGCCGGAAGAAGTCCTATCCATGGCTCCTCAGCGATATCTAGGCACAGAACTTGGGTCAAGACTCCTGGTCCACGCCTCATCCCGAGTGAGGAACTCAGCACAGGCAGTGAAAGGAGAGGTTCGTGTTCAGTTTCCGCCCAAAGTCTCGGGACCCGTCGGCCGAGTGATGCTCGGCGAATCCCCAACTACAACCAGGTCACCGGTTCAGCCTGGAAAAGAAGAGAAAGGACCAGAGAAGCCGGTAGGGAAACCGGAAACGAGGGTCTTCAGGGGCCAGACTCGGCGGTGGGGGATGCGATGGGAGGAGAGGGGGGCGCGGGCGCCGGGAGGACCCTCCCGCTCTGGGATCCCGGCGGGGCGGGGCGCGGCGGGGCGGGGCTCCGCGGGGGCGGGGGTCGGCCCGCCCCTCCGCCCGAGGCAGGGAGGTGGGGGGTCCGGGCCGGCTTCCCTTTGTCCCGGGTGCGCCCCCCTCCGGCCCCGCGCGCGGTCGCCGCCCGGGCCCCACCCCTGCTGGAGATTCGCGCGGCTGCCCGCGCCCGCCGCCCTGCCGCCTCCGGGCGCGAGCGCGCTTCCGCCCGCTTTTCCTGCCAGAGGAGGAAAGGGGGAGCTGTTCGCTCTCCTCCGAGTACGATTTCGGTGTCCCGTGTCTCCTCCTCCCGCGCCGCCGCCGCCCCCGCCCCCCGCTCATCTTTGTCTGGCGGCCTCGCGCTCCGGGCTCCACACTCGGCGGCGCCGCGGCCCCTGCTCCGGGCCGCTAGTGCAGGCGCGCGCGGGGCGCGGGGCCGGGGCCTGAGGCGCGGGCGACGCCCGGGGGCCTGCCGGCCGCCCCGGCCATGGAGTGAGCGCCGCCGCCGCCCGCCAGCGCTCGCCCCGCCCGCCGCCCCCGGCCTCGCCCGCGGGCCCGCGCCGCCCGCCGGGCCTCCGACGCCCAGAAACACGCCGGAGACCTACTGATCGTGGCCGATCCGCGGAGGCAGAAAGGGAAGATGGCGAACGACTCCCCTGCCAAAAGTCTGGTGGACATCGACCTGTCCTCCCTGCGGGTGAGTGGCGGCCCGGGAACACCCCGGCGCGGGGCGCGGAGCGCGCGGGGACCCGGGGCCGCGCCCTGGCCGCCCGGGCGCTTGGGCGCCGCCGCGGGAAGAACCGCGGGCACGGCGGCCCCTTTGTCTGCCCGCGTCGACGGGTGCGGGGGCCCTGGGGGCGCGACCCTTCGCCGGCGCCGCCGTCGCCCGGGACCCCCGGTCCTCGGATCGCGGCCCTCGGGCTCCGGCGACCCCACCGCGCGAAGCCCACCGCTGGGGTCGCCGCCCTTTCTCTCCGGCTGCCCTGCTGCTTTATTCATTGTTGTGCTGCTTTCCGACGCTCACCCCTCCCCTCTTTCTCCTCCAGGATCCGGCGGGGATTTTCGAGCTGGTGGAAGTGGTGGGAAATGGCACCTACGGACAAGTCTATAAGGTCGGTACGGGCGCCTCCTTTGTTTCCTGGGGACGGGTTGAAACTTCTGGTCCGGGGGCGCCGGGGGATGGCCACGCCGCCGCCCGGAGGCCACGCCGCGCGGCTGAAGTTGGGAGAAGGGGCTGGCCTCGCCGTCCCGCTGTTTTTTAGCAGAGTTTATATTCACACTGGCCTGAAAAGACCTCATTTCCTGGCTCTCAGATAAGGAAATAACGCTCCACTCTCGGGCATGCACTTCCATAAAATGGGAAAGCGTTTTTTTTTTTTTTTTGCATCAGACACCCTACATGTGTCCCCCCCGCCGCGTTTTTCCCAGATCTGGCCTTCGGAGTTGGTGTGTTCATTACAATTCAGAATAGGCAGGCCTCGCCTGTGATTATCCCAAAGCACTGCCTTGGCCTCCTTGAGAATTGTCTTCGTGTTGCCTCGTTTGAATGCTCGCCGGGAGTCCAGGGAGCGGAGTTTGTTGATACCTGGTTTTGCTTTATCACCCGCATACGTTCTACCGATGGGCGCATATTTGGGGGATCAGGGGAGGGCTGTGTGTTTGGGTAGCAGGAGCAGGAAGAATTACAGGGTGAGGATTATACAGTCTGAATTCCAGGAATAACCTGTTTGACAGGTGTGTAATTGAACCAGAAATGAGACAGAGCCCAGGAGTGGCGAGGGTGCCCAGATTTCACACCTACCCCAGGTCTTTTTCTCTTTCTTTTAACACGCCCCCCCCTCCCCCCCCGAAACTAACAAATTCGGAGATTCTGAGTCGGCCCCGAGTAACAGACACCTGATGAGACTAAGTGTGTTGCTGGTCTGATTCCGTGCACGTTGTGGCGATTACAGAGAACTCTGGCTAATGGAGGCACTGGGCCTTGAATGTTTGCAACAGAATGTGAAATTCTCCGTGTTCTGATTTGTTTCTTATTACTGAAGGCTCTCTCCAAGTT
The DNA here is from genome assembly GCF_910594005.1 of Cervus elaphus. Taxonomy (NCBI): domain Eukaryota; kingdom Metazoa; phylum Chordata; class Mammalia; order Artiodactyla; family Cervidae; genus Cervus; species Cervus elaphus. The sequence continues at coordinate 96,118,485 of NC_057825.1, read as the reverse complement.
ATCTGCACCACATCAGGGGTGTTCATAGCTGTTCCCTGTTTTCTAGTTGGATTGGGATAGAAGAAGAAAAAAATCTTATGAAGCAGGGCTTTGTGGTTCGCTGTGAAGAATTGTCATTGTCTGGTGAGAAGTGGAGGAGGGGGGGTTGGAAGCTGACTGTAGACATTTTCTTCGGCCAGATTAAGTGTGGATCCCATTGTCCCTTTTTCTGCTCTGTGAATAGGGTTTATCTATACACAGCTCCAACTTTCCCCCGATCCCAGCCGTGTACTGGCCTGTGGTCTGAACTGGATGGAGTCCGTCTTTTTAGGTGATCTCAAGTGAATCAGCGTGTGTTCTGTTGGCTAACAGTTGGGGCCAGGGCCAGATTTTTGAATTTGAAAGAGAGCCCTGTTAAGCTCGGCCTGCCGGGCTCAACTGAATTTGGAAGCTTTTGGAAAATTTTGGAAACGGTCATGTTGCAACTCCCTGAGTGGTCTGCTAACTGGTTCCAAGACCGTTCTCCCCAGCCTCAGTGTTTGTTTAAGCACTGGTTGGTTTTTCCTAACCGAGTTTTTCTGGCCAGATCCGAGTGGTGACCATCCTCGTCCAAGCGAGTTAGTAGCCAGGGCTTGTTTTTGACGTGGTTACACAGAAGTTGGATTGTTTGGGTCTTCAAGGGTCAGCATGAATGTGAAGGCTGGTGGGAGTAGACCAGAAGCTGTCGTTTTTGTTTTTAAACTGTAAGAGAAAAAGAGAGTGAACCCTGAATGTGTCTTCATGGGTTTAGGAGCCTGGGGGTTCTTAGTGGGAGCAGCTGGGGCAGGTTCACTCCCAAGGTTTTCCCTGCTCCTTCCCTCTGGTTCCATACTCTGTTCCGGAAAGCTTTTGGGATCGATCTGCTAAGCACCAGGTTTGGAAAGCCATTGGGATCGGGCAGTAACAGGCTCTCTGGCTCTCTCCTTACAAAGTCAGTACAATTGAGAAGGAATTCTCAAATTATGCAAAGCCGAGGAAACTATAGGAAATCTGTGCAACAATGGCCTGCAGTCTGAAGCAGAACAGGGGAGCTTTTGCTTGCCTGCAGTTGTTTTATTATTACGGAGAATTTGAAACAGACACTGGTGAGGGAGAGGAAGAGGACAGCACCGGCTTCACGGTGACCAGCACATGACTAATCTGGTTTTTTCTGCTGTCCTTCTCCCACGTCCATTATCTTCACATAAAACTCAGATGCCATTTCCCCATAAATACTTCAGTTGGTGTCTTTTTTTTTTTTTAGGTAGTCTCCATGCTGTTCTCACACCGAAAAAACTGAATTCCTTCCTAGCAAATGTTCAGTTTTTCTTTTTTAAATTGAAGTCTAGTTGATTCGCAGTGTTATGTTAATTTCAGGTGTACAGAAAAATGATTCCGTTATATGTATATGTGTATGTATGTAAATATTCTTTTCCAGATTCTTTTCCCTCGTAGATTATTACAGACTATTGAGTTACCTGTGCTATGTAGTAGGTCCTCATTAGCTGTCTGTTTCATGTATAGTAGTGAGTATATGTTAACCCCAAACTCCTAATTTATCCCCCGTCCCTGCTTTCGTAACCATAAGTTTGTTTCAGATGTTCCGTGCTAAATTTTCCTGATCATTTTATATATGTTTTCTTACTCTCGTGATAAAGTCTTTCATATTTTTGAACTGACCCTGGGAAGTTGAGTCTCTGGTGAAAGAGCAGAAACCGCTAACATCTCCATTTTTCCCCTCCCTTTGTTGTTATTTCTAGAACCATTTTCTTTCTTTTTTTTTTTTCCTAGAACCATTTTCATCATGCCTAGAAGTGTGTTTAGGGTTTCTGTTGGCATGATTTGCATACAGTGGTTTTGTGATTAGATTATTGACACTCTAGCATTTGTTTGCTCTTCCTGAATGTCCATCAGTGTGACTAGTGTCAGAGTTTGGAAATTAAAAGAACAGCTGTAGGTGAAACACCTGTAAGCTGAGCAACCTGTAGTCCTACTTTATTTCATTGTTAGATTTTCTGTTTTTTATTTTTTTCTGTGAACTTTTTTAGTGATTAGTGGTTGCTTATTTTTAGAAGATTGTGTTTACATGAAGTGAATGAGTTGAGAGAGGGAGTTTGCTGAGTTTTGATATGTTCTATGAAAATGCCTTTCTTGGGGAGAGTTTAGAATTTTCTCCATTCCTGACTAAAACGGTATGGTTGGACAGGACATAACTTTATTTTTAATAAAAGGATGTGAGACATAGGCTGTATTCTATTTAGAGAAGCTTAGTTTTTGCTTTAGGTTTTTGAGGGATCATAGGGAAGGATACTCATAAATTAAAAAGTGAAAAACCCATTGTGAATTTCTGTTTGCAGGGTTTTATTTGGAGTACCATACATTTATAAAAGAAGTGTCTGTAAAATGTTCCTGTGTGTGTCAAGTAGTGCATGTAGTAGATGTAGTGAATTTTAATTATTGTCATCAAAAGGGGGCAATGATAATGGGAAGAATCCAAACCAGGACTGATAGATCGAAGTTCATTTTGTATCATTGGAGTTTGTTATTTTTAAATTTGGCCGGTTTTGTTTCTTTTCTTGGTGTAGCTACTCTCATTTTGCTTTTTGTGAGCATTCAGTGGCCAGTGGTCCAAAATGTCTTGGATAAAGACAGGAAAATCCTGCACTGGAGAGGCCTGGGGGGTGGGGGTGGGGTGAGGGGGTGGTCAGGGAGCTGAGAATCCAGCAGCCCCCTTGCCTGGAGTCAGGGCTTCCTCACTGGAGGGATGATGAGCGTCTGGACTTTGACTCTGTCCTTCTGGGCTGGAGGCCTTGAAGGTTGAGGAGGAGGAGGCTCCTCCAGGCCTGAAGGTGATGAGTAGTGTTAACCTGAGAGTTGGCCACCTGTTAGGCGCTGTGCAAATGCCGTCCCCCTCTTTTATTGAAAGCGGGGTATGTGTGGCCGAAGGTGACCCTCTGGGAGTGGCAGGAGGGCTCGCGGGTGGTGGGCAACTGGAGGAGGGTTTATTCCTGTTGGTGTTGAGGACGCCCCTAGTTCCTTGACATCAAGGATCCACTGGAAGTTTGGGGGTCTCTGAGAGTAGGAGGCTTGCTCAGGTTTGAAGGAGGAGAAGGTGAGATGGTTGGCCTGGATCAGTGGTCCAGGAGAGAGGAGGGGAAGGCCAGGCCTGGGCAGGGCAGGGCAGGGCAGCAGAGAGAAGAGGGTTGGAATGAGTACTTGGGCTTCTTTCCTTGATCAACTCACTCCCTGTCTGCAAGCTTTGGTGTGATCCTTTACATGGGTCCACTGTTTGCCCGCTGGATGAGAAGGAGCCTTGGGATTTGTTAAAGTGCTGAAATTGCTTTCCATTGCTCAGCAGTAAAAGTGCCATGTAAATGGTGTAGCTTTAAAAAATCATCAGTGTAACATTTTGGAGCAGGCACTTAAACTTTTGTGGGGGGTGGGGTGGGGGCTGGTTTCTGCAAATGTTACCTTGTCAGGGTAGTGACTCTTGCTCTTAATTAGAGGTAAAGACATTCACTGGGGCACAATGAACTTTGTAGAACTGCCTGTTTTCCTTAAGAGGAGGGTTGATCTGCCTCTGAGTGGCATGTACAGACTTGTTCAGAGACACAGAGTTCCTTCCTGCTGGAAAGAATCCGGGCCTGAGTTTAAGGGAGGTGGAGAGGACACACAGAGGCAAGTGGCTCTCTTAAAAAAAATTATCAACCCAAACTTCCAAAAACTGTTTTGAAATGCAACTAAATCAGGAATGTCAAAAGCCTTGTAGAAAAGCCAACCATCAGATAACACCCTGCCCATGGTAGTTTTTTTTTAACTCTTTATTGCTTGAAACTTTGTAATACATTGTTTATTTCTGTAGCTTGCAGACTTGTATTTTGCCTCCCCCTAACCCCCAATGGATCTCAGATTTATGTCTGTTTCTGTGTATTGACATTATCCAAAAATATTATCCGGGGGCCCTTTTGGTACAGAGTGTGTGTTCATAGATTTTTGTGGACTGACCCTGGAAAAGCAAAGATGATTTTTGGAAAAATAGATCCTACTTTGGAAGTAGGATCCTTCTTTGGAATCCGTGAGCAGGTGTGCTAAACCACGGAATAATCTAAAGCGTTTATCCCCAGGGAACAAAAAAAATACTATAAAATGCATTTTAACCTAAAGGTGGGTGCTTTGACACATACATTTCATATATGGTCTTTTATTTTGTTTCTTTGTTAGTAAATATATACTTTCATCTTGTTATGCATAGCAGCTTGAGCCAAGACATAAATCCAGAATTGGTTAAGAAAAGGGCAAAAAATGCAAGTTTGCAAGCCGAAGGGTTGCCTCCCTCGGAGCTGTTGGGCGTTCTCTGTCTCAGCTGCGCTGCCTTTAGGGTGCCTGTGCTTTTCAAAAAAGCGTTAATAACACTGCTTTCAGTTGTCTCTGTTCTGATGACTTACATTGGCGGACAGCAGTGCATACAAATTATCTCACAAGCGCACGGCTCGCAGACCCAGGTGGCCCGGGTACCAAACGGGACTGTTGCCCAGAGAACACCACTGGAAGCTTCGCTCTCTGTCTTATAAAGGAAAACGTACAAGAGTGCAGACCAAGAATTCATGGTATTGGAGTCAAGAACTTAATCTGCAGTGGGTTCTCAAAATCGAACACTGCCTGTTTAGAACTTTTTGTGATGATTTTAAGGGTCGAAACAATTTTAGGTCATCACCTTACTGTTTGAAAATCAGGGTTTTAAAAGCTTTGTTTCTCCCACATGTGGCTAGATATATGGCTAGTGGATCGCGGGTCATCTTAAAAGTACTTGCGAGTAATTGCTGTAAATATTTAGTATAAACAGATTTTTTGTGAATTCAGGTTGGTTTTAATACCGTTCTGAATTGTCAGTGTTAACATATTGAAAAGCTGTGTTGAACGTTTAATTTGGGACCTGATTTTCATTGGAACATGATTATCAGGGGGGTAGAGATTCCCAAGTACTTTTAGAAGATTCTGTTTATAGTTATTAATATTCTGGGCTCATAATATGATAACGCAAGAATTGAATCAGGATACATTTGTCGGTCACAACTGAACAACAACATTTTTTGGACTTAGGGAGGGATGGTGAGGAAGAGAATGGAAACCAGGGCAATGTTAATATCACCGGTGACCAGCATGCCAGCTGAATGGTCTCAGGTTTTCATGATACTCTGTTAGGAGGCTGGCTCAGTAATAAACGTCAGCTGGCATCGTTCACAAGCAAAGGGAGCGATGTGTTGGCAAGCGCTGAGTTGCGCGGCACTGTTTTCTGTAAGAATTTCAAAAGGAAGGACTAAATGATAAGTTTTAGAACTTCTCAAGTTTTAAAAACTGAGATCTTAGAAACTGACATCTGTGTTGCATCGTGAGGAACTTTGAGCTGATTTCGGGAGATGAGTTAACCACGTGGGGCTGGTGTCCTGCCTCTCAGGGCGCTCACTGCCCTGCAGCCCGAGCTGGGCCCTGCCCGCGTGGTCTGTGTCCGTGAACCGGTGCAGGCAGCGTGTTTATCCTCCCGGAGCCAGGGAAGACGGGGTGGACACCGTGTGCCAGACGTGTACCATCCTGAGCTGGCTCTGTCTCCCCAGGCCCTGCACCCAGGCACGGCCCATGCACCCAGACCCAGCTTTCCGGCCTCCATGGGGCTTCTCTGGGCCGTAAAATACAGTACCAACTAGACAAGGAAAGAGACAGAAAATCAGATACAGAAAATACCACCCTGAATCTTTTTTTTTTTTAATTTAGTTTATTGGAGTATAGTTCATTCTACAATGTTGTGTTAATTTCTGCTGTATAGCAGAGTGATTCAGTTTTTTAATATATATATATATATAAAATACACATTGTTTTTCATATTATATGCACATTGTTTTCCATTATGGTTTATTATAGCATCTTTAATATAGTTCCCTGTGCTATATATGGTACTACTGTATAAGGTCCTACAAAGATAAACAGTATTGAAACTTAGAGTTGTCCTGTTCCAAGATGCTTTTAGTTGATCCATCTGAAATGAACTGCTGTATTTTTAAATTATATGTTTGCATGGGTTTTTCTTGGTTTATTAGGTTTGTACACTTACTGACTACTAGAGATGGTGGTTATGGTTTTTGAACTACTGTTGTGGTCTTTTGTGAAGAATTAGCTGGTATACCTGCCCGCCTCCCTTAGATGAGTATATCATAATTTGGGGTTAAAATGATAATTGCATTATACCGCTTATCTCTGAGCCAAGTAGTCTAATAGGATTCTGTTTTCTGTTTTAAACACTTGAAAGGTTACATCAAATGCCTAGCAGAGTTCAGCTTTTATCAAGTTTTTTTTTAAACACGACAGATGACTTATTGTTTCAGATAGCTTATTTTTTGTTCAGTTGTTGTGTCTGGCTCTTTGCGACCCCACGGACTGCAGCATGCCAGGCTTCCCTGTCCTTCACTATCTCATGGAGTTTGCTCACATTCAGCTCTGTTGAGTCGGTGGTGTCATCCAACCATTTCTTCCTCTGACGCCCACTTCTCCTATGGCCCTCAAGCTTTCCCAACGTCAGGGTCTTTTCCAGTGAGTCAGCTCTTCACATCAGGTAGCCAAGGTATCGGAGTTTCAGCTTCTGTCCTTCCAGTGAATATTCAGGATTGATTTCCTTTAGGAATGATTGGTTTGATCTCCTTGCAGTCCAAGGGACTCTCAAGAGTCTTCTTCAGCACCACAATTTGAAAACATCCACTTTTCAGCGCTCAGCCTTCTTTATGGTCCAATTCTCACATCTGTACATGACTATTGGAAAAACCATAGCTTTGATGATATGGACCTTTGTTGGCAAAGTAATGTCTCTGCTTTTTAATACGCATCTAGATTTGTCATAGCTTTCCTTCCAAGGAGCCTATAGATTCACTTTTTTTTCCCTGGAGGAGAGCTGGCCGGGTATACGTGCCCCGACCTTGGTGTGTCTTAGCTCTGGTCCTGGACCATCTGTTTCCTGGATACCTCAGTCTTTTTTTTTTTTTTGGTTTACTGCCTTAACTTTCCTGAAGCACATCCTCCAGGTGCAAAAATTTTGTCTTTGGATGGCTGAAAATGTTTGCATTCTACCTTCGCATGGAATTTATATATTAGCTGGTGGAAAATATTGTTGACTGGAAATCCATTTTTCTCTTGGAGTTTTGAAGACACTGCTCTTCCATTTGAGTGTGACCTGTTCTAACTTCTTTGGGGAAGCTTTTAGCATATTCTCTTTATTCCTGACGTTCTTAGATTTTGTGATTGTCGTGTATTGTCATTCACTGTTTCAAGAGCTTGGTTAATTCTTTTCATTAGGAGCTGCCCTTTTCTTCTGGGAAATTTTTCTGTTTTCCCCCTTCAAATTCCCAGCCTTCTCTTTCTGAAAGTCCTATTAGTCACCTCTTTGATTTATTTTCTTATCTTTTCCTCTATTGTTATGTAGTTTTCAATCTTTTTTGTCCTACTATTATGAAATGCCTTTGACTTTCCATTTCAATGTTTCTATTGAATTTTAAGCCTTGTCATATTTTTAATTTATGAGAAGCCCTTTTTCACAGTTTTTTTTTTTTTTGTAAACTGCATCTATTCTTTCTTGGATTTATTTCTTATCTCTCTGAGGATATTGCGTGTAGATATTTTTGGTTGGTTAGTTTTCTTGAGCTCCTGTATTATTTTCCCTTTTCCTCCAGATTTCATTTTTCTTGTTTGTTTATTTGGGTCTCTATATATTAGTGTGTGTGTATTCTTTTTCAGATTCTTTTCCCTGATTGGTTATTATAAAGTACTGCGTATTGTTTCTTGTGCTATACAGTAGGTGCTGATTGGTTTTCTGTTTTACATGTAGTGATGTGTATATGTTCATCCCAACCTTGTAAGTTATCACCGTTGTACCACACCAGCCTCCTGGAGACAGAGAAGTCTGTTCAACAGGTTTGTTTCTTTAATCAGCTTTATTGAGGTGTATTTTACGCACTCTGGAGCTCACCTGCCTCAAGCCTGCCTTTCAGGCATCTTTGGTAAACGTGCTGAGTGGCATGACTGTTACCGCAAGTCAGTGTTCAGCACGTCCCTCGCCCTAGCTAGGTCCCCTCGCCCCTTTCACTGTGAACCCCCTGTTCCATCCCAGGGCCCCAGACAACCGCCCACCTATTTTCTGTCTATAATTTGCCTTTTTGGAACATCGTGTATAAATAAAACCATGGCGCATGTGGCCGCTGGTGTGTGATTCCTTTCACTTTGCATAAAGTTTCAAGGTTTGTCCACGCTGGTGAGCGTGGTAGTCTGTCCCTTTGTGTGGCTGGATGGCATCCGGGGTGTGGACAGGCTGTGTTTTGTCCACTGGTTTGCCAGCTGATGGACGTCGCGCTTGTTCCTAGGTTTTGGCTGTTGGGAGGAGCGCCTTCTGCAGGTGTCTGAGCCTGGCATCTGAGATGCTTCCCGAAGAGCTGCACCTGGAACCTTATGTAGAGGGAGAAAAGAGACGGGGCGCTGGCCTGCCCGGGTCTCCCCCTTCGTCGTCAGCATAACTCATCACCTCCTGGTTCTAATGACCCAGCCCCTTCCCTTGAAACCATTACCTTTCCCGCCCTCAGTGTTAGTCATCGCTATAAGTTTAGATCATTCCTAAACATGAAAAGTTCCTTATCACGGTAAAGACAAACTGCTCACTATCAGTGAGGTCAGTGGTATCGGGAACTAGACCAAACCTGTTCTTCTTCTCACATTTGTTGGGGGATTCCCTTGTCCAGCGCCAGCCGTTTGCCCTGGGATGCTGAAGACTGGAGTTTTCCTTTATCTCAGACAGAAACCATTGACTCACCAGGATTTTAAAAAACACAACAAAATCTATTATCCTTGGTCAGAAGGGTGTGTACGAAGTTAAAGAAATGATTTGTTGCTTTATATGGGGGAATACAGGACTTCCCAGGGGACTCAGTGGTAAAGAATCCGCCTCCCAATGCAGAACATGCAGGAGTCAGGGGTTTGATCCCTGGGTTGGGAAGATCCCCTGGAGGAGGAAATGGCAACCCACTCCAGTATTTCCAGTATTCTTGCCTGGAAAATCCCATGGACAGAGGAGCCTGGTGGGCTCTGGTTCGTGGGGTTGTGAAGACTTGGAGATGATTAAGCATGTGCGTGCACATAGCATACACAGGCTGGGGGGGAATACAGTTATTCCTTTGATTTTCCTCAGCTGTACCTTGTAGGGTATTTTTTCATCTTTCATTCTAAAGAACTCTTATGATATCTTTTATTAGAGACTTGAATGCATTCAGGTCAAATCTAAATTTTAATACTAGGATACTTTTGGAAAATTCTTGTACTTAGAGCTTTCATTCTTATCTGCTTGTGATACTGACAGTCCAGAGGGTTGCAAAGAGTCAGACATGACTGAGCACACACACATATGATCTAATAGAATGCTGTTAGCAGGGACTTCCCTGGTGGTCCACTGGTTAAGAATCTGTGTTTCCACTGTAGAGGCGAGGATTCGATCCCTGGTCAGGGAACTAAGATCCTGCATGCCGCGTGGTGTGGCCAAAAAAAGAAAAGAGAATACTGTTGGCAGTCAGAACCCGTGGCGCACCAGTAACCCTGGGACCCTCTGTAACTGCGGGGTAGTTTGCTGACTATTCAGTTGGGAGATCTCAGGTCAGAGACTGGGTGTTACCCGGGTCAGGTCTGTGCATCAAGGGACATAGGAGTTATTGGGACCCCGAGTCAGGCAGTGAGGACGGCCTCCCTGGGGTTGAGGATGTGCATTCAGGTGGCGCAGGCTTTTCTGGCTGTATTCCTCCCCTGCGGGGGCCCGCCTGCTGTTTTAGGGCCTTTCCTGTTTGAACCTGGCAAGTGAGGATACCTCAGTTTTCTCTCTGTGTGTCTCCTCCTAGTTCCCGGAACAGACTTGTAGGCGTTCAGCTCTTTCTTCTTTCCTGTCTTGGGGGCTTAGCATCTGTCCGGCGTGTTGCTGTTTGTGAGAGATCTGAGCCTGCTTTGCCGGCAGCAGTCCTTCCACTCGTCTCTTAGTCTGTTGCTGGCTGTGGACATGGTGAGCCAGGCACCATGACGGGCTCCTTCTTGGTTTTGTTCAGTCGCTCAGTTGTGTCTGACTCTTTGCGAGCCCATGGACTACAGCACTGCAGGCTTTCCTGTCCTCCTTTGTCCCCCGGAGTTTGCTCAAACTCTTGTCTGTTGAGTTGGTGATGACATCCAACCTTCTCCTCTCATGTTGCACCCTTCTCTTCCAGCCTTCAATCTTTCCCAGTATCAGGGTCTTTTCTAATGAGTTGGCTCTTCACATCAGGTGGCCAAAATACAGCATCTGTCCTTCCAATGAATATTCAGGGTTGATTTCCTTTAGGATTGACTAGTTTGATCTCCTTGCAGTCCAAGGGACTCTCAAGAGTCTTCTCCAACACCACAGTTCAAGAGCATCAATTCTTTGGCGCTCAGCCTTCTTTTTGGTCCAAGTCTATATGGACCTTCTTGGTGGCAGTGAACAAGAAAAGTGGTCAGTGCGCCATCCAGCAGCAGGTAGCCCTGAGTTTGAGGCGGATGATGTGGCTGGTGGGAAAGAGCGGGAGGGCGGGGGCGGGAGGAGGTGCGTGGGAGCCTATAAGTAGGCTAGATCTGATAGAATCGACATTGTGATACACAGTGAAGCTTTATGATTTAAATTCAGTCTCTGGCTGAGGCAGAGATGGGTGAGGAGCCTTGGAGCTGATGACTCATCGTCCTGGTTAATGGAATAGAGATAAGAGGGGTGTGATCCATTGATTATGGTAATTGCCAGCCCCTTTCAGTTTTCCCAGAGCCTGTGTCTCTTGAGGCCTTACATCCTGTGTCTGCTGCTCTTGTGGTGTCTGGACTCTCCTGAGTTTGCAGCTCTCCGTGGAGCCCTCCTCAGCACCCCCATGGAGAGTAGGGTGGGGAGGGCGTGCTTGTCAGACCTTGGGGTGTCCTGTGAGCAACCTGCGGTGCTCATATTTGGGATGAGCGACATCTGTCATTTTTTTCGCATCGCTCCTCTCAGTTATTTTCACTTTTGTTTCCCTCGTTACTGCTTGATGCTTCTTAGCAGTACTGGCTCCATCACCGCCGCTCTTATACTTTGACACTTGCTTGTGGACATCCTGGGCTTGAAATAAAAATACTGTACTCCTGTCCTCCGTGCAGTGCTGGGCAGTAACGTACACAGGAGCACCTCCGCTGGTCCAGGGTGCACGCATGTGATCGTTTTCACCAGATGCGTGAACTGACTTACATGATTGGACATGTGAACACATATTGGCATCTTTGAAAGTTCGCGACTAGAAGGTCTGTATTTAGGTGACTTCAACCTAGATAGCACATTAAAAAGCAGAGACATTACTTTGCCAACAAAGGTCCGTCTGGTCAAGGCTATGGTTTTTCCAGTGGTCTGTATGGATGTGAGAGTTGGACTGTGAAGAAAGCTGAGCGCTGAAAAATATGATGCATTTGAACTGTGGTGTTGGAGAAGACTCTTGAGAGTCCCTTGGACTGCAAGGAGATCCAACCAGTCCATCCTAAAGGAGATCAGCCCTGGGTGTTCATTGGAAGGACTGATGCTGAAGCTGAAACTCCAATACTTTGGCCACCTCATGCGAAGAGTTGACTCGTTGGAAAAGACCCTGATGCTGGGAGGGATTGGGGGCAGGAGGAGAAGGGGACGACGGAGGATGAGATGATTGGATGGCATCACCGACTCGATGGGCATGAGTTTGAGTAAACTCTGGGAGTTTGTGATGGACAGGGAGGCCTGGCATGCTGCGATTCATGGGGTTGCAAAGAGTCGGACACGACTGAGTGACTGAACTGAACTGAACTGAACTGTATTCAGAGTTATGCAGTCATAGCTGCATTTTGGAACATATTCATTACTCCAAAGCAGAAATCCCATATCCCAGTCCTCCTTTTTACCTTTCTCACCTCAGCCCCAGGCTACTACTAATCTACTTTTATTGTTGTTCAGTTGCCAAGTTATATCTGACTCTTTGCTACCCCACGGGCTGCAGCATGCCAGGCTCCTCTATCCTTCACTATCTTCCGGAGTTTGCTCAAGTTCATGACCATTGAGTCAGTGATGCCATCCAACCATGTCATCCTCTGCCTTCTATCTCTATAGATTTACCAATTCTACACATTTCATATAAATGAAATCACACAATATGTGTTTTGTGAACACTTAGCGTGTGTTTGAGGTTCATCTGTGTTGTAGTAGGACTTCCCTGGTAGCTCAGCTGGTAAAGAATCTGCCTGCAATGCATGAGGCCCCGGTTCGATTCCTGGGTCGGGAAGATTCATTGGAGAAGAGACATGCTACCCACGCTAGTATTCTTGGGCTTCCCTGGTGGCTCAGCTTTTAAAGAATCTGCCTGCAATGTGGGAGACCTGGGTTTGATTCCTTGGGTTGGAAAGATTCCCTGGAGAAGGGAAAGGCTACCCACTCCAGTATTCTGGCCTGGAGAATTCCATGAACTATTTCATGGGGTTGCAAAGAATTAGACATGGCTGAGTGACTTTCTCTTTCACTGTATTGTAGTATGTATTGGTACGTCACATCTTTTTGTTGCAGAATAACATTCCGTTGAATGGATATACTAGTTATATTTATTATTCAGTTGAGGGTCTTGTGGACTGTTTCTACTTTTGGTCAATTAGGAATACTGCTGCTGTGAACATTTGTGTACAAGTTTTTGTATAGACTGTTTTCATTTTCTTGGTTTTCTATCTAGGAGTAGAATTGCTTTTACTGTCACATGTTAACTCTAACCTTTAGAGAAACTGCTAGTTTTCCAAAGCAACTGGACCGTTCAGCATTCCCACCAGCAGTGTATGAAGGTTCCAGCTTCTGCACCTCCTCACCATACTTCTCATCATCTGTTTGATTATAGCCATCCTAGTGATATCTCATTTTAGTGGTTTAGATTGCTTTTCTCTGATAACTAATAATGTTAAGCATCTTTTCACATGCTTGTTGGTCATTTGAATATATTAGGAGAAATGGTATTCCTATCCTTTGCACATTTTAAAATTGTGTTTTTTGTTGTTTAAAGTTTTTCAGTTCTAAGAATTCTTTATGTATTCTGGATACAAGTCTTTTGCCAGATGTATGATTTGCAAAGATTTTCTCCCATTCTGTGAGTTGCCTTTTTGCTTTCCTGATGGTGTACTTTGAAGCACAGAAGTGTTTAATTTTGATAAAGTTCAGCTTACTGTTTCTTCTGCTTTGTGTGCTTGTGGTGTCATATCTAAGAACCTAACTGCCTAAGCTAAGATTATTGAAGATTTCCTCCCATGTTTTTCTTTTAAATTTTATAGTTTTGACTTATATTTAGCTGCTTGATCCACTTTGAATTAATTTTGTGTAGATTCTGAAGTAGGGGGTGCAGCTTCATTCATTTGTGTGTGGATATCCGGTGGCCCAGCACCCTTTGTTGAAAGGACTATTCCTTTCCCATTCAGTTGTTTTGATACACATGTCAAAAACCAATTGACCTTAAATGTGAGCATTTCTGAACTTTTCTTCCTTATTTAAATGTCTGAACTCTGAATTCCATTCCACTGCATCCCTTGATCTCTGTATTTATCCTGTGCAGTACCACACGGTTTTGATTACTGTAGCTTTGTGGGAGGTTTGGGAATTGGGAAGAGTGAGGAGTCCTCCAAGCTTGTTCTTGAAAAGGACTACTTAATTTGCTAATTTTTCACTAATGACTAACTGTGGTACATACTTTCAAGATGCTTTTCTGGCACTTGATAAAAGTTCTGTCAGTTAGAACTTACTCCTCTCATGATGGAAGATCTATTGTTTTGCAGACTAATGTGTCTATTCATATGTGTGTGTGTGTGTATGTGTGTTCACCTCCTCAGTTGCACCCAACTCTTTGTGACCCCATAGAATATAGCCCTCCAGGCTCCTCTGTCTGTGGAATTCTCCAGGCCAGAATACTGGTGTGGGTTGCCATTTCCTGCTCCAGGGGATCTTCCTGATCCAGGGATCGAACGCATGTCTCTTGTGTCTGTTACATTTGCAGGCACATTCTTTACCAATCAGATCACATAGACAGTTCCCACCCCATCCCCCTGTATTTGTGAGAGAACATCTAGAGATACTCTTGGTTCCTCCTGCAAATGCGTTAAGGAATGATTTGATAATGTCACTGATTCTTTCAAAATCTTTATAAATTAAGTACCATACAGTACAGCAGAGGAAAAATAAATAAAAGATGCAAGGAAATGGAACCAAGCCAAGTTGTCTAGATATGAAATAGCTCTCCCTAGATTAAAAATTTTTTAATTTTTAATTTTTTTTATTTTATCATTTCTTTTATCATTTCTTACAAAATTTTCACTGTAGAAAATTTCACTGTAGAAAGTCTATTCCAGATATGTACAAATATATACTTAGACAACATACCTATCATGCCTATCATTATCAGAAGCATAGAGAACTGTGTTTCTTAAGGAAAATCAAAGACTCTGGCCCTGAAACACTAAGAAATAGTTTGCCTTGAACCTCAGGGGTTGATGAATCAAAAATTTCTGTTACAGCAGAATCTTTGGTATGCCTAAAATATGTCATCTAAGAGGAAAAAAATGTGCATTGCTAGCACACTATTTCAGTTTGAATGATAAATGAAGAAGTTCCTACCTCCCATCACCAGAAGTAACAAATACCCAAGGATCTTTCCATTGCAGTTATAGTCTGGAAACTCAGCTGGCCTTGGGATGGAGCAGGTTGTTGAAAATCTTCAGGAGCCTTACTCATGCACTTACACATGAGTGCAGATAAATCTCAAATCCAACCCAGTGCGATGCTCTAAGCAACAGTAGTGACTTCAAGGCACTTTGGAAATCTGATGGTGCTGCGTAAATGCTACAAAATGGTCTTGTCAGATTTAGTTTAACACTTACTATTCTTATACTCTGGAAACATAGTTTTTAACTTTTTAAACTGCTTGTTTATAAATAACTAGGAAAAGAGGAACTACCCAGAACACAGATTTCATCCCTGCACACCCGTGCAACCTGCTCAGACTAAATTACAGGGAAGGGAGCTTTTGCTAAAACGCATTTCCTCTACTTGTGAAGAAACCGTTGAGAAATGAACTTTAACTCTGAGAAGATTATGCCATCTTGTACAACATATTTTGGGCTTCCCTAGTGGCTCAGTCAGTAAAGAGTCTGCCTGCAAGGCAGGGGACCCAGGTTCAATCCCTGGAGAAGGAAATGGCAGCCCATTCCAGTATTCTTGCCTGGAGAATTCCAAGACAGAGGAGCCTGGTGGGCTACAATCCATGGGGTCACTAAGAGTCAGACACAGCTGAGTGATAACACACACACACACACAATGTGTTTATACTTAATGGATGTAATTATCTTACATTTCAAATGAGCCCCTCTTCCCCCCAAAGAGTTTAAGAAATATATTCCTCAGCTGTCTTCTGTAATTAATCAAGGAAATGTGCTTTCATCAGCAAATTGTGGGAAAGCTATGAAGTTCCTATGAAGTTTATCACTGATATCAATCAACCCTGAATAAGCATGGAAATTAGGTATTTATGGCATTAGTGCCCTTATAAGAAGAAGAGACCAGGGACATCCCTGGTGGTCCAGTGGCCAAGACCCCACACTCCCAATTCAGAGGGTCTGGGTTTGATCCCTGGTCAGGGAACTAGATCCCACATCCCACAACTAAAGATACTGCATGCTGAAACTACAATCTGGTATAGCCACATAAATAAATAAAAATTTAAAAAACTTCATTTTACAAAAAATGTCTAATCAACGATTAATTGCAGTGTCATCAGCTGAGAGTTAGGAGTTTTCATCTGTGTGTTTGAATGGATGATAATAGGAAAAGGGTAAGTCAAGTCATGGGGCTTCCCTGGTAGCTCAGAAGGTAAAGAATCTGCCTGCAATGCAGGGGACCCGGGTTTGCTCCCTAGATTGGGAAGATGCCCTGGAGAAGTCAGTTATATGTCAGCTTTGGTTTTAGGTGGTCAGATGCCTGGATTCACATACGGCAACACGAGACCTGCTTTACTTAGCTCAGCAGGAAATGAGAATGCGGCCTGGAGGAAACCACGCGTCTCCGGCATGGGCTTTGCAAGCTTCTCATTGGTGTTGAGGAGAGTAAGTGAAGTGTATTTCCTTCCCCAAAATGCTGATGATGAAGTGGAAATAAGATCTATATACAGGTGAACTAACCAGATTGGGTCTGATGTTTACATGTCAGAAGAGGGGATTTGAAGATGAGTTCCAGTTCTCAGGAAGCATAAAACAAATGATGGGATTTGAGGGCTGTGCCAGAGGTTAAGGTTCTGCTACATGTCGCTTAGTTTCTTTATGTGGACTGCTTTTTCATGTCAGTGGGTCACACACGTGGGACAGTGTCCAGGGGGTGTCATCTGCAGCGCTTGAGAGCTGAGGGTGTTCCGCACACTGGTTTTGGTGGGTTTAGGGAAGAATCAGGGTGTGCTGAGCCCAGCGAGGACTCCTTAGACTTTGCTCCAGAGATGTGACTGTATAAATGAATGGGAATGTGCAGACGAACACTCACAAGAGAAAACAGGCTGGACATTGGAGACTGGACGGATCTGTGGGAGTTTTGGAACCGATATGATTTATTTGAGTTAGTAAAGAGAGGGGCCATCTTGGTGGTATGTTAAAAAGATAATTGCCCTCTTCAGTACTGACTCCATGAGATCTTTTGTATATGTATATATATTTCTTAATTTTATTCCTTATTTCACGTATGAATAATTTGTAATGTTGAATAAATTGCCTTCAATCACATAGCTAGTAGGCAGTGGAGAAACCGGGTGTTAAGACTTTTCAGTTGACTCAAGTTTAGCACTTACCCATTTTGCAGGCTGTTTCCCAGAGTATTGGCAGGTTGATTCGATAGGCAAGGTGTGACCAGGTGGGAGGGCGTGGGGCCCTGGAAACCCAGTGGGATGAGGGTCGGATGGGAGTTGGGGTGGGGTTGACAGGCAGAGGAGGCAGAGGTTGCCAGCCCTGAAGGCCCACACCCCCCAGTTTTCTGCGCCTCCTTCACTGTTGTTGTTCAGTCACTGAGTCGTGTCCAGCTCTTTGTGGCCCGGTGGACCACAGCACGCCGCACTTCCCTGTCCTTCAGTGTCTCCCTCGGTTTGCTCAAGCTCGTGTGCATCGAGTCGGTGATGCCATCCAGCCATCTCATCCTCTGTCACCCTCTTCTCCTCCTGCCTTCAATCTTCCCAACATCAGGGTTTTTTCAGTGAGTCTGCTCTTTGCATCAGGTGGCCAAAGTATTGGAGCTTCAACATCAGTCCTTCCAGTGAATATTCAGGGTTGATTCCCTTTAGGATTGACTGGTTTGATCTCCTTTGGTGCTTTTCAGTCTTTTTTAAAAAAATAATTTAAATATTTTTTTAATTCGGCTGCACTGGCATTAGTTGTGGCATGTGGAATCTAGTTCCTTGACCGGGGAGCCAGTTCCCTGACCAGGTATCGAACCTGGCCCCTCTGCATTGGAAGCACAAAGTCTTAGCCACTGGACCACCAGGGGAGTCCTGGTGCTTCTTAACCTTTAATGTGCACTTGAGTCAGCTGGGGAGCTTGTTAAAATGCAGGTTGTCATCCAGCTGTCTGGGATGGGGCCTGGGGTCTGTGTGTCTGAAACGCTTTCTGGTGATGCTACAGTAGCTTTGCACTTGGCTTACTAAGGACCTAGAAAGAGGTTCCAGGGGGAAGTCTTGGGAGGCAGCTACTTAGACCAACCTTACATCGGAACACAGCTGTTAGGGTGGCCTGGTCGTGTGGGGATTCTGTCTGATCTGTGTGGTGTCACGTGTCTTGTGTTGTGGCTTTGTGCAGGGACCTTGGGCTTTGAGCATCACAGAATGTGGAGGTAGAGAAGGCTGCTAGAGATTCTGCCTCCTGACCCCGTGGGTGACGGGTGAGCGCAGTGAGGGATCTTGGGGCCTGGTCAGGACTAGGGTCCCCGCCCCCCTCGGCGCTTCCTTTGGGTCTGTCTGGGTTGAAGGCAGTGCAGTGGGGTGCTGCCCCGCCCATCCGGTTTGGTGATTTGGTGACCTGATAAAAGTCAGAATAGGAAACCGATGATGGTTCTCACTCCATTTCAGTTTGTAGCGAGCTTCAACAGTAAGTGTTTCAGAGGGTGAATGAATAGAGGAGAGAGCCAAGTTTCTGGGTGAGGTGGTCATGGAGTGGCCGGCGGCTGGGATTGTGCCAGAGCCCTGGTGCTGGTTCCTGGTGAATGTAGACCCCGCGATGGGGGCTGCAGAGCCTGGCAAGAGTCTGCTAGATGGCAGCTGGGTTCTGAATTGGGCTGGGGCAGGTGTGAATATAATCAAGTGGAGAGCTGGGGAGAGACTTGCTTTTCAGTTCTTGATCACGTGCTCTTGCAGAACTGGGGAGCAGGCAGCAGACGGTGTCCTCGGCCTGTCTTTTGTTGGAACAGAGTGCGGGCCGCTGGAGTTGGGTGGGCAGAGTGTGGAGATGTAAAATGCTGTGCAGAGAGAAGCAGGGGAGAAGTGGGCGGAGCGGTGTGTGGCTTGGTGGTCTTTAGGTCTGGGTCTTCTGTGAGGCCCGTGGGTGAGGCCAGTGGTTTTTATGCTGATGTCTCAGAATCGTATTCACAGGATGGTCCTGGGTGGGCCAAAAAGTTCATTTGGCTTTTTCCATGAGATGCTGCAGAAAAACCCAAGTGAACTTTTGGGCCAACGCAGTAGTTCTGGGAAGAACTTGAGGCAGCCTGTAGTTCGATCTCCCTCATTTGCCCAGAAAACCCCACCGAAAGACCCAGAGAGGTGGGGGGCACAGAGGCTCACAGTAGGAGAGGCGGACAAGCTGAGGGGGCGGTTGCCAGAAAGGACATTGACCTTTTTTTGCCTAAAATGACTCATTGCCACTCTCACTTTCTCTCACCCTTACTGATTAAAAAAAAAACACATAAACATGTCATAAACATGACTCTTGCTGTCATTTTCCTTTGCCTTTTGGATGGTGCTTCCTGAAAATTCAGAGATGCAGGCTCATGAATTCAGTCATCTTTTGTGACTGTTTGCTTAATACAAGAATAGTTACTAGATTTGTCTTAGGCTTTAATTTGGAAAGCAAGTGGAATTATTGCCGAATTTCTGGTTTTGGCAGAATTAATAGCAGATTTTGCAGTCTGTTGCATCAGGCTGGTCTTTAGAGACCATTTTATTACTCAGTTTTTCTGTGCGGCACATTAATAAAAGCCATGTTTAAAATTTCGTCCTTTGAAAGCTTGGTACTTTAGGTGGATTGCCTTTAGCACTAATCGTAGGAGCTTTCTTACCATGAATTCAGCAATCTCAGCATCTAAAAAGCACAGAAGTAACACTTCCATTTCACAAATGTGTGCTTGGCACTGAGCCGTATCCGATTCTTTGTGACCCCCATGGACTGGAGCCCACCAGGCTGCTCTCTCCATGGGATTTCCCAGGCAAGAACACTGGAGTGGATTACCATTCTCTTCTCCAGGAGATCTTCCTGACCCAGGGATTGAACCTGCCATTCTTTACCGCTGAGCTCCTGGGGCTTCTCTTATGGTTCTCTTGTTGTTACTGAAGTTTGCTTAAAACAACTCACTTCGGGGGAACACAGGGCTTCCCTGGTGGTTCATATGGTAAGGCATCTGCCTACAGTGCAGGAGACCAGGGTTCGATCCCTGGGTTGGGAAGATCCCCTGCAGGAGAAAATGGCAACTCACTCCAGTACTCTTGCCCGGAGAATCCCCATGGACAGGGGAGCCTGGTGGACTACAGTCCATGGAGTTGCAAAGAGTCGGACACAACTGAGTGACTAATACTTTCAGAGGAACACAAGTTCAGTACATTGTGGAAATCTGATTATTACCTATTTGAGAGAAAAAAGTAAAGCAAAGTCTGCTTTTTTTTTTTCACCCCTTCAACCCATTATCCACTGCCCCCCCCTGCCCCCCCCATCCCCTAGATGAGAAGTTCATGAATTACTATTAACTTTCTGACTAGCTTAGTTTTCAACTGTGTTATGTTGGAGTTTGTCCCTTTGGGAGTTTGCCGTTGATTTCTGTGGTTTATGTAGACCTTTCTCCTCATAGCTGTGACTTTATATATATTAATATCAGTGCCTTTATTTGAGGGCATTTCCGGGGGGTGCCTGTTCTGCTTCTGGGGGAAGAGCTGTGGAGGCTCTGGAATAAAAGGGTTTCAGAACCAGCCATTTCCTGCCCACGTTCTCTGTGATTCCATGCAATCAACGAGATGGGCTTGACCTTGCCTGCACCCAGCATTGGCATAGTGGTGGACGTGGACCCATCTTATCTGAGGATATTCCCCCATGTTTTTTGTGTATAATACAAGTATCTTGTATAAACTAATGTACTAGTAGTTGTAAATACCTGTAGTAGACATCAAGTTACTGAAGATGTTCAGTTGTATATAGTAAGAAAAGTAGGCTTTGGATAAGCAGACAGCGTGGGTCAGGCAGATTATGATCTGCTTTTTGCACAACCTCTCAAGACTCCTAGAATCACCATTTCTGTTTCGAGGGGGTGATGCCTGCAGCAGTGAGCGCCTTGTGAAGCTGGTGTGCCTTCCGTGTGACCCCCTCACCTGGAGGGTGCAGCCTGCAAGCTTCGAGGGTTCATGGCATTAACTACTACTTGCCGAGTTCTCTGTTGCCAGCCCTGTTCTGTTCTCTCAGCTTAGTTGAGAGAGGTTGAGAAGGAAGCCATAAGTTGCCGTGGTGTCAGATGGCCTTAGTGGTGGAAGGGCCCTGAGCTAGCCCGTGCCTCTTCCCCCGCCTTCAGAAGGCCCTCCCCAGCAGAGCATCCCGGCTGGCCCCTGGGCCTTGCTCCTGGCCAACTCAGGGTCCAGAGCTCACGGTCACTTCATGTACATCACTCATGGTTGGAGATGCAGGCCGGTGTGTGTTTTCTTTTCGGCAGCTTCTGCCCTGGTGGGTGATGACTGACTGGCCAGGTGATGGAATCCTCATTCCTGTGTCCCAAGGGCTCCTTAACGTTAGACTGGGCATCTTCAGTCCTTCCAGCGCTCTTCGTGTCTCTGCGCGTCCCTTGTGGGGGACGATGGCTCCGAATGCGTTCCAGTGGATCACAACCTCGGTGACGCCCGTGGTGCTCAGGAGTGGACCTGTGTCCATGGAAGCCCTGGATGGCCCTGATGGACTCCCATAGCAGGCAAAGCCCTGAGGTCAGTGCCCAACAGAGCTTCAAGGTCAGGGATTTCCTTCAGTGCTGCAGTGTGATAGGATCAATTGTGTTGAGCTGGTCACGTCCTCTCTCTGGGCCTCAGATTCCTTTTCTACAAAAGGAAGGGGTAGGCCAATGTAGGCCTGTTCATGTCTAAAATTTGGAGTGCTTGCACAAGGCAGCCTTTTTTTTTTTTCTTCAGCTTTTTATTTTGTATTGGAGTAAAATCAGTGAACAATGTTGTGATAGTTTCAGGTGAGCAGTGAAGGCACTCAGCCATACATATACATGTATCCATTCTCCCCCAAGCTTTCCTCCCTTCTAGGCAAGGCAGCCTCTTTTCAGACCTCTAGTACAGGTTCATTAGATGGGATTGAGACTTAGGGTACCCGGTTCCACTCACAGATGGTTGGTCTCCAGATAGTGTTTTAAGTCTAAGTTGGTTTCTTGGTTTGGTATTTTTGCCACATTTTCTGCAATCCAAAGATTCTCTCTTTGGAGGGAATGAAAGACAAATCAGCTTTGGGTCTAGAACTTAAAGGATGATTTGTCTCAGCTGTGGGACATTGACCCTACGAAGTTACAAAACCCGCCCCCTCTCCCCCCAGACCTGCGGATGAGATGAGGCCCAGAAGTGGGTTTTTTTTTTTTTTTTTAATAAGGCTCAGTAAAGGACTGAACGTGGGCTTCCCGGGGGGCACAGTGGTAAAGATTCCACCTGCCAGTGCAGAGACATTTGTTTGATCCCTGGGTTGGGAAGATCCCCTGAAGGAGGAAATGGCAGCCTACTCCAGTAATCCTGCCTGGAGAATCCCGTGGACAGAGGAGCCTGGTGGGCTACAGGTGCTAGAGTCAAACCCGACTCAGTGACTGAACACACACTCGCAAAGGACTGAACAGCCAGGTTTGGAATATCCGAGCTTCAGATGCACTCGCTGCTTCTAACTAGTGACGTATTTGAGTATGAATGAGACCTGTCTGGGACTGACTTCAGAACAGTCCAGGGCGAGGAGGAGGAGGTGGCTGGGAGTAAAGAGGCCGCCATCATGGCTGCATGCTGATGATGATTAAAACTGGGGGTCTCCTGGGGGTTATTCTCCTTCCTGCTCTGTGTGTTTGTGGTATGTTTGAAGTTTCTCAGACTAAAAGGTAAACAGGAAAAAGTTCTACTTTTTGAAACCATTTACTCTCGCCTGTCGCGTTGATTCTACAGTCACGAAAGGTAAACGGTAAGCTAGGCCCCGGGCTCATCTCACCCCAGACTGACTGGAGTCAGGTCTCCTGGGTCCAGCTTTCCTTCCCTCGGCCCCTGCACGCACGCCCGGGATGTGTTACTCACTGCCAGGGTGGGTCAGCCCATTGCCCTGTTGGCTTCAGGTCTCCAAGACAACGCGAAGAGAGAAGTTCTCTCCCATGAACAGCGCCAGAACCAGCGTCACAACACGGTTGGGTGTGAAGGAAAGCAGCGAAGTGGCCCATGTGGCTGATGGCTTGGGGCGGAGCCAGGACTCCTGTGGTCACGTGGCGTTTACACTCGGGCTCAACATTTTTGCAAGACTCAGCACCTCTCTCTCAAGATTGTCCGCTCCTCAGAGCCTGTTTTTTAAAAAAATCAGTTAATTACTGGCTGTGCTGGGTCTTGGTTGCTCTCTTGTGAGGCAGGGACTGCTCTCGAGTTGCAGCGTGCAGGCCCTCGTTGCGGCGGCTTCTCCGGTTGCAGAGGACCGGCTCTAGAGCACGGTGCAGTGGCTGTGGCGCGGGGACTGACCCACGTGCTCTGCGGCACGTGGGATCCTCCCGGGCCAGGGGCCGAATGTCCTGGGCGTCGGCAGGCGGGTTCTCATCCACTGCACCACCACGGGGGTCCAGAGCCCCTTTCTTGGTAGCCCCTCCTGTTTCTGGTGGAAGTCTGGGTAAAAGTGAGTGTCTCTGAGTTCCCTTGCATGTCCGATGACCCGCGCGGGACTCCCTGCCCAGCCCTTCCTCAGCTTCGCAGCCCCGTCGGGTTTGGGTGCCAATGACGTGACTGACTTGGACTCTGACTGGGGTACCAGCCTTTTTGTCTCTCACACGTTGTGGGGAGAAGCCAAGCAGATGGATTTCTATGTTAGAGAGGTGTGAACTTAAGAGTTTTGAAACAGCTGTATTATCTCCGGGTGAGGATTTAGAACTTTAAGGGGGCTTTGGGGCTGGTGTGTGTTTCTGGTGGTTTGCTTGTAGGAATTGTCATGAAAATTGCCTTTGAGTTAGAGCAGGTTCATCACTTTGCTGCCACAGGTCAGTGGGTCTTTGTTAGGTCGGCAGACAGAGAACTGCCAGTTATCAGCTAATTTATGAGCCAGTCCTCTTTCGCATTTTAGTTGGGAATTTATTGTTGACTGGAAATCCATTAGGTTTAGCTAAATAGCAGCTAATGTTAGCTGACCGTCTTGGAGTTAATCATGGGTTTTACTGGCTGTGGGTGGAGTTTTCTGTTGTTTTCTGCTTTGCAGTTAGCCTGGCTGGACTTCCATACACCATCATCAAGGCTTCAAGGCTTCCTTAGGACATAAGTAACTTTATTTTGGAATTAAAGGGCCTTTGTGGACAGGATTATAGAACATGTTCCTTAAACCAGGTGGGAAGGGCAGGATGTTCCTGTGATGTGTTTGGCCTGATTCACTAGATAGAGGAAGAATTCAGTGCCTCTGGTTTAATAGCCTGCAGACAATCTATAGAAACAAACAGAACACTCAGCATCAGCTCAAGTAGTTGCTGTTTTCAAAAAGGAAAATTTATTTCTATAAAACTCAGTGGAGTGTACTTTAAAGGTCCTGTGAGAATTTAGGGAAAAAAATATTATTTCAACAAATACTGTTATCTTAAAATACCCAGAAGTATAAAGAACCTTGAATAAGTCTGTGAGATTTGTCTTTCGATAGTTGCTGAACTGCTTAAAGATAAAGCCAGTTTTATTTATTTTGCCTGAAAAAAAAAACCAAAACCAAAAACAGTACTTTTTGTCAAACAAAGTGTAGTGTTTGTTAGTCACTCAGTTGTGTCTGACTCTCTGCGACCCCATGGACTGTAGCCCACCAGCCTCTGTCCGTGGGATTCTCCAGGCAAGAATACTGGAGTGTGTTGCCATTTCCTTCTCCAAGGGATCTTCCCCACCCAGGGATCAAACCCCGGTCTTCTGCATTGCAGGCAGATTCTTTACTGTCTGAGCCACCAGGGATGCCCTTGTCAAACATAGCGTATTATCAAATAACTGGTCTGTGTTACAGACTCTATACATTCTTTTTTGTTAAGTTCAGATGAGTAAAGAACGACAGAGAGCTAAGACGACTTGTTTGTTGGTTTGGCAGTTAGCACTCGTGTTAAACAGGGTAAAACAGAAAAGCAGCGGTGAGACTACAGAAGTACACTTAGGACTCCACATAGGAAATGCGTGGAACCGGAGAGCTAGGAGATGATTAGTTTGGTTTGCTCTCATGAAATAACTGAAACACCCAGGGGTGTTGACTTTAAGGTTACAGCCGAAGCCCTTGCCCCGTCTAGTCGTGGCTGGGTTTTGGGTCATGCTGGTCTGTGCGGCACGCAGGGACCGTCCCACCAGCGTCCTCCTCGGCAGGTGTGCGCTGGGTGTGGCTCAGCACGCCCACTCCACAGATCTGGTACAGTCGGTCAGCAGTGGGTTTAGAGTCCCGTTTCCCACAGGCTGCCGAGGAAGTGGCTGGTCTGGGCTCTGCACTTGGAGGAAGTGTCTGTATGTAATCGTCTGGGGAGCGTTCCTCCCAACATTTTATTAAGAAAAAAATCAAAACTTACGTGAAAGTTAATATCTATAAAATGAACACCCGTCCCTATCTACTTCCTAGATTTTATAACTAACGTTTTATTATATTTGCTTTCTCACAGTTATCCCACCTGTCTGTCCATCAGTCTTTTTTTTTTTTTTTATTAATACTTGTATTTATTTATTTGGCTGTACCACCAGGTCTTAGTCGCAGCATGTGGGATCTTTTTACTTTTTGATTGTGGCATGTGGGATCTAGTTCTGTAACCAAGGATCTAACCTGTGTCCCCTGCATGGGAGCTCGGAGTTCTTGCCACTGGACCACCAGGGAAGTCCCCTTTTTTGTTTTTTTAAAGACATGATTTTTCTTAGATCAGTTTCAGGTTCACTCTAAAATTAGAAGGTCCAGAGATTTCCCATAGAGCACCTGTCCCCCTCCCCTCCCCTTCCAGCTCATCCCCTGTATCAGCATCCTCTCCGAGGTGGTACCTTTGTTACACTTGATGAACCTCCATGGACACATCATTGTTACTCAGAATCCAGAGTTTACCTTAGGCTTCACTGTTGGTGTTGTGCAGTCTCTGGGTTTCGAAAAATATATAAGCTGTGCATCTACCATTAAGGTATCTAACTTAGTGGGGTTTTTTAATTTTAATTTTTTAAAAAAATTATTCGGCCCACACCGAGTGGCATATGGGATCTTAGTTCCCTCACCAGGAGTTGAACCCTCACCCTCTGCATTGGAAGCATGGAGTCTTAACCACTGGACCGCCAGGGAATTCCTGAGATTCCTTTTAAATGAAATAAGTTTTGGTTCCTGTGGATTTTGCCTTTCTTGCACCGTCCAGAAATGAGTAGGAAAATGATGAAGGGTCCCTTATCTCGTGTGGTCTCACGAGGACAGTGATTCCTCCCCTTGGTGTTGAGTTGCTCTTCAGAATTGGGCAAGGAAAGCTGGTTCTGCAAGTTTCTGTGCTAACATGTGTAGTCAGACTAGCCTTGGAGTAGGTGTGGATTTTAGTATATATTATCATTAATTTTAAAGTCGGTAGGAGGGAATTACCTGGCAGTCCAGTGGTTGGGACTCGGCGCTTTCACTCCTGAGGGCTCAGATTCGATACCTGGTTGGGGAACTGAGATCCAAAAAGCTGCCTGGTGCAGCCAAAACAACAAGAAGGAGGAGATAAATAAGCAAGCAAATAAGCAGGAGATGAAATGGGCTCAGAAAGTCTGCATGGCTAGCTGATGCGTGATGCGGTTCTGTGCTGAGGTTGATAGAGACCACATGAGGGAATTGATTCATTATCCATTATACAGGATGCAGGGAATCATACTATAGTTTCTTTAGTAATAGAGAAGATTGAAGTTTTGAAATTACTTTTGTTTGAAAATCTGTATGAACTCAAACAGTATAAAAATAAAACGTTGACCTGGTACATGTTGTGTTTACCTCAACTCCCTTATTTTTTGATTGTGTTTACTATTAAGAAAGGAGAAAAGACCAGAAGACTCGCAGGCTCAGTTTGAGGCACATGTTTATCTTAATGACGCTCTTGTTTCTGTTGTTCAGTCGCTAAGTAGTGTCTGACTCTTTGTGTCCCTGTAAAGTGCAGCATGCCAGGCTTCCCTGTCCTTCACCGTCTCCTGGACTTGGCTCAAATTCATGTCCATTGAGTCGGTGATGCCATCCAGCCATCCCATCCTCTGTCGTCCCCTTCTCCTCCTGCTCTCACTTTCCCAGCCTCAGGGTCTTCCCTGGTGAGTCGGCTCTTGTGCTGAGTGAAGGTTTAGTACAACCATCAGGTAGTGTACGTAAAACATTATAATTAGTCGTGTGACACAGTCGTGCAGAATTTATACACATGCACACACTGTGTGTGTTTTCCCCCCCATTTCCATTCTGTGGTGTCTGTACTCATGCTCCAGTTCAGCCATCCCTGATTTGCCAGGTGCATAGGGCGTGGGGAGCTTGGGGAGACCTGGGTGTTGCTCTCAGGACCGCCTGCCCTTCCCCCTCCTGTGGCCCCGCCTGCAGAGGGTCACCTGATTGGTCTGTCCCCTGCTTCCCTGCTGGCCTTCCTGGGCTGCTTAGGGAGAGAGGTTTTGGGTCTGTGCACGGGTTACACTGTTCAGGGAACAGCATGGTCACGCTGTGTTTGGCTGGAGCTGAAATGACGCCTGGGGTAGCATCCTCAGCATCCCAGACGCTCAGAGTGTTTCTGGTGAGACAGTTGAGCATCCGTGGCCCCTCGGGGAAGGGTTAGGGGTCAGAAGTGCCAGGCCCAGTCAGCTTAGGTTTGGACTTGTGTTTGTGGCTGGGGTGATGTTCAGAGAAGGCACCAGGCTGAAATGCCACCTCCCCTCTCCCAGCCCAGAACCAGAATGTCTTTGTCCAGCACCGAAGCCCTCTGTGTTCCCTTTATATACATACAGCAAAAGGCTCATCACACAGATGCGTGGTGTAGCGGCCGGGTTTCAGTTGCTGTTTAAACAAGATAAAGGAGGCTGAATGCCAAACAATTGATGTTTTCCAACTGTGGTGCTGGAGAAGGCTCTTGAGAGTCCCTTGGACAGCAAGGAGATCAAACCAGTCCATCCTAAAGGAAATCAACCCTGAATATTCATTCATTGGACGGACTGATGCTGAAGCTGAAACTCCCAATACCTTGGCCACCTGATGTGAAGAGCTGACTCATTGGAAAAGATCCTGATGCTGGAAAAGATTGAGGGGTGGAGGAGAAGGGGACAACAGAGGATGAGATGGTTGGATGGCATCATGGTTGGATGGCATCACCGACTCAATGGACATGAATTTGAGCAAACTCCAGGAAATGGTGAAGGACAGGGAAGCCTGGCATGCTGCAGTCCATGGGGTCGCAAAGAGTTGGACATGACTGAGCAACTGAACAACGCATAAACAAGATCCCATTAAGATGGCTTAGGAGGAGGGCTTAGGCTGGAAGTTCTAGGTCAGAAATGGGGGTTGATGGGATTATAGTGGCATTCTTGCACAAATGGGGTCTCCCGGGGCAAAATTTAATTGGTCTGGCCCTATTTATCTTTATCTCTGTGCTAGACCCAAGATAGTTGGCAGAGGGGAAGGGTCTTTATCTCTCAGACAATGGCTGAGCAGGAGGCCTCTTGCATAGCCCAGCCAGGGCACCAACTGGGCACCACCTGCATTATTTCTGTGCTTGGGTTTCCTGCTGAGGTCAGATGAAAAATCTGTAGGTTTTGGAGTAAACACTCCCCAGAACACCCTACGTCACCCTTAGTCATTTCTTGGTGGGTGGGGCAGGGCCGACGCAGAAAGACAGGCAGGGCCAGTGGCCCTTAGGAGGCCCTGTGCGTTTCAGCCAGGGAATTGAGGGTTTGTCCTGAAGTTACAGGATGAAGGGTTTGAAGTGGGAGAAGTTTGTACTTGGCAAGAATGTGCCATCTGCAGAAGGCAGATGGCATGGGGTGGAGTGTGGCTGAAGGCAGGGAGACCAGCGAGGATGCTATTGGAATGGGAACCAGAAATGGTATAGGCGCTTCTATTTACACCTGTTACACCTTCTGGAAGCCTGCTCTTTGCAGGTGTTTGACTCCACCACAAGCACGTTGATATCAAATCCTTTCAAAGCTAAAAATCCTAGAGCTGCTGCTGTTCTTGTTTGTTTGCTAAGTTGTGTCTAACTCTTTGCAACCCCATCAACTGCAGCATGCCAGGCTTCCCTGTCCTTCACCGTCTCCCAGAGTTTGCTTAGATTCCTGTCCATTGAGTCGGTGATTTTATCTAATCATCTCATCCTCTGTTGCTCCCTTCTCCTCCTACCCTCAGTCTTTCCCAGCATCAGGGTCTTTTCCAGTGAGTCGGCTTTTCACATCAGGTGGCCAAAGTACTGGAGCTTCCGCATCAGTTTTTCCAGTGAGTATTCAGGGTTGATTTCCTTTAGGATGAACTGGTTTGATCTCCTTGCTGTCCAAGGGACTCTCAGGAGTCTCCTCCAGCACCACAGTTCCTTCCCACTGGTTCACACAGCCCGCAGCAGGCGCCTTCATTTGAACCAGCTTCTTTGAGAGCATCTGATCTGTTCTCTGCAGCTCAACTGGAGGAGTCTGTCCAGAACAAGATACGGATGGTCTCACCCTCTTTCAGTGGTTGCCCATCACTCATGGGATCCGGATGCTAATGTGACTCTCTGTCCAGGCTCCGCCAGATGCCACGGTCGCTCTTCACCGTTGTGTTCCCACCACACTGGTCTTCTCATCACGCTGCCATCTGCCAGACGCTCAGGACCCCCACCCGTCTTGCCCCGATGCCCCCGGCTGGGTCCTGGTCTGAGCACTTGCTGTCATGGCACTTGGCAGAGTCGTGTTTTCACATTTGCTCGTGGAACCTTTGGTTTGTGTAAGAGAAGGATCACTTCCCTGTCCTGTCACATACCTGGTCCTTACGTGTTTTGAATTCACCTCCCGTGCGTTAGAGTAACTCAGGCTATTCATTGCAGACCCTCAGTCATTCAAAAGGCTGTGTTAAGTATGTTATTTTTCCTGGTTGAAACTCCTCTGCAGTGACTCCCCAGTGCCCGGTCTAACTTGGTGCCCTGCTCACACTTCACTGAATGGACGCCCCCCGCCCCCTGCCAGGATGTTAGCACTCTGAGGGCTTCAGACTTGGTGCCGGCCACTTACAGCCCTGTGTCCCTGGTGGGCGCTTAGCGCAGGTTTGCTGAAAGAACACTAGAGAAAGATATCCACTAAAATAGGAGTAAGGTGAGTCCTGGCATCAAAAAGGTCAATCAGCCCCTCTCCTCCTCCGCTCCCCTCCTTCTCTCCCCTCTCCCCCTCTCCACTTCCTCTCTTCCTCTCCTGACAGCTCATGTTGGCTCTCACACTTCAGCGTGCCTGACTGCGCCATCCTGAGCTGTCCGCACACAGGAAGAGGGGTCCATTGGGCAATTTGGAGTTTTGATTGTGAGAAGTTAGTCATCATGACAAACCCATGAAACCCAGATGATAAAGCCACTAGTAGAGCTTAATCCTGTGAAATGATGTGTCACCCGGAAGAGATCCAGGGTCCGTCCTTGCAGTTGGCGTGTGCCTTCCATGGGTTGTGAACTGCGTTGGGCCCCTGGGAGATGCGAAGTCGGGTCAGGGCTGTGATTTAGTGCTGCGCGGATAAGCCGCCGTCGTCCCCGGGGGGATGAGACGAGCCGGGTCCTCTTTTTAATTCTTGGGTTAAATTAAGTTGGCTCTGTGGTTCCAAAGAACTTAACGAATGTACGTTATTGGTCCAAATGACTTTAAGCTGTGGTAGTGGTTTAGTCACTAAGTCATGTCCAACTCTTGTGACCCCGTGAACCTTAGCCTGCGAGGCTCCTCTGTCCATGGGATTTTCCAGGCAGGAGTACTCGAGTGGGTTGCCATTCGTTTCTCCAGGGAATCTTCCTGACCCAGGGGTCAAACCCGGGTCTCCTGCATGGCAGGTGGGTTCTTTACCGACTGAGCCACCAGGGAAGACTTATTTACTGTGCGCTTTCTCCCCCTGTTACTAACATTGTGTGTATTTCCCTTTACTAATACATCTCGTTCATGGATCTGAGTGTGAGGTTGGGGAATGTTCAGAGGAGATCTGGGTCAGGACCGGCCTGGAGCAGCCCGCGGGCGGGCTGCGTGCTGCCCCTTAAAGCATGCCGGTGAGCACGCACGTTAAAGACTGGGCGAGTCTTTTCCTTTCTCTGCCGCCCCTTGGGAGTTGCTCCAGGCCGGAGGCTGTGACTGAGACAGGTGACTCAGGTGAAAGAAAATTTGAAAAGGAAAAAGCCTGTCATTTTCTCCTTACTCACGATCATTCAGGCCTCAATTATGCCTTTTGTCCCTCCTCTTTCCTCTCCTCTTGCTCCTTCACTTATCTTTTTTTTTCTGTTTATTTTGTATTGGGGTATATAGCCCATTAACAGTGTTGGGATGGTTTCAGGTATGCAGTAAGGGACTCAGCCGTGCGTATACACGTGTCTGTTCTCCCCCAGACTCCCCTCCCCTGCAGGCTGCCGCGTGACTTGCTCCTTCATTTAGAAGTAGGTCTCCTCGAACCTTTTCTGCGCTTTTCCAGAGTTGACCAGTAGTGAATGGAAATGGGAAAGGAATGCCACAGATGAGTGTTTGTTGATCCCTTGCTCCACTGTGGCGGCGTCACACAGCTCGTAGGTGGTGGGGTGAGCTGACCTGGGTTGGGGTGGACTCAGGGCTCCGCTGGACCACACACCTGCTCATTGCCAGGGAAGATCCACTCACGGACAAGTCCGCAACGGCCACTGCCCTGCTCATTTTTCCTGCTTCTTCTCTGAAGTCGCTAAGATATATCCCCAGACAAAGACTGGGCTTTTCAAACACCAAGGAATAGTGGCATAAACCTGGGTCCTGTCTTAATCCACCGAATCACAGGAGTTAGAACATCACCTTCTGACCAGGAATTCACTTGGGCTCCTCACAAACACAGGCTAGCCAGAGGGATAAAGACATCCTTGACCCAGCATCCTGAGCGAGAAGTGCCTTTGGTCAGAATGGGCAGAGCAGTAACTTACACGCTGATTGAAAAAAAGGCAGTAGGATGTCTTTTTTTATGCAGGGCAATTAAAGTCAGTTTCAGTTGAACAGAATTGATAGTAGTTGCCTCTGGGAGGCGATTTAGTGCTTTGAGATTCGTGGAGTGAAAGAAACAGGATAATGATCGGCAGAAGGTTTCTTCGGTTCAGTGATTTTTTTTTTTCCTAGACGTCTCGACTCTGTCTTCTCCCTGTGTGCCCTTCACTGATGCTGGAGTGCCCTGGGGACCTGGATCCGGCGCCTGGTGTCCATGTCTAACCACCTTCCTTTCCTATCTCGGCCCCTGCGTCCCCGGTTGTCCTGCCCTTGGGCTGATGTAGGTTAGAGGACTGGTGGGGAGGAAAGGTGACCACCTGGACTGCCACCAGAAGGGCTGCGGCCTTGCGAAAGAGACTGAACCCCAGGGCCCATCTTTCAGCTGTGAATCAGGGTTCATCGCAGTCGTACCTGTTGTGTGAGGTGGTGAGGATCGTCAGAGGTGAACGAAGCCAGATGCTGAAGTGGTCAGAACAGACTTTGATCTGAGATAATGGGTGTGACTACAAGGGAGAGAGTCCAGCATGAGCCGGACCTCAGTCTTTACAGAAGTGTCCGGGCATTTCTGAAGGGGGATGAGGGCCTCCCTGGCGGCTCGGTGGTTAAGAATCCACCAGCCAGTGCGGAGGACGTGGGTTCGATCCCTGACCTGGGAAGATCCCACGTGCCGTGGGGCAAGCAGCTGAGCCCCCGCAGCACAACTAGAGAGTGGCCCTTGCTTGCCACAACTGGAGGAGCCCACATGCAGCCGGGATAAAGAGGCTGATTTAAAGAAAGAGAAGGAGGGTGTCAGGAAGGGGTGAGCAGGCCCACTCTGAAGTCCAGCAGGTGGAGGTGGGGCCATGGAGCTCCTGACCAATGCTTTCTGAACTCGGCTCCCACCTTCCCTCGGGGCCCAGGACAGGCCCACCCTCCAGGCCTCGGCTGAATGGTCAGTTCTCTTTGCAGCTGGAGTTTTCTCAGGCAGGTGCTTTTCGGCTGGGGGCGGCGGGGACAGGGTCTTCCTAGGGATGTGTCCTTGAGCTGTTAGAAGCGATGCTAGTGTTTGTTCAAGGCTCCACGGGCCTAGTTGAGAAGAGGCTCAGAGCAGCCGAGGAGGGGGTCTTTGTTAGCGTAGACAAGGTGGGGTTGAGATGGGATGTGTTGCGTGTCGTGTGCTGGCCGCTGGCCGTCTTGGCTGGTAGGACATCTGCCTGACTGTGCTTTTCCTGTGGCTTGGTCCCAGGTGCAGATTCTGTGATGGTACCTGGCCCCGGAGGAGGCAGGACAGGAGGCCGCACTCATGGCCCCAGGACAGGCTTCCCCTAGCAACTCCGCACGCGTGTGTGCTAAGTCGCTTCAGTCATGTCCGACTCATGGACTGACTCATGTCCGAGTCATGTGACCTCGTGGACTGTAGACCGCCAGGCTCCTCCATCCATGGGATTTCCCAGGCAAGAATACAGGAGTGAGTTGCCATGCCCTCCTCCAGGGGATCTTCCTTACCTGGGGATTGAACCCATGTCTCTTACGTCTCTTGCATTGCAGACAAATTCTTTACCACTAGCGCCACCTGGGAAGCTCAAAAGTTGGCCCATTGCAGTGAGTGACTCTCAAATCAGCTGGCGATCAGCATGGTAATTCCTCCCATGCACAGAGCTGCTGTTCTGTAATTAAGCAGACACGTGAGGTCAGGATGGTGGGCCTCCAGCGAGGTGCATCGATTTCTGTGTGGCTCCGGGCCCCGCTGCCGCAAGCCCTAGCCCCAGCACGTTCCCGTTGGCTCTGGGACCTGCTCCTCCCTCAAGAGCGTGCTGCCTCTGTCTCCTCAGTGGGCAGCATGGGTGAGCCCAGAGAAAGCACGCCTGTGAAGACAGTTCGTATAGCATAGAAGTGAAAACGTTACCTTCTTCAGGGATAGGAGTCCTAATGTTTCTTCCCCTGAAATATCATTTGATTTTAAAGCGTGGTTTTTGTTTTTTTGCGCTTTGCTTTTGTAATAATTCAGTACAATTTAATAAAGCAGAGGGTATGGCTCAGTGGGTAAAGAATCCACCTGCCAATGCAGGAGACACAGGAGATAATGGGTTTGATCCCCGGGTCAGGAAGATCCCCTGGAGGAGGAAATGGCAACCCACTCCAGTATTCTTGCCTGGGACATCCCATGGACAGAGGAGCCTGGTGGGCTCCAGTCCATGGGGTTGTAAGAACTGGACATGACTTAACGACAAAGCGCGCACACACTTCTGTAATAGTGGGTGCACTCTGCCTCTGGTTCTGAGTTGTTGTAATTTTAAGTTCCCTGGGGGGTGCCTGCTGCTTTCTCAGTCTGAATGCTCTGTGCCTTATTGAATTTGGGTTTATTATATAGATTTACCTTTCATAAACTCTGTGGACTCAAGGTTAAAAAAATAAATAAACCTGGCCCTGAAAACGTGTTTCCTTTACAACATGCCAGGTAGGAGAATTTGTCTGTAAGTTATTTAAACTCCAGAAATGCATTCAGAATTCACGCAGTTAAGAATTGCTGATCACTTCCAGCTTTATTTGAGGGGTCAGCTGTGGATGTGTTGGGGAACAAGGCTGGGCCCTATCAGAGTGGTTTCTGCCTCCTAACCTATAAGTGAAGAGGCCCCGTGAACCTTTGTTGGCAAAGTCCTTCTCCCTCCGTGTGCCTGGGCCTCTGGCCTATCCTGTGTTCTCTGGGGACCCCAGGACACCCACCAGCCTGACTGCGGAACCTTCAACACGATATCACTCACGTCTTTGGCTTCCAGCGATCTGTATCATCACCTTGATGTGTTGTCCCTTGGCCCTTCAGTTGAAAGCCTACTTTATTGTCCTGCGCCTCCAGTGTCTTATCTGAATTGGATCCCCACACGGTTAAGGTCATTCGCCTTCTCCAGCCAATGAAGGGTGTCACCAGGACTTGAAGGGTGCTCTTTGACCCCGATGCCTGTGGTAGATTCTCTTTTCCAGCTCTCTGCAAAGATGGGAGGGAGTGTCAACCTCAGATGGGAAAATAAATATTTGCAGATAGAGATTAGTTTTCCCACTTTGCAGTGTCAGCATCAGCAAAGCCCTGTCCCTTATTTGCTTTGAAAAAAGAGCTTTATTTTTAGAGGAGGGAGAAGGAAATGTGTCTGTTGAGAAAATGTTGTCGTGTGGAAGTGGAAACAGTTCTGCCCTCAGCCCTGCGTTCCTTTCCTGTGGCTGATAATAATAGCGGTGACTGCAGTCAGCATGTGTTTGTGAGCCAAACGTTACGCTGAGGGTTTTGCCCTGTGAATACCCTTTTAGCTGTTATTTCCATAGTGCAGATGAGAAGACTGAGGCCAGCAGAGGTTACTGCTATCAACTGAGGCCTTAAAGTGTTTAAGGAAAAAACGAAGGGTCTGAGACTCAAGGACGCTCATGGACTCTCAACGCTGTTCTAGTGTAAGCTTGGCAGTTTTGACTCTTTCATTTTATACAGGGCGGGGTGGCTATTTTCCCCATCAGCATGGATTCTGATGTCCCTGAGCCTTCCGTGAGGAGGTGACGAGGTCTGAGTTGGCCCCTGGCCTTTGCCCTGCGCCCCTGTGCGCCTCACAGCCGAGCGTGGCCCTGGTGGTTCTGATGTCACCTGAGAATGGGCGCAGGTGGCATTTTCTGATCATCCGCTCTTTGCTGATCTCATTGCTTCTAAGAGCAAAGTTGCTGCTGTGTTCAGTCACTGAGTCATGTCCAACTCTTTGCCACCCCACGGACTGCAGCACGCCAGGCTTCCCTGTCCTTCACTGTCTCCTGGAGTTTGCTCAAAGTCATGTCCATTGAGTCAGTGATGCCATCCAAGAACAAAGTTGGGTGTCTTGAAACTGCAGTGAGCATGTGATTCTGAACCCTTGAAACCTCAGTTATTTGAAAAAGGCAGGAAATGAGTTATTCTGAGTTGTCAGTTTCTCGGAGATGGGCAGAAATTTATTTAGTAACTTTTGGTGAGAAAAGTTCTAGGTTCTCTAGAAAACTTTTAACTTCACTCTGTTGCTAGTGTAACACTACTTTTTAAATAGTCTAGTCATTCATCAAATGAGTAGCTAGTATAGCAGATTGAAATAGTGTGAGACCAAGTTTTTTTTCTCCACTAATCAAGTTGGGACTTGATCAGTGGAAAAAAAATATTTGAGGGTGTGTTCCTTTAGTTTATTTGCATCTTTTTTGAATTTGAAATGTAGCATATGTAGCCTCTACAGATATGTGGTTTCAGATTACGTGTCACCAGGTTATTTTCTGTAGTAAGATTTCACGTTATAAAATAGATTGAGTCAGAGGAGTAGCCAAAGATGGAAAAAAGTGAAAATATACCCTCTTCTCCCCAGTAGTCCTGCTTCCCTCCTCCCTCCCACCTAAAGTGCTGCTGAGCAGAGTGAGGATGTCTTGTTGCTCTCACACATGCCCATTCATTCCAGGTAAAAAGAAAAGGAATGGGCGACGGAGGATGAGATGGTTGGATGGCATCATAGACTCAATGAACGTGAGTTTGAGTAAACTCTGGGAGATAGTGAAGGACAGGAAGATTGGCATACTGCAGTCTTGGGGTTCACAAAGACCCCGCTGAGTGATTGAACAACAAGAGCAAAGAGAACCCACAGCTGACTGTGAATCCTGAGTTTCTGCCGCCTTACGTGGTTACCGTTGTGTACGTAACTCTGAAGTGCCTAAGCTTGGAATGCCACACACATACACATGCACGCACTCACTCAGTCACTCACTCGCAGGGGCTTTTTTCCAGCTGTGGTCTGAAGTGCATTCCAGATATCAGGGCAGGGTGTGTGTAGACCTGAGCACTTGTGTGTGGGAGTGGTTAGATTGGTCCTTCTGGTTGTGAACTAGATTGCTTTCTGGAACCTTTAACTCGGCAAGCAGAGCCCTAGGGTGTGAGCGCGCCCTCCGCCCACCTGTGTTGCCTGCTTTTTTTCCCTCCTAAGTGGGTGTATTCCTCAGATTCTTACTGCGATGACCCCCACCCCCACTGTCCTCCCTGCTGTTTCTACTGCCTGGCATCTACAGTCAGGCCGGATCGCTTGAAATCCAGTTTTCATGTGTCCTTGTTTTTCTGCTGCTTGTTCAATAAAATTGTATGCTGATATTTTTATTGTTGGTACGGTGAATGAATACGGTGTTCATTGTTTCAGAGCACTTGTAAGAAACTTGTTTCATCTTTTCTAAGTTTCAGAAGTGGCTTTATTTGTGGCTTGATTTGTTGATCTGGGACTTCCCTCGTGTCTTAGTGGTAAAGAATCTACCTGCAATGCAGGAGACCTGGGT
Organism: Cervus elaphus; assembly: GCF_910594005.1. Classification (NCBI taxonomy): domain Eukaryota; kingdom Metazoa; phylum Chordata; class Mammalia; order Artiodactyla; family Cervidae; genus Cervus; species Cervus elaphus. The sequence goes on along the minus strand of NC_057825.1, from coordinate 96,081,523 downwards.
TTGATCCCTGGGTCGAGAAGATCCCCTGAAGAAGGGAATGGCAACCCACTCCAGTACTCTTGCCTCGAGAATCCCATGGATGGAGGAGCCTGGTGGGCTGTGGTCCATGGGGTGGCAGAGAGTCAGACACAACCAAGTGTCAAACACACTTCCACTCTTGTTAATCTGCTACCATAATGTATATTATATTCAGGAGAATTGACTGCTTCTCATGGACAAGGAGCTGATTTGTACATTCTATCCTGGGATTTAATTTGATAGGGTAACTTTTCTTACTGCAAGATGAGAGCTTACTGTAAAAATGCTGTTTGGGGAATCTTTTACATTTCAGACTATGCCTTTAACTATAAATATTTATTTAAGGAAATTTAAACTTTTAAAATGAGGGCTTTCCTGGTGGCTCAGTGGTAAAGAATCCACCTGCCAGTGAGGGAGACCTGGGTTTGATCCCAGGTTGGGAAGATCCCCTGGAGAAGGAAATGGCAACCCACTCCAGTGTTCCTGCCTAAGAAATTCCACGGACAGAGGAGCCTGGTGGGCTGTAGTTCATGGGGTCGCAAAGAGTCGGACACAACCAAGCGACTAACACTTTATCTTGTTTTTAATTTTTTTTCTTTCTCCAGTTCTTTATTAGACACTTGAGACTTCTAGCATGGAATGTGTTGTTGCTAAAACATTGAAGAACCCAGGTTTTACTCAAAGGTTTTTGTTAGCAGCAGCTCCCTTTGTATCTAAACATGTCCTTCTGTCCCACCCTTTCTCGCCAGCACATTTTAATGTTGGCATCCGAACGAGAGTTTAGGATGAGCCCAGGAGAGAAATCTGAAGACTTGTCCAGGGGCTGCTTTCACACACACACTCTTCGGCAGAATCAGTGTCTGCTTCTGCTGGGTTTGAGAAGGGAGAGTGAGGGGTTAGGTGCCCGTGGCAGAAGGAGGCATTTCAAGCGTGGCCTGATTAAAGACTTCTTTAAAGGAACAGTTTCCCACCTTCTAATTAGAGACAGTCTGCAGAGCGGGGACCACAGACAAACAGCTCAGTTGGGACAGGATCTTGGATGCTGTATCTTTCAGCAGCCTCATCTGTCTTCCTTTCAGGAGATCTTTTCCCCCATCTAAGCCTTGATGAAGAACTAGAAAAGTTGACTGAGGAAGTGAACAAACTGACCAACAAACAAAAAGTCCCTGAATGTCATTGCATTGCGCGATGTGCACATTTGGAATGTGATGTGGGCTTGGTCGGTCTTTGCAGCAGCCTTTGGAGATAACTGGAGACACCGGGGAGAGTCTTGCTCGGCTGGCAGCGCGTGGTCCTGTGGTGCTGTTGGGGGATGCTTTACAGGCACCCGGAGCCCCGAGAGACACTGTAGCTTTGTTCAAGCTTGGGGTGGAGTTAGTGCCTTTGGGGAAGAGGAGGGACTTTTGATGTCTTTTTAGTACGTTGGGAAAAGCTATGACAAACCTAGACAGCGAATTAAAAAGCAGAGACATCACTTTGCTGACCATGGTCTGTATAATCAAAGCCATGGTTTTTCCAGTAGTCATGTATGGATGTGAGAGCTGGACCATAAAGAAGCCTCAGAGCCAAAGAACAGATGCTTTTGAACTGTGGTGTTGGAGAAGACTCTTGAGAGTCCCTTGGACCGCAAGGAGATCCAACCAGTCCATCCTAAAGGAGATCAGTCCTGAGTGTTCACTGGAAGGACTGATGATAAAGCTAAAGCTGAAGCTCCAATACTCTGGCCACCTGATGCAAAGAGCCGACTCATTGAAAAAGACCCTGATGCTGGGAAAGATTGAGGGCAGGAGGAGAAGGGGACTTCAGAGGATGAGATGTTTGGATGGCATCACCGACTCAATGGGCATGAGTTTGAGGAAACTCCAGGAGATAGTGAAGGACAGGGAAGCCTGGCCTGGGGCTGTCCATGGGGTCTCAGAGAGTTGGACATGACTGAACAACAGCAAAATGTTGGATGTATTATATGTTTTCTAGATCATCTAGTTCAAAGGAGCAGCTACAACCTGAGTCTTGAGTGGAAAGCAGAGCATCTTAGTGTTCTGGGGGCAGTTTCTAGAGAAAGTTGGTGGCATTGCATGTAAATAATGTGTAAATAATGGATCCTGCTGTTTGACTTCTGAATAAGAGTCTGGAGTCACTGAGTGAAGTTATTCAAAACTGGGCAGCCAACAGAGGCGGTTCCCATATTTGTACAACCCCCTTAAATAGCTTGTAGTCACAGGAATGCGCCTGTGTGTGCGTGGCAGTAACACATGCCCAGGTGTTTTCCTTGTGAGAGCGCACAAACGTAATAACAAAAACCAGTTGCCGCTTTTCTGCTTTGGGATTGAAGTAGTTATTCACAACAGTAAATAACTCATCTGACAAGATGAGAAATTTAGGGAAGACCTTCCTAGGTCCACTGACTTTATGTTTGTCACTTAGGAAATTATTTATTTATTTAGGCTGCCTGTGGGTCTTAGTTGCGGTACTTGGGATCTTTAGTTGCGGCACGTGGGATCTAGTTCCCTGAGCAGAGGTCGAACCTGGGCCGCCTGCGCTGAGAGCATGAAATCTTAGCCAGTGGACCAGCAGGGAAGTTCCTGTGTTTACCATTTCTTGATGTTGAACTTGGGCTGAGGTTGGGAGACCGCTTTTAGGAACGAGTCGTGAGGGGACCTGTCCAGGGTCTGCAGGGGTGACTTCAAAAAGAGGAAGGGAGTCACTGCCGGTGCCCAGTCCTCTTATTCTCCCGAGTCCCATCCCCAGGGCCCGCCACCTGCCAGCAGCCCCGTGGGCCCCCCCAGGACCTGCTCCCGGGACTGAGTGGCCTCTCACTGTGTCTGTGCCGCGCCCGCTGCCCTGCTGTTGCGTTGGGAAGTGTGGCAGGGTTTCAGTCACAGCTTTCCTGCAGGGCAGTCAGTTGTGTGTGTGTGTGTGTTAAGTAGTGTCCGACTCATGACCCCATAGACTGTAACCCACATGGCTCCTCTGTCCATGTGATTGCCCAGGCAAGAATGCTAGAGTGAGTTGCCATTTCCTTCTGCAGGGGACCTTCCTGACCCAGGGATTGAACCCACATCTCCTGCATTGCAGATGGTTTCTTTAGCACTGAGTCACCAAGTAAGCCCTCCGTCTTCCACAGGAACCCATAGTCGCATTCTCATTAGATGACGGAGCATGAACATCACAGAAATAGGAAAGGAGAAGACAAACTTCAGAAACCGAAAAATTGCAGTAGAATATGTTAAGAAGAATCTCAGCTTTGTAGGAGTGTTCCCCGTTTGTTTTCGTAAATAAATTGGGAGACAGAATACTTGGTCAGGAGACTGGTTCTCTCCGTCTTCCCGGGCTGCATCCCATTCTTGCCTGGGGAACCAAGAGACAACATGGTTTATAGCCAGAGTCTGCCTGTCGTCTGCAGAACGGGGCTCAGGTGAGACTCGATGGGCCAATTCCTGATGTCCCTGTGGTCACTCAGCAGAAACTTAGAGGGTCCCTGCTGAGTGAGGCACTGCCTCTCCAGGTGTTCGGATCTCAGGGGACAAAGGGAGCAGGTGGTGGGAAACAGTCAGGGATGCTGTGTGGGTGTGAGGGGGCTGCTCAGAGGTTTTGGAACTGTCCCCGGGACTGGCATGTGAGAAGACAGGTGACTCATCCTTGGTGCGGGAGGGGCCTGGCCATAGGCAGTTGCAGGTGGGCGAGAAGCTGAGGCTGGCCTTGAGGGGCATCGGTTCCCTTGGGACGTGTACGATCCTGGTTGGGTGCCCAGGTTGCGTGTGTCTGAAGTTCCATGTAAGCTGCCCGCCGCAGAGGTGTTGGCGGGGCTGTCGGCCCTGGTCACCCTGTCACTTCTACCCAGGTCACTTGGGAAGATTCCTCTTTTCCTGAGAAGGCAGGCCTGCTAGTTTGTAGCCGATGGAGGCTGTGTTTTCTTTCTTTGGGTTTGTTCTCGTTTTTTGATTTGCAGCTTGACTCAGTGCTTGGAGAAGAACCTTCACAGCTTCAAGGATAGTTCTGCCCAGAGAGAATTATCTGCAGGTCATCAGACTGAAGGTGTTTGTGTTGAAATTTGCTTTGCAGTGAAAGTGGTGCTACCTCTACATCTTCGCAGGTGAAAGGGCCAGGTCTGCAGGCCTGGTGGGAACCATGGCCTGTGGGTAGGCCCCACAGCAAGACAGGGCTGGGCTAGGTGTCTACAGGCCAGGGCTCACCTGCGGAGTTTTGGGGTAGGCAGCTACCTCTGAAGTTTCTGTACTGGATGTAGTGAAGATGAGGCACTTGTCCTGTGGCCTCTCAGGAGGAGGGCCTTTGTGAGCAGCATCTTTGGTGTCCGGCTGTCTGGATGGCGGTCTGGGCATTCTTTTGATTGTCCCAAAGCCCAGCCACGTGCGGCCAGCCCCGGGCCTTGAGAGGTCAGCAGTGCCATGTCTGGGGTGTGTCCATGGGACTGATTTTAGGTCTTTAAATAGCACAGGCTCAGAGCACATTTCTGGGACCAGCCCATGGTTTGGCTGGGCTGGGGGCGGATACCGTTTGTCAGGCTCGAGTGGCCTGTCGTCGGGACTTCTCTGGAGGCACTGTCCTCCCTGGGGACCAACTCCTTGGCCTGGTGCTTCCACGAGGGACGCTCTGCAGAGCACCCGTCCTTCCCTCTTGGGTCCTTACTTGGACAGCGAGGGAGATACAGGCCCAGAGGAGGAGGCATCTCTTTCTTTCCAGAGTCTTTTTTCTTTCTTTTTAAAAAATCTTCTTTCTTACATGGGGCTTCCCTGGTGACTCAGATGGTAAAGAATCCACCTGCAATGCAGGAGACTCAGATTTGACCCTTGGCCTGAGAAGATCCTCTGAAGGAAGGGAATGGCAGCCCACTCCAGTACTCTTGCCTGGAGAACCGCATGGACAGAGGAGCCCAGCGGGCTGCAGTCCATGGAGTCGCAGAGAGTCGGACACGACTGAGCGGCTTTCTTACACAGCTTCCCCAGAGTGGGGCTGGAGGGACTTGAGTGCAATTTGGGCAATAAGGGGGTGAATTTGGGCAATAGGGGGTGAATTTGGCAATAGGGGGTGAACGGTGGAGAGGGTAGGGTGGCTGGGATACCTATGTGGAACTGATTCAACAAGTACCTTCAAGCTGCCTTTCGTCACTGAGCTGTTGAACCTTGGGCCCCTCAGAGGTGAGTATCACGCCCACTTACACACTTTCCACACACACCAGACTCCACCTCCTTGTTGTCCTGGAGGAGCCGATGGAGGGCAGGCGTCAGCTGTCCTCACCAGGCTGGTGGCTCACCATCTCCTCCCAGAACAGGTGACCCAGGGTCTGGCCAGCCAGTCTGTGACTGTCCTCACGGAAAACAGCACTTCCCAGGCTCTGTGGGATTTGGTTCTCTCTGTTTTCTGCTATCTTTTTTTCTGAACCTCCCTCCCTTCCAGGGTTGTTGTTCAGTTGCTCAGTTGTGTCCGACTCTTTGCGACCCCATGGACTGCTACATGCCAGGCTTCCCTGTCCTTCACCACCTCCTAGAGTTTGCTCAAATTCATGTCCATTGAGTTGGTGATGCCATCCAACCATCTCATCCTTCAGAGTTGTAAAGTGGGTTAAGATTAATTTTCCCTTGGACTTTAAATATGACATGCCCAAAGATAAATGCCGTCACCCCAAGGTACTGAGACTGGTCTGTGAATGAAAGATAAGTTGACTGTCAGTAGTAATAAAACAAACAGCCCCGGAAGAACCACATGATCACACAGGTTTAAAGTTCCCAGGCTGTGTTCACAGGACACCAGCCAGGCTTTTATTGAACAGTTAGCTTCTCAGAGCTTCCTGTTCTTATCTGACAGGCTGACAGGCTCATCTCATTTATCTCATTTGTCCAACTGTGTGCTGTTTCATTCCTGGCTCAGGGCAGAGTGCCACGCCCTACAGCAGCCTGTCCCTTTCTTCTTCATGAAACACCCCGCCCGGGTTCTGATTATCGGGGCTGACAAGCTCACGCCTTGTGCCAGAGGCACTGGCATTAGGAAGTTACAGGGAGGAGGAGGAAGGAGAGAAAGCGATGCTCCAGGGGTACTGAGCCAGATGCTGCGCTGGGGCTGCCACCCGCGGGGATTCGTGCGCATCGTGTGATCTGGGTCCCCATGTAGCCCAAGAGAAGACGGGAGGCTTTCAGCAGGGTTAATAAGTTAGCTGTGTGTGGTCATGGACTTGAAGGTTCAGGGTTGGAATGCAAGTTCATCCCCTAAACCGCACCGAGAGTTGTGTATGGTCATCACTGCCCCGCATCTGACTGTGAAACCGTGTCAGTTCCAGAACTCGTTCTGTGGGTGCCAGCATCCCGCTCCCGGTATACCAGCAGCTTCGCCCAGAGACTCTGCCCGTTGCCAAGTGAATGGTGACAGTGACCCGCGTTTACTGCATGTTTTGTGCCTGCCAGGAGTCACTTAGCTGCAGCAGTGGAGTGTCCTTGTACACAGCATTTCATCCAGTCCCTCCAGTTAATGCCAGGAGGCGAGCACTCTTATTATTTCCATTTTTTATGTAGATGATGAAACTGAGGCTTTGAGATGCTTTTTCAGTTTGCCTGAGCTTCTGTAGAGCTGGTCAGTGGCAAGCTCTGATTGCCTTGTTAAATTCACCCGCCTTCCCAAATCTGCCTCTGATGAAAACAGTCTCTTCAGCGCACACTCCCACCAACACCCCCAGGCTCTTTCAAAGCAAGTCTTTGTTGGAAATAAGAGTGTTTGAAATGTGCCTTTGGCATTTTGCACAGAAGCATTCTCACTGTGCTGCTCACAGGAGGCCGTGGAAACACTTTCCCCAGGGACTTGGCAAAACAGGGTCCGTATCCATCTTCTTTATGGAGGTTCTGGACCCTGAGATGTCAAGTCACTGACATCCTGGGGTTTATGCAGCAGGGGTGTGGGTTTTAACAAGTAGGTAGACCACTTCGAGCATTTTATTTTAGACTTCTGTTTCATTTTTATTATTTTTTCTTGGCTGCGCTGTGCGGCATGCAGGATCCTAGTTCCCTGAGCAGGGATCATGCAACGCCTGCCCCATGCATGCCCCATGCAATGGAAGGTGGATTCTTAACCATTGGGCTACCAGGGACGTCCCCACTTTTAGCATTTCTATGTGTTATTCCTTCCAGACAGTTTTGTCTGTAAGGATCCACTTGAGGTTTGTTTAACCCAAACGTGTGACTGTAAGATACCCAGTGAAAACATTACCAAGGTCCGGTTTAGAAGGCAGTCCATATATTTGAAGCAATACTCATAATAGGAATTGCCAACACACTAAGGGATTTGGGTGATTGCTATGGATTTAATCAGTTATGCATCTTTCTAAGACAGGTGCATAACTAGTTAAATGTGGTTTAAAGAGTTAAGGGCCATTTGCACCAAGATGATTTAGCTGTTTAAACCACAGAAGGTTGAGGCAACAGTGTCTTGCGGGGGTGGGCCTTATTGTTGGTTCCCGTTCCTGGGGAAGCGAGGAGGAGGGACAGTCGGCTAGCCAGCTGTGTGTGGCACTCTGTTTTCTTTCTGTTAATGGGAAAGGTTCAGTTAGGGAGTTAATTGCTTTTGTTTTCCCGGTGTTGGATGAGTGTCCGATGCTGTCTGCATCTTCTGTTTGAGTGGACGTGGGGTTGCTCTCGGGTGGAGAGAACCCACAAGTCATCTCTCGGCTTCAGGCACCGGCTGCCCAACTCGGTGGGAAGTCACTATCACGCGTCATGCCTGCTCCATCGCTTCAGCCGTGACCCACTCTTTGCGACCCCGTGGACTATAGCCCGCCAGGTTGCTCTGTCCATGGGATTCTCCAGACAAGAGTACTGGAGTGGGTAGCCGTTTCCTCCTCCAGGAGATCCGCCCGACCCAGGAGATGTCTCTTACATCTCCTGTGCTGGCAGGCAGGTTCCTCACCTCTAGCGCCACCTGTTCTGTCCTAGTCACAGGAGACTGGAGGCTCTCAGTTGGGGAAAGCATGATCTGTTTCCACTAAGCAGCGTGGATTCAACAAAGCCATGGAGTGTGTGGTGGCCTGTTGGCTGGTGTCCCCTCAGTCCTCACCAGCTGACTTTGGTTGATGACGATTTGTGTGGGAATGGAGGGGGTTGTGAACATGGTTTGGGGTGGGGGCGTGTTACAGGACAGTGTCATGGCCACAGAAACCCAGTGGCTTGCTTGCCACCTGCAGACATCTCATGTGGTGTGGCCACATTGCATCTGTCTTCACTGATTGATGCCTTGCTCCAAGAGTTTAAGGTGACTGTCCTCTGTCCAGTGAGCCTGCTCAGATGAGACATTCATGCCAGGGGGTGGCCGCTCCCTTAGGAATACGGTGTTTGCTCAGAAAACCCAGTGCAGTGTGTACCTTACTGGCTAGATTTAGGAATCACTCGTGAGTAAACATTACTTTGGCCACCTGATTCAAAGAGCCAACTCAATGGAAAAGACCCCAAAGCTGGGAAAGATTGAAGGCAAGAGGAGAAAGGGGTGGCAGAGGATGAGATGATCAGATAGCCTCACTGACTCATTGGACACGAGTTTGAGCAACTCCGGGAGGGTAGTGGAGGGTAGGGGAGCCTGGCGATCTGCAGTCTGTGGGGTTAGAGAGTTGGACACGACTTAGCGGCTGAACGACAGCAAGTAACACTAATCAGCAATGAGTAAGTTTTGTCAAATGCTTTTTAAAAATTTAATTTGCTGTGTTGATGTCTTTTTTTTTAGAGCAGAGTGAAAGATTCTCACTTCTCAGCTAGCATCCTTAAAGGTTCCCTTGTGGACTTCGCAGTAAAGGCCCTTTGTGTGTCAGGCAGACTGAGTTCACATGACCGGCACTGGGGATAAATAGCCCTCAGAGACCCGGAGTCGGGAGGCTGGCCTGGCCTCTGCTCCTTTCATGCTTGTTTTTACTCCCAGCCCCCACCCGGCTACCGTCCTTGTCCGGGAGCGCGGTCCAGGGAACAGAAACTCCAGAACACGACCCTTTGCACCTCATCCCTGTGTCTGCAAACTGCGATTTTTTGCCAATTGTTCTGCATGAATCCTTTCTCCCCTGGCTCCTCCTCCTCTGCCTTTTTATGTTTCCTTGTTAAACAGAGGTCAGTGGGAAGCACCCTGCAGGGGTGCAGAGTCCTGTGGAGTGGTCTTCCTCTTTGAAGGGGCCAGCCCACTGGCGCCTGGGTTTGGGTCCAGGGACTGCTGGACGGGGTGGCTTGCTGTCTGCCTGCTCTTTCCCTGGGCGATGTTACTAAGTGCACATCTATCTATGGTGACTTCCCCCCAGCTCTGTGCACGTCTGGGCAGCTTTATTCATAGCATGCTGCTCACATTTTGTTGTTGTTGAGTCGCTGAGCCGTGTCCGACTCTGTGACCCCATGGACTGCAGCACGCCTGGCTCCCCTGTCTTCCACTATTTCCTGGAGTTCAAACTCATGGTCCATTGAGATGGTGCCATCAACCATCTCATCCTCTGTCGCCCCTTTCTCCTCTAGCCTCACATTGCAGGTGACCTTTTTTCTCTTGGCCCTTCTTCTGATGTTAATCTGAGTGGTGGGTTTGCAAAGTCTTTTGCTCCAGAACCAGAAATTTCAACCTAGGGAGTTTCCCCATCACCCTTCTGCTTTTTCTTTTTAGCAGTTTTAGTGTGCTTTCTTCTAATTAAGAAATAAAGCACTCATTTCTAATTCAGATCTTGTTATGGACCTGTTGGCAAGTTTTTGAGGGAAATTCTTTAAAATTATCATGAGAACATTATTGTTCTCACTATTGTGAAAGGACTTAAAACTTAATTGTGTGTCTTAAATCAGCCGGTTAGCCTCTGAACCTTGTCATCAACCTCAGAAGAATCTGATTGCAGCACACTCTCACTGAGGCCTCTTCTTTAGTAGGAAAGAGGGATTAAAATTTGTTGTTCAGTGTGACCCCACAGACTGCAGCATGCCAGGCTTCCCTGTCCTTCACTGTCTCCCAGAATTTGCTTAAACTCGTGTCCGTTGAGTCGGAGATGCTGTCCAACCATCTCACCCTCCGCTGCCCCTTTTCTCCTCCTGCCGTCAATCTTTCCCAGCATCAGGGTCTTTTCCAGTGAGTTAGCTCTTTGCATCAGGTGGCCAAAGTTCTGGAGCTTTAGCTTCACCATCAGTTCTTCCACTGAATATTCAGGATTGATTTCCTTTAGGATTGACTGGTTTGATCTCCTTGCAGTCTAAGGGACTCTCAAGAGTCGTCTCCAGCACCACAGTTTGAAAGCATCAGTTCTTCCATGCTCAGCCTTCCTAATGGTCCAACTCTCACGTCCATACATGACTATGGAATTATACAACTCAGCATTTTCTGCTGGAGGGGGTATATTTGCCCTTAATGCACACTTTGGTGCTTTGAGCTGTAGATGCAGCCCTGGGCCCCTTTCTGGTCGATGGACTGGCGTGGACCTGGGTGTGTCCCTGCTGTGCTGCTTCCCCATGCTCCATGGGGGGCAGGTCGCTGAGGGCCTCTGACTTCACTGATGGACCCACACACAGTGAGGCTGGCTGGAATGGGCTGAGCTGGGCTTTGCACCCAGGCTTTCTGGGCACATGAGAGAAATTTCCTGGGCTCTGTTCCTCTCTGAGAGACTGTTCAGTCTTATTTCTGGTTGAGATGGTGTTAGGAGAAGTCGTTCCATTGTGTTGATAAGATTTCTTTCAAGTAAGGTCACTGCAGTGGATAATTTTGAGTAGAAAGGTCTGGTCATTTTCAGTTAAAGGCAGAGTCGTGTGCATCACCTCCACTCATTCTGTCAGCTGTGTGTCAGAAGGGCCGTGAAGACACCTTGATGTGATGAACTCACAAGATCCCAGTGCTGCTTCTTAGACTTCCTGTAAGATTTCAGCATGAGCCTTAATACAAGGCTCCTTAAAGCTAAGAGGGAATTGCTGATGCCTTCTCATCTAAACTCTTGTTGTTTTGCTGCTGGCAACACCAGCACCTGCCTCCTAGCAGCTGAGAGAGACTGTTGAAACAGTGTTGAAAGTCAGGGGTAAAGAGGTGGGTGGTGGTGGACTGAGGTCCGACCCCTGTCTGCTGGGGCCCCTCCTCTGTCCCCAAGTGTGTCTGATCACTGCCTGGCTTCCCTCTCTTACAAACTGTCCTACTCTGTTCTGGAAGATGTTCATGTCAATATTTACTCGCTGGGTTGTTTTGGGGGAAGGTCCTGAGTGCTGTTGCTATTTATTCTTCCTTTTTACTTCACGCAGAGTGTGAGGGGTTTGTTGGACTTTTTAAAAGTATCTCTGTGTCCCTTTGGGGGACACATGACTAAACAACAACAGACTTCATCTTTTTAGATCATCTTCTGATGGTAACCTCAGAATGTTTTGTACAGGATATAAAACAGAGGGAAACTTTTTTCACGTGGAAAACTTAATGCGTAAAGAACCTTGGGACTTTGCTTTATACAATGATGTTGTATACAGAAAGTATACATCTTATACAGAAAGTCATTGGAATAATTACAGTTTGACAAGTACTTTTTGAAATAATGATAATCTTCACCCCAAAACGAAAAAAGGCTTTTTTTAATGATTTTATTGAAAATATTTAAAATCTGTTTTATACAGTTTTTTTTTTTTTTTTTGGTAATGTGTGTCAGAAAATTTGAAAACCACCAAATAAATAGCAAAGGAGGTTTTGTATTCATTTCCTTTTCTGGTGTAAGGTTAAATTGTATAGATTATTAATGCATGTCCACTGAATATAACTCTGGTTTTGTGATATAAATGCTTAGATTTTATGGGTGACATTCCGTTAGTGGTTGCATTAAATAACTAAATTGCCATTGTGATGATTGACATTTGTTTGTAAGCACCGAGTTATTTATGAATATAAGCTTTGTCCTTAGTGTATGTGTTTTTAACTGTCAGTATGGGCAACTCTTTGCATCATTAGTGAAAAAAATACAATGATATAACCTTAATAAATCATGAAGGAAATGGCAACCCACTCTAGTATTCTTGCCTGGGAGATTTCATGGACAGAGGAGCCTGGTGGGCTGCAGTTCATGGGGTCACAAAAAGAGTTGGACGTGACTGAGTGACTAAACAGCAAACTTTTTTTTTTTTTAACCTCATCTTCTGTTGGGAACCTCAGAATACTTTGTACAAGATGTAAAAAATGCTGTATATAGTGTCTGTTTCTCTTTCTTTCCATACAATTTGAGAACAGCTTCCTGGTAATTAATAATCGTAAGTAGATCGGATCTGTAGAAAAGTGATTGGTAGCTTGCATGTGGTGAAAATCAAGACTTGAACCCAGTCCAGAGGCTTTTGTTCAGTAAACAGACTTAGTGATAGGTCATTTAATACAAACTCCATGAAAAAACAGAACTTTTAAAATAGTTTTTCTAGTGGTGAATATAGTCATGGAGCCCTCAATTCTTGGACGGTGATAAATCAGAGCTATCCGCGTGTCAGAACTGTTGTAACAATAGCCGTCTTACATACTTTATTTGAAAAGGGGTCTGGGGACTCACTGGACATTGTCAGGGTTGTCGTGTTCTGCGTTTATTTTATGGTTCAGTTCAGGTAGTATGAAGGGCGGTAGGGTTCGCTGTTGACTCCAGTTCTCCCAGGACGTGAGTTTCCAGCCGCTCTGCCGTGATCACCTTCACACTGCCTGATGCCACAGCTTTACTGCGAGTGCTTATCCTCTTAAAATGTGCTCCAGTGGGCTTCTCAGGTCGCCCTAAGGGTAAAGATCCCCCCTCCCAATGCAGGAGACACAAGAGATGCAGGTTTGATCCCTGGTTCAGAAGCTCCCCTGGAGGACAGCACGGTAGCCCACTCCAGTGTTCTTGCCTGGAGAATCCCCATGGACGGAGGAGCTGCCGCCTGCAGTCTAGGGGGAAGCGGCTTAGCATGCTTGCACGTGACCCAAAAGGAGGAAAGAAGACACTGGGAAACCCGGCAGAGGTTAGAGGTGATCACACCCCTTGGGCGACGTGTTCTCTGGGGTTAAATTGATCCCGTGGAAGCTGGACACTGAAAAGGGGTTATTGTAATTTTAACTTCAGATATTTGAGAGTTCTGGTTTTTAGTTTTCAGTGGCCTGCAGAGGCTCATTAGCTCAGGCTAGACTTTGCTCTGTTTGAATACAGTTTGCTTCTTTGGGTTTCCATGGGCATTTTTCTCCTAGAAAGAGGTCTTACCCATTTCCCTTTTCCATGCGGAGTCTTGCATGACACCATCTCCTTGGCATTTCCTCCCAGTTTGCTGTCTGGAATTCTTCAACCTTAGTGGACTGGGTTGGCTTGTGAAGGGGAGATGTAACAATACAAGTGAAAATCAAGTGAGCTTTTTATTTCATTCCTTTTTTTTTTTTAATTTAGACTCTATTTCACTTAAGTCTTTGAAACATTTCTGGGTTTTCATGCCCTCTAGGTTCTTTAAGAGCTGGCTCCCAGACACAGAGATGCCTGTATACAAACTATCAATAGATAAGATGCTCTGCTTTAAAAAAAAAAAAGTGGTGGCAAGGCAGGCGTCAAATACTGTTAGAATAATACAGATTTTGTTTTTTAAGCTCAAAATGGAGTCTTTCACCTTGTTGGCGCTTAGATAAATAAAGACTAGATTGACTCCAAAGAACCACCTTTCAATCTTAGGAATTGTCTGAACTCCAGGAAACAAGGGTTGTTGAAGCAGTAGTGACTGGAGTTTTAAAGGGAGGAGTTTGTGTTTTGTGAACTTGCTGTAGGCGATCAGGTGCTGTTGTGGCAACACGGGTGTCTTTTCACTTGTAAATTAAGATTCGGGTGGGGGTGGGGGTTTGCTGTCATTAGACTTCTTTCCTTATACTTTTCTATGATTTCGTAGATCATGGAGATGGTGATGCTCCATCTTCTCCAGTGATCCACCTGAGATTTCGCTCGGGCCCAGACATCCAGCACGTTTGCTGCGGCATCTTTGTGTGGCTGTCAGTGGGGTGCCGGGGTACAGGTGTGAGAGGGGGCCAGCCCTCCCCCCCAGACGGTCTGACTTTGCAGGCAGCTAGTTAGATTCCAGTGAAGAGTGGGCACTCGGAGAAGAAAGGGGCGCTGAATCTCCTCTCTAGCTACCACTTCCCAGTTGCAGCACCTGTGTGGAGGTGAGGGGGTGAGCACCTGTGCGGAGGTGAGGGGGTGAGCACCTGTGTGGAGGTGAGGGGGGCGAGCACCTGTGCGGAGGTGAGGGGGTCAGCATCTGTATGGAGGTGAAGGTAGGTGGCTCCAGCCAGCTGACTCCCAGTGGGTCTGTTAGTGTGGGCGAGAATTAACCCCTCTCCATCTGCTTATTTGTCTGGAAAAATAGACCCAGGGGTCCCTGCCAGGCAGAATTGTTTGCAGGACTAGAAAGTGTGTGGAAAGTGAGCTGACCTTTCGTTCAGTATTAGGTGAATGGTGTCACGATTCAGGTCATGACCTTTGGCATCAGGAATTGTGACACCCAGATTTCCAGGTGCTTTGTTTTGAAAGCCTAGAAGACGTCCTCCCAGAGAGAAGATGGAATCTGGGAACTGCCTCTTCCCGATGAAAGACTGGGTGTGCCCTGGCCTTGCTGGGGTGGCGGGTTCATGGCCAGCTCTGCCAGCTCAGGGGTGCTGTCCCCAGGGCAGAGAGCCCCCGTCCCCCCAGTGACTCGGGTTCCTGGGGGTGCGGAGGACCAGGGATGCTGTCAGAGGAGGGCCGTCTGAATAGACCCTCTGTCTGCTGGGCCCTCACAGTCCCATTCAGGCCTGAGCACAGAAGTACTTTTGATCCCGACTGCTGAGTTGTCAGCGTTCGTGGAGGTGAAATGGCCAGAGTGGCGCAGAGGCGGTCAGGAGGGGCTCGGCCGTCTGACTGGGGGCTCTTTTAACAAAAGCCTGGCAGGGGATGGGGTTTCCTCATTCCAGATCGCTGTGCAGAACCCCCAAGCATGTGGCGGACAAAGCAGCTCTGTTGCCGCCGAGACGCCCGTGACCGGACAGCCGCCCCACCCGCGCGGGTGGGAGTGGGACTGCGCTCAGACGGGACGCCGAGAGTGGAGGCCTGCTTTCTGCCGGTTTCTGGTGCTTCTGATGCTTCCAATGTTGACTCCAGGCACTAAATAATCAGCTCTTCCTTCTGTTCAGGATCATTCCTTATACTTTTCTGTATGTTTAGAAATTTCACAAAGAAAACTTGAGTAGTACTTCCCTTTTTGAGGCAGTTAATCTACGGGCTGTCTTTTATTTTTTCAATTTATTTTTACTTGAAGGATACTTGCTTTCTGATATCATTTTGGTTACAGATTGTATTTTAAAATGTAGATTTATACTTTTAAAGATGTCTTCCTTGCCACAGTGACTTTTGGCCTTTTTAAAGCTACTTGTTTAACGTTTCACAGTAAGAGAGAGCACCCCCTCCTCCAAGGGGTGGGAGGTGGGGGATGCTCTTGGCGGCCCCCCTGGCTCTCTCGACTGGGGCCAAGGGCCCTTCTTATCCTCTACTGCTGCTGAGAAAATTTTCTCCCTTTAGTCCGTAAATTAAACTGTTGTGAGCCCCTGTGCAGTGAAAGTCTTTGAGATGAGATTACAGAAAAGTGAGGTTACTGCGCTGACTGGTCCTCCTCTTTCTGAGCAGGTGGGGGCTGGGAGGCTGGTGGTGTCTCACGAGTAGCTCAGGAGGGAAGTCGTGTGGCTTGTGATTTGGTTTTTGTGTTGGGGATCATATTCATGTCTTAGAGGGGGGCCGTGGGAACTCTTTGTTTTGTGGGGTTACCTTGGCATCATCGACTCCATGGATGTGAGTTTGAGCAAACTCTGGGAGACAGAGGAGGACAGGGGAACCTGGCATGCTGCGGTTCCTGGGATCGCAGAGTCGGGCGTGAATAGGCGACTGAACAGCAGCGGCCAGGTGTCTTTCAAGTGACCTCTCAGCAGTAAAAACAAACAGCCAATTTGAACCCATTGGCAAGTTCTGAAGGAGATTCTTTTTAAGCCTCCAGTTTCCAGCCACAATCAGATTTACAGCTTTATTGTTTAAGAGTTAGATTTTTTTTTTTTCCATTTTCAAGTTTTCTTAAACTTTGCGTGTTGTTTCCTAATTTGTTTCCGGCTTCCCTTTGTGTTTCCTGTGCTTGGAAATCTTGCAAGCGCTGTCTGGTTGCAGAGGTTGAGGTGACTTCTTTGCACGGGAGAGACTTGTTGATGACAGAAGGGGATGACTGGATGGGACGGTAGGCAGGGGACCCCATCTGGAGAGGAGAATCTTGGAGACGTGTTTGGGACTCTTTCAGGAAAAGCAAACAACAGCAAATGTGAACCCCCACTGGAAGTAGGGAGAGACGCTCTGGGTTTGCTTAGGATTAAAATTTTTTTTTTTACATTGTAAAGAATGTCTCTCTTCTCCCACATGTAAGGCTTTTCAGAAGCTCTTCTTGAACTTGGAGTACAGAAATTTTCTCCTCCTGGCGTGTCTTTGGCTTTCAGTTCAGTTCAGTCGCTCATGTCCAATTCTTTTCGAAACTCTGGATTGCAGCACGCCAGGCTTCCCTGTCCATCACCGACTCCTGGAGCTTGTTCAAACTCATGTCCACCGAGTCGGGAATGCCATCCAACCATCTGATCTTCTGTTGTCCCCTTCTCCTCCTGCCTTCAGTCTTTCCCAGACTCAGGAAGTGAGTCAGCTCTTTGCATCAGGTGGCCAAAGTATTGGAGCTTCAGCTTTAGCATCAGTCTTTCCTATGAATATTTGGGGTTGATGTCCTTTAGGATTGACTGGTTTGATCTTGCAGTCCAAGGGACTCTTAAGAGCCTTCTCCAACACCACAGTTCAGAAGCATCAATTCTTTGGCACTCAGCTTTCTTTATAGTCCAATTCTCACATCCATACATGACTACTGGAAAAACCATAGCTTTGACTAGATGGACCTTTGTCAGCAAAGTAATGTCTCTGCTTTTTAATATGCTGTCTAGGTTGCTCATAGCTTTTCTTTCAAGGAGCAAGCGTCTTTTAATTTCATGGCTGCAGTCACCATCCACAGTGATTTTGGAGCCCAAGAAAATAAAGTCTCTCACTGTTTCTATTGTTTCTCCATCTGTTTGCCATGAAGTGATGGGACCGGACACCATGATCTTAGTTTTCTGAATGTTGAGCTTTAAGCCAACTTTTTCACTCTCCTCTTTCACTTTCATCAAGAGGCTCTTCAGTTCTTCTTCTCTTTGTGCCATAAGGGTGATGTCATCTGCATATCTGAGGTTATTGATATTTCTGCCGGCAATCTTGATTCCAGCTTGTGCTTCCTCCAGCCCAGCGTTTCTCATGATGTACTCTGCAGTCTTTGGCTTTGGTTGTGCTGAAGTGTATTGTCTCCAGGTTGACCTTGTCCTTGAACTCTCAGACCCCTGGAGAGAACACCAAATACTGAGCACTTGGTGTGAACACATGTCTCACCTTTGGAGATGCTTCTCCTTGTTTTTATCCAAAGCAGAGTCCTTCCTGGGCAGAGTTCTTGGGTTTCCTCGACTGAGCTGTCCCTTCTAAGTGTTACTCTCCGTCCTTGGGGTGCGTGGCAGGTTGTCCCAGCCTCTCACGAAGCAGGAAATTTGCTCTAATAATTGCTGTGACAACTTGGTTTACTAATAACCAGGTTACAACAGAGCTGTAATATTCTGTTGCTTGCGCTTAGACCTGTTATTTTTTCCCCCTTTTACTTTCCCACAAATAAAACAGACTTAGATTTGGTGGCTGACGATAAAGCGGTGCTATTGTTGCAATAAAGGATTGGCTTTCAGACATTTTTGGAGTCGCTCATTGAAACACAGATTTTCTTTCCTTTTTTTCTTTATTAATTGTTACTTACTTGTATGCTTTCTCTTTGCACGTGGTTTATTACTGCAGTTACTCAAAGTGGCCTCTCCAAGTATATGATTTTCTCGTATCATGATTATAGTAATATTTTAATATCATAATGATTTGGGGGCACTAAAGTAACTTTGTGTTTGTATCCCCACATCCAGTTGGGAGGTACACTTGTCCTTTTCAGTACGATTTCCACCTGTTTCCTCTGAAACTGACCAGTGGGCATGGGAGATAGAGAACATTACAGTAAGTCCCCTACATACGAGCCTTCAAGTTTCACACTTGCAAAGATGCGCCTGTGCGTTCCGTCGGCGTCAGGTGTGAGTGAAGCTGCAGCCCGCCCTCCGACTCCTGTTGCTGATGATCCTTCAGCTCTTCGTCTCCCCCGCCTCTCCTTCCTCCAGGAAGTAACTCTTCTTTGTTCCCTCACAGCCAGCCCCTGTACTGCAGCAGTTGGACTGTTATTACTCTCCTTCTCAAGGTACGGGGCTGTAAGATTATAAATCTTTTGTTTGCTTTTAACGTGTTACTTATGTGAAAACTATTGTAACCCTGCTACAGCACAGTACTGTCTAGCTGACTGTGTCAGCTGGGTACCTAGGCTAACTTTGTTGGACTTTCGAATGCATTCTCTGAACAGAACGCATTCACACATGGGAGCTTACTGTATTTAATGTAGGCTGCTTTCCTTTAAGAGTCGAAACTGCTTTTGCCAAAGGATAAAGCGTTGGATTAGAAAAAACAAAGCAAGCTGTTCAACGAGCCAAAAACGCTTGCATTCTGACCTGCAGTGCTCAGCGGCCAGATTCGGCTTAGCCGTGGTGTGCTTTTGGTTATGGGCTTCCCAGAGACACAGTTTCGATCCCTGGGTCAGGAAGATCCCCTGGAGGAGGGCATGGCACCCCACTCTAGTATTCTTCCCTGGAGAATCCCTCGGACAGAGGGGCCTGGCGGGCTACAGTCCTTGGGGTCCTACAGAGTCAGACATGACTGAAGCGACTTAGCACGCGCGCACGCTTTTGGTTAGAGGCCCACATTTTAGACATTTCCCGATTTCCCATAACATGAGTGTCTGCACAAACACCACTGCCTGCTTTTGTGTGCGTGTGCCTAGAGAGAAGGCAGTGACACCTCTGTCCCCTGCCCCCAGACCTCGTGTGTGTCTCCTGGCGGAGGAGGTGTTCACAGCTGGTGGCGGACAGTCTAAACTTGGGGTTTTAAGAGCTGCTGGGTTTCCCTGGTGGCTCAGATGGTAAAGAATCTACCTGCAATGCAGGAGACCTGGGTTCAATCCCTGGGTTGGGGAGATCCCCTGGAGGAGGGCATGGCACCCCACTCCAGTATTCTTGCCTGGAGAACCTCATGGATGGAGGAGCCTGGCAGGCTACAGTCCATGGGATCACAAACAGATAGGACTGAGTGACTAAGCCCAGCCCAGCCCAGCACAGCTGAGTGTGTGACACAAGACACCCTCTCCTGGCCTGTCGGTGTTCCTGCTGCTCCTCTCCAGGAGCACAGAAGCCTTTTGTTCGCTCCTGGTGAGAAATGCCAGTTCTCCGGAGGAGCCTGGAGCCAGTGCCCAGCTGCTGTCAGCCTGTCCAGACTCTTTCTGTTTAAAGCTGCAGTGGCGTTCAGTTAGAAAGCTAAAAGAAGAAGCTGGGGTTTTATGTCTTACGTGCTACTTTGGTAATTTTAGATGAAAGAGAATGTCTTTGCTTTTTGCTTTTGCTAAAATCTTGTGCCTATGTCTGCTGCACGGCTTCTTGAAAATAATTGTAATCGATTGAATCTTAAGTGGTGTTATGTGACCTGGCTTTTTTTCTTTTTCTTTAAAAAAAAATTTTTTTAATTGAGTAAAGTTGATTAGGGCTTCCCAAGTGGCTCACAGCTTATTAAAGAGTAGAGACATCACTTGGCCGACAAAGGTCCATATGGTGAAAGCTATGGGTTTTCCAGTAGTCATGTATAAATGTGAGAGTTGGACCGTAAAGAAGGCTGAGCGCTGAAGTGATGCTTTTGAACTGTGGTGCTGCAGCAGACTCTTGAGAGTCCCTTGAACACTAAGGAGATCAGACCAGTCAATCTTAAAGGACGTCAACCCTGAATATTCATTGGAAGGACTGATGCTGAAGCTAAAGCTCCAGTACTTTGGTCACCTGATGCAAAGAGCCGACTCACGGGAAAAAGACCCTGATGCTGGGAAAGGTGGAGGGAAGAGAAAGGGGCGACAGAGGGCATCACCGACTCAGTGGGTACGAGTTTGAGCAAGCTCTGGGAGATGGTGAAGGGCAGGGAACCCTGGCATGCTGCAGCCCATGGGGGTCTCAAAGAGTCAGACACAACAGAGCCACTGAACAACAGCAGTAGCATCTGAAGTTGGAGTTCACACACGTGAAAAAAGGATACCCCCAATGGTTTCTCTAATTTGGTGGACTTTAGTGAATATTGCAAAAGATTCTTCTAAGTCCCAGTTCAGGGAACAGACATACTAATTGAGAAGAGGCACGCCTGCAGAAGTACCAGTCTCTGGACGAGCTGTGTCTCTTGTGAATTGCTGGGACTCCCTTTCCAGAGATCCTGGTATTCCGTCCAGGAAAGGATGAGAAAGAGAAGTTGCTGCAGGGTTTTCTCCGCTGTGTCCCTTCCTGGAGGTATCGCACACGATGGACAAAGTGGGGCAGAGAGCAAAAGCCAGGGAGCCGAGGCCGCTGGCACTGGCGTTTCGGTGTTTCAGCGCTTTCATTCCGAGTGAGGAACCGCGTGTGCGTTGCTGCGCTGCGGCACGTGCTGGGCTTGCCGCGAGCCTCCTGGGAGGTGGATGGGGCGGCTTCATCTGGTCGGCGCCCTTCAGCCTGCTGCCTTGGGTTTTCACAAAGCGGGTGCCCCGCACGTGGGGGGAGGGTGGCACTTTTTTGTACATGCTGTATGATCTCTGGGCCCTCGGGTTCCCCCGGCAGCCAGCGCTTCCTTCTCGATGGTAGTGCTCGGGACCGGAGTTCAGTCCTGCCACGGTGTCCAGGTTTTACCCTGAAATGGAACTCTGGTGTGGGGATGTCCTGAGAACAGGAAGACGAGTGCAGGCCCGGCCGGGAGGGCGCGCGGACAGTGAGTGGTAACAGAGCAGCAGCCCTCAGTGGCCCTGCCTGCCTGCCCGCCCGCTCGCGGGGGCCCCTGAGCAAACAGGAAAGAGGCCCCAGGTCCGGAGGTGTCCTGGGTTTTAAATCATCCCTACTTCCCTTTAGTATTTAAATGTTATTTCGGAAACTGTCATGCAGTTGACTTCTGTTTTCTTTTGGTGTGTGCGGCTGTGAGTGAATTCATGTAACCACAGCCGGGACGTGGGATGAGTCACCTTGACCCCTCGTGCGGTTCCTTTGGGTTCAGAATTGGGGGTTTACAGGACCCCTCCCCCAGCAGTCTCACCCTCGAGCTTCCTACGTGTTGCTGGGGGGTGACTGTCCAGGGCTCCTGGGGGGTACAGGCCAGGAGGGGACATGCCGTGCCTGGGGGCCTCTGCCCTTTAGCCAGCCTGGGGCGTGGCTGTCCACCTGCTCCGGGAAAGGACAGCCCCACCTGGCCTCCCCAGAGCCCCGCACCTCGCAGTGGGTCGGCTCGTGGTCACGTTGGCCTCTGTCTCCCCCGCACTGTATTTCCTGGGAAGGGCTTGGATCTCCCAGTTTATTTGTGGAAAGTCTGTTGAGGTGGGGCCAGCGTGGTGGGCTTGCTGGGCAGCTCTCGAGGGACTTGGAAGATGGACGTCTATTGGAAGGTGGCTTGTGAAGGTCGTGCCGGCACAGCAGGGAGTGACCCATCACACACCATCCACCACTCGTGACTCCTCCCTGGCCCCTGGAGATCTTTGGCCGGGGCCTGTGGTGTGCTGACCCTGGCCACAGAGCCGGGTGTGGGTGGGGTGTGACCCTCCTGGCCTCTGACTTAGGGCCTCACAGTTAGTGATCCAGCGTCTGGCGGAGCTTTTTTCCCCCTTAAAGCAGAACATCTTACAGCACGCTTGGCGGAGGGTGTGCAGACCGTCTGGGGAAGGGGGTATAGGCTGCCTGGGGGAGGGGGTGCAGACCATCTAGGGGAGGGTGTACAGACTGTCTGGGGAAGGGTGTGCAGACTGTCTGCTGGCCCCAGGGGGTACAGACTGTCTTGGGGAGGGTGTACGGGTCATCTGGGGCAGGGGTCTGCTGGGTCCTGGGTCAGACCTGCTGCCCTGGTAGCCTCTTGGCAGCTCCCCGATCCTCCTCCTCCTCCTCCTCGGTCCTGTTCAGATGATGAATTAGCATGGTGGTCCTGGTTGGGGGGGGTGAGTTGGGGGCGGGCGCTGCCAGGGAGATCGTGGCCTGGTGTTTCTGCTGGACCGAGTGTGGTATCCGATGGTGGGGTTTCGCCCCAGCTGTCATGCTGTGACCTGTGACCGGGAGGTGACAACCACCCATTCATTAACTGAACTGAACTGAAGGCTGAACTTACTGTATAGCCTGTGATCTAGGGTGGGGGTGTTTTGGTTGTCTTGTAATTTTTTTATTGGCAAAGAGGGTTTTGCTGGTGCTTGCTGGGGGATTTTAAGGACCTCCCAGATGGTGCTCGTGGTAAAGAACCCACCTGCAAAAGAAGGAGACATAAGAGATGCAGGTTTGAGAAAGTTCGGAAGATCTCTCAGAGGAGGCCATGGCAACCTTCTTCAATATTCTTGCCTGGAGAATTCCGTGGACAGAGCAGTCTGGTGGGCTGCCGTCCCTGGGGTCACAAAGAGTCGGATACGACTGAAGCAGCGTAGCATGCTGGGCCCTTTCTGCCGTGACTCCTCATGAGGCCGTGCTTACGGTTATTCTGAATTATTTAGGGGAGATCACAAGGTACAGATGCCCAGGCCCCACTCCTTAGAGATTTTGATCCAGCGGATGTGGGTGAGGCCCAAGTACGTATAATTACAAACAAAGCAAAAGACACCCAGCGGCAACAACAGACATTGTCCCGGTGACTGGTCGTCAGCCTCCAGTCTGCCGCTGTAGCCTCTGAATTGAGGACACTGGGTCCAGACCAGTGAGTGCAGGTGTGAAGGTCCGGGTGGTGGGGCTGTGTGGGTAGATGGAGCTTCCCTGCCCACCCCAGGGGGCCGCCTCCACTCAGCCTGCCTCTTCTCCACGTTGTCTCCCGGGGCCCCAGGGCCCAGCTTTAACAAATCTGTTTTTCAAGAGAAACTAAAAGTCTGGGTTTTAGAAATGTGCAGACTCTTCATTTTTAGAATGTTCTATTGAAAAAGACAAAAGCAACCATTTCCAACTTCGTCCCACCCCCACACCCCAAAACCACTAAAGGAAAGTGGTGTCTAGCTGAGGCAGTGAATTATCAGGGAGAACCTGATGTGAGCGTCTGGAGAGTGGTTTCTGGCTGTAGAACTCAGAAGAGCTTTGCCTTAAGATACCCGGATAATCTGAAATGGTAGAAGTGGAACCATGAGACAGCACACACGTTGTTTCTAATACAACTGTTCGTTGGCTTTCGCCACTATCCAGTGATTGAATTTTGAGTTTGAGCAAGCTCGGGGAGATGGTGGAGGGCAGGAAAACAGGTGTGCTGCAGTCCGGGGGTCACAAAGAGTCGGACACAACTGAGCGAGTGAGCAAATACAGCTCAAGTAGCCACGTTGGCGGCTGTTTGTTCAGTTGCTCGGTTGCTCTCACTCTTTGTAACCCATGGACTGAAGCACGCCAGGCCTCCCTGTCCTTCACCATCTCCCGGAGTTTACTCAAAACTCATGTCCATCGAGTCAGTGAGGCTGTCCAACCATCTCATCCTCTGTCGCCCCCTTATCCTCCTGCCCTCAGCCTTGCCCAGCATCAGGGCCTTTTCCAGTGAGTTGGCTCTTCGAATCAGCTGGCCACAGTGCTGGAGCTTCAGCTTTAGCATCAGTCCTTTCAGTGAATATTCAGGATTGATTTTCTGTAGCACTGAATAGTTTGCTGTCCAAGGGACTCTCAAGAATTTTTTCCAGCACCGCAGTTAGAAAACATCAATTCTTTGGTGCACAGCCATCTTGAATACTTGGTATGTGGCTAATAAAGTATTAGTATGCAACGATGTGGACCATAAATTTAGGGATTTATTTTTTAGTCAGAAACATCTTTTCTCCTCGACTGTTGTCTTTAGAGAA
Organism: Cervus elaphus; assembly: GCF_910594005.1. Lineage (NCBI taxonomy): Eukaryota > Metazoa > Chordata > Mammalia > Artiodactyla > Cervidae > Cervus > Cervus elaphus. The sequence continues at coordinate 96,057,515 of NC_057825.1, read as the reverse complement.
AGAAAGGAGACTTTGGTTTCAGTGCTGGGATGAGAGATCACAGCCAGGCTCTGCCCGCGGAGGCCCCAGACCTTAACCCTGCCGCCGAGTTTTGCCGAAGAGAAGCGGTGTAGGCAGGTGGTCAGTGGGGAAATCTTGCGGCTGCTTTTGGCTGTAGCCTGTGGTCCTGCCTCTCACCACCTCCTAACTCACGCTCAGCTTTGCAGGAGGCAGTGGGCAGTGCTGGGTCTGGCTTGCCGTGCCCAGAGAGGCTCCTGCCCTCCTGTGTGCTGGGCAGGCCTGTTTTACAGACACCCTGCAGTGGGATGTCCTTGGAGCTGTTGCCAAGAGGGCATAGAGCGTGTCACAGCTGTGGAAGCCGCCTAGGACCTTCCCGTCACCTGCAAGCCGCTGAGGATGTTGCTCTGGCCGAGGAGGGGCTGGCAGCTAGCCCGCGCGCCTGCGCGGTGGTTTCTCCATGTAAGTTACTTATGGGTCCCAAGATCCTGCAGGGCAGGTTGTTGATCACTCCTGCCCCAGCTCTGCCCAAATGACAGGGTGCCGGGGAGGCCTCCCTGGCCACCCAGGATAAAATAGCAGGCACCCCACCCCCGGCACACCCTCTCCTCACTTGGCTGGATTTCTCTCTAGAACCTTTTTTGGGTAAACCATCAGTGCATTTTCTCATGTATGGCTGTGTCCCCTCTTAGAATGAGGGCAGAGCCTCACTGCTTCATCCATGGGGCACCTCTGGTGGGTAGACCAGACTGGTGAACCACAGTACCGGCCCGGGGAGCCGCTCAGAGCCGTCGACATCTCATGGTGAGATGGCTGTGCTTCTTGGAAGTTAAGGGGCTCATTCAGGGTCATCAGCCCAGTAGCTGAGTGAACAGTTGACTCAGGTGATCAAAATTTCCTTCTGCGCTGAAGGTCGTGGGTTTATCCTGTTCAGTTGCTGAGCTGTGTCCGACTCTCTGCGAAACCATGGACTGCTGGGTGCCAGACTCCCCTGTCCTCTACTCTCTCCCAGAGTTTACTCACATTACTGTCCCTTGATTCGGTGATGCAGTCTACCCATCCCATCCTCTTCTGCCCCCTTCTCCTCCTGCCTTCAATCTTTCCCAGCATCAGGGTCTTTTCCAATGAGTTGGCTCTTCACATCTGGTGGCCAAAATATTGGAGCTTCAGCTTCAGCATCAGTCTTTCCAGTGATTATTCAGGGTTGATTTCCTTCAGGATTGACCCGTTTGATATCCTTGCAGTCCAAGGGACTGGCTTATCTTAGGGAAGCAAAATGTGGTGTATTTGTGGCGTGGAGAGTTTCAGTTCAGTTCCACGGGTTAATTTTGGATGCTTGTGGCTGTAGGCTGAAGAGAGGAACTGCCATGGATTAGCAAGTCCTTTCACAGGTTTGTCTCCTCAATGGGTCGACGAAAGGGCAGGTGGGATGGAGCTCTGTCCTGGGGAGGAAGCAGTGGTGCTTGAGTTGATGGCATGGATGTGTCATTTCTGGTGAGGGATCCTGTCAAGTGGAACCTCAAAGGGAAACTTTCTAAAGGTGGGTTTTCTCTTTTACCTCCTTTTAAAGGAGGAATGGGGGAATTCTGGATAATGAATCAAGTATCTAATGCATATTCAGCAGAGGCAAGGTAGGAGATTTGTATGTAGAACAAACCTGTTATCTCTTTTTTAGGAAGAGTGGAGTTATGAATAATCTTGTGAATTTTTAGCACAGGCGAGTTGAGTTGTATGCAGACTTGGAAAACCAGAAGGAAAACAAACAGTGCCCCTAGAGACCACATGGCAGGGCCATAGACACAGCAGCGGAAGTGGTTCGGGTTCAGAAACCAGGTTATTCTTGTATTTAGAAGTCATTCAGTAAGACACAAAGCTGATTTTATATAAATACTGGAAATACATCCAGGCTCAAGGGCTGTGTTATTTTGGAGTCAGCGTCTTGAAGGGCTGAGAAAAAGCAAGGAACAATTTGAAAACCTTAATTGAAGGTTGGGTTGGTGATGACTGGGAAGGTCCGTGGGCAGAGCCAGGAGCCCAGAATGGAACAGAGTCCCTTGCATCACTTAACCTCTTGCCTTTTGACTTGTGTCTGAAACTTCTAACCTTTTACTCTAAGCCAATGACATGAGCTCAGTTTGAGTGCTTTCTAAAAGTATTATTTCAATATTGAAATTAGTCTGTGGGTATAATTCGAAACATTGAGTGTATTGTGAAGTCACAGGGGAGGAATGTAGGAAAACATCTTGAAGGGCTGGGGGTCGTGGTGGGAGAAGGAAGGAGAGGACACAGAATCCCATCTCCGCTTTTGTTCTGAGCGGTCAGCTGCTGTGCTGAGCAGTGCGTGCATGCTAAGTCGCTCAGTCGTGTGTGACTCTCTGCGACCCCGTGGACTGTAGCCCACCAGGCTCCTCTGTCCATGGGATTCTCCAGGCAAGAATACTGCAGTGGGTTGCCATTTCCTCCTCCAGGGGATCTTCCTGATCCAGAGATTGACCCCTCGTCTCTTATATATCCTGCATTGGCAGTGGGTTCTTCACCAAAAAAAGAGACGATATTCCCTAATTTGAAATAGGGGACTATGGGTTACCCTACATTTTGGCCAAGGAAAGGCTGAAGAGAGAGCTGTTCACACCAAGAATTATAGATAAACATTGATCATTACTCTTGCAGCAATTGAAGTAAAAGCACATGACTTGAAATAAGAAAACTTATCAGTATCTGATTAGATGTATATATTTGGTATACATATATATCAAGTGCTGTTCATTTGACATCATTTTGCTGACAAAGGTCCATCTAGTCAAAGTTATGGTTTTTCCAGTAGTCACGTATAGATGTGAAAGTTGGACCATGAAGAAAGCTTAGTGCCCAAGGACTCTGGAGAGTCCCCTGGACTGCAGGGAGATCAAATCAGTCAATCCTAAAGGAAATCAACCCTGAATATTCACTGGGAGGACTGATGCTGAAGCTCCAGTACTTTGGCCACCTGATGTGAAGAGCTGACTCATTGGAAGAGACCCTGATGCTGGGAAAGATTGAAGGAAAGAGGAGAAGGGGACGACAGAGGATAAGATTGTTGGATGGCATCACTGAATCAATGGACGACATGAGTTTGAGAAAACTCTGGGAGATAGTGAAGAACAGGGAAGCCTGGCATGCTGCAGTCGATGGGGTCACAAAGAGTCAGACATGACTTAACAACTGAACAGCAACAAACATCTTCATATGTGAAATAAAGCAACTAATGAAAAAATAGTTTTTTCTTTTCTTCTTTAAAAATATTAACGGACATTTTAATCATAAAAATATTGATAGTATAGAAAAGTAGAGAAAGAGAAACTTATTATTTCTAGTAGCTTCAGACAATCAGCAAATAGGTAAATAATATATTTTATATGCAGCTGTTCCCATGAGAGCCTGTCAGTAAGGGAGTACGTGTTTTATGGGTCGTGCGTGTCTCCTTTGCTGTCTTTTCTTTTATCCACTGGAGAATCACGTCACCTTCAGGAGGACGGTATTTGAATTTATCCTGTCCGAGTCCTGTGATGGATGTTAGGTGTAGTGTTTCCAGAGTTCTGACTGCTCACCTGTGGAATATGGTGCCTTGTCTGTTAGTGACTGAGGTAGAAGGTAACTTCATACAGAGATTGGCCCCTTGTAAAGGCTTTGGAGTTTTGTGTGTGTGTTTATCCTGTGCTGTTAAATCCTTTGTTATTTTAAAGTTGTTCAGTCTGAAGTCAGTTGGGTATTTATTTCTGGCGAGCTGAGGAAAAGGCAGCTCAGCCCAAGTGTGTAGTAAGTGTTGGGACTTCCCAGGTGGCTCAGTGGTGAAGAATCTGCCTTCCGATGCAGCAGATGAGCCTTCGATCCCTGGGTCGGGAAGATCCCCTGGAGAAGGAATGGCAAAACACACTGCAGGATTCTTGCAGGAAAGTTGCATGGACAGAGCCTGGCGGGGCTGCAGTCCGTGGGTCGCAGAGTTGGACGTGACTGAGCAGGTCAGCATGTGAACTCTTAGCTGTGCACTGGCATGTGGAATCTTGTTCCCTAACCGGGGATGGAGCCCAGCCCTCTGTGTCAGGAGCATGGCATCTTAGCCACTGTGCCGCCGGGGAGGTCCCAGGCACTGGACATTTTTATAGAGCAGCTGCCCTCTCTTCCCACCTGACCCACTGCCCGGACACAGACACGCAGGCACATAGGTGCAGACTCACACACGCATGCACGCGCGCACACAGACACACATGCACACACACATTGTACACATGTGTGTGCACACACACACATCGCTCCTCACCTCCCAGGACACTTGTCTCCTCCCTCCGGCCCTTTCACTCCATGCACACCCAGCCTGTCTCCACTTGGCAACTGAAGGAGGTGTTTGCTCCAGTGATAGCTCACGTAACTGGAACTTAGCTTGCTGTCTGGCCAGCCCCCACCCCATGTCTGTTCTAAAACTCATCTGAAAGTGACCAAGCAGGCCTGCAGAGCCCAGATGACTGGGCCTTTTCTTTGCTGAAGTATTCCTGCCTGACGTAATATTCCCTGTGGCTGTCACTTAATTGCAAGGACAGGATAGTAATTGATGTTCATAATGATTTCCCTGAACCATTAAGAAAAGCATCTTTAATGTACTCAAGATTTCAGGCTTTAGGAAGATTTCCATCCAGATCAGTCTCTTAAAAAAAAAGATGTGGTGCATAAATTATTTCCCTACCTGCCAGCTCGGCGGTGCAATGAGCCTCTCATTCATTGCCCTCTCATTCATTGCGGGTGGGCGCTGGGTGTCACTGTGCTGTCGGTTTTGGCTGTTTTACTTTTTGTAGGAGTCAGATGTCTGCACATTCTCTGCTACTGAGGCATAAATTTCTTTAAAGAGAGCACTGTTCTCCTTGCGGCACCTCCAACCTAAGTTGTTCAGTCGCTAAGTCATGTCTGACTCTTTGCAACCGCATGGACCGCAGCAGGCCAGGCTCCTCAGTCCTCCACTTTCTCCCGGAGCTTGCTCAGATTCATGTCCTTCGAGTCGGTGCTGCTATCTAACCATCTCATCCTCTGTCAGCCCCTTCTCCTCCTGCCCTCAACCTTTCCCAGCATCAGGGTTTTTTTCCAGTGAGTCAGCTGTTTGCATCAGGTGGTCAGAGTATTGGAGCTTCAGCATCAGTCTCGGTCCTTCCAGTGAGTATTCAGAGTTGATTTCCTTTAGGATTCCTATAGAATTTAGAATTCTCTATGGAGGTCTTTTAATTTTCAAGGAATAGAAGCTTGGTTTTCTTATCAAATCACAATTCTTGGCCGCATGACACTTATATTTCCCTATGTTTTCTCAGTCTTCCTGCTCATCTACAGCCCTGAGCATGGAACAGAGGGAGAAGTAGGTGGACAGATCTTGATTACAGTACATGGCAGTTACACGGTCGCAGTGCCTGCCTCACTGGATCTGGGCTCTGGAGGACTGTGATGAGAAGGTGTGTGCAGTGGGTCTTGTCACCCTTGCCTGCCCTGGTGTCAGGAGGTGTTCAGGCGTCTGAGCGCCTTCCCAAAGGGCCCTGAGCTGACTCTCTCCCAAGTTAATTACCTGCTGCCTTACCTCAGGTGGCTTGGGAATGCTGTTTGGGTAATATGCCCTCTTCCTCTGTTGCTGTTTTTTTTTGCAGATACTTCCTGGAAAAGAGCACTCATAAGTGGGGTGTGGTTTGGGGGTTTCCAGTGCAGAACCAACCAGGCTGGTCTTGGCTTGGGCGTGGATGGACATGGAGCCTTAGAAAGTGGTCAGTGCATCGCTGGGTGCTGAGCTTTTGCCGTCCATCACGTGGTCAGCTAGGTTTCATGTTTGCCCTTTAAAGTAAGGGCTTGTGAGGGGGAATTATCCTTAGAATTAAAATGTTTTTTTAAAGACTTTTTTTTTTTTTAGAGCAGTTTTAGTTTCACAGCAAAATTGAGAGGACGGTACGGGTATACCTGTTTTCACACATACATATCCCTTCCCCATTATTGGCACTCCCCTCCCGCCAGTGTATAGCTGTTAAAACTAATGAACCTCTGTTGACATATCGTAATCACTCGCTTTATGCTACGGGTTACTCCCGCTGTTGTACAATCTGAGTTTGGATTGTATCCTCCCTGAGGTGGATTGTATCACCACATATCTATGTGGTGACATGAATCTGTCATTATAGTATCATGCAGAGGGTTTTCACTGTGCTCTGAAATTCTCTGTGCTCTGCCGGGTCCATCTCCCTTTCGCAGCTGGAATTCTTAGGAGTGAGACATCAGGGTAGAGAACTGATACACCAGGCTGATCCCCTGGATGGTCTCTTGTTTGCATTGTGGGTTGACTTTGTCATCTCATCTGTTCACCAACCGTTTTGATGAACTAGGCTTGCCTGTCCTTTGAGCTTCTGGACCTCTCAGAACATAGTTCTGTTTCAGTGATAAACATAATCGACATTTGTTAGAGCTCGTTTGTTATTAATCTGACCTTCCCATATCAAGACCCCAACTAAGATAATGAGTGTGTATCTTTATGGTAATAAATACCAGAAAGGATATGAGAACTTGAATTTGGGCTTTTTCATGCAAGTATGGAGAAGCGATTTTCAAAATTCAGAATGCGTAAGAATCACTAGTCATGGATTCCTGCACCTCTCTGAGAGAATTCTTGTGTTTGGGTCTGAATCTTTGGGTTCTCTCCTCTCGCTTGGCCTGGTGACGCTTGCCCATGTGTTCTTTTCTGGGATTTGGTGAGGATGGTCTGCAGCTCATATCTCAAGGGGACCCCTCCTGCCCCCTGAAATCTTCAGGCTCACCAGGCAGTCCTCGCGGTCTGCACAGGGTCTCCACCACTGGCCCCACAGTGTGTCCCATCTGATTCCGCCTTTAAAGGTACTTCGTGTCACCCAGGGTGACCCGGAGCACTTGGCTTCACCCTGTCCTGTTTGCTAAGTTTCTGCTACAGACTGCGGTGTCTTTCTCTTCTTTCTGTCACTATGTAATGCTCCTTCTTGTGGACTGTTTTGCAGCCCTCTCGGTACCCTGCCCCCGCTCCCTGCACAGGGGTAGTGGGCTACCCCCTCAGTCTGCAGCTCACATCCTGGCCACTTGTTAAGAGCAGGCTGCCGCCCTCTGCTTGCTTAGGTTGGTGTTGATGGGCTTTTCATGCTCAGTTGTGTCCGATTCTTTTGTCAGCCTGTAGCCTGCCAGGCTCTTCTGTCCATGGAATTCTCTAGGCAAGAATACTGGAGTGGGTTGCCAGTTCCTCCTCCAGGGGATCTTCCCAACCCAGGGATTGAACCCAGGTCTCCTGCATTGCAGGAAGATTCTTTACCGTCTGAGCACCAGGGAAGCCCGATGATGGGCTTTGCTCTTAAGCAAACAGAAGGTCAGTTTCAGGCAGTTAATCTGTAAAGTTGTCTCAAATTAAACTCAACAGAAAGCAAAAGCATTCTGATCTCCAATATTTATTGAAAGAAAATTTGTGAGATAAAAGAAGGAACTTCCCAACAAGAACACATTGTAGTTTCCTAAGTCTATGGGTGAGGGGTTTGAACTTTGCTCACACTCTCCTTCACATTCCAGAGAGTGTTCTGGGGTGTTCTTTCATTGACTTTTCCTGATTTCTCATGGGAGAGAAGACGCCAGGAATTGAAAGCCAGCTTTTATTTTTGGCTTCTGCATTCCCGGTTATGTGGAAGCAACTCCACTGCAGGAAGGTGTTGCCTGATGGCTCAGTGGGTGAAGAATTGACCTACAGGGCTGGAGACCCGAGTTTGATCCCCGGGTCAGGAAGATCCCTGGAGAAGGGAGGGAATGGAGACCCACTCCAGTGTTCTTGTCTGGAGAATCCCCTGGACAGAGGAGCCTGGTGGACTACAGTCCATGGGGTCACACAGAGTCGGACACGGCTGACCACCTGAGCACACCATTGCAGGAGGAGCAACGGGCTTGTGTGTCCAGTTTGGGGGGCCACCCTGGTGAGGAGGAGCTGATCTTGGCGTGCCTCACGTGGGAAGGCCTGGAGAGTTACCTGTCCTCTTAAGTTCTCCTCTTTCTTCTTGGATTCTCGGAAATTATAGCTTGGCTTCAGGATTGTGTGGCCACGGTCATGGTCACCTGGCTGCTGAGTCTCTGCTGGTAAATTCGTCTTCTGTCACTGGTGGTGGGGGACAGGGTCCAGCTGCACTTGATCACCAGGGCTGCCCTTGACCCTTGCTGAGTGCTGCTTTTGCCCCTCCATCGTCTTTTCCCGTGACACCCCCATGACACGGGCAGCGCTGTCCCTGCTGACAGAGGAGGCCGTTTGTGTGGGTATGGCCGTGGTTTCCATGCTGGGCGCCCTGTCCTGCAGCCAGAGAGGGTCATTGGCCCAGCGTGTCTGCGTGTCACAGCTGCGGGCCCCATGCTCCGGAGGGGCTGAGCTTCCAAAGCCCAGAACCCTCGGGTGAGAGTCAAAGGCGGATACGTCAGCAGACGCAGAATGGTGTATGGACAGGTAGTCAACCATGGCCACTACGCCCAGTTCCCTGACACGCTGTCAGGGTCCTACCTCCAAGCGGGGGACAGCCCCTTAGGTCATGTCATGTGCAGTGTGGGGCTGGGATTGTGGGTCACCCGGCTGTGTTCCCCTGGTGGCTCAGATGGTCAAGAATCTGCCTGCAATGCAGGAGACCCAGGTTCAGTCCCTGGGTCGGGAGGATCCCTGGAGAAGTAAATGACAAACCCAGTCCAGTGTTCTTGCCTGGGAAACCCCATGGACGGAGGAGCCTGGCGGGCTACAGTCCATGGGGTCGCAAAGAGTCAGACACGACAGCGGCTACCACAAACAGCTGTGGCAGCCCGTCCCTGGTGCTGTGCTGGACGCGGGAGGATGTGATGGGAGCGTGAGGCTGGTGACTCAGAGGGCACTCGGGGACTGGCAGTGGGACTGGGGGACAAGGCTGGACGCAGGGCTCCTGGGACTGGCCCACGAGGAGTGTTCTTCCCTCCCTGCCCCGTGCCACCGCAGAGGTGGGGCTCCTACAGACGTCTGACAGTGGCCCAGGTAGGGGTGATGTGCGCGGTCTGCAGGTGGGGGACGTTGGCAGGATGCTCCGGGCCTGTGGGCTCTGTGTGTCTGGCTTTCCTGCATCCAGGCTGTCCGCAGCCCTGCTCAGAGAGGGACTGCTGTGACCGCAGGGAGCTGAGACTCCTCGGTAATTCAGTGTCATTTTCATGGAGTTGTTTTGTCCAAGTTGGAATTTGAGTCCCTGCCCAAGCTTTCCAGAATAAATGGAGAGCTTCCCCTATCGGGTTTCAAGTTCTAAAGTTCATAACTCTTTCCATCACGAGGCCACAGTGAGGCAGCCTCTTGGAAAGTCTGGGGACGTGCCTTCTGCTTCACGTTTGCTGCAAGGATCGTTTTCTGCAGAGCCCTTGAGGAGAGGGTGCTCATGGTGTCAGGGCAGCGCATTGTTGCTGGCCCCGGAGATGCCCGCAGGGCAGTGCAGAGAGGGACGCGGGGGAGAACCAATGGCGAGGAAGCTCCTGCGGCAGAGGGGATGGGAGAGCAGTGCCCAGCTTGTCTGAGATGCTCGTGATACACATGAGTAACAGATGTTTCTGTCCTGGGCCGGGAATTGTGACACAGCTGTAAGGCAGTGCTCTCTCTGCACCCCATCTCTGCATGCACTCCTGCCCCCCAACCTTGTTCTGAGTAACCATGCTGCAGCCTCCCTGCGTTGGGCCCACAGGAAAGTGTCCGGGAAGACTCTCAGTGAACTCTTGGAAAATCAAGTGCTATTGGGGGTGCGTCAGCAGAAGATGACTGTTATCCATTTTTGATGGTAAATAATATAATATTTGGGCTTCCCAGATGGCAGTATGATATCCAGACTTTTTTTTTTTTTGGGTTATTTCCTTCATGTGGAATGTTGAGAAAAAAAGATTGATCACCCTGGAAGAAAAGGTTTAAGATGTTCTGATTGAAAGGCAATGATATGTAAATGAAACCCAGGAAAGAAGGAGGGAATTGATTTTTTATCAAAAGTTGTTTGTTATGCTGCTTGATTGGTTTTTTCAGTGTGGTTCATGAAGTCTTACAAACCAATAGAACCGTATGGTTCTGTTGGGAGAGCCTGGGACTCTGTCAGCATCACTTTTGGGGGTAAAAGCTCAGAAGAGGTGATTTGTCGAAACTTCAGCTGTTCTGTTCTCATCATGGTGCAGAGCATTTGTGCCAATTATGTTTCTTTCATTTCTGTTTTTCAGGGTCGACATGTTAAAACAGGTCAGCTGGCAGCCATCAAAGTTATGGATGTTACCGAGGTAAGGTTGGGCCACAGATGTTTTCAGAGAAATCCTTAGATAAAAAACAAGGATCCCTCCCGTCCCCCTTCAGCCTCCCCCTGTTGAAGAGGAGTTGTTCTGTTTGGAGAATCGATCTTGAGCAAATTACCCTCGTGTGACGCTGTGGGTTCAGAAGGCTCAGCAGACAAGCTGGCTTAAGTTGTTGCAGATGGGCCCCGAGTAACTAAGAATCAGTAGCGTTTTCTTAAGGGAAGAAAAAAAAAAGAGGCACATCGAAATGATGTCATCCTTGGCAGCATAATGGACCATAATTGGAAACATCTTCTCTAATGGAAAAGATTTGAGAAGTCATCACGGAGGTCATATGAGTAGGGAGGTTGAGGGGGCGGGTGGGGAAGAGGTTCTCTGGGGTATTGGGCCACATTTGGGCCATTTCTTTTATTTTTGACATGGGGGAAAGAAAACAGATCCAGCCAAGTTCCCAGAGGTTTGCAAACAGAAACATCTGCTAGAATGCTGAGCAGATTGTTGGCAAAATTTAGTAGCAAAAAATAGTTCTCAAAATGGCCACATGAGGATTTTACTGTGTAGCTTTGGATGGGAATGAGGAGAAGTGAACTCCAATGAAAGGTAAGTGTGTATGTACCCATGTGTGATCGTGTGCACATAGGCATGAGTCCACATTCAATTTAAAGAAGTAACCACGGAGTATAATGAGCCAAATCCACCTTCTTTTAAATTTCCATCGGAATCTTCATCCTCCCGTGGTTGCTTTTGACTTGCTTCTCAGGTGGCTCAGATGGCGAAGCCTGCCTGCAGTGCAGATGCAGGAGGCCCGGGTTCGTCCCCGCGGTTGGGACGGAGAGGGGAACAGCAACCCACTCCAGTATTCTTGCCTGGAGAATTCCACAGACAGAGAAGCCTGGTGGTCTACAGCCCCTGGGGTCTCAAAAGAGTCAAACACGACTGAGCGACGTTCAGAGAGAGAGAGAAAATGATGAGTGAAATTTACATCATAGAGATTCTAGAGTGAGCTAACCAGAAACCATTCGGGGTGTCTGAATCAAGCTGTAATCTCCCCAAGTGTGGGACCCATTGAGGGAGAAGATGGCTGAACTGGTCCCAGGTGTGCAGGTGATCACCTGGAAGGTCTCCTCCTCTGCCTTCTTCTCCCCTCAGTCTCTAGGGTCGCTCATTGCCAGCATGTGGATTGCTTGAGTGAGACTTAGAAAGTGTCATCTCTGGGCCACCAGGCAGCTGGGAGGACCTTATATAGTATGTGAAGGTGTGATATTTGATGCAGTGACTGCTGTCTTCTCGCTCTATGTTTTCATCCTTTTAGCTGCACCTTGCAGCACTTGGGATCTTAGTTTCCCAACCATGGATCGAACCCATGACCCCTGCACTGCAGTGCGGAGTCTTAACTTCTGAACAGCCCAGGAAATCCCACTGTCATTTTTTTTTCAATAATAAAAAAGTACCATTGTTTGGCTGGCCAGAGGATTCTTGTAACCTCCTAGGTGATTTCTGTTGTGTTCTAGTGATCCCACTGGATTCTTTTCCAGTTAAATGCTAATGTTAAGATCACAGAGTGGTGAACGCTGCAGATGCCGACTTCCCGTGATGGAAATGGCGCAGCCGGTTACTGATGAGGTGCTCCCTGAACGGACCAGCGGGGCCCCTTCCCGCCAGGCTGCTCACGCTGCCTGGTGGTGCATCTCCAGCCTCTGACATTTACCAGTGCCCTCCTGCCTTGGTTATGGGCAGACTCTGGGTACCGTTTTAAGCATCATCTCTGGAAGTTCTGTGTGGCATCTGCCAACCCCCCTGAGAGCAGAGGCTCTTCTCTGGCTCCAGCCCCCGCTGCCTGGCTGCCACCTCCAGGAGCGCTGTAGTGAACTCGCCTGCTCTGTGGGCATCCTCTTCATCCTTGCAGTGCACACTGCACACTGTTTCTCTGCAACGAACGGTTGTTGTTGGGTGGTTGGTTGGTTTTAAAGTGTAAAATACAGGAAAGTAAAAGGTACAGTAAACCCCCCTGCAGTCGTCATCGTTGGTGCCCTTGTGCATCTCCTCACCAGCATCTCTCTGAGCATGGCTCTAAAACACGGACCTGTGTGTGTACCAGACACTTGAGGTGAGTTGCATGCGAAAGGTAGGGCCTTCCCAGGTGGTGCTAATGGTTAGGAACCCTCCTGCCAGTGCAGGAGATGCCAGAGACATGGGTTCAGTCCCTGGGCCAGGAAGATCCCCTGGAGGAGGGCGTGGCAACCCACTCCAGCATTCTTGCCTGGGAAGTCCCATGGGCGAAGGAGACTGGCGGGCTACAGTCCATGGGGTTGCAGAGTCAGACACGACAAGCCACTTAGCGCAGCACAGCACATACAAAGATATTTCCTTGCCTGAAAAAATCAGGCAGCACCGGACAAATGCATTTTCAAGACTCCTTTAATAATAATTATGCAAAACCCATGTGTTCAGGTGAAATGAAAAGCAGATGGCGAGTCTTCAGAGCAGATAAAAACCCAACCAACCGTTTACCGTGTTGGCCTCTCAGTCATGTTTCTCGTGTGATGTGTTCATGCAGTGACCTCTCTCCAGAGTGACCTCTGACCTGTGAGCAAATACGATGGTGGGTGGGGAACTGGTGCAGTCGGCGCCCTGGGGAACATGGCCCCAGACCTTCCCTTCCAGGGGCCTGCCTCTCTGCCCTTCTTGCCAAGCTTTGGGAGCAGGAGGGAGAATTGGCAGCTGGTGTTTCTGCTTGCAGCTCCGGCAGGAGGGGCTGTGGGAGAGGGTTCCTGGTCGGGAGCAGGGTCCTTCCTGGTTTCTGAGTCCATCGGTCTCGTCTCGGGAGCAAAAAGGTGTGGACGCTGATCCTTAGGAAGAACCTCAGGCTGGTCCCGCCTGTCGAGCCTGTTCCTTGAGTGACATTGAGAGGCAGTTGCTCAGGCTGTCTACAGGCCAGAGGAGCAGCAGATGTGGGGAGGGGGTGGCGGGGTGGTTCTGGCCCCAGCTGTCAGCTGTCTTCAGCCCTGAATGAACCACTCCAGGCTGGCTGCCCGAGTCCGCTTCACCTGCTTCACTTGATTGTGTGGCCCCGGAAAACAAAGCAGACAGAGAATTCCCATTTTGCCCTGGTGCTTTCTGGGAGACCGAGTGGTCTGGGAGGGAGCCCTTTGTTCGCTGGAGATGTACACATGTCTGTTATGTTTCTTCTTGAGCTTCAACTCTTTTTTTTTTTTTTAAAGAATCGCTTTTCTTTAGGATTTGGAAGAGTTCTTTTTAAAGAAAAAGTGTCATGTATCTGATTGGTGGTGGAGAGGTTTTGAAGGGCATGTTCAAACAGGACAAGACCAGGCTGTGAGATCTACAATACATAACTTTTGTGATCATTAGAGATTCACAAGAATTTGCAGAAAAATGTTCAAGGAGGTCCCACGTATCTTGCACCCAGTTTTCCCCGAGGGTCACATCTTGCATAACTGTAGTACAGTGTCGCAACTAAAGACCTGCACAGAGCTGACCTGGACTCCAGTGTTAGATTATAGCATGTGTGTCTGCCTGCGTGGTGTAGAGCCAAGGTGAGCCATGGGGCTCGGCGCACTGATCCCGTCCACAGAGCTTATTCGGAATTCCCCATTGTGACAGGTGTGTATGTGTGTGTATGTTGTAATACATTTTGAGGGTTACTTGAATAGGTTATTTGAATTCTTGATAGCCCCTTCATTTCAGTCCTTGTGTCTTTATATATATATGTTTGTCAATTTTTTATGCCTTTTGTTTAGTGGGAAATCATTGCCCTTTAAAACCCTACGTGCCACGCTAAGTCACATGTGGGATCTTAGTTCACTGTGCTTTGTGATCAGTCACTTCAGGCTTTGTGATCAGTCACTTCAGGTGTGTGTGACTCTTTGTGAGCCCACGGACTGTAGCCTGCCAGGCTGCTCTGTCCATGGGGTTCTCCAGGCAAGAATACTGGGGTAGGTTGCCATGCCCTCCAGGGGATCGTCCTGACCCAGGGATTGAACCTGCATCTCCTGTATTGGCAGGAGAGTTCTTTACCACTAGCACCACCTGGGAAGCCCCCTTAAAACCCTCCTATTTAAGCATAAGTGATTATGTTTACAAAGTATTGACAATTTTAGTTGTCTTCTTTCATACTTTAAAATACGTCAGCTCTCCTGTTACAATCCTGACCTAAGGCAGCAAGGAAAGTCTGAGCCTTGGGAGGCTCACCGCAGCCTCCATCCCGACCCCGCACCCCCATCCTCCAGTCACCGCCTGCCTCAGTCCTGTGTCTTCAGGCCACACTTGCATCCTTCCTGTTACGCACAAGAGCCTGATAGTTTGTCTCTTGCAGTTGAGGTACCTCTCGTTTTTATTTAACACTCTGGAAGGTAAACAAACAAAAGAATGATCTAGATCAGTAATTCTCAACTTGGGGTCCATAAATTCTTTAGGATTTGTTTCTAGGATGTGAGATTTATGTTTTTATTTAAATAATATGCAATCAACTCTTTATTATGAAAATGTTCATAATTATAGCACTGTTCAGAAAGTGAACTCTCTCTACCCTTTGCTGAAATTAGCAACTTTTGGCTTTTCATTTGTGTATGTGGTATGTCTGTATTGTGATACCAAGACGCAATGCTTGTAAATACTTGAACACACTTCTCTTAAAATACAGCTATAATCAAAATACCACTTGAGAGGATGAATCATTTCAGATTGTCACCTAACGTGGTCTATTTCAAATATACTCAGTTATGCCAAGGACGTTTTTATAACCCTTTTTTTCCAATCATGGTCCGATGGAGGTTTGTGTATTACATTTGGATCTCTTATCGCTCTTTTTAAAATATCTTTTAAAAAAAATTAAGTATAGTTAACTCACAATGTTGTATTAATTTCAGGGGTACAATAGAGTGGTTCTTTTTCAGATTCTTTTCCATTATAGGTTATTGCAGAATACTGAGTGTAGTTCCCTGTGCTATACAGTAAGTCTTTGTTGTTCAGCTGTTTTATGTGTTGTAGTATGTTTAGGTCGCTCCCCACCATCTAATTTACCGTCCCCCTCAATCCTCTTTGGTAGCTAGAAGTATGTTTTCTATGTTCCTGAGTCTATTTTGTAAATAAGTTCATTTGTATCATTTTTTAAAAAAAGATTTCACTTATGAGTCATATCATATGATACTTGTCTTTCTCTGTCTGACTTACTTCACTTAGTATGATAATGTCTAGGTCCATCCAGGTTGCTGGAAATGGCATTATTTCATTCTTTTTTATGGTCAAGTAACATTCCATTCAGAAATCAACATTCAGAAAACTAAGATCATGGCATCTGGTCCCATCACTTCATGGGAAATAGACGGGGAAACAGTGGAAACAGTGTCAGACTTTATTTTTGGGGGCTCCAAAATCACTGCAGATGGTGATTGCAGCCATGAAATTCAAAGACGCTTACTCCGTGGAAGGAAAGTTATGACCGACCTAGACAGCATATTAAAAAGCAGAGACATTACTTTGCCAACAAAGGTCCGTCTGGTCAAGGCTATGGTTTTTCAGTCATGTATGGATGTGAGAGTTGGACTGTGAGGAAAGCTGAGTGCCAAAGAATTGATGCTTTTGAACTGTGGTGTTGGAGAAGACTCTTGAGAGTCCCTTGTACTGCAAGGAAATCCAACCAGTCCATCCTAAAGGAGATCCGTCCTGGGTGTTCATTGGAAGGACTGCTGTTGAAGCTGAAACTCCAGTACTTTGGCCATCTCATGCGAAGAGTTGACTCATTAGAAAAGACCCTGATGCTGGGAGGGATTGGGGGCAGGAGGAGAAGGGGATGACAGAGGATGAGATGGCTGGATGGCAGCGCCGACTTGACGGACACGAGCGTGAGTAAACTCCGGGAATTGGTGATGGACAGGGAGTCCTGGCGTGCTGCAGTTCATGGGGTCGCAAAGAGTCGGACACAACTGAGTGACTGAACTGAATATTCCATTGTGTGTATGTGTGTGTGTGTGTATGTATATCCATTGGTAGATGAATGGATAAAGAAGATATGGTGTGTGCACACAGACACACACACACACACACACTGGTTAGCTTATCTCTTAAGTCACTTTTAATCTAGGTCAGTCCTTCCTACTTTTTTTTTTTTTTAAGAGAAATTGACTTTCGGAAGAGCCCAGCCAATTGTTTGGTAAACTAGTCCCCATTCTGGATTTGTCTGATAGTTTCCTCATGTTGTGCTTTAACTTGTTCCTCCTCCTATATTTCCTGTAAACTGGAAATTAGATCGAGGCTTAATTAGATGCACAATAAGTGTTTTTTGGCAAGAACACCCTGGTGGTGTTGGAGCTTCCGGTTGCATGACCTCAGGGGGCACATCCATCCTGATTGTCCCAGTGTTAGTGAAGCCGTTTTGCTGGAAGACGTGACTGCACAGGTCCCCATGCTGTCGGCTGCGGCCCATGGAAGCAATCCACATGTAGACACTGGGTTAATCCTTATGACTGCCAAGTGTTGATTTTCAGATTCTATCTTCCAGGCTTCTTAGCGTGCATCAGTCTGTAAAGAAGAGTTTCCTTTCTTACCTACCCCACCCTTTCTTGTCTTCTTTCTTCTAGATATTGCCATGGACATAGGCAGTTTTATTAATATTTCTTCAATGTGTATCCATCAGCTGCAGCTGCCATTATTACTATCTAATGAAAGCATGCCACATCTAGCCAGGGGAGCTCTTTAAAGACTGCCTTCTGCAGCCCCTTGACACGGCCCCATTAGTTTCTGAATATTTCCTTGTCTTTTGGGACAAGTAGGTGTTTGAGGCTCATCTTTCAGAATGTGAGTCCCTTCCGCTGAGGAGCCTTAGTTCCTTTCAGTGGGAAGTGCACTCAGAAACCGGTATCTGGACGCTCAATGAGCTCAGTGCTGCGGAGGCTTTCTGCTTCCCTGTGTGTGTCACATTTGTGACTCAGTCGTGTCTGACTCCTTGCGACCTCATGGACTGTAGCCCGCCCGGCTCTCTGTCCATGGAATTCTCCAGGCAAGAGTACTGGAGTGGGTTACTATTCCCTTCTCCAAG
The DNA here is from genome assembly GCF_910594005.1 of Cervus elaphus. Classification (NCBI taxonomy): domain Eukaryota; kingdom Metazoa; phylum Chordata; class Mammalia; order Artiodactyla; family Cervidae; genus Cervus; species Cervus elaphus. The sequence goes on along the minus strand of NC_057825.1, from coordinate 96,040,150 downwards.
GGCTTTTCTCGACCTAGGGATCTAACATGGTTCTCCTGCATTGTAGGCGGATTTCTTACCGTCTGAGCCACCAGGAAAGCCCTTTTTGCTTCTAGACCCTCTCAGTAGATAGAGCTTGGGAATACATTTTTCAGAATCATTTTTTGCTTAATTTCCAAAATCTTGTGTATTTTATATTTTTCTTTTTGCCTAGACTGAAAACTGTTAGTTCGTAATAAAATATTACATTTACTTATTTACTTTATCCTCTGGTAAACATAGATGTGCTGGAGAAGAGAATGTCAACCTACTTCAATATCCTTGCCTAGAGAATTCCATGGACAGAGGAGCTTGGTATCCTGTCTGTGGGGTCACAAAGAGTTGGACATGCCTGAGCGACTTTCAGTAAATGTAAAATCATTTCAGAATTACAACACCAATGTTACCACTTATCAGTGAACACAGTAGAGTTTTATTTGTTTGAAGCTGTTTTTGTCCTTAGACTCTTATCTGTCAAGGATTTGCAGAGTGCTATATTCAGAAGTTACTAGGAATACTCATCTCCTTGTGGGGTATATCAATCGGGTGTGTAGCTGCTAGCTTCAGTTTCTATTTTAATTCATTCATAGTGTTTCCTTTTTCTCCTGATTTAATTTTCGAATGTGTGAATCATTACATGGTTTGCAAGTCAAAACTATATAAAAGGCGTGTATTTCAAAAAGCAGTTTTAGAAAGCTTAGGCCAGCTTGTCTGGATGGTGAACCACTTTAAACCCAGATACTGCGGTGCAATTCAGTGCCTTTACATGTGTGTAATAATTGTTTTGGGCACAGGAGGTCTACCGTCTTGTGATGATGCGGAGAAAACAGAGGTGAACAGTATGTAGTGCTTTATGTTGGAGAGGGATGAAATGGTGCTCTGTCTGGGGGTGGAGGGTGTCTCCCTGCTGCTCATCACCTCACCCAGTTCAGTCTTCTGGCAGAGTGGTCCCATGGTCCTTCCTTCACCATGCCTTCCTGGCATCAGATGGGGTTGAAGTGGTGGATTCTCTCCCAGCAGCACACCTGCAAATTTGTTAGAAATGCAGGGTCTCAGGTTCTACCCCAGACTCTTGCATCGGAAGTGCTGGATTGGGGCCCAGCAGTCAGGATTTTAACAAGTCCTCCAGGGGATTCGAGACATCCTCAGGTTCAAAAACCCTTAGGAGAGAAGACACCCCCTCAGGCCTGCAAGTGAAGGATTCCAGCTTGGAGACACTGACCTTCATGCTCAGGAGCACATGACTAGTTAGGTGGCAGGGACTAGAGCCCAGATCTCTTGATTCTCAACTTATGGAACCTTTGAAAGGATTAACAATTTCAGATGCTGGCTTCTCAGTAGGCTGTTGGGAGAGCTGATATGATCCTGACCTTAAAGGATGGGTGGATAGAGAGTGTAGATTCAGCCAGAGCAGACTTTTTTTTAGTCCTGATGACCTGAGTGTTGGTCGTGAGACATATTCCTTGGAGATTGGGAGGATACTGGGCCCAGTGGTCGCTGGGGTGCAGGGTGCTGGTTGGCAGGATTTGGGGTGTGCCCTCCCCACTTTTGGCCCCATGCTCCTACAGTGAGCATGGGAGAGGTAAAGCTGTGTAAAGCCCAGCCACTAACCCAGCTGCCCCAGAAGAAGTGGCCTGATGGTCAGCCACGTAGGTCGAATCTGGGGAAAAAGACCATGAGCATCGTCTCGAGCCAGCTCCACGGAGGAGACAACAAATTCTTGCTCCTGGGGCGGTCACACTCTGGCAGGAGGGAGCACACACGCTCATTCCAGAGACCAGGCAAGGCCCTGTGAGGCCTCCCAGTGTTACCAGTTTTCAGCTGGAGGTGAGCACGGTGTGATGAACGAGTGAGAACAGAAGGGAGGTAGGGAGAGAGTGCTGTGGACTGTGACTTGTTCCATTCTGCTGTTGTCCGGAAGACACTTAGATACTGCGGCCTTGCAGCTCGGTCCTGGTTCCTTCTTCCCGCCCACCTGCACCTCCCACAGGCCATCCCCGTCATCAGGGAAGCGGGCAGTGCATCAGTCAGCGCTCAGCTTCACACCGCTGTGTGCACACTCCTCCAAATATCCTTTTTTTCCCTTAACTTCTGTTTTTTACTTGCCTTCACAAACCACCTTCTTTCTCTCAGCTTGTTGTTCATTCGCTGAGTCGTGTCCGAGTCTTTGGGACCTTATGGGCTGCAGCACGCCAGGCTTCCCTGGCCTTCACCATCTCTTGGAGTTTGCTCAGACTCATGTCTATTGAGTCGATGATGCCATCCAACCATCTCATCCTCTGTTGCCCTCTTCTCCTCTTGCCCTTAGCCTTTCCAGCTTCAGAGTCTTTCCCAGTAAGTCATCTCTTCGCATCAGGTGGCCAAAGTATTGTACCTTCAGCATCAGTCCTCCCAGTGAATATTCAGGATTGATTTCCTTTCGGATTGACTGTTTTGATCTCCTTGCAGTCCCGGGGACTCTCCAGAGTCTTCTCTAACACCACGGGTTCGAAAGCATCATCCTTCAGCGCTGAGCCTTCTTTGTGGTTGGGCTCTCACATCCATACATGACTACTGGAAAAATCATAGCTTTGACTGTACAGACCTTTGTTGGCAAAGTGATATCTCTGTTTTTTAATACCCTGTCTAGGGTTGTCACAGCTTCTGAGAGAGAAACTGATGTGCCAAGTTTGTGGGATGCTGAATTTCCTTATCTGGCATTTTCTTATGCTCGGTAACTTCTAACTTAATTTAAATGATTTTGATATTAGATTTCAGCTTCCTAATTTGGATTGTCTTCATTCCTCAGCCTTCTGTAGATGAAGGTCACAAGTTATACCTCTTCATTGTTGTTATTATTTTAATAATGGTATAAGGCAAGTCCTTGAAGAAAACCTCTGAAAGTTAGAGATTGATTAAGCTTTGGTTTATTTTGATTAAGAAATATGACAGTAACTTTGAGAACCTCTAGTCCCACTGTGTTCCCAAAAGATCATGCCCTCATTTTCACAATCACCTCCCTAAGAAGACTCATAAGATTTTTCTTTCTAATCACACTGATGGAAACTATAGTCTGCACACATCTGCTCATGTACTGTGTGTGTATCCTTGTGCTTTATACATTAAAGTGGTAGGTGTCTCCCCGCACCTCTTGGAACCACTTTTCATCCCCTTGGAGGGTGATTGGAATGCTCAGATGCTCAGTTGTGTCTGACTCTTTGCGACCCCATGGACTGAAGTCTCCTATGTCTGGGATTCTCCAGGCAAGAACACTGGAGTGGCCTGCCATTTCCTTCTCCAAGGAATCTTCCCAACCCAGGAATCAAACCCACACCTCTTGTGACTCCTGCATTGGCCAGCATATTCTTTACGACTGTGCTACCTGGGAAGCCTTGGAGGGTGATGTCACCTGCATTGTGGACACCTGGTGTAGAGTAAATAAACATGGACCTTTGACAAAAAAACCAGAGGGTGCTTTGTACTATTTCCGATATATATATATTTTTAAAGTTCTACTAGAATTAAAAAGACACTAGAATTCATCTTCAGTGATAAAGTGTAGAGTGGATGAAGTGAACTGATGTTTGTTAAGGACTTGTACCAGGCATGGGGTGTGCCAGGCTCAGCTGGGACATGGATGCCCTCCTCCCCTGTATCTAATGGAGGAACAAAGGCTGGGACCACAAGAACAGACGGTCTCTGAGTGAGTGTAGTTGATTTGTAGTGTTGTGTTAATTTCTGGTTTATAGCCAGGTGACTTAGTTATACATACATATATTCATCCTATACATTAATAATTTGCATCTGCTAATCCCAACCTTCTAGTCCATCCCTCCCCTAGATTTACTCTCTTTCCTTCTAATTGCTATCTATCCTCCTTTCCCTGAAAATAATATGAAGTTAACTTAGGGTTAAGGCCAAACTACTCAACAAATAGGTCCCTGAGGATGTGTTTTAAGGACTTCACAGGTGGCTCAGTGTTAAAGAACCTGTCTGCCAATGCAGGAGATGCAGGTTCAGTCCCTGGGTCAGGAAGATCCCCTGAAGAAGGAAATGGCAACCCGCTCCAGTATTCTTGCTGGAGAATCCCATGGACAGAGGAGACTGGGGCGGGGCTACAGTCCATGCAGTCGCAAAAGAGTTGGACACGACTGAGCAACTAAACAACAACAAAAAACAGCAAATGTGTTTTAAAGGTAACAGAGTCGGACACGACTGAGCGACTTCACTACTACTGTTGGTGAGGATGTAAAAAAAGGTGAGATTTTTGTAAAGGATTAGTTTATTTTTGCGGAGATAGAATTTGTTTTTATCTGTGATTGATTTACTCAGTGTAAAGAATGTAACTAAGGATTAACAAAATACGAAAATTCTCGGGTGCTGTTCCTGCCTGTTTCATCAGTAAGTGAGCAGAGGAAGATAAAGACTAGATGAACTGTATGCTTCAGATCTTTTATGCTTGTCACGTCGACTTTATGCACGGGTGACAACATGTGACGATTAGAGCGGTGATTGACTTGCTCGGAGTCCACAGCTCCTTGCCAGAATAGCACCCTGCTCTTTCCATTGTGCTCTGATAGCCCCTAGTTCACTCTGAGAGTGCAGCTCTGTGTCCTGTGCTTGGGGTCTGCCTAGCGCCAGGTAACCAGAGGCGATGCCCAGTAGGTTTCGTAGGCATTCAGATCTTTGAGTTGGACAGGGTGTTCTCTTTTTGGTGGGCACTTGGAGAAACACATAACAGATACATAGTATTGGTTCTTGAGCACTGAAGAATTGATGCTTTCCAACTGTGGTGCTGGAGAAGAGTCTTGAGCGTCCCTTGGACAGCAAGGAGATAAAACCAGCCCATCCTAAAGGAAATCAACCCTGAATATTCATTGGAAGGACTGATGGTAAATGTCTAATACTTTGGCCACCTGATGCGAAGAGCCAACTCATTGGAAAAGACCGTGATGCTGAGAAAGATTGAGGGCAAGAGGAGAAGGGGGCGGCAGAGGATGAGACGGTTAGATAACATCACTGACTCAGTGGACATGGGTTTGAGCAAACTCTGGGAGATGGTGAAGGACAGGGAAGCCTGGTGTGCTGCAGTCTGTGGGGTCACAAAGAGTCGGACATGACGAAGTGACTGAACAGCGACAACAATTGATTTCATTGTCCCAAGAAAATTCTAGTACTATTTTGTTGTAGTAGAATATTCTTGGGAGTATGGCCACATTTTACAGTTCTCATATTTTTGTAATAAAAATTATTAAAAGTAACCCTAGGTGTTATACATTAATCATAAATAAATAATAGTAAGACCTGCCCTTCACACTTGAATTTCATCCCTCTAGGAAAGAAAATAAAGGAGTCTCTTAAAATTATTAGTGGTTAGAAAGAGTGAGTACATTTCTGGCTTTTGTTTTTAGAATGGTCACCAAACTAATAAAATTGATTTATTTACTTTTTCCTTTTTCCTGTGAACAGAAATGTTAGGCCCATAAATATTTTTCAAAGTGAATTTATACTTTATGAGCCTCATCGAAAGTCAGCCGCGTTTATTTAATAGTCATGCCCTGGCTTTTACTCTAAGACAGCGTTAATGTCCTTTGGCAGACTAGAGCCTAGAGTTAAATTTAATAAAGCTCCAGTTTCCTCATCTGTAAAATGGAATAATTCCTACTTCACAGGCTTTTGTGACATAATAGATGCACGGTGGCCAGCATATAATTTTTATATGTAAATGGCGGTTTCTTTGCTCCCTTCTCCTCATTGAAGTTAATAAAATGACATCACTCATTGACTCACCCACCTGCCCTCCTGAGCAGCTGCTGCCTGACCTCTGCAGGTGGCCCGCGTCCTCAGCATCCTCCTCCATCTGCCTCCTGCCTCAGGAGGCGGCTTTGTCCCCTGGTGTAGTCACATGGTCTGGGCCTTGGCGACCGCTTCGGTCCCGCCCGTGAGTTCTCTCCTCGTACTGTTTTAGTGGCTACCTGGGGAGCAGTTTCTTCATGTTCGTTCCATGCTCACTGTTATTCCGTCCTGAGCTATAAACGCTGTGGGAAGCTGACTGTTACAGGGTTCTCCTCGCCTTTCCAGTCCTAGGACGGAGTCCTTCACACGGGTGGTGCTCAGCTTCTATTTTGCTGCCATGTCCTGGCAACTTTAAAGGAGAATTTCCAAACACGTTTTGAGTGTTGGCAAATATATATATATTCCCTTTTATGACAATGGAGACAGCGCTTATTTTCATACATATTATTTCTATCGCTGCATAGGTTAGAAAAAAAAAATCGGAACAGGAAACCATTATCATCCATTCTTAATGGAAGTAAGAAAAAGTGCTCCTGATTTTGGTCAGGTGCAGTGTAGCTGGAAAGGGAATGTGTCAACCATGGTTTTGGGGCTTTTGTTCTTGGATGTTTTAATGCTGTTCATGAAGTTGCACTAATTCATTCATTTAAACAATTACTAAACACTTAGTCTTTTAATGCAGGCTCTTCTCAGAGGTAGAGTGGAATAGAAAGATTAATTATGCTCAGAAGGAGCTATTCTTGAGCTCCTGGTAAAATAAAACTTGCCGTGAAAGGGAGCTCTTTGTAATTGTTGATGAACCATCTCCAGGCGGATACGGCTACCTTGTCACTTCGTGAATTGAAAGCATTTTTCTCAGGGAAAATAAATAGTTCAGTTGAAAGAAAAAAAACACCCAGCAATTTTTCAATCACGTAAATTGCTATTTTTTAAATATGGGCACTGTTCTGTAAAAATCTTATCCTCCCTCCCCACCAGCTTTTCTTTTTTAAATTTACTTGAGGACTATAAATGCAAAATTCTACTTCTCATCTCAACACTTCCCTTCTTGCCTCCATTCCTAGCAAACTTACTTAAAAAGATGTTCATCGCCTTGGAACTCTGCTCAACGTTAGGTGGTAGCCTGGATGGGAGGGGAGTTTGGGGAGAGAGTGGAGACGTGTATTAATATATGGATGGCGGAGTCCTGTTGATGTCCACCTGAAGCTGTCACCGCATTGTTAATCAGCTCTGCTGCTGTTCAGTCACTAAGTCCTGTCTGACTTTCTACGACTCCATGGACTGCAGCACGCCAGGCTTCCTTGTCCTTCACTATCTCCCGAAACTTGCTCAGATAAATTCATGTGCATTGAGTCCTGATGCCGTCCAACCATCTCACCCTCTGCTGCCCTCTTCTCCTTTTGCCTTCATATCTTTCCCAGCATCAGTCTTCTTCTGTTTGCATCAGGTGGCTAAAGTATTGACCAAGGTCGTTGGTTATACTGCGACACAAAATAAAAAGTTACATTAAAAAAAAAATACACCTGTGTGCATTGGCGAGGCCTTCAAGACCATCCTCAGGCTTAATGGCTCTCTAGGAGGACTCAGGAGTCAGCCTATACCTGGCCTCAGCTGCGATTTACAACCAGGGAAGGACGTGAAGCAGAGTCAGCAGAGCGCAGAGGCGTGTGGGGTGAAATCCGAAGGAATCCAGGCACAGATTTGCAGGAGTCCTGGCCCCCTGAAGTCGTCATAAAGACAAACGTAACTCCTCCAGCAGTGAGAAGTCCTGCCACGCGGCAGCAGTGTCCAGCAGGGAAGCTCCGTGGACACTCTGCACCTGGGGTTTTATTTGGAGCTGGTCACATAAGCACTGTCTGCCTGGCATGTCCCCGAAATTTCAGTCTCCCCGCTGGGAGGTAGGTGTTCAGCATAAACCCCGTTGTTTGTTCAGACAGCCAAGGAACCGGCAGCTGCTCATCTCCATCTGAGGGGTGCTGGGTGCCCTCCCCAGTCCAGGCCGCAGGTGCCAGCTCAGGGCTGCTGGGCTCAGAGCCCTCTGACACCATGGTTGTCCTCCGAGGTCACCGTGGTGTCTGGGGCCTCTAGAGGCTGGGCGATCTCTCCCGGCCCGGGATCCCTGTGCTGTTTCTTCTCTGCTCTTGTTTCTCTTACGTCCAGACCTTCTTGCGCCTGGTTTTTTTCTCTTTAATGTGCCGTGCTGTGGCCACAAAGCGGAGAGGCTTGGGAGCGGCCACTTCTCAAGGACACAGCTGTGTCCACTTGCCTTCGTGTGTGTAGTGTGACATGCATACAGAAAAGTGCACAAATGACAAACCCAGGACATTTCCAAAAGCCGAACTCACCCCACCCACGAGTCAGCAGCTAAGTCAAAAAACAGAGCGTTGGTAGCCACTCAGGAATGTGCCTGGCAGTCCCTCCAGTTACCAACCGCTTCCCCTGGAAGGAGCCACTCGCCCGACTTCTAACACGATTGATCATTTTTGCTTGTGTCTGTGGTCGATGTGAGAAGAGTCACAGGGTCCCATTGTGTCTGCTGCTCTGACATCACCTTACGTTTGTGGAAGCCGTTCGTGCCTCTGCATGTAGTGGTGATTTACTGTCCCTGCTCTCATCATATTCTTTGATGTCCCACTAGCTTCCGAGAAAGCAGTCTCACCTATGGGTGTCACGCTGGCCGTGCAGCCTCGGGGTGTCTTGCGTGCATGTAGCAGGTGCTGAACTGAAATTGCTGCAGACACAGAAGGAAGTCTACCTGGTGGAGGAACTTCTCCTTGATCGGAGAAGAGATGCTCAGGTGCCTGTTCTAGGGAAAACAGACCTTGGCTTTTTAATTTCTTATGTTTGGAACATGATTAAGTATTTCTTTTCTGATTTAATCTTATCCGTTTCACTGCAAGAGTCGAGAAAAAAATCAGGAATATTGCTCACTTCTGATGACTAGAGAGACTCAGTGTTCTTTGGGAACATCTCTCAAAAATCCCATCTTCCTTGGCGTCAAGTGTCCCTGTAGCCACTGGTCTTCACCAGGGACTTGCTACCCAGTGCTCCTGGGGTGCCTCGACATCACACCGCTGTGGACCGGTTCGTTCTTTTAGAGCCGATGGTCACTTTTCTGCTGACTCTGAGCTCGGGTTCCGGGCCAGCCTGGGTTCTTACCTGTCGCTCTGCTGTCCTCGCCTCCCAAGACACCCTGGGGACCCTCTCAACCTGCCTCGTCCTTGCTGATTGATAATAGGGCTGTTTCAAAGTAACACACACAACCAAAGCCTACCTGTAAGCTTGTCCCTAGTGTGTGTTTGCACTTTATAGTGATGTAATGTAATCAGAACACTCATTAGCTTTTACCATTTTCTTTATTCCTTCTGTATTTTTCATGATCATAATCAGTGATGAATCAGATGTAATGACTCTCAAAAACAAGATAAAATAGTCTACACTATCAGGGGCCCCACTTCCTGTAATGAAAATGAGCACAGTTGAGTCTCATTAAGTTGGATCAGTTCAGATTGGGTGAATTTAAGTGAACAGTGGTGAAGAACCCGCCTGCCAGCACAGGAGACTCAGGTTCCATCCCTGGGTCAGGAGGAAATGGCACCCACCCCGGTATTCGTACCTGGGAAGTCCCATGGTCAGAGGAGCCTGGCGGGCTACCGTCCATGGGGTCACAGAAGAGTTGGGATGCAACTCAACAACAAAGTGGTCACTTCTGTCCATGTATTGTGTTTGGACAGCGTATCCTTTAGATTGAGTGACTGCAGAACAGGCCACTTTAAGGGACTTCACGATACCATGTGACGAGAAGCACTTCTTACTTTTTAATAAGATCTTGAAAAGTGGGCAGTAATCAGCTCTGTACATTCTGATGACTTAATATATTTTCCTTGACGGATGCTCCTTAAACTACAAGGCATTTGCCATCATCTTTATCATCATAACTCATCTGAGTATAAGGAGCAAGGAAGTCAGGGGAGGGAAGCAGCGTATGACTTTAAAAAGCCCGACTGAAACACACGCACTGTGGGAAACCACTGGTAGACCCCGTGTATCTCTGCTGACACTTGACGCAAACCTTCCACGCATTGCATTGTCACCGTGGTTCAGTCCCACTGTTTGTTACCGTACCGTATCCAGCATCTGTTGCTTCGCTTGCGTGGGTGGGAGATGCTGGCTGCCAGGCAGTCTCGGAGTGGAGCTGTGACATCATGTCTGATCGATGGACACAGCTGTGGGATTTCCATGTGTGCTTGGCAGCACCCACACAGACACATCTGGTCTGAGCATGCAGTTACCTTCTCCTGCGATGCTGTGAAAATTATTCTGCGTACGATGGAGTAATGCCAAGGGTATTATTGGTACTTACCTGATGTAGAAGACAGGAGTGATTCAAGAGCCCAAGATGGTTTTCTGTGCAGACTTGAAGATTCTAGTGAAATCAGACTACCGTCATCTTACTGAGTTTTTGCCTATAAATCATTTAGTTCAGTGCTCATGGAAACTTGTGAGCTTTTACTTGTTCTAAGTTTAAGAAATGGACATTTTGATAAAACATGTGGTAGAAGCAGCAGTGCAGACGGTGGCCAGAGTGAATTTCGTTTGGTTCTAGTCTCAGAAGGTTTGCTGTGTCTGAGATGCATTTCTTAGCAGCTCCTGTACATTTTCAGGGTGAATGCTTAGGGAAGATGTCTGAGGATCACTGGGTTTTTTCCTTTATATAGTTGTAGAAGGTGTATATGTGAATTCAGCTTCCCTGGTGACGTGGTGGTAAGGAATCCACCTGCTGGTGCAGGAGATACAAAAGATTCTGCTTTGATCCCTGGGTCAGGAAGATCCTCTGGAGGAGGAAATGTATTTTTCCTCCAGTATTCTTGCCCGGAGAATTCCATGGACAGGAGAGCCTGGCGAGTTGCAGTCCGTGGGGTCACAGAGAGTCGGACGCAACTGAGACAACTGAGCACGTAGCACGTGTTCACTTGGTCTTTTTCTGTTGGGGCTTTTATCTTGGAACCAATGGATCTTGTGAGATGGACGCTAACTCATTTTAAAGGACGTGTCCTTCCTTCCTCTGACTATATTCCGTACCTTCCTTCTTCGCAAGAATCTTCCCTGCAGAGTTGTGTTCGCCTCTGGTTGAATTGCCAGTGAATTTAAGTTGTAGGACTTTTCATGTGCCTGAGTTAGAAAAATTAACTTTGATTCATTCACCTTGCTGTGATACTGAATAATACTCTCAGATATCACTGGGATTTGCAAGTCAAAGGTGATCTTTTTTTATTTCTCTACCAGTTAACTGTCTCACTAAAACAAACTTGTAAGCTGTTTTTTTAATGGACATTTGCATTTTAAGTATATGTGTGTTTATACACTTCAGTGGTGAAATCTGCTAGAGATATTTGCATATGTCATTTTATTATGGTTCTCTGCATCTAGTAAAGAGAGAGTGAATAATGAGTCGCCCTTCCTGTTTTTGTTCTTCAGCTGTTACTGAGCAGGCTTCTTTCTGTAAGGGCTGTGCTGGGAGAACGTTCCCAGTCCTCTTGGATCCTCCTGGTCAGCTGAGGTCCACTCTGTCTCGTCACAGTTCCTGCCATCAGTGGAAAGAGACGGAATTCAGGTTACAAGAGTTTAAACAGCATTTTGCTGCATGTGTGCTCCGTGTCCGAGCATTTCAAGGAGTCACTAAAAAACCCCACTGGTCCCGTGCACTGCTCCATGCTCAGACGGTGGAGCGGACAGGACTTATCAGGTGACTCCCAAACCCCTGGCTGCTTTTAAAGATGACCATGATGCTCAGATGTCCTCCAGTAGCCAAGGAAGGCAGTGGAAAACTCCTCCCCAGTCGTAGCCCAGCCAGAGACAAAGGCCTTTTCTGTGGGAGCTTGCTCCCAGTGGGAGAGTCCAAAACTCTACTTGGCACCAGCTGCCTGTGATCACAAGGGAAGGGGGGCGGGTCTGGCAGCTGCTTGGTCCCCGGAGGAGAGCAGGAGGGGGCCTTCCCTTTCTTCTCCGCATGTCCCCTCTCCTCTTTCAAGTGACACTTCATTTTTTTTTTTCCTTCATCTGTACATTACTGTGGTCCCCTGGAGACGAGTTAGGACTCCGCTGGGTTATTTGGAGTTTCACCGGTTCCCCTTTCTTTGCAAATGTGGGGTTCGTCATTGGTTTAGAAATGGTTAGCCTGCTTGGAGTTTGTTTTCTCTGTATCGTCTCTGGCAAAGTGAGGTGTGTGTGTGTTTGTGGTGGTGATACGTGTAAATATATACTGGGGAGAGCCCACCAAGCCTGTATTTAACTAATGACCGATGGGTGTTCTCAGCTCCCATGTTGGTTCATCATTACCCTAAAGACTCATACATGTAAAACACCATATTAAAAGCGTTGGCTTCCCAGATGGTGCACTGGTAAAGAATCCATCTGCAAATGCAGGAGACACAAGAGGTGTGGGTTCGATGCTTGCACTGGGAGGATCCCCTGGAGTAGGAAATGGCAACCCACCCCAGTATTCTTGCTGAAGATCCCACGGACATAGGAGCCTGCTGGGCTACAGTCTGTGGGGTCACAAAGACTCGGACATGACTGAGCACGTGTGGGCACACACACGCACACACTTTGGTTGTGATGAGGGTCCCAGGTGTACCTGGCTCAAAGCTGTTGACAGACACTGCATTTCTGATGCTTAGACAGTCCCTGACAATTAGTGGTGCTGAATGCCTTTTTATTTTATAAACTGTGCAGTAACCTATTTTAAAACCAGAGAAGCCAGAGAAGGGATGATTCAAAGAATATACAATCCTTATCCTAAAATGGTGGTTTGAGAGGACAGTATGCCTTCCTCTAAACACCCGTTTCATCTGGCTTCCATGATTTGACTACTGAAGATCCAGAAATACTCTGGAAAGTGACATTGATCTGATTAGTGTATGTCAGAAAACATTTGATCGGGTGGCTAGGGAGGTGGGAGAGGGGATCGGGATGGGGAATACATGTAAATCCATGGCTGATTCATGTCAATGTATGACAGAAACCACTAGAATATTGTAAAGTAATTAGCCTCCGACTAATAAAAATAAATGGGGGAAAAAAAAGAAAACATTTGGATGTTTCAGTCATATTAGAAAAGCTGTTCCCAACTGCACTGAAGCTGTTCTTACGTCGTATTTCATCATTTCTAACTTGCAGCCCCATTTCAGACCTGTGACCGTGTGTCTTACAGTTGGTCGTGAGTCATAGTTTCATTATGAAATGTGATGGAGCGGCTGCCTAGCTGCGTCTTAGGTGCAGGGGGCTGCATTGTGTGTGAGGGTGCGCCAGCAGTGTGACCTGTCTCTATATTGAGTGCTGTTCACACCCACAGACAGTGCTCAACTCAGGTCTGTAAGGATTTCTATGCAGGTAAGACATGTCAGGGTTTTAACTTGGTGGTCTCGGGAAACCTCAGGTGCCGTCGGAGGCTCTTGGTGGTTCTTGTTCAGAGAGGTGAACGAGTTAGGGGACACAGCTTTGTGCAGTCACTGGAAAGAAGTGTCAAAACCAGTCGCATTATGTTGTTTAGTCACTCAGTCCTGTCCGACTCTTTGTGATTGTAGCCCACCAGGCTTCTCCTCTGTCTCAGTACCGGAATGGGTTGCCATTCCCTTCTGCAGGGGATCTTCCCAACCCAGGGATCGAACCTGGGTCTCCTGCATTGCAGGCAAGTTCTTTACTGTCTGAGCCGCCAGGGAAGCCTTGCTTGGTCCATGACATGTTTAAATCCTGCACTTGGTGTGATTTACGCATCCATGAGGTTTCAGTGAGAATTACCATACAGCCCCGTGTCTAGACTGCACTTGGCCTTCTGACCCTGCTCCTCATTCACGGCGTCATCTGTCAGAGTCACGTGACGGCTGTGCCCATCAGCAGCGTGCTGTGGCATCCTCATGGTTGCATCTCTGGACCGAGCTGCAAGCCGCCACTGTGAGAATGGCTGGCGGATGATGATTGTATGTTCCGGTGTGTACTTGGCTTGTAAGCAGTAATGAACAATGGCAAGTTCTGTTTTTAAAAAGACACTTTCCTTTTCATTTGGTCTCATGGTTAATACCTTAATTGTTCCCCCTTCATGGATCACAGCCTTATCACGGGGAGGGGGCTGGCATAACTCAGGGAAGCGTTGAGCTATCCTCTGCAGGGCCTCCCAAGACGCACAGGTCGCAGTGAAGAGTTCTGATGATCTTGCGTCTTTTATCTTAAAGAACAGTGCTAGAGAACCTAACTTAGGTTCGTTCTGTGAGGCTGTATGGAAGGTTCTGGGGGATGCTTGGTTGCACCAGTAGGTTTCATGCGCGCGTGTGTGCAGATGAACATACCCGCATGGCTCACAGTCTTCGTGGAGAGGGAAGGACAGCACTAAAGTGGAAGGAGGCCTTAGAGAACCGGTCATCCTTTCTTGTTGAAAATACATGAAACAGAGGGAGTTCTAGAGGTCTGGTTATGTGAAGCTTTTCTCAAAGATCCTTGTCTTCCCTCAAACATCTCTTTTCTGACCAAGGCTCATTTCCGCTCTTCCTCTCATTTTCTCACTTTGGTTTTGCTCCCCTCTCATCCTGTTGGTTGTCTGTGATCTTGCCTTCAGATGACTTCCTGAAGGTGACTGGTGTCACCCTGCCTCTGTGTCCAGGCTCGACAGGGGACAGGCCGCCTCGAGGATGCCGTTTTCCTGGGCAAGGGGGTGTGCGTGTGTGGAGGAAGTGGAGACCTTGCTACACTCACAAGAGTAACTTAGCTTTATTTCTCCAGACTGTGTCACCACCTGCGCTCTGATCGTCTCTCACAGGCTCTTCCTTCCTCCCTCTGCTCATCTTAGCTCAGTAAAGTGAGAGGCCAGGGCGTGAGCCCCGTCCCGGACAACCTGCCAGCACCCAGTGCTGTCTGTCTCCGGGCCCCCCGCCCAGGACGGAGGGCTCCTGGGCTCAGCCCCTGCCTGTGGCCCCGACCCCGGGGGATGCTGCTGTGAGAGGCTCTCAGAGGTGAACCTCCTCCGCCTTAAATGCCGCGGACAGTTTATGCTCACAAATGTTCTCTAGAAACAGCCCTTCCTGGTAATCGGTTGAAATGGTATTGGCCAGTTGGTCCCCCTTTTCCCCCCGTTTTTACAGGTGAGCAACTTGAGGCTCAGAGAAGTGGAATGAGCTGCCTGGGGGCACGTGGTCAGCGAGAGAGCCTGGTCCGCGCATGCCCTCTGCTGCCTCTTCATCTTTTCCTTGTGTTCTTGTTGTCTTCTTTGCTGAGCTTGTGATCACATTGCAGAGGGTGAGCCCCCAGTTCTTGGCAAAGGCCACAGTAACTGTCTCCCTTGCTGGAGGGGCCAGGACCCTCTGATGGCCTGCGTGTGGAAGAAGTCCAGTCATGCATGTCATTCAGACACTGTATGTTTTATTTTTTTCTTAAGGATGAAGAGGAGGAAATCAAACTGGAGATAAATATGCTGAAGAAATATTCTCATCATAGAAATATTGCAACGTATTACGGTGCTTTCATTAAAAAGAGCCCCCCAGGACACGATGACCAGCTTTGGGTAAGCAAGCGTCTCCTGTGTGTTTTATGGGGTTTCCTTTTTGGTTGTACTAGAAGGGCATTAAGAACCTTCTAGAGGAAGGCGAGAGAAAAGCAAAGAAAAGGGGGAAAGTCTGGTATCTTCCCTGGACTTCTCAGTGGAAGGTATGCTGAATGTTTATTTTGGTGTTGATTTCGCATTGCAGGGAAAAGAGTTTGTGTTTTGGGAATAAGGTGGCACAGTAAGAAACAAGGAAAACAAGCAAAATAGCAAGGAAATTAGGAGCTTGGACTTAAAAGCAGTATGACAAAAACTTTATGGAAATTAGTATAGTATCTCAGCAACGTGCATTTTCTTTACTTCTGTGGAATTGAGAGACAAACTGCAAAACAACAAACTTAGTTCTGTAATTTACTAAGAGCAGTGGGTTTCAGGTAAACTTGTGGAATTTATGCATGTTCAACCTTACCTTTTATTGAACATGTTTCAAGATGATGACACTGAGATAGTGCTGGCTCTGTAGCGATCACATTAGTTCTGCCAAAAGTACTGGACTTATAGAGCGGGAAGATAGATGAATGCTCTTCTGATTTTTTTTTTGTTAAGTCATTGTAGAATATTTGCAAAGTTAGGAAAGTAAAAGGGAAAAAAATTACCTTTATTTCTATTGCCCATATCTCAACATAGTTAAAATTTTAGAATAGTTCAGTTCATTTTCTAAGTACTTTAAAAATATTCTTTGTTTATATTGTTCAAACATTTAAGTATTGTAGAGTGTCTTGTGAAAAGTTCTGTGCTGCTTAAAAATAGTTCTCTTTTGTACTAACCCCAGTTAACATAAAATAGTTATGTTTTATGGGGAATCACAGCGTTGTGGAAAGTAGAACATTTGGGATGCTGGGAGGTGAGAGGCTTGTTGGGGAGCATCTGGGTCGGTTTCTGATGACTGGGCGCTGGTTGAGGACAGACGGCCCGCCTGCGCCTGTGCTCTGGTGACGGGGGCTGCAGGGACGGGCTGTGCTGTGGAGCATGAGGACCCCAGTGCCCTGGACCCGTGTCCATGCCCAGGAGATGGGGTGGGGGAACACGCTCTCAGGAATTCGCTGCCTCCACAGTGATCATGCGCCCAGACCTTTAGGCAAAGGGCGGGAGTTAGACTGCCCTCTGGCCTGCCCGGGGAGCGTGCTGCCATCTGCGATGCTCTGACCTCCGGCGGGATGTGTCCGTGTCTTGTCTCCCTCCAGCTCGTTATGGAGTTCTGTGGGGCCGGATCCATCACAGACCTCGTGAAGAACACCAAGGGCAACACGCTGAAGGAAGACTGGATAGCCTACATCTCCAGGGAGATCCTGCGGGTGAGCCGCCCTGCGCTCGGCTTTCTTTGCATTTGCTGCTCGTGGTGGTCGTTCAGTTGCTCAGTCGTGTCCGACTCTTGGCGGCCCCGTGGACCACAGCACGCCAGGCTTCCCTGTCCTTCGCCAGCTCCCAGAGCTTGCTCAAGCTCGTGTCCGTCGAGTTGGCGATGCCAATCCAACCATCTCACCCCCGGTCACGCCCGCTTCTCCTGCTGCCCTCAGTCTTTCCCATCATCAGCTGCCACTGTACAGATTATTCGTTTCACGACAACCAAGGATTCTGTATAGCCAGTTGGCTTCGACAGTTGAAGCCACATCACGATGTTGGCTCTGGCCTGTATCTAAAGAAATTAGACTTAAAATAGTTGTGTGTGTTTTTTTTTTTAAATGTAATTTATTTTCCTGAATTCATCCTGCAGTCATTCAAAAGAAAATCAGCGTGCAGAGGAGGAGAAATAATCTCTTGTTTATGGAAATCCTGTGTCTGAGCTTATAAATCAATATTAATGGTGCTAAATGCTGGCTTTCAGAGTCATCTTCTGGGCTTTGGCATTAACAGTTAGAGTCTGCTGCAGTATTTACGAGAGAAAGTTCTTGTGTTTAATGTTATTTACAGCCAGTTGGAAAGCTGGTTCATGGTCTTTGAGCAAGTTTCGGAGCTACCAAATGATTTTAGCAGCTTCTGAATGATTCTTTTCAGTAGTGGAGCCATTGTGATGGCACAGTGTGTTTGAAACTAATGTATTTAAAAGCTGCTTGTGAGTTAGTTGCCCACGGGCGGCTTCTCTTTGGTCAGCTGTCACAATTTTCTCTCTACTTTACCTGTAAATCATACACTTAAACGACTTAGTTGAATTTCATTTACTGACCACATTTGAAAAGTAAAGACTATGGAATTGAATTGGAATCTAATTGTAAAAGAACCTGTTATTTTTTATGTGTAGGTAAATTTATGATTAAGCTTCACAGAGGACTGCAGGTTTTTAAAAATGCTGTCTAGAATTCACGGAGACAGTTTGAATTTCTTTTTATCTAGTTTACAGAGCCCTTGAAAATAGATAATTCTTCTTAAGACAACTAGTTGGATAGGGAGAGATGGGAGACCTGTCTTTGTATCATCACATTCACATTTCATTATAAAAGCATGGGGATTCTTTTGTGGTTATTATAGGAGCCTTAACATGTGAGCCTAAGCCTCCCGCCTCCCGCTGCTATGAGGGATTTCAGTGAGCGGGCACCTGCAATGTCCTAATAGCAAAGTTGTTTATTCACTCAGTTCTGTCTGACTCTTTGTGACTCCATGGATTGTAGCCTGACAGGCTCCTCTGTCCATGGGATTCTCCAGGAAAGTATACTGGAGCGGGTTACATTTCCTTCTCCAGGGGATCTTCCTAACCCAGGGATCAAATCCGCCTCTCCTGCTTTGGCAGGTGGGTTCTTTACCACTGAGCCACCTGCGAAGCCCCATGATAACAATAAAACCCCACTGAAATGTTAAACAGGAAAAATCAAGTAGACGGCGCATTCTCATCTATCCTTTCTCAACCGCGGCGTCTTGGACTGGGTAGATCAAATGGCACATTCTCATCTGCCCTTTCTCAATCGTGGCGTCCTGGACTGGGTAGATTGCTTGTGCCTTGGGAGGCAGCTGCATGTTGAGTTCTCTGGCAGAAGTCGGGACAAGCAGAGTTGTGAGAATGCTGCCTTTTTGTCTTTCTGACCATATTTGGATGCAAACTGCGTTTTTGTTCTCCCACCACCTCTCATCAGAGGCATGCTCTGGGCTTCATTCCAGATACGAGGTCATCAGAAAGTGCTGTGTGCCCACTAGGGCTTACTTCCTTGGGAGAAAAAGAAAGATGCTTGATTGGCACATGAAGCTCTGTGGATGGCAGGACCGTTGTACCCGTGGGGTAGAGGTGGGGTCAGTCAGTAGTTCACAGCTTGTGGCTCTTTGGTGGGAAAACCAGGCTGGGTTCAAGGGCCAGCCCTTGAAGCCCACTGTCACCCTTGCTTTTCCCCTGGAAGGCATGCGGTTCACATCTCCCCCCAGGCTCACCCACTGCACAGTGGGCGTGCAGTGTGGGAAGAGAACCGTCCTGTGCACAAATAGCACACATTGCAATAGAGACACTGCAGATGGTCATTGAACACGTGACTTCGGGGAAAAGCTAGAAAGTGGTAGCGCTGCCCTCACCCTGGCCCGGACCCCTTGGGACTGGGGGTGCTTCTCTCTGTATGGTGTCACTGGTGATACCTTGCTGGACACGCACTGCAGTTGAATTGTGTGCACAGTTTATTTTTCAGTATTTGTTTGCTTGCTTGCTCCGGGTCTTAGGTGTGGTACACAGACTTAATTGCCCCGCAGCATGTGGGGATGTTAGCTCCCCAGCCAGGGATAGAACCTGCACCCCCTGCATTGGAAGGCAGATTCTTAACCGCTGGACCACCAGGGAAGTACCAGAGAACGGGTTTTGTTTTGTTTTGTTTTTTTCTCTCTTTCTTTTAATCTTTTGGCCACACTAAGTGATATGTGGGATCTTGGTTCCCTGACCAGGGATCCATTCCTTGTCCCCTGCATTGAAAGGTGAATTCTTAACCACTGGACCGTGCGATATTATAAGGGGCACATTCTGGGCTGGTCACTGACAGCATCAGAGAACTAAATCTCTCTGTCTTACCTGCAGGGCCTGGCCCATCTCCACATCCATCATGTGATCCACCGTGACATCAAGGGCCAGAACGTGCTGCTGACCGAGAACGCAGAGGTGAAGCTAGGTAAGTGTGATCTGATGCCTGCCAGGGTAGAGTCTTCTGTTGGCATCACCCCCGTTACCCGTTCCATCCTGTTGGAGAAGTGGGAGCCAGGCTTACCTCTTAGCACGGCTCCAGGCGCGCTTTGTCCATGCCCCAGACTCCCCCAGCAGTCCCTCTCGTGGTTTTCCACAGTCCCTGTGGGAAACTCAGGGACGCAGTGGGTATAGGCCCCTGGGGAAGCCCCCAGGCTGGTTGAACATCTTGGCGCTGTGGTGACTTGGCTCTGGAGGGGGTGCTCCTTACCCGCGTTGCTGGAGGGTCGCACATCCACCCTCTGCTTGTGTGTGGTTTTACTGTGAAGACCCTGCTCCTCTGTGTATGCGTCCTGTTCTTGACTGGTTTGCTCACTGTGGTCCGCTTTCCTTCCTTCCTCTGGCCGCAGTGGACTTCGGGGTGAGCGCCCAGCTGGACAGGACCGTGGGGAGGAGGAACACGTTCATAGGCACCCCCTACTGGATGGCCCCCGAGGTCATCGCCTGTGACGAGAACCCGGACGCCACCTACGATTACAGGGTAAGGTGCCAGCAGCCTGGCCTCATGGGCTCGCCGGTCCTGGGCGTGGGTTCTGACCCCACTTCCCCCTCCCTGCCCCAGCGAGGACTGCGTGGACTGCTGCTGTAGGGCGCATCTGCCGGGACAGTATTTTGAGGCTTTTTGTGTGTGTGGTCCGTTCTGCATCAGCTCTGTTCTAAGTCAGGTGCTACTTTCAAGGCGGGAGGGGCCCGTCGGTCTCAGAAATGTTTTGTCCCCAGTCAATTTAGCGCTTCTGCTGTTTACTGTTCTTTTTAATTTGAAGAGTGTCAGGTATTTATTATTTCAGAAATATTGTCAGATTACATAGCAAGCACTTTGTGTGAAATTTCAGAGTCTTGCTAAAGAGCTGTGCACCTTTGCTTTGGTCACAAATGTGTTTAAAACTCTTGAGAGTGACCTCTAGAGACGTGTATCAATAATACACTTCTTGATCCTGATGAAAAGTCTTGTTTGATCATCAGACTCTGGCTGAGAGTTGGATCATAGGTACAGCAAGTGGTTCTAATTAACGATCATTATTATCATTATTGCATAACTTTTCACAAAGCTGTGCAATACAAGGCAGATTGTATAGCTTTTCCATCACCGTCTTCATGAATTGACTGGACTTTATGAGTTGATCATTTATTTACTTGGAAGGTGTTCTTCCAGATGTGTTTGTGCTTGTGGTTTCTTGGCAAACTTCCTTTTGGTTCGTACCCCCAAAGAATGCGTTTATGTGATTTGTGTGCATGACCAGTGGTGGTGAGTTCCTGGCCTCACGGTGAGGATGGTGCGCTAACGTCTTCTTTGTCCTGCAGAGTGACCTCTGGTCCTGCGGCATCACTGCCATTGAGATGGCTGAAGGCGCTCCCCGTAAGTAGCCTGTCTTCCTTGTTAGCCCGGTTCTATGCAATGTAAACCTGGTCTCAGGGCTCCAGAAACAGTGGCTTCATGAATGGAGCTGTTCCTGGTGGAGCGTTCAGGTGAAGGAATCATAAATACAGTGGAGTTTTAGATGTGAAAGGAGTTCTTGGCACACGTCAGTCCTTCTGAAGGCCTCCCTGAGGTTCACGGGCTGCGTTACCTTTTAAGTTGTAATTAGATGTGTGACCTGAATTTATTCTAACATCAGATAATGACAGTCCATTCCAGTATTTTTGCCTGGAGAATCCCATGGACAGAGGAGCCTGGCGGACTCAGTCCATGGGGTTGCAAAAGTTGGACGGGACTGAGCATGCACACACACACACACACACAGTAATAGGCAATAATTTTTCTTTTTATAGTTTGAACTTAGTATTCAGTGAAACTGGTCCTAATACAGGAAATTTCCATTTTACTTATGTTTTAACTTTAAAAATAGAGGCACAACCTTTTATCCATGGAATAATTTTTTTTTATTACCTGTGAAATTTTGCTTCCGCTTTGGATTAAGTCAGTGACAACTTCGTGAAATTGGTTTTTAATCAGGAACAGAGTAGAATTGCAGAGAGCAAAGGAAAAAAAAGAAACCTATTATTTTCTGCTGGTCCCCCTTGAATATATAACATTTGGTACTTAATTGCTGCTGACTAAAGTTGAACGAATGATACAAGGTTGCCCCCAGCTAGGGATTAGTTGCACTGCAGAAGTGGCCATCTGTCCTGCTCACCCTGTGCTCCATTGTGTCCCCTGAGGACCTGAGACAGGGCAGGACTGCCCGACGTCTTGTCTGGTTCCCTTTCGCCCGGGAACAGCATCCTCTCTTTTAGCCCTATCTCCCAGCTGTCTTGTAAGGTGCTTGTGAAGGTGAATAAACACACGGAAATACCTGTGTCCACATGCACCTCTCAAGCCTTCACTGGGCCAGTGATCAGAGGATAAATAGTCATCAAACAAAATTAAACAATCCCACTCACTCCCCGATTTCAGGAACACTCACTCTAACAGTAAGCAGTGAACACGCCTGCTAGGCTCCTGAGTTCCAGGCATCGTGTGAAGAAGGCCTTCACAGCTGTGTCTCATTTAATCCTCACGACAGTCCTATGAAAATAAAGATATTTTCGTTGTCATCGATAGATGCCTTAAGCTGTTAACTCCTTTCGGACTTTGAATCAGCATTTATCTTTGATTTATGGACGCTTTCCAGTGTGTTTGAAATGGTCCAGTCTTCTCGTTGCTCTCGTCCTCCTCGTGTTTGCTGTGCTTCAGTGGGGGGTTCAGGGTATGTTCTCAGCTGCATAACTAGATGTGCAGGCTGCTTGACATGACGCCTGTCGATCCGACAATGGGCAGAGCGTGTGATGTCACGAGTGGGTCCCAGAAACGGAGACCGAGTGAGCCGAGTGCATAACTGACACCCCTCTCCTCTCCCCAGCTCTCTGTGACATGCATCCCATGAGAGCCCTGTTTCTCATCCCCCGAAATCCTCCTCCCCGGCTGAAGTCCAAAAAATGGTAAGATACACGTGCTTTGTTGTCATTCTCTTCCTTTTTTTTAAAAAAAGAAAAGTGTTCCTTTTTAGTTTGACTTCAGGACAGAATCCTGGCCATTCTGACTCCCAAAGAACACAAGAGTCAGTGTCCCAAAACACAAGGTACAAAGTGTATCGCTTTAGTTTTTAATGTTCTTTTTCCTCTTGATCCATTGTCCTCGAATGATAAAATAGCGCCAAGTGACTCTGAAACACCAGCACAATATTTTAAAAAGGTTCTATTTTAATATACTTCTCAGTGTAGTGGACTCCCCTGGTGGCTGAGACAGAAAGAATCCTCCTGCCATGCAGGAGACCCTGGTTTGATCCCTGGGTCAGGAAGATCCCCTGGAGAAGGGAATGGCAACCCGCTCCAGTGTTCTTGCCTGGAGAATCCCACGGACAGAGGAGCCTGTCAGGCTACAGTCCATGGGGTTGCAGAGTCAGACATGACCGAGCAACTAACCCACACTCAGTGTAATAGATTTCTGTACGGCTGTACATGAAGAAGCAAAGTTGTGTTGACTTGTACTTTCTGGTTGAAGGGATATTTTAATAAAACTCATGGAAGGGTTCACTGTCGTCATGGCAGGACTTTGAAGTCTGAGGGGCCCTTGCTGCCCGAGCAGAACGTGTTGGAGGAGGGGTCCTCTCCCTGGGTTGCCCCTTCCTTCCCCCTCCCGATTAATTCTGATAAACAGCGTCGATCCCGGGGAGGGAGATGGTGCCAACCTCCAGGCACAGAAGAGTTCAGAAGTGCAGTGGGGCGGGCAGATGCTGCTTTGGTGTGCTTTTGAAGTCTTGGAGGAAGAACACGGTGCTTTGTTCTTTTGGCCTGAGAATTTTGCCCCCTCGCTCCCTCTGAGGGTTGTTCTGAACCTTCCCTGTGGGCACCTGTCTGTGCCCGGGCCCCCATGCATGTGGGCCTCCCTCCCGCCCTGTGTTCTGTTTCCTGGGCTTGGCTGTCGGTCTTACCTGCTGTGTGTGTTTGTTTTCCTTCCTGAAGCTGTTCTCACCCGTTTCCCAGGTGGTGGTGTCTCCTCTTAGGTTCTTGCTTCTAATTCTGAAATACACCAGAGGGCCCCATTTTGGCCTCCTCCTGCCAACTGTTGGGGTGGAGGGTGCTTCAGACGGTAAAGGATCTGTCTGCCCTGCAGGAGACCTGAGTTCAGTCCCCGGGTCAGGAAGATCCCCTGGAGAGGAAGATGGCAACCCACTCCAGTATTCTCGTCTGGAGAATTCCCTGGACGGAGGAGCCTGGCGGGCTGTAGTCCATGGCGTCCCAAGGAGTCGCCTATGGCTGAGCGACCAACACTTTCACTTTACCAGCTCTTAGGTCTGCTCTTCTCGGGGGCGCATCCTCTGATGTCCTAGAGCAGCGGTCCCCAACCTTTTGGGCACCAGGGACCGGCTTCATGGAAGACAGTTTTTCCACTGACTGGGGGTAGGGGGAAGGTTTTGGGGTGATTCAAGAGCATTACATTCAGGATTTGAGCTCCCCTGAGAATCTCACGCTGTGGCTGATCTGCCAGGAGACGGAGCTCAGGTGATAGAGAGAGCGATGAGGAGTGGCAGCAAATACAGGGGAGGCTTCACTCCCTCACCTGCTGCTCACCTCTCGCTGTGTGGGCTGGTTCCTAACAAGCCGTGGACTGGTACGGATCTGGGGGTTGGGGTCCCCTGTTCCAGAGGCTGCTAGTCCACCGGTGTAGACGCGAACATGTATTTTCACCCTTGTTTCTCTCCTGTTCCCTTCTGTCTTCCCGTCTTCCCCCTTTCATCTGCTGGCGAGATTTCCTCTTCCTTCATCCTTTCTTTCACCACATTCAGCTCCAGGGAACCGAGGTTGTCTGGTTCCACTTACCAGTTCTTGGAGAGGTTCTTTAAGGCAATGATTGAGCCCCAGTTGGTCTCCTGTATTATTAAAACATGACAACCGTGTGCGCCCACCGGTGGCCAGCCCTGGGAAACCCCATGTGAACAGTAGGTGTCACTAGGGAGTCAGCTGTGGGGCTGGGTGACACTTTATCCGCTTCATGCTAAACTCAGCAACGCTCATTTTCTCTTTGCTTATTCTCAGATTTTATTGAAGGGAGCTTATGCTCCATCTTCAGGGTATTTTCACAGTTTGTCAGTCAGTCGGTTATGCCACCCGTGACTTTCAGGCATGGATCAACTGCTGTGTATACAGCACGGTGAAATAGAGACACTTGTAGATAACAATGGAGTCTCCCTGTGTTCTTTCACCAAACTGCCTCTAGCTAAGCTGGATCAGATGCATTCTCAGCAGTTCACATCGCTGCCTCAGCTTACCCGGGTGTTCCAAAGGGTCCAGAGGGTCACAAACGTGAAGGCCCTCTTCCTTTACGGATGCTGTCTTCCTGTCCACAGGTCGTGAGTTTCCACAACCACTTTGGCAGAAGTGGCCTTTGAAAAATGATCAGCAAATTCTCAGCAGAAGCTGACAGTTGTGTTTAAAGACTGTATCGTAGATGATCATTTCTCTGGTGTTAATCTGTACATGGCCCGTGAGAAGCCCTTTGGAATTCTTTATCTTAAGGTGTCATCCTCAAACTCTCCAGTGTGAAGGTCTGAGGAGTGACTCAGGCATTTGTATTTTTAATAAACTCCCCAAATGGTCCTCCTGGGCCCCGGGATTTGGGAATCCGTGTGCTATAGCATTCCTCTACCGCTGTGTAGAATCCTGTGCATTCCTCCTTAACCACAGAACAAGGCCACAGCTTCTTCAAGTGGCTGAGGGCCCTTCTGTACGCTGACCCTTAGTTCTTTTAACTCTTTTTCCACTTTTCATTGCAACATCAGAAAGCCGTTCACTGTCCCCTTTGGACTCTGCTGCCTCGTCACTCTGGAACGGTGGCTTTTCTTGGGAAAAAAGAAAAGCCTCCTTTTTCTTGATGTTGAACCCATTCCACTGCCTCAGTTCTGTTTTCTTCCTCACAATTTGATTATGCATCCGCTATTGAGTATACATACACTGTTTCCTATGTGTATGTCTTACAGCATAAACAAATGTAAATTGTTGACACATGAATATTTGTTGGCTTGAACAAAAATAGTAAGTTCTGAGTACAAACAGAAGAGAGAAGAACTGATTCTCTCTCCTCCAGTTTTTTTTTAATATTTAATTTTATATTGAAGTATGGTTGATTTACAATTATCACGTTAGTTTCAAGCGTGCAGCAAAGCGATTCAGTTACTCATATACACGTACCTGTTCCTTTGCAAATTCTCTTCCCATTTAGGTTATTACAGAGTATTACGCAAAGTTTCCCTGTGCTATACAGTAGGTCCTTGGCATTATCTGTTTTACTCGTTTATTTTTTAAACTTTTTATTTTATATTGGAGTGTAGCCAGTTAATAATGTGATAGTTTCAGGTGGACAGAAAGAACTCTTAAAGCATGAAGTAACTGGAAAGGACTGAACTCATTCTCTCAATCACATTTTTAAAGACTGAATAACTCATTCATTCAACAAAAATTTACTGCATACCTATTGCAGTTGACATGCTCCGAGCTGGGCCTTGCTGACAAACGGGAAAGCAGGAACCAGCCCTGACCTGTACGGTTATAAACCAGGAGGAGCGACAGACATAAACGTGAAGTGTGCAGTGTGTTACATGCAGAGAGCCCAAAAGAAAGGGCTCCTGGCTTAGGGCGTGTGGTGCAGTGTTGCCAGGAAAGGTTTATGGACAGGAAGCTGTCTGAGCCGAGTCTCCAATAACAGGGTGGCTGAGAGTGTCTCTGCTGAGGCCACGGAGGGGTCACCATGAGCCAGAAATGGAGAAATGAGCAAAAATAAAGTGTCTGGTGGGGTAGGTGTTGGCAACAGGGTCAGTGCCCCCCTCAGCACTGTTATTTCTGCCCTTGTCCATTAAGTGTAGGGCTTCCCTGGTGGCTCAGTGGTAAAGAATCCGCCTGCCAGTGCGTGAGACATGGTTTTATTCTGGGTTGGGAAGCCCCTGGAGGAGGGAATGGCAGCCGAGTCCAGTGTTCTTGCCTGGGAAACCCCATGGCCAAAGGAGCCTGGTGGGCTACAGTCCATGGGGTTGCAAGAACCAGACATGACTTAGTGGCTAAACAGTGACATAAAGGGTAGAGAGCTGACACATAAGTCAGCCTAAAACTGATGGAAATGTTACCCGAACAAGATCCAGATCCTCAAACCACTTACCCGGGTCCTTCCTCGTCCCGTGTCTGTCCTTGTCTGTAAGGATCCACCATCTCTCCTCTGTCACCTTCACATTTGCGAAGGCCTTCCTTCCCTCGCTTTCCTCCTCCCCCGGAATCCACGATCAACAGGCAGCATTAACTCCCACTGCCCCTGCGGCCCCCAATGTGCAGAGTGACTCCTGAACTGTGGCCCTCAGGGTCCCTGCTTCATTCCTGTTTTATCCCCATGCATTTGCAGCGTCGCTCACAGTGAATACTGAAGCCTCGCCTCATGTACCAGCTTGTAAGTTACTGGTATTTTGGAGCTTTGCTGTTCGTGGTAGAAATCTGATGATCTTTTTTTTACTTTCTCTTTTAGGTCCAAGAAGTTTTTTAGTTTTATAGAAGGATGCCTGGTGAAGAATTACATGCAGCGGCCCTCCACCGAGCAGCTTCTGAAGCATCCTTTCATTAGGGATCAGCCGAACGAAAGGCAGGTTAGAATCCAGCTTAAGGATCATATAGACCGGACCAGGAAGAAGAGAGGAGAGAAAGGTATGAAGTCTGGCTTTATTCTCATCTTAAATATTCTTTTAGGTTTTTGCCAACCAAAGTAGGTTGTCCCTTTCCTACTCAAGTTTGGGCTCGTCTGGCCGGGGCTTGAGTGTCTCGACCAGCTTGGTCTGGGGGCCAACCTGGCTTTGGCAGTTGCGACCCCGGGCAGCGGGGCCCTGCAGCTGGTCAGTCTGTGATGCCGTCTTGCTCCACCTCGGATCACAGCTTGCTGGCTGCGCTTCTTACCACCCTGGGGGTCTCATTCTCCGTGTGGGCCATGCCGAGCTCAGCGTGCTGGCTGCACGCGTCACCATGGGCCTGTTACAGACTTCTCTCCTGCCCAAGGGTTTCCGGTGCTTTATGCTGCTGTGGGGCTGTGGCAGGCCTGTGCTCTTGTCTCCTTTTGCTGTTCTATTTCATCAGTTTTTCCCTGGCTCCACCTTTATACTTATTAGCTTTTTATTTCAGTTGAAGTATAGTTGATTTACAATGTTGCGTTCTTTTCTGATGTAAAGTGATTCAGTCATATGTACATATGTTCTTTTTCATGTACGTTTCCATTATGGTTTGCTGCAGGACATTGAATATAGTGCCCTGTGCTGTTTGGTAGGACCTTGTTTATGTATGGTAGTGTGTATCTGGCGGCTTCCCAGGTGGTGCTAGTGGTAAAGAGCCTGCCAGCCAGTGCAGGTAGACGGAAGAGACTCAGATTCGATCCCTGGGTTGGGAAGATCCCCTGGGGGAGGGCATGGCAACGCACTCCAGTATTCTTGCCTGGAGAGTCCCATGGACAGAGGAGGCTGGTGGGCTGTCGTCTACACGGTTGCAAACAGTCGGAGGCGACTGAAGCGACTTAGCACACAGCGTGTTGTGGTGTCTGCTAATCCCAAACTCTGAATTCATCCTGTCCCTCTCTTTCCCCCTTGGTAACCATCAGTTTTCCGTGTCTGTGATTCTATTTCTGTTTTGCATGTAAATCAGTTGATTTGTATCATTTTTTTTAGATTTCACAAATACGTGATATATGGTATTTGTCTTCCTCTGCCTGATTTACTTCACCTTTATAATTTTGGGGAACATGTGATTTTGGTTTTCTGCTTGAGTACCTACTTTTTCTCCATCCCGCAGACTTTTGTCTGCTGTTCTCTAAGATGATCCCTAAGTGCTAAAAATAACTGAATATATTCTCTTATTGCTTTAGTTGAGGCAGTTAAATCTCTCTTTGTTTTGACATCAGAGTGGACTTTGTGAATTTGCTGATGCTCATGGCCCATTTTTCTTTCATGTCGTGGGCTCTGTAGCCCCTCTCCCAACCCTGCGCCCCCTGAGCTGAGCATCCCACAAGGGATTGTCACGAGTATAAGGGAATCAGCTCCTCTGCTGGCCCAGGGCCTGAGCACCCATCACAGTGGGACTCCCCGTCAAGGTCTTCCTCCCCGCAAGGTGCCCACACGTGTTACTGTTTTTCTCCAAGAGTATGTGGTTTGTGCTCAGTGGTGCTGCTTCCCTTGCGTGCGGCGTCAGCACCTGTGAACTGACCCACTCATCCTGCCCTGTCCTTTCCAGATGAGACCGAATACGAGTACAGCGGGAGTGAGGAGGAGGAGGAGGAGGCGCCCGAGCAGGAGGGGGAGCCCAGGTAAGGACGGGGCGTGCGCCCTGGGGTCGGGGCTGCAGGAGACGCCCTTGTCGTGGGAGGGAGTCGCCAGTTACTTTGAAAATGCCTTACTATCTTCCATCCTTCACTTCTTTCAAAGACTCTTGTAAAGCACTCTCCCCGCTCTGGAGCTGCCTGCTGATTCTTTACTGAGACCGTGTTGCTTCCTCTCCCCACGGTTTGGAAATGGGCAGGCTGTCTTTGGCCTGGGGCAGGGGAGCTTACCTATGACAATTCTTGCTCCAGGAGGTGTGGATGGAAAACGTCTTGTAGCTTGTGACCCAGTCCTGCACAAACTGAATTATCCCACTCACGGGCCACTTAGGGCCTCCACTAAAAACGCTATAGTCTTCCCCAAAACACGCCTGTTGGCTGGTTGGTTTTCCCCTTCCCACCCGTGTGGTCACCAGCATTCACTGCCTTTATGAGGATGCGTTCTGGGCTGATCCATTCTGTAGTCTGTTTTGGCCCTCTCTGGCTCCCCAAGACACAGGGAAGCAGAAGGTTGAAGATTTGGTAGCAGGAACCTCATAGTGACTCGTTAATCAAGGAAGAGAGGATTTAAAAGGTTTAATAATGGTCTTGTCTGCCTGGTGTCCAATGTAGCCGACTAGCTGGACACAAGGAGGGCCGGGAGTGTGGTTGAGAGACTCTGTGTGCGGAGAATGGATGTTTGAAGAGAGCAAATCAAGACAGAAGAGAA
This sequence comes from Cervus elaphus, assembly GCF_910594005.1. Taxonomy (NCBI): domain Eukaryota; kingdom Metazoa; phylum Chordata; class Mammalia; order Artiodactyla; family Cervidae; genus Cervus; species Cervus elaphus. Next base: position 96,010,599 of record NC_057825.1, on the reverse strand, counting down.
TTTATTGGAAAAAAAACTCCATCCCATCTTTTTGTAATTACATGAAAGATTTGAATCCATTTGAGACAAATTTTGAGAGCAGTGTGAACTGATTGCATGAACAGTATGGTTGTTTGGGGTTAGGGATGTGATATAATGGAAGAGGCAATTGAGGAAGGTTTCTTTGCCATGTGATTCTGGGGGGTTTGAGAGTGGAGAAGTGACTCTCCCCTGGGAGACCAGCTGGGAGGGATGTGCTTCAAGTTTATGTGTGTGGTGGCGCATCCTTGGGACCCCTGGGCTCAGCTGCCGGGAGAAGAGAGAGCGAGAGGGTTACGCGGCAGGGAACGGGACCAGACAGGAGGGCAAGGATCGGTACGTGCTGACGGTGACCCCGCTGTGACTACCTGTCTGGCCTGAAATGTGCTGACGCTGTTCCCGATGGGAAGTCAGGTGGTCACAGAGGGTCTAACAACAGGTGGAAGATGGTGGCTTCAGCTCTCCGCTGCACAGTTTGGGTGGACGTGAGAATCCTACCTAGAGACGTCCTGTCAAATCAGACACCCAGGACAGAGTTTTATGGT